>NC_090936.1:477873234-479123234 GCF_040938575.1 Ambystoma mexicanum
TGTTTCCGGATCAATCAGTATCGGGAAAAGTAAGGTACAATCTGCATCAAAGAAAATAGACTTACGGCACGGTTCGGCTGTGCATTCGAAGAAGAAAAGGATCATCGAGGGCTTGTTTTTGCCCAAATTTGACAAAGGGGATTCTGTTGGCTAGGGTTGTGGAAGGACTAAGGAGTCGTGCGACCGGGAGGTTGCCAGCAACGAACATTGGGGTTTCCGTCCGAAGACTACAATGCCTGCCACCGCTACCGCTCGTATGGGACTTATAAATGAGGGGGTGACCAACCGGGACAATGGACAAAACGCTTGGGCCCCAAAAACGTATTGCTGTGTTTTTATAATGATATTTGTTTTTTTTATAGTCACTGCTTTAGGATTGTGGTACCTTGAGGAAACTCATTCTTTAGAATTTTTGTTACCTACTGAAAGTATACCTATTGTTCCTACTCCCTTTGTACATTTGCATACTCTGTCCCCTAGGGACTCTCAGCATAGACAAAGGTACCACAATAATACTCTACTACTTGTCATGAATGCTACGCATGCCATTTTAAATAAGTCTAACTGTTGGGTCTGCTCACATTTACCGCAACACGGGGATAAGGGGTTAGGTTGGTATATTCATCCTTTACCTTTGACAACTGCTTGCTATGCCTCTCTTAGAGCACTGTTCTTTGGCCGTTGGAATGATAGCGTCTCAGGGAACTTTGATGGCACCAATTTGAATAGTTTTGAGAAACGTGTTTTGACTCCCCTGGGATGCTCGCTTTTCGCAAACAGGAGTAAACCTAACGTTGCTTCTATTAGGCCTTCTGATAAATTGTCTCGTCCTTTCCAATCTTTGATTTCCTTTAAGATGGCTCCAATAGGCAATAAGGATGCCATGCCTCCTTCTTATATTGTTAATCATAGCCCCGATTCAGTTTCTTTTTGCATATGGTGCTCTCTATCTCGCCTATCTTCTCTAACTGCTTCTCTATTGACTATCCTGCTCTCCTCACTAAAATCCGGTAGGAAAAAGTTTAAAAAGGACATCCTGGTCTCCAACCCAGGCCTCCCTATCGCTGACACCTACACTAGTGCCTGCTCTAAGGAAACTCTCACTGACATCCTCTTTTTTGTGCCTTCGCCTGACCTATGGACCCTTCATATGGTCTCTGTGCTCTCTCCCTTTTCCTCTTCTCCCATTAATGGTGGCACCCGCTGGGATGTCCTCTTGGCCCCCTTCCACTCTTCTAAGGCCATCATTAATGTCTACGCTAATGGGACCGTCTTGGTCCAAGGCCCTCAGGCCAACCTTCACCTCTTTGATAGACGCTTCCCTCGCCTCATCAACTTCCTCTCCTCTCCTGCTGTCCCCCCTCCTCTGTCCTCGGCTACCTTGCCTCTATCCTCCCTCCCTGCCCCCTCTCTTGCTCCTTCTTCACCTCCTTCTTCTACACCTCCGCGGGGCGTACCTCTGATCTGTACCCCTCCCCGGAAGTCCTTCAAGGATGGCAACCTTCTCCATATTGCCACTCTTAACTCTCGCTCTGCCATCAAGCATTCCTCTGATATCTGTCACCTTCTTGAGGAACTGGACCTTGACGTCCTCGGTCTCACTGAGACATGGTTCACAGCCAGCTCTGTCACCAGCTTTGACACACTCCTACCTGACGGTTACAAGATCCTCTCCGTGCCCAGGCCCAACCGTGCAGGGGGGGGTGTTGCCCTTATCTTCCCTGAGTGGATTCCTGCCACTGTCACTCCTACGCAGACCTACTCCTCTTTTGAATGTCTTGTCTGCCGACTCTCTCTCTCTCCTAGCCATTCCCTTACCGTGGCTACTATCTATCGGCCACCTGGTCAAATTTCCTCCTTCCTCTCCGAGTGGGCTGACCTCTCCTCCTCACTCCTGTCCACTACCACTCAACTCCTCCTTCTTGGTGACTTCAACATCAACCTAGATGCCTCCTGTCCCCCCACTGGACTCTTTCGTGACCTCTGCGACTCTCTCTCACTCACTGTTCTCCCATCTGGGCCTACTCATTCTGCAGGGCACACTCTTGATGCTCTGATCTCTTCTGACCTTCCCCTCTCAGTCCCTCTATCCACTCCTTTCTCCTGGAGTGATCATTTTCTCCTATCCTCCCACCTCACCCTCCCTACCCCACAGGCCAAGCCACCCTCATCATTGCCACCCACCTTCTCGGTCATCCGACCCATGAAGCGTGTGTCAGTTGAGGCTTTCGCTGCCACCTTCTCCTCCCCCCCTCGGCTGACTCCCGCCCTGACACAGCCCTCTCCTTGCTCCACGCTGCTATTTCTGATACTCTTGATATCCTTGCCCTTGTCATGAGAATCCGCCTGAAGCCCAAAGCCAAATGTAACTCCTGGTATGATTCGGATCTCGTCACCCTAAAACGCAAGTGCAGGGTGGCAGAGAGGAAATGGCGTGCTTCTTTTTCATTTTCTGACAAACTGTCCTGCCGCCTGCTCCAAAGGCAATACCGTCTCTCCGTTCTCACCAAGAAGAGAGCCCTAATCCAAGCCCGCATCTCTGCGGCATCTAACAATTCGGCCGCACTCTTTAAAATCTGCAAGGAGCTTGCCACCCCTGCTGCGGTCTCTACCTCTCCTGTCCCCTCCCAGGCCCTCTGTACTGCACTGGCCTCTCACTTCATCTCTAAAACTCAGGACATCCTGTCCTCACTCTCCTCCTATCACCTCCCTCCCTCCCTTCCCTGCTCTTCCTCCGGCCCTTCTGCAGCCACCCCTCCTCCCTCCTTCTCTGCCTTTCGCCTTTTCTCTGCTGACGAAGTTTCCAGACAAGTCCGATCTATGAAAGACTCGTCTAAACACGTTCACCCCTGTTCCTCCAAAACTATCAAGGACCACATCGACTCCCTGGCTCCTGCCCTGGCTGACTTTTTCAACCTCTCCTTCGCCTCTGGAGTCTTCCCATCCCCCCTCAAGCACTCCCTTGTGCACCCTCTTCTTAAGAAACCCTCTGCCGACCCCTCCTGCCCGGCTAACTATCACCCAATCTCCATCACTCCCTTCCTGGGCAAGCTCCTGGAGAAACTGGCCATCTCCCAGCTTAACCTCCATGCAGAAGCTGCTGGTAGTCTTCATGACCACCAATCCAGCTTCAGAGCGGCCAGAAGCACGGACATGCTCTCCTGAACATCCGTGATGACCTGCTCTTGAACCTCGACTCCAACACTCCGTGTGTTCTCAATCTGCTCGATCTCTCTTCTGCCTTTGACACTGTCAACCATGCCATCCTGCTCAACCGTCTCCGCGATAACCTGGGTATCACTGGTCAGGCTCTGGCGTGGCTGACCTCTTTCCTTTCCAATCGACCGACCCTCCCAGGTCCAACTTGGGTCCTTCCTCTCTGACATCTTTTTCTCCACCTGTGGTGTTCCCCAGGGATCTAATCTCTCCCCCTGGCTTTTCAACCAGTATCTGGCACTTCTTTCCCACTGCATCGCCGCCCTCTGCCCCAACTTTCAGTGCTATGCGGACGATACCCAGCTCATTTTCAGGCTACCCTCGGCCTCCTCCTCTCCTGCCCTCATCTCTGACTGTCTGTCTGCTATCCAGGAATGGTGTGCTGCCAACGACCTCTGCCTTAATGCTAGTAAGACTGAGATTTTACTCATCGGCACACCCACTCCCTCCTTCCCTGCAGCTCTCTGGCCAGCCTCTCTTGGGCCTCTTCCTGCTCCTACCTGCAAGGCAAAAAACCTCGGGGTCATCTTTGACTCCACACTCTCCTTCTCTCCTCATATATCTGACGTCTCTAAGAAGTCACACTACCAGCTGCACCTCCTTAGAGGTATTCTTCCCTTCCTCTCCTTCCCCCAGAAGCTCACTGTCTCCCGAGCCCTGGTTCTCTCAAAGCTGGACTACTGTAACAGTCTCTATCTTAATCTGCCTGCCTCCACTCTCCGCCCTCTGCAACTCATCCAGAACAGAACTGCGAGACTTGTCCTTGGCCTCAAGCCCAGGGACCGTATCTCTCCAGGACTGAAATCTCTACACTGGCTCCCAGTGGCTGCGAGGCTTAAGTTCAAAACCCTCTGCATTGTCCACAAGGCCTTCTGGGGCCTGGGGCCTAAATACCTGCAACTCTCTCTTCCTAAATATCTTCCTTCCCGAGCCCTTCGCTCATCCGTCTCCAACTCCCTCAGGGTCAGCCGCTTCTCGAAGCAACGAGCTGGGGGTAGATCTCTCTCCGCGGCAGGAGCCTCCCTCTGGAACAGTCTTCCTGCCTCCCTGAAACTTGAGGAGAACCATCTCCGGTTCCGGAAGCACCTCAAAACCTTCCTCTTTGCTTCTGCTTTCTCTCTCCCTCTCCCCTGCTAATTCTTCACTAAATTCTGCACTGAATCTGAAACTTGGCCACTCTCACCGACCTCGGTCCTGGGCCCAGCCACTCTCCACTTGCACTGCCTCCCTGGCAACCCCTGCACTGCGGGACTGTCTCTGTATCCCTACAGCCCCCCCTTCCCAGCACTTGTCTGCACTTACCTTGCACTTGCCACCAGCTGGCCCTATTTATTTATTTATCTATTTATTTCTATTCTACTTACCTTGTACTGCACTTTTCCCTTCCCCCTACCCCTGCACTTGCGCGGTCTGAATGACACCTGGCCTAGTAGGATCGTTGTCTGCCCTCTCCCTGTTCCCCCCTCCCTGCCTCGTCGCGCCTTGAAACACTTGTGTATCGGCGCGTTACAAATGCCATATCATATATCATACAGAGGAATGGAACTCAGTCAATGGGAGATTTTCTAGGTTGTGCTAACGTTACAAATTTGACTGGGGAAAACAGACCTTTGTATGTAGGCGAACCTGTCTACTTTGTCTGCGGTAATGTAGCATTCCCATGGTTGCCCAGGGATTGGCAGGGAACCTGTTATTTAGGGATCCTGTTACCTGGGGTGTTCATAGGTAGTACAAAAGAAGTTTCAAAGGCTCGTCCACGGCGGAACGAGAATGGTGACACCCCAGCACAAATCTTGGGAGATATAGCAAAATCAGGTGTGCCATTTTGGGAGCAGATAGCGAATTCAGAAGATATCAGAAAACTAGCGAGAGTACTGGAGAGAACCATCAACCAGACCACGGACATACTCTGTAATATGACGTTAGAACAGAAGGCGATAAGACTAGTAGCACTTCAAAACCGGATGGCATTAGATGTCATTCTGCCTGAACGTGGTGGAGTGTGTAAATTAGTGGGGTCCGCTTGCTGTGTTTTCGTACCAGATTCCTCCCCAACCATCTTCAAGGCAATACAGAATCTGCACGTCCTTAGTTCAGAAGTGCATGTTCCCGAGGGAAATTGGGATCTGTGCGCTTGGTTCTGGGACTTTTTGCGATCTTGGGGTTGGAAGGTACTTTCGGTCTTGCTGATTATTTTGGGAATCTTGTTGTTTCTTTGTTGCTGTATTCAGTGTCTACCTAGTATATGTTCGATGCTAGGGGGATGTTGCGCACAAGCGATAGGTTCGATAGGACATAAAGTGTATGCCCCAGATAAAATTTCCAAAGAATATGTGTTGAAAGAAATTTTAGTGAATGACCTAATGGCAATAGATATTTCCCACAGCGATTCAGGTTGCATGGACGATGATGCATGGAGTTATTTGCAAGGAGATCCAAAGTAGTTTTAGCACTTGGCATAGGCAAAAAGGAGGGTTTGTCAAAAGAGAAATTATATCGTGCCTCCTATTGTAATAAATATATGTATATTGGCCTACGCCAAGCTGCTCGTCAATCGCTTGCGAAAGAATCCATGTTGCAAGGTCCTGACATTAAAATCAATGTAAGCCACCATTTTAGGTCAATCTGCCATTTTAGGTTCGCTTTGTAAAGTCACCCTGTGAGTTAAAATGGTGGACGATGTCATTCCAAAATACAACATGGCCGTCTTGACCTCTGTACATAGCTAATATGTAACTTGCCTGCAGGCCACTTGTTGAGGTCGTGAACTGAGACCTTGTCCTTCGTTGACCTGTGTGTAAAGAATTACTTGTGCAATGAAACTAATCCACGAGCATACGTTGAAAACAATGTATTCAAATACTGAACGTAGAACACTTGTTTAACTACATTGTACTAATGTTTGAGAAAACCTGCATGGGAAATCCCAGATTACACAGTTGCTGTATAGGCTTGTTGATATATGTATTAAAAGCAAACCAGTTATATGCGGATGTGCGAGACTTGGCATGAACCCTAGATTGGTGATGTATTAGTGGAATATTAACCCGAAGTGGGGCTGGACATCGTGCTCCCAAAAAGTATAAAAAGCCAATGCATTCTAATGTAAAGCGTCTCTCACTGAACACATTGAACCACGCTGGAGTTCGTTTTGTTGTACTGAGGGTCGAAAGCTATCTGATTTTTGCTCTGTTCTTATTGACTGGATTCAGTATAAAATAAAGTACTTTGTATGTTCCTTTGTAACACTTGTTCGTTGTGTTTCCTTTTGGGGTACTCAGCCTCGATCTTTTGATTTTGTTTTTACACTGTGACCACGATAGCTTTGTGGTGGGCGGTGCACCTGTATAATGTCACCAAAACCACCCAGCTGAAGAAACAACAAGAGATCAGTTGGCCCGCAGAAGAACTTGGTTGACGAGACCAAGAACAGGACGCTGCCGGAGGGCAAAAGGGAACAAGGCAGGGCCAAAAGGAAGAACCTGAGCAAACGCTGACACCAGGGATGTTTTGCTATCAACTCAGAAGTAACAGGAAAGATGGGAGAACCCGGAGGCCGCTGGGGAATCATTACACATCAGGAAAAACTCACCCCAGTGAAATTGATGACACATAGAATAGAAAGGTGATACATTGGAACTGTGACAATGTGAACAAGAGAGTCCAGAGTAAATCTGTAGAAGAGACAAATAATCATTTGGTACAAATACCCTGGGAAGAAGGGGAGGTATCCCATAAAACAAGAAGTGCAGAGTGAAACATATTGGGAAGAGAATCATATGAGTATGAAGTCAAGACCAGCAGCAACTAAGCTATTGCAGAGAAGAGAACATGTTAAATACCAAGAAACTGTCCCCACTAAGAAAGCATATGTTCTGAGGAGCCAGGAATGAGATGCAGGCACAGAGAACTCATAGTGGATTTATTGAAATGATGAAGGGGTTGGAAAATGCCTCACTGTCCCTAATCTAGGAGGTATGTCCCTACCTCAACTAAACCTAAGGGTCTGTCAAGTGTCAAGATGTCCAAAGCAAAAACATCCATGCGTCTGAAATCCTATCCTAGCCCTCACATTCTAAAACCAACTCTAAGGTGTTAAGGATATTGTCTTCGAAAGTGAATAAATGTTCAAGCTCTACAAAAGGTATAACTCCAACAAAAGTTCTGAATGGATAATGTTCACAGTTCTGAAGGGAATGGGTCTCTTTCCCAGGATTATCTTCACCAAATAAAAGTTCAAAGAATAACCAGCTTCTTTATAGTTCAAGAGGATAACTCCCTCCCCCTGTGCTGCAATTCACGCTACAGGAAATGATTCCCTTCTACTAGCCTGTTTTCACATTCATTATCATTTTAAATCTTAAGGCCATGAGTCTTCCTTAGAACTCTTCCTTCAAGATAAAACAACTTGGGTGCATGCCCCAGACTCAAAGAACACCTGGTATACTCTCCTGCCAGGTTCTCTCCTAGAGCACAATTCTTTATGGGTGCAGATCCAGATCCGCTTTTCATGTGTTATACTCTCCTGCCAGGACATTCTCTTCTCTTCTCTTCTCTTACTTACTTCAGTACAAGGGGGCATGGGTCTTCCCCAAGTTATTTTATGGCAAAGTACTGTGACGATGACACTGATTCCAATGAGGATCACTGTATTTGCCCAACCAATTCACTCTTTCAGGGTCTCCTTGCCTTAGTTGCGGCGTTTCCCTACACCCATCTGGGTTCAAAGACATCATCTGCGTTCTCTCGCTGCATTCGCATACTCGCCTCAGTATCTGCTGAACTCAAGCGGCTTTCCCCAGTCAGCGGCATGAAACGTTCTAGTTCCTCGCATCGGAACGGAGCCTGTCCTGGCTTCCACTTCCCGCCGCAACTTCCTTCTTCTTCAGGTGCCTCCACGGGCAACCGGCACCGCTTCCCAATGCAGCCAATCTATAGCTCGCCTTTCAGTCTCTCTTCTCACCAGTAATGCTTTGCAGCCACGTCTCTCAGTCCCGTCTTCTTTCTGGTTCACCCGACCAGCTAGCAGTGCTTGGGGGCTCCCACTCTTGCTGCCACTACCAGGGAAGCCAATGGAAGTTGGTAGGCTATGAGTTTAAGCAGCCATGTTGCGTTATCATGCGAGGACATGGACCCAAATTATAACAATGTCTGTAGAGTAGTCTCAGTGCATGAGCATTGAATGACATCTGCAACGTAGGGAAGATGATTGTGTAAGGTTCAATTTTCTTAAATCATTTCACAATAAATAAATACAATCTGCCATATAGTGAGAGTACCTGAGTGTTGGATGCCAATAGCTAGGAAATGGCGTGACTACTTGGGCATTTGATGGCAATAGCAGCCGAATGGTGTTGGTAGCTGGACATATAATGCTAACCTCTGGCACATAGTTGCACACCAGATGGATAGCGCATGTGCAATGTGCTCATTTCAGGAGTGGTACAATGCCATGTGACAAGTTTGAAACCTTGGTTGGGCTGGGTAGGCACCTCATCCTTTTGTGGGTGGTGTACCTTTGCACATCGATTTCCAAGTAAAACACACTTTATCTCATGGACACAATACCTCCCCTCCCCCCCACACCTGCAACACGAAAAAACAGTGGTGTCCAAGTGACACTCAATCACTTGTTTGAATGCCCTAAACATCTCCCACACAAGAAAATGAGCCTGGTCACATGCCACAAGGCCATGAATTAATGTCAGTTCCTCCCCTCACCATGTGTTATGCCTTCCCTTGGCTACTTACCTCTGCCCCCACAACCTTCTACTCCTGCAGACAGCCTTTGGCACGTTAGCCATTATAAAAAAGGCCTTTTCCGTCCATCATAAACCACATAGTGTCGCTATATAGCAAATATTGCACTGTTCAAGGCTGCGGGGCAGTTAATGGATGTTTAGTTTCATAAAGAGATGCTAGTGTGGGTGGTGGTAGCCTCAGTAAAACAAAACCAGCAGATTACTATGCCTTTGGCTTTATCATGGGAGGTAGATGGATCTGGGCAAGGCAGGGTAATGTCCCTAGCCTCTGTCCATGTATTGCTGTTCCCTGTTAATGACGTTAAAGTGCGAAGGCTCACTGCTCCTCCAGGTGGGAGATTTACAGGCTGTGTCCCGGGCCGTTGCCCGGTTTGACTGCCCCTAGAAATGACCTTGTAATATTGCCACTCACAAGAGTATTCCTTACTTACAGGGATCACCTACTCATTTAAGAAGGTAGGGTGTCAAAGCTACTTTCCCTAAGGGTCTAATAAGCCTGCTATGGTAATGAGGGGTATACGGTTGTTTGGTCAACCTGAGTTTATTTGATGGCATTTTTACCCAAAGAATTCCATTGAAAAAATGCATTAAAGCATAGAGGGTGGTAAGTCAGTGGTCTTCGAACTTTTTTGGCCTGGACCCGCCTGAGCAAAATGTGGGCAGGCCGGGACCCCCTAAATAGTCCAAATGGACAGTAAGTCCAAATGGCTATGAACTATTGCGTGCCGTCCCGCACCCTGCTCCCAGTATATTCCCTAGGCTCCCCCACGTGCTCCCATCACAGTCTCTGGTTCCCTCATCCCACTCCTAGCCCAGTCCCTGGGCTCTCCCTGCCCCTCCCACCACAGACCCTGTGCTCTCCCCACCCTGCTCCCACCACTATCGCATGGCTCCCCCATTCTGCTCCCACCACAGTCCGTGGGCTCCCCCCACCCTGCTCCCTGCACAGTGCTAGGGCCAGCGGCGGCTGGTGAATATTTTAAGTGTAGGGGCCTAAATATTTTCCTCAGATATGCTATAGTAACTGAGCGTAGTGAGGAAGCCCGAACCAATCAAGGGAGGCTCGGGGGGTTTTCCCCCTGAGAATTATTTTTAAATAATGAGTTAAAATGCTGCATTTTAAAGCAGACTTTTTTTAATTAACCGTTTACCACTCTTACCTCTCATCCCTAAACTGCTCAGCTTATTAACGAGTCTTTCCAGTAGAAGGGTCATCATGTGAGGCAGTAGAAGGGAAGAAGGAGCACCATGTGTACACATCTCTTTGTAGGTGTCAGGGTGGATGTTTCCTTATTTAGGCTCACTTCGTTTGGACCTGCAATGACGGTACTCTTTCAGTATCTGCCCTCTCACCCAGCATTCTAATGTTGGAAAGAAATCTCTGTTGGAACAATGTTAAGTGGCACCTATATGTGATCCACAGCGCTCCCTGATCTTCAATGGAAAAAGCCCCACTAAACCTATTGTGCACGTATGATACCTAGAGAGCAAGTGCCCTGTGCTATGAAATGAACGTTTGGCACCATATGGCTCCTTATAAATCCCCTATATATAAACCACCATTCTGAAGTGGCTGGTGGCAACATCAAGGTACAATAAAAAACTCACAAATATTTTAAATGAATGAATAATTTTATAAATGTCTCTTTCCTTTACAATGCACTAACATGCAGTCTTTACGAACCTAAGCGGACATGATTAAACACATAGTGATAAAGCTCACAGTTTTAGTTCTTGTGTGGAACAGAGTTAGGGCTTTGCAGGCACTACCTTAACAGTGGTATCTGTCCATAAAATGGTGACAGCTGGCAAATCGTGTGAGTACCGGAGCATATGCATGGCAGTGGCTGGCAAACTATCTACTAGCTATAAAAGAGCCAACAGTGGCTTTGCTAAAGCTTGTTTTGTTTGGCATTTTTTGCGACGAAAAAAATTATTAAAGCAGATTTGACCATTTTTAAAAGATTTTTCAAAAATGGCAGCTTGAGAATTAAAAAGAACACAGAAGAGGAAACCCTGAATACATTTGATCAAGCATATGAAGATGGGTATCTGGTAGAAAGACCTATTACGGGTGCAAATCCCTTAGCTTGCTCAGCAATCACCCTCTTTTTATGGTGCTCCTCAAATAGTCTGCATTTTAAATAAAACACTTAACTAATGTCATGGTTTAACAGAACATGCAAGATCCAATGCCCAATAGTGTAGAGAGCTTCACTACTGTATGCTGTGGCCATTATACTATATGCTAAATCTGGTCTTCAGCATGCAGTGAATATCGTGTGTAATGATCGCTGTATGCAAGTAGTCTTGCATGCTCAGGACCAGATTTTTTTAAATCTAGAATCTAGACTCTGGCCGAGATTGTAGACAAAAAAAAATTGCATTTCAAAAAATATTTGTTTTTGTTTAAATTCAAACTGTGGGTGTGTGACCCCCTGCACATGAGGCCACGGCCCTCTGGGGTGTCGCGGGCCACAGTTTGAAAAACGCTGGTAAGGAGATAAAGGAGGCAGGGAGGGGTTGAGGTAGGGTCTAAAATATAGGGAAGGGGGTTGGGGTGGAACCACCCTCCAAATATAAAAAGTGTCTGAGTTTTTTCAATGGAATTAGTTCGGTAACAATTACATCGAAAAAAACTCCCGTCGGCAAACTGACATAGCCGCATATGAGGATGGGTGCGGGGCAATCAGCTGGAAGCACTGCCCAGCCCGACTCGTTGAGCTTCAGGATCTTGACCTTGAGAAGAGTGGCCCACTGATCCACCAGTGCAGCCTAATATCAGGGGTCTGACCAAAGAGAATCATATCACCAAGTGTCACATTGAAGTTCAATACCTATTTCATCAAAAATGGTGGCTATTGTTTTGCTGAATAAATCCTTGATGGAGCACCTGGGCATCATCCTCATCCTTGCGGGTGAGCAGTTTATGACACTAGGGAAATACCAACAAGCTGTTTATAAAGTGGCATTGCAATTTATTTGGGAAATGTATGCACATCTCTTAATTGTGTGGGGGCAAGCGAGATGGATCTTTATTTCCCCCCGAAAATGCTAAAGCACATTTTTTTAAAAGCCATGCCACTGGTTCTCCATTAAAATACATTATCACAGTGGCGTGACAATGTGTTTTAATCGGGAAAACCCTGAGAGTGCTTTGTTGAACTTGATCTCACAATTTTCTGGGGCAATGTGCACACCAGCTTGATGTTGTGTTTTGCTGGGGCTACATGGCCATGCCCTTTTTTAAGCTAATATTGACATTTTTTGGGGGCAATGTAACTGCATCTAAATTGCCCTGAGAAAATAATGATGCCCTCCTCAGCAGTGCCATGCGAGATCTGGCCGCTTATGCATGTTGTCGAGCTCCCATTGTTTTCCCCATATGACTCACATTGTCCCCAACCTGAAGTACACCAGACCCATAAAATGCCCTATGTCAATTCCCATTGGCCACTGATTTGCCCCATACATTGCTCACAGAGCTGCCACATGCAAATCCCATTCCACCTGAATTCCCCCATGTCACTCACATTGCTACCCGAACTGACCCATAACGTGACCTAATGCACACTGAATTGTCCCATGTCCCTCACATTCCAGAGCTGATCCATGCCATGTGCCATTTCGCCCTTGTCTCCAGAATGAACCCTAGCTTTCTCCATGGCACTCAGATTGACCTCAGAAATACCGAGGCCTGATCTGAGATGATGATATTGGAAATTCTACAGTCGATGATTGTGCCAGTAAGATATTTGGACGAGAAGATATAATCTAGGCGAGAGAGTGAATCATGTGGAGGCGAGTGAAATGTTCATCCATTAAAATGATGCTGGCCCCATAGTCTTATATTATTTACAACTCCTGCCAGTTCCTCTATCTCTGTCATTTTTTAATCCATCCACTCTCTTCTTCTCAATTTCTTATGGGGCCCAGGTAAAAGTAAACGGATCGCTATAGCCAAACTAAAAGCCCTGTATGAAATGGGAGGAGTCAGATTCCCGGACTTCAAAGCTTATCATTCTGCATTCTTACTTAAGCAATCCCGCTGCTGGTTTGCTCCCAATAATTCCCTCAACATCCACCCGTGGTGTGTCTTAGAAAAACACCTTGCTCAACCCTATGATGTAGCAGATCTCATTTATGCCTTTGGTTATCTTTCTTCAGCCCAGTCTGATCCTGTGAAAGCCACTATCTCTGCTCTCAGGTTATTTCTCTTTCCACACAGTTTCCCCTGTAGAACATCTTTCTCCTTTAATATGGCACAATACAAATATCACTATTAACAAGAGAATTGTGAGCCGCAAATCCTGGTTAAAACCTGTCATCAGATTCATTCAGCAAATTGTTAATGGCTCTCTATCCCCCCATGCCAACAATTAAGCAATTAAGCAATCTCTTTTCCATCCCTATTTCGGACTTTAATTTTTATAATAACTTGGTTAATTCCTGCCTGGATGCACTTAATTATTCCTCAAATACAGTCGTTACGCCAGATGCCTCAAGACTTTTATTATTAACCATGGTTTCCGACATGAAAACTTCAAAGTTTTACAAGGTATTATCCTCCAATCACGTTGCTTGGCTAGCTCGCTCAAAATGGGAGGAGGACCTGGGTTGTTCTTTAAATGACCAAACATGCTCCCTTTTGTACTCTAGGATCAGAAGCATATCTGCATCAGCCAACATCAGCTCTACTTTATCCATCGAGCTTTTATAACTCCTGTCAACCTATCCAAATTCAAGAAGAATACTGATGACAAGTGTTGGTCCTGTGGTTGTGCTCCTGCCTCCTATAAACATGTTTTTGACTGTATGTTTTGGCAAAAAGTCTGGAAATTCCTTAAACGCATCTTTTTTGTTGATATCCCACTATCCTTTTTAAATAAAGTTCTAGGTAGCCAAGCGGCCATTAACTCTTATGTGCATCCCTCCGCCAAACTATACGACTTGTTCATAGCCCTTGCCCTGAAGCTTAACACCTCCAACTGGAAGGACTTCCATAATCTTTCTATCAAAGGGTGGTCGAACAATATTTGTCATGTGCACAGACTGGAGTCATGTATGGCCTCTTGTTTAGATAACATTCCCAAATTTAATGCCAAATTGATTTTTTTTTTTACCCGTTATTTAGACTGCTTTAATGCATCTGCACATGGTTCATGAACATCAGCGCTGCATCTCTTTTCTCCTGCTGGGTATTACTTGATCATTAATGCCTGTTCATTTGTTTGTTTCATTACTTTGTTGCATAAATAATCGGGATAGTACATCATTAAATTGTGATTGACACCTCGCTCATCCTTCCCTCCCTCTTATTTTCCTCCCGATCTCATGTTTGTTTGTAATCGACTCCCTTGTTTGTGTCCCCACTATGTCATAGGCTTATGATATAATATTCGATTGCAGATTTCAACATTGTTGAACCTCCATTATTAATGATCACCTCTTGGTCCTGTTTATATTTCTGCTAGTTGTTTAACCATATCCTCAAATCTCTAGTGTTTAACATATTGTCCAGGTTATCCTTCATATATGTCTGTAATTGTTTTATCATGCAATATTCTTATATGTTTCAATTTAATAAAGATTATTAAACAAACAAAAAAAAACAAAAAAAAAAGAACTACCGAGGCCACTACAACTGTCCGGTCCCTTTCATCTCCGCGAGGCTATACCTTGTCTCCTGTTTCTGGTAGTGGCACACAGAAAGGGAAAGCGGGAAGAGAGGTGACAACCCCTTGGATATGCTTCTCATGAGACGTCCTGCAGAGAGCCACTCCGTGTCTACAGGGACATCAGTCAGCAAGAGATTTGCACCCCGAGGCTCATGGGACAATGTGTATACCCTGGATCTACAACAGGACTTGCAGCTGCCCTACATAGCGCCACGAAGTCAGAAAGCTGCTACATTCAGCGGCTCTCAGACAAAACAGCCTACCCTGATGCCTGGTCTGTACCTCTAGCCTTGACAAAGGGAGAATGAGTGCAGACATTGTACCCCCACCTAAACCCTGCCAGTAAGGGACAGGGTGGCCAACTCTACAAAATAGTTTTGCAGGACACTTTAGAAGTGGTGACCATTGAAAGCGGCCTGCAGTGCGTGCGGTTCCATATAGTGTCATTCCACACCCCCACCCTCACGCCCTCCCATCCACCTTTGGGGTAAATTAGTGGCAGATGGCATTTTAACAAAGCACAAAAACACTGTGGGAACATTATAGATGCAGGCCCTCATCTAGAGCTGGGTCCAGGCCCTGTGGACCAAAATATATGCAAACATCCCAATTTGCATACGTGTTGACACCACCATAAGTGACGTCAGAGAATGAGCACTGCAAGAAGCAGCATCAGTCTTTCATACTTCAAGGCACCATGGGAAGTGGCTTTAGAATAAATTGGAATTATTACTTTAAGTGGCAAATAACTTTGGGGTGTGAAAAACATGAATGACACTATTACTAGATATGAAGCAATTCTATAGTCATTAAACAGGAGTTGGGATTTTTTTTTATAATAGCTTATTAAAATAACATAATAATATAACATAAACTATGAACTGAATCAGTGAGATGAAATGATTTGCCCAGGATCAGACACTTTGGTTAGGGGGTAAACACAGCATGTGGGCAATTTAAGAAGTTAACTACATGTCCTTCCAGGTTGAGGTGATATCAAGGCTTTGTTTATTAAAGAAATGCCTTGAAAATAATGCGCACATTATAAACAACTATATCATAATAAACTAAACATACACTATGTAAATTGTTATAGAAACCGCTTGAGCAAGATAAGTATGGCGTTATCTTTATTTTCCCCATCCTGCATGGCACCTTGGAAAGTAATGCGAGACAAAACAATCTTACTTGGGTTTTGAAACCAGTCTTATTTCACACAGCATGCTGCACTGTGCACTCCTCCCGTTTCTCATCACTGCCATTTACATTTCCTAAGGGCCAAAGTCCCTGCTAATAGTCTCCCTTCCTCCTTCTCATCAGTGCCTAATTTCTTCCATTGTAATGCAATGCGTTGGGGTGCTGCACTGACCCAGTGGGTAGCTGTCTGCTGCCCGAGCTCCAGTGATCACAGGGAAGTGTGAGACCAAAACTGAAAAGGCATGTGCAGAACGCGGGACAAACCCCATCAATACGGGTATGTCCCGCAACATATGGGACGGTTGGCAACCCTAGTCAGGGAGGTGAATATCATATAGTGAGATGTGTTTCTGCAACAGGCATTGGGTGGGCCATTATGGGGGTAATTCATAGAATTCAGCGCACAAGTGGCGCACGCGGCTGGCGCACAGTGTGTGCGTGTGACAGTCTGCACCAGCCAAGTGCGCCAAAATCCATTTCCGCGCACAGCGTATTCATGGATTTTAACATCCAAAACCAGCCGTGGCGCAGAGTGGCGCAGTGACCCTGCAGCAGCGCCAGCTATGCCCCCAACCCCTCCCTGTGCACCATGCACAGCGCACAAATCCCGTACATGGCGCACAGGCCATTGGACCAGCATACAGCCCCCCAACGACAAAAACGCCTGTAAAACTCCCCTCGCACTCCTCCGAATACATGTACACCACTGCGCGGGGAGTTTCACACGCGATTGGGCCTGTGCGAGTGGGGTACGTGTATTTTGGGGTTTCACGGAGAGTGTCACACGCGATTGGGCCTGTGCGAGCCGTGTACGTGTATTACTGGGGTTTGCGGGGAGTTTCACACGCGATTGGGCCTGTGCGAGTGGGGTACGTGTATTACTGGGGTTCGCGGGGAGTTTCCGATGCGATTGGGCCTGTGCGAGTGGGGTACGTGTATTACTGGGGTTCGTGGGGAGTTTCACACGTGATTGGCCCTGTGCGAGTGGGGTACGTGTATTACTGGGGTTCGCAGGGAGTTTCACACGCGTTTGGGCCTGTGCGAGCGGGGTACGTGTATTACTGGGATTCGCGGGGAGTTTCACACGCGATTGGGCCTGTGTGAGCGGGGTACGTGTATTACTGGGGTTCGCTAGGAGTTTCACACGCGATTGGGCCTGTGCGAGCGGGGCACGTGTATTATTGGGGTTCGCAGGGAGTTTTACACGCGATTGGCCCTGTGCGAGCGGGGTACATGTATTACTGGGGTTCGTGGGGAGTTTCACACGCGATTGGCCCTGTGCAAGCGGGGTACGTGTATCCAGTGGGGTGCGCGGGGAGTCCCACACGTGAATTGGCAGTGTGGGTCCTCCCAGGTGTGCCCTCTACCCCCTCCATAGCCCCTGCAGCCAGCCCACACCACAGGGGACTACCCAGCACCTGTGGTCATGTCCCGCACGCAGCCCATCCACCATGGACGTAGCCATCCCTGCTGGTGCAGGATGATGCAGTCACAGGATCGGGGACAGGATTACACACAGGCACCTCCGTGGCGGCCTGTGCTGCCTCCTGTCCCTGCCCCTCAACTGCACCACTAGCACCAGTGGAATCCCCACCTCCAGACCCCGTGTGTGTCCCTTCCACGGCCTCCTCCTCGACCAAACCCCCCACCAACCTGGATGACTCCATGCCATCTTCCTCCATCGGACCCTGTGGTGTCTCAGCTGCCCCTTCTGCTGCCGAGGAGTCCACCTCCGACCTCCACCTCTTGGCCATACCCTAGGCAGCTGCGGCCTGGGATGCAGCACCAGACTCCTCACTCCCCGGCGAGATGAAAACCTGGGAGGGGAGCCGGGCCTTGCCGCTTTGCTCCACAGCACCCTCTCCGCCCTCTTCATCAGTTGACGCTGCAGACAAGGAGAGATAGAACACAGGCATCAGGGCACTGTACAATGGACTGATACACACATGACAGTTGCACATGAGTGGCAGTGTAAAACTCTAGACATAGCATCACACTCCCCAACACACATGTCATTTCAACACACACACATGAGCAAATCCACAGGAATATTGCACCAGGCAGCACCGTCCATACAAAAACAACAGCACGAGCAGCCAAAGGTGAGCCTGATGTCGCATGCAACACAGGGAGTGCACAACACATGCACACATGCCACCAGACTGACATGCATCTGTACATCTCCACCACTGCAGTGATAATGTCACCATCCATGTCACATCTGTCAATCAGCCTCCTACATGTCATTGTCACATGCATCCATGTTGCATCACAGTTGCACACTTGTCAAATACACAGACATGCACATGTACGCAGTGCAGATACATGCAGCAGGAACCACCATCCATGTGTGACACCACAACCATGCCAACGTACATACACAGAAATTGAAACATGTGTGCTCCCACACCTGCATTTGGCCAGCATGCTTAGCAACACATACACCATCGATGTGTCTCACACATGAGAGGACTCACATGTGGCAGCCTCACACCCCTGTACATACACATCCATACATGGCCCTAGAAAAACACATATGCAACCTGCACACTACTGGCACACCACAACACGCACAGCATCCAATCAGCATGCATGTACACTTACCGCTCGACTCCAGACGGGTCTGCCTCTCAAGGACCTGGACGTGGAGCGCTGGGCATATGCGTTCCAGGACCCTCATTTGGTGGTCAGACAGGTGGCCCTGGCGCCCCTCTGCATCCGCTGCCTTCAAGAGGCGCCGGGCCTTGTCGAGGGCCCTGGACCTGAAGTCCGCCCAGCGCTTCCGGACATGTTTGATGTCGCGGCCTGCCACCCCCTCCTCGTTGATGGCAGTCATGATGTCCATCCAGATCCTGGTCCATCCTTCATTGTCGGCACGCCAACTTCCAAAGAGGGCATCATACTGCCCCAGGACTTGCTCCACCAGGGCACCAACTTCCCTGGCACTGAAGCTGGTGGCCCTCTGCCTCTCTGGCTGGGGGTTGCCAGTGGTGCCAGATGGTGTTGTGCCTGACATGGCAACCCCTGAGGCAGGTGTGGGTGGGCAACTGGGTCCTGGGGCTGGGCTGTGGAGCGATGGTATCCCAGTCGGGAGTCTTCAGTTCCAGCAGGGGTGGTCACAGCAACTGCACCCCTGGCTGATGTGCAGGGCACATGGGCAGCAGGCAGGCAGGCAGCAGCAGATGGCAGGTGGGAGCGTGCTCGGGGCTCTGGTGGGCAGTAATTTGGCCTTCTGGGCAGGAGTGTGGTCTTCCGTGTGTTGTGCGTGGCCAGCTTGATACGGAGTGATTTGGCACGTGAAATAATTGCACGTCAGCGTGTAATTCGAGGAAAGGCACTTAGCGCGTAAGTGCGTCTGTGACGCGACGCACGTGGGGGTTTCCCTCATAACGTGGGCATAGTGGTTCAGCGTGCGTGTGTGAAAAAACTGCATGTCCGTGTGTGAATGCGTGTAATCCACCATGGGCATGCCCCCCAGCCAGCCCACATGTCACCTTGCACTAGTGATCACCAACTCATGTCCCCCAGCACCCCCACCCCCACCAGTGAGGCTCAGGCCCGACTCATGTCCCCCAGCACCCCCACCCACCCAGCATTGACGGGCACCTGCCAGCAGGCCCCGACTCATGTCCCCCAGCACCCCCACTCACCATTGACGGGCACCTGCCAGCAGGCCCCGACTCATGTCCCCCAGCACCCCACCCCCCAGCAGTGAGGCTCAGGCCCTGACTCATGTCCCCCAGCACCCCCACCCCCACCAGTGAGGTTCAGGCCCGACTCATGTCCCCCAGCAACCCCACCCACCCAGCATTGACGGCACCTGCCAGCAGGCCCCGACTCATGTCCCCCAGCACCCCCACCCACCCAGCATTGACGGGCACCTGCCAGCAGGCCCCGACTCATGTCCCCCAGCACCCCACCCCCCAGCAGTGAGGCTCAGGCCCTGACTCATGTCCCCCAGCACCCCCACCCACCCAGCAGTGAGGCTCAGGCCCCGACTCATGTCCCCCAGCACCCCAACCCACCCAGCATTGACAGGCACCTGCCAGCAGGCCCCGACTCATGTCCCCCAGCACCCCCATCCTCCAGCAGTGAGGCTCAGGCCCCGACTCATGTCCCCCAGCACCCCCACCTACCCAGCAGTGAGGCTCAGGCCCCGACTCATGTCCCCCAGCACCCCCACCCACCCAGCATTGACGGGCACCTGCCAGCAGGCCTGACTCATGTCCCCCAGCACCCCCACCCACCCAGCATTGACCGGCACCTGCCAGCAGGCCGCAACTCATGTCCCCCCAACACGTCATCATGATCCACAATCATGGGCCTTATGGCCTCCCAAACCCCACTGCACGCCACCCCTGTGCAAAGACCCAACCAAGTATCCCATCCACCCCACAATGAAATGCCCATTACATGATACAACGCAAATGGCAAGAATGTACATCAACACATGTCTGTCACACACACACAGTGGGTGCTGGTAATTGTGAAAACCTACACCGTGACATGCATGCAACCAATGAGAGAATACCACACATAAAAAACCAAAATGTATTGAACTCAAAAAGAATGTAATCAAATGAAAACATGAAAAAAAGTTTGAAATAAAGATGAAATGCAGCATGTCCAAAACACAAAAAGAAAAACATGAAGTCTGAATCCAAATAAATCGAAATGAAAATGTGTCCAAAGTCTCCGGCCACCAAATCAAATCCAAAGGAAATAAAAACAGTAAAATCCATTGCTCCATGGTGAGAAAATAATTATAGATAAATCCACTGTTCAACTATGTGCAAAGAAGTAATCCAGGGTCCATGAGCCCAACGAATGAAATGAAACCTAGCAAAAAAACGACCTAATAAAGAACTATATACAAAAAGGCGGGGCATAGTCCAAGCGCCCCAAATGAATGAAAAAGATAAAGCAAACCTAAAACTACAAATTATATACAATGGCGGCGGGCTAGTCCGATGGCTCACTTCCCGATTTCCCGGGCCAGGGCGTCATCGAACTCCTGCTCGATGTCCCGGAGGCAGTCCTCTTCCATGGCCCCGAGGGATCGCAGGGACGATGACATGTTGACCTCCAACTCCCTGCGAATTGCCTCGAGGCACTCAGCCCGCCTCAATGCCCTCTGCATGGAGTTCTCTGCCCTGACCATTGTGAGCCGTGCCTCTTCTGCCCGCCATCGCACCGCACCTATGGCCTGGTCCAACCGCTGCCACACAGAAGACACTTCCAATCCTGGGTCCTCCTGCCCTCTGGCCGATGCCTGCCCCTCCGATGTTGAAGGCCCCGACCCATCATGGCTCCCACCTTGTTGCTGCTGCTGCTGTGCCCGTGTATGTGCCGTGGCTCTTGCTGCCTACATGTCCTCCTCCGGCTGGGGTGCAGTTGCTGAGGTGGCCACCCCTGCTGGGCGTCCGACTCCCGACTGTGGCAGGGATGTGTCCTCCACCAGCCTGGCCGCAGGGTCAGAGGCAGCTCCACAGGGTACTCAGGTGATACATGGGTGGGAAGATGGCATGGAGGACGACTGGCGCATAGGGGGTTCAGGTGAGGAGGGGGTCGGAACAAGGTCCAGCATACAGAGGAATCCAGCCCTGGTTACCCGTCCCAGTAGGTCAACGCGGTCAATGAGGCATCCGAGATGACGTGCAGTGTCTTCATGAAAACACTGCAGGTCACTTCGCATGCCCTGTTGACGCAACGCCATCCCAGACAGGACAGGCTCAACCTGGTCACGGATTGCAACGTCCGCAGGGAGAGGAAGGCCAGTTGTTGTGCGCTCATCCCCTCCCTGAAAACGGGCCTGGACGTAGGCATCCCTGCTGGTGCAGGATGATGCAGTCACAGGATCGGGGACAGGATTACACACAGGCACCTCTGTGGTGGCCTGTGCTGCCTCCTGTCCCTGCCCCTGCACTGCACCACTAGCACCAGTGGAATCCCCACCTCCAGACCCCGTGTGTGTCCCTTCCACGGCCTCCTCCTCGACCAAACCCCCCACCAACCTGGATGACTCCATGCCATCTTCCTCCATCGGACCCTGTGGGGTCTCAGCTGCCCCTTCTGCTGCCGAGGTGTCCACCTCCGACCTCTGCCTCTTGGCCATACCCTTGGCAGCTGCGGCCTGGGACGCAGCACCAGACTCCTCACTCCCCAACGAGATGACAACCTGGGAGGGGAGCCGGGCCTTGCCGCTTTGCTCCACAGCACCCTCTCCGTCCTCTTCATCAGTTGACGCTGCAGACAGGGAGAGATAGAACACAGGCATCAGGGCACTGTACAATGGACTGCTATACACATGACAGTTGCATATGAGTGGCAGTGTAAAACTCCAGACATGGCATCACACTCCCCAACACACATGTCATTTCAACACACACACACATGAGCAAATCCACAGGAATATTGCACCAGGCAGCACCGTCCATACAAAAACAACAGCACGAGCAGCCAAAGGTGAGCCTGACGTCACATGAAACACAGGGAGTGCACAACACATGCACACATGCCACCAGACTGACATGCATCTGTACATCTCCACCACTGCAGTGATAATGTCACCATCCATGTCACATCTGTCAATCAGCCTCCTACATGTCATTGTCACATGCATCCATGTTGCATCACAGTTGCACACTTGTCAAATACACAGACATGCACATGTACGCAGTGCAGATACATGCAGCAGGAACCACCATCCATGTGTGACACCACAACCATGCCAACGTACATACACAGAAATTCAAACATGTGTGCTCCCACACCTGCATTTGGCCAGCATGCTTAGCAACACATACACCATCGATGTGTCTCATACATGAGAGGACTCGCATGTGGCAGCCTCACGTCCCTGTACATACACATCCATACATGGCCCTAGAAAAACACATGTGCAACCTGCACACTACTGGCACACCACAACACGCACAGCGTCCAATCAGCATGCATGTACACTTACCGCTCGACTCCAGACGGGTCTGCCTCTCAAGGACCTGGACGTGGAGCGCTGGGCATATGCATTCCAGGACCCTCATTTGGTGGTCAGACAGGTGGCCCCGGCGCCCCTCTGCATCTGCTGCCTTCAAGAGGCGCTGGGCCTTGTCGAGGGTCCTGGACCTGAAGTCCGCCCAGAGCTTCCGGACATGTTTGATGTCGCAGCCTGCCACCCCCTCCTCGTTGATGGCAGTCATGATGTCCATCCAGATCCTGGTCCATCCTTCATTGTCGGCACACAAACTTCCAAAGAGGGCATCATACTGCCCCAGAACTTGCTCTACCAGGACACCAACTTCCCTGGCACTGAAGCTGGTGGCCCTCTGCCTCTCTGGCTGGAGGTTGCCAGTGGTGCCAGATGGTGTTGTGCCCGACATGCCAACCCCAGAGGCAGGTGTGGGGGGGCAACTGGGTCCTGGGGCTGGGCTGTGGAGCGATGGTATCCCAGTCGGGAGTCTTCAGTTCCAGCAGGGGTGGTCACAGCAACTGCACCCCTGGCTGATGTGCAGGCACCAAATAGCAGGGCACGTGGGCAGCAGGCAGGCAGGTTGGCAGCAGCAGATGGCAGGTGGGAGCGTGCTCAGGGCTCTGGTGGGCAGTAATTTGGCCTTCTGGGCAGGAGTGTGGTCTTCCATGTGTTGTGCGTGGCCAGCTTGATACGGAGTGATTTGGCACGTGAAATAATTGCATGTCAGCGTGTAATTCGAGGAAAGGCCCTTAGCGCGTAAGTGCGTCTGTGACGCGACGCACGTGGGCGTTTCCCTCATAACGTGGGCATAGTGGTTCAGCGTGCGCGCGTGAAAAAACTGCATGTCCGCGTGTGAATGCGTGTAATCCACCATGGGCGTGCCCCCCAGCCAGCCCACATGGCACCTTGCACTAGTGATCACCAACTCATGTCCCCCAGCACCGCCACCCCCACCAGTGAGGCTCAGGCCTGACTCATGTCCCCCAACACCCCCACCCACCCAGCATTGACGGGCACCTGCCAGCAGGCCCCGACTCATGTCCCCCAGCACCCCCACCCACCCAGCATTGACGGGCACCTGCCTGCAGGCCCTGATTCATGTCCCCCAGCACCCGCACCTCCCAGCAGTGAGGCTCAGGCCCTGACTCATGTCCCCCAGGACCCCCACCCACCCAGCAGTGAGGCTCAGGCCCCGACTCATGTCCCCCAGCACCCCAACCCACCCAGCATTGACAGGCACCTGCCAACAGGCCCCGACTCATGTCCCCCAGCACCCCCACCCCCCAGCAGTGAGGCTCAGGACCCGACTCATGTCCCCCAGCACCCCCACCTACCCAGCAGTGAGGCTCAGGCCCCGACTCATGTCCCCCAGCACCCCCACCCACCCAGCATTGATGGGCACCTGCCAGCAGGCCGCGACTCATGTCCCCCCAACACGTCATCATGATCCACAATCATGGGCCTTATGGCCTCCCAAACCCCACTGCACGCCATCCCTGTGCAAAGACCCAACCAAGTATCCCATCCACCCCACAATGAAATGCCCATTACATGATACAACGCAAATGGCAAGAATGTACATCAACACATGTCTGTCACACACACACAGTGGGTGCTGGTAATTGTGAAAACCTACACCGTGACATGCATGCAACCAATGAGAGAATACCACACATAAAAAACCAAAATGTATTGAACTCAAAAAGAATGTAATCAAATGAAAACATGAAAAAAAGTTTGAAATAAAGATGAAATGCAGCATGTCCAAAACACAAAAAGAAAAACATGAAGTCTGAATCCAAATAAATCGAAATGAAAATGTGTGCAAAGTCTCCGGCCACCAAATCAAATCCAAAGGAAATGAAAACAGTAAAATCCATTGCTCCATGGTGAGAAAAAAAATGATAGATAAATCCACTGTTCAACTATGTACAAAGAAGTAATCCAGGGTCCATGAGCCCAACGAATGAAATGAAACCTAGCAAATAAACGACCTAATAAAGAACTATATACAAAAAGGCGGGGCATAGTCCAAGCGCCCCAAATGAATGAAAAAGATAAAGCAAACCTAAAACTACAAACTATATACAATGGCGGCGGGCTAGTCCGACGGCTCACTTCCTGATTTCCCGGGCCAGGGCATCATCGAACTCCTGCTCGATGTCCTGGAGGCAGTCCTCTTCCATGGCCCCGAGGGTTCGCAGGGACGATGACATGTTGACCTCCAACTCCCTGCGAATTGTCTTGAGGCACTCAGCCTGCCTCAGTGCCCTCTGCATGGAGTTCTCCGCCCTGACCATTGTGAGCCGTGCCTCTTCTGCCCGCCACTGCACCGCACCTATGGCCTGGCCCAACCGCTGCCACACAGAAGACACTTCCAATCCTGGGTCCTCCTGCCCTCTGGCCGATGCCTGCCCCTCCGATGTTGAAGGCCCCGACCCATCATGGCTCCCACCTTGTTGCTGCTGCTGCTGTGCCCGTGTATGTGCCCTGGCTCTTGCTGCCTACATGTCCTCCTCCGGCTGGGGTGCAGTTGCTGAGGTGGCCACCCCTGCTGGACGTCCGACTCCCGACTGTGGCAGGGATGTGTCCTCCACCAGCCTGGCCGCAGGGTCAGAGGCAGCTCCACAGGGTACTCAGGTGATACATGGGTGGGAAGATGGCATGGAGGACGACTGGTGCATAGGGGGTTCAGGTGAGGAGGGGGTCGGAAAAAGGTCAAGCATACGGAGGAATCCAGCCCTGGTTACCCGTCCCAGTAGGTCAACTCAGTCAATGAGGCATCCGAGATGACGTGCAGGGTCTTCACGAAAACACTGCAGGTCACCTCGCATGCCCCGTTGATGCAACGCCATCCCAGACAGGACAGGCTCAACCTGGTCCCGGATTGCAATGTCCGCAGGGAGAGGAAGGCCAGTTGTTGTGCGCTCATCCCCTCCCTGAAAACGGGCTTGGACGTAGGCATCCCTGCTGGTGCAGGATGATGCAGTCACAGGATCGGGGACAGGATTACACACAGGCACCTCTGTGGCGGCCTGTGCTGCCTCCTGTCCCTGCCCCTGCACTGCACCACTAGCACCAGTGGAATCCCCACCTCCAGACCCCGTGTGTGTCCCTTCCACGGTCTCATCCTCGACCAAACCCCCCACCAACCTGGATGACTCCATGCCATCTTCCTCCATCGGACCCTGTGGGGTCTCAGCTGCCCCTTCTGCTGCCGAGGAGTCCACCTCTGACCTCCGCCTCTTGGCCATACCCTCGGCAGATGCGGCCTGGGACGCAGCACCAGACTCCTCACTCCCCGACGAGATGACAACCTGGGAGGGGAGCCGGGCCTTGCCGCTTTGCTCCACAGCACCCTCTCCGCCCTCTTCATCAGTTGACGCTGCAGACAGGGAGAGATAGAACACAGGCATCAGGTCACTGTACAATGGACTGATACACACATGACAGTTGCACATGAGTGGCCGTGTAAAACTCCAGACATGGCATCACACTCCCCAACACACATGTCATTTCAACACACACACATGAGCAAATCCACAGGAATATTGCACCAGGCAGCACCGTCCATACAAAAACAACAGCACGAGCAGCCAAAGGTGAGCCTGATGTCACATGAAACACAGGGAGTGCACAACACATGCACACATGCCACCAGACTGACATGCACCTGTACATCTCCACCACTGCAGTGATAATGTCACCATCCATGTCACATCTGTCAATCAGCCTCCTACATGTCATTGTCACATGCATCCATGTTGCATCACAGTTGCACACTTGTCAAATACACAGACATTCACATGTACGCAGTGCAGATACATGCAGCAGGAACCACCATCCATGTGTGACACCACAACCATGCCAACGTACATACACAGAAATTCAAACATGTGTGCTCCCACACCTGCATTTGGCCAGCATGCTTAGCAACACATACACCATCGATGTGTCTCACACATGAGAGGACTCACATGTGGCAGCCTCACACCCCTGTACATACACATCCATACATGGCCCTAGAAAAACACATGTGCAACCTGCACACTACTGGCACACCACAACACGCACAGCGTCAAATCAGTATGCATGTACACTTACCGCTCGACTCCAGACAGGTCTGCCTCTCAAGGACCTGGACGTGGAGCGCTGGGCATATGCGTTCCAGGACCCTCATTTGGTGGTCAGACAGGTGGCCCCGGCGCCCCTCTGCATCTGCTGCCTTCAAGAGGCGCCGGGCCTTGTCGAGGGTCCTGGACCTGAAGTCCGCCCAGCGCTTCCGGACATGTTTGATGTCGCGGCCTGCCACCCCCTCCTCGTTGATGGCAGTCATGATGTCCATCCAGATCCTGGTCCATCCTTCATTGTCAGCATGCAAACTTCCAAAGAGGGCATCATACTGCCCCAGGACTTGCTCCACCAGGACACCAACTTCCCTGGCACTGAAGCTGGTGGCCCTCTGCCTCTCTGGCTGGGGGTTGCCAGTGGTCCCAGATGGTGTTGTGCCTGACATGGCAACCCCAGAGGCAGGTGTGGGTGGGCAACTGGGTCCTGGGGCTGGGCTGTGGAGCGATGGTATCCTAGTCGGGAGTCTTCAGTTCCAGCAGGGGTGGTCACAGCAATTGCACCCCCGGCTGATGTGCAGGCACCAAATAGCAGGGCACCTGGGCAGCAGGCAGGCAGCAGCAGATGGCAGGTGGGAGCGTGCTCGGGGCTCTGGTGGGCAGTAATTTGGCCTTCTGGGCAGGAGTGTGGTCTTCCATGTGTTGTGCGTGGCCAGCTTGATACGGAGTGATTTGGCACGTGAAATAATTGCACGTCAGTGTGTAATTCGAGGAAAGGCCCTTAGCGCGTAAGTGCGTCTGTGACGCGACGCACGTGGGCGTTTCCCTCATTACGTGGGCATAGTGGTTCAGCGTGCGTGTGTGAAAAAACTGCATGTCCGCGTGTGAATGCGTGTAATCCGAGGAAAGGGCCTACTCGCGTAAGTGATGCAACGCGCGCAGGCCTTTCCCTCAGCACGGGTTAAAGGTGAGCGGGGTCAGCAGTTCGCTGTACCTGCCTTTCGTGGAGACCGACGTGTGTTGCTACTTCATGTTATTTCGCGCGCCATCACAACTTCACAGCGGATCAAGGAAGTATCTCTTCTTTTGGCGGGGGTATTGGCTACGCGTGTTTTTCATTATCACGCTAGTCAGACGGTGAGTCGCGCACGCTATTTTTCCCACTGCGGGTGCCCCTGTGTATCGCACCCATTTTCGAGGTCATAGTAGCCTGCGTGTCCCACGCGTATGCATTTTTCGTGTTACTGGGTGCCACCGCGTACTGCGGGAGGTTGATTCCATGCACGTAGGCTGCAAGGTTACGTGCACGGTTTTACTGCAGTTTTGGGGTGCCTGAGAATTGCGTGACCCGTCACTACATCACCGGGGTCACATACAGCCTTGCAGGTGCAGGGGGGCTGTTAACATCTTGCATACCACCCCCTTCACCCCAATTGCCCAGGACAATTGTGGTGTACACCTCCCATTGGCACTCCTCCATCTGTGCCGGCACTATTCCATTTATGCCATGGTTGGGAGGCCACCAAAGGTGAGGGGCACCTCAGCTGGGTGTCCTCCTTGTGCCAGGCATGGTCAGGGACGTGGCCGGGGTGACCAGGGAGTAGGGGGACTCCAAGGTGTCCAGGGTGGCCGCAGAGGGGGAAGAGGCAGGGATGCGCCACTTGAGCACGATGTTGTGCCATGTGTTGGTGCAGTCATGCCACCACCCCCTGTGGTTCCGGGAGATGCAGCTTCTGCATCTGACACTGGCGCCCATGTGACCCTGCAGTCTGTTTCATTGACTGCCACGGGCTCAAGGGTAGTGGTAGCTGCAGGTGCAGCTGTGGACACCACCACCCAGGCTCAGGGTCTGCTAGCGCAGACTGCGTTGGCACTTGAAGAGCCCTTGGAAGATTTCCAACAGGCCAGGAGGGAAACCGTAGGTGCACGCAGGGCTGCCCTGACCAAGAAACGTGTCCCTGGGGCAGTAATGTCATCTGCTGCCCCGAACAGCCGGGTGTTGGCTATTGCAGGGGCAGATGCAGCCAACAACACCCCGGTTGTGAGCCTGCCAACCAGGACAGTAGCGGTCAATGACCCTGCCACAGCGGATGTTGCTGCGCAGGGTCCATTAGAGGACACCCAGCTGCCACTGACGCAAGTCAGGCCTTTGGTCGTCCCTCCACCTGCCACTCCCTTGGTTCAATCCACTGGTGCTACTGGCCATAGTGATCAGGACGGCATTTGCCAGTCAGGGTCTGTGCCACAATCCAAGAGGAGGAAGGTTGCACCTGCAGCACAGGCTGGGACCCCACACACAGCCACGACCTCCAGCACGTCGAGGAAGAAGCCTTTCTACAACTAGGAACTGGACTACCTTGTGGACTACGTGCTGGGCCACAGCCGTGACATGCTAGTGGGTCCTAATTGTCAGACTACGGCTGCCTACCGTGATGCCCACTGGAAGCAAGTTGCGGAACATGTGAGTGAATTCGGCCATGAGGTGCGCACGGCGCAAGAGTGCAAAAAGCGTTGGAATGAACTCAAACGCAGCACTAAGGCTAAGCATGCCTCAAATTACAACTTGACTCTGGTGACTGGCAGTGGGCCTGCACCTGAGGAGGAAGACCTCACCCTGCATGAGTCACTCGTTGCAGAGTTCATACCATCTGAATCGGTCGAAGGAGTGGGAGAGATGCCGGACTTTGATGCCCAGTCCAGTGAGTGTTGCTGCATGTTTTTTGTGGACACGTGTGTTTTACTTGTGTGATGTGTTGTGCATGACTGCCACTACATGTCACGTGTACATGGTTCTGATATGCAAGTAATGCAATGCTTCCCTGATGCATGTCTGCTTTGCTGGATGGTGGACATGGGGAGCGGACAGGGACTGTCCGTATCACCACTATTGCACCCTACTCACATGGTGGTCACCAGGAAGCCCCTCAAGTCCATGTTCCAGCTCACTGGCCCTTCTGCATGTAGCATGGGGTGACCTTCCTCTCAGCCCAGGGACTATGTCATAGCATGACTGACGTGCATGTGTCCTCTGCGTGCATGCGGGTACTCCATGTAGGCAAGCTCCCTTGCCCCTCCACCCCCCCTCTGGACCCCAATTCCACCTTAGCACTGGTATGCTTCAATTTTGCCGTTGAGTACTTCCCTGTTCATGCGTCCTGTGTACATGCTAACTTCCAGCAGCCAATCTGCCAGACATATGCTGTGTCGTACATCCTTTGTACTTGATGAAGGGTGTCTCACTTGGACTGTGCAGAGATCAGATGCCCCGCAGGGACATGAGTGCCCATTTGTGCTCCATGTGTATTCCACTCATGCCCCTATGTGTCCTTGACTGGATGATCATTGTAGTAGGAGTCCACGGGGACCTACATTGCATGGCATTTTATCAGCCTTCCCATGTCCACTGTGGCTCAGTCCTGCATCACACACATGTTTAGGGTGTGACTGTCTGTGTGGGTCACAGGCCTCAGTCTGTTTAATGGCCAATGACTCTGTCCAACTGGTGTAGTGTCTTCTTCACACGTGGGTGTACTCTGGAGGTTTCATCATGTGTCCTGCTTACTGTCCCATCATCATTTGCTGTGTTGTCACTTGACTCACATGATGCAGTTGATGCTAGTCTACACTGTCTGTCAATACACAGGTCTATGGTCAGCCTTTTCATACCATGCTAGGCATCCCTGCATTTGCACCTGGGGGGAGGGGTGGTTTCCTTGTAGCCATGCTAGCCATTGTATGCACATTGCACGTGATGGCTGAAGTTGACCTTGCACTGCCTTCACATTTTCAGATACACATCATGAAGTACTTGTACATGTAGACAGTGAGTAACGTACAAAATTGCTGCACTGCATCGACCCACTTCTGTGCAAAATGACACCATTCTACATGCCTAATCACATAAGCAGTGTCAAGTTGACCCAGCATTCATGGTAGGTTCTCTTTTGTGTGTGACATGTCTGCTTGATGTGTTTGGTGTCTGTGTGATGTCTGTGTGTGTGTGTGTTGTGTGATTCTAACATGTGTAGTGAACTTTTTTCTCTCTACTTCTCAGATGATGACGCAATGGAGCCAGAGGATGGTGTTGTCATGCCAGGCACAGGGTTGTTATCACTACAGCAATCCGGCACAAGTGGGGGTCGTGGGGTGGTAGGCCACGGAAACCCAGATGTGCTACAGTCCATCTTGTCTCTGACTGTCAATGAGTCCAGGTCTGATGACCACTCTAAGTCCATGTCGAGTTGGATGAGCATCAGGTCCAGATGTCAGGGGTGAGTGAGTTTGATGTGGGCACTCCTCTGTCTGCGACACCTGCACTGAGGGGTCAGACAGTCTTGGAACCTCCGCCTGTGGTGGATCTGGACGCAGGGTCACCCTCCAGACCAGTCACTGATGTGCCTGCGCCATCACGTCGATGGGGGCATGTAGTCGTGCAGCCGCGGGCGGTGCCAACACAACGAGGACACCCAGTCCTTGGGTCCCGCAGGGGTCAAGCCCAGCAACGCAGTCGCAGTGCGCAACCGCTGTATACTGAGTGGGAGCAAGACATGACTGCCAATTCTGAACGGCAGGGGGCAGCAATGGAGAACATTGCTGAGAGCATGGAGCGTGTGGCCCAATCTGTGCTCCCCCCTGCTAGGCAGGTGCTTCTCCAGCAGCAGGCGGCACGGTCCACGGCCCGCTCGCTCAGGCTAGGCATGGCCACCTCAGACAGGGCACGCCAGGCTGAGATGGTATCTTTGCGTCGAGCAATTGCTGCTCATGCAAAGGCACACATGGAGGCCCTGAGGGAGGAGTATGTTTCCCTCAGATCCACTCTGGGTGTCCTTATGATGTCCCAGAGGGAGCGGGTAGAGGAGAGGTTTGCACAGCTTGAGCGTACCATCTCGGCTGAGCTACATGCTTGCCGGGAGGTGTAACAGTTGTCCGGCCAGGCCTTGCAGGAGGAACTCCGTGTTACACGTGTTACCTTGCAAGAGGAAGCACGCGTATCACGTGAGGTCCTGCATGCAGACCTACTTGTGATCGCTGCACAGAACCAGGCTCACCTGTTTGGCAGACTTGCTGCTGACGAGGGGCAAGCTGCGGCTATGCGTGGTCAGGCTCCTGTGCCTCGTCCTCCTTTCCAGGAAGAGCCAGACTCGGACGACAATCTATCTCCCACATAGATCGGGCTGTGCAGGCGTTGAGCCCATGGAGTTTTTTTTTTCCTCAACATCACTGCATGTGGGTGTTGAACAGCACCCTGCACCTTCCCCCTCCTGGGTGCCACCCCCCCCCCCCAGGTCGTATGTGGCCATTTTTGATTTTTCCTTTAGTTTAGTTAGTAAAGTTTCTATTTGATAGTTAGTTTAATTAGGTAATGTAGGTTTTTCATAGTTAGTGTCATTAGTTAAAATAGTTTAAAATTGCTTGTCTATTGTGCTTTCATGTGACGGTGTAGTGCTTTGTGGCTTTCGAAAGCATCCACTGTCTGTTCCAGCTGGGCCCTTCAAGCTTGTCTTGTGTATGTGTTTGCAGCTTGGGGTCCTTGACTCACATATGCCACTCCTGCTTCCCTTATCCATGGGCTCGCAAGGATGGTTCGGTGTAACAGCCAATTACACAAGGGCTTTGGACTGTCATATCTGTGGCATGTCTGCTGCTGTCGAACTTGTGTTAACAACCCTAGTGGGGATGATAGGGGTGTTATTGACCACTTTTCTTCTTTCGCTAGATGGGGGGTTTTAGGATTCATGTGTACATTAATTGCTATGCATTGTGTAGTATGTTTCTTATCTTCACTGTACATGTGCTTGTTGCAATTCATGCCGTAGATAGTGTGTTCCACACTTTGCCTGTTAAAGACGGACTGATGGTGTGATTTCTAATGTACGTCTCTGACATGGTCCAGTCATGAAATGCTGAAAGAGACACACATAGATGAATTTAAAGCATTCATCTTGTGTTTCATGTCCTTTCTGCAGGGGGATGAGCCTCCAGACCACCTTTGGCAGCAGACATGGGCCATTGGACGTCTGCAAGCTGGACACATTTGGTGGTGCCGACATGCGCATGTGTGCGCAAGCAGAGACACAGGGATTGCTCTCATACATCCGAAAACAGCTGACGTGTTTCAAGGGACTCCAGCCAAGGTGAGCAGCACAGGGGAGCCACAACACAGCAAACCTTCCACCAGGCCAGTTGCACATGCATGCTTAGTAGCAGCACTGACGGTGAGCTTGGACAAATATTGGTGTTGAAGCACACAATACAGCTGAGATGTGTTGGTGGACTAATGGCTAGTTGATGGGAAAGTTGTCTGGGGCACCTGCAGGGGCAGTGGCACATACCCTATGGTCCACCATGGTCCATTGAGGCACTTGTATTAGCCATGTAGCGTTGCGAGACATGGAAAGAAGCAGCTCACAGGGACTGACAGCAAGGGACAGACTCATGTGCAGTGCATTTCATTTCCATGTAGAATTTGACACATGCACTACCTACTTTATTTCGGTCATGGTGGAACACGACTTGTTCTGAAGTCATGCCTTGCTATATGCGTCTGGCTGCTTACCCAGGGAAAATTGCATGTTGTGTAAATCGTGACACATTGGTCTTCCATTTGCCACACACCCACCGGTGCCTGACTTACTGCATTGACTGTGTATCAACCATCACAGGGGTAATGTTACGTATGGGTACGAAGCATCCATACCAGATTGTTTCTTTGTAGAGTAGTTTGTTAGTTTGGGGCATATGTGGTGGTGTGTTTTTGTGTTATGGGCACGCACAGATTAGTAACTGTGGCTCTCTTTGCAGCATTGAACTGTTCCAGTTACCGGACCTGAGAGTGCGCAGGCAGGAGGCCAGCACTCACCCCAGAGATAAGTTTCTCTTTGTCTTCCATTTGAGTAATTTGTTACTATGTGCATGATGATCAAGTTTGGTGTACTTGTGTATGTGTTAATGTGAGTAGTACAGTTTTGTGCATTTCCTACTTTCCCGTGTCAATCCTACTCCCCTCTCCTGCCCCGCATTCCGGTTATCCAGTATAGCAATGCCTGTCCCGACTGCATATCCCTGACCCTCCTTCCCCACCAGGGTCTCAGAGGCCTGTGTGAGTTTGACCTTGCAGGCACCCAGACCACAGTGGAGGTGGTTGGTTCGTGCCACTCCTGCGCCTGTACACGGGAGCTGTGACAGTACACATCAGTTTGTGGTGCATCATTCTGTGTTATGTACCACACATGGTACACATCCTGTTGTGACATTGTTTTACTGTGCTACCTTGGTTGTTACGTCATTGTGGTAGTACTTGGGCTTTGTGACGTACTGCTACTTCAAGTCATCTGCTGGAGGCTCTTCTGGTTTGTTTTTCTGCCTGCAGGCTTTTTGCTTGGCTTCTGTGATGGCCTGCTTCGAGTTCTCTTTGATGTGGTGTTTTCGCAAGTCAAGGTGGCCGATGAGGGTGCTGGATGTTTTTTGCACACAAGGTGGGAGATGGTGACAAAGGGGAAGGGTGATCCTGTGGCCAGGTGAAAATCAAGGATGAAGGCTACATAACCCAGGTGCAGTTGTTCAGTGGGTCATGGTGATTTGTGAGGGAGGGGGGGTGTTTTGTTGTTGACAGTTGCCTTGCCCTACAGTGTGATGCACAGCCTGACATTGTAATTGCGGTATCCTATGTACATGATGTATTCTGCTGATCAATGCCTGTTCATGTGTTGTGTTTACCTTTCAGGTGTGAGGGAATAGTTGTGGCTTGACATGCTGGGGTGTACACATTGTGAATGTTCACATGTGATGTGTAGAGGAAACTGATGGTCACTTGATTGCACATGCATATATTGAGTGCATGTCCCTACTGACCCACACACTCGCACTATGATCCACTACATGTACAACCACCCTTCCATGTCCACATGAACACTCTGTTTGCCTTCTGGTGCCCACTGTGTCCCTGCAGCACATGATCTATGACCAATTGTGGATCCTGTAGATGCGTAATTTGCTTTTTGATGTAGTTTGTCGCTTAGATGTGATGCTCAGGGTGTGCGTCACACACAATGGCTGTTCACTATGCTGTGCACTGAGCAGTGTGTTGCAGGAGGTGGGCACGGCACACAGAAGCTGCAGTGTTGATTTTGCAATGCACAATGTGCATGTAGACAGGCATTCATTGTTATGTTACAACTATAACTGTTGGAATACATTTGGGTATGACTTCTTTTGGGTGGGAGGTTGTTGGTCAGTCATTTCATCTGATTCCATGTCAGGCATCATTGTCTGATGCCACTTTACATTTTTCACATGTCAGTGTGTACCTTATTGGTACTGTGTTGGTGTATAGCTATTGCTTGCCATGTCATGTTGTGGTTTGGGAGGGTTTGGGTGACATACCAGTGATAGCCATGGCCTGTTTTGCCGGTCTGTGTGATTTAAACCGTGCATGTGTGCCTTTTGGTCACACAGGATTGCTTATGTTTAAGTAGCTAGGGATGCACACAATGTGGCACTTCCATGGCAACATTCTCAGGGTAGTAAGGTTGCGACAGTTGACTGTCTCTTTGTCATCATCGATTGTCACCTGGTATGTGCCAGGCCTGTGTGCACTCCGCAGGGGTGGGAGTTTAGGTGAAAAATGTGGCCACAAGCTGGGTCCGGGCTTCCTCGCCACATGCTCTGTCCCCTCCCATGGGCAGCGCCTGTGCCTGTGGTTGGGGATGTGGGGGCACCACCATGTCCACCGGTACGCCCTGCCATGTTGCAACAATGTGCAGGACACATGCTGCCACAATGATCCTGCATACTACCGGGGGTGCATAGAGTAGCTGCCCGGCAGAGCGGTCAAGGGAGCCGAAGCGTGATTTGAGCACTCCGAATGTGCGCTCCACTATGACCCTGGTTGCAATATGGGCAGCGTTGTATCTTACCTGGGGTGGTGTGGTGGGGTTCCGGATTGGCGTCATCATATGGTTGCTCAGAGGGTAGGCACTGTCCCCTGGAGAGGTGATGATGGTTGTGATTATTGGGGTTTGTGTATTTGTGTGTGTGTGTGACATGCATGCATGTGCACAGGCATTTGTACTCACCTAGGAGCCATGTGTCGCCATGCTGCCCAGCTTCCAGGGCCCGGCTCAGGGCGGACATTCTGTATATGAAACTGTCATGGGTGGAGCCAGGGTAGTTTGCATAGACAGAGGTGATGATTCCCTTTGCATCGCATACCACCTGCATGTTGATGGAATGCCAGTGCTTGCGGTTTCGGTAGATGTGCTCAGTGGCCCTAGGTGGACGTAGGGCCACATGGGTGCAATCTATGGCACCAAGCACTTTGGGGAAGTGTGCCACTGTCAAGGCGAAGTCCGTCCCAACGCGGAAGTAGCAAGAACTCCTACCTCCCCTTGACGGTCTTGGCGCCTGGATTAGTTATAACACAGGTCACCGCGACCCCCACGGGGAAAGAGGGTTAGGGTCCACGGATTGGATAGGTTTCGGGGTGATAGGATAACCGGATTGAGGGTTAGGGAGATGTTATGGATAGGGAAAGGGTTTTGGGGTCAAGTTGTTCCCAGACTCTGACCTTCTGAGTCTGGACTACTGTTTCTTGTTCTTGGTAGTTGTCTTTATACCTCCTTGGGCATTCATTCAGTCATGCATTCTTACCACATGCATGCTTTACCCTCGGACTGGAACCCAGCACTTGTTCACCACATTCACAAGTTTGCCCAGTCTTGGCTTTTTCTGTAGAAACACAATATTCTATCGGGCTTCTAGATGCATATCATGCCCCCCCCTTGTTGAATACTTCACAAGTAGAACATACATGCAGATACAATGCTTTGGTCACATAATGTACTTAGCTCTAGTGTTCTGAGTTTTCCAGTGCGTTTCTTCCGCCCGCCGGCTCCGCAGACTGTGCGTTGCGCAACGATCTGGTCGTTGTCGATAGCGGCTCACTCCTGACAAAAAGGGAGAAAATGAGCCTTTCCCTTTCACGTCTTATGGCCTTTCACAAATGTTCGCTACTGCGAGTATGACATAAATGACCCGCAACTGGCGAGCTTATTACTACGTTTGCACCCGCAACAGGCGAATGCATGTCACATGCAAAGTTTAGTGGGTTAGTTAGTTTGCGTGCTTCCGCGTATCTCCCCCGTAAGTTTCTCCGTAGTCACTGGTAAGCGGAGTCCCTTTCCAGTGCACACTTCCCTCTGGTTAACTTTTAATGGCAGGCTATGTACTTATCTTTGACATCGCGGGGCCTGAGGATGAGTCCAGTGGCGAGGGCGGCCCCGCAAGAAGTTTCACCGGAGCTCCGTGAGATGCGTCCTCTCGGCAGCAGAGTCGAGCACGGACGAGAAATGTTCCACCCACAATCCCAGTAACCACCCTACCTCCATTCCTACCATATGGGCGTAATGCAGCCCGTGAGTTTCTGACAGTACATCCCCTCCCCGCAGAAGGGCCAGGCTTTGTGGGATGATTGTGATGAAACAAACGTACCAATCTTGGGGCATGCACGTTAGTGGCAGGTTCCCAGGATCTATCTTCAGGGCCAAATCCCACCCAATCAATCAAGTAATGCAGTCTACCTCGCCTCACTCGTGAGTTCAGTATGGCCTTAACTTCGTACTCTGGGTACCCTTCTATGAAGACTGGTGGTGGTCTTTCCATGCGCATATGGGGCTTTGCTGGTTTTAGGAGCGCTACGTGAAATACAGAGTGAACCCTCATGTGGTCTGGAAGGCAAAGTCGCATCGCTACTGGGTTAACTACTTGCGTAATGCGAAATGGGCCTATGAAGCGGGGCTTCAATTTTCGGGAACCTGAGCGGTGTAAATGTCGTGTTGAGAGCCAAACTTTATCGCCCACGTTATATTCCGGGTTAGCACGGCGCTTTCTGTCAGCATACTTCTTGGTTGTGTTTTTGGCTGTGATCAGGTTAAGTCGGGCCTTTTTCCAGACCTGCTTTAACTGGGCCACTTTGGTTTGTACTGAGGGCAATGCATCTGGAATTCGTTCTCCACTTGGCTGTACCAATGGGTTGTATCCGTAAGTCATGAAAAAAGGAGAATATCCTGTGGAGGCATGTTGAGAATTGTTATAGGCTAGTTCGGCTAACCACAAGAGCTCAACCCAGCCCCCTTCTGTGCCATGTGTAAAACAGCGAAGGTATTGTTCTAGCGTCTGATTTAGTCGCTCGGTCTGTCCGTCGGTCTCGGGGTGGTAACTACTAGACATCTGCAACTGTATCCCTATTTTCTTACAGAAATGCCTCCAAAACCTGGACATAAACTGCGTTCCCCGGTACGAGACTATGTGTTGTGGTATTCCATGCAGGCGAACGACATGTTGTAGAAAAAGATTTGCAAATTCCTCTGCCGTCGGCTGGCCGCTACTAGGTATGAAGTGAGCAAGTTTAGTAAATGAATCTATCACTACTAATATCGTGGTTTGACCTTGATCCGGGGGCAATTCCACAATGAAGTCTAATGATATGGTATGCCACGGCTGTGAGGGAGTGGGTAATGGTCTCAATAGTCCTGCTGGTTTCTTATGATCTGTTTTATTTCGAGCACATATTTCACAATTTTCCACATATTCTCGCACGTCTTTGCGTAAGTTGGGCCACCAATAGTGTCGCTGAAGTAGTTCCTGTGTTTTGTGCACCCCCGGGTGGCCAGCCAGTGGGGAATCATGGCACCAATTGAGGGCTTGAGCCTGTAGACTCTTAGTCGGTAAATACACTTCTTTGCCTTGGAATGGTATGCCTTCTTGTAACGAGCGTCTTAACTGTGGGTTTTCCCATTGCAGTAACTCTTTGGCTGTCATGGCATTCCCCACTTGTTCCAGTAAGGTATTGATTACGCTTCCTACGATCTTGGTTAAGGGCACAATGGGTTTTGCCGCTTCCTCAGGGCTAGGAGAAACTGATGATTCCGGATATCTGGAAAGTATGTCTGCCTTTTTGTTCTCCTGTCCGGGTCGGTATGTTACCAGGAAATCAAAGTCTGCAAAATACATTGCCCATCGTAATTGCCGTGGAGTGAGAGCTCTTGCTGATTTTAAGAACTGGAGATTACGGTGATCCGTCAGCACCGTTATGGTGTGCCTTGCTCCCAGCAAGTAGTGCCTCCATTCTGCAAAGGCCGCCTTTATGGCTAGTAGCTCGCGATCTGCAATGGTGTAGTTTTGTTCTGCAGGGTTAAGTTTTCTTGAGTAATAAGCGACTGGGTGTAAATGCCCTGATTGGTCTCGTTGTGATAATATCGCTCCCAACGCATAACTCGAAGCATCCGTTTCCACCAGAAACGGTAACGTTGGATCCGGGTGTAACAGGACGGGGGCTGTAGTGAACGCCTCCTTTAGTAACTTGAAACTGTGTTCTGCCTCCGTATCCCACACAAATTTTTTTCCTTTCTTGAGCAGACGGGTAATGGCTAAGCTTTTTTCTGCAAACCCCTGGATAAACCTTCGGTAGAAGTTTGCAAATCCTAGTACTGACTGTAGCTCCTTGACATTCTGCGGGGCTGGCCAATCCAGAATTGCTTGTACCTTATGCGTATCCATCTTAACACCTTCGGGAGAGAGTATAAAGCCCAAGAATTCCACTGTGGTGCAATGAAACGTACATTTTTCTAATTTCGCAAACAGACGGTGCTCTCGTAAACGTTGCAGAACGGATCTGACATGTTGTACATGTTCTTCCTTATTCCTTGAGTAGATCAGTATGTCGTCGATATAAACAACGACAAAAATGTCTAGGAAACCACGTAGGACTTCATCCAAGAAGTGTTGAAAGGCGGCGGGTGCGTTACAGAGACCGAATGGCATGACCTGGTACTCATACAGTCCAAATTTCGTTCTGAAGGCGGTCTTCCATTCGTCCCCTTCACGCACCCGCACCAGGTGGTAAGCACCTCGTAAGTCCAACTTAGTGTAAATTGTGGCTCCTCGTACTTGATCCAACAGGACCGGTATCAATGGTAGGGGGTATCGATTTTTGATAGTTATGCGGTTTATCGCACGATAGTCGATACATTTCCTGAGATCTCCAGTTTTCTTCGGAACGAAGAACAACGGTGAAGAAACAGGAGAAGTGGAATGACGGATAAACCCATTCTGAAGATTGGTGTCTATATACTCTTTGAGATGTTGGTTCTCGGTTTCCGTCAAGGCGTAAATCCGGCTGCATGGCAGGGCGGCTCCTGGTTCCAGATCTATCCTACAGTCAAACGACCTGTGCGGTGGTAAAGTTTCTGCCGCCTTTTTACTGAAAACATCCTGAAAGTCTTGGTATTCTTGTGGTAATCCTGCTAGCGGCTCTCCACCGTTTTCCTGTGTGGCCCCTAGGACTTGCACCATATGTCCTAAGTCTTTCGTGCACTGTGTGCGGCAGAGACTAGAAGAGAAGCACACTGTTCCACGTGCCCAGTCAATCGCCGGGTTATGTAACGCCAGCCAAGGTAGCCCCAGGATGAAACCGAACTGGGGGGCGGCGATGACATCGAATTGAATGCGCTCTTTATGCCCTTGGATGTTCAAAATCATCTCCCCCGTTTGCTGTGTCACTGGTCCGGATATCAACAGAGATCCATCGACTGATCGAACCTCTTCATGTATGTTCTTTGTGGCAACTGGTAAACCCAATTTAACAGCATAATCCGAGTCCACAAAGTTACCGGTTGCTCCTGAATCCACCATTAACGTGATGGCTTGATCCCTTTGGCGTGTCTGAAGAATCCCAGTAACGGTAACATGAGCTTTGTGAACTTGTGTCACGTTACCCAATAAATGCTTGGGGGTACTGTGATGATTTTGGCTCGGCAGATCCCCCCTTCTTACTGGCGAGCATTGGCGTTTCCCGACGAAATGGTGTTCTTTGGTTTAGCCCCACATTCCTTCACAAAGTGTCCTGACTTGCCACAGTACATACACAGCTTTTCCCTTCTGCGTTTCTCTTTTTCTTCTTTGGAGAGCGGTCCTCGGATCGTTCCGATCTGCATGGGTTCAGCTTCCGAAATCCTCTCTGTTGCTTTTGAACCAGGTGCAGCTCTTGGATAATCCGCTCTTGCCGAATACTGTTTGGTCTCCCATTTACGCCTGTCTTGCTTCCTTTCTCCTTGCCTGTGATCTAAACGTAGACCCAACTCAATCATTCCCGTGCAGGTGTTTGGTTGCGGGTCCACCTGCACTATTAGGTCTTTCAACTCCTCCCTAAGGCCTTGATAAAAAAGGGCCAGTCTTTTTTCATGAGGCCACTCGGCTTCAACCACTAACCTATTAAATGTTGTCACATACCAAATGAGTTCCCTACTTCCCTGCCGTAAAGTGAGTAACTCTCGGTCCCGGATCAAGGAGGCCGCTTTCCTATCAAACATTTTCCCGAATTCCTCCTGAAATTCCCCCCAATCATACAGTAAAGCATCGTCTTTTTGTACCAGAGGGGTAGCCCATGCCGCAGCATCCCCCGTGAGATAGGAAATCACGAAGGCTGTGCGGGACTGGGCCGAACGAAAGATTGTTGATTTAGTCAAGAAATGCAACTGGCATTGGGTCATAAATATGGAGAATTTTTGTGGGTCTCCCCCGTACCTTTCTGGGGTGGCTAAGGTCATGGGCGGCTCAGTGGTCACTTGAACCTGTACTGGAGTAGGAGGAGGCCCATCTGGCAGGGGTCTACCTTGTGCCGTGATTTCCTGCACACGATGAGCTAACGTAGCATAATCCTGCCTAGTTGCTTCTAAAGCATCTTTTAGTTCATGTAGGACGCGAGCTATGTCCTCCATGGTGCCGGAGTTCGTGCTACTTGGGCGTGTGCAAATACGTGGGTCCGTGCTTCTGTCAAGGCGAAGTCCGTCCCAACGCGGAAGTAGCAAGAACTCCTACCTCCCCTTGACGGTCTTGGCGCCTGGATTAGTTATAACACAGGTCACCGCGACCCCCACGGGGAAAGAGGGTTAGGGTCCACGGATTGGATAGGTTTCGGGGTGATAGGATAACCGGATTGAGGGTTAGGGAGATGTTATGGATAGGGAAAGGGTTTTGGGGTCAAGTTGTTCCCAGACTCTGACCTTCTGAGTCTGGACTACTGTTTCTTGTTCTTGGTAGTTGTCTTTATACCTCCTTGGGCATTCATTCAGTCATGCATTCTTACCACATGCATGCTTTACCCTCGGACTGGAACCCAGCACTTGTTCACCACATTCACAAGTTTGCCCAGTCTTGGCTTTTTCTGTAGAAACACAATATTCTATCGGGCTTCTAGATGCATATCATGCCCCCCCCTTGTTGAATACTTCACAAGTAGAACATACATGCAGATACAATGCTTTGGTCACATAATGTACTTAGCTCTAGTGTTCTGAGTTTTCCAGTGCGTTTCTTCCGCCCGCCGGCTCCGCAGACTGTGCGTTGCGCAACGATCTGGTCGTTGTCGATAGCGGCTCACTCCTGACAAAAAGGGAGAAAATTAGCCTTTCCCTTTCACGTCTTATGGCCTTTCACAAATGTTCGCTACTGCGAGTATGACATAAATGGCCCGCAACTGGCGAGCTTATTACTACGTTTGCACCCGCAACAGGCGAATGCATGTCACATGCAAAGTTTAGTGGGTTAGTTAGTTTGCGTGCTTCCGCGTATCTCCCCCGTAAGTTTCTCCGTAGTCACTGGTAAGCGGAGTCCCTTTCCAGTGCACACTTCCCTCTGGTTAACTTTTAATGGCAGGCTATGTACTTATCTTTGACATCGCGGGGCCTGAGGATGAGTCCAGTGGCGAGGGCGGCCCCGCAAGAAGTTTCACCGGAGCTCCGTGAGATGCGTCCTCTCGGCAGCAGAGTCGAGCACGGACGAGCTTTTGGGGATCGCGCATGCGCGGTAGCATCTTCGCGCATGCGCGTTGTGTCGGGCGTTGTCCTGGGCGTGTCCTGGGGTGCCGGAGCTGTAGTTCTAGGCCCGGGGCTGCTAGGAAACGTAGTTTTCCTGGTTTTCTGTGTCCTGCACACCTTGTACCCCTACACCAAGCACATCTGCAATGGGGACAAAGGTGGCAGCGACTCAGAAATGTTCCACCCACAATCCCAGTAACCACCCTACCTCCATTCCTACCATATGGGCGTAATGCAGCCCGTGAGTTTCTGACAGCCACCCAGTAAAAGTCCTGGACAATGGCCTGCCTTTCTGCGGGTGTTCTGGGCATGAATATGTGCCTGCGGACTGAAGGGAGCGCTGTCATGATTGCCAAGACCTGGTGTAGGCAGCGTGACTGTGTGGCCTGTGAGACCCCCCCACTATGGCAGTAGTCCGCTGAAATGACCCAGTGGCCAAAAGATGCAGGACATTGAGCACCTTCTCCAAGGGGCTCAATGCTTGGGAGCAGAGGTTGGGGGATGTATGGTCATCTTCCCACTTCCTGACCAGGTCTAGGATGATACGAGGTGGAAAACCTATACCGGCCGTAGACCTGGTCGTCAGGCATCCCAAAAAGGCTTGTCTGGGGTGAAAAAATGCGTGCCCTGGCTATTCTCCTCCTGGGGTGTCCCGCGATCAGTGCTGAGACAAATGGGGCATTCATCATGGCTGTATGTACATGTTTGTTGTTTGCGCGCACTTTTATACTGTGCGCGGGGACGCTTCCACCTGCCTTCCTGTGGCGGACGCGTTGACGCCTATGCGCGTCTTTTGCCGTGCGCAGGTTTCCCGTATTTGAATCCATGAATACGGGTTGTTTGCGTGCATGTGGGCGTTCCGAGTAGTTCCCTGCAGTACTTCCCCAGTTATGCCTTCTTTTTCATGCGTTATTCCCCATTCCGTGTGTTCCGCCCACTATTCCGCCCACTTTTGTTGTGTGCGCCGCGCTATGTGCGCTTTCGCTGTGCGAGTAGCGTATGCCTTTTGATGACGTGTGTGCCCGCGTGCACCACGCACGGATTTGGAGCACAACCAGTGGTATACACGCGCAGCGCCTTCCTTGAATCGCACGCGTGCGCTTGCTTTCTCATGCTTGCGCCACCTTGCGCCTGCTTGCGCTGGGATTTTCGGTGCACGTTTGTTCCATGAATCGGCCCCTATATTGGGCGGGCCATTAAAAAAGTCAAGGTGGAGTTTAGACTAAGTAAAGAAATCTTTCACTGACAGATAGTTTTATCAGTGGATGGAAGCACTCATAGCAGAAAGAGGGCCCCGTGGGCAGGAAGGATCCATACCACCCATGGGTACATTGTGGTACGAATGGGAGAGGAACACACAGTCATGCACAGCGCCGGTCTGTACTGATGGGTTAGCAGGCCAACATTGTGCAAAAGAAAGGAAAGACGTTCCTTTCCAGATTAGGAGTGTAGAAAGGGCAGTGCGGGCAGCGGCTCCTACAGAAGAGATTGTGGCCTTCAATAGAATTTTGAAAGCTGCAGGCCGAATGAGAGAGGGGGCTGTTGTGACGTGAAACATGGCTAGCCCACCTTAAGGAGAGACACACCTTAAGGGAAGTAGAGGAAGCCAAGGACAGGAGGGAGGAAGAGGAGGGGCTAGTAGAGCCCAGGATCGGAAACCTGGAAAGGGAATTAAGGATGGTTGAAGAATTCCCTATCTCCGTGTATATATGTGAATGGTGAGCGGAGCTCAGGCAAGCGAGGCTCCATTGAAGAGAGGCCATCCACTGCTCGAGATAACTGGCAAAATAAGTGCAGTGGACTGTTGGGAAGGTACATGGAAACATCTGGTCCTCCCAGTGGGGGACTGTGTCACAGCCTCCGCTGCGGCCAGCACAACCGTCGCTGCTGCTCAGCAGTCCTCCATGCAGGTGCAACGGGCAAGAGCAGACTCCAGTTACCAAGAAGGCTTTGTGCAGCATGGGCAGCAGTATCATCAATATTATCAGTCTAACAGGGGTGCTGGCAAGTCTACCGGCCTAGAGTCATTAACAGCTACTACGTCTGTAGTGGACTGTCAGAGGCTTCAGCTGTACAATCAGCCAAGCAGCATGCCTAAGGCCTGTACTAGCACTGCAGAGACCCCTGCCACCACCGATATGACCAGCAGAAGTCCTGCTACACAGGCTGCCTCCTCTCTGACTGCCATGACTCCAGGTGATAAAGAGGCAGTCCCAGACACCTCGATCCACCACCACGGTGAATCCCTGGATTGTCACCATGACCCAAACACAGGACTGTATTATAACACCAACTTTCAGTATGACTACAACTCGCCAACTCCACAGTACGTGTACTGGGGGAGTGGGAACCAAACCTATCTGCCGGCTTAAAAAAATGGCCCGCAACAACGGCAACCAAATGGCATGGCCACCAACACAAAGGAAGAGAAAGAAGGAAAAGAGAAACACAAGAGTAGAACTGCTCAGCAGATTGCCAAAGAGCTGGAGTGGTGGGCTAAGAGTTTGAATGGACAGAAAGAAGATCCCAAGAACAACTTTCAGACATTGCCCTCCAAGGACGAAGAGAGAAGGGGATCTGAAAGAGCTAATACCAGCGTCACCTTTTTTGAAGGAAAGGGTGCTCAAGCTAAAAGGCAGCTAATGATGCCAGAGATGACAATGCTAATGGGATAGAAGGATGTGGATCATGAGCGAGTGGCAGAGGGTGAGGAAGAGGTCAACGTTGCCAAGGTAACAAAGGAATGCGGCGAGGAGACACAACAGCGTGGACCACGAGTGCCGGTGGATGAAGATCTCGCCCCAGGCAGTATTGCTAGAATGGCGTACAGGTCCCAGAGTGATTCCAGAGAGGAAGAACAGCGAAAGGAAACAAGACCAAGGCGAAGACCACAACGGCCTCCAGAACGCAGAAGACAAATCAACCCTATCAAAGGTGATAATCAAGGTGGAGGTGTTGTGATGTGAAACATGGCTAACCCACCTTAAGGAGAGAACCACCTTAAGGGAAGGCGAGGAAGCCAAGGACAGGATCGAGGTAGAGGCGGGGCTAGTAGAGCCCAGGATCAGAAACCTAGAAAAGGAAATAAAGCATTGTTGACGAACACCCTGTCCCCGTGTATGTATGTGAATGGCGTTCAGAGCTCAGGCAAGTGAGGCTCCATTTAAGAGAGGCCAAACCCATCATAACGGGGGAAAGGAAGAGAGTGGCGTATGGGGAATATGAAAAGAATGGAGCAAGGCCTAAAGTAAGGACAGTGCCATCTAGGTGGGCTTATGGTAGTGGGGGGCCCACAGGCACTGAAGGGCAAAAGAATGAAGGGGGACAAGTAAGGAAGGGAAAATAAGGATGGCATGCCATAAAAAAGCATCGGTTCAGAGGGGGCACAAGGAAAGAAAAAGGGGAGGAAGTGCAAGGTGATACCGTTGAATGCATGGAAAAAACAGGCAGGCACAAGAGAAAAAATTAACATGGGCGATGAAGAAAAGGATAAAAGTGAAGAGGGGAAGGGGACACAAAAAGAAGGGAAAACCGCTGTCAAATGGAAGAATGAATTAAGATGAAAAGAGGGAAGAGTTTAAGGACAGAACTAAGAGACTAGTGCCAGACCAACTGCACAAACAGAAGAAGGGGCAGGGGCTCTCCGTGAGGATCGGCCTCAAGCTAGTGGTGCAACAGAGAGTGAAGAGAACAAGAGTTTATAGAATTGGCCCATAAGGACAGTGGACTGGCCCGGGTTGCCAAGAAGACATGTGACCGTGGGGCTAGAGAGAGTAGGCTAGGGGAGAATGGTAGAATGAGGAAGGAGGCAAAGATAATAGTGCAAAAGGAATGGAAGTAGTGAAAGAGGTGTAGGAAGCAATGGACGAAGGGTGGGTGGATGAAGAACACGCTAGTACCAGCAACAAGGACAGGTCCATAAAGGACTGGGAGGTGTCAGAAGAAGGGCGTGTGTGTGGTCACCTGTAGAGGCAGCAGAGAAAGAGGGTGAAGGAATAGCATGGCGGGAAACGCTGGGGAATGGACACCACTCTTACAGGAATGGAAGGAGCAGCAGTGAGATATGCACAGAGTAGAGCATCTGAGAGGGGAAAAGGTGATGGTCGAGAGTTGGAAAACAACAGAAGACATGGCACAGTCATGGTGTGGTCCCAGAATGGCAGGTACTAGAGGTGTAAATAGAACAAAAGAAGGGAACGAGGGTGAAGGGACGGCGTGAAGAAGAACCACGGTCCTGGCATGGAACAGGGGGAGAAAGGATCAGAAATAAAGCAAAGAGTGAAAGGAAGAAGCAAGAAAGGTGTTGGGGCTCATGGTTTGAATTCTTTAAAGAAAAAAGAAGGCTGGGGAAAGGAGAAAGAAGAGTAGTGCGGGAAAGTATAGAGAATGGAAGATGGCAGGAATAAGGTAGGGAGAATGAAAGAAAGAACAGGGAACAGGCAGAAAGACATAAAGAAGGATTCAGAAGAGAAGAAGAAAGGGAAAAAAGAAAGGAGAAGAAAAGAGGGAAATGGGCAGTGTAGAGGGGGGAGAAAGGGGAGTGTAAAAGAAAGTGAGGCGAGATAGTAAATTGCCTTACATAGGGGTAGCTAAACCATTGGGTTCACATCCAGCAATAGCGACGAGGGAAGGAATTTGTAAAGAGGAGTTTGTGGGTAGGTTTAAGCTATAGAGGGGTGAGGTGCAAAGAGGGTTTGAAGGAAGAGCAATGGGACTTAGCTCGGAGGCGTAGGGTGCCAAGAACAATACAGAATTTGATGTCAGCCTGCTTGATATACGCTAGCATAGCAACTGCAGCAAATGCTCTGGGCAACATCCACTTGCTTGATATACGCTAGCATAGCAACTACGCCAAATGCTCTGGGCAACATCCACTTGCTTGATATACGCTAGCATAGCAACTGCAGCAAATGCTCTAGGCAAAATCCACTTGCTTGATATAGACTAGCATAGCAACTGTGCCAAATTCTCTGAGCAACATCCACGTGCTTGATGTAGGCTAGCATAGCAACTGTGGCAAATGCTCTGGGCAACATCCACTTGCTTGATGTAGGCTAGCATAGCAACTGTGGCAAATGCTCTAGGCAACATCCACTTGCTTGATATACGCTAGCATAGCAACTGCACCAAATGCTCTGGGCAAAATCCACTTGCACAGCGTTTGGAACTGGGAGGTAAAGGGGTGGGACAGGGAGAAATCGAGGGGTTGTGGGAAAGGGCATGTACTCCAGTTAGAGTAGAAAAACTGAAAGAGTGGATACAGGCGTTGCTGGGGGGTGGTGGGGATGAGGGGGCTATAGCCATGGGTCTTTTGGTTGTAGCCCCCGATAGAAGCTCAGGAGCTACAACCAAAAGACTTGCTAGCGGCGAGTCTCGACAGTCCCGACATTAGTGTAGCCCGGATCTTTTCCAGACCTAGCAACACCTCTGGTGGTAGCATTTTACTCAGACAGAAGAGCTACGGATTTATTGTCGGAGGGGTTTGAGGAAGGTTTCATGATGCCATACAGGGACCTGAGGATTGACAGGTGGGCAGAAAACGCAGTCAGTAAAGGAATACATGGTTGGGTTGCGGAAGAGGACAAATTTGAGAATCAAGTGAGGGAAGGGAGAAGGGCAGGTCGATTCGACAAAATATGATAACCAGAATAAATGACATCACTGATGGGCATTGTACGCAAGAAAGAAAAGGGGGAATTTAGAATGATACATCATCTATCATGGCCAGGAGAGGTATCTAATAATGACTTTATTGACCCGACAGTGTGTTCTGTGGCACACACAACTGGACGATGCAATTGCAGTAATCAGACCGTGTGCGACTGGGACAATGATGGCAACATTTAGGTTGCTGCCATTACACCCAGACGATTTCCAGCTGCTGGGGATTCCATTTGATAAAAGAAATATATATTGACAAGGCACGTCCAATGGGATGCTCAGCAGTGTGCATGCTCTTTGAAAGCTTCAGTACACTTGTAGACTGGTTTCTCAAGCGGTGCATGAGGTCACAGCATATAGTGCACTACTTAGACAATGGGGGTCATTACGAGGTAGGAGGTTAGGGAAAAACGATGCCGGTAAAGGATTACCGGCATCGCTTACCGCTCTGGTCCATTACGACCCGCCAACCCGCTATCAGTGTCACCGCTATTTACGGTGCCTCTAATAGCGGCATTGGCGCGGGCACGCAACCCTACATATGGGCAATAGCGTCATGGCATAAACAGGAGCTGAACACAAGTCAGGCGGACATGCAAATAACGGCCTACTGAAGGCCGAAAAGTACCTTACCAGCATGGAGGAAATACCGGCATTGCGAACCACCCGTAAACAGCCATGTGCAGTGTTCCCAACTGCCACAGGTGCACACAATCATCACAGGTGGAGGCAATGTAGACTGAGCCAGCACAAAAGGAGCACACCCCACCCCTACCCACCCAGTCACACACCAAAATGATTCCAATACTAGTAGCAATACTAGGGCTGGGGGGACATGATTGCAGTGGAACTCCAGCAACAACAACAGGCTGCACAGAGGAGACGTAGGAGGAGAAGGAGGGCGAGGCAGGCCCAGCATGCACCACCAGTGCAGGCAGTTGTACCACACTGGCAGCCTCCAATCCCTCGAATCAGAGCGAGTCCATTCAGCCTAACCCCTGAGCAGATCCACACCCTGTACCGTCTGGACCGGGACACCATCACCACCATTGTGGACATGATACATAACGACATTGTCAGCCTCATAGACATCCGTACCGCCATCCCCCCTCTACTGAAGGTGGTGTCTGTGCTCCACTTCCTGGCCACAGGCACCTACCAGCACACAGTAGGGCAGATGCATGCCATATCACAACCATTATTCTCACGGACGCTGGACCAAGTGCTCGATGCCCTCCTGAAGCACACAGGCGACCACATATTCTTACCATGGACTGCCCAGGAGATCTCCAACACCAAAGTTGGCTTTCATTCACTGGCAGGCTTCCCAGGTTGCATCAGTGCCATTGACTGCACCCATGTTGAATTGGTGGTCCCACATGCCATGGAGGTAGTGTACCTCAACCGTAAGTTATACCACTCCATCAACGTGCAAATGGTATGTGACTCAAACAAGATCGTCACACATTGTTTTGCCCGATTTCACGGATCAACCCATGATTCAATGGTCATGCGGAACTCCATGATACCATGCTACATGGAGCGACACGCAGGGCAACGATCCTGGCTACTCGGTGAGCTGCATGTCAAGCTCATGGCAGTGTGATGTGGGGAGATGATTGGTGGGAGAGATGCATACTTCACCTGGCTGAGATGGGGGGAGAGATGCATACTTCACCTGGCTGAGATGGGGGGGAGAGATGCATGCTTCACCTGGCTGACATTAGCTGAGAGGATGGACCATGCTCATACCCCGAAGCAGGCCAGACTGGACCTGACACCTGACGCCTAAATGCAAGCTGCACTACTATGAAAATGAGGCAGTGCTGCAACCATTCCATAGCCTTCAACATGTACACTGCACATAATCAGACCGTAGCCCCTGCAACACAATGCAGCGACATGCAGTTAGTATGGCCAATGCAAATGACCAAATAACATCACCACAATGGACACGTGTCCATTACTGCGTACAAAGGAGTCGCATTAGGCCAAAATACAGAATCTCACTCCTACACCACCACAGAGGTCCAGCATACCAGTATGGCTACATCAGGCGTGGAAAGTCAGATCATCAAGAGTCTGGCTTCAACAGTGACAGGGTCAAAGCATACAATCAACTACACATCACCTAGATCATGGGAACAACTGGCGTGCGCAACCACAGTGCATGAGTACTCATAAGGAATAGGACACCCCTGCGCCCACTAGACGATGCCATGCACACCTGTGGATCATATGAATTCAAATATTTCAGTTACTTTGAGTAGCTCTATTCGTGCATGGATATGTGGATGCAATCAGGAAATAAATGCATGCTATTGTGTTATTGATACAGGTCACATTTGGTGTAATCACTTACACATAACCATTGTTGCACACATGCAGGTGATGCTGGCTATCCCTTGAAGAGGTGGCTACTCACCCCTTTCCGGAACCCGCAGAATAGGCACGAAGAGGACTACAATCGTGCACATACACATACACGTGTGGTGATCGAGCAGACATTTCGGATTTTGAAGGCACAGTTTCGCTGCCTCAGCAGGTCTGGTGGGGCACTCCTGTACGGGCATGAGAAGGTTGGCAAGATCATCATGGCATGTGTCATGCTACACAATATGTGCATCAGACGGAATGTGCCTCTGCCCCCTGACATTGAACTGCAACCACCTGACGAGGGGGATGAGGATGGAGGAGATGGGGCTGCACATCAGGGAGGTAGCGATGCACAGGAGGGACACGCTGTGCGCCAGACTTTGATTAACCAATGTTTCTAACACACATGGATGCGTAATGTGCCATGGAGGTGGGACTCAGGGCACTGGTAGGGTCGGGGACATGGACACTTTACACTGTTCACCAATAAAGCACCCGTACACAATAAGCAATGTCCGGTCATGTGAATTCTTATATCACAACAGGTGTATTGAACAAATAGAACATTGATTGTGCACAAGCCCGCCACCTCACACACCATCTCCCCCTTCCCTCTCCCCCCTCAACTTCCACCCACACCCTCTCACTCCTCCCCCTCCCTCCTCAACTTCCCCACACACCCTCTCTCCCCTCGCCCCTCAACTTCCCCACACATGGTGAGCACTTGCATGCACCATTAGTCTGCAATAGTTCGGAATGGTAGGCTGCACCCACAACCCTTGTCCACTGCCAGAATCGTGTGGACCCCTTTCCGACCTGCGCAAGTTCCACTCAGACCTATGCAGGGGGCTGGTCTGTGTGGAGCTGGCATTCGAGGAGGTGCCTGGTTGTTCGATCACCTGTGCGGGACGCAGGGCCTCCAAGGCTTCCACCATGCGGGTGAGGACCTGCCTCACAGCCGCCAATTCGTTGCATATGTTTGTGGAAGTTGACTCAATGGCAGCTTTGAGGGACGCTGCACATTCCCTGAATTCCTCCCTTGCCTGGCCACATTCAATGATGTGCTGGGTCACCATCCCTGTCAGGTCCTCCTGGCGCTGTTGCATTACCGTGATTCCCTCTTGCCTGTCCCGGACACCGGTGGATATCGAAGCTGCATGCAACATGGTTGCTGCATCATGGATGCTCCCCGTGGGGCTAAAGCTCCCTGGCCATGACTCCACAGCAGACAGCTCATGGCTGCTGGCATTGTGTATGCTGGGTGGGGAGATGTGGGGTGACTGCAGGGGGCCTGTTGCAGTAGGTGTTCTGGGTGTCGGACTATGTGCATCATCATCTGCCTCTCCGATAGTACTGCTGGTAGTGGAAACAGAGCCTTCAGCCACTGGCTCCTGTGTGGTGGGGGCTGGTGTGGGTACTGTGGTGGTGGCCCTTTTGCACATTGGTGCTGTAGCTTCGTGGGTTGTGTTGGGCTTGTGAGGTAGTCCTGTTTTGACTCTTCCCTTTGATGTGGAGGGCCTGTTTGCTCCCTCCGTGCCCCTGGACTTTTTCGCTGGTGTCGCGGGCTGCTCCGTGGGGTGCTGATCATCACTGTCAGATTGTGTACCCATGGGGGACCAAGAGAGGGACAGCATCAGTTATGGGTCTACATGCATCAGGCATGCGTTGGGGTAGCTGCAGTTCTATGGAATGGCAGGTATTTGCCGTTGGAGTAGTGACATACGGGGTGCTTGCCTTATGGGTGGGTCATGCAGGGATGTATCTGGGCTGACACATGTATGGGGTGCATCATGCATGTGGATGAGATGGTGCTGTGCACTGCCTGTAGGCAGGGTTGCATACATGTGTCTGGTGACCCCTGCATTGCATCATTTCACTGTCAGTTCGGGGGGACATCTTCATGGTTTGCATTATAGTGGTTTATTTGGGACACTTACCTGCATCAGCCGATGACGGGGCTCCACGCTCCATATCCCCCACTCCCTCGATTGCCTCCATTCCAATGGTGATCGCACAAGTCTCCTCCCAGCGAGTAATCTTAATGGGTGAGGCACCTCCGCCACCTGTTGCCATTCCCTGGCTACGGTTTGCTGCCATGATGTTCCGGACACATAGGCGCAGGTCATCCCAGAGCATCTGGACATCGTTTACCGTGCGAGGGGTGTTACCAACCGCACTCACTTTACGCGCCACCTCTGCCCAGATCTCTTTCTTGCGCAACAGTGCAGGTCGACGTATATCATTGGCAAAAACAACCTCCCCATTTTCGACCAAGGTGTCTGCAAGCATGTTGAGCTCTTCGTCAGAGAAGTGCTCCTTGCGCAGGCGCGCAGCTGCTTTTTTCAGTGTCTTGGGCATTCTAATATGCTGTTGGTTGATTATGGGACAGGTGTGGTGGTGATGTGGATTCTGGGTGCAGAGGATGGCAATGGATTGTGTTTTTAAAGATGGCCGCCGTATTCTTTCCCGTTCCTGTGCGATGACGCTATTTCCGGTTCCACCTATTTACGGTCACTGCTGTTAGCGGTGACCGCTAATGCTGGAACCATGGATGGCGGTGGTGCTATCTGCGCATCCCTCGATGCCGCTAAGGGCGATTTTGGGGTCTTTAGCGGCATGGCGGTAAGGTCGTTACCGGCATGGTGCAAAGCTTGTGCCTGCAAACTCATAATAGCCCTCTAATAGCGGGCTCTTTGCTACACGGACACAGTATTTGCTCCATGCCGATAAGGACAGTTACTTACCTCCAACCACGTAATGACCCCCAATGTCTTCAGGGCAGGTAGGAATGAAATGGAACGTGCATGGCTGCTGGCGGAGTTCGAGCAGCTGGCGGTGGACAAGGGCATCCCTGTGGCTCTGGACATAACAGAATGTCGGTACTGACAATCTTAGGTGAAAAACTAGATGCAGAAAAAATTTAATCCAGATTGCCAATGGAAACAATATTCAAGTTCACAGGATTTATAATGGAAGTGTGTTCAAGGAACAAATGCGAGGTGAGAAAAATACAGCAGCTAGTGGGACATCTGAACTTTGCATGCAGGGTAGAGGCGCCAGGATGGCTTTCTGTGGGCAAATGGCCTTAACTTTGCGGACTGAAAAAAGCCCACACCATGGGATTAGGTTGACGGCAAGATAAGAAGCAGCCTGCAAGTGTGGCAGTGTGTTATGCATGGTTACAATGGGATTTCAATGTGGCTGGATGATAAGGTGATACCATGGAATGTGGAGATGTTTTTGGATGCAGCAGGAGGGCACGGCTTTGGAATATACTGGGGAGTTGGTGTGCAGCCAAGTGGCCGGATGAGTGGTTGGCAGCATTGCGCTCTTGTAATTGTCTCCAGTGCTCACTGGCGTAACAGGGGCCCCCACAGCCCCTGCGGTGCGGGGGGCACCGCCAGCACATGTTGTGCGTGGGGCCCCTGGATAAAAAAAAGAAACTTTTTTTTTCAAAACATTTTTTTTTTCTTTTTCAATTTACTCTGCATTCATAAAGAAATGATTTCTGTAACATAAATAATTTCTTTATGAAGGCAGTGACTCCATTTCATTGGGGTGGGGGGAGCCCTATGACTTAAAAAAGAAATAATTTATTTTTGAAGTCACTCTGCCTTCCCAAAGAAATTACTGCCGTTATGGTTCGGTCCTTACAGGAAATCATTTCTTTATGAAGTCAGTGACTTCAAGAAGAAACAATGGGTCTCATTACGGGTTTGGCGGTAACTGTGCCGGTGCTACCGGCAGGTTGCCGCCAGACCCGTAATGATTTACCGGTGCCCGACTTCCCGGGAACACAGGGAGATTACAAGCCCGCAGTCCGGGGAGTCAGGCGCCGGGAAATGATAAGTCCCCATTTCCATTGGACTCTATGGGAATGGGGTCCACGGAAGCACCGGCACCATTCATAATGCCGGTCAAGTGGCACAGCGAGTAGAGCGCTCGCTTTGACACCCGTGCAGAGCCTGTTAACGCAGGTTCGAATCCCGGCGGGGCCAAACTCAGCCTTTCATCCTTCCGAGGTCGATAAATGAGCACCACACACCGTGGGTAATAATAAGCAGCGCTCGGATACCTGAGGGTTTGTAGCGCTATATAAAAGCCTAATTATTATTATAATGGTGCCGATGCTTCCATGAAAATCTGCGGGTGGGTGTCGTTCTGACTGGCAGGTCTGGTCTAACCTGCCGGGCGGGATAGCAACCGCCCGCAGAGCTGTAATATGTCGGTCCAGAAACAACGGTGCTGGTAAGCTTACTGGCACCGTTGTTTCTGGACTGGCATAGTTGTAATGAGGCCCAATTATTTGGGAAGTATTAGGACGCCCCTCAACCCCATGACGTGTGTGTGTGTGTGAGTGTATGGTGAAAGGCTGCACAATTAAATGTATAGGTGGCTGCCTGTGTGAGTGTATGGTGAAAGGGTGCACACTTTAATGTACAGGTGGCTGCCTGGGTGTGCCTGTATGGTAAAAGGGTGCACACTTAAATGTATAGGTGGCTGCCTGTGTGAGCATATGGTGAAAGGGTGCACACTTAAATGTACGGGTGGCTGCCTGGGTGTGCCTGTATGGTGAAAGGGTGCACACTTCAATGTATGGATAGCTGCTTGGGTGTCCCTGTATGGTGAAAGAATGCACACTTAAATATATGGATGGCTGGGTGCGCGTGTGTGTATATGGGGAATGGTGTGTTTGCTTGCGTTGAGGGGCTCAACAAATCAACATTTCGGGGGGATAACCCTCCAAATGTTGGGAGAGGCGCTAACTTCCTGGGTGGTGAGGGAGGGGCAAACTTATTTGTTTGGGCATCTCATTTCTTTACACATTTTAATGAGACTATTCTAGTGCAGCTTCAAGGTTACAAGCAATTAACTCTCTCCTTTAAGTTTGAAAGCACCTACTTATGTACTTCTGTAAGAATGAGTGGTCTCCTGCAGCCTCTCTACCCTTCCAGTCCCTCCCCTGGCATGCAAGTATTAAACCCACATCACGATTTCAATTGCCTAAAAAATGTGGCATTTGAATGCAGGTGCTAACGGTCTAATGCTTCATGTTAGTAATTGCTGGGCTCTTGTTAAGAGCAAAACCCAGGTGACATTTAACATCCGTGTCCTGTTCTGTCTGCCAACTGCTGTGAAGGTCGACCAGGTTGAGTCATCATAGCCCAGAATTTCAGGGGGAAAGTGGGGGAGTGCTGAATCCCAGTCAACTCAATGGTGTTACACCAATACTTGCGTTTAATGCCTTGACTACTCATTACTCCTAGCCCTGTTCTTCCTCGTCCCAGTGTGTATGAGACAGCACTTGTGTAAGAGGCAGAGTGCCTTATAAACAAGTACTGGGATGAGGTAGAGGTACATGGAGGTAATGCCTGACTTAGCTACCTATAATCATCATTAATCCTAGTCCCTCTTTTCCTCATCCCAGTACTTACCTATGAGACAAAGAGCCTCATCCATAAGATCTGGGACAAGGAAGAGGGACGTGGAGGTAATTATGGGCCCAGAAGCTGAGTTTGGAGGTTGGGGTAGGGTTGGGGGGAGAGGGGATGTGTGGGGGTGCAGGACTGTGCAACAAATCATAAAGACTGTCCATGTCCAGGCTAATCAGGCATGATATGTGGTATTAGTGGCTAGAGAGGCATTTTGGTGTAGCCAGTCTAGTCATTCCTCAGTTTGGTATGACATTATTTTAACTGGGCATTTCTAATAAAGCAGTCCTGCTAAATGAATTACCTGGCTAGAATGCCATTTGGGTGCTGCTAGTCTAGCCACTTCTTACTGCGGCTTTGTATATTTTTCTGTGCATCTGTGATCAAATGATATGATATAAGTCATTTATAATGCGCCTGTACACAAGTGTTTCTAGGTGCAACATGACAAGGGCAGGAAAATAGAGGGAGGACAAGACAAACAATCTTACTAGGCCTTGTGTCATTTAGAGATTGTGCAAGTGCAAGAACGAGAAGTGCAAGGGGAAAGCGAGGGGGGAGTGCAAGGGAGAGGAGAGGGAAAAACAGGGCAGAAATGCTCTGAGTAAGTGCAGCACGGCTCTGGGTAGTGCAAGGAGAACAAGGGACTGCAGGGTCACAGTTACAGCCCCTAAGTGCGTGGTAGGCCCAGAGGCAGTGCAAGGGTGAATGATCAAGAAATAGTCTGGACTCAGTGAGACTCTGAGGGTAGCCAAGCAACCAGTCGGTACAGCAGACAGGTAGGTCAGGTAGGCCAGCAGGGGAGGAAGAGAGAGAAAGCAGAAGAGAAGCGGAAAGGTTTGAGCTGCTTCCAGAACTTCAGGTGGTCCGGCTCAGGTTTGAGAGGGGCACGGAGGCTATTCCAGAGGGAGGTGCCTGCAGAGGAGAGAGACCTACCACCCACTCTCTGCCTGAAAAAGTGTTTAACCCTTAGAGAGTTGTAGGTAACAGAGGAAAGGGCTTGAGAAGGAAGATATTTTGGAAGAGCGCGTTGAATGTAGTGTGGGCGCCAGGCCCAGAAAGCCTTGTGGACAATGCAAAGGGTCTTGAACTTGATCCTTGCAGCAACTGGGAGCCAGTGGAGATCTTTCAGGGCTGGAGAGATACGATTCCCTGGGCTTGAGGCCAAGGATATGTCTCGCAGTCCTGTTCTGGATTAGTTGCAGAGGGTGGAGAGTAGAGGAAGGCAAATTGAGAAAGAGGCTGTTGTAGTAGTCCAGCCTAGAGAGAACCAAGGCTCTGGAGACAGTGAGCTTCTGGGGGAAAGTGAGAAAGGGAAGAGTACCTTTGAGGAGGAGCAGCTGGTAGTGGGACTTCCTGGCAACGTCCGCGATGTGAGGAGAGAACGAGAGTGTGGAGTCAAAGATGACACCAAGGTTGTTTGCCTCACAGAATGTCGAAGGAAGAGGACCGAAGTGCAGACGGTCAGAGTGAGAGAGTTAAAGCAGGGGCTGGAGTCCAAATGAGAAGGATGTCCATCTTACTGACATTAAGGCAGAGATCATTAGAGGCACACCAATCCTGAATCGAAGATAGACAGTCAGGAATGAGCGAGAGAGGAGAAGAGTCTGAGGGGAGCCTGAAGGAAAGCAGAGTGTCATCCGCATAACACTGAAAGTTAGAGGCGAAGGTAGAGATCAGGTGGGCCTAAGGGGCCAAGTAGAGGTTGAAAAACCAGGGTGAGAGGATGGAGCAGAGAGAAAGGGACCAAGTTGGACCTGGGAGGGGCTGTCCAAGAGGAAGAAGTTCAGCCACTCAAGGGCCTGATCCGTGATGCCCATGTTCCCATGGAGTCAATTGATCAGGATTGATCAGGATGGCCTGGTTGACCGTGTCGAAAGCAGAGGAAAGATCAAGGAGGATGAGGACAGAAGGAATGCTGGAATCAAGGTTAGAGAGCAAATCTTCACAGGTGTTCAGGAGAGCAGTTCCTGTGACTCTGGCAGCTCTGAAGCCAGACTGAAGGTCATGGAGCACATTCAACAGATTCTGTGTGGAGAGTAACCTGGGAGATGGACAGCTTTTCCAACAGCTTGCCCAGGAAAGGGGTGATGGAGATTGGGCGATAGATTGCCAGGCAGGCAGGTTCGGCGGACAGCTTCTTGAGGAGTGGATGCATAAGGGAGTGCTTAAGGGGAGAGGGGAACATGCCAGTGGTGAAAGTGTGATTACAGAAATCGGCCAAGGCTGGAACAAGGGTGTGTGCATTAAAACACATATTTATATTGTTCTGCTAGTGCAGTGTGCGGCATATACCTTCAGTAGCACATTCGTGGGTATTGCACAAGCGTGATGATCTATGGCGGCCCAGAGTTTGGTGCGACCAGTGATTTGTTGCTGAGTTGGGGGGCCCCCCTCAGCATGGCTCGCAGGGGGGCCACCACATTTTGTGTTACGCCATTGCCAGTGCTGGTGGCACTGGGGGCAGAGGTGGGAGAAAAAGAAGGCGTTGTTCGGAGTGGATAATGAATGCATTGTGCCAGTGATCAACAAACAGTCCTGCAAAGACGGATTGGTGCTAATGTTACGTAAGGTTAGTGCTGTTGCGGCTGAGATGGAACATTGTTTTTGGAGCGTGACATATACGGGGGGACAACTCTTTGTTCGCAGTGGTCGACATTCAATGGGCTGGCGCCAACAGCAGACATATTGCCAGCGCCAGTACTAAAACAGCTTTGGCAGCTTGGATGGGCTGGGATTAGCTGAAAGCTCCTTGGCAGAATCCATCAGGGCGTCATGCAAGTTGGCATAGGAAGAATTTCAGGAAAGTGGGGCCAGGAATAGAAGGGCTGGCGGAAGTAAGATCGAATTGTAAAGGAGGCAGGATGTAGTCCAACGTATAAGGAAGCTAGCAACGGGAGGGCTGTCCCCAATTACAATGGCAATTGCGCTGGCGGGTGTAGTGTTCTATGAGAAGAGGGGCCCCGGGGGGAACGCGAAGCGTTTCCCCCCGGGGAGTTTTTTGGCGATGCACATGGCCAGCGAGTGGCCGTGGGGCAGAGCGCCTCCTGGGGGGGTATTTAAGGGCTCAGGGAAGGTTCGGGAGGCAGGCGACAGTTAGGACTTGATGATTGTCCTGTCGCCTGCTCCCGAGCCTTCCCTGTGTAGCGGGGCCTAGGACTGTGGAGGGGTAGAACAGGTGAGGTGGGCGATTTAGAGGATAGTGTTGTTAGAGTGGGGCGGTCAGATAGCTTGTTAAAAAAAAAAAAAAATAGAAACAGAGATTATTTAGTTTAGATTAACAGTTAATTTTTAAAATGTTGTGAAGGTTATTGGGGGTGCCGTAAATAAGACACCCCCCTACTTACCTTAGCTCCGGTGGGGAAGTTAGTGGGAGAGCATCCGTGCTCCGTTGCTCGCCAGCGGGGGGCGGAGTGTTGGTGAAGCATCGGGCTTCCACGAACTGGCATCCGCTCAGGAGCGGGTGTGATAGGGATCCTTGGCCCCGTGTTGTGCCTGCAGGGAGAGGGGATGGCGAGCCCGGTGTACGTCGCAGGACAGGGGGCAGAGCATTCCTCCGTCTATTTTTGTGGGCCCAAGGTGCGGTGGCGCTCTCTAGCCACCAGGGGGCAGTGTGACAGGGAAAGAAACAGTAATTCATTGTGGTGCGGTTGATTTTGGTGGGGTTTTTTTTTTTTTTTTTTTTTTTTTTTTTTTTTTATCGTTAGCAGGGGGCACTGGGTTGCCTGGGCAGGGGGCTACAAGGGATAGGGTAGTATTTTGGGGGTATTTAGTGGGGGCAAAATAAAAAAAAAAAAAAAGCTTAGTTCAAAGTAACAGTTTCTATTTGTAGATTCCCACGGGTAGTTTCGGCTCGGGGGCTTAGTTTTTGCTAGGTCATTTTTAAGGGGGTATATATATATATTTGTGGTGCACAAGCAAGTTATTAGTAGTGCATGATGGTGGGTCAGGGAGCTAACAAGAAAGGGTTGATTGATGCAAGGGCGCTCGAGGCTTTTGAGATAATTAGTAGGGCATCTAGGGCCCAATTGGAAGGGGCAGTTGGGGAGGTCACTGGAGGAGAGGGCACGGGGGAGGGGGAGATAAGTGGGGGGAGGCCGCAGCGGAGAGCAGCGGCAGATGGGGCTCTCGCGGCAGTGGTGGCTTGCACCCCTGCGGCAGGGAGAGGGGAGGTATGGGAATCCAGGGGAAGGAGGATGAGAAGGGAGTTAGACAGGAGAGCGGCTGAGGGAGAGATGATTTCAGGTGGGGAGCCTCGGAGAGAGGGAGTGGGTAATAGCCCTAGGGATGAAGGGAGTACGCAGATGGAGAGGGCTCTTGGGGAGCCGAGCGAGGGTGTGCTGAGGGGGGTGGCAGGGCAGAGGGGAAGAGGGGGAAAATATTTGCAGAAGAGTGCAGGAGGGAGAGGTCCCCATCAATTGAGGAAAGTAGAGTGGGGCGCGGAACGGCCCCCAGGGGTAGGAGGATGGAGGGTGGAGGGCGCTGCGCAGCCCCCACTGGTCAGAGTGAGGTTGAGGGTGTTAGTACGGCCCCACCTCGATCGGCACAAGGAGAGCATAGAGGGTGCAGCACGGCCCCTAGCAATGAAGAATACAGGGTGGAGGACGGAACGCCTCGCCCAAGAGAAGAGGACCAGGCAGGGGTCCCCCCGGCCCCGTCGAGAAGACGTCAAAGGAGTGACGGGGCGTACGCCCCGGGCTCGCAAGAAGATCGCCTCAACTTGAGCAGGAGCTCACATCAGCAGTGTAGGAGCCCTCTAAGGAAGGAGATGAGGAGCATCGGGGTGGACGCTAGACCACAGACGGCGGGTGTGGAAAGAGGTGAGCAGGAACGGGAATGGTCCTCTGCATGGCAGAGAGGGGTCACGAGAAGGGTGTCGGGGAATGAAGGGTCGAGTTTGCATGGGGTAAGAAAAGAAGCTGGTGTGCAGGCCATTGGAGCCTTTGGGGTTGAAAAGAGCATGTGCTCAGTGGAGGTCCAAACGGACAAGGCGATTGAGCCATTGGTGCTTGAAGTGCAAGCTGGTAATAAAAAAGAGAATGAAGTGAAAGGGAAGGAGAAAAAATTGCCGTACATGGGGATAACAAAACCATTGGGGGCACACTTGATGGCAACGACAAAGGAAAAGATTCAGGCGGGGGAGTTTGTAGATGTGTTCAAATTACTGCATAGGGAAGTGAGAGCAAAAGAGGGGTCTAAGGAGGAAGAGAGGGAACTGGCGTCACGCCCAAGGGTCACGGTGACTATTGAGAATTGGACGTCGGCGTTTATCATTTATGCCAGTGTGTACTGTGAAAAATTCCCGGAGCGTTGCGTGGCCCTGCTTAAATATATGGACGTGATTAGGAAGGCTTTCACGAGTTTTGGGGGTTTTGCATGGGTACGCTATGATGAGGAATTCAGAGCGAGATTGGCGGAGGACAGTCAGGTGGTCTGGGGGGAGATAGACATGGATCTTTGGCTGCAATGGATGGCTCCAACGAGGCCTGCCCCGACATTACACACGGCAAGTGGGCTGCCCGTGCCTTACCGGCCCTTTCTTGGTCGCCCCGCCCATGAGGGGGTGGGGGGAGGAGGCGGAGGACAGCCCTCGACAGCATGTTGGGCGTTCAATAAAGAAGGATGCACGAGGTGGTTGTGCAAATTTCAACACGAGTGCAGCAGGTGTGCGGGTCGGCATCCGGTTACAGATTGTTTTCAGGCAGGGGACAGTGGGTCAGGGTGATGAGCGGGGCAAGGAAATGGGGGGGAAGGACCGCATGCCAGGTAAATTGGGGTGTGCTGGTAGGTCGGGCTCAGTTTATCGTAAAGGAGGTGGGGGGCACAAGGTTTGATGAAAGGTTTGTTGGGAGCAAATTAAAGGGGACAGGAGAAAGGTGAGGAGGAAGATGCGGAGGTAGGGGAGGGCCCAGGGGGGAGGTGTCGTTGGAAATTGTTAAGGGAGAGGTAGCTGTCGTTGGGAGGGCAGGGACGACGGTGGTGAAGCCCTCACGCTTGCCGCACGACAAGGTGAGGAGGCTTCAGGCTGCATGGACGGAGGTGCGGGAGCGCCTCTGGTGCAGCAGGGGGAAGTGAGGAGATGGGTCTGCATGGACGGGGGTGCACTAGGGCCCCTGGTGCAGCTAAATAAAAAAAAAAAATAAAAAAAAAGTGGAACAGAGAAGCGAGGTGCCGGAAGAGGAATTTATGTGTAATGGTCTGCATGGACGGGGGCGCAGGTTTGGCCCCTGGTGCAGCGGTGGAGAGGAGTAAAGGAAAAAGGGGGCCTGCATGGACGGGGGTGCACTAGGCCCCCTGGTGCAGGTGGGAAACAGGTGGTAATGGACGCAAGTAGCTTGAAGATGGTGATATGGAAGGAACTGCATGGACGGGGGCGCAGGTTTGGCCCCTGGTGCAGCGTTGGAGAGGGGTAAGGCAGAAAAGGGGCATGCATGGACGGGGGTGCATTAGGGCCCCTGGTGCAGGCGGGAAAAAGGTGGTAAGGGATGCGAGGAGCTTAAAGAGTTATATGGAAGGGACTGCATGGACAGGGGTGCAGGTTTGGCCCCTGGTGCAATGGCGAGAGGATTAATAATCTAAAGGGCCTGCATGGATGGGGGGGTGCACGTGGGCCCCCGGTGCAGGGGGGACAATGCAGGAATGTAAAGGAATAATACTGGGCACAACAATTGGAACAAATGGTTTATTGCTTGTAGGGGAGCTGTTTGCGACCTGTTTTACGTGGGTATTGTTGGGGGCTTTCAGGGCTTCTGAGTTGGTCGGGGGAAAAGGGGGGGGTAGGGTGACTGCAATGGGAAGATTTTCAAATTACAGAAGAAGGTTAGACATCAAGATTGAAAGGTCTAAGACGGTTAAGAAGGGAAGGGGCTCTTGGGTTCGGCTGGGTCGTGGGAGCAAGGTCTTATGCCCAGTTCCAGGTGCTAGGGGTATTGCGGAAGGAGTTGGTGGCAGTGGGAGAAAAGGAAGAGGATTTTGGGACTCATTACTTTAGGAGGGGCGCAGCATCTGTGGGTACCGGGCTGGGTTTTTTCAGAAGACAAGGTGAAAAGAGTGGGACGTTGAAGGTCTGGGAAATACAAGGGGTACGGCAGGGAGTTTGATAATGGGGATGTTGAAAAGGTGGTTAGGACTTTGGGGGCCAACTGTTGTTGAAATATTTTTGACTTGTCAGTGATTTTGTATTTTCTTTTTCAGATGCTGCGCGAAAGGAAGGGGAGTTGGCGCAAGTTTTGATTTGTTGGCCATTCAATTGTTAAGTGGGCCGGGAAGGAAGTGGAGTAAGGGGTTTGGAAGGTAACAGGGGTGCAGTTACAAGGAAGTGGTGGTGATTCGGCACGGGTTGGGGGGCCGGCGGTGGGATCAGCTGCTTCCTAAATTGGCAGGGACGAGGGAATGCTTGGGGTTTCAGAGATGGTGATTATGCATGCAGGGGAGAATGACCTGGTGAGAGATTCGGGGTTGGCTCTGCTAAGGAAAATGAAGAGGGACTTAGGGGGTGTGCGGGAAATGTGGCCTCAAGCAGTGGTGGTATGGACTAAGTTGTTGCCGCAATGAGTGTGGAGGGGATTGAGAAGGGGGGGAGCAAGGGAAGGGCCAGGAAGGGGATAATCAGAGAAAGGGTACAATGTTGTGCCTCGGTGGCAGTGCAGGTCATGGACCATAAAGAAATAACATTTGAGGGTCTCCTTATCTTTAGAGAGGTTGGGGTACACTTGTCCGTGTATGGGAATAATCACTACCTGGCGGAATTTGGTGCTTGGCTGGGAGAATGGGTAAAAAGTTGGAGGTAGAAAAGTGGGGGGGGGTTGGGGCAGAAAGAACTCCTCGGGGGAGGGTTTTTCTGGTGCCGGGGGCATGGCCCCTTTTGATGTGGGGGGAGGGAAGCACAATGGGGGAATGACACGGGAAAGGATGGGGTGGCGCTGTTTGCACAAGCAGGTCACCCCGGGGGAACAGGTATTGAGCCTGGAGGGGCATGGCCCCTGGGAGAAAGCGGGACGCCTGGAAAAGGGGCAAGGAGACGGTAGGATCCAAGGGATCATTAGGGAGGAATTGGGTTATTTAATTATTTAATTGTTGGGGGAAAATGAAAATGTTTAATTTATTTAAGTGGTGGTTCAAATATTCCTTTAGTTTGTTAGGCCGTGGAGCCAGTTAAGCGTTTGATTGTAAGCTTTGGCCTGTCACATTAAAGCGACCTTTTCCACTTTTAAACGAGTCTGGGTTTTTGTGCATTAAGCCAAAAGGGGGGCCCCGGGGGGAACGCGAAGCGTTTCCCCCCGGGGAGTTTTTTGGCGATGCACATGGCCAGCGAGTGGCCGTGGGGCAGAGCGCCTCCTGGGGGGTATTTAAGGGCTCAGTGAAGGTTCGGGAGGCAGGCGACAGTTAGGACTTGATGATTGTCCCGCCCTCCCACCCCTTTCATTTTCGTTAGGGTAGTGTCTGGTTAGGTAATATGGGGGGGGCCATCGTTCATGGGATTATGCAGGGGGTTCTTTAGTTGACATGGCGGGTTCATGAGTTTTGGGGTCGGTTAGGAAGGTAGGGTTGGTGGTTTTGTGTGACAGGTCAGGGCATTGTGAAAGTGTGTGTAATATATGTTGCTGATGTGGCAGGTCAGGCTGGCTGCAGGTCATAGGAAGGGGGAGTTTGGTGTAGAGGGGAGTTTGAGGGGTGTTGAAGTGGGTCCGGGCGCCGGGGGCATGGCCCCTTTTGATGTGGGGGGAGGGAAGCACAATGGGGGAATGACACGGGAAAGGATGGGGTGGCGCTGTTTGCACAAGCAGGTCACCCCGGGGGAACAGGTATTGAGCCTGGAGGGGCATGGCCCCTGGGAGAAAGCGGGACGCCTGGAAAAGGGGCAAGGAGACGGTAGGATCCAAGGGATCATTAGGGAGGAATTGGGTTATTTAATTATTTAATTGTTGGGGGAAAATGAAAATGTTTAATTTATTTAAGTGGTGGTTCAAATATTCCTTTAGTTTGTTAGGCCGTGGAGCCAGTTAAGCGTTTGATTGTAAGCTTTGGCCTGTCACATTAAAGCGACCTTTTCCACTTTTAAACGAGTCTGGGTTTTTGTGCATTAAGCCAAAAATGGAATTGGCGATCTGAGCCCACTGCAGGTGACATGATCAGGAGAAGGTTGGCCCAGAACATGGGGCGTGGTAGAGAAAGCTGTAGACCAGTTTCAGTATTTGTGCTGCAAAGATTATCGACTGCAGAGGAAGAAGTATGTTGCTTATTTAAAGCCGTGTTTTCGGTCTTGTTTTTTGGGGTGTTTCGGGATTCAGAATTGGTTGGGGTGGGTTGAGGGTGGATGGCATAAGTCGGAGGGGAGAGAGTGTGTGGCTGTGGATTTACGAAGAGAAAAACGGCCCTGCGAAGCAGCGGAGCGGCAGCAGAGCTGAGCTAGTCTGGCATGCAAGGACTTTTCCCGCGCACTAAGGGGTTTTGTGGAAAAAAGAACGAAAAAAAGGGGGTGGGGAACATGGTTTATGGGAATGACACATTTGTAAAAAGGGAAGAAGTGCTGGCAATGTTGAGAAAAGGGGTGGGCTGAGCGGAGTTGAACCCGGCACAGTTTGGTGCACACTCCTTACATATCGCGCGGCTTCAGAGGGGTCGTGCCCAGGTATAGGGGAGGGAAGGATTAACGCTCTTTCTAGGTGGAAGTCGTGCAGGTTTAAAGGGTATGTTGGATTACTGGGAAAAGGAGTGTTCAGAAGAACTGGGCCTTTTGCGTCTATTTCCAACCATGGTGCCAAAAGTCCGGAAATAAATGTGGATTTGTGGACGTTCTAATGTTAAATTGGATGTACAGCACCGAGATACAAAGATGTATGGAAAGCAGGCGGGGAGAGCTTCTAGCAATGCAGGGCTGGTGTGGTCCGGGGCAGGGAAGGATGTGCTTTGGGCAGTTGCTACCCATGCTATGTGAGCTGGGGGCCAGCAGATGGTCGGCGGACCTGTTGATTACTCATTTGGGCAAAAATGACCTAGTACAATGGACTGGGCTGGAGATAATTAAGATGATGACAGAAGGTTGTGGATGGTCTGGACACAGTTACTTTCAAGGAGGGTTTGGAGAGGTGCAAGGAAGCCAGCAGCCATTGATAAGGCTGGGAATGAAATACACAGGGAATGGTCAGGATTATGGGGGGCTGCTGATATATGTAGGGATGGTGGGATTCAGGAGGCAGGAGTGGTCTTTTTTTGGAGTGGCAATCTTCCTGATGAACTTGATGGATGTGGTGGACAGCTTAAAGAAAGGCGCGGGAAAGGAGATTGACGAGGGAGTGAGTGGGGTCTTGCTGAGTGCTGGAACGGAGAACAGAGCAGAGGCGTAGACAGGGTAGGGCCGGAGCGGGCAAGGCCCACCCAAAATCTATAAATGCCCACTCAGCAACGCTGTGGGGGCACTTACATATGTTAATGTCACTGCAGTGGGTCCAACTACATCAGCTTTAGACCCCACTTGTTAGACAATCTTGGATACGCCTCTGGAACACAGAGCAGACAAACTGGAACGACAGGTTAACAAAGTTGGAGCTTAAAAGCTGGCAAAAGAGAATAGATGGGTTTAGTAAAACAAAAGAGAAAAGAACAACAGTACTTTGTGCTAGAGCGGGCAGGTACGAACGAGAAAAGGAAAGAGAAAGGCAGGAGCACAGAAGAAATGCCAAAGAGCAAAGAGTGATAAAGCAGGGGCCAAACCAAGCAGAGAAGGCAGCAAGGAAAGAAGTACAAGAAAATGGTGGGGCTCAAAATGAAGGAAGGGGAAGGAAGCTGTTGGACACAAAATTGAACGGGTTTAAAAGAGGAAGTTGTATTGTGTTAAGTTGTATAGCTGACCTGACTTGCATAAAAGGCCTTTCATCAACAGTAATGGAATCAATCACCCAGAAATTTTGACTTCAAAAGCCGAGATATAAGCGCGAAGGAGGGGGCAGCAGACGATGCCCTGCTGAAGCTGGCACCCTAATGGGGCAGGCAGGTGTACCTGGTACCTATGATCTCCCTAATACTGCAACACACACTGTCTGAGCACAGTAGCCGAGGGAGAGTGGTGACTGTGTGAGCTGCCAACACAGAATGAACAACCACATGTGTTTGTGACAGTTCAGTTTCCATCGTGTGGCAGGAAAACTGTACCAGTATATGCCAACTTTGACCTACCTACAATTGCTCAAGTCTTCCTGCTAGATCTGTGGCCCCGCGAATGATCTCCACGACGATTGTAATGATGTTACGCCTTCCACAAGTACACCTTCCACGAGTTGCAGCAGCCAGCCACGGCGTCCTCGAGCTCAGCTCTTCCCACTCCAAAAATCTCTTAAATGTTATGGAATACTCCTGTTCCTGCCAGGCTGCTGGTGCCATTGAGACTCACTGGCTTTCACCTCTATGCCTGTTTGTTCTGATTGAACAGTCATCTTTGTCAAATTACACTTCTATCACTAATTCCAGGCACACCCGATAACTCACCAGCGCAAGCTCTCCATCCTATCTTTCTTCCCTCTGCCCATGAACAATTGGGAGCCATTCCTAGCTTCATAACTCTGTTCAAGTTCCATATGCTGCCCTCTTCAAACCACACGGTTCTAGGGAACTTTTTCAAAAACCTTCTATAGCTTTAAAAACGTAAAAGTCATTTTCTTGATCCAGGATCCTTTGTATTCTGATTATCTCGCCTATTGCTACTCCTTGTCAATTTCTTTTAGTAATATGTAAATTACATCTCCCTTTATAGTTAGCTTGAGCAACCCTTTTCATTCTTCTCACATCCTTCTTACCTACGGTCTCCGATAGTGGCACTTTCTTAAACGCAAGGACACGTCTTTTATATTCCATAATCTCACGGAATACAAGTAGAACACAGGGTACATTAGGTAGGGCACCCACAATTGCATACGTCCTCCCTGGTATTCCTGGTGTAAGCGTCACACAACTCTCATGTATACTCCCTCCCAGCCGTCCAGCTTTGATGCCAGATGCCACACCCTGACTTAGTTACCGCTGTGAACCTGGGTGATCGCTCTGCCCCCAGGGGACATCTCTGGCCGTGATGAACATCTGTGACCCTCAAAGATGTGTGTGGACCTGAGGATGTCTGTGGCCCTGGATAATAGCTGGGCCCTTGACGGTATCCGTGTGACCACAGAGTGTGTGTGGGTGTGTCAGGCCTGCTGCTGCATATCTGTGACTCTAAGGTACTAGATGGGAGCTATGGCCGTTTATAAAGCCTCAACTTTCCTCTGGAGTTGGAGGCCTATGATTGGCGCTCAAATTACTCGAGAAAGCCAATGGACTTTACTCGCCTCAGCAAACCATAATCGAAACTCCAACTCCATCTCCAAATTCGAGATGCAGGCGGCGAGGAAACCCTGCGGGGGTCGGCGAGTCTGCGCGCACTCCCACGGGGCTATTGCTGGAGTTGAAGTCGCACTTTTATTAATGCGTACTTTTCTCTTTTTTTTCTGGCCTCCTTTCTTTTTCATTTCTTGTTCACTAGCCATATTGAAAGACCACGTTATATAGCTTGAACTAATATGACCACCAGATGGCGCCCTAGCCAAGCACTAAACTCCATTCCTGCGATTAAAAAAACCCGTTGGGCGTGCGTGAAGCCCGCGCTTATGTTTAGTTATATTGGCATCCAGTACTTTTAGTGGATAACACATCGAGGAGCTGCGAGGCCGCATGGGCGTAATTTTATGGGGGGGGGGGGGCAGGGGTGTTTGTCGCCCCCAACTTTAGTGAAAGGCCATTTTGTCCCACTCATTTGGCATGGGGACCCTTTCATTTAGATGCCATGCCCCCCCACCCCCCAACATTTTCAGCAAAGTTACTCCACTGTGCGAGGGGGTGGTGGGGTCGGGAGAGAGTGGGGTTAACGTCGAGCCAGAAAACGATACTTGATGCTAGCCTTAGAACTGTTCGCTCTAGGAATCGCACATTGCTAAGGAAGTGCAGCCTTCAAAAGACTGACATATGTAACTGACCGAAGGAGTGGATTATGTTGGAAGTGTTCCTACCCGAATGGAAGCAAACTGTACTTGTAACTAATTAGCAGCCAAAAACTAGACTGAGCTACAAACATTGAAATATAAAACAACCAATAGGTCACATACCTCGGTTCTTATGAAGAAAATCCATGCTGCTTCTGTATTCATTAAATTCGATTCTTTTAATGTGAAGTATCTGCATTATATTTTGCCTTCATGGTATTGCAAAACCAGTTATCTAATTCCAAATGTATAAAACTGAGGATGCGATTCTAAATGAAGGGTCATAGTGACATCTAGTGCACAACAGCAGTATTGTTATTTAGCATCTTTTCACTGACGTTATCGCCAGAAAATCTGCACGGGAAGTCCGGGGATCTTTGTCTCGAGAGCAGTTTTTTAACCCTGCCGAGGTGACTCCGCCACGGTTAGCCTTAGTACACTTAAACCGCTCATGGCCTTTATTCTACAGTATTGTGCGGCGTGCCCCCAGGCACAGTGAAGAAGGAAGCGGAGTCTGGAGACCAGGATAAGTCGGTTTCTTTCTATTTCTCTGCATATAGCTCCCCACCAGCGCACCTGATTCCTGTGTCCTATTGTTTCTCTTACTGGCCGTTGCCTCATCCGCGCTCCTCGCTGCCATTTGCCTCCCCTGGAGGCATCCAGCAGCAGGCGCTAGGGAGTCCATGGCCCAATGAGGCAGGCTATGCTCCGCTGCCACATCACCCCTGCCCATAAAACGAAACAAACCAATAACACCAACAACAGAGCTACACATACGACTATAACACGCAACATTAACTCATGCTATACTATGCTGCTACTACTTCTCAGTATGGTTTGCAGAGCTCTTTGGATACAAATGCCCAAAGCCTGCTCAACCTGCCCATCCTCGAGCTCAGCTCTTCCCACTCCAAACATCTCTTAAATGTTATGGACTACTCCTGTTCCTGCCAGGCTGCTGGTGCCATTGAGACTCACTGGCTCTCACCTCTATGCCTGTTTGTTCTGATTGAACAGTCATCTTTGTCAAATTACACTTCTATCACTAATTCCAGGCACACCCGACAACTCACCAGCGCAAGCTCTCCACCCTATCTTTCTTCCCTCTGACCAGGAACACTTGGGAGCCATTCCTAGCTCCATAACTCTGTTCAAGTTCCACATGCTGCCATCTTAAATCCACACGGTTCTAGGGAACTTTTCAAAAACGTTCTTTAGCTTCAAAAACGTAGAAGTCATCTTCTTGATCCAGGATCCTTTGTATTCTGATTATCTCGCCTTTTGCTACTCCTTGTCGATTTCTTTTAGTAATATGTAAATTACATCTCCCTTTATAGTTAGCGTGAACATCCCTTTTCATTCTTCTCACATCCTTCTTACCTACGGTCTCCGATAGTGGCCACTTTATTAACCCAAACAGGATTGAGAGTGGGGTTCACTTCTCCCCCTTGATGTGTTTGACGGGCAGACCTCACAATCCACAACATAGTGGCCAGTGCCTTGCCCACATCCATGGTATTGCAAATTGCCTGCTCCACACTCACAATGACAACATGGTTGTACCTCTCTACTAACCCATTACTCTGTGGGTGGTACACTGTGATATGCTTCCACTTAATACCTTTGCTCCTGGCATACTCACCTACTAACGTGCACCTAAACTGTGGGCCATTATTTCTTCTCATCTCCTAGAGGTAATCGTCTCTCCTAAATACTGCATCTAGAAATTCCACTACAGTCTTACCCGTGACCTCAGATTCTATCTTCACTTCAGACTATTTAGAATAGTAATCTATCATGAACAATTAAAACATGGTATTCTTTTTCCAACGTGATACAGGCCCACAATGCCAATGCCTAAGAATTAACAAACATATGTGGGAATCGGTAGTGGAGAAAGAGGCAACTTAATGATTCTCTTCCCCTTATCTGAGTCTGGAGAGATCCAATGTTCTCTCACTTTGGGTTCTGTTATTAGGTTCCTGCTTTGCCACCAGTACTTTTCACTCAATTTCTTTTTGCACCCATGATCCTGGGATTTCCCTCTTGGCCATTATCTTGCAACGTTTTTGATGGGATAAATTTTTGTCCTCTAAATAGTAACTCATCTTCTACTCACAATTCTTCTGTTACCTCCCAATTTGCCCATCAGTTGCACTTTTTTTCTTTGGCCACCCTTCGTACATATATTGTAAGACTCAAGTCATGTTCCTCTCAGCCCTCAATTCTTCAATCCAGCTTTCCCCATGATGACTTTAATTTGTGGTGCGGCATATACTACTACCTCTTCTTCATCAATTATCCTCATTCCTTCTTGCTTTCTAGCCTCCGATGCCAACATCGACATTTGAGAAATAAAATTTGCAACTTTGTTTTTCTCACCAGCAACATATGTCACCCGGTAATCATATTCCATGAGTCTCAAAGACAGACAAGCTATTCTAGACGTTTCTCTTGACAGCCCTTGCACTGTTACCACCAATGGCATGTGGACTGCACGAATGGTCAATTAACTTCCCTAGATATACTTCAAAAAGTATTTAATGCACCATGTGCATGCAAGCAACTCCCTTTCAATTACAGAGTATCTTGATTCTGTCTCACTCACCACAGCCCTAAATGTTCCTTTCTTTCCCTCCCTTAAATTATGACAGGACTGCTCCTAACCCTTTGGTTCTGGTCTCTACTAATAAGATAGACAGTAACTGTGTGGAAAATCCACCTAAACTGTGTGCTCTGCAAACGTCCTCTTTTGTTTCACTGACTTCATTTTCACACTCCTCATTCCACTCAAACACTGCCCCTTTGTATGTAAATTCTCTCAATGTATATGTAATCACTGCATTGTCCCTTACAAATTTGCTATACAATTCTGCTGGGTCCAAAAATGAACAAATGTGTTCAACAGTGTTAGCCCCTGGTGCCTCCTTAGTTGCTTTCTTGTATCAATTGTGAGTTTGTATCCTGGCCCATTAATTATGTGGCCTATGTATTCCACATCAGATTTTCTGAAAACACTTTTGCTCAGCTCAATAGTTTACTAACATGGTACACCCCTTTGTCTAATCTCTCATCATGCTCTATTTTACCTTTAGCGTACACCAAAGGTGCGTCATAACTCTTTGAAAAACTGCAGCTGCAAATCCAAAAGGCATTCTGCAATAGTGAAACATCTCAAATGGAGTTATGAACGACATTAGGTGCCTGCTGTCCATGGTAAGTGGGATCTGGTGATCCATGGAAGATGAATCTAAAGTAGAAAACGATTTCATCCCTTAGACCCAATGCAGAATTTCTGATATTATAGGTGGAATACATTTGTCAATTACTATGTTTTGTTCAGATCTATTAATTCTATACAAACTCTCAATTCCCCATTCTTTTTCTGTGCTACGACTATTGGACTCAATCATTTGGTGGATTCTGTGGCTTCAATTATTTCTTGTGCCATTAGCTACTATTATTCCTCTGCTGTGCATCGTCTGGTGGCCAATGAAATGTTCCTTACTTTGTGCCATACCAGTTTGCCTCCTTCTTTAAAGAAAATCTTATAAGCTTATACCTCTAGTTTTCCAATACCTTTGCAGAGCATCTCTGGTTATCTCTCTTGTTCGAGCACTGGGATAATTCCTAATACATGTTCTGGGTTGTTGGGATCTAGTTTTATGTGAAATACTACTTGATCTCTCTATCATGTTGACTCTATTTTTGGCTAAATACCTTTTTTATTTGAGTCAGTCCATGCTTAAATTCCAACTCTGTTTGGCAAAATCCTAGAATTTGAATCTTCAAGCCTTCAGAGTTCCAGGGTTCCTTAGGTCACGCTTCCGTAAATTCACTTTCCATCCTTTGCGCTGCAGTTCCTTCTACTTTTCATCTGCTATTATGGTGTAAGGTGAGCACCTGCCCACCATTATCTCTCACAAGTGTCACTTATTACATTTCTATTTGCAGTTTGCAACTTGGACACTAGAGTTTGTCGTTACACATGCAGCTTGACATGCTCATTACTTTTTTCTCCTCTGAACTTTTGCATGTAGTTATCCTCTTCTTCTTGTGACACACTGCAGCGAAATGCCCTCTCACTAGGCAATGGGCACATGTTTGTGCAGGACATTGTTTCTTGTTTGCATAAATCCCAACCTTACACAGCGAAAGCACTTTATTTCTATCTATGTCTGATGCCACAGTTTTAGGTTTCATGTGTCGGCTGTATTTCTTGTCTTTAAAGTCATATTTGTCTCCTGTTTCGCCAAGTTTCTTTGTATCCTTTGTTTTGTTGTCTCTTTCAGTTGTAGCAATTTATTCTTTACTTTTACTGCCTTGGTGCACAACTCTGTATGTTAAACCTTATTTGCTATGGTGATTGTTTCCTCCAGTGTGGTTGTTCACAATCATTCTTACACCATTGAGTTATTGTCATGTATTGTTATCTGACCTTTAATTAGTTCATCAGGTCCAATTGCCATTCCAACCTTTGCTTGATAGTGCAAATGTTTGTGATGCAGAGACTCCACCCCTTCATCAGCCCTCTCCTTCCTGGAATAGAAGTGATTGTGATGTTCATCTTAGGTAGGTAATGTGTGTCCATTTCTTTTATGGCAACATCATAAACCTTCATGTCCGCACTTCACGACATTTCTGCTGTTAATGGTGGTAGTTCCCGGAATTGTTCTGATGTTTTGGTCCTAGAGTATGCTATAAAAGGAACTTCTTTTTTTCTGCAGTGACATTTGCATTGTCTACGGTAGCAATGTATTTCTTCCAATAATCTTGCCACTCCTCCCATGTAATTGGCAGTTCACCAGGTGTGGTCAGAAAAAAAAGAGGTGAATGAACTGTAATGTTTTGCATGGTTAAATGCCCACTGCTATATCTTCTTTGTAAATACTGTGAACCGATCCTTCAAATTCGTACATTGTGTCTGTTCAATATAGTTTATTCTGCGGGGCTAATTTCACATTGCATGCATTTCTTTGATCCTTGGTACCATCAGCATGTTACCCATGCTGGATCTAAGTTGCCTGGAAGGGGCATATGGTTTCATTTTCCCCTTCATGCATACAGGGGCATTTCCATAAATGCATCTGTGGGTCAGGGTGAGTGCCTTAAAACATATTCTATCCAGCACTGGCAGCCAGTGCAGTTTTTGTCTGCTCCCCATAATGTGTTCCCTTTTAGGGATGTCATATATGACCCATACAGCTTAATTTTGTACTGTCTGTAGTATTCTGATGTCACCGATATTTGCCCCAAGCAAGAGGGCATTGCAATAGTCCAGGTGGGACATGATAATTGCTCTGGCCAATGTAGCTCTTTTTTTGTGTCAAGAGGGGTTTAGCCTGTCGTAGGACTTTTAGATGGTACTGTGTACTAAAATCAATGCCATCAACATGTGCCTCGGAGCTCACTGTGGTATTCATATGTACTTCAAGTGTGTTTACTTTGTTTTGAACTTTTATGTGATTGTTTTCGATGCTCAAGTGGGCATAGTCCGAGCTAAGTTTGGCTCTGGCTTGTATTGAGATGAAAATCATCAGCTCTGTTTTAGACACATCGAGTTATGGGTCATCCAGTTGTTTATCAAGCTGAATGTGGTTAAGCTGTATCAGGTCAAGTTTGTGGTTTCCACTCAGCTCCATAAGGAGCTGAGTATCATTCACGTATTTGGAAAAATGAATGTTTGAAGCCGTCAAAAGATCGCAAAGGGGCTTCATAGGTAAGTTAAACAGTATTAGTGATCGGCAGACTCCCTGAGGGACACCACTGTGTACTAATTTGGACACTGAGGTTGCCTTGCCCCAACATACTCTTGAGTTCCTGTTCCCTAGGAATGAGCCGATTCAGTTTGTTGCTGCAGATTGGTCTAAGAGAATTAATAGACCTGATTGACATTCCTCTATGGTACCCAGCATATGTGTTTATAGGTCCACTAGTGCTGTCTCTGTGCCCTGGAATGCACGAAAACCAGATTGATTTTGGTGGAGGATATTGGTCTTCTCCAGATGTATTTGGAGCTGGGTTGCAGTAATTTTGTCAGTAACCTTTAGCAAGAAAAGTGTATTAGTAATCGGGCGTAGTTTACTCAGGATGTTTTGATCTGCACCGAGTTTCTTAGGGAGATGAGTGACTACTATGTGTTTAAGTATATCAGGCATATTTCCATGCCAAAAGGAAGAATTCACATAATGCACCAGGAAGGGGGTAAAATCTCCCAGAGACATGATGTAGTGTGCATTGATTTCAAGATTTTAAGCATCTCGTCTTGTGATACCTGTGAGAATGCAAAATTGCAGGTTAGTTGGGCTTCATTCTGTGTGTGTGTGTAAGTGCAGGCTAGTGGTGTGTTGCTTCAGTTGATCTGAAATGTTTAAGCGAGCAGAAGCAATTTCATTTGCAAAAGCTTTTTGTACCGTACAGCAGTCCTCATTTGTAGGTGTAAACTGCTGAGGTTGTAAAACCGGCATCTCGAGGTTCCGATAGATTTCAAACAAGAGTTAATTTCTGCAGACCCAATTTCGTTGTTATAAAAATAATTTTTAGCTTCATAAGTTTGTTGTTTATATACATATTGCATTTGTTTCCAGGCCTCCTTGTTTTCATATGTAGTTTTTTTCCTCAGATCTGTTATAACCGTCTTTTATTTATTTTTGTCTGAATCAAAGTAGGAGTCCACCAAGATTGTTTGCAATTTTTAGTGGTTTACTGAGCAAATGTACACCAAAGTCTCCAGAAAAGTGGTCAGACCATGGTCATGCTCTCGTGTTTGGGATTTCCCAAGCAATGTTTCTTGCAGAAATCCAGTCCAAGATATTCCCTCCTACATCGGTTGTCTCCAATTAGGATTTCCCTCCCACTTCCCAGATCTCTCAGATCTAGGTGGTTTGCATTTATTGTTATGTCTACAACCTAGATGTTTTCTACCATTGATGGTTCGTCCTACGCCAGGTGTCCTCCCTCTAGCACAGAGTACCAACTCTGGGTGTTTCCCCATCACTGCTGCACCTCCAATCCACTGGTTTGCTCAATACTCCTGTCCCAATTCTGTGAGTTGTCCCACTAACGCTGAATTCAAATTATAAGGTCTCAACCACCACAACCGGTAACTAGCCACATAGTCCATCCCTTCCTGTCTGCAGACAACCAGTGCCCCCTCAATTAATAAGCATCGAACGGAACAGCGCCCCATAGCCAACCCTAAAGTCCAACGCCCTAGTTTGCCCTTCTTAGAGGTGTTGAACAGTGTTCACCTTGACCATTGCAGGACCCAACCACCCACATTTAGCCAGAACAGCACCAGACGACACACCAATCCGAAAACCTTGGAACAAGGTAGAGGTGATCCTAACAACAATAACCAAATGACCACACATCCAGTCCATGCTAATCCCCCAAAAAGACACCAAAAAACCCCATCAAAAAACACATCGAGCCACAAAGGAAAACCGGTAAATGATCGCACCACAAGGGTTAACAGCCCCTGGTTCTGCAACCACAACCTCATCATCTACAAACAACAACTAACCACAAACAATGAAGAGTTAGTCCCAAGGACAAGGAACCATAGCAATCCAAAGAGGGCTACTACTCAAATGAATCCAACCCACAACTCAAAAACACCATGCCTCACCACAAGAGAGACAAAGAAGCTAGAATGGACAACAGAAATAAAAAGGTAACCTCAGCGGCAGAGGAAGTTGCTGATCAGCAAGATATTTACAATGTTGAAAAACTTGGTGAAGAAAAGGCCAAACGGCCTGAGGACACATGCAAAGAACAGAGAAAAAACATACTACATCGCTCGCTACCTCTCCACATATGACTGCTTTGTAAGTAACAACGGACTACCAGCAACAAACCTGCAGAGGATGAAGCAAAACAAATGCAGACCCTATTGGCACTCCAAATGCAACACGACAAATAACAAACCACACCAACCCAGAGAATACCATGACAATACTCCAACAAGAATCAGGGACAAACCTGAATCCATTACCTTCAACACACCCAATATCACCAAAGACTGGCGCATAAGGATGGGCACCAACATATCTCACCAGCCAGAACGACCCAAAACCAAACAACCCTGCAATCAATCTAATCAGACTATTCGATGAAGAGACTGACCACCAAAGAACTCCTCCTCCCAAAAGGCACAACCAGGAGAGAACCACCAGCAATGGAAACTGTAAGGAAGTCATGGTATCAACAGTAAGACAGGCACAAGTGACCACAGTTCAAGGTTGTTTATTGAACTTCAAAAAGGGTTTGAAAAATGGCTATCTAATCCTAAAACTACAGATGGGAGCAAGCTACGACCATCAAATCATAATAACGTAGTCCTCGTAGTGTCTTGTCAAAATAAAAGGGCCTCTACTAATAAACCTATTTCCAATCCTTACCTCTAAATAAAAATAGTGCGGGAGACAATGTTACGAAAAAGAAAGAATTGCTCACAAAATGTTACGTCAGGATGTTCAGGCCAATGGCCTCCCTCCCCACATTTCCAACACGGGACAAAGCGGTACACTCGAGCTTAGCCGAGTCTCTGGCTTATCTAGCACGGGGATACAGTTCAATCATTAGCATCAGGGCCGTCTGTGCCCAAGACTCTTTGCCTTCATTCAGAGGGCCTGATGCGACAAACAAACAATATGTTCTTTTCCTCTTTCAAATTATCACAAGTACTCGAGTTCTTAGGCGATTCGCTAATCACCTCGGATCCATCTCAGCTGGGCTCATATCCTTTCACCACAGGGTTTGTACATTATTTATACATGTAATTCCTCATAGGGTATTCTTTCTTGGGTATTGATATTGATATTGATATTTTATTTGTATCAAGCTCATACACAAGTGTTTCAGAGTGCCATGAGGCAAGAGAGGGGTACAAGGGAGAACAATAACAACGATCTTAATAGGTCCAGTGATATTGAGAACGTGCAAGTGCAGGGGAGATGGAAGGGGAAAGTGCAGGGGGGAAGGGAAAAAGTGGAAAGTGCAGAGCAAAGGAAAATAAAAACAACAACAGTGGCAGTGCAGCCAGCAAGTTGCAAGTGTTAGGTATAAGGTGTAGACAGGGGGTGTTTGACAAGTGCAGAAAAAAGGGGGGCACTGTAGGGTTACAGATACAGACCCAAGTGTAAGGGTTGCCAGGAGGCAGTGCAGGTGCGTGGCAGGGTGAGCAAGTACCTGGGCCCGAAATCAGAGGGTAACCAGGTGCACAATACTGAGCAGAACAGATCAGCAGGGAAGCGAAGGCAGAAGCAAAAAGGAAGGTCTTGAGGTGCTGCCGGAACTGGAGATGGTTCTCCTCAAGTTTGAGAGTGGCAGGGAGGCTGTTCCACAGGGAGGCCCCAGCTGAAGACAAAGATCTACTCCCAGCTCGTTTCTTTGAGAAATGACTGACCCTGAGGGAGTTGGAGGTGGAGGAGCGAAGAGCTCGAGAGGGAAGGTGTTTACAGAGGGAAAGTTGAAGGTATTTTGGACCCAGTCCCCAGAAAATCTTGTGGACAATGTAAAGGATTGCAGCCACTGGGAGCCAATGAAGAGATTTCAGGGCTGGAGAGATAGAATCCCAGGGCTTCAGGCCAAGGACAAGTCTTGCAGTCTTGTTCTGGATGAGTTGCAATGGGCGGAGAGTAGAAGAAGGTAGATTTAGAAAGAGGCTGTTGCAGTAATCCAACCTAGAGAGAACTAGGGCTTGAGAGACAGTGAGCTTCTGGGGGAAGGAGAGGAAAGTCAGAATACCTCTGAGGAGGTGCAGTAGGAAGTTTAACTTTTTAGAGATGTCAGAAATGTGGGCAGAAAAGGAAAGCATGAAGTAGAAGATGACTGTGAGGTTCTTAGCCTCACAAGTGGGGGTAGGAGGAGGGCCAAGGGAGGCTGGCCAGAGGGTGAGAAGAAAGGAGGGTGAGGGTGTGCAGATCTAAATCTTGCTGGCATTCAGGCAGAGATAATTCGTGGAACACCACTCCTGAATAGCAGACAGGCAATCAGAGATGAGAGAAGGAGAAAAGGTGGCCGATGGAAGCCTAAACATGAGTTGAGTGTCATCCACATAGCACTGAAAGTTGGAGCAGAAAACGGCAATGCGATGGGCTAGAGGTATTGGTTGAAAAGCCAGGGTGAGAGGTTAGACCCAAGGGGAACACCACAGGTAGAGAGGGAGATAGAGGAAAGGAGGACCCAAGTTGGACCTGGGAGGGTCGATCAGAGAGGAAAGAGGTCAGCCAAGCCAGAGCCTGATCAGTAATACCCAGGTTGTCATGGAGGCAGTTGAGCAGGATGGTATGGTTGACTGTGTCGAAGGCAGAAGAGAGATCAAGTAGGATGAGGACAGAGGGGATGTTAGAGTCAAGGTTGGAGAGCAGATCTTAACAGATGTTCAGAAGAGTAGTTTCCGTGCTTCTGGCAGCTCTAAAGCCAGACTGATGGTCGTGGAGACAGCCAACAGAGTCAGAGTGAAGGTTAAGCTGTGAGATGGCCAGCTTTTCCAGGAATTTGCCCAGGAATGGAGTTGTAGCAATTGGATGATAGTTTGCCAGGCAAGAAAGGTCAGCTCTGAGTTATTTGAGAAGAGGGCGCACAATAGAGTGCTTCAGAGGGGAGGGGAAGGCTCCTGGTGTGACACAGAGGTTGCAGAAATCAGCCAGGGCAGAAACAAGGGTGTCAATGTGGTCCTTGATGGTTTTGGAGGAACAGCAAAGACCCTGTTTTGACAAGACTTTCATAGATCAGACTTGTCTAGAGATCTCATTAGGGGAGAAAAGGGGAAAGGACGAGAAGGAGGATGGGGCAGTGGCTGCAAGAGGGCCAGTGTTTGCAGAAGGTTAAGGGAGAAGAGGGGAAAGGGACGAGAGGGTTGACAGGATGTCCTGGGTTTTTGAGATGAAGTGAGAGGCAAGGGTCGAGCAAAGGGCCTGAAGGCAACAGGAGAGCTAGAGACTGCAGCAGGGTTGGCAAGCTCCTTGCAGATTTTGAAGAGTTCGGCCGAGTTGTTCGATGCCACAGAGACACGGGCTTGGATGTGTGCTCTCTTTTTAGTATGAACAGAGAGTCGGTTTGCCTTTGGAGTAGGCGGCAGGCCAGTTTGTCAGAGGATGAACAAGAATCCCTCCATTTTCTCTTTGCCATCCTGCACATACGTTTCAGGTAGCTAGGTCAGAGTCCTACAAATCATCAAGAGTATCGGAGATAGAAGAGTAGAGCATGGAAAGGGCTGTGTCAGGTTGTGAGTCAGCCAGAGGAGGAGGGGGGGAGAAGGTGGTGGCGAAAACCTCAACTGACACATGCTTCATGGGACGCATGTCCGTGAAGGAGGTGGCAGTGTTGGGGATGGCTTGGCCTGAGGGGTAGAGAGGGAGTGATCGCTCCAGGAGAGAGGAGTGGTCAGAGAGGGGGCGTTCAGAGGAGATCAAAACATCAAGCGTGTGTCCTGCAGAGTGAGTTGGGCCAGAGGGGAGGATGGAAAGGGAGGGCGAATCACAGAGGTCACAGATGAGTATAGAGGAGGAACAGGGAGAGTCAAGATGGATACTGAGGTCACCAAGAAGGAGGAGTTGAGTGGTTGAGGCCAGGAGGGAGGAGGAGAGCTCCACTCACTCAGAGAGAATGATGGTGATCTGACCAGGAGGCTGATAGATAGTAGCCACGGTAAGAGAGTGGCCAGGAGAGAGAGAAAGCCTGCAGACAATGAATTCGAAAGAGGAGTATGTCTGCGTGGGAATGATAGTAGCAGGAATCTACTCAGGGAAAATCAGGGCTACACCCACCCAGATTGGATGGATCTGGGTGCAGAGAGGATCTTGTAGCCATCAGGGAGGAGAGTGTCAAAGCTTGTGACAGAGCTGGCCACAAACCATGTCTCTGCGAGACCGACAACATTGAGGTCAAGTTCTTCCAGGAGGTGGCAGATGTCAGAGGAGTGTTTGACAGCAGAGCGAGAGTTGAAAGTGGCAAGATGAAGAAGGTTGCCATCCTTAAAGGCCTTCCAGGGAGGGGTACAAATCAGAGGTACGCCCTGAGGAGGTGAAGAAGAGGGAGCCAGAGGGGGGGCAGAAGAGGAGTGAAAAAAGGGCAAGGTAGACAAGGGGCGGCAGTGGGGACAGCAGGAGATAAAAGGGAATTGATGAGGTGAGGGAAGCACATATCAAAGAGGAGGAGATTAGCCTGAGAGCCTTGGACCATGATGGTGCCATTTAGGTAGACATTAATGGTGACCTTAGAGGAATCGAAGTGGGCCATAAGGGCTTCCCAGCGGGTGCCACCATTAATAGGAGAGGAGGAGAAAGGACAGAGCACAGAGATCATATGAAGAGTCCATAGATCTGTTGAAGGAATGACAAAGAAGATGTCGGTGAGGGTCTGTCTGGAGGAAGAGCTGGAATAGGTATCAGCGATACGGAGACCAGGGTTGGAGGCCACAATATCGTTTTTGAACTTCTTCCTACCAGACTTAGTGAGAAGGGAAGGATAGTCGATGGAGAATCAGTTAGAGAAGATAGGAGAAACAGAAAGTGCCATGAGTATGACAGAGAGGGTGGAGAGGAACAGTGGGTAGGAGTAGAACAAGTAGATCGGTATAGTGCAGTCACTGGGCCAGCAGGTTACAGAACAGCATGCAGTATATGCAAAGGGCACAGCAAGTTTGCAAAACACAGATGGATTTGACTTTAAGTTAAAATGCAAAAAGCACAGCCATATTGTGCACTTGTTAACTGACTTAGTGCTGTGAAGCGGTGCAGTGCTGTGCGCTCACTTAGTTTACATAGTAGTGTCACCATGTCCCAAATCGAGGTTGGGTTTTCTGAACTGGCAAACGACCATGAGGCAAAGCTTTTTGCCCATGCAGTTTGTTCTTCAGAAAATGCGATAATATGGAAGGACAGGATTAGCACAGAAGTTAGGAAAGAAGAGCCAGTTGAAAACATCTCTGAGGAAGAGAGCATTGTGCAGGTATGCCTCATGAGGCTGTTCAGAGCATCAGACCGCAAGGAGAACAGTTGCATTATCAGATTATGTGTAAAGGTATGGTTTTTGTTACACAGATCCCTAAAAATGCAGGGAAATAACCCTGATGTGATTAGAAAGTTACAGTGCAGCTTGGATAATGCATGTGATCAGGTACAGCAGCTAAAAGCAGAACTAGAACAGAGTGAGCTAAACACAGATTTGCAAACTAAATGCAGCAATATGGTTACTCAATTGGCTCAGAAAGAGAAACAATTTAATGAAAGTGAGCAAGAATTAATGCACTTAAAGGGGATTTTAGATACAATAAGACAAGACAAAGATGGTGCCATTTCTGGAAATACAAACTCTTAGAGAGCATAACATGGAGCAAGACAAAGAGTTCCGTGCTGTGGAACAGGAGACATTCAACTTAATGGAAGAGAATAACACGAAAGATACGGCGCTTGACTGGTATCAAGCACACATAAGTGAGTTGCAAGCAATAGTCAATAAGGTCAGGGATGAGAATTTTGATCTCTGTCATGAGGCAGAAAAACTTATTGGACAGTGCAAGAATTTGGAACAGCAAATATTTGGTATAAAATCTCAGGAAAAAGGACAAAGTACTACATTCAATGGTATTAAAATTAATCACAGTTTTGTACAAGGGAACAATGTACCAACAGCTGTTCCTGTGACCAGACCTGGTTATAGCCCATTGATGGGGTATGAATCACCAACAAATAATTGCAATCATTGCTGCTGACAAGAGAACAGAAGTGGGAGACAAAAGGACCAACACCAGAATGCACCATGTAGCCCTATCAAAATCTTGAAATCTATCAAGACTTGGATTAAATCGTTCAAAAAGGGAGGCGATTGTAGCATGGAAGATCATTTAGAAACAGTCCACAATATATTTAAAGCTCTCCAGATAACTAGGGAACAATATAGACAGTACGTTCACGTAACGCTTGATTTAGCAGCTGCTAGTGTCATTCGGGGTCTCAATGAACAGGAAGAATTGTCATGTGTAAACTTTGAGAAAGAGGTTAGACATCAGTTTCCACCTTATCAGTCCGTGCAGTAGGCCAAAAAAACAGCTTATACTATGACTGCAAAGCCAGATATGTCCCCTCGCCAGTTCACCCAAAATTTTAAAAGGGCATTTTCACGCTTTGATGTGTGTTTAATTCTAACTCTGTTGAATTTAAGACTGCATACTTTTATGGGCTCCAAAAAGAAATTGTATCGCAGTTAATTTGTGAATTTGACAGGGAAAAACCACTAGAATAGATAATAGAACAGTGGACCAAACTATATGAAGGGATCTTTCGTCAGAGAGAGGAAGGGCCTAAGAATAAAGAGACAAAATCAAAATCTAAAGAACCTGTGCCAGCGATAATGGAGATACAATCTGTAAAAATGCTGCTTGAATCAGCCCAAACTCAGGCAAGAAACACCTAACCAAACGGGCATCCCTCCAGAGAGGACACCACCTCAAACCCGTATGTTCCAATCAGTTGATCCCAGCAATAGGGAGTCTTACATTAGCCCTAGATATCTGGGTAATTACCCCAGGGTGGGATTTCCCCCTGATATGTCAGGTCTAAATAGCAATCAAAATCCAATATACAATGGTCGATTCCAGACTCTGGGGACTCAGAGTAGGTTTGAACCTAATACTATGGTGTACGGCCACCAAGTAAGACCAAGATATGTGGATAGTTTAACTGAAAATGGAAATCAGCATAGGGGACAATTCCCACCCAAAGAAAGTCAAAATAGGAGTTATGTCTCTCGCCAATATAACCAATCACCACCACCAGTCGACCATGGTCAAAGGATGGTCACTCCGCGCTCTCCACCTCCTGTGTCACATGAATTCAGAGGTAACACAAATAGAAGTCAATCTACTGAGAGGTACCAGAATAGGCCTAATCAAGGTGAATTTAACCGCCCTAGGCCACAAAGAGAAGAATTCAGAGACATGGACAGGTTTCAATGTTTAGAGGCCCAGGTCAAAATGTTGTCTGAACAAATAGGAAGGTTATGTGCAGTTCAAAAACAACAGCCAAGTGACGGTGCAGAATGTCATAGGAGTGATCTTGTGCATTCTGACAATAAGTGACTACTTAATAGCCCCTGCACTGATGAAAACGCAGAAGCCCATGGATCACCTTTGAATAACGGTTCTGAATTGTTTACTGATTTGAAAATAAGAACACAAATGGATGAAAGTGCGACAGGGAATTTCAGCACACGCAAAAAGGGAGTGTGGTTCAATCTAGAGTTGAACCAGACTATTGAGTTGGATGAAAATGAAGAACAAAAAAGGGGAAAATGAACAAGAAAACCCCAAAGAACAGAGAAACAGATTTAAGAAGAGCATCCAATATGAAAATAAAACAAAAGGTGAAGAATTAGGATCAACAGTTAGATTGTGCTTACTTGATAATCTGAATACTGTTGAGCTCCATACAGAGAAAACGGTAGCTCAAAAGGAGGGTGCAGGTCAGTCACATGAGGAGTATTTTGAACCACAAATATTCCAAGAGACAGAAAACATGCCCCATGCAAAACACAGACAAGTGTCATGAGCCAGAGGTTGACAGACTGCCATGTGACACTTGTGAAAATCTTCAGTCAAAAAGTTGCAGTGTGAACACTGGTAGTCCCAAGTCTAAGGGGCAGTCAGTGGCTACATTCCAAATGGGTTCTGAGCTCAGGGGAATAGACAAAGAAATTCAAAATGAAGTGGCAAAAAGGAGGGAAAAATGTCATTTCATGTGCCCGTTTGCCTAACAAAGAGTAGAAAAGAGCTAAGGAAAGTGAGTCCAGAAATCAGCAAAACTGCATACTTTTTATGTGTGCTAGAGGAGGTCGAAGACAGATACTATGCCCCTATCACTATTGAAGAAAAATGTAATGCATTTGCAATGATTAATACAGCTGCCCAGGCGATGATAATGTCAACAAAATTAGCGAAAAGTATCAATGAAGGGAGAGCCTTACAAAATCACACAAAGGTGAGACAAAACGAAGGCCCTGTGCACAACTTGAATGGTGAAGAGATACCTATCGAAGGTGTCACTGAGGTGGACCTAAAGATAGGGAAGCATTGGATGAGACAGGAAGTGTTGATCACATCCATCAATGAAATACTCTTTCTCAAAGAGACAAATTGCCTGAAGAGGTTGTCGTCCCTCATTGATGGTGTACATGGGGTATTGTGGTACCTAGCAAAAAAAAAAATTGAGACCTAAGAAAATAATGACACAACACAACAGTGTAAAAGGAATGCCATACCGTTGCTAAATCAGAAAGTGCAGTAGAAGTATATCTTCAGAATGGCTGTGTGCCTAATGTCACTGTCTTACGCATGTGTCAGGGTGAAATGCGGGGAGAAAAAATGGCAAACACAAATAGATGAAAATACCTTTAAGTTTTTATCTAAATGAAGAAAAATGCAAACCAAATGTCACTCCAGAGATAAATACAGAAAAGCATATTTCAACCCTTTCAGAAATACACATGAGAGATGGGCAGCCATGGATTCCTATTCATGTGAATGGACATCCTGCAATGATAGAAGCCACTTTAGCACCCAGACATGAAAGAAGCTTCATTAATGAAAAGGTACTCCAGCAAATAATTGACAGGGAGGGGATCCCAAAATCAGAATAAAGGATTAGCAAAATGTTGGTGTAGATGATCCAGAATCGGGGCAAAGAAATGTAGGGAGATGCATGTTAAAGATTATAATTGGTCCTAAGAGTATTTATCACAATGTGTGGATCATGAGTGGGACACAAAACTAATTTTATTTTGGAAATTATATCATGCACAGAATTGTATGGTATTGGACTTTCTAAATCAAAAGGTTTGGTCCAGGTTAGGTGACGCCGCACCTGAATTTGAAGACAAAAGACAAGCTCATCATTACGCACAGATGGCACCATATGCAGTTGAACTGCAGGTGAAAAAGGATGTTACCATTCCTGCATTCACTAGATAAGTTAAAATAGCATTAAAGTACAGCAAGGGACAACAGATAAAAGATTCAGATGCATTTGTATGCATAAATGAATCCATGAGGCAGCAAGTGCTAGGATGCAAATATATACCACTGATCGAGATTGGGGATGGACCCATTCAAATCCTGGTTTACAATAAAGGGTGCCAAGACATTCATTTGGAAGAGAATTCAGCAATAGGAATGGCAATACAGAAATCTTATTACACTGCAGATTTCAGTAATGCAGTGATTGGGAACATCGCTGAAAGCTATGTGACTACACAGGGTGAGTTGCCGGAATTCTTGGATTCCAATCCTAAAGGAATCTTTAAAGTTCAGTCTGTGTATCCTTATGAGTTCAGTGAAATAGTCTGCTGTCATCAAGATGAGTGCATTCTATTCAAATTAGGTGAATCTGAAAGTGAAGAACAGTATATTGAAATGGAGGTAAATATTCCAAAATATTTAAGTGTGTCGACCCTCTAAAGGGATACTGCCACATGATTAGACGAAAGTACAGGGAATCCTCCTTTAGAGGATTTCTCAGAGTTCTCCAAAATGGTAGAAGGGCAAATTGAGGCTGCAGATGCTTGCACAAGTGAAGAAGAAAAAGACCAATTGAGAAAAATATTTATGGAATTCAAACGGGTTTTTGCCAAAGATGCATATGATGTGGGTTAACAGATTTGCATGTTGCCACATAACCCAAAGGACTTGGTAGGGAGCTAGTATTTGTGTGACAATATAGGTTACACCTGGCATGTTTTGAATCACTAGATGAAATAATCAAAACATTTTGAATCTAGAGGAATTAGTAGGCCTAATCATAGCCCATCGAATTGGGTGTGTTAAAACCGAATGGCCAATGGCGTTTGCTTGCAGATCTATGAGAATTAAACAAAAAGGTACCCATTTCAAGGTGGCCCCTTCCATTTATTGATCAGGGTCTCGCCCAGGTTCACGGGTCAAAGGCGTTCACCACATTAGACCTTACAGTTGGATACTGGTGAGTACCACTGGATGAAGATATTCAACAATGTTTTGCATTTTCTTTTGACAAATCACAATATGCGTGGTCCCGGACACCTTTTGGGTATGTCAATAGTGGAAGTGAGTTTGGGATATTCCTGAGCAAGGCACTTCCGGATGCAGCTGAAAGGGGGACGATAGTTTATGTGGATGATGTGCTAATCAAAAATGAAAACCTAAGAAGCCACTTCAATGAGATTAGACATGTGCTTAGCCAGCTACAGAAGGCTGGAGAAAAAGTATTGTTACAGAAAACACAATGGTGTAAAAAGGAGGTGAACTTCCTAGGTCATGAAGTGACTGAGCATGGGTTAAACCAGCAAAAGAAGAAAGTGGAGGCAGTTCATAAAGTAAAAGATACCACTAATCTGAAAAGTGTGAAGAGTTTATTAGGGATGACAGGTTACAGCAGGAAATGTATTGAGAATTATGCAGACATTACACAAACATTAATGAGATTACTGAAACAGGGTGTACCCTGGAAATGGGGAAAAGAACTGAATGATGCAGTAGCCAGGCTAAAGAGGTGTCTAATGAAAGCACCATGTTTGGCATATCCAATAAAGAACAAGGATTTCTTTGTAGAAATAGGATTCACTGATCAATGCATGTCAGCAGTGTTATATCAAAAACATGATATAAATCAAAACTATTGCATATGCTAGCAAAGCATTGTCTCAGGTAAAGACCAGGTTTAGTGAACACAAAAAACACACTTCTGACCACTGTCTGGCTGTTGCAACATTTCCCCTCATAATTCAAGCAGAGAAGGTAATTATTGAAACGAATCGCCAGCCTCTGCAGTGTCTGCAAAGTGAGAGAATCAGATCAGGGAATTTGGCCCAGTCAAGAATAATTTCCTGTACATTAGCACTTCAGGGATTTCCTGTAGAAGTGAAATATGGACAGAATTTAAAGAGCCTAGTTCCCCTTTGAAGTTCCATTAGGATTCTCTGAGAGGCAGTTTATTGGGGCCATGACAGTCCTGAAAGGTCAGTTCTGTTGACTGCCTTATCTGACGCTTCCACAATTTTGATCTAAAAACTGTTTTATTTCTTTGGATTTTATTGAAACAGACTTGTTTTCCTTGTGGGGCTCAGCCAAAGGTCTCTGGGGTCGGCAATCCAGATACACATACCCATAGTTCAGTTGGGGAAGCTGCAGCAGCAAGCTACATGCATAATTCTGAGAAAAATTGCATTTTAAATCGAAAAGATGTGTTTTACATGTAACATTTTACATTGCCCTTCTGTCCATGTGTAAGGTATTTCTTTAATATAATAGTGGAAAAGACATGCGTCCCTGCTGTATTGGTCACACATAGTCCACAGTTTAACATGGGAAACCAATGTCCATTTTTAAAACTCCAAATAAGCTTTTCCATTTAATGCCAGTTTCTTTGTTGGACAGTAAGGGTTTTTATTTGTGTCAATGAAATGTCTATCGGCTTCACTTAGATTTCCAGAACACAGTTCTGTAACTTCAATGTAACATCCTGATATGTGTCTTTCTCAGCCAAACTGTGCCTTTTCCCAGTCTATGGAGTCAAGATTTGCAGCAACACATGTCTTTGGGAATGCATTGGTCACATTCAGACGTTTTCAGTTCTAAGGCACACTCTCCTTCAGCTGAGTGCCTTTCCATTTTGATTAAGTTGAGAGAGGCCTATTTTCATTCATTCACTAGGCCTCCTGTTGGAAAACAATGTTTTGAACTGGCTTGCATGTTCCAATGAGTCTCACCCATCAGCCAGCTTTACACTTACAATAGGGGCCTTGCATGGCCTTTTAATTTATGTCACTCTGGAGCTGAATTTGCAACCCACAGCAGTCTGCCGTGTCTAGAAGATCCAGAAATAAAGGGAATGAGAGGTTTTGGCACAGTAGAATTCTTCGAATTCGTCTATTTACTTGGGCAGCAAATATCCATGGGGCAGGGAAACAATTTAATAAATATAAGACGTAGTGAGGGGGGCTGTGGGGATCTCCCCCACATATATATACAGCCAGATTGAATACAAGAAACAATAAATCAACACATTCGAATTTGATGAAAAAACTCGACCAAGTCACTTAGAACCAAAATAACACCCAGCAAGACTTCAGCAATTTTCAACCTTCAAGAACCTACTTATGGCCATCTTCCACCAGAAAACCACACAGGGAAAAAATACTTGAGGTGCAGCTGTTTGGGACGCCCTCCCACAGGACTTGAGAGCGGAAGGAAACCATCTATGCTTTGGGAGGGAAGAAACTGAAGACTTTCCTCTTGTCCCTATCCCATTTCCTTCTCTTGCTTTGGGGGTGCCATGTGACTTGTTTGCAGTTGCTGCCCTACAAATGACCAATAAATACATAAAGTAAAACGTTTCTGCCATTATCAGCCAAGAATATAGATCAGTGGGTTGTGCGCTTGCTGCTGAGATCTGTGTATTTCCTGCAGGCCGCAGGTTTTCAAATCCCGGCAAGGCAAACTCAACCTTTCATCCTTCTGAGGTCGATATTTTTTCTGAACTTCGCTTTGGTGAAAGTGCTATGTAAATTACAAATGATTATCTCCCTGACACCAATATGCCAAGCTTGCCATACAGTGAGTGAGTTTAGGTATTACAGAGTTGAACATTCTAGCCATTCTCTGTGCGCGCAACATCATTAAATGACCTGTCTCCATCAGTCCCTGGTGACACAGTACATGCTCTGCTCAGCCCACCACATTCCCTTCTTGCTTTCTCATTCATTGTTCAGCAAGCCCCAGATGCATTGGCTCTGCCTTATTGCCTTCTGACCGCCCTGATTTGTTCACTCCCCATTGCCCACTGACTACCTTATTCCATGCATCCTTGACAAATCCCTGGGCACTATTTAATAACTCATCGACTTCAATGGCTATTCTGCTGCTCTCACTAGCCACCTCACTTGCCTCACTAATCACCCTGGCATTCTCGCTGCCATATCTTTCTAACTGACCTATGCCTGTGGCCACCCTCCTTCACTCACTGCCTCCCTGTCTGCCTCACAAGGTCACTGTCCCTGAGTAGCAATCAAACCACTATCACTCTGCTGTCACTGCACGCTGTTCAGCGGACATCCTGCTTCCTCCTTTGGACAACCTGCTGCACCAGGAGATCACCCAGCATCAACTAGTCCACCTACCTCGTTCAATCATAATTGTACCTTTCTCATAGGCCACTCTCTGTCACTCCCAATGTCACCCTACATTGTTCTCTGCTCATACCGGTTCACTCATTAATCACTCTACCATGAGCACTGCTCTATCGCAATGACTGACTAGACCCCTGCCTCAAATTCATTGTTCATCTGGCTATTTGTTACTGATCACCAAACCTCCATTGAGCCGCTTGTACTGATGGTCACAACCTCATTATCCTTGTGCTGCTCATTGCTGGTTATTCTGCTTCATATCTTGTAGTCCTTGTGCTGCTCATTGCTGGTTATTCTGTTTCATATGTGATGGCCAATACCCCATTGTGCCTCTGACTCTCGTTGCTGGTTATCCTGCATCATATTTTACTGGTCACTACCTCATTGCTCTTGTGCCTCTTTTGCTCATTATTCTGCTTCATATTTGCTGGTCACTACCTTGCTGTGCTTGTGCCACTCATTGCTGGTTATTCTGTTTCATATTTTATGCCCACTACCCCATTGTGCCTGTGACTCTCGTTGCTGGTTATTCTGCTTCATATGTTGCTGGTCACTACCACATTGCTCTTGTGCCTATTATTCAGGTAATAGTGCTTCATCTTTGATGATCACTACCTTGTTATGCCTGCAATGCTCATTGCTGGTTATTCTGCTTCATATTTCGCTGGTCACTACATCATTGTGTTTGTGCCTCTCGTTGTTGGTTATTCTGCTTCATATTTTGCTGGTCACTACTTCATTGTGCTTGTGTCGCTCGTTGCTGGTTATTCTGCTTTATATTTTGGTGGTCACTACTTCATTGTGCTTGTGCCGCTTTTTGCTGGTTATACCACTTTATATTTTGCTGGTCACTATTGTGCTCATGCTACTTGTTGCTGGTAATTCAGCTTTATATTTTGCTGGTCACTACTTCATGGTGCTTGTGTCACTCGTTGCTGGTTATTCTACTTTATATTTTGCAAACTCACTACTTCATTGTGCTTGTGCCACTCGTTGCTGGTTATTCAGCTTCCTATTTTGCTGGCCACTACCTCATTGTGCTTGTCCTCTCATCGCTGGTTATTCTGCTTCATATTTTGCTGGTCACTACTTCATTTTGTTTGCGCCGCTCGTTGCTGGTTATTCTGCTTAATATGTTACGGGTCGCTATGCCATTGTGCTTGTGCCTTTGGTCTCTGGTTATTCAGCTTTATATTTTGCTGGTCACTACCGCATTGTGCTTGTGCCACTGGTTGCTGGTTATTCTGCTTCATATGTTGCTGGTCACAACTTCATTGTGATTTTGCCTCTCGTTGCTGATTATTCTGCTTCATATTTTGCTGGTCACTGCTTCATTGTGCCTCTGTTGCTGGTTATTCTGCTTCATATTTTGCTGGTCACTTCTTCATTGTGCTTGTGCCTCTTATTGCTGGTTATTCTGCTTCATATTTTGCTGGTCAGTACATCATTGTCCCTCTCATTGCTGGTTATTCTGCTTTATATTTTGCTGGTCACTACCTCATTGTGCTTGTGCCGCTCATTGCTGCTTATTCTGCTTCATATTTAGCTGGTCTCTAGATCATTGCGCCTTTCATTGCTGGTTATTCTGCTTCATATTTTACTGGTCACTACTTCATTGCGCTTGTGTCGCTCGTTGCTGGTTATCCTGCTTTATATTTTGGTGGCCATTACTTCATTGTGCTTGTGCCGCTTGTTGCTGGTTATTCTGCTTTATATTCTGCAGGTCACTACTTCATTGTGCTTGTGTTGCTCGTTGCTGGTTATTCAGCTTTATATTTTGCGGGTCACTACCTCATTGTGTTTGAGCCGCTCGTTGCTGGTTATTCTGCCTCATATTTTGCTGGTCACTACTTTATTGTGGCTCTCGTTGCTGGTTATTCTGCTTTATATTTTGCTGGTCACAACCTCACTGTGCTTGTGCCTCTCGTTGCTGGTTATTCTGCATCATATTTTGCTAGTCACTACGTCATTGTGCTTGTGCCTCTTGTTGCTGGTTATTATGCTTTATATGTTGCTGGTGACTACTTCATTGTGCTTGTGCCGCTTGTTGCTGGTTATACCGCTTTATTTTGCTGCTCACTATCTCATTGTGCTTGTGCCTCTCATTGCTGGTTATACTGCTTTATATTTTGCTGGTCACTACCTCATTGTGCTTGTCCCTCTCGTTGCTGGTTATCCTGCTTTATATTTTGCTGGTCACTACTTCATTGTGCTTGTGCCGCTCGTTGCTGGTTTTTCTGCTTTATATGTTGCTGGTCACTACTTCATTGTGCTTGTGCCTCTCATTTCTGATTATTCTGCTTTATATGTTGCTGGTCACTATTTCATTGTACTTGAGCCTCTAGTTGCTGGTTATACTGCTTTATCTTTTGCTGCTCACTAGCTCATTGTGATTGTGCCTCTCATTGCTGGTTATCCTGCTTTATATTTCGCTGGTCACTACCTCATTGTGCTTGTGCCTCTCGTTGCTGGTTATCCTACTTTATATTTTGCTGGTCACTACGTCATTGTGCTTGTAACTCTCATTCTTGGTTATTCTGCTTTATATTTTCCTGGTCACTACTTCGTTGTGCTTGTGCCTTTCATTGCTGGTTATCCTGCTTTATATTTTGCAGGTCACTCCCTCATTGTACTTGTGCCTAAAGTAGCTGGTTATTCGGATTTATATTTGGCTGGCCACTACTTCATTATGACTCCCGTTGCTGGTTATTCTGCTTGATATTCTGCTGGTCACTTCTTCATTGTGCTTGTGCTGCTCTTTGCTGGTTATTCTGCTTCATATTTTGCTGGTCACTACTTCATTGTGCTCGTGTCTCTCGTTGCTGATTATTCAGCTTTATATTTTGCTGGTCACTACTTCATTGTGTTTATGCTGCTTGTTGCTGGTAATTCTGCTTCATTTTTGCTGGTCACTACTTCATTGTGCTTGTGCCCCTCATTGCTGGTTATTCTGCTTCATATTTTGCTGGTCACTATTGTGCTCGTGCTACTTATTGCTGGTTATTCAGCTTTATATTTTGCTGGTCATTGCTGCTTATTCTGCTTCATATTTAGCTGGTCTCTAGATCATTGCGCCTTTCATTGCTGGTTATTCTGCTTCATATTTTACTGGTCACTACTTCATTGTGCTTGTGTCGCTCGTTGCTGGTTATTCTACTTTATATTTTGCAAACTCACTACTGCATTGTGCTTGTGCCGCTCGTTGCTGGTTGCTCAGCTTTATATTTTGCTGGTCACTACCTCATTGTGTGTGTGCCGCTAGTTGCTGGTTATTCTGCTTCATATTTTGCTGGTCCCTACTCCATCATGCTTGTGTCTCTCGTTGGTTATTCTGCTTTATATTTTGGTCGTCACTACTCCATCGTGCTTGTGCCGCTCGTTGCTGGTTATTCTGCCTCATATTTTGCTGGTCACTACTTCATTGTGGCTCTCGTTGCTAGTTATTCTGCTTCATATTTTACTGATCACTACTTCATTGTGCTTGTGCCTCTCATTTCTGATTATTCTGCTTTATATTTTGCTGGTCACTGCCTCACTGTGCTTGTGCCACTCATTGCTGGTTATTCTGCTTCATATTTTGCTGGTCACTACTTCATTGTGCTTGTGCCTCTTGTTGCTGGTTATTATGCTTTATATGTTGCTGGTCACTACTTCATTGTGCTTGTGCCGCTATTTGCTGGTTATACCACTTTATATTTTGTTGCTCACCAACTCATTGTGCTTGTGCCTCTTATTGCTGGTTATACTGCTTTATATTTTGCTGGTCACTACTTCATTGTGCTTGTCCCTCTCGTTGCTGGTTATCCTGCTTTATATTTTTCTGGTCACTACTTCATCGTGTTTGTGCCGCTCATTGCTGGTTATTCTGCTTTATATTTTGCTAGCTACTACTTCATTGTACTTGTGACTCTCGTTGCTGGTTATTGTGCTTCATAGGTTGCTGGTCACTACTTCATTGTGCTTGTGCCTCTCGTTGCTGGTTATTCTGATTCATATTTTGCTGGTCACTATTTCATTGTGCTTGAACCTCTCGTTGCTGATTATACAGCTCTATATTTTGCTGCTCATTACCTCATTGTGCTTGTGCCTCTCATTGCTGGTTATCCTTCTTTATATTTTGCTGGTCACTACCTCATTGTGATTGTGCATCACGTTGCTGGTTATCCTGCTTTATATTTTGCTGGTCACTACTTCATTGTGCTTGTGCCTCTCGTTGCTGGTTTTCCTGCTTTATATTTAGCTGGTCACTACTTCATTGTACTTGTAACTCTCATGGCTGGTTATTCGGCTTTATATTTTCCTGGTCACTACATTGTTGTGCTTGTGCCTTTCATTGCTGGTTATCCTGCTTTATATTTCGCTGGTCACTACCTCATTGTGCTTGTGCATCTCGTTGCTGGTTATTCTGCTTCATATTTTGCTGGTCACTACTTCATTGTGCGTATGCCACTCGTTGCTTGTTATTCTGCTTCATATTTTGCTGGTCTCTACTTCATTGTGCATGTGTCACACGTTGCTCGTTGTTCTGCTTTATATTTTGCTGGTCACTACTTAATTGTGCGTGTGCCTCAAGTTGCTGTTATTCTGATTCATATTTGGCTGGCCACTTCTTCACTGTGCCTCTCGTTGCTGGTTATTCTGCATGATATTTTGCTGGTCACTTCTTCATTGTGCTTGTGCTGCTCTTTGCTGGTTATTCTACTTAATATTTTGCTGGTCACTACTTCATTGTGCATGTGCTAGTCTGTACATAGAAATAAGGCACAATAACTATATACCCAATGACACGTCAGTCGTGAGGTTCGAATTCCAAACAAGTCTGGTTTTACTGCAAAGTATCTCAGTCGGCCGACTGGATCTCAACACCTCACGACGTGTGTTCCCAGACACCGTGAGATGCGAGAGAGAGCGAACAGTGCTCAAGCAGTCATATATATACATCACACATCAACATTTGCTTATCCTATTCGTCCCGCCGTTATACATGTCATACAGGCTAGGGTTGGGTAAATGACAGTTATGACACATCCTCATTTAGTCTGAACTTTAGTTATTCTAGCAAAGGCTGCAGAGACACTTTTCTGTTATGATGAACATGGAGCACTGGCACAGGAAGGATATCTTGTTCTTAGCAGAGAGACATTCCATACAACGTTATCTATTCGCTGTGGCTTATGAACTAAGGGTAAGACAGTTCTGAGGCAGAAAATACCATCCTTCGTGAAGGAGCACCGCTAGCTGCATATAATTCATGTTTAACTGACTTTTACAACAGCGCTTGCAAGACAAACCGACACCTGGGCTACTGATTAGGCGCAGCTTCTGCACAGCATCAAGGCCTCAGTGAGAGGGAAACAATGTATTTCTGCACGGCTCTACATTCCTGCCTATGTTAGTATTTCAGAGTTCAAGCTGTGGCCTCGCACTGTGTGTGGATCTGAAGCATAGAATATATTTGCAAAGCGTTACAAAAAAGGAAAATGGCCGGAATCTACAAAATTGACTCCCTATGGTCACATTCAGGTTTCTTAGTTTGCGAAGTTTGTCACATGATGCGATTTGCTTCTGGGCAACATACTATTCACAGATTTGGGATATGTGATTACTTTTTCGGTATAACAAACCCTCCTTTTGGCCTTAAGCAAATAGCATTGTCATCCAAACATTGCGTCCTCATCAAGCCAGGTGTCACTTTCTGAACTACCCAGGTTGCTATCATCATCATCAGAAATATTGATTGCCATAAATTCTTTAATTATTTCATTTTTGTGTTTCGGACCATCATTTATCATACGAGGAGGAGGCTTCACAAGCATTGTACTAATTGCCTGTACACATTCATTTGTAATTATGGAGCAAATGGCTGACAAGCATTGACTGCAGAAACAGCAGAATATGAGGATACCGAATATCATAACCAGAATTGCAATTAGTTTCCGTCCCCAGGATTGTAACAGTTCCCAGAGCCATTAACTTATGTTTAGATTTCAGTCACCTATGGGGACATGAATTTCAGAATTTAGGACAAAACATTTCTTAATTGCTTCAAATATTTAGAGGAGGAGTCACTTACAAATACACAGCACGCTGATCCCACTAATTTGCATGCACCTCCACGATCAGCCAAAATAATATCAAAATAATATCAAGAACCATTCTATTCTGAAGTGCAACTAGTCTGATTGCTTTTTGTTCCAGTGTCATATTGTAAAGTAGGTCAGTGGTTCTATGTATTGTTTTCTCTAATAACCTGGATAGTTTTCTTATATTCCATGAGTTTATTGCCTGTCCCCAAAAAGGTATAAACGATTTTGCTATGTCCCCAAAAATTTGCCCAGCAGTATCATCTCGTTGTGGCCGAGATCTAGATATATTTGCTATTTCGGAGGTTTTGGCAAGGAATACACCGGATAAAAGTATCCCTAAATAACAGGTACCTTCCCAGCTTCTAGGTAACTATGGATAAGCTTGGTCTCCACACACAAAATAGACAGAACCTCCTATATATAATAGTTTCTCTTCTTGCTCAAGTACAGCAGTATTCATGCATCTAGTATATGTTCCTACTGGGACGGAACCTTTTTTCTGTAAGCAAAATGGAACAGAATGTGGACTATTATTAATAGTATAGGAGGGAGGCATGGCATCCTTGTTTCCAACCGGAGCCATTTTGAAAGTAATCAGGGACTGGTAGGGCCTAGAGAATCTTTCTATGGGTCTCGTCAATGTAGTGTTCATTGTGCTCCTATTTGTGAAAACAGAACAACCTACCAGTGCTAATACCTAACTTTCAAATTCATTTATGTTTGTTCCATCAAAGTTTCCAGTGACACTATCATTCTATCTTTCAAAAAATAGAGCTCTTAATGATGCATAACAGGCAGTACTATGCGGTAGAGGCTGTATATACCAACCCATTCCTCTTTCCCCGTGCTGGGGTAAATGTGAACAAACCCAGCAATTGGATCTATTCAAGATAGCATGAGTTATATTCATAATCAGTAATAAAGTGTCATTATCATAACCTTTTCTGTGTTTCACATCTTGTGACGTTTGAGTGTAAGAAAGCACATGAGCTGGGGTGCTTATAGTGGGAGCATTGACAGTTGGCAATAGAGTGTTCAAGGGATGCATAGTTTCCAAGTACCAAAACATTGGGATCAATGTAAATACAATACAGATAGGTATGGTAATCAGGCGCAGGTTAGTCTTTGTAGACCAAGTCTTTCTTGAGGCAAACTTAACATCAATGTCTATATGTCTATCAATGGCAGCATCAGTGCAGACGGCAGCAGGAGCGGATACAGGCATGATCTATGAAGCTTACTTCAAGGAAAGTTTCTCAACGTCTGTCAGAAAAGTTCTCCACGACAACACACGTTGGCAGCAACGTTCAAACAAGTTCAGTTCAGCCTGCTTAAGATGGCAGTGAGCTGATGTTTACCTCAACAGCTCCGAAAAGGCAGGAGCAAGTATCAATATCAATTTTATAGTGTTGGTACCTTTTGCCCCCGCTTGTTCACGCTAGGTTGCAAAGGCCTTCACTTTCAATGGTAGCACGGGGAAACCGCGTGTCAGAGCTCTCATCCGATACAGCTCATATGCTTCTTTCCCTAGGCCTCTGTTCCCAGCTCTGTCCGGGAGCTAGAAGCAAAGGCAAAACAAAAGCTGCTGATTACTTCTGATTTCGTGAACGCAGATTGTACCTTACAGCTCCAGATACAGTGTGGTCGATGAATAATGCACTGTCGTTGTTTGCAGCGGATGCAGAAACAGTGCCAATAGGTGATGCAATTTGTGATGATGAGGCAGCAGTTGAACAATGTTGAGGTAACACTGATGTTTCAATTCTCGTTGCAATCTCCCCAGGCCCCTTCTCGGGCTCAGGGAGGACTTTTGGCTGAAATTCGGTGATGTCTTTATGATCAATCACGGCTGTCTTACTTTCGACGTCAGGACTATCAATCCCTTTCTCATGTGGCAAAGGAAACAGGATTCTTTTCGTGTGTGTTGCGTGGATCCAATGCTTTCGACCATTCACTCGGACTGCAGTCTGTGTGGCCAGTAACACCTGATAGGGTCCCTTCCAGCGCGGTGCAAGCGAAGATTTTCTTTCAAAGTTTTTGACAAGGGTCCAGTCTCCTGGTTGCAGAGTATGTCCTGTGCCTGTATATCTGACTGGAAGAGCCTCCTGCACCTGCTGATGTATCAAACGCAAGTCTTGAGTCAACTGTTTACAATAGTCAATGAGCAATGGGTATTCAACATCCTTCAATCTCTTTGGATGTGGCACATTCCAGACATTCACTGGTCTCCCCATGATTATTTCATATAGGGAGAGGCCAGTCCTTGCCTGCACAGACGTGCACATGCACAGTAAAGCTAGTGGTAATGCATCGGGCCATTTCAGATTGTTTTCGGCGCATATCTTGGCCATTTTGTTTTTCAAGATACCGTTTTGGCGTTCTACCAAACAGACACTCATCGGGTGTCTAGCTGAGTGGAATCGCTTATCGATTCGGAGGCCTGCACAAATCTGTAATATCACGGCCGCTATAAAATGCGGACCATTGTCTGACCATATGACACGGGGTAGCCCGAATATGGGAAAGTATTCTTTTAACATGGATTTTGCTGTTGAAATGGCTGAACAATCTTTCAGGGATAGGCCTCCACACATTTGCTAAACGCACATACCACTATGAGGACATATTTATAGTTCTGGCATCTTTCCATTTCTATGAAGTGAAAATGGATGACCTCAAAGGGCATAGAGGGAGGATCAAAACTTCCTACTGGTGCCACTGTTCCCTTCCCAATGTTATGCTATAAACAAGTCATGTAATTCTGAACCAATCTCTTAGCAGTTTTCTTAATGTTGGTATTGTACCATACAGAATCAAGGTGCTGGTACATCTTTTTCGCACATACATGTGTTGGACTATGGGCCATGGTAACATTACCATAACATATGCATTTGGCAACATCCATCTATTATTTTCTTTGTCTACCCATCAACCCTCGGGATATAATTCTGCTAGACCCTCAGACCATTGTTTTATTTCATCTGGAGTGGTTTCTGCTTGTATCTCCTTTACTGTCTCAATTCCATCCTCTATCATGCAGGACACTTTTTCTGCTGTTTCGACATACATTTTTGTGTGCAAATCAATGGCAGTTTGTTTTGCGATTCGGTCTTCAAATGCGTTTCCCTTTCCTACATTACACGTTATTTTCTTATGTGCATAGCATTTCATTATTGCTAACTGCTTGGGAAGCGCAAGTGCTGACAACAGTCTCACTATCAAAGTGCCATGTTGAATCTTAGTTCCATGTGATGTCAGGAATCCCCTTTCAGCCCATAATTGGCCAAAATTGTGGACCACCCTAAAAGCATATTGGCTGTCAGTGTATATGTTTACACTAAGGTTTGCAGAAATTTCACATGCTCTGGCTAACGCTATTATTTCCGCAGCTTGTGCTGAGTTATATGGGATTCGTTTTCTCTCTATAATAGTCTTCAGTGTAGTAATGGCATAAGCAGCAGTTGATGTGCCATTCGGTAATGTAAAACAGGAGCCGTCACAAAACAGTTCTTCATCCGACTCTTTCAGGGGAGCATTGTCACGACCCTCACTCAAAACCCCCTCTGGCAAACCCATTGGCAAGGTGGAGTCAGGACTCAGGCCTCTAGAGCCTGGCATCCTCTTCAAAAGCCCTCATGGGCCAGTCCTGGGGCCTATGGAGCCAGGCTCATACACCATGAAAAGCAATGTGCTTGGGAACTACTTTATTGTATTGTCAGCCAACATGGAGGCATCCACATAGCTTGGTTCCTAAGAACCAAGCTATGCGGTCTAGTGTTTTGGGTGTGGTAGCCTAGGGACTACTTTACCTGGACTATTTTGTTGGGGCTATTTAAACCACACCCGAGCAAGACAACACGCTTTGCATTACTTTGCAGCTTGCAACGTGACGCTCACCGTGTCCAGCTATTCCCTCGAACCTCGGAGAAGCAGAACCTGCAAGGAGACAAAAGGAACATCATTAGCAGCAGCATCTTACCTGCAGTCTTCATCTTTTTTTTTTTTAAACATGTTTTTATTGGTTTTACACAAGCAAGTACTGCAATCTGTCATGTGAAAATCAAGGCATTACAAACTGTGGAGTCTCGCTTGGAACTACAAATGAAGAAACAAACACAAAATCTAAACAAAACAGTTGGTCAGTAGGAAGGTTTAGCTGAAAGTGGTGGCCAAAGATCGGTGGGGGTGGGAGAGACTCTCAGGGCCCCTCCTCAGAACTAGAGCTCCCAGAGGTGGAACATACTTCAGAGCCCCGCTGGGGGGCAGAGGGGGCGGCTACACTTTAGATCCAGACTTTCGCTGTATTCCCTCTATTTTGCTGGCACGGGCAGACCTATCCGGTCGGATGTCCCGCCTACTCTGAGTTATCTTTCAGTCACTTTTGCCCATCCAGCGTAGGGAGGAAGGCTGTCGGGCCAGACCTGGGTGTGACTGAGCGTAGTCCAGGAAGGGCGACCAAGTGTGGTAGAATTTGTCTCTGTTCTCGAACCTGAGGGCAGTGATTTTTTCCGCCGCTATTATGTCCCAACACTTGGTCCACCACATTTGGACCGAAGGACCTTCTGGATTTTTCCAGAGTCTTGCAACTGAAATCTTGGCCGCGGTCAGCAGATGGGAGCAGAGTTCTGCCCTGTGACCTGATCGGGGGAATTGGCCCTCACCACTTGATCCGAGCAGTGCGATTCCTGGGTCCCAGGGGATTGTCAATCCCGTGATCAGGGTGATTTGCTCCAATACTGCTTTCCAAAACTGCAACAATTTTGCAGTCTTCATCTTTAAACACTTGGAGCTACTGAGAACAGCTTCCTCGAATCTGCACGCCTCCCGGACAGAACGACCTGAAAGAGGAAGACAGAGGCAACATTATAGAAAGCAGTAGAGACATTTACAAATTACGAACAGCTCGAAAGGCTTACCTGGCTCGTCGCCTCTCGGCTGGCACCACTCTGGACATTCCACTCGCGCTGAAGAGCACCACGACCTACAAGGAAGGAAAACACAGGTTAGCAAAGGCAAGACTTTGCAGCGCTGTGCATAGCGCTTACTTACTGCATCATAGTGCTCTTAATGCGCCATCATTTACCAGTGGGGCTCAACCAAGCCAGTTCGCCGCACTGAAGCTCTGCATACCTAAGGGAGAAAAAAGAGACATTTTAAACAAAGAAAGGCATGCAGGATACTAACAAAACTAAAGAACAGCAATAAGACCTACCTGAACAATATCAAACGGGCCGGTGTCAGTGAAGTAACTGGACCGCACTCGCCCATGAAAGACAACGCGCCCCTGCAAAGAAAGCAGGAGGGAGAGCACGCCTAATTCTACCACAAGGCAGAACCTTCCCCGCAGATCACATCAGGACAAAGCTGAGAAGCATATCAGCGAGTAACCCGGCTGGGTGGTGTCCCTGTGGATACCAGGTGAGCGTAACAAGTATCAGGTAAACTAATCCTTCCTTTTGTCTCTTGCTCAGTAACAATTAAGCAATCATGCGATAATTGTTTCTCACTAACTTTTTCACTGGGAGGGGGCAATAACTCAGCCGGATTCAAAGCGCAACATCTCCTAATTTGAATATGCGGTGCAAATAGGATAATTTCATACCTTGTTAGTCGGGCAGATGTGAAATGTTGCATTTGCATTCTATTTAGAAGAACGTCTACTGAATGGGGTACTATCACGGTTAAAGAGTGACCTAAAACCATCCCCTCGGTTTGTTTTACTGACGCTGCAGCTGCAGCAACAGCTCGCAAGCAACATGGCAAAGCACATGCAACAGGATCCAACGTGGAAGAGAAATAACTACATGGTCTATTTCTGCCCCCGTGTTCCTGAGTCAAGACAGCCAAAGCACATCCATCCTTTTCATGCACAAATAACATAAAACACTTCTCATAATTTGGCGTGCCCAAAACTGGAGCTGAGCATAACGCAGCTCTGAGCAGGTCAAAAGCTTCTTGACACTCCATGTTCCATGGCAAAGGTAAGTTAACATCCTTCCTTGTCAATGCCACTATGGGTTTCACAATCATTGAAAAATTAGCAATCCACTGCCTACAATATGAAGCCATGCCAATTAAAGCCCTTACTTCGTTCTGCATGTTTGGAATAGGCATATGAGAGATGCTTTCTATGTGTTCTGGTGTCAATCTTTTTCCCTCCTTCGATAGGAGGTAGCTCAAATAGGCCACCTCCTGTCGACAATACTGGAATTTCTTCAATGATGCATTGTGACCGTGTGCTGCCAAATGTGTCAACAATGCAAAAGTGCTTTCATTACAAATGTCCTCTGAGTCTGCTGCTATAAGCAGATCATCAATATACTGTAACAATATACACCCTAGCAGTAATTCAAGCATGTCCGGTTGCTCCTTCAATGCTCTACTGTAAATATTGGACTCTCAGTGTAGCCTTATGGAATACGTGTGAATGTAAATGAGCACCCTCCTAATGTAAAAGCAAACAAATATCTACTGTCTGGATGTACGGGAATACTGAAAAACGCGTTCTTCAAGTTGATCACACTGAAGTGTGATGCGGGAGCTGGAATCATAGTCGAAATCGTGGTAACATCTGGGACTAATGGGCATTGGGGATCAACTACTTTGTTAACGGCGCGTAAAATCAATTATAAAACAGTAAGGGATATCATTCCCTCCTTTCTTGTAAACTGGAAGAATCGGGCTATTGCAAACACTACCAGACATCTCTTCAATTACATTTCTAGCAATTAAATCTGACACAATATATTTCAACGCTCTCTCACCTTCACTCGAAATTTTGTATTTCAGAATACACTGTAATGTAATTCATTCCTTCAAAACAATTTTTACTGGTTCTACTTTCAAACATCCAACATCATTATCGTTCACTGCCCATATACAAGTGGGCACTTCACATAATTTAGTCAGCAATGGCATGGATACAAATTGCGATACAGGAGTTTTTGTGGTGAAATCGTCAAGTATACTCCATCAGGAGAACAATAAATTACCGCATTAAATTTCTTCAATAGATTCAATCCCAACAAATGTTCGCCGCAATTTGTCCTCAAAAGAAACGGACACGATTCAGTAAATGGACCTAGTGTGACTGGTACCGGTTGTGAAAGTGGACTGATTACTGGCTTACCTGAGAACCCTAGTGAGACATTTGTATGCCCTGACAGTGGTATATTTGGAACCGGTTGATGATCGATCGAACATTTTTGTGCACCTGTGTCCACTAGAAAAATGTGTTCCCTATTCCCAACCTTCATTTCTACGTAGGGCCCATTCTGGTCAACGGGAATAGGCACTGGTTCCAACCCCTGTTTCGGGCTGTCCTAGTGGAACAGTACATCATCAGATGTAAAGTCTCCAGAGTAATATGCATTGGAGGGATTATCAAAAACATTTCCACCATTCATGGTGTTCCGTTGTTGATTTTTATTAACCTGATTATCCTGAAATTGTGGCGGGTGGCATGGCTTCATCTGATTTCTATTCTGCCCTGCTATTCCCGGACGACCTCTAAATGGTCTTCTCGAAATGGTCCCATTTCTATTCTGTAAATGCGGGCACTGTGCTCGCCAATGGCCTTCTTGTCTACAATAGGCACATTGATTTATACCTATTGGAGCCCCTTGCAAGTTAGATGATAATGCAAATTGGACTCTAGACGGTGCATTCCCGCCACCTCTATCATTGTTTGCTACCTGTTGCAGTAACACTCTTGTGTTCAAATCTCCTTTCTCCCTTATTTACTTATCCTTTTCTGAATTTACTCGATTCTCATAATATTGGGCCATATGTAATACTTCGCTTTGTGATTTTGCTTGCCATGCATTTTCATATGTCATTATTAATGCTTGTATTTTCGGTAACAAACCTTGCACAAACTTATAAACAATCTCTTCCCAGGTTCAGTAATTAGATCTTGACCACTAAAATCTGCAAATACATCTTCAAACCGGTTAAAATAATCTGTCGCTCCTTCCGATTTGCCTTGTAAGCAAGCAGTCAATTTACCCCAAACTATTCTCTTTTCAGGAACTAAAGTTTTCAATGTTTCTACCATCCACGAAGGCAAAGTCAAAACTACTTGCGGAGGCTTCTCACCAGCCTTTCTCTCACTATCAACTCTAATCAAAGTTTCCCATGTATGGCCTAATATCGGCGCATCATTTATACTTCTAATCTTTTTTCCATATGTCCGCAGGAAGAATCACAGGGAACAATAAATCAATGTCACTGAGTGTAAAAACAGATGAATTTAAAACAGATTCAATTTCCTTATAGAATCCTGTCGGGTTTTTCCTAATGCCAGGCACCGTGTGCTTTATAGTATTCACTTCTTGCCTAGAAAAGGGAACATGTACAAACTGCGATATAATGGGCTTCTATCGTTTGCGCTGGAGTTGCTCCATCGGCGGGAACCTCTACTTTCGGGACAAACGTGGGAGGCACCTCCCTGATGGGTAATTGCAAAGTAGGGGATTCTACATCTGTTCGTCTATTAAGCAACAAAGCCAAATCAAGTGAAAAAGCAGCCGTTCCAGTGTCAGGTGAAAATGCTCTTTTATAAATCGCCATTAAATCAGTAGGACAATACACCTTTTTCTTCATAGATTCATCCTGCAAGTATTCCACCATAACCTCTAACACCTTTCTCTGCATTTCTGGTGTATACTGATTAAACGTATCATGCACTTCAATCGGGGAAATGACGTATCATGCACTTCAATCAGGGAAATGGCAGCATCCGTAATCCATCTAAGCGCGTCTCGCGTGCAAATTCGCATCTCTTCACTAACAGGTTTCAACGGCAGAAGAAAACATTTCTGAACATAGGACATATGCGGTTCACCTTTACTCATTATCTCTTTATGCAATCGATCAAGATCTCGCTTAAACACAAATATTCGCCCTACATGTTCTTGTATTTTCGCCGCATTATCTTGCAAATTGGAAAGGACAGTCAAATCACACAATTCTTGCAGTACCACTGTATTAGTCAAATCACTCCATATTTTAACAAGGCAATCTCCCATACATTCTAACAAAACCTGCTGTTCACCCAGGCCTCTATGATCAGATATGGAACTTTGCACAGCCACTTCATCTCCATCATCAATATACGTCTCAGCCCATTGTTTCAGTTCGTCTTTCCATCCCTTGCTAATCGTATCACGAGTTAGTCTAACACTTCCTCTTTCAAGCCCCATTGATGCAGAACTAGCAATTAAAGCATATACCTCATGTTCTGAAGGAGGTGGAGGAAATTATGTCACGGGTGCAGATGGGACGGCCTCTGCAGGTGCGGATGGAATCGTGGGAATAGCAACAGGAGGAGGTACATAAGGAGGAGGTGCAACTGGGTCAGTGCTTGAATGTTAATTTCTTCGGTCATTTAGTATCTTATTTATCAGTTTGTCTGATGTATGCAGATCTTGTGAAGGATATATTTTCTGTATGTCTAATTGGAAGGCCCTATCCATACTCCTAATTGCTTCTGTCTGCTTCTGCTGATCATGCTCTAGCGCTTTCTCTGTATTTGATTTATGTCTATGTGGGTGTTTTTCTCTATTTTTCAAGCGTAGATTCACTTCCTTTCTCTAGTCTCTTACAACGTTGAACGCTGCAGGTCTGGCCTTTTTTCGTAACAAAACTGATTCTAAATGTTCTATACGTGCTAGCTCAAAGCTCCCATTATTCAGCCACTGATGGTCTGATACACGTCTGGTCTGCCTATGCCAAACCACATTGGACACTATTGACCCTATTCCGTATTTAATATACATATCATGTGCCAGCGACCCCTTGGGTGGCGCGGCGTGGCCAGTTTCCAAAGATTGTCTACCGCAGTGAAAAAATCTCACTAAATAGGAAGACAATTTCCCAGGCATGGTTAACGCTTACCCTTTTCTTACCCTGGCCGTTTGTACTTGCAAGTGCAACTCTCAACCAAAATCAGGACGTTTAAGAATAGGGGCACAACTCACCTGATCAATCAATTAGTCTCCCAGGACGCAATTCGCCCATATACAGGCACAACAAAGAATCATCACGACCACGTGTCTGGCACAATTTGCCTCGCTTCCAGGACCCTTCCCTCGATGCTCTCTGGACGCTGCTCGTTGATCAGGGATCGGCTGTGTACAGATCTGTGGAGGAGTCTCTAATCACTTCTGCAGGGGTGCCCCGAACACCTTCCGATCCCGATCCGACAGCTTCATCCTCGATCGTCCTTGCCTTCAACATATGCGATGGAGCATCATAGGGAGCATCCCTATTCGGGTGCCATCTTTGCTGGTCCGTACATGGAAATAAGGCACACTAACCATATACCCAATGACACGTCAGTGGTGAAGTTCGATTTCCAAACAAGTCTGGTTTTATTGCAAAGTATCTCAATCGGCCGACTGGGTCTCAACGCCTCACGACATATGTTCCCAGACACCGTGAGATGCGAGAGAGAGCGAACAGCGCTCAAGCAGTCATATATATACATCATACATCAACAATTGCTAATCCTATTCGTCCCGCCCTTATACATGTCATACCGGCTAGGGTTCGGTAATTGACAGTTATGACACATCTTCATTTAGTCTAAACATTAGTTATTCTAGCAAAGGCTGCAGAGACACTTTTCTGTTATGAGGAACATGGATCACTGGCACAGGAAGGATATCTTGTTCTTAGCAGAGAGACATTCCATACAACGTTATCTATTCGATGTGGCTCATGAGCTAAGGGTCAGACAGTTCTGAGGCAGAAAATACCGTCCTTCGTGAAGGAGTACTGCTAGCTGCATATAATTCATGTTTAACTGCCTTTTACAACAGTGCTTGCAAGACAAACCGGCACCTGGGCTACTGATTAGGCACGGCTTCTGCACAGCTTCAAGGCCTCAGTGAGAGGAAAAACAATGTATTTCTGCATGGCTCTACATTCCTGCCTACGTTAGTATTTCAGAGTTCAAGCTGTGGTCTCACACCGTGTGTGGATCTAAAGCATAGAATATATTTGCAAAGCGTTACAAAAAAAGAAAATGGCCGGCATCTACAAAATGGACTCCCTATGGTCACATTCAGGTTTCTTAGTTTGCGAAGTTTGTCACATGATGCGATTTGCTTCTGGCCAACATACTATTTACAGATTCTGGCTATGTGATAACTTTTTGGGTATAACACTTGTGCCTCTCGTTGCTGATTATTCTGCTTTATATTTTGCTGGTCACTACTTCATTGTGCCTCTTGTTGCTGGTTATTCTGCTTTATATTTTGCTGGTCACTACTTCATTGTGCTTGTGCTGCTCGTTGCTGGTTATTCTGCTTCATATTTTGCTGATCACTGCTTCATTGTGCTTGTGCCTCTCGTTGCTGTTTATTCTGCTTTATATTTTCCTGGTCACTACTTCATTGTGTTTGTGCCTCTAGTTGCTGGTTATTCTGCTTGAAACTTTTCTGGTCACAACTTCATTGTGCACGTGCCTCTCATTGCTGGTTATCGTGCTTTATATTTTGCTGGTCACTACTTCGTTGTGCTGTGCTGCTCGTTGCTGGTCACAACTTCATTGTGCTTGTGCCACTCGTTGCTGGTTATCCTGCATTATATTTTGATGGTCACTACATTGTGCTTGTGCCTCTCGTTGCTGGTTATCCTGCTTTACATGCTGCTGGACACTACTTCATTGTGCTTGTGCCGTTCGTTACTGGTTATCCTGCTTTTAATTTTGCTGGTCACTACCTCATTGTGCTTGTGCCACTCGTTTCAGGTTATCCTGCTTTATATTTTGCTGCTCACTACCTAATTGTGCTTTTGCCTCTCGTTGCTGGTTATTCTGCTTTATAGTTTGCTGGTCACTACTTCATTCTGTTTGTGCCGCTGGTTCCTGGTTATTCAGCTTTATATTTTGCTGGTCACTGCCCTGTGGCAATGCCTTTCATTGCTGGTTATTCTGCATCATATGTTTCTGCTCACTACCTGATTGTCGATGCTCAAATTGTTGCCCAGTTATTCTGCTTACTATTTTGCAGACTACTAAATAATTTTGCCTTTGCACTCATTGCTGGTTATTCGGCTTCATATTTGCTCTTCAATACCTCTTAGTGCCTGTGGCGTGTATTGCTTTTTATTCTGCTTCTTATTTTGGGAGTCACTACCTCATTTTGCTTGCCACTGCCACTCACTGTGCCTTAGATTGCGGCTCATGTGGCTCGAATGATATTCTTAGTCAATATCTCATATATAAGTGCATATAAATCAATTCAGTTGTATTTGTGTAATTTTATGTTTCTTTTGTTATTTTTCCTAAAAATTACATTCAACCATTAAGAAAGGTATAACAAAAAACACCACGCAAAAAAGATAATAAAAAAATAAATAAAATAAAATAGGAAAAAGTGGAAATTAAAAAGCCTATTAAAACAACTCATACAATGAATTCATATTTCACTTTGCATAATAAGTACAAAAAGTAAACACACCTCAAATGAAACTGCAAAAGCACTCAGCTCAAGTGAGCATATATCGTAAGCCGTTTCAAACAGTTCAGATTTATATTTGACAAATACGCTACTCATCCTATTCCTTTATAATTGCTTTAAAAAAGATGAGACAGCATTGACAATTGAAGTGGTTGAACCTGACAAGCAATAATTCCACATACATTCTACTGATACTGTGTATTGATTTTGATACTTCTGAAATGCATGCAGCCTGGAAGGTTTTAGTGCATCACATGCAAGCATTAGATGCCTAGCTGTCTCTGGCTGCGATTCATCGCTACAGAATCTACAGAAGGTTGTGTCCGTTGTTATAGACCATATCTCAATGAGACTTCCTTTGCCTGAACCAAATTAAACTGCAATCTAAGAAGAGTAGATTGTACCTGTTTGTTGGTATAAATTGATATGTATGGGGCTAGTGTTCCCTGTTTTCCATGGTCGTTTTTAAGGGCTTAAAGATGAGTACGCGTGAAATTCTGCGATAGTGTTCGCCAATCTGTTGCAATTAGTGTCTTCTTTAACTCTGGATTACCAATCAGATCGAACATAGAACATCCCGACTGAGTCAAAAGAAGTGTGCTAGCATCTTTAACTCCAGCAAGGGATGGAGATCTCCTCGTCGTTCACATGCTTGTTTAAGATCCCCCATCAATGAATTTTCTGATGCAATCAACGTTTTCCCAAAAAATCATAAGTAGCTCCAGAATGCTCTTGCCTTCAACAAGATGATCCCTAATTAATAGCAAATGATTGCAAGCGGTGTTGAGGATGGGAGATGCAAGACCCTTTTCCATATTATGGTCTCCAAAAATGGCAAATACTCAATCAATGTTAGATCATTTACTTCTATCCTGTAGAGTAATTTCAGGATGACCCTACCTTCATAGAAGTGCCCACAGGGCAATAAAGAGTACTTAACGAATTTGGAATCCAATCTCTGTAATTGATAAGCCAATTTAGTGGACTTAGATAGAAGCCATGTTCGAATCGACGTATGCAAGGGTTTGGAATTGATTTTGAAGCCTAGATATTGAAAAGAGTCTATCCTCTCCAATACATAAGAGTGTATCTTCCACTTGATTGTAACCCATTTCCGGGTATTAGAGAGTTGCATCACCTTGGTCTTTGCTGGATTCAATGTTAAGGAATTAGCCTTTGCGAAGGCGGCACACCCATTCAGGAGTCGCTGAAGTCCAATAGGAGTATTATCAAACACTATATAGTTATTTGCATATCCCGTCCATTAGGGTCTTAAAGTGGATATTTTGTGTGTTGCAAGAGCCATCGGCTTTAAATGCTGGTCTAAGTCTGCCATGTACAAATCATATAGGCATGGGGCTAAGATGCACCCCTGCCTTACACCTCTGTGTGTTTGTAACGCTCACCTGGTTCCCACGGGGGCGCTGGTCTAGTCTAGATTGCTGTGGCCTCTTCTAGCGTGATGCGCAGGACCCGGAACACCGATTGGACAGGACCTCCAAATCGTGCTTGCCTGGCCCGTAGGAATATCCTTCTGCAGATGAGAAAGGGGATTAACAGTCTGCAGAATAGTGTGCTAGCTCCCCCCTTTCCCCTTCCCCCTTCGTTCCTCTCTAACTTCCTCCAAACCCCGGTTTAAGCTCACCTTATGGTTTGGAAGGATGAACTCTCCATCCTGCTTCTGGTGCAGGGGCGCGTGTTTGTCCAGTTACTTCACTGGTTTTCAGAATGGCGCTGGCAAAATCCACTTGACTTTCCTGAGCGATGTGCCGTAAGTATGAAAGTTCAAAGTTCAAGTGAGGCCCCCTTTATGTTGTCTTTCTAACCTGTGATCTGTCCTTTATTTCAGGTGCAGAATGAAGGCGATGCGTCGAGGGGTTAAACTGCCAAGGTGAGTATTGATGAGGGCGATCCCTCTAAATGTCCTTATCATTCCCCAGAAATGGCTCTTGTCCTTTCCCCATAGGGGCCGGGGTACGGTACCTTCCAGCGGGGCGGCGCCGACCCGAAATGTGGAAGAAAAGCCGGTAAGTATTATGGCTGTTAATCAGGCTTTCCTTCTGTGTTCCTTCTGCTCACCTTTCGTTTCTTCCTCTCTCCCCTAGGTGCAGAGATGTGGCGTCCGATGCTGACAGCCGCGATGGAGCCGGGAGATGTCTCCAGCACAGGTGAGTGAAGCGTGGCACTGCAGCGAGCAACGCAATGCTTTTAAATGGAAGTCTTTCTTCTGGGATGCTGGCGAGAAGATTCCGGATGCAGGTAAGAAGTTTGAAATAGTCCTTGGTTTTCACCTTTCTCTTCTCTTCCTTCCTTGCAGGTCTTCCAGGTTCGAGGGGGGCGTGGCTGGAGCCCAGGAGCAGGAGCAGACATGGTGAGCGTTAAGCTGCAGGAAGCAGAACAACGCGAAGCATGAGCTGCTGTCTGGGCGTGGCTTAAATAGCCTCCAAAGAAGTCCCAGGTATGTATCCTTCCCCAACTAGGTATGTATCCTTCCCTGGCCACGCCCGAGTGAAAAAATAGTCCCTATGAAAAAATAGTCCCTTTCAGGTCTCGGGGAGGCCTGAAGCGTGCAGCATGGTCTGCATCAGGTAAGTGCACAAAACACCTCCCTTTATGAGCCTGGCGCCTATGGCGCCAGGACTGAGTCCAAAGAGCCCCTATAAGGGGCCGCTGGGCTTTTACCCGAGGGCATGATGCCTGCTTCCGGGGGTGCTGGGCCTGGCCTGGTGCTCCGGGGGTAGGCATCATGACAGTGTTTTAATTGGGAGGGGCAGTAGCCCCCTATGATTTATGCTTATTTGTACAGTTGATTGACTGTGAAGCATGACTATTAGTCTTATTAGGCTAGGGGGAATACCCCATTTTTAAAATTTAAGCCACAGCAATGATCTGTCGACCAAGTCGAAAGCTGCAGCAAGGTCGATGGTGGCCAGATAAATCGGATTACTCCCCTTTGACCAAGCTTTGTCCTTTATGCATTTGAGAAATATACCATTCAGTGTGGTACCCATGCCTTCCCTGAATCCTGTTTGCCACTTAGGTATTACATTTTGGCCATTGACTCAGATTTTGAGGTGTTGCAACAGGACGCAGGAAAACAATTTGGAATCCGCATCAAGTATGGCTATTGGGCGATAGTTTGAAGGAGACGCTCGGTACCCTCTCTTGTAAATTGGGATAATGTGAGCACTACCCAACGATGGAGGGAATTGCTCAAATTTGATAATGTCAGTAAATAGGGGGTGTAGAATAGATGACCAGGGAGATGGATTCAGTTTAAACAACCTATTTGTAAGCCAATTCGGGCCTGGTGCCTTTGAGTTACTGATTTTGCCAATTAATATAATAAGATATGACTAAAATATTATGATGGCCAAGGGGTTACCCTCGTCGAGTTCATCTGCCACTGTACATATAACTTGCAATGAGAGTAGCGCATAGAGGGTCTCAAAATGATGTAGCCAGCTTCCTCTGCGACTCCATTAACCATCCTACCTGTTTGCTTATTACCAGATGCATTTCTCATTGACCAGAACCCTCTAGAGTATTTATCTAGAAGCGCAGATAACATTGCTTCAGCATCCACTTGCAACAATGAGCTCTGGATGCATGGGTATTTCTCCTCTGTGATAGATAGTGAGCTAAAGACTCTGGGTAAGGCTCTCGTAACCCGGACTAATGTCTGGCAGAGTGACTCCCAGGAAGCCCCTTGTTATTCACATATTTTCAGTGTCTTTGGGTCTCACCCTAAGTTACTAGGGGAATCCAGATGTAGACCCTGTGCTCACTATTTTTATAGAGGAACAGCTTCACCCTATTGATGAGGTCCAACCAGTCCGAAACACGTGTCTGGGGTTGCTGTTGGTACTCTTGTTCAGAGGAGAATTGCCTAGCATTTCGGTGCTGGACTGCCCCAGGGCAGAACAGAGACAGATATGTTTTGGATATTTCTCCTCTGTGAAAGATAGTGAGCTAAAGACTCTGGCTAAGGCTCTCGTAACCAGGACTAATGTCTGGCAGAGGGATTCCCATGACCCAACCCCTTGTTATTTGCAGTTTTTGTAACCATGCTGTACTTTTTTTTATTTTGTGCCCCTTTTGACAGTTCAGAGAGATGAATGTCATTTTTAATATATCTGAGCAAACGTCTAGGTTCTCATCTTCTGAAAAACAGATCAACATCATACATATGTGTATGGTGATATTAGTGAGACTTACGCATGCCTGTCCTGGAAATGTTGGGAGCTATTAATCTTTCTACAAAACACCCAGAATTCTCACCCATGAATATGATGTACATTTCTGAATTAGATTTATCAGCTATTACCAACTCAGCTGCTTGATTCACCCTTACTAGAGTATGAGGTGTCCAATGTAGACGGCTATCCTGCACATTTGGTGCCATGGCCCGCTGCCCCAGATTTATTGCAGTCTGATCGAGTACATTAGCTAGAAAATCAAAATGGGCTTTCAGAATTGAGTGAGCACTTGCATCAGTCTTCTGAATTATAAAACTGGTACAGTGGTCCAATAACAAGGGGCCCACAAACACGTAATCAATAATGGATTCACTCCTCTCATTAGATGATGTGGCAGAGGCAGGGATATCTCCAGAAACCGCAACAATTAAGGGGTGAGAGCCCCATCCCTGTAAAGCATTCAACCCATACTCTTCCATTCCCATGCTTCTTTTTTGAGCTACCTTCATTCAATTCCACAATGGAAAGACAATCTGAGTGGAGGTCCCCTTGCCACCAGGATATGCCCTGCAGGTGTCGTGTCTTACCAGCCTGACATATACAGAGAGATGGACCCCTGGTGCTAGTAGATGTTAACATTCAGCACATTCACATCCATCACATTTGTAAATCTGATATGGCTGAGCGACCACCCAAAGCAAATGTCAATGTTAAAAATCACCTTCATTAATGGGGAAGATTTTACTAGGGTCAATGGGTGGCCATACACGCCTTCTTTTGCGGGCTGGTGGACAACACAATAGCCATCAAAGGCAGGCACCACCCTCAACTAACTCTCTTGTATAACAATTACTGTGTATGACCTAAGTAGATTGGCCAAGGATGGATTATTAAACAGATGGACTTGACCTCTAGAGTTAAAGGAAGCAACCGAAAGCAAGTCAATATTTCCATTCAAAGACCCAACTAACAGCCCGTGCTGCCAGGGTTGAGACAAGAGTCTACCTTGAGGAAGATGCCAGCAGCCAAGACCAGTCTTTAGATTCCTTGGAGTTGTGGGTCTTTCTCTTTAAGGACATAACTTGATCTTCCACTGTTGCGCTCTGTCCCAATTGTTGTGTTGTCTTTTCATTATGGCCTTGACGGGGGCTCCTGGAAGGGCCATCACCCTGCTGAGGGTTAACCTGGAATGGCAAAAGATCATAGCCAAAACCTCTGAGATTGTCTCACTCTTTCAGTAGCGTGTCCATGACCAGTTTGGATTTTAGATATATCACTGCCTGGTCTAATCTGCAGCGATCCGGAAAGAGTATTCAAACCAGATCTCCAGATTTGATGCCTCCCAATGATTGTATGTATCTTGTAACAAAGACAGTACATTTGGCGATTCAAGATGGAGGAGCAGGTTTCTGGAATTACGCTTTCAATCAGGACTGTTAGTAAATCGTCCTGTGCTTACTTCTAGGGTGTATAATGTGATTTCTACATACCCAATGGACCCTGAGGAAGGCGGTCCTGTTTGCTCATCCTGCCATCCCTAGAACCAGAAAATGACAGCTCTGACCTCGGGGAGATGACAGGAACCCTTCCTGAACCTGAAGATTTATATTTGAGGTCGAGAGCCGAGACCGAATGGCAGACACCACAGGAGGAGCTTCCAAAGCCACTTGAGGAGGCACCTTGGACGCAAATGAAGCGTCCTCCACAACAAGGGAAGACCCTTCTCCCACAACTTCTGAACTCTGTATAGTGGTTTGTCCTGTGGCCTCGCACATTGCCACCGTTGAAGGTCGCGCCCAGTCTAGCTGGGACAAAGCTGCCTTCACTGCACTCTGTGAGCGCAAGGAGTTAATAAAATGTCATGCTCCTTGTTTTTTCGCATCTTTGGAGGGCATGTTTTGGGATTTATTCTTTTTCAGTGTGGCATGGAGACCGTTGCGCGAGCGGGTTTGTGCTGGATTGTCCAGCATCTTTACCAGAATCATGCTAAGAATTTCCTCCACTGATTCCTCCGCTATGTGCTCCTGCAGATTGATGTTCGATGACTCGGGTAGTGTCGGTAGCCTATTCCCCCGCCTTCCGCTCAGGTGGCATCTGTGCCGGACAAATTACTTGAGACTATCTCCCAGTGGGGGCCTGCTGTGTCATGGAACTAACAAGAGGTGCCAAAGGGGCATTAGTCTCAACCGCTGGCAGCTGAGCAGACAGTTTATCTTGGACAACCTTCTCAGTGTGGTCAGATGGTTTACATTGGTCACCCTTTCTGCTTGTGATGTGGGTTCCTTAAAACAGCGCCCGAGGCTCCCTTTGCTTCCAGCGGCGATGCCTCAGTTGACCCCATTTTCCTAGAAAGAAGAACGTCCCTTGCCGCAATATGCAAGTCTGTATGCTCAAACATGAACAGCAGTGATTCCAATAGTTCCTATGCTGTCTCGTGGGGCGGCCGCACCTATTCCAACATTCCCTTGGACTATGGTGTTCCCCAAGGCTCTGTACTTGGCCCTTTCCTTTTCTCCCTTTATACCTCCCTTCTCGCCCCTGTTATCTCCTCTTTTGGCTTTCCCCACCACTTCTACCCTGATGATACCCAACTCTTCCTCTCCTTCTCATCTTTCACTCCTGATCTCCACCACTCCTTATCTTCCTGCCTTACGGCCATTAAAAACTGGATGTCTTCTCACTTTCTCTCCCTTAATACTGACAAGATGGAAGTCCTTTTCTTTCCTTCTAACACACGTTCCCCTATTACTCATTCAATCAACTTTCCCCCTTCTACTCTTCCCATCTCTACCCATGCTCACAATCTCGGTCTCCACTTCGACTCCTCTCTTTCCTTCTCCCACCACATTTCTCTCACCTCTCGCGCCTGCAGACATCACCTCTACAACATTCATAAAATCCGATCCTCCCTCACCTTCCACGCTTCTAAACTCTTAATCTCCTCTCTCATCTTCTCCCGTCTCTTCTACTGCTCCTCTCTCCTCTTTCGTCTCCCTGTCTCTCATCTGACCCCCCTCAAATCCATCTACCACTCCTCTATCCGTACTCTCTGTCTCCTAGGTCCTCGTGACTCTATTTCCTCTTCGCTCTCCCTCCTTGGCTGGCTTCCCTTCCTCTCCCAACTTAAGTTTCAATTCCTCTGTCTGGCTTTCAAATCTCTCCATGACCTTGCCCCCCCTACCTCTCCTCTCTCCTTTCATTCTACACTCCCTGCCGCTCTCTCCGCTCCGCGGATTTTTCCTACTCGCAGTACCCCCTTCACCTTGTGCCTCTTCTCGCTTCCGTTCCTTTCAGCTCTTGGCCCCCCTACACTGGAACTCCTTACCTCTCTCCATCCGCTCCATCCCCACCTACTCCTCTTCCACTCTGCCTTGAAAGCCTTCCTTCTCCACTCCCCCCTTGACTTCCACTTTCTCTCTCCTCCCTTCTCCCCAGGCCCCCCTATCCCCTTCATACCCCCACTTCCCCTTTTCTATTTTCTCATACTGTGGAACTTAAATCAAACAACTGAATGTGTTCCCCCTCCCTGACTACCTCCACTCCGTTCCCCCTCACCCTTCCCTCACCTCCTCCACCTAAGGAAACTGCTCTACGTACTGTTACACTGGTTTGTATCATGATTGTTTATATGCTTCTCCATCCATTGTACCTGTTGTTGTATTGTAAAGCGCTTTGGGTTAAAGCGCTATATAAATTTAATAAACATAAACATAATAAACAATGTCGTGTTGGTTTTGGTCTCTAGACCTATACCTTCATATAAGGAGACCCAAATGCATAGGACCTGATTTATCCCTGAGAGCTTGCCATCTCTCTCCTCACCTTTGCCATCCTCTGTACGATGCATCCTCACTTATAACCGTGGCGGAGGAAGTGGAGTAGGAGAAGGTGCATGCAAGGAGGAGAAAAAGACTGTACCGAGGTACACTGGCCATTATGTTGTGAGGTAACTGAGCAGTTCAACATATCTGGAGGAGTATCCACCATTGATAGGCCCAAAGACGTATTTTTGGAAATGGCAGTGTTTTCCTCAAGTTGAGTGATATGATTGCTTGCAACTTCTTGATGCTGTTTTGGTGAGAGCTGGTGAAGATTGCGAGAGTCACAATTTTTCTAGAGGTGTAGAAATTGATGGGATGCTCGACACTACTCAGCCGGTGGCAAGAAGAAGGAGGCAATCCATTTCTGTCAATGCTTATTCTGTTTCTGGGATTTTTTCCCCTTGGCTGATACAGTTGGATTCAGAGTCAACACTTCAACCCTTTCTGTGGGTGAAGGAGGCAGGGACAAAGGGGTGGCAGCCAGTATCTCTTTCTCTGTGATAGGTCTAGGTAAGGGTGAGGTGGAGGAGCTGCTGCTCCGAAGATCATATGTCATTGCTCTGGAAATAGATTGCTCAACACCACACCACAGTCTCTACCTCTCCTGTTCCTTCCCAGGCCCTCTGCACGGCACTGGCTTCTTATTTCATCTCTAAAACTCAGGAAATCCTGTCCTCTCTATCCTCCTCTCCCCTTCTTCCCTCTACTCCATGCTCTTCCTCTGGCCCTTCTTCGCCCACCTCGCCTCCCACCTTCTCTGCCTTTCCCCTGTTCTCCCCAGAAAAGGTTTCTAGACAAGTCCGATCTATGAAAGTCTCGTCAAAACAGGTTCATCCCCGTTCCTCCAAAACCATCAAGGACCACATTGACTCCATGGCTCCTGCCCTGACCGACTTCTGCAACTACTCCTTTGCCACTGGAGTCTTCCCTACCCCCTTGAAGCACTCCCTTGTGCACCCTCTTCTTAAGAAACCATCTGCCGACCCATTCTGCCCGGCTAACTATCACCCAAACACCATCACTCCTTTCCTGGGCAAACTCTTGGAAAAGCTGGCCATCTCCCAGCTCAATCTCCACACGGAATCTGTTGGCTGTCTCCATGATCATCAGTCTGGCTTCAGAGCTGCCAGAGCACGGAAACTGCTCTCCTCAACATCCGCAAGGACCTGCTCTCTAACCTTGATTCCAACACCCCCTGTGTCCTCATCTTACTTGAGCTCTCTTCTGCCTTTGACACAGTCAACCATGCCATCCTGCTCAACCGTCCCTGTGATAACATGGGGATCACTGGTCAGGCCCTGGAGTGTCTGACTTCTTTCCTCTCTGATCGACCCTCCCAGGTTCAACTTGGGTCCTTCCTCTCCTCTATCTCTATCTGTGGTGTTCCCCAGAGGTCTAACCTCTCTTCTTGGCTGTTCAACCAATACCTGGCACTTATTGCCCACCGCATTGCCGCACTCTGCCCCAAATTCCAGTGCTATGCGGATGACAGCTCATTTTCAGGCTACCCTCAGCCACCTCTTCTCCCTCCCTCATCTCTGACTGTCTGTCCACCATCCAGGAGTGGTATGCCGCCAATGATCTCTGCCTTAATGCCAGTAAGACCGAGATTCTCCTCATCGGCACACCCGCTCCCTCCTTTTCTGTCACTCTCTGACCAGACTCTCTTGGCCCTCTTCCTGCTCCCACCTGTGAGGCTAAAAACCTTGGGGTCATCTTCGACTCCACACTCTCCTTCTCTCCTCACATCTCTGACATCTCTAAGAAGTCACACTACCAGCTGCACCTCCTCAGAGGTATTCTTCCTTTCCTCTCCTTCCCCCAGAAGATCACTGTCTCCAGAGCTCTGGTTCTCTCTAGGCTGGACTATTGCAACAGCCTCTTTCTAAATCTGACTGCTTATACTCTCCGCCCTCTGCAACTCATCCAGAACAGGACTGCAAGACTTGTCCTTGGCCTCAAGCCCAGGGATCGCATCTCTCCAGGACTGAAATCTCTGCACTGGCTCCCAGTGGCTGCAAGGATTAAGTTCAAAACCCTCTGCATTGTCCACAAGGCCTTCTGGGGCCTGTGGCCACAATACCTTCAACTCTCTCTTCCTAAATATCTTCCTTCTCGAGCTCTTTGCTCATCCGCCTCCAACTTCCCCAGGGTCAGTCGCTTCTCCAAGCAACATGATGGTGGCAGTGTCAAAACTGATATAATCTTGATTCGTCCTCATTGTATATGTTGGCCTATGCTCAGTCGCTTTGCGAGGAAATCTGCATCGCAAGGTCGTGACCTTAAGTTAATCAAGCCTCCATTTTAGGTTAAAGCCGCCATTTTGGCTTGTCGTGCAAAGTCACCCTGTGGCCTAAAATGGCCGACCTGTGTTCTCTTGTTCTTACTTTAACCTCTTCAACCTCTGTAGGCGAGTTAATGTCCAACCTGCCCGCAGGCTACATGTTAGGGTCATGTAGACCTTGTCCTTTGTTGACCTCGGGATCAGGGGATTATTTGAATCGGCGATGTTAACCTACAAGTATACAAGAACAATAATGCTGTTTAAACATGACGTTTGAAACATCTGTTTGATCTGCATTGAAGCAAATGTGTAAAGAGTGTAAAGTTAAACCCAGAGAATAATAGTATTTGTTAAATAAATGTATTAAGAAGTAAACCACATGCACAAGATATGTAAATTAGGAATGAACCTGGCGCGAACCCTAGCCCAGTACATGATTAACTTGTAGGAGGCTGGACATCTTTACGAAGAAATTGTGTAAATATGCTGTTGTCCAGTTAGCAATTCCTGTTCACTGCTCACAATGAACCTGCTGGTGGTCTCTGTGATGTACTGACGGCCAAATAGCTATTTGTGTACTTTGTTTTGTAAACTGTTCAGTGTTGCAATAAAGAATCTGGGAATCTTTACAAGCCCGTGTTGGTGTATTTCTCTTTGCATGGTGTAAAAGCCTTAATATTGTATTTTCTGATTCCACAGATGGCACCCGAATAGGGACCCTTAAGATTGACTTCGTCTCGTTGAAGGTTGGCTCGGCTATCGGACCGGGATCGGACGGTGTCAACAAAAAGGCCCCTCTAGATGAGAAGCGAATTCCTCGACAGAACAGCACGATCCGATCCCTGAATAGTGAGCTGTAGCCTGAGACGATGTCTTGACGAGAGTCCATATGTCAAGGTGGGTAAATTTGCCGAAATCACCAGACACGTGGGTCCTTAGATTGTCCTTAGTAACCCGATCGGGCCTCCCAGTCCTTTGGTCAGGTGAATCGTGACCCGATTCTTAATTTGAATTTGGCGCATTGTACTCGCGAGCACAATTATTTGACCAGGTAACACCAGAATTCTGATATGCCTGGGAAATTGTCTGCCTGCTTTAGGGCATTATTCCGCAGCGACAGACAATCTTTGGAAGTTAACCGTCCCGCACCACAGGAGGGGTCGCCGGCATGTACTATGTACTGTAAGAAAGGCTTTGGTAGTATAGCATTTAATGATATTTGGCACAGACAGACCAGACATAACCCTACTCTTCGGTGGCCAACCAATGGTAGCTTTGAAATCCCTCGGTTAGAATATTTAGAGTCTGTATTGATAAAGAAACAGGCTAGACCTGCAGCATTTGACGCCTTGCACAGTTGGAAAACAGACGCTTTGCAGCAAGAAAGGAGTAGAGAAAAACATATGCATCGACATATGACAAATGCTGAAAAGGGACTGTTATATGATCAAAATAAACAATTGGAATCAGTTAGGAACACGAACAGAGTGTTTCAATTAAGCATTCAGAAAATGTACCCTTCGAAAGATTTTCATACGTCCGATGAATTGATTAACAAACTTTTGCATGAACGAAGGCCCGATGCCTCTGTGCCACCCCCCGTACGTCCCTCCTCCTGGTGCTTTGCCCCTTTCTGTCGCTATTCCTCCTCCTATTGTTCCCCCGGTCCTTCCTATTGTTCTTCCTGTTGTTCCTCCAGCCGTCGCTCCTTTGCCTGCTCCCTTGCCTCCACTTATTGATATTCAGAATGTGCCTACTCTCCCTCTTCCAAGTGATTCCGCATCGCTTGTAGTAGACCAGGGAACGGGATCAAGGGTTGTGACTCGTAATACTGTGTCCCCAGATAAAAATAATGAATTGGTTGCTTGGGCTAAACATTGTATGGAGAAGGGTGAACAAGCTGATGTTTTTTCCACACTCGAAAATCTAAAAAGTATTCCTGAGAAAAATGTTTTTATTGAAGGGTTGGGAATTCATTTGAGCATAATGTGGAATAGATAAAATGATGTAGATCTCCCACAAGGGTTACAGGATTTGAATACCTTAGCGTTGTCTAGGGATACTGCAGAGAAAGTATATGAGCATGTCAAGAGTATTTTTGTGTATAGGAAGGAGTTAGAAGAGTTACAGAATGAAGAAGCAAATGGTGATACTTTAGGCGCTATATTCTTACAGAAACGGTTTTCTCCCCACCGTGAATTGATAGGTGAGGAAGCGCGAATTTGTACAAAGGATGCGATAAGATGGATTTCGGATATGTCGATAACTCCAGATGAAGTATATGACACGTATAGTCAGTATACGTTAGAAATGCAAAAGAAAGTGATACAGGTTATGGTAGAATACCTGCAGGATGAGTATGTAAAAAGAAAGATTTGTTGTCCCGCAGAATTGTTGGGTGTTTATAAGAGAGCCTTTTCGATTGATACCTCTTCGACTGCCTTAGCGCTTGATTTGGCTCTGTTGCTTAGTAAGCGTTCGGAGCTACCTACTTCTCAGTTGACTATGAGAGAGGTCCCTCCGACATTTGTCCCAAAGTTGAGATTGCGGCCGATGCTGCACGAGGTATAGTCGCTGTGGACATTCCTGCACATTATGTATTGCAGTTTGTTCACGTCCCATTCTCGAGACAGGAAGTGAACACCATAAAGCAATCTATTCCTGCTATAAGAAAGAATCTGACGGGGTTCTATAAAGAAACAGAGTCAGTCTTACAATCATCGGTATTCACCTAAAGAGATATTGATTTATTATTTCCCGTACTCCTGCCAGTTGATTTGTGGAAACAGATTAGGACTGTAGATGATGTACCTGGGTTAGGAGATACATGGGATAATATCGTTGGGCTCGACAGAGAAAGACCAGCTGGCGACAGACTGCCTCAAGTGATATTAACTTTGCCTGATAGGATTATTGTAAAATTGAAAACCATAGTTCCTGAAAAAAGAATTATTTGGGACAAGCTTACGGCCTGTGTCCAAGGAAAGTCTGAGGGTGCTATCGAGTTCTTCAATCGGTTCGAACAGGTATTTTCAGATTTCAGTGGACAGGACTTAGGCACAGAGTCAGGGAAAAGGCTGTTTGTCGACAAATTTGTACGTGGATTGCTGCCTGACATCCAGTTACAGATTATGTCCTCCGAAAGTGCTTGGCAGGCGAAGTCTCAATCAGAAGTACTGCACATGGCTCAGTACTATGAAAATCATGTAAATAATGAAAAGGAAAAACTTGAGAAAAGAAAGGGTGACCTGAAAACAAAAGTACTATTACAACAGATTGTTAGAAGCCCTAGAGGGGGTAATACGCAATTTAGAGGTCAATACGTTCCGCAGGGAAGTACGCCCCTGGCTCCGGTAACCATTAACCAGTGTGCCTATTGTCTACAGGAAGGTCACTGGCGCACACAATGTCCGACCTTGCAGCAACGGTCATTTAGAAACATGGGTAGAAGATCCAGAGGTCGCCCTGGTGTAGGGGGCCCTGGAGGAGGCCAGTTTGCACCAGAATCACAGCAACCTTCTTCACAGGATAAACAAGTATCGAGTGTGGATAATAGAAACATTTTTGATCATCCTTCTGCCACGTACCTCTCTGAAGAACCTCCTTTTGATGATATTCTGTTTCGTTAGGATTGCCCGAAGCAGGATTTGGAACCAACGCCTATTCCCGTTCATCAGAAAGGTCCCTACGTTGAGATGGCGGTGGGAAATAGGAAGCATCTATTTTACAGATACAGGAGCACAAAAGTGTTCCATTGACCATTCACGGGTTCCAAACATTCCCCTGTCAGGGCAATCCAACGTTTCCGTAGGGTTTTCAGGCACACCTGTATTTTGTCCAGTCTCTTTGCCGGTACCGATAACAGTGGGTCCCTTCACGGAGCAGTGTCCATTTCTACTTACTACAAACTGTGGAGAGAATTTGCTGGGGTTAAATTTGTTGAAGGAATTGAATGCAGTAATACATTGCTCCCCGGACGGAGTTCGGTTAACAATTTCACCTCAGCAATCACTCGCCTCTCAGTTCTTGACTCGACCTTTACCGCCAGAATTCAGTAACATTCCGGAATGCTTATGGGCAATTGATGATAATGATGTGGGCATTCTTTAAATTGAACCTGTTAAAATTATTCTGAAACATGGAGTAAAACTGCCTCGCATTCCACAATGTAAAATCTCAGTTGAAGGCGAACAGGCTTTGAAATGCATAGTTTCTGACTTTGTACATCGTGGAGTAATTGAGGAAATTACAGGTAGTTTGTGTAACAGCCCGATTTTGCCGGTGTACAAAAAAGGTGATAATGCGATTCCTTTTCAGTTTATAATTGATTTGCGTGCTATTAACAAAATTGTGGCTCCTCAATTTCCCATTGTACCTGATGTAACTACAATACTAACTATGATTCTGGCTTCTGCCACTCACTTTAGCATTGTTGACCTCAAAAATGCGTTTTTCAGTATTCCTATACACAAGGATAGTAGGTATTTGTTCGCGTTTACCCTAGGTGGACGCACCACAAGGGTACACTGAGAGTCCAAGTATTTATAGTACAGCATTGAAAGAGCAACTCGATACTCTCGAGTTGCCTACTACTTGCACGTTACTACAGTATGTAGATGATCTCCTCTTGGCTGCTGATTCTGAAAGTGCCTATAAAGAAGGCACCATGTTGTTGCTTTGTCATCTAGCAAAACATGGCCATAAAGCTTCACTCAAAAAATTCCAATATTGTTGTCAGGATGTCGCCTATTTAGGCTATCTCCTGTCAAAGGAGGGGAGAGGTTGACACCTGAACGAATAAAATCTATTTCTGGCATGTCTGTGCCAAATACGGAGAAGGAAGTTAGAGCCCTGATAGGTATGGCTTCTTACTGTAGATTGTGGATCCCTGACTTTTTGTTAACGATTAAACCAATGCTGGCTTTGACAAAGAAGGGCATTTCTTTGCCATTGCCATGGACTTTGGAACACCAGACAACATTTGATTTACTCAAAACCGCGCTGTGTTCGGCACCGGTTTTAGGAACTCCAAATTATGAAAAGGCCTTTGTGTTGTATGTGCATGAACGTGATGGATGTGCTTTGGCTGTGTTAACGCAGGAACATGGAGGGAAGTATAGGCCGTGCGGCTATTTCTCATCCGTCCTTGATCCTGTTGCATGCGCTTTGCCGAGATGTTTGAGAGCTGTCGCTGCTGCTGCTGCGTCTGTAAAACAGAGCGAGGGAATGGTCCTGGGTCATGCGTTAACCCTAATGGTACCTCACTCTGTAGATGTTCTATTCAATAGAACTCAAACGCAACACCTTACTTCTGCACGATTGACAAGATACGAATTGATCTTGTTTGCTCCCCACATTCAAATTCAGAGGTGTTGTGTATTAAATCCGGCTGAACTTTTACCTGTCCCGCAAGATACTGTTGATGGTGACGAAACGTCACACGATTGCCTTTACACTACAGAACAAGAGACTAAAGGTACAATCGATTTGAAAGATATGCCTTTGAATAGCCCACAAGGAGAGCTATTTTGTGATGGTGTCACTGCCGCCGGCGACTGGCGTTTGTGGCGAAGGTGGAAACAGGGACGCCATTGAGTGTTCCGTTACGTTCCTTCTCCGTCTACCAGACACGGTCTAGTTGTTTCCAAGATGGCTGCCGCCGTTTGTTTATCTCACTCGGCTGCCGGCGGCTCGGCGCGTTGCAACTGAGTTCATTCTCGCCCTGTTGCTTGCGCTAGTTTTTCCCTCTGACAGTTTCTGTCCTGCTATTTACGCCTTCCTTATGCATCTGATTTCTCCTCCTCCTGTTTCCGTTAGGCTCTCCCCCTTCTCTTGTTCCCGCTTGCCTTCTCCTGTGTTTTTGTTCCTGTGCTGTTCCCTGCTGCCATTCTTCGCTCTAGGATTTCTCAGACTCCCGGATTCTCCCGTTCTCGCTTGTCCTCCACCCTGAGGGGTACTTACCTGTATCCCGCTTTCTCCATCAAACGATCTGCAGAGACACGCCGACCTCACTTTTCCTGGGTATCGGCGAAGGACCAATTCAACCTACTACAGTGCAGACGACTTCCACAGCCTTCACGACTACCTTGGATCCAGGGGTTTTTTGCCATCCAGTGGCTTTTTCCCCTCTGGCTGTCGCGGAGGGGAGTCACCGTGGGTTTTCTCTGTCTGGGAGTCACGGTGGCTTCCTTCCGAGGTAGACCATATCTTCAAAAAAAGAAGAAGCCTTACATAGGACTTACCCGCCGGAAGAAACTGGACTATTCAGGTGAGGAGGAGGTGATTGGGGAATGTTATAACTCGAGCGAAGACGAAGACATAGCTGATCATCTAGCAAGTCTCGTAGCCCATAGTGCCAGTCTTGATAGCTTGCAACGCCCAGAAGAAGTTATGGCTACGCCACAACAACTGCAAGAGCTAGTGACAGCTGTCCAAACCCTCAACGCAGAAGTCCAAACACTAAAGGCTGACAACGTGGCGCTCCAACAAAGAGTAGCTGCAAGAGAACAACAGACATCTGATTTACCCCCACTACCCCTGGTGTCGGGTAAATTCGACGGCTCGGAAAGAAGGGTTAAGGAATTCCTGGAAGCCTGTAATATCCATTTCACCTTCCGCAGAAATGCATTTTCCACAGATCATTCCAAGGTGGGTTTCATGATCACGCACATGACGGGAAACGCCTTGGCATGGGCTACTCCATTGGTATCCCTATCAGACCCAGTTTTGCAGGACTATGCGGCCTTTAAGGAACTACTGATACACACCTTTTTGCGAACCGAAAGCTCACACGTGGCTAGCGAAGACCTGCTGGATGTGCGTCAAGGGAGTACCGACTTACTATCCTATATCTCCACTTTCAAAAAGCTCGCTGCAGAGGCAGGTTGGCAAGAGCAGGCCCAGTACGCCATATTCCGCAGGGGCTTGCAAGAGGAGCTCAAGGATGAGCTTGCCCGGATCCCTCACCCAGAAACCTTTTTAGATCTTCAGACTGCAGTTCTAAGAATCGATTTCCGCCTGACGGAACGAAAAAACGAAAAGAAGAAGGCTCGAGGTCCACATCCTTTCTTGGATACACCCCCGTCAGCCTCCTCACCTGCATCGCGTCCCGCCAGAGATGAACCCATGCAGGTCGGAACCACCAGATATCCGTTGACTGCCGAAGAAAAGAAGAGGAGACGTGAAGGGAATCTTTGTTTATATTGTGGAGCTGCCAACCATCTGCTGAGACTGCCCTGATGTGCCCCCAAGGAGATCGGGAAACGACCGCCCTCGATAGTCAGTGGAACAGACTATCGAGGGGCTGCACCTTGTTCCTACACTACTCTGTCTGTGGCTTCATCTCAGATGAGCGAAGATTTGCGTCTCATGGTTATAGCCATCAAACTCCGTTTCCGGAAGAGAGAAGTAGAGACGCAGGCTCTACTGGATTGTGGGGCGGCTGGAAACTTCCTTGACACCTTTTGGGCTGATAAGGTGGGTCTACTAAGGATTGAGAAAAAGGAGGACCAAAAGGTTGAAGGAGTGGATGGTACACCCCTATGTTCGGGACTCATTACTCACACTACCGAGGAGATTCAGGTATCCATTCACCAGCATTCTGAAACCATAAGATTTGATATCATACGGGCGGCCCACTTCCCGGTCATCTTAGGAATAGGCTGGCTCCGGAAACACAACCCAACGGTGGATTGGTCTAAGAATCTACTAAGTTTTCATTCCGCTTTCTGCCTACGAGAATGCCTTCATGAACCAACATTCGCAACTGTTAAGACCATGTCCGCTGTCGAAAGCAGTTCCATCCATTGCATACCGGAACGTCTTTCCGAATACGCAGAAGTCTTTCAGGAGAAGACCCCCATCAAACTACCTCCACATCGCCCAGAGGATTGTGGTATCGACCTAGTACCGCAGGCATTGGTCCCCTTTGGGAGGATGTATCCCCTCTCTGTATCGGAAAAGGCTGTGCTCCGAAGTTACCTTGATGATAATTTAGCAAATGGACTCATAAGACCTTCCAAATCCCCCGCTGGGGCCTCTCTGTTTTTCATACCCAAACGGGATACTAAGGAGTTGCGGCCCTGTATAGACTATCGGGGGTTAAACAGAGTGACCATAAAGGATCGGTACCCTATGCCCATCATCTCAGAGATTCTAGAGGCTGTTCAAGGCTCTGTTGTGTTTACTAAACTTGATCTACGGAATGCGTATCATCTACTCCGCATGAGAACAGGAGATGAGTGGAAGACGGCGTTTCGCACTCCCTATGGGTTGTTTGAATATCAAGTTATGCCGTTTGGCCTAGTCAATGCACCTTCCATTTTCCAAAGATTTATGGACCGATTGTTTTCAGACCTTCTGAACCTTAACACAGTGGTTTACCTGGATGACATTTTAGTCTTCTCACGGAGCCAGGAGGAACATACTCTGCATGTCAAGGAGGTTCTGCGCAGACTACAACATCACTGTCTTCTGGTAAAACCTGAGAAATGTGCATTTGCTCAATCCTCGTTGTCATACTTGGGATTCATCCTATCCGACAAAGGGGTTACTATGGACCCAAGGAAGGTGGATGCCATCTTGTCATGGCCGTCGCCTTCTTCGGTTAAGGACATTCAACGTTTTTTGGGGCTGGCAAATTTCTATCGGAAGTTCATTCCGAGGTTTTCCTTACTCACTCTTCCCATTACATCCCTTCTCAAGAAATCCACGGGTCCTTTCATCTGCTCAAATGAGGCTGAAGAAAGCTTCCTCAGCTTAAAACACAAGTTCTGTACAGCTCCTATCTTGAAACAACCAGATCAACTACTATCCTTTATTCTGGAGACCGACGCTTCTGCAGCAGCCGTAGGTGCTGTTCTTCTTCAGAGAGTCAAGGACCTCGAGCATCCGGTGGCGTACTTCTCCAAGACTTTGAATCCCAGCCAACGCAACTACTCTGTCATAGAAAAGGAACTACTAGCTATGAAGCTGGCTTGTGTGGAGTGGAGGCATTTGCTCCAAGGAAGCCTACACCCGTTCCAGATACGAACAGACCATAAAAATCTGCAAATACTCAAGCAGCAAGAGTGTTATAACACCCGTCAGGCCAGATGGGCTCATTTTTTCGCCCAGTTTGATTTTGTCATCACATTCATCCCTGGCTCTCAAAATCTAGTTGCCGATGCTCTCTCCCGCAGAGGCGATGTTATTTTCCCTTACAGCAAGGAGCTTATGTTTCCTCGTACTCGGATCATATCTACAGTGTCTAGCTTTTTGGAAGAAGTACAAGGAGCCTACCTCCAAGAACCTACTCTCAATGTGGGAAATCAACCAGTCACCACTAAGGACGGGTTGCACTTTATCCACGGAAGACTGTTCATTCCATCCATTAATCTCAGGAGACGAGTCACTCAGTGGTGCCACGATTCCAAGACAGCAGGTCATCGAGGAGTACGAGGCACTCTGGAACTTCTTCAAAGAGCTTTCATCTGGCCCAACATGAAGGCCGATACTCAAGCCTATGTTCAATCCTGTATGGTGTGCTTACAAAGCAAATATACCACCTCGAAACCTATGGGGCTGTTACAACAGGAACCAGTTCCACATGGTCCCTGGAAATGCATCTCTACGGATTTTATTGTGGAGTTACCGGTTTCCTGAGGCTGTACCTGTATAATGGTAACCGTAGACGCCTTCTCGAAACTTGCACATTTTTCTCCTTTGACAAAGATCCCGTCCGCCTCGGTCATGGCTGACGTATTCCTCAAGGACATTTTCAGGCTACATGGGCTTCCCCAAAAGATAATTTCAGACAGGGGCAGCCAGTATACCTCCAGATTCTGGTCAGCATTGTGTAATTCATTGGGCGTTGAGAGAGCTCTTTTGTCGGGGTTTCACCCCCAGACAAATGGACAGACCGAAAGGTTAAATGGTACCTTAGAGCAGTACTTAAGGTGTTTCATAAATAAACAGCAAGACAATTGGGTGGACCTGCTCCCCACAGCAGAATTTGCATACAATAACGCTGTCCACACGGCTACAGGGATTAGCCCCTTCTTCTGTACCTACGGATACAACCCGCAGTCCATAGTTCCGGGTTTCTGGGAGGAAACTAACATTCCTTCTTTGGAGACCACCCTCATGCAGATCAAGGAGGCCCACAACACGGCCCGTCAGAGCCTCTTTAAGGCTAGCAGACATTATAAGGAGCAATCCGACAAACACCGGAGTCAAGTTCCTGCCTGGGACAAAGGCTCCAAGGTCATGCTGTCCACCAAGTTCCTTCCTCGATGGGTTCGGCCTTCTAAGCTGTCACCCCGCTACATTGGACCCTTCGAGATAACTTCAAGGATCAATCCTGTGGCTTTCCGCCTCAAGTTGCCTAAGGGACTCAGGCGGATTCACCCCGTGTTTCACTCATCTCTCTTACATCCCTTTGTGTCAGATACCCGGAAACAAGCATCCGCCAAGCTATGGACTTTGCCTGTTCCAGCTTTTGAGGAGTATGAAGTTTCTCAAATACGTGACTCCCGTTATCATCGGGGACGTCTTGAGTATCTCGTACATTGGAAAGGGTATCCCTCCTCAGAAGATACTTGGGAACCCCATTTCCACGTTCACTCTCCTCAACTGTTACACAAGTTCCACCGACTACATCCTGAAAGGCCGGGAGGGAGAAGCCTTCGAAGGGGGCATACTGTCACTGCCGCCGGCGACTGGCGTTTGTGGCTAAGGTGGAAACAGGGACACCATTAAGTGTTCCGTTACGTTCCTTCTCCATCTACCAGACACGGTCTAGTTGTTTCCAAGATGGCTGCCGCCGTTTGTTTATCTCACTCGGCTGCCGGCGGCTCGGCGCGTTGCAACTGAGTTCATTCTCGCCCTGTTGCTTGCGCTAGTTTTTCCCTCTGACAGTTTCTGTCCTGCTATTTACGCCTTCCTTACGCATCTGTTTTCTCCTCCTCCTGTTTCCGTTATGCTCTCCCCCTTCTCTTGTTCCCGCTTGCCTTCTCCTGTGTTTTTGTTCCCGTGCTGTTCCCTGCTGCCATTCTTCGCTCTAGGATTTCTCAGACTCCCCGATTCTCCCGTTCTCGCTTGTCCTCCACCCTGAGGGGTACTTACCTGTATCCCGCTTTCTCCATCAAACGATCTGCAGAGACACGCCGACCTCACTTTTCCTGGGTATCGGCGAAGGACCAATTCAACCTACTACAGTGCAGACGACTTCCACAGCCTTCACGACTACCTTGGATCCAGGGTTTTTTTGCCATCCAGTGGCTTTTTCCCCTCTGGCTGTCGCGGAGGGGTGTCACCGTGGGTTTTCTCTGTCTGGGAGTCACGGTGGCTTCCTTCCGAGGTAGACCATATCTTCAAAAAAAGAAGAAGCCTTACATAGGACTTACCCACCGGAAGAAACTGGACTATTCAGGTGAGGAGGAGGTGATTGGGGAATGTTATAACTCGAGCGAAGACATAGCTGATCATCTAGCAAGTCTTGTAGCCCATAGTGCCAGTCTTGATAGATGGCTCCTGTTTCAAACTTCTGAATGGTACATCCATGGCTGCTTATGCCGTCACTACCTTAAGCACGATTGTGGAAACCAAAGAATTATGCATAATTCCGCGCAGGCTGCAGAAATTATAGCATTAACTCGAGCTTGTGAACTTTCTGAAGGGCTTACAGTAAATATATATACCGACAGTCAGTATGCTGGCGTAGTTCACAACTTCGGTAGACTTTGGAAAGAACAAGGTTTCTTGACCTCACATGGCACAAAAATACAGCACGGCACTTTAATAGTGCGATTACTTTCAGCGCTAGCACTCCCTGTTCAGTTAGCCATTGTAAAATGTACAGCACATCAGAAGGTTACAGATGATATAGGAAAAGGGAATGCTTTCGCTGATCAGATAGCTAAACAAACTGTCACTGATTTTAGTTCAGAAATGTATGCTGTAAGGGAAACTGTAAATGTCTGCACCTTTGGTGAAAGTATTGATTCTGTAAAAGACATTCAAGCAGATGCTACTGTAGAGGAGACCAAGAAATGGGTCGAGGGTGCAGGGAGGTTGGATGGTGATGGGTGTTGGGTGGACAATGTTGAAGGAAAATGGTTACTCCCTGATGCCTATATTACAATGATGGTCATTATGGCTCATGGTCAGACCGATGTCTGTGCGCCTAAATTGACTAAAATGTTACACAGTGTATGGGCCAATGATAAAATCTTCAAAATTGCAGAGCGCTTTGTCCAAGGGTGCATGGTCTGTTTGCAGCACAATGTAGGAAAAGGTACCTCAACTCCTAGAGGAAGTTTCGCTCCACCTTCTTTTCCGTTTGAGGTCATCCACTTTAATTTTATTGAGATGGAACGTTGCAACAATCTTAAATACGTGTTGGTTTTCATTTGTGCATTTAGCAAGTGGGTTGAGGCCTTCCCTGTTGGAGATGCAACGGCCATAACCACGGCAAAGACTCTGTTGAAAGAGTTCTTTCCTAGGTTCGGGCTGCCGAGAGTCATCTGGTCGGATAATGGGCCACACTTTATCGCTGCTGTAATCCTACAAATATGTGAAGGATTACAGATTGATAAACGGTTCCATTCGGCCAGACGTGCCCAAAGTGCTGGATTAGTGGAAAGGCATAACGGCATTATAAAGAACAAGCTCGCTAAGACGTGTGCTGTCACCAAGTTAAAATGGCCGGACGCCTTACCGATCGTGTTGCTGTCGATGAGAACAACCCCTAAAACTAGGATTGGTCTCTCTCCCTTCGAGGTGGTGATGGGGAGGCCTGCTAATATTTAGGGTATGCCAAAGAGTCGCTCTTTACGGGATGTAGAGAATGTTCTTCTTTTGGATTACTGTAACCAGTTGACTAAAAACCTATTTTCAATTTATCACCAGGTGCGAGAGGCATTACCTGTATGGTACGAGGGTCCCGGTCACAGTCTACGACCGGGGGACTGGATCCTCACGAAAGTTTTCGAAAGGTCGTCTTGCCTTGCACCTCAGTGGAGGGGTCCCTACCAGGTCCTGCTAGTCACCCAGACTGCGGTGCGGGTAGCAGGGCAGAAGAACTGGATACACGCAACGCACACCAAACGGATCCCGAAGCCCGTGCCATACGATACAGAAGACACAGAATCCCTTTCAAATGCTGTAACCAACGTGCCCGAAACAGCAACAACCGACAAGAGAGTATCGGTAACCGTTCCAGAATTCGTAAGGCCAGACAAAACGGCCATCTTGTCTCCGCACTCTCCAACAGTGGTACTTCCGGATCATCCATTTTCTGATCCCATTTCCGTTCACTCGCCACCTCCAGTGGAAAGTGACGACACACTGCTTTCTGATCCTTCAGCACCGGAAATTGTGAAATATAATTTACGTCCTAGAAGATAGACATACGGCACGGTTTGACTGTGCGATTGGAGAAATCATTTGAGGGCTTGCCTTTAGGCCCAACTATATGAAAGGATTCTTTTGGCTAAGGGTTGTGGGAAAGACATTAAGAAGACGCGCGACTGGAGTCACCAGCAAACGAACAATTGGTGTTTTTTCTATTGAAGACTACGATGCCTGCACCCGCTACTGCTCGTACCGAACTTTTAGATAAATATGTGACTAGCAGAGACAATGAGCAAGCATGTAAGGGGACCCCGAAAACGTATTGTTGCCTTTTTGTAATGATAACTGGGTTTTTAGTAACTACTGGTTTTGGGTTGTGGTACCTGGAGGAAGCATATCCGCTAGAGGACTTTTTACCTGTTGAAAATGTATCTGTTATACCCACTCCTTCCGTGCAATTGTATACCTTGTCACCTAGAGATTCTTCGCATCGACGGAACTATCAGAATAATACTCTTTTGTTAATGATGAATGCCACTCATGCAATTTTTAATAGGACCAACTGCTGGATCTGCTCGCATTTACCGCAACATGGGGATAAGGGGCTAGGTTGGTACATTCATCCTTTACCTTTGACAACTGCTTGTTATGCTTCTCTTAGAGCACTATTCTTTGGCCGTTGGAATGACAGCATCGCAGGGAACTTTGATGGTACAAATTTGAATAGTTTTGAAAAACGTGTTTTGATGCCCCTGGGATGCTCGCTTTTTGCAAATAGGAGTAAGCCAAACGTTGCTTCTGTTAGGCCCTCTGAGAGATTGTCTCGTCCTTTTCAGTCTTTGATCCCTTTCAAAATGGCTCCTATAGGCAATAAGAATGCCACACCTCCATCTTATTCTGTTAGCCATAGCCCCGATTCAGTTTCCTTCTGCATACAGAGGAATGGAACACGGTCAATGGGTGATTTTAGAAGTTGCGCCAACGTTGCGAATTTGACTAGTGAGAAGAGACCTCTGTATGTAGGTGAACCTGTCTATTTCGTTTGCGGTAATGTGGCATTTCCATGGTTGCCCAGGGATTGGCGAGAAACTTGCTATTTAGGGATTCTATTACCTGGGGTATTTATTTCCAGTACTGCAGAAATTTCAAAGACTCGTCCACGATGAGATGGAAGGGGGATACTCCAGCGCAAACTCTAGGAGAATTAATGAAATCCTTTGTGCCATTTTTTGGGCAAATTATGAATTCAGAAGATATCAAGGGACTAGCGAGAGTACTGGAGAGAACCATCAACCGGACCACTGACATACTCTATAATATGACGTTAGAACAGAAAGCAATAAGATTAGTAGCTCTTCAGAACCGGATGGCATTAGATGTCATTCTGGCCGAGCGTGGAGGAGTATGTAAATTAGTGGGGTCCGCTTGCTGCGTTTACGTACCAGACTCCTCTCCAACGATCTTTAGGGCGATCCAAAATCTACATGTTCTTAGTCCGGAAGTGCATGTTCCTGAGGGAAACTGGGAACTTAGTGCATGGGTTTGGGATCTCCTATGGTCATGGGGATGGAAGTTGCTTTCGACCTTGCTGATAATCTTGGGTAGTTTACTGTTCCTTTGTTGTTGTATACAGTGTCTCCCTGGTATATGTTCGGTATTAGGGGGATGTTGCGCGCAAGCAACAAGTGTATTAGGGCATAAAATATACGCCCCAGATGAGGTTTCCAAGGAGTATGTGTCGAAAGAAACTTTAGTGTCTGACCTAATGGCAATAGATATGTCTGATAATGATTCGGGGTGTATAGACGTTGAAATGTGGAGTTAGTCGTAAAGTGATTGGAAGTAGTTTAGTGCTTGGCATAGGCCAAAAGGAGGGTTTGTCAAAACTGATATAATATTGTTTCGTCCTCATTGTATATGTTGGCCTATGCCCAGTCGCTTTGCGAGGAAATCCGCATTGCAAGGTCGTGACCTTAAGTTAATCAAGCCTCCATTTTAGGTTAAAGCCACCATTTTGGCTTGTCGTGCAAAGTCCCCCTGTGGCCTAAAATGGCCGACCTGTGTTCTCTTCTTCTTACTTTAACCTCTTCAACCTCTGTAGGCGAGTTAATGTCCAACCTGCCTGCAGGCTACATGTTAGGGTCATGTAGACCTTGTCCTTTGTTGACCTCGGGATCAGGGGATTATTTGAATCAGCGATGTTAACCTACAAGTATACAAGAACAATAATGCTATTTAAACATGACGTGCAAAACATGTGTTTGATCTGCATTGAAGCAAATGTGTAAAGAGTGTAAAGTTAAACCCAGAGAATAATAGTATTTGTTAAATAAATGTATTAAGAAGTAAACCACATGCACAAGATATGTAAATTAGGAATGAACCTGGCGCGAACCCTAGCCCAGTACATGATTAACTTGTAGGAGGCTGGACATCTTTACGAAGAAACTGTATAAATATGCTGATGTCCAGCTAGCAATTCCTGTTCACTGCTCACATTGAACCTGCTGGTGGTCTCTGTGATGTACTGACGGCCAAATAGCTATTTCTGTACTTTGTTTTGTAAACTGTTCAGTGTTGCAATAAAGATTCTGTGAATCTTTACAAGCCTGTGTTGGTGTATTTCTCTTTGCATGGTGTAAAAGCCTTAATATAGTATTTTCTGATTCCACAGTAGGTCTCTTTCTTCGGCTGGGGCCTCCCTCTGGAACAGCCTCCCTGCCTCCCTGAAACTTGAGGAGAATCATCTCCGGTTCCGGAAGCATCTCAAACCCTTTTTCTTTACTTCTGCCTTTTCTCCTCCTCTCCCCTGCTGACTTCCTGGCTGAAACCAAATCTGCACTGGTTACCTGGCCACCCTCTGATCTCAGGCCGAGGTCCCCTCCCTGCCAGTCGCACACCTGCACTGCCTTCCTGGCAACCCGTGCACTTGGGGACTGTTTTCTGTTTCCCTACAGTCCCACTACCAGCACTTGACACCCATTGTCTGCACTTACCCTTGCCACCTGTTGGCCGTACTTTTACTTATTGTTATTTATTCTTTTATCCTATGTACTGCACTGTCCCCTCCCCTTCCCCCTGTACTCTCACCCTTCCCCCTTCCCATGCACTTGCGGGCTCTGAATGACACTTGGCCTAGTAGGATCGCTGTCTGTCTTCCCTCTGTTCCCCCTCCTTTGCCTCATCGCGCCTTGAAACACTTGTGTATAGGCGCATTATAAATGCCATATCATAACATATCATATCACGTGATAGGGACTGATGTAATTGGTATCACAGAATAAATCAGACGTTATTAATTTCAAAGTAAAAAAAAAACCTTTAGGTGACAATTCAGAAAGACTGTAAGCTCAAAGGAGCAGGGTAATCCCTGCTTCCAGCAGTGAAAAGGAGCTCAAAGGCACACGCCCACAGGCGTGCCTCTTTACCAGAATATAACTGATGAGCACAGGTGTAGCAGCACGCTGGTTTCGCAGGATACAAGATCGGCGGTATCAGATGTGAATTGCTATCACAGTATCTGTTGTTGTATCCCCAGCCACAATGTTAAGACAAAGTTCAGTAAGTGTGTGATGAATGAAATTCAACGTTTTGTTAATGCTTTACAACAATTACTCAATGGAGGGTATAAAGCTGGTTTACCGGCTCATCTGTGGAATCCTGCAGCCTTTAATCTGACAGACCAGCAGCCCGGTCGACCAGCGAACATGAACACACAGCTTGCACACCGCACACGCTCCCCGCACAGCTAACAAGTATTTATATGAATGTGCTGTCTCTGCTGGTACTCAGCTCCTCATCCCAGTAATGGCAAGCAAAAAATGTCTTTCGTTGTAGCAGCGTTCAGCACGAGTTACACAAACACACAGCTTGCACACTGTGCGTGCTCCGCTGCAGTAGAAATTACTCATACGAATGTGCTGTTTCTGTGGGTACTCAACTCCTCCTCCCAGTAATGGCAAGCAAAATTTCTTTCGTTTTAGCCGAGTTCAGCATGAGTCACACAAACACACAGCTTGCGCCCAGCACATGCTCCACGCCCGCAGCAAGTATTTATATGAATGTGCTGTCTCTGCAGGTACTCGGCTCCTCCTGACAGTAATGGCAAGCAAAAAATGTCTTTCATTGTAGCAGTGTTCAGCACGAGTCACACGTCACACAGATTGCACACTGTTAAGCGTAGGGCCCTTTGGGTATCGTGCACCCAATGGATGGGGATGAAGAATAACTCTGACACCAAATATTCAAACAAACTCAGGAAGATGGCAAAGGTTGCTGTTTTATTAACAATTGAGGTGACATCATACAGCCTGGCAAATAGGAAAAACCTACGAGGGATTGTGATATGTTCAAGGGGAACAACTAAGTATACTTTCTATAAGGGGTGGGATTGTGATTGGTTATCTACTGTAATGTGGACAACTTATGCCCACCTCTAAAACATGTCATCTTCAACACTATTAAGTAAATGATATACCATTGCTCTTCAAACTATAAGGCCCGTCGTTATACAGCCCTCTTCAATTGGTTGGCATGCTCGTACCATTCTGGAACATTCGGCTCAATTAGCAGCACATAAGCTCCGACCCAGGATGCAGGAGGTGGACTTGACTATATCTACCCACCCAATTAGCGCAACATCTCTCATCACCCATGCCTTCTGCCATGAAGATTGTCTTTGAACTTGGCCTTGCAAAGTATCCTTGTCTCTGGGAATATAAGGGAGTGTGAGAACTCCATGCTCAACTATATTTCCACCTTTGGCTCATGTGACAGGAGACCATGATTTGGTCCTTTTCACAGCATTTAAATGTCTTAAATGGATAAAACCTGGCACGCATGTTGTTCTTTCTTTGCACTTTAACAAGGAATGATTCATCATCTCATGATCACCACCTTCAAGAATCGATAACTGGCCTTGGCTGCTTCAGCTTTGACACCAGGCCAGACAGCCCTTCCAGACTCTTCCACGATCTCAGTTAATTCTTTTCTCCATTGGTCCTGACTTACTAAAATTCATGACACTGATGTCCAGCTTCTATACAATGGGGGCTTTGCCTGAAGTCTATTCATTCATTATAGCCAGTGTCTAAGATTACACAATCCACTTGCGTTACAGAATCTGTACAGTTATTGAATGGCTTGCATTTTCTGCAGTGCTTCTCACTCGTGCAATCTTATTTTCGCATATGAAAGTTTACTCGATTCCTAACTTCATCAGTTTCTATAGGGTCCATACATTCTTCTTCTGCCAGTATTCTCCAGGCGTCACGCTCGTCCTCCGTGATGTCACCAGCTCCTCTATCTCTCTTTTCATATTCCTTCGGGGAGTTCCTCCCTCAGATTATCATCTCTCTGGGGATACATTTGAAAGGGTTTCCTTGGTGGTTACCTTCTTTCAAATATACACCGGGGAATTGGCAAAACTGTTGGGTTCAGGCATGGCACGATCTCAGGCTTGCAACATATAGTCAGTAGGCGAGGGCAGGATTTCCTGGAGAGGCATGTAACTGCTCCTCTACATTCCCCCCTATGGTCGAGTCATCGACCACATCTTTACCGGTTTCCACATCTTGATATTTTCTCTTGAAGAAGTGCTTCTTTGGAGTCCAGATCTTCGTCACCCCCCTCTGGGTGCCAGCTGATTTAACATGTTTATCCACACTCAAGGTCAAGTAGCTGCACTGTACATTCAGATCACAATAGACCCATCGTCCTACGTACTTCTTATGATTTTTTGGATACAGGAATTTCGTTCCTTCAGGTGCTACGATGCTGGCCTCTATATATTTTTGGACATCTTCATCAGTCAACTCCTTGAGTCCAAATCCTGACTTGACATCGATCATGATCTTCATTCCTACTGCCTTCTTGGCTGTCTTCTTACATTGGGCAATCACTATCCTGATCACACAGAATCCAAACATCACCATCACCAATATTGCTCCAAGAAACATGAAGATGTTTGCCATCCACTGTGAAATCCATGAGAATATGGACGTAAACCAACTGTCATCTGCAATGTCCTCTGTCTCGTCTTCCATCTTATTATGCAGGTTCATCCGCAACGTTATGGCCTCTGTCAAGGTCCCATTCTCGTCATTGTGAGATGGTGTGAACGTGCAACATGATGGCCCGATTATTTGGCGCAAACTCCTCCTTCCATGGCTGTGATCATGTCAAGGACATATCTGTTCTGCAGGGTCATTAGTTGTATGACCCTCAGCTCTTCTTTGATAGCACTGAATCCCTTTATGGTGGTGTTGATTTTCTGCAGAAGCTCTCATCTTGTAATCGGCAACCATTTGACATTGGCCATCGTCTGGATCCCAGACATGAATATAGTCGTAAATATTGAAGCAGTCTTTCTAAACAACCTGTGCTCATATGGAATAGATTCGTATGCTTCTATTGACTTAGCTGAGAAGTAATTCTCTCTTCTTGTTCTATTAAGAAATTCAAGCGATCTTCTCTTTCTCAATTGGGCATCTACTTTTGGAAATTCTCCAATGTTCAGGTCAATCTGAGAAATCACTAAGGCTGGAACATGAATAAACACTAAGGAACACGTTTCTCCCCAATCCCTGGGCAGCTTCATGTAGGCCCTAGGCCCACATGCCTAATATTGAAACATCAGGACAGCTGTCCCTGCTCCCATTCCGGAAACATCAACTGTAGTTTTGCAGCCTATGTTATCTCCCACATGCTTTTTTCCTTCTCTTTGAAAACACAGTGTCACATTTGCCAGTGAAATCACAACCATTGGATCTGATTCATCTTCTACCCATGTCAGTAGTTTGGCATGTTTAGCCCATGATTTCAAACATCCATTGTTTACTCTCTGTACCTCTTGCACATATTCTGACTTGAATAGATGAGCTGCACAGGACATCAATACTCCTTCCCATCCCCTCTTGGACTTCACCCGTCCATAGACTAAGACTTGAGTTTGTTCCCAACATCCAGGCGATCCAGCTATTTCTGTTATGTCAGGGCATTCCATTCTCTTCAAGTCTTTCATGACTACCTCTTCCTGTCCTTCTACAGGATACACAAGCCTCTTACTCTCCCATCCAGGTTTATTTTCCATCTGTGAAGTCTTGATATAATCATCCTGGAATGGAAACTTCCATTTCGATCTCCATCATAAAGTAGACCAACTTCCTGGGAATTGTTCTCCGGTCATACATGTTGCAGGGTGAATGTGGCATCTGGCATTGTGTTCTGGAACTTCTCTGGAAATGAAAGTTAACACTGTATTCATGGCATAGGGTATGAGAGCACAGACGTAGCAACTCTCCTTAGATGTTCTCTCTCCCACAATTCTCATGTGCTGATACGATATGTTATTACCCAAGTGTGCTGCATTGTCTAGATAGGTATTTATCCCCTCACTATCTTTTTTCTGCATTTCTCTTATATCTCTCATATGCAAAGTTTGTGTAATGATCATAAAGCAAATCAAAATCAGTTCTTGCAGTAGGGAAAGCCATTGGGACCTCTGCCTCAGCAGAAGTATCAACAAGATAGAGAGTGTGAACATGAGGAACAGAAAGACAAAAAGAGTAATCATACAGGCATATATTATGCCAAGAAACATAGGCTTCCACTTTACGCACCAGCCTGGAACTTGTTGCATTTGTTCATTCTCTGGAACCGTGCCAGTTTCTATGTTTCTCATTTTGAATACACTCATCAAATTTCATTATACTTGCAACTGTACAATTTGCTCCATTATTGCAATGAGGAGCCTTCTGATCACATGGCTATTCTTAGGATCCTGTAAAAAAGTGAGAACATCAATGTCTCTCCTGACAAGAGCAGGGTAAGCTTGAAGTATAAATACAAAAACAACAGGCACAAGCCAATGCACATCACTATCAGTAAGTACCATGTGTTTAATCGAACAGGTATTCAGTACAAAATTAATCTGGATATTGCTCTTGTTTCCAATTTCTGATCACAAACGGATGTTTAGGCATAACTGTGATACGTCAATGTCTTTCTAAAGTCCAATTTTGGCCTACTAAAATTCTCAGCAAGTCTTTGTACTCCTGCTAAAGTATCTATAAGGAGTAACACCTGAATTTTAGTCCAAGTTAAATCTGCATCATTCACTGGTCGTTGCTTTTTCGTCCTTCTTTGTCATCGATCGAGTCTGCACACTGATATTCTTCTTCTTTCCTTGCTTCTGGATCTGCAATGGGTGGGTCTCACCTTAATATATTTTTACATCCCCTAAGTGAAGCCAAGCTTGTTTTCCTTGGACCTTCACAGCTGAAGGGGTTATATTCTCAACACAAAAAGCATCATGAAAATGTGGGTCATGCCACTTTCTGGTAAAGCTCTTGACAAGGATTAGGTCTCCAACATGTAACTTAGGTGCAGGTAATAGTTGCAGTGAATGGGTTGTTGAATTGTCTTCTTCTGTGTTCTGAGACCATCCCCCCTGATGCTTGACTTGATCTGAAATGAGAGAGATACTAGAGGTAATACATGCCAAATAGTCGTGTCATTCATCACCTAAGGTTTTAGCTGCACTAGGGGCATCACTTTTACTTTTAGACGGAGATGTGAGGTGCCTTCTCATTCGCCACCCTGTCACCAGTTTGTGATGGGTGAGGTAATGGTCTGATCCTGGCTGACTCCGAAGGGCATATAACACTAGGGGTAGGCAATATAGCCTTCACTTCTTCAATGTCAATTTAATCTTGGCACTCCGTTCTTTAAGGAGGCCATTGAGTCTCTCACATATCCCGCTCACTTGTGGGTGATAGCAGAAGAAAACATGTGTTTAATGATCAATAGAAGCCCAATCTGTTCAAATAGCTCATTAACAAAATGTCTCGGGAAGACTTTGCATACTAAAACCTTTGCTGCGCAAGTGGCATCAGGGTGTGTACACAGACCTCCCTTGATCCACCTAGAGAAGCGACACACCACCACTAATTGATGCCTATATTCATTACACTCCTGCAGCATATCAACAAAGTCAATATGTAAATGCTGAAACTGACCATTCGGTCGAGGTGTTACCTCTCTAATTGTTCTCAGTGTATGCCCAGCAGTAAACGTTTAACACATGATGCAGTTTATCATAAATAGTGCAACGTGCTCCAACAAATTTGAAATGAACCAGTCTTCTGCAATTGTTGCAACCAAACTCTCCCTATTTACATGTGTCGGGTAATGCAGCTGCTCAAGTGCAACCTTTAATAACGCTACTGACATCACTGGCTTTCCAGTGCTATATTATCACCATAATGCTTATGTGGGGGATAAAGAACACCCCCTTCGCTTCCATAATTCCTGCTATTCCTGTGGTGCACTTCCTTGAATCTCTATTAATTGGGTTATCAATAATGTATTAAACCCTTCTTGCATTAACATGGTTGTAACTACTTTCTCCTTAATACTTTCAGTATCAAAACTCGCAAATATCTGGGGAATACGCAACACTTTTGGCTTCTACATCTGCGGTGGTTAGTTCCTGCAAGAGATAAAATCTGTTTGTTTAGTGTGTGCTGCGCATTTAACAACTGCTATGGCTACTGGGAGTTGTAGTGGCTTAATAAGCCTGTCCAATAAGGATGCCTGCTGCAATGGTGTGCCGTCCGCACAGAGGTAGCCACTCCTTTTCCAATGTGCTAACCCTGCGTGTACGGTTGACGTCACGTAGGCGGAGTCACTGTACACCAGCACTTCCTGCCCTTCGTATTTATTAGTAGCGCTCAATGATAAGCGCTACTAATTCTGCTACTTGCGCAGAAATGTGAGACGGTAGCCTTGCACTTGCTACAACTTAAAATTCTCCATTTAATCTATGTCTCACTAACAATGCGACTGAATGCATTTCCCCACTAGTCTGATCAATTTTCAAAGAACCATCAATAAAGAGAATTTTCCCTCCCATCAAAGCATTCTCCTTCACTCGAGGTATATCATCATAAAATTCAACATAATTAGCACAGTCATGCACATGATCGCCTTCTGTTACTGGCTCAGCTACGAACGTGGCAGGATTCACTATTTTATATCTCACCATTTTAATCATTGGGCTAGAAATCATTACCTCATAAGCTGGAGCTCTTTATGATGTCAATCTAACTTTGGGTTTCTCTAAAATGGCAAACAGAGCATGCTCCACAAAGAGAGTCATAGAGCAGCCCATGACAATACTTGCAGATTTCTCAATTGCAAATGCAGCAGTTGCCAATGAATGTTCACAAGGAAAGTGTCCTCTCATAACTGGGTCTAAAATATCACTGGAATATGCTAAGGGCTTGTACCCCAGTGTAGTCCTCTGTGTAAGCACTGCTGTCATGACTGTTCCATTTGTGTGTGAAAACAAATAAAATTCCTCAGCATAATTGGGAATTCCTAAAACAGGCGCTGTACAAATTCCTTTTTTTCTGCTCCTCAAACCCTTTCTCCAGTTCCTCAGTCCATTCTGTTTTTACTTTATCCATGCCTGCTTTCTTTAAAGCTTGCAAAATGGGTCTTGCGTATGTACTGTAATCAAACACCCAGGCTCTAACATAGTTGCATAGCCTCAAAAACTGTTGCATCTGTTTCACTGTTTTTGGCTTTGAGGTTTTCATAATTGCCTCAGCTCTTTCAGGTGTCACCTTCTTTCCTTTGAACTCTTACTCCCAAGAGCCCTTTAAGCCAAGGTAGAAATACTCAGAGGTGGATGGGGATGAAGAAGTTACTCAAACATCAATAATCAAAATGACTCAGGAAGTTTGGCAAAGTGTGCTTCTGTTTTAATATCAATTGTTTAAAACAGGGAGCACAACGGGCATCATCTGACACCGCATAGCTCGATCTCGAACCATTTAATAAAAAACAGTTCTTTTATAACAAAAATGTGTCACTGCTGATGTCATACTAAGTGGCAAACTACAAAACGTATGAGTACCTGTGGTTGGCTTTCAGTGAACATCTACGTATACGTTCTATGTAGTCACTGGTTATGATTGGGTACTTAAGTCAGGTGGGCATCAACCCCACCCCCAATAACTGGTCTTCATTGTCATCACTAAATACACAATGATCAATTGGTTCGTCAAACTATAGTGCTCTTCATTACGTGGCCCACTATGATTGGTTTGGCACCCTTGTACCCTTCTAGAATCTTCCACACGCTAGCAACACGCAGGCTACAATCCCATGTCGTCATCTCTGGCTCCTAACATATAGGCAACATAGGGGCAGAGCTTGGAGTGAGGATGTCTGACTGTACCTCTACACCTTCATGTGAAATCAACTCCCCTATGTATTACACTTCTTCTTGGCAGTATTGTAGTTTATCCTTGTCTACCTAATATCCCTTGTGTGGTAGAATAGTCAAATGAGTAGAATCTTGATTGCACTCATCTTCCGTGGTGCTACAAATTAAAATGTCATCTATGTTATTTATCACCGCACTCTTAAGATCAATATTGCCTAGATCCATCTGTAGGACTCTGTTAAAGATCGATGTGGACTCACAGTAGCCCTGGGGCAAACGAGTATGTTTCAGTCGGGTTTGGTGAAATGTAAAGGAAGTAAAGTCTTGTGAATCTTTGTGCAACGGGATCGAGAAAAATGCATTTTTCAAATCGATCTCCGTGAAATATCGAGCTTCCACCGGGATACTGCATAGTATTGTCCCCAGATTAGGAACTAAAGGAAACTCTACCTCTACAATCTGATTAATTGGTCTCATGTAGTGTATGAATCTCCACAACCCTCCTTTACATTTTTTGATTGGATACACTGCGGTAATACACAACGATTCTGATAGCACCAGAATCCCTTGTTTCATCAGTGCTGAAATGGTCTGAAATAAACCTTCATCAGCCTCTTTAGACACGGGGTAGTTCTTTGCGCGAGGTAAAACTGCTCCTGGCTTAAGCTTTATTTTGACTTCCCCTATTCCCTTTAATAAACCTACATCATAAGGGCCTGTGGTCCAAAGGACACTCGCCATCTTCTCAAAGTCTTCCTGAAAAAATGCTGGATGCTGCCGCATTATCGCCATTCGCTGTGGGACTTCCGTTTTCTCTATTTTCAACAAATATGTGATGCTCATAAAGAACACCCCTTCATCGACTGTTCGATCTTCCCTGAACATGTCGTCATCAGTTATGTCAGTCAATCTGTACCCTTCCTCGAGAGCTATTACTGTTCTCCATGGTCTACCCTCATCTATTCCTTCGAGCTTTGCCATTTAGCTTTGTACTATGGCTGCTTCCAATTATATAGGGATAATCTGTTCACCCTCTTCATCCATAGGTATTTGTGGTCTAAACATAAACTCATCAGGTATCCTCATAATTTTTTCCACTAAGCCAGGTAGCCATGTTAATAGAATGCTCACCCCATATAGAAAAACCTCTGGATCTACTGGAACGCCTTGCAGAGCCACTTGCCCTGTGAACGCCATTATACATTCACCCACGTTTAAATAGGGTATTCCTGGAGTGGAACACACTATCCCTTGATCAGTAAATGAAATTGTCATGTTAGGTTTTGTCATTAAATCTCTTCCCAAAATGTTAACCAGTGTCTGTCATAAAAACAGCAAAGGAACAGACATGTCACACTCTCCTATAGAGACTGTTAATTCATCAGTAAAAGGAACTCTACTTGTAGCTCCAGAGAACACTTGAGCATTCATGGAAATTCCTGACATTTGATATTTTCCCTCTCGTATACATGAACGAGTAGCTCCAGTGTCTACTAGAAAGGAACAAGATGTGCCTCCTATCGTAAATCGACCATTGGCTCCTATGGGGGTCTGGTGTCACAGAGAGTGCTGACACATCAGGTCACCCTGTGAGCAGTCCTATTGTGAGTACAGGCTCAGCCCCCTCCCTGTGAAAGGATTTCCTCCTACTACAGTGGCACCTCCTATTCTGTGTGTCAACGCTTGTCCTATGGTTGCATACTGCTGTGTCTGCAAAGGGGCTTGTTGCGACTGCCCTTGTGGTGGATTCATTTGCACTCGCCTTTGTTGCTGCATCTGCTGCACTCACAGCGCTTGTGTCTGATAGCACGCGTGATCTTGGGTGAACCCTTCTCTAGTCTGTGTACTATTTTGTGGAGGATAAGCTATCCCCTTCTTGAAAATTGACCATTTTGTACATTCCCTTGGCTCCCACATACGTGTGCAATGTGCCCGGTCATCCCACAAGTCCAACATATTGGGGTTCCTGTCTGCCAAGTCCCTCTTGGTTATATCCTCCCTGGATACTGTGATTCTCATTCTGTGTATTTTGAAACCCACCTTGATTATTTTGGAATCCTCCTCTTCCTCTACAGCCCATACCTCTGCCTCGTGGAACTAACCCATATCCATCTTGGTCCATCGGGCACCGATTATTCACCTGCGATTCACCCACTGCTTCCTGCATTCCCAATCCTTCCCGCTTGTCAATACCACCCCTTCTATGGCAATGTTGACAATTTTTCTAACTAACTTGGCTTCCTCAATGTTCCTAGTCTCATCTTTCTTCTTATTCTTCTCTTGTAACAAACGACAGCATACACAGTTTTACTTCCATCTCCACTTGTTTCTTCATCTGTCTCTGTACTGGCTCAGGCAACCCCTGGCATAAAATGTGTTTTTTCCCACGGCTTGCCAGTTTCAAGTTGTCATTTCTCCTGAATGTCCTGAATGTAAGCAATAGGGTCTTCATCTTCCTCCATCTTACGTGTCATGATTGCACTGATATCTGATGTATCGGGTTACTGTACCCTGACAGCCCTCCTAACATCTGTTCTACAATTATTAAACGGCGCTCTGTCATGCGCTGTGTTTTGTGCTGTCACACTTGAATACCCTGCTCTCCTCCATATGTCATCTACCCTTTCCCCAAGAATAGCTGCTAAGAGACCTTTTATAACCCCTATGGCCAGCGTGTTTCCTCCTGTCATTTGTTCTAATTCATATATCCATTTCCCAGCACCCAAGGTCAAACACAGGAGCTTACATCTTAAATTATCCTTGTCCATCTGTGGCCATGGGATATACTGTGGTCTTGCTCCTTCTTTTTCCAATAAGGGAAACTGAGTAAACCCCAACCCACCGTTGGCTCCAATCGTTAGTCCATCCCTGTCTGTCTCCTTCTCGGTAACAACCTTAGTCTGCTCACATATGGCGGGATTCTCCCTTCTCACTATACGATCGCCCTCTGGGACGCTCTGGATATGCTGTGGGATCTGGCGTCTGTCTTATCCTTAGGTTGTTCCAGATCAGACCATCTTACTTCTTTATCTAATTGCAGGCTTCCTTCGGGGGTGCATGCACTTCCCCCTTCTACCCTAAGGAAGGATTCTCTTTCCTCACTTGACAAGTTTAGTCTCCAACTAGTGTGACTATTATCTTCTTCATCTAATTTCAGTCTACTTAAAGACAGTGTTCTATGTTCGTGACTGAATGGAATTTCTTCTTCGCTTTGTGATTGAAATGCTAGGGATTGATCCCTCTTCCCTCGATTTCCATACTTGCTACCTTCTTATAATTCTTAACAGGCCTTATCAATCTTTTCTCCGATGCTCTCCACATCAAAGTTTTCTTCTTCTAATACTACCCCAAAATGCCCCTAACGTTGCTTCCTTTATCGGAAGGAACTCTTCTATTCTGTCCCATCGTATTTCTGGGCTTGGCCCTACTGGTTCCTTACGAATAAGACTGGTATCACGACCTCGCTGTCTCCTCCTTCATTCTTTTTCTTCATCTAATTCTCTTCATTTTCTCGCCTCATTTCTAATTCTTTCTTCCTCTTGACTTCCTTCCTCTCGCCTTACTCCTTCCCTCTTCTTCCCTTGATCTCTGTATTCTTTTATCCCTTCGTTTTTGTGATTCCTCTTTTTCTCTCTTCCTTGCTCTTCTATCCCTGTCTTCTATTGCCCTCTGTATATTGTCATGCTTTCTTTGCTCTTCTGCCCGCTCTTCTTTTTTCTCTTGCTCCTCCTGATAAATCTGTTCTCGTCGCTTCCGGTTCTTCATTTTCAGCTTGTCTTCTTTCAATCTCTTCTTTCGATCTTGTCTTTTCTATCTTGTTCATCCTTATCTTCTCTTTGCCTAACTATCTTGATGCTTTTCCCATCAATTTTAAGTAATATCTCTCCTCCCATCCATTTATTCTGCACGAGCGCTATCTAATCAGCTTTACCCTTCTCTCCTTTCCCTTTCTCTTATCCTCTCTGTCTATTTCTGTCAGCATATTCAACTGCCCACTCTTTTTGTCCTTGTCCTGTAGGATCTTATAGATCTCTTATTTTCTCTTATTCTCCTCTGGACTATCATCTCTACTATAAGCGGGAGGTTCGTATATTGGATTATTATACACCTGTTGATATGATATGATAGTTTATTTATATAGCGCCTATACACAATGTGTTTCAAAGCACTTCATGGCAAGGGAGGGAACAAGGGAAAATACAACCACATTCTCACAGGCCATGAACAGTAAGGATGTGAAATTAGCTATCGTACTCAGCCTGACGACATTTCAGATAGTGCAAGAGCTAAGACATAGATAAGGAAGGGAGGGGAAGAGTGGGAAGGAAATGGAAACAGACAGGCGACTACCATACTAGGCCTGACAACATTTCTGGTAGAGCCGGAGAAAAACAAAAGGAGAGGGAGAAGGGTGTAGAAAAGGAGGGGGGGAACAAAACAAGCGACTATCATACTAGGCCTGATGACATTTCAGATAGTGCTGGAGGGGTGGTGGGGAGGAAAAAAACAGTAATGGGAGGGTGGAGGAAACAGACGAGGTTGCTATCATATTAAGTCCAGGGACAATTCTGATAGAGTAAGTGCATAGAAGAAAGTAAGGGGAGGAGATAAGAAAAGGGAGAAGGGAAAGGAGGAGAGAACAGAGAGTAAGCAGCCAAAAAGAGTGGAGAAGCAAGAGTGGAGAGCGAATACAATTGCAGAAGTCAGTAGTAACACAATGTTGCAAGCCCGGATACAAGATGAAGATGGGAACAGCATGATTCATAGCCACCAAGAGTACAAGATGCAAAGGAAGTCCAGCATGAGAGTTGCGAAAGAGTGACGCACCGTGAATTAATGAAGTCCATAAAAGTCAAATCCAGCATTGGCCAAGACGATGAAACAGTCAGGTGAGATGTGCATCAAGCACTCCATTACTGGGCCAAAAAACGGCGAAACTAAGAAAGGGAACACCTAGAACAGGAGCCTGTGACCTGCAGCTCCCCAGATGTTTTAGACCGACTCCCATGAAACCTTGCCATGGACTACCGTTTAGGCCAGATAGTAGTTCTAGTCACAACAAAATCTGAAGAGCCAAAAGTTGCAAATCGCTGGTTTAGAAGATTATTCTTCAGGCCCCAAATATAGTAATGTGAAAGGACCCATAGATACAGGCATTAATTCCTCAAGCAAACCGTTGCTATCCACCCCGTCATTGTGGACAAATGAGATGCATGGTATGCAACAGTTGGGTTATTTGTGCCACAACATTAACCCCACAAGAATGTATTGTCATGGAGGAAAACCTGGGTGGTAAAAGCGTCATCAAGAAAGCTTGAATCCCAGAGGTTGACCAAGTGATCCACTTGCAGAGGGTGTGGAGCATGCATTGTCCTATAAGACACAGCTCTATTTATCTGGTCCCATGCGAAAGCAGAGAATGACAATCCAGTCATTCCCCTGGTCTTGTTCAGAGTTTCAGCCAAAAAAACTACCACCAAAAGTGAAAGCCATTATCAAAAGGCAGGTCTTGAGCTTTCAACAGGGTTCATCTCCTGCCTTGCAAAAGTAATAAATTAGCAAAAGGTTTCAGGGCAAGGGATTTTCATATCTGCAAGTCTTCAGTAGATGAGACTAGATTTTAATCAGAGTGTCTGATTATATGTACATATATTATAGTGCAGCAGCGGTGCACAATAGTTAAGGGGATTGCCGAGGTTCCATAATAAAACCGAAAATGGTATTGTAATAACTTGATTTGGATGAAACTTTCCAAAACAAAAGTTCTAGACCGGGAACTTCAACTCCTTTAAAGGATATAACCCTATTTCTTCCATACTAGCGCTTTTTATTTCAGGCAAGGCAGGGGGAGCTGAGGGCTCAACACATTCCTCCTTACGTTGACTAGGCATCCATTCCTCAGGTGGCGGATCTTCCCTTTCTTCCTGGTATATTTTCCAGAGCTCTAGGATCGCTAATCTTTTCTCCAATTTCTTCCCCATGTACGCAGCGTACAAGTATGTGGTCATGTGTTGAAATACCGCTTTTGACAATGATCCCCCTTGTGGCCATGGCATGAACATTTTATCTGCTGTGCCTTTCACCCATTCCGCACTATACTGTTTGAGTTTGGGCATTTACTTTGGTAATGTCTTACATAAGTGTATCAGAGGAGTATCTCCAGTAATGACAAGTCTCAATTGACTGTCAATACTTACCAGACATATGAAATAACCTTTATACTTTTGCTTAAATCAGCACTTGTTCAATGCCTTTAAAACAACAAATATGAGCGTGCACCATCAATCGCCACTCAAGCCTCTACTTTCTCAATTAGCTATCTCTACATTTGGATTGGATTGGTACCAACCGCTTTACTAGGTTTGATCGATATTGCTCCTCAACTTTTCCTCAATTTCTTCACAACTTTTTATCGCTCTTCAATATTTTTACTCAACAAACAACATACAGACTAGTCGACTTTACACATTAATAAACACTATGATCACCTTTTTCTCTCTCGCCTTTGCTTACATAACATATACAGGGTTTAAGACGTCACCTTACGGGAACCAGTTCATGCGTGGATATTTTTCTGTTCTACTCCCATTGGAGATTGAGACCTCTTCTTCTGAACCCCATTGAGTTAGGACTCTAGGCACTATTCTTCTCTTCACACAGTATTTCCCGTTACTCAAAAATGATCACAGCTCTATCTCCTTGATTTGCCATTGCCCTTAGCCTACTCACCATTCGTTCATTATTCGACCCGAGGCCATCGGTATCATCTCCTCCTCCAATCCGACCACTTCACCTTTCGTCCGCAGAGGACCCATGGAAACCGGACAGGGATTTCATCAAAGGGAGACCTGCCTGTCATCTTGGTTCTTCTTGCAAGTTTTTCTATCGGCCGCTCTCTACAGGAAACCCCTTGATCTTCCGGCTAACGACTGAGGATGCCCGATCATCTGAAACACTGGAGATAAACTAGTTTGGATCTTTTAACCATCTGCACTGCTACCAGGTGAGTGTAGGGTCCTTTGGGTATCGTGCATGCAATGGATGGGGATGCAGAATAACTCTGACACCAAATAATCGAACCAATTCAGGAAGATGACAAAGGTTGCTGTTTTCTTAACAATTATCTAAAACAGGGAGTTACAACGGACATCAACGGACGTTCGCTCGAGTCTCTCAGTGAAGTTCTCATAAAACATAGACTTTAAACTTAAAATTCATCAGAGGTGACATCGTATTACGTGGCAAATAAGAAAAACCTACGAGGGATTGTGATACATTCAAGGGGAACAAGTATACTTTCTATAAGGGCTGGGATTGTGATTGGTTATCTTTTGTCAGGTGGACAACTTATACACACCTCTTCAACACTATTAACTACAACGGTATATCATTGATCTTCAATCTATAAGGCCCTTTATTATACGGCCCTCTATAGTTGGTTGGCATGCTCGTGCCATTCTGGAACATTTGGCTCACTTAGCCTCAGGTGCCAGGAGGTGAACTTGAATGTACCTCCTCACCCAATTAGCCCAACATCTCTCATCACCCATGCCTTCTGCCATGAAGATTGTCTTTGAACTTGGCCTTGCAAAGTATCCTTGTCTCTGGGAATATAAAGGAGCATGAGCATGCACCATCGTTATTCTAGAACGCCATGCCCAACACTATTTCTATCGTTGGCTCACATGACTGGAGACCACGATTCGGTCCTTTTTACAGCATTTAAATGTCGTAAATGTATAAACTTGGCACGCATGGTGTTCTTTCTTGGCACCTTTACACAAGATGATTCAGCATCTCACGATCACTGCCTTCAAGAATAGATAACTGGCCTTGGCTGCTTCATCTTCGACACCAGGCCAGACAGCCCTTCCAGACTCTTCCACGATCTCAGCTAATTCTTGCTGCAACAAAGCTCTCAGCTTTTCTCTCCATGGGTCCTGGCTTACTAAAATTCATGACACCGATGTCCAGCTTCTATACAATGGCGGTTTCACCTGCCGTGTATTCACTACTTATAGCCAGCATCTAAGATTACTTAATCTACTTGCGTTACAGCATCTGTACAGTTATTGACCAGCTTGCATTTTCTGCAGTGCTTCTCACACGTGCAATCTTCTTTTCGCATATGAAAGTACTCGATTCTTAACTTCGTCATCAGTTTCTATAAGGTCCATACATTCCTCTTTCGCCAGTATTCTCCAGGCGTCCCGCTCGTCTTCTGTGACATAACCAGCTCCTCTTTCTCTATTTTCATATTCCTTTGGCATGTTCCTCCCTCAGCTTATCGTGTCTTTGGGGATACATTTGATAGGGTTTTCTCAGTGGATACTTTTCTTCGAATATATGCTGTAGAATTGGCAAAACTGTTGGGTTCAGGCATGGCACTATCTCAGGCTTGCAACATATAGGCAGTAGGGGGTCAGGATTTCCTGCAGAGGCATGTAAGTGCTCCTCTACATTGCGGACGCTCCGCTGCAGCAGCAAGTTTTTATATGCAGTGTTGGAAATGGAAAAAAAATGTATTGGGGGAACCGTCACTTCTTAGGAGGGGCGGGGCATTGGAAGTATCTGGCAGTGCCAAGGGGCATCGCCCCCAGCAGGTTGTGCAACACAGTTTCTCTATATAGAACCCAATCCTGCTGATTTGCATAAAAGTAAACAGCATTATGGGAACAAGGAAAACCTGTTAAGCAAATAATGGACTTGTCTGTTTTAATTGGTCAGAATATTCACACTAAAAAAGAGATGTCTGTAAAATGCCGGACATATATAATAGATTTGTAGAGGTGGTCCCAAGTACAGCCTGTACTCCAACCGTCCATTTTGAAGTACCAGGAAGGTTCACGCTGAAATATGTGACGTTTGATGAACAAATAAACCAGCAGAGAGCCGCAGTGGGGCTCTGCCCAGTACCCATCAGAAGAACAATGCCTATTGAAGTACTGATACCAAGGAAACAATGGACAGCAAGGCACCCATTGAGAAAACCATATCAACAAATGAAATGAAGATTGTCTAAGTACATTCCCTGAAGAAACCAAAAAGGTCTTAATGGAAGACGAATGGTGATGTCACGAGAACCCGGACTGACTCACAAACAGAAGAAATGATGGCCAGAGAATGACATAAAGAGATGAAAACTCCATGGACAAGGGGTATCGTGAACCTAAGGTGAAAGGACAATGTCAAATATAAGAAGCTTAAGCTGTAAGCATGATGAAAATATTCAACCAGTTTACGCATGTACATATGCTTGGAACTACAAGAAAGCTAAGAAAATCGTGCAGCTTGCTATGCTTAGTAGAAAGATTGTGCAGCAAGCACCACCTATACATATCTACCTCAAAAGAAGCACGTTATACAAGTACACTTCCACTTTGCACAAGAAGCAGAATAACCAAAGGTTACTAAAGGCCACACGAGGAGAGCTTCATATTTAGCAAAATCGAGAATAAGCAGCAGAAACATACCTCAGCAGAGGTCAATTGTGCCAAGAAAGCCAAGGTCGTATCAGTAGAAGAGACGAACAGTGGCTACAATTAATTGAAGCTGAGAACAGAATAGCCTGCTTCAGAAAGGTCAAGATAAGAAATTGAAGGCAGGTGGTGAGTGAAACGTTAATCAAATACATGAATTACATGAAGAAGAGGCAAATTCACAGTTACTGAATCACGTGACCAGCCAAGCGAAAAGAAGTGAGACTTTCCCACCTACTCATGGCAATGAGCCAGGCGAAAATATCAGAACTTTTCCAGACAGGAGATGCAGTCTCGGGGCCAACCACAATGAAATAATTGACACATGGCCACTAAAGTGATGATTGATTGTAACAATAATTAGAGGAAGGCCTGGGGGACTATGGGGCACCCTGCACATGGCCGACCATTCTGCGTGCTTCTAAGCAAAGTGGAAAAGTATGAGTGGGGTTGGTGCCAACCCAATCACAATGGACCAAGTAATCTAGGGTCATATAGTTAGTAGAACCAATAGGACATCGTACTTTTAGTGACGTCTACAGTAGCCATTTTGAAGGAAGGGCTTAGATGCCCCACCTGGTTACCAGACATTTGGTCGGAAAAAATTGGTCGACCAGACAAATGGTCGAACCAATTTGGTCGAAAACCAAATGGTCGAATTTATTTTTATTTTTTATTTTAACCCTTTTTTAAAAAAATTTTGGGCCCCCCCCCTCAAAACGAAAACCCGAAAAATAAATATATAAATTAAAAAAAAAATTCGACCATTTGGTTTTCGACCAAATTGCGTCGACCAAATGTCATTCGACCAGTTTTCAGTCGACCAAATGACTGGACACCGCCCCACCTGACAGTGCTTACCCAATCCCCTTACTCCGTTACATATACAGATATAGTACCTATATTAAAGTTACCTTTCCTGAACCAATAGAACTGCATGCCAACTTTTAAGAGTTAAACGTCAATGATGACGAGTTTTCAGTATAAATGTTATGTTTTTTATGAAGTTGGTTGGAGTTGTGAAACGAGAGAGAGAAGATCACGCATCCGCTGATATTCATGAGACTCCCCGTTTTTGTACTTGTCATTAAATGGACTCCCTTTGCCAAACCGTTGAGTTGTCATTATTGATTTGGTGTTGGAGAATTAATCTGCACCCCCATCCATCTCACGGGTGCTGCTATCTTGTCTTAAAGTGCTTCTGGGCAAACCCTGACTCTATGGGCCGGTTGGGGGTCCCGGAGCACAGATTGAACAGGTACAAAGCCGTATTTCAGGCTTCGGCAGTTTCTGTATGTACTTTGAAGAATGGGTTGTGCAGTGGGAGAAGACTGATTTCAGAAGACTCTTGTAAATGCTAAGTCTTCTGAAAGCAAAGCGGTCTGCTGATGAGGCATAGGATCTGCGTGGGGGTGTCTGGGACCCTCTGGGACTGGAGGACGGAACAGCGCTCCAGCAATACACTTTTTGCGTGAGTGCCACTCCGTCTTGTTCCGGCCTATTTCCTGCACTGTTTATATGAATGTGCTGTCTCTGCTGGTACTCAGCTCCTCCTCCCAGCAATGGCAAGCAAAAAAAGATGTCTTGTGTTGTAGCTGCAGCAGCAATACAATAGATGGGTGTCCCCTACTTCGCTAGCAAAGGGGAAGCAACTAACAATAATATACAAAAGTTAAGCCAGCGGATATAGAACTGAGGTCACTCAAGAAATAAGACACAGTCCCATCAGCAATGTAAGAAAAAAATACCCCAGTCAACACCGCAGATCACTTCATACAAATCACAACAGGGTAGTAAAATACTAAGTTTATTTATTTCATCAAAATCATTAAAAAAGTTATAAATGGTTTAAAACTCACACATAAATAGGGCATACAACTATATAACACTAATAAAGTGCATAATGTGAAAATTGCTAGTTTCAAAAAAAGGCTGCTAACAAAACACTGCCAAATGACAAGCAAAAGGGAGATAACAATAGTCCCAAATTCACAAATGAAGGTGACAGACAAGTTGACTCCAATGGAGAAAGAAATCTCAAATGGAGAAAACCTGGAAGTCTGGATATAAAAAGTCAATTCAGAAATGGATTGAATCAAGCTAACATAATGGCAGGATAAAGAGGACAGATCAGTGTTCCCACACAGAGCAGCCCAATGGTGCATTGAAACTGAAAAATCTCACACTCCTTAACCCATTCACTAAAAATCTAACATGGGATGCTATACGTCTTTTGTTGTAGCTGCGTTCAGCTTGAGTTAGCACGAGTTGTATTTGTGTAATAATGAGGACACCAAGATGATTTTAAGTTTACATTTAATGAAAAGCACAATATATAGGTGACAAACATACCAACAATCCTGAAATTGCTCAGGTAGTCTCAAGGCACCTACACGTGTAGATGTCTCAAAAGGTTTGAGCAGGTAGCCGCTGTCATGTACTCTGCCCCCTGCCCCCCATCCACCCCTCCTGCCCCTGTTATATAATAGACACGTGGCTGTGATAGGAGGGCAGAGTGTGGCGAGGGAGAGGAAGGCAGAAAATGTGGCCGGGGGGTGGAGGGTAGCGAAAGGCGAGGGGAAAGAGAGGCGGTGAGGAGGGCAGAGGATTGTGGGGGCGAGGATGAGAGCAGGGGATTGTGTGGAGGTGGTAGGGCATGTTGGGATTGGCACCGAGAGGATCGTAGGAAGCGTGGGGGCAGAGGATGGTCAGGGGCAGGGCTCCGAGGGAGAAGGGTGAGGATACTGAAATAGGGGTCAGGTGGTGCAGGGAAAACATTATGGTGAGGTCAGATGTGTGTGGGGGCTGGCGGAAGGAGGGGGCTGCAGATTGCAAAAAGGGGCGAGGGGATCGGACGGAGGAAGACAGTGCCTGGGGAGGGAGTAGGTCTGATGATGGTGGCACTGGGATGGGCATGGGGTGAAAGCAGAAGACGGCACATGGTGGTAAGAGGAGGGTAGGCTGTGGGTAGGGAAGAAGAGGCAGGTGTGCGAAAGGCAGAGGATGGCAGATGATGGAGAAGTGGGGGCTGAAGAGGGTGCGGAAGGGGGGCATGAGATGCTAATGATATGGGGCTGGCCATTGTTGAGGGCAGAAGAAGATGGGGGCGACTGAGGGTGGTGATGGAAGAGGATGGGGCTGGGGTGATCAGAGGATGGTGGAGAGTGTGGGCAGAGGATGGTAAGTGTGGAAGGTAGAACAAAGTGGGGGTAAAGGGATTTGCGTGGAAGAGAAGACTGAAGGGCAGGCAAGGGGTGGACAAAGAAGGTCAATGGGGCAACGGAGAATGAGGGCGGGGGGACAGGGGTCGCTGAGAGGGTCGGTGACGGGGCAGGTGACAGCAGATGCTGAAAGGGGTGCAGAGAACAGTCATGAGAGGGGTACAGCATGGTAAAGGGGGGCAAGGGAGAGTGGGAGTGTGAAGACATGCGATGTTGCGGGAGGGCAGGGGATGGCATGGGCTACAGTAATGGCGATTAGAGGGCTGAGGATTGGGATGGTCTAGAGTAGGATGCGGGCCGGTGATTGTGAGGCCAGTGGGGCATGAGGGTGGTGGCGAGGGCACGCAGGTTGGTGTATAGTGAGTGCATAGTTGCGAGGTTAGAACATGACGCTGGGGTGGCACCTTGTTGCGATCGAAGAGGAAGCCTGGCAAGGAATGGCGAGTGAAGAGGGCAGGCGTAGTGAATGAAGACAGGGGCTGGTGAGGGGAGCAGCGATGAGGTTGGTGAAGGAGTAGTGGGGTGGGCTGGCAGAGGGTGCTGAGGAGGAGTCGCTCTGCCAGTCTGCTCCTTTATGATTGGCCGGGGCGGAGTTTCCCACAATGCCCCGCTGCATGGATGCTGCCGCAGCCTCCTCCGGCAGCCGTTCTCCCAGCTCCAAGGCTCGGGTCCCCCCGGGGCAGCGCCCCCTCCCCGCCGCCATGAACCCCCCCGGGGAGCGGGCGCAGGGCGGGGCCGAGAGTGGACCCCCGGGGGCAGCAGCCGCCGCCCCCCTCCCCCCGGAGCTCGGACACAAGGACAGGGAGGAGAGCTTGGAAGAAAAGCTGCGCAGCCTGACGTTCAGGAAGCAGGTGTCCTACAGGTGAGGGGAGCGGGCATGTGGGGGGGGGCAACGTGTATGCTGGAGTGGGGGGCATGAATAATAATAGGGGTCAGTCACGGCGACCGGGCCAGGAAGGTGGACACGCGCTGTAGAGTCCTACAGGTGAGGTGTACACACAGGGGAAGCACGTGCCCCACGGGTGAGGGAAGGGGAAATAGCAAATACAGGGGAGTGTGATGGTCTACCTAACGTAAGGGCGAGGGGCAAAGTAGTGGGACCCGAGGCACACAGGGAGGGGCTTGTTACAGGTACCGTGCAGGGGACGAAGCAAGGAAAGGGGTATCCTGGCGAAATCGTGCTGCTGCTGCCCAAGCGCCAAGCCCTAGTGGAGGGTGATACGGCTGGCCTCCCAGTGGGCGGTATCAGAGGGCGGCAAATAGGGCGGGCGGAGGTTCGGAACGTGTGAACAGAAGACCTACATGTCATTTGAAGAAAGGGGCGAAGTCCTAGTGGAAGGAGCAATTGGGGCAGAAATACTACGCATGAGTGGGAGGGAGGAGCAGCGGGGGCAGAAGTCCCGCCTCGTTTTTTGGTTATTTATAGAGCGCAAAGAATGCCGACGAAAGATAGCTTCAAGGCGCGACGAGTGGTGCATGTAAATGGGGGGGGGGGAATGGGGGAGAGCAATACTCCATATTACGGGTGGCTCTGGGGTGGGGGGCTGAAAACCTCTGGCGAGTGGCCTGGGAAACGTACATACAAATGCGCGGGCTCTGGTGCTGCCAGAAAGTAGGCACGAGTAAGTAACGTGGAGTATTTAAGGGTGCAAAGTGCAAACGCGCCACATGGGGTGCCTACATGGGATGTAACGAGGGCGGTCGCGTGATACTACATGAACAGGAGGCTCGCGTTACATGGAAAGAGTCAAGCTCAGTGTGTGAGGCGGGCTAAAGAAATCCAGGAGTGAGCAGAGTATGGGTCGCCCTGGGGAGGGGTGGGCGTGTGCGTGTGTCCCACAGGAGAGATGCCGGGGAGGCTACCGCAGACAGAGGGTTGGGGGGAAGAGGCGTATGGGAGAGGGGCGCGTGCGCGAAGAAGGCACTTGAGTGCGCACACGTCGGAAATCAAGTGCAGAGGTTCCACAGGTGTCAGGAAGCAAACGCAGACAGGGAATGGTTTCTACAGGTGAGGGGGTGGGGGTGCAGATACACCTAGGAGCTGAGGCGCAAAAACAGAGGAGGGGAGCCTGGTGCCTTACAAGGGGTGGGGAAGAAAGTGGATGCGGGCCAGTACGTGGGGCGCCCCCCTAAGCCTAAAAGGTGAGGGAAATCCAGCAGGATGCAGTGACAGGTGTCCAATGAGCGAAGCAGATGATGATACGGTATATGGCATTCAGAAAGCGCCTCTATACACAGGTGTTTCAAGGATGGTACGAGGGGCACACACACGGCGGGCGCGGCGCGGCGCGGGTCGACCCCTGTTCCGGGGTTAGAAGCAGCACGGCGGAGTATTTAGGTCATGCGCGGACCTTTAAGTAGAAGGTGGGGCACGTGCAGGGGGCTGCCTGCAGTCCTGGCCTCCACTCATTGGTAGAATACATTCCATATAGAATCAGTTATTTGAACAGCATCGTGTGGCGCCCGTCCCTCCCTGCCACCCTCCCACGGGTCACCGGTGGCAAAGCAGGTCTTCCAGTCGCTCTGCTTCGCCTCACCAGGGCTCGGGTACTCGGCTCGCACTGTACCTCAACACACCAGAGGGCGGAGGCGCTTCGGTCAGAGGCCCCGCCTGGGCCCACCCGTCTTCTCGGTAAGTCAGGAGGGCGAACCCCGAGGCCTGCGGGCCGGGGATTAAGCACGGGCAGCTTCACGCGAGGAGGCCATCTTCTGAGGTGCAGAAAGACCTCACAGGGAAATGTTCGCCACGTGGGCGGCCTCGTATCCCGCCCGGCAGGACTCATGGACTCGCTCCTCTGAGCACTCTCAGGCCGCGCGCCCCGCGCAGCCAGAGGGCGGGAGAACGAGGCACGGCTAACATAGTACACCTGTGTGCGCGGTGTACAGGGGGAAGGGGGAGGGGGGAGGGTCAAGCAAGAGGTACACAGAGAACCAAGTAAAGGGGGCGGGGGGCAAGAGCGAACACACACGAGGTACACGGGAAGCAAACGGGAGGTACGGGGGAGCACTGCAGACTGGAGAGCTACATTCAAAAAGTAAAGTAAAGGAGGGAATAGAGGGAGGAGGAAACGACTGGGGAACAAAAAATGAGGTGCATGGAAGTCAAACGGGAGTTAGCAGGGAAAGAATAAGAGGCACACGAAGGAAAGATGGGAGGCAAGGAAGAGCAAATACGAGGCACAAGGGAAGCAAACAGGAGGTACACGGAGAATAAACAGGTGCAGCATGGAACATACAACATAGAGTTACATGGGAAGCACACGTATGTACAGGCGGAGCAAACAGGATGCACAGGTCCAATCCCAGTGCTGGAGGTGTAAGGAACGCAACCACGAAACACAGCCGGACACAGGGAGTAAAAAAACAGCCACCGAGAATTCCCACCGGAGGTACAGGGGGAACATGAGGCATAGGGGGTTAATAAAGAGGCATAGGGGGTGTAAGGAGGCAAGCAGGTCAGGCGATACATTGGGAGAAAACACGAGGAACATGGAAGTAAACGAGAGCTACAGCGAAAGCAAGAGGTACCTGGGAAGTTAGAATCAGGGAGGATCTAGGGGTAAAGCACGCAGGCCAGGCGTTCCACGGAAAACAAATAGGAGGGGCGGAAGGAGCACAGGGAATTTACAGACGGAGCAGTCAAGCGTGCAGGGAGTACACACGGGGTATGTACAAGAGAAGGAATCTGGCGGTTCAAGGAGTACAACTCGCTTATGCAAGATAATGGAATCTGACGGGGCAGGGAGTACAAACAGTAAATGCATGAAAATGATGCTGTCGGTACAATGAGTGCAAACCGAAATATGAAAGAAAAGACATCTGGCACAACAGGGAGCACAAACAATATGAGCAAGAAAAGGAATTTGGCAGTACAGGGAGTAAAAACAATATATGCACGAAAAGGAATTTGGCAGTACAGGGAGTAAAAACAATATATGCACGAAAAGGAGTACAGACAATGTGTGCAAGAGAAGGAATCTGGTGGTACAGAGAGTATAAACAGTATATGCAAGAAAAGGAATCTGGTGGTACAGGGAGCATAAACAATATGTGCAAGAAAAGGAATCTGGTGGCACAGGAAGTACAAACAATATATGCACGAAAAGGAGTACAAACTGTGTATGCAAGTGAAGGAATCTGATAGTACAGGGAGCGCAAACTAAATGCAAAAGATTAAATCTGGGGCTGCAGGGAGTACAAACAGAATGTGCAAGAGAAGGAATCTGGTGGTGCGGGCAGTAGAAACAGTTTATGCAAGAAAAGGAATCTGGCAGAACACAGAGTGCAAACAGTATATGCAAGGGACGGAATCTGGTGCTATTTGTCGTGCAAATAGTATATGCAAGAGAATTAATCTGGCAGTAGAGGGAGTGCAAATAGTATATGCAAGAGACAGAATCTGTTGGTACAGGGAGTACAGACAGTATATACAAGAGAAAGAATCTGGTGGTACAAGGAGTACAAACAGTATATCCAAGAAAAGGATTCGGGCAGTACAGGGAGTACAAACAGTATATGCAAGAGAAGGAATCTGGTTGTATAGACAGTGCAAACAGTATTTGCAAGAAAATGAATCTGGCAGTACAAGGAGACCAAACAGCGTGCAAGGGAAGGAATCTGATGTTACAAGCTGTGCAAACAGTATATTCAAGAGAATGAATCTGGCGGTAGAGGCAGTGCAAACAGTATATGCAAGAGAAGGATTCTGACGGTGCAGGGAGTACAAGCAGTCCATGCAAGAGAAGGAATCTGGTATTACAGTGAGTACAAACAATATATGTACGGGAAGGAATCTGGTAATTCAAGGAGTGCAAATAGTATATGCAAGAGAAGGAATCCGGTGGTACAGGGGGAGCAGACAGGCGATATGAGGAGTAGAGAGGAGACATAAGGGAAGCAATCAGGAAGTCCTCTGTGACCCATTGACTGGTCTCCCAAACCGGAGGTGCAGCAGGGTGAGCAGACAGGAGCATTTAGGAAGGCAGAAGAAGAGGGAACGTCAGATATGCAGAGGGATAAGCAGGGGGAACAGGATGAGCGTGATAAACAGAGGGAGAACAGGAGGGGAAAGGGAAGGAATGGGAAAGTATAAGGGGTAGGAAAATAGTAATTTAAAATATATAGGTGAATGCTCAGGCCAGGGCTATTGTAAGGGATGGAGTTTGATGCCTGGAGTAAGGGCCAGTGTAAGGGAAGGGATGCTCATCCGGGGAGTAAGCGGAAATGCAAGGGACTGGAGAATGGTCATGAGAGGTGGCGGTGGAGTAAGGAATAGGGTGCTGATCCTGGAAATAAGGGGTCATGTGAGGGACAAGGACATGTTCCTGAGGGGTGGGGGCAGATGCTGATCCTGGGACTAAGGGGTCATGTGAGGAACTGGGGAATGATGATGGGAGGCGGGGGCAGTGAAAGAGATATGATGCCGGTCCTGGCATTAAGAGGTGATGTGAGTTGTAGGGGAATGCCAATGAGAGGTGGGGGCAGTGTAAGGGATAGGATGCTGATCCAGGGATTAAGGGGTACTGTGAGGGGCAGGGGAATTGTACTGGGAGGAGGTGCAGTGTAAGGGGTATGATGCTGATACTGGGATTACGATATAATGTGAGGGGCAGGGGAGTGTTACTAGCAAGTGGGGGCAGGAAAGAATGCTGATCCTGGGTCTATGGGGTAATGTGAGAGACAGGGGAATGATTCTGGGAGGCGGGGGCAGTGTAATGGATAGGATGCTGATCCTGGGAATAAGAGGTTAATGTGAGGGACAGTGGAATGGTACTGGAAGGTGGGGGTAGGATAGAATGCTGATCCTGGGACTATGGGGCAATGTGAGGGACTGGGGAGTGATTCTGGGATGTGGGGGCAGTGTAAGTGATATGGTGTGGATCCAGTGACTAAGGGGCAATGTGAGCGACATGGGAATTATATTTGGTGGTGGTGGCAAGATATGATGCTGATCCTGGGGCTAAGGTATAATGTGAAAGGCAGAGGAATGGCACTGGAGGGTTGGGCAGTGACATGATAGGATGCTGAGCCTGGGAATTGGAGGTGATATGAGGGAAAGTGGAATGGTACTGGCAGGTGGGGGTAGGATAGAATGCTGATCCTGGGACTATGGGGCAATGTGAGGGCTAGGGGAATGATACTGGGAGGTGGGGGCAGTGTAAGGGATATTATGCTGATCCTGGGATTATCGAGCAATGTGAGGGACAGGGGAGTGGTACTGAGAGATGAGGCAGTGAAAGAGATAGGATGCGAGTCCTGGGATTATAGGGCAATGTGAGGTACTGGGGAATGATACTGGGAGTTGGGGGCAGGATAGGATGCTGATTCTGGGACTAAGATGTAATGTGAGGGACAGGGGAATGGTACTGGGAGGTGGGGGCAGGATAGGATGCTGATTCTGGGACTAAGAGGTAATGTGAGGGACAGGGGAATGGTACTGGGAGGTGGGGGCGATGTAAAGAGTATGATGCTGATCCTGGGACTAAGGGGCAATTTGAGGGATAGGCGAATGGCATTGGTAGGTGGAGGCAGTGTAAGGGATATGATGCTAATCCTGGGACTATTGGGCAATGTGAGGGACTGGGGAATGATACTGGGAGGTGGAGGCAGGATAGGCTGCTGATTCTGGGACTAGTAGGTAATGCGAGGGACAGGAGAATGGTACTGGAGGAGGGGAGATGTAAGGAATATGATGCTGATTCTGGGACTAAGAGGTAATGTGAGGGACAGGGGAATGGTACTGGGAGGTGGGGGCAGGATAGGATGCTGATTCTGGGACTAAGAGGTAATGTGAGGGACAGGGGAATGGTACTGGGAGGTGGGGGCGATGTAAAGAGTATGATGCTGATCCTGGGACTAAGGGGCAATTTGAGGGATAGGCGAATGGCACTGGTAGGTGGGGGCAGTGTAAGGGATATGATGCTAATCCTGGGACTATTGGGCAATGTGAGGGACTGGGGAATGATACTGGGAGGTGGAGGCAGGATAGGCTGCTGATTCTGGGACTAGTAGGTAATGCGAGGGACAGGAGAATGGTACTGGAGGAGGGGAGATGTAAGGAATATGATGCTGATTCTGGGACTAAGAGGTAATGTGAGGGACAGGGGAATGGTACTGGTAGGCGTGGGCAATGTAAGGAGTATGATGCAGATCCTGGGACTAAGGGGCAATTTGAGGGACAGGTGAATGGCACTGGGATTTAGGGGCAGTGTAAGGGATAGGATGCTAATCCTCGGAGTAAGGGGTAATGATACGGAGAGGGGGCATTGTAAGGGATACTGGCTGTTGCAGTGAATGTTTGCCATCCTGGTATTGATAGGCCACATGTTGTGCCTCTGCCCATGCCATGCTCACTGCTTGTAGATGCTGCCGAAAGCTGTCTGCTTGGGTTTCTGCTTGGGCTGGGTGCCCTGCATGGGGTGGTGTGGGCAGCTCTTTACTATTCTGACAGCGTCACCCGTGCACTCAGAGAATGCTGAAGCAGTGCCAGGCTGGAGCCTGTGCAGTGCCATGCCCGCTGCTTCCGGCTGCTGGTGGGGTGCCTCTCGCGAGGCCGAGCCATCTGCAGTCACTGGGCTCTGTATAGGGGAATGTCCCTCCCTCGAGCACCCCGCCCCTATGAGAGGGGCTTCTATGGTGCAGCAATGTTCTCACCTGTAGAATATTCTAAGGCGATGGTCTTAGTCTTGAGTCGTGGAATGCGCCACACGATTCTGGCGTTGCTCACCTCCCCCCTGGTCCCTGCCAGGCACACCTGGCTCCTCAACTCCAACATTAGTATCTTGTCCAATGTTTATCATCAATTGCTATAGTCTGGCCCAGTGTCCCTTACTCTTTGGATTTAACGTTCTATGAGAAACCTGCCCAAATAAGGTCAAGAGCCTGCCTTTCCAGGACATACCCTGCTATGAATTTGCTCTCACTGGAAAAGCGTGTCCCTAATTCAAAAAAGTAGCTCTACCATTTTAGTGGATTTCTCGTTTGTCGAACAACGCACTGCTTAAGCTTCGTTTCCTACATCGCTATAAAGACTTGGTGTTGCCTCTTATTTCGGTCATGAGCGCAGTGTCTAGAACAATCATTTACCCAGTGCCCTGGAGCAACCATAAAATAGACACATTTCACCTCACATACATGCTCTGCTAATAAGAATGTCCTCTGAGACTAGTCTTCGGTTCCCGTGAGTCTGCAGAATCCACAATCCCAGCAGGTTCCTCCCATGGGGGCTATCCCATTGGAAGTAGTATTCCCTGAAAAGCACCCCAGTCCACAGCGTGTGTGTCCTCCATGATTAAAGTGAGCCTGTCCCTCCTATGAGTACTCTTCCACAGCGTGGAGCATGCATCTTGTGTGATGGAAGTCATTACAGTGGAGGCCTTTCTTCTGATATGAACCTCTTTTCACAAGGAACCGATTTGTGGTTTAGTGCTTAGGTCGTTGGTTGTGCAAGCAGACACTCGAGGCCGAGTTTCCTTGCCTGAGCAAAGTGTCTGAACTTGGGTAAACCCCTTTATCTCCTTTCCACATTGCTGCAAAGGTCGTTAGTGAGTATTAAAATGCTAACATTAGTATTAAGTGTTGTTTATTAATAAAACCTATACATTTTAACTTCCCAGGCCATACCTCTCTTTGCAAGTAGTTCCCAGTACAAGGTAGGATCAGTTAAAGGTCTTGTTTTGACAAGGGACCCGCGCCAGCTGTGTGTCCTGAGCCTTGCCTGATCTAACTCCAATCCCTAAAACCGTTGTTGCTGTACAATGATATGGCATGGTCCTGTTCGCCTACTGTGTTCGGGCCCAATGGCTCTGCATACTGCTTTTGAAGTTTGAGTTTAATTTTGGGCCGAGCTGACCTGGAGCATGCCAAGCAAAAGTACCAATGGGTAGCAGCAAGCATTGCCAAGTAAAACAAATTGAAGCTTTTATGGGTCAGGGGTGTTGTAAAGGAATCTTACAGACCACTGGTGCCATCGGCAATGAGAAGGCATTGGACACCAATCCTAAATACTTGGTTGTCACGTGCATCGCTGAACATTTTTCTAGCAGTAGATTTGACGTTCAACTTCATGTTAAAATATTTGGTCTTTAGGTAGTGCCAGTCCCATTCCAAACGGAGAAGGGGATTGTTTTAAATAGTTTTGCATTGAGATAAAGAAAATCAGTTGCCCGTTTGAAAAAGGACACAACGTCCAACCTTTGATTACTAGTTAGTGGATCAAAACAATCTTGCCTCATTGAAAAAACACTTTCATTTGTATTTATTGTATTTTGTATTTATATTTTTATTGAACAAGCGCTTCAACCAGAAACGCTGAAGAATAGGATAGTAACTCGGAGGTGAGGAGTCCAGTGAAGGGTGCTTTACCGAGGGACTTGTGAAAGATAAAAGGGTTGATGATCTTTTGGAGGAGGGCAAAAGGTATCTGGGTACATCCCGCTCTCTTGCCTTTTGTTACCAACACTTTTCACCTCTCATACAACCTACTCTTGGATTGGTCCATCTTCTGAGTTGTTAAATTAGTGAGGAATCTGTTTCAAGGTACTTGTGAAGTAGAACTCTGCGCCCTCTGTGTCAGTTCATGCACTTGCATTTAAAGGTCGCATTAGCCGGGGTAACAATGGAGTCCTTGATTCCTCCACTCCATTAGGAAAGGGCAATTTTAGAAAAGGTTACCCTTAGGATATATTGATGCGCCCATTCATTTGAATTCCATTAAAGAAAATGAAAGAAATCACACGCCTCATGTGTTAGTTTCACACAGTGTTAATTTATATAGAAATTCAATGCCCTTTGGTGATGACATGTGTTTCTACGTATAATACGTCCTTTTCAAATCAGGGCCAGTAGTTATTGTTGCATTTAATATCCTTCACAGCATTTTCATCCATTCATGGGATAATCCCTGTGCAACGTGTTTCGACGTATAAAATGTCTTTTTCAAATCAGGGCTACAAATCAAGTCCCAAAATGGTCAATCCCAGATATTATTGACAAAAATAATAATACATAATAAATTGCAATTGTTGTAATCATTGCCAAATTGTAACGTGAGTAACAAAACAGAACCTTCAAAAATGAATTTTGCAAAACATAAGTGTCAGCAGTTGTTTGTGCATTCATATATTAAAAAAAAAGTGGCCATATTTAAGGAGGGAGAAGGGGTAGGAGGTTTGTGGGAAGTCAACATAAAGAGAAAAGAGAGATAAAAAATATATAATAATGTCATTGGTGAGTATAATATAGAACTTAGTATAACAGCACAGTCACCCAGCCTTTGGATGACTGACAGTTGTGCAAATCACATCAAATTGCAGTCTACTTGTGTATCTTACCCAGTAGTTATTGTTGCATTTAATATTCTTCACAGCATTTTCATCCATTTTGGGACTTGATTTGTAGCCCTGATTTGAAAAAGTCGTTTTATATGTCAAAACACGTGTCACAGGGATTATCCCATGACTGGATGAAAATGCTGTGAAGGATATTAAATGCAACAATAACTACTGGCCCTGATTTGAAAAAGACGTTTTATACGTAAAATCACGTGTCATAAATTACATTTAAAGTTGCATTTTTCTTTCTCAGAAAGTCACAACATGACAACGTTCTTCAATTTATAGATAGCCACCATAAAATATATATTTTCTGATTCAGCGATTTATGCCGGGTCTGGGGACACTACTTGGACTGCTGCATGACCTTGCTGGAGTGAGCAATTGTTTTTTGCAGTTTATTCATACACCTAAATAGTCATGAACATCAAACCTCCTAAAACACACATTAGTTGTATTTTCTATCAGCTCACCTAGTTTTGGATGTCTGCCATTTATAGGAGTGTCACACTCCCATTTTTATCCCTAGCTCAAATTACACACATTGTATGATGTTGATATTTACATAGAACTGACTGGCTTCTTGTGATCTTTTATATGAGTCCTGGATGAGCTTACCGGGGCACACATTTCTCTTTTTTATCAAGGAATTTGAGTCCCATGTTATTCCATAGCAAGAAGTTTTCAGTTTCACATTCAGAACCCAGGCAGTTTTGTTTCTCCAAAGTCACATGACCTGGACATCTGCTTGGCTCCATGTTATTCCAACTTGGCAATTTAGTCCATTAGGCCTGTTTGAAGTTGAGGCCCTGTTTATTGGGATTCTATAACTAATCTGAAAATTCATGCCAGTGTTCCCTTTTCTTACCTCTTCCATGGATTCAATCTCCAAAAGTGTATTTCGTAGCATTTTGCTGAAACAGACCTGCATTACTGGTATGCATTGTCACAAAGGTCTCTGGAATCAGAGATCCAGATACTGTCCAGCAGTTTAATGGGGATACTGCAAAAAAAAACTACAATCACATTTGCAAGCTGAAAGCAGTGTCTTTTTTAAAATCAAAAGATGTGTTTTACATGCCATATATTTTATTTTGATCCATTGCATTTGTGTCTTCTTTCCATGGGTAAGTATGTTTCCTTAATCTAACAGTTGCAAAGACATAAGTGTTTATTCTGAATTGTCCACACATGGGCCACAGGTTACATGGAAAACCTGTGCCCACTTTAAAACCAAGTAGACCTTTCCTTTGTAATAATGTCAGTTTGCATGTTGGAAAGTAAGTGTTCCTGTTCGTGTCAAATGAAATATGTCACTTGGCTTCACTTTTAGATATGTCACTATTCCTTTTTATTTTGCAAATGCGCAGCATTTTAATGTATGGCAGTCTCATGAATCATGCTGCTTTTCGTTTTTCCCAGTCACAATGTGCCTTTTACCATTTTACATGAAGTCAGTATATGCAGCAACACATGTCTTTTGGAATCCATTGGGCACATTCAGCAGTATTAAGTTCTAAGGCACACTTTTCTTCACCTGGGTGCCTTCCCATTTTGGTGAGGTATTTGGCTGAGGTCCACTTTTCACATTCACTAGGCCTCATGTTGGAAAGTAAGTGTTTTGGGCTGGCCTGCATGTTTCAATGGGTCTCATCCACAAGCCCGCTTTAATCTAACACTAGTGGCCTTGCTTAGCCTCTCAGTTCATATAATTCTAGGTTTGAATGTATAACCCACAGTTTGAACCATGCACCAGCGGCAAGACCTACTACAAACAATCCTAATAAGAGGTGTGTTTTAAAATATGGTCTGAAGATAATAATGAAGATAAGCCTGGCCAATGAAAATGGAAGAATTGTGGAAAGATGGGATTTCTTTGAGGAGGTTTTGCCCAATCATATGTGGTGGATGGAGTGTAATAAATGTATCTGGGAGTGTTTTAAATTGTTGCAAAAAAGTATGTAAACTGCCATTTGGTGTTGTTTTGCTGAGACTTGGGTCAGTTTTGTCCTGCAACACGATCTAACCGCTCCCCGGAGCTTTGTACAATAAACTTGCTTTATGTACAATCGTGTACTCACTTCTTAAGTGGTGGGCCTGTTTTGGGTTAAGGTGATTAAAGATCCACCCCTGCAGTACTATAAACAGACACGGACGGTATTTTAAGTGTACATATCTACCATAATTGCCCAAGCACATTCTTGGGTCCCTCATGCAGCCAACAGTACTCAAACTCTATTGTATCATACCACAAAACTGACTTGGAATCCCAGTGCATGTATTTGTAGACTCTCTCTAGAAGACAGTCCATATTATTGACAAACACACATCCATAATAATCCAAGCATTTAGCTCTGCCTAACTCCATCCCTGTGTCTGCAAACACCCTGCCCACTTTTGCTCCCTCTTACTTCACCCTCGCTCGGGATATTATTCCCAGGAGACTACGGTCTAGAGACTCCCATTGGGGGCACAATATGCCTCAGACAAGGATTCAGTGCATTGAGACTATTACAGTGGTGATATGGTGCAGTTCAAAAGCGGAGTAACATACTATTATGTAACATGACGTAACGTAACATATCAGTGAATCGGGATGCTAAAAACGTACAACATAGATTATGTATGACGTTCATTCATCAGCAGTTTTTTTAATTCGTTTTTTGCCAAACAATTTTGGATGAATAAACACATCACAAAATAATGGGGGGGGGTAGGGGATATAAAGGGTAGGCGTGGTGGGGAATAGGGAATAAATAACAGCATAGGGGGATTTTGGGGGAACCTCCAAATAAAAAAATAGAATTCAATAGGTTTTTTCAGGCAAATATGTTCAGCAAAAAACGAATCGGAAAAAAAAAACGGGATGATTGAACATGGAACCATAGCAATAGACTTTAATAGCAGGAGGAGGATTTGTGTTATATGGAGAATCAGCTGGCGTGGGGTCGGTGTGAAGATGTAGGACAGGAGTGTGCGGGGTTGTAGATAGTGTGAGCAGAAAAATTAAGAATTTCATAAAGCGGGACAAAGGAGTAGAGAGAAATACACATATAGAGGCTAGAGCAGTAGTGAAGGTGACTGAGGACCATTGTGGAGATTAAGGTTTTAGAAGTGTGGTAGACAAGGAGAGGACGAATCCTGAGAATACTGAGAATGCTTAACTTTCCACTGAGGCAGAAGAGGTAACAAATGGCTGCAGCTTTAGTTCCTTTTCAGAGAGCACCCTAAGATTGTCTTGGGTGCAGGTATAGAAAGATCATGGCGAAAGGATAATGGGGAAGGGAGGATGGGTGGGGTGTTTGGAGCTGGAAGCTGCAGTGCTTCGATCTTAGAACAGTTAAGCATGAGGCTCCTGAGCACCATTTAATGGTGGAGAGATGTTTAATTATATGGAAGGATGGGTCAGGTTTGAAGGCAGGTGGAAAATATGTGTGAAGAGAAACCAACAGAGGTTTGTTTCCTGAGAGAGCAGAGGCATAGACAGGCTAGGGCCTGAGTGGGCGAGGCGCACCCAAAATCTGTCAATTCCCACTCAGCAGCGCTGTGTGGGCGTTTACAGATTTTCAATCCACTGCAGTGGGCCCTACTACATTAGCTTTAGGCCTCACCTTTTGGAGAATCCTGTCTACTCCTCTGTGATAGAGTATGTTTACAGTATGAGGAGTCATTTTTTGAGAACTGACCCTTCATGAACATCCACAGGGAGGGAGGTGGCAGCAGAGATGTCAGTATTCCAGGATATGGAAAATTGTTAGCAAAGGTGAATAGAAGAGTGGCGTGGTCGATAGTATAAAAGGCAGAAGAGGGGTCATGGACGATGAGAACTAATAGCGTTTCAAGTGGTAGGTGGAGGTGAGGAAGTTGGACATATGAATGTGTGCCATGTCTGTGGAGTGCCTGCCTGCTGTTGAATTCAGTTTGGCATGGGTCGCAGAAGCCATTGGTTTTTCGGGTAGAAAGTGGTACAATTTGACATTGTGCACTCAAGGATTTAGGAGAAGTGACATAGGAGGCAGACAGACTGATACTTAGAAGGATTATCATGGTGCTTGGTCAGCAGAAGGTTCATGAGGATGGGTAAGATGGTAGCAGTCTTTTAACAGGCAAGAGAAACCCTGGATCAATGAGAGAGGTTGACGAGAGGGGAGAGGTAGGATGGTAGGGACAGGTCACGGATGTTAGATCCTTGATAGTCTGTTGGGGCGATGGGGTCCGCATGCACACATAACAGGTTGGCCATCAGGAAGATTGGTGCCAGTTCTGTAGGGAAATAAGCAATTGATTGGTTAAGGAGATGGGGAGAGAGGCAGGATGGAGGTCAACGTGTCTCTGAATTTGGATATGTTTGGGGACAAGAGGTAAGGTCATTGTCTGCCAAAGCTAAGGAGATAGTACAGAGGTAAGGGGGAACAAGCATCTGGTGGGTGGAGCAACATTTTCTGGGATGGGAACTAAGAGAGGAGATTAGATAAGTATAGTAGTAAAATGTAATCAAGTCAAGGACAGTTGACAAAGCAAGAAGGGATTCCTTGTAGTTAGCAAGTAGAGGAGCGTGGGACGTATGCCGGCAACAAAAGTGGACTTGCATGCTCTTCTCCAGCTGGCAGTTCACAGGGGTGATCCAGGGACGGAAGTCTGTTTAAGAGGGGGTTTTAGAGCAAGTGGAAAATGTTTTTCGAGCAAGGGGGCAAGTGCCACGTTGAAGCCCCAAAAGGCTTGCTCACTGGACCTTGCGTAGAGTGGAGGGAGAGCTAGGATTGAGGGCCTGACATCAGTCCGATAGCGAGCACTGAGTTGGGTTTGATTTAAGTTTCATGATCGAGTGGTGGAGAGAGAAGGTGGAACAAAAACAGAGAAGAAGCTGATAGCATAGTCTGAGGAAGAGGGTGTCAACAAATGTGGTAGAACTGTGGTAGGATGAGAAGAATACAAGGACAGGGAGTTGCTAGATTTATGTGTTGGTTGGTTCTGTAGTGCAACAAGGGGATGACTGGTGAGGAGGCGGCTTCAAGATGCTCGGTGTTAGTGATATGTTTGAGGTGGAGGTTCATCATCGCGATGATTGGGGCATCGGTTGGGAGAGAGTTTTGGATAGATGAGGTGAATAGTGTGATGTGTTGGTGCATCAGTTGTGCCACAATGTGCTTGAAGGACTAGGGACTGAAGTCAAAGTGGTGAGAGGGGCAAATTGGCATAAAGCCTACCAATTCCCTTTCCTGGTCAGTTGGGTAGATGACGGAAGATGCGTTGTCTGATCTAGTGAAGATTTGTGGAATTTAATCCATGGTGTTGGTAATCCATTTCAAGTGTATTTTCACATGCCTTTCCCCTTCTTTTTTAACCTCCATATCCCTTATTTGTGTTGTACATGTTTATAATGTTTTGTTTATTTTGTATTTATTAAAAATGAAAAATGATTCACCAAGATGCACGGTACAAAAGGCATATTGATGCCTACAGCAGTCCCATTGCTGGGTGCTTTGCAAACCTTTACAAAGCCATGATACAATGTTGTATACATTAGACCTGCTCGGGGTGGTGAAAAAGTTGGGAAGCAGGACAGGCAAGACTTTAAATAAATCTTCAGTATTTACAGGTATATGAAGATATGTAGTCCAGGGCTGATGGTGCTTCGGGATCATTGCCGGGGCATGATATCACTCTAGGACTCCGGAGCTCTCCCACTGGGAAGGATGGTGAGTCCTAAGCAGGAACTTGATGCCCATCTATGTTGGATTATCCTTACTTTCTGAGGCTTGGCAATTTCAGTGATGTGGTGCCAGGAGCATGAAGGAACTGGGAGAGCTCAGAACTAGTGCCAGGGAGTGAGTGCCAGGAAATAGATCCTCCGGTTGGTGCATGGGTGGGCTCACCCAAGGATGGAGTTTTGTTATGCTGAGTAGATGTATAAAGTGCTTGTAAACCCTTGGATCTCAGGGCACGAGGACAGCAAAAAGAGGGAGGAAAAACAGTGCGAAGATTAGAATCGTTTTAGGAAGATCCGCGTTTTGAGTTTTTACCTCAAGAGTAACTGGTGTGCACGTCGCTGAAGCTTGTCCTGCAGCGAGTTCAACAGGGTAGGCGCCAAGACAGTAAATCATTGTTCTCCCCTTTGAGGTCCCTTAAAATTAGGAACCTCACACAAAGTGCGTTCAGCGCTTGCAAGGGAGCAGAAGGAACATACCTGCACATCTCCTATGTCAGAAGGATGTTGCATGGTTATGTAGAGTCTTATGGACCAAACAGAAGCCCCTGAAAAAATGTGCCTGTACTCCATTGCCAATCCCTGCAAGGCAAGCCGCAGCATGATTTGAGGGTGCATGGGGGGTGTTTAGCAAGACCCACTGAGAAGTGACACATCACTCACTGCAGATTTTAAAGCATCCAAGGAAAGAAAAGGGGGGATCTTCCGAAGGCAACTCCAATGGATACAACATGAGAGTGCAACAGAGCCTGAGATTTAAGTGAAAGTTTGGAGTCAAGCAAACAACAAAACATGTTCAACACTTTATGGTGGAGAGGACAGCATGCTAGATAAAGAGGCCATAGAGGGACGGGGGGGGGGGTGCGATAAACCGGATGTTCCTCCTATCACTAGGACCTCCATCTTGTCAACACTGAGCTCAAGCCAATCTGCCGTCATCCATCCTGAGACATTAAACCTGCATTATGAGAGGAGCATTGCAGTGGTCTCGAGACCGCCGCCCAGTCTAGTCAACAATCTGGCATAATCAGCGTAAGGAAAAACGCGGAAACCGAAAGTACAAATGAATGATGCCAAGGCTTCCACGTGCGCCCGAAATAGGAGGGGAGGTAGGGACGCAGAAAGGCAATGAATGGGACGAAGTGAAGGCACCGATAGAGATGGCCTGTTGGCAATCATTTAGAAGGGACCTGGGCCAATGGAGGGAAGAGGCGCTGACGCCCACTTCCGTCAAGCAGTGTAGCCAAATGCCGTGGTCAATGGTGTCATACACATCAGAAAGATCTAGAAGCATCAAGATTGAGGCACAGCCACCATTGATGGTTAACAGTCTCGGGAGGATAGCTCAGCGGCAACCTGCTCGCCTTGGAAGCAAGACGACACGGAGCAACACTGGTTCGATCCTCGAGTAAGTGCTTAGAAACCTCTGGTTATCAAGCACGTTCTAAATAACCTATCATATCATATCATTCACACACATGGTTCATACAAAAGAAGAATGCATTTGATTAAAGAGCAATTTTGCATGGATAGCCGCCCTGCGTGAAGCCAGCGCATGTACATGAGCGACGATCACGATCACGGTGTGGATAGAAAAGGTAGTTTCCTTCTTGAGGTGAGCAAAGGGGTAGAGGGGGAGTCACAGTAGGAGGCTGGGTCAGTATTTTGGTCTGCAGAGGATGAGGGTGGCGGTGGGTGGGTGCGTTAGTAGAGTGGAAGGTGAGCTGGGGATGGATTGCGCAGATGTTCAGAAGGTTAAGGTTTGACAGCTGTTTTAGTGAAGGCGGTGAAGGGTTTCAGTTTCAGGTCGACGAGAATCCCCTGATTGTGAGGCTTGGGGGGATGGGGAAAGGGAAAACGAGCAGTGACCATGTTCTCCCCTTACTTTTGTCTGTGCCCCCCTACTTATGTCTTTGGCCCCCTCTGTGCCCCTCCTAAATTTGATTTCTGGCGACGCCACTGCAAATGCGTGGTGAGGTTTTGGAGGCCAGGAGTGAGATCACTTCAGTGTTAGAGGAGTTAAGCATCGAGCCACCCAGCACCATCCAGTAATGGGCAGCCCATAGTGATGGGGGAAGGACAACAGCTCATGGGGGGAGCGGGGCGAGGAGAAGAAGGTCTGAATACGACCATCAAATAGATGATATGAGAATCCAGAGGAGGAGTTGAGTTTTCAGAGAAATGGGGCGTAGGCTGTGAAGAGGAAGGGACCAAGGACATACCTTTGTGGGACCCCTACTGGGTAAGAGGGGCAGAGGAGGCTCCAGTGTTCCAGGAAATTGAAAAGGATTTATTTGCAAAACAGTGGTCACCCAAGAGGGGACGGTCCCCCGGAAGTCAAAAAACCTGTAGGAAGGTGGGATGGTGAACTATGTCACATGCGATGGAGCAATTGAGAATGAGCCCAGGTGACAGTGGGCACTTGTCAGTCGGAGTTGAACTGAGGAAGATGGAGACCACCTGGGAAAGTGCTGTCCCCTTGAAGTACACCTTTTAAACAGGTCTTCAAATTGAGCGACAGCTGAATGCTGTATTTAGGTTGCATGTATTCAGAACTTGCAATCATTTTTTGAAGGAAATTATTGGCTGTTTTCACTCTTCGAAAATGTTTCTAAATTAAATATATATTAATATGTACCTTGTCAGCAGAGTCAGAACAGCAAAAATATGTGCTCAGACCAGTTCAGGAGAATGATTGAGAGTCTGGGAGGAAAGTATGGGAGTCCGGCATCCATTATAGAGTTTCAATACGAGTTCATTCTTTAGTGTGCAACTGGAATGTGTACAATTGCAGAACTCTTTCTGCTGCGACCAGCGTGGAATACCTTGCAAAATGATTGGTATACCCAGAAGCGGAACAGGGGGAAATGATGCCTGTTCTACTTCCGTGCAGGAAGTCCCACCCACTGCTGACATATGGCTTGCTTGCAGCACAGTCTCCTAAATGCCGCCTTTTGTCCCAACCCCAGACTGAGCCCACCTGACCACTGGAAGATCCTCGGCTGGGAGAGGTTGAAGGCACAGCAAAGATGCACCAGTCAGACACTCAGAGCCAAGGATGGCAGTTTCCGCACACGAAGGACCATCCCACAAGGGTGGGATCCGGGGGGAACGCAGAAAGCCTTGAGAAGGTGGTAAGGAGATGGTAGCGACCAAGGGATAGGGAGGAAGTGGAACTGATTTAATTATTTAATTGTTAGGGGAATTGAAAGTGTTTAATTATTAATTTGTTTGGCAAGTTGTTAAAAACAGAATTGTTAGTCTGTAAAGCCAGGGGCCAGGTTAGCGTTTATTTGTGAGCTTTGGCCTGTCACATTAAAGCAACCTTTTCCACTACGCGCGAGTCTGGATGTTTTTGCAGTAAGCCCAAATGACTCCTCCGGGGAACAATTCATTAGCGTGTGAAATTATTAATTAATGGACATGACACTGCAGACAGGTTTTTAAGGCCCTGGAATGTGTCTTTCCAATGTTATTGGAATACCTTCAGTTAAACAATATGTCAGGATCAGTGACAATCATTTTGTAGCGGAAACAAGCATTGACAAAGCCAATTTACTTATTGTGTCTGTAGGTATTGACTCACTATTTTTACTCCCTCTGTCCCCACCGGCCATCTCCACCCCCTCTCGTCCCCCCGTGATGTTCCCTTGTGCCCCCCACCCTTCTCGCACACAGGTGTTGCCTGTTTTACTTAATTCTTCTACCCTGCTCCCACCCCCACCCCCACCAGCCTATTTCTGCCGGAGTCTGTCCTGATACATTCTGGTTTGACCATCACCGTCTTGTGGCCAATGCTGGACTTGACTTTTAAGGACTTCATTGATTCACGGTCACACTTTCTCAACTCTCATGCTGGACTTCCTTTGCATCTTGTACTCATGGTGGCCCTGAATCATGCTGTTCCCGTCTTCATCTTGTCCTGGCTTGCAACATTATGTGTTACTACTGACTTCAATTGTATTTGCTCTCCCCTCTTGCATCACTCTTTTTGACTGCTTACTCTCTGTTCACTCCTCCTCTCCCTTTTGCACTTTTCCTATCTCATCCCCTTACTTTATTCTATGCACTTACTCTATCAGAATTGTCCCTGGACCTAGTATGATAGCAACCTTGTCTGTCTCCTCCCTCCTCCCCTTACCTGTTAACACCCCCCCAGCCCTATCTGAAATGTCGTCAGGCCTAGTACGATAGTCGCTTGTTTTGTTCCTCCCCTCCCTTTCTTCACCCCTCTCCCTCACCTTTTGTTTTTCTCCGGCTCTACCAGAAATGTTGTCAGGCCTAGTACGGTGGTCGCCTGTCTGTTTCCATTTCCTTCCCACTCTCCCCCTCCCTTCCTTATCGGTAGAATGTCCTTTCATCGCCTGCCTTTTCATCCCCAAGCTTTTCAAAGTGCACATGCCATTGAATGTGCTCATCAAATTTTTCAGTGGGGGTGGGAAAGGGCAGATAAGGGTTGGGCGGGTGGGCAATGGCAAAAAATAAGTGTGGGAGGAGGTTTGGGGGGTACCCCACAAAAAAACCAACAAAAAACCAATGAGCACATTCGATGGAATGTGCACATTAAAAAGCTTGGGGATGAAAAGGCAGGCGATGAAATGACACGGAACCTCCTATGTCTTAGCTCTTGCACTATCCGAAATGTCGTTAGACCGAGTACGATAGTTAATTTCACATCCTTACTGTTCATGGCCTGTATGAATGTCATTCTATTTTTCCTTGTTCCCTCCCTGGCCTTGAAGCGCTTTGAAACACATTTTGTATAGGCGCTATATAAATAAGCTATCATATCATATCATATGTGCCGGATATCATTATCACCTGCACATGTAACACCATCATTTACTATGCTACTCACATCACATGACAAACATTCCTATCATATATTGGCCATCGCCATCAAATCCACAGGTACACACAATTCACATATGTTGCCATCAAAGTGCAATATTTGGCACGGATGCTCATTGCATTATCAGGAATTGCGGCCAAATGCCCAGGTACTCAGCTCCTAGGGGAGGTATTGTGAAGCTGGGTTTGCGGAATGGCCTTCAGAGCCCACCCCACTATCCGCCTACCTGGGGATCAGGCCCTCCGCATCATTATGGGCAATGCCGCAGGGCCGCCCAAGGCGAGGCAGGGTAACTGATGTTACCATGTGGCAGGCCAGGGAGAGTAGCAGCCCCCACCCCCAAGCCTGCTCCTCCCCCCCCCCCACGGACACGGAGACACGCAGTCTCCAGCATACAAAAGCAAGGGAAGGGTGAGGTGTGTACAATCACCTCACCCTTCCACCAAGCAACAAGATGCTAACCACCAAGAAGGAAGGGTAAGGGTGCGGCCCATACAATTTGCATGCATATGGGTTCAGCAGTTATAAGGCACGCGTCTTCTTTTGAAAGTCACTTCATTCACTGTAGAAAGATACACACAGCATTGAATGTTTGCGGTGCAGGAAGTACTTAGTCAGTGCATGTCCCCAGCTCTGTACTATGTACACGGCGACAGTTAGCAATTGGTGGCTTCTACAGCAACGAACCACAACTATGTTCAAAAACATGTAATTTATTGTACTATTATGTTATTTTTGGATGCGAGAAATTACAAAAGGTGAGAGAGAACACAATTAAGACAAGAGATGATGGTTAAAGACAGAACACCGAGGTCAGAGATGATCCAGGAAGAACGCGAGTGACATCAGATCCTATTAACATAACACTGGAGGCAGACAGCACAAAGAGAGCGAAATAGTACAAAGTGTGAAGGAGAAAACACTAAAGAGGGAGTGCAAAAGGAGGAAGGGAGAGAGCTGCCACAATGATGGGAGCTACAAAAAGAATGAGAGGACACGAGAGCACGAAAATGGGGTGCAGAGAAACAGGACAAAGAATGAGGATGCGCCACCACCGGGGGCAGGGTGGCACAGGGGCAGTGTGCTTGCCTTGGGCAGATCGCCAAAGAGATAGTGGTTTCGTGATTGGCACGCGGACAGCATTGCGAAAAAAATAGTCACAATATTAGAGAGCGGTTGGACATAAAGCGAGTGCTGGGCCATAGAGGGAGGTTGGGCAAGAGAGGGAGCACAGGGCGAGAGGTGGAGTGATGGGAAGGGAACAGTGGTGGAAATGGAAAATAATTGGTGGGGGATCCCACAAGGGCGTGGTGGGGCGGAGTTTAGAGCTGTCAGTTGACCTCCAATCAAAGGATATGTCCAAAATAATAGTTTAAAACGGCGCTATTTTTTTCATGCTGCTTCTTTTCCAAACTATGTATCAATTCCACTTTAAACCACTTCCATGGCACTGGTGAGGAGTTACTTCACTATGCGGATAATAGTTTTGACCAGTGTTGCTGAGTAAATATTCTTTAAAATGCACAATTTCCATCCCATTTTATTAAAAAATACTCCCCCTTGGGTACTATTCAAACTGGGTGATTTCTGTTTGCCATAAGCAACCTTTTCTTTTACTTGAACGACACCCGGCACAGCTCCTGCAGCTCCCCTCTGAAAGCAGTTAGGTGGCTGCGTTGTGTGTGATAGTTTCAATGTTAGTAGGGGTATTTATTCATGCATTGTTTGTCGCATACCTGTGTATTTATTTATGTGTGCAATGTTTGTCGGACACTGGTATCCGACAAACATTGCATGGAAAAATAAATAATCCCATGTATCCGACAAACATTGCATAAATAAACCGGGTCTTGGCTGAGGACCGGGCAGTGGCTGAGGACTGTAACTTCCTCCTGTGACCCTTTGCACGGGGTCTCCAGAGGAAGTTACTTTCTTTTTTCTAAAATTATTTTCTTTTCAGCACTGACTCTGGCCGGATCCTGAGATCCGGTTGCACATCTGGTGCCCGATCTCGGATCTGTCGATAGCCGGCCCAATCACCAGCCCTGGAAGGGAATCAGAGTGTGAGCTGCGGGAAGAGGGGCAGTGGCGGTTCAGAGAGGGAGTGTCAGGCCAGAGATAGAGCAACTGTGATGAAAGAGGGAGTGAAGGGGGTGAAAAGTGGGAGCAACTGGGAGAACAGAGAGAGCGGATAGCAGATCGGGAAAAAGCATGAGGGAGAGCGCATTTGACCGCAAGAAAGGATGCGAGATGAAGACATCTCAATCCCTGGACATCTGGGACTCCTTCTTACAAATTGTTAACAGACAACATACAAAAGGTGCACATAATGACATCCTGGCTGTCTTGCAGCCTCACATAAACTGCCTCACATCTTGGCTCCCTTATGCCCTCCAGTCAATGAAGCATGTGCCACAAAATGCAGCAATGAACGAAATGCTGTGCCCCAAAATATGTTCATTTGATGCCACAAAATGTTCCAGTTTATGCCGCAAAATCCTGGAGGGACTGCTTGGGAATGTCATACTACATCGGTTCGATCCCTAGTGCACCCCTTAAAAGATGGAAGAGTCTGGCAACATAAACAATATAAATAAATAAATAAATGCCAAGAGTGTAGCACGGTATCGCACTGCATACATTAGAGGAGACGTAGGAAGAGTGACAGCACATTGGAGGAGGGGAAATGGATGAGGGGCGGAGTGCAATGCGCGTGGCAGCACAAATGAGACCGAACACTTCTGAAAGAGGGCACACGAGGACAGTACACATCGTAAGGAGAGAGACGCAGCAGGACATGCTGATGTGGACTTCAGCTGTGACATCTGTAATCTTTTTCTTTTAGCGCACCGCAGTTCATCTCAAAGTGTTGCCGCTGTAGGCACATTGCTAGGTGTGAGCCAGTGTAGATTTAAATGCCGGCTTTCCGGCTGTCACCGAGGCTGCTGGGTTCGGGGAGGGGGCCCAGTCATAGGCTGAGTAGTGTGGGTTCACTTTGCTTCTCATACCAGATCCCTACCTAAGTAATAAATTACAGACAACTTATGTGTATGGAAAAGTTGTAGGCCGTAGGCATTTTATTTTCTTACAGAAAATACAACACAACAAAAATAATTACACAGCCATATGCTTTTGGGCACATTGTGTCCAGTTCCGAAGCTGCCCAAGGCTCCTCCTGAGTCCTTGTTATCCCTGAGCCTTCGTTCCTGGGCACATGCCGCCTACGACGTGTCCTGGACCGTGTACCGAAAGAGTACTCGGCGTTCCTTTCTTCTGCCTGCTCCTTCTTTTTTAGACCGTGTACCGAGAGAGTACTTGGCGTACTGGCTCCTGCCTGCATCCCTTCTTCTTCCGTTTTTCTTGTAGGGTGGGTTGGGTGGCAAAACGTTTTTCCTTCCCCTTCTCCAGGTACCAAGAGCCTACCCGAGAGAGGTGAGCTCTTACCTGGTTTGTGCCGCCTCTCCTTTTCCAGGCTTACTTATACCCCCCCCGGCCTTTTGTTCCTTCCTGGGGGTGGCCGGGTTACCCCCTGACCCCTTGCTGTTACAATTCGCACCTTCCCAGGTGCTGTTTCTTGCCCTTCCTGGGCTTTTGTTTCTTGTGGCGCCATTCGGATGCCCCTCCCTACGCTTTCGCGCCGTTTTCCCCCACCCCGCGCCTAAACTCCCAGACCCTCTATCGTCCCGCATTTCATGCGGCCTGGGGCCTGGGTCATTCTCTCCCACAGCAGCAGGCAGCTACCACCAGCGGGAAACTTAGAGCCTTGGTGGCTGATGGCAGCCATTGATAATAAAAAAGGGCCCCACCGCTGGACCGAGGCATGCACGACCTAATCTAAACCACTGCTGTCCGCCATGTTGCAGAAGAGTCTGTTGCTTCCCCTCCCGGCCGCTCCCCAAACTGCCATTGAATGCATTTAGTACATTGAATCCTATTTCAATTCAATGCAGGTGTTGAACATTTCATCTCAATGCATTGCACCATTTTTAAATCTGCTCGAATCTGTTTTTTTTCATACTATCCCCTGTTCACTGTTGATGAATGAGAGCGCACCCATCCCACCTTTACCACTTGCTAAGTTCATGTCACCCCTCTATAGTGCCATCCTCAAAGGTTTGGTTTATTTGTTTCTTTTTTGTTTTTCCTTATCTTCTTCCCTAGCCATTTATTTAATTGCAATTGTAGTGTGACTATGCTCCTTTCAATTAAAACATTGAAATCTCGTGCGCTCTCTATGTAGCCCAGTGAGTCCATTTTCCATGTTGCGTTTGCTTTTCACTGCGATGCGTTTCCATACATAAACGTGGCGAGGTGGCAGGATACCCTTCCACGCTGCCTGTGATGCCACCTGGGACTTGACGTGTAGCGCCCTTGCCTGCCCCATCAACCTGCGAAAATGCTGGCAACAGTTGAAAGTCCTAAGCCACGCCCATAAAGAAGTATTGCATTGGCCCGTGCAAGAAAGCAGCCATTTTTGCGGAGAGGGTTCTTGAAGCGGCAAACCACAAGTCCCAGATGTGGTCCCCTCTCTTTAGTTTGGTAACGTGTACTCAAAAAAGACGTGCGAGGTGCAACCACTTCCCAAATAAAAAAAGAAAACGCACTACAAGATGTCCTTCTCCACGACAGGTTATACACATATCGAGTTTTACTGTCTAATTACCATTAAAACAATAGAGGGTCCCTTTGCTCATGTGTGACCAGGGGTGTTGCTAGGTCTGGAAAAGACCCGGGGCTACGCTGATGTTGGAAATGTCGGGACTGGGGGCTAGCTAGCCTTTTGGTTGTAGCTCCTGAGATTCTATCCGGGGCTACAACCAAAAGACCAGGGGCTATAGCCTCCTTACCCCCCCCTCCTCGCAACGCCTCTGTGTGTGACCCCTTTTATGAACTCTTTACCTCGTCACTTGATGCATCACGAGGTTCTTAAACGAACATACACCACACTCCTCCTTTTTCATAAGTGGGTAACATAAACAGCACCATCATTTCAGTCCACAACAGATGGATGTTCTGCAACACAAACATTTTTGAGGACACAGCGGCAGTCAGTTGACGAGGCTTGCCCATAATGGGAAATCACCCTCAAAGTCTTTCAGGTAACCAGGCTGCCTGCGGCGTTCCCTGATGCGATAGCGTCTCCCGTCTCCCGAATCTTCACCGCTCTGATTCCTTCCTCCCCCTTGATATGTTATACTTTCCTTGTCCTCGCTGGACACTGGCTTTTCCAAGTCAGTGTCCTCGCTCTCCATGCCTGGCCACCATGGGGACATTGGTCTCTGCGAGCTGGTTGTGCTGCCACCATCACCCCTTTCCATCGAATTCCCATCTGATTGAAGAAACTGGAATTTCTCGTTACTGTGACTGTGGTCTGGCCATCGGATGCAGTTATCATAGTTCCTTTTGCTTTTACTACGTTCAGCAGGTTAGGCTCGTGGGGTGGGGACCTCTTTCCTCTTGGGTATCTGGACCGTATTAGCACATTGTCCCCTACTTCTAGACGTTCATCTTGTAGGCCCCTTCTGGTATTTTCTCTCTCCTCCTTCATCCAAATACCTTTTCCTCATCTATCACTCCAGTACTGTAGCATGAATGATCAGCCAAAAATCCACTTGGGCATCTTTGAAAAAGGGCCTTTGCAGGAGGTACTCTGCTCGAGCAGTGTGGGGTGGTGCGATATTCAGATTGGAACTGGTATAAAGCTCACCGTTCGCACTCACCCTGTCCATGTGCAATGCAGAACACGTTATTGAGTGTTCACATCATCCTCTCAGCATCACCGTTAGCTCTGAGTGACACTGGTGTTATTTTCCGGTGTCTTATTCCTAGGTCCTGAAGATATTCGCGAACCCTCCGCTATGGAAAGGCGGGCCATTGTTGGTGCAGACTTCCTTAGGGAGTCTGTGGGTGGCGAATACCTTTTCTAAGATGGGTACACCGTCTTCAATTGAGGTGGGTTCTACAAATTCCACCTCTGGATAACTTGACCATTGGGACACCAGGACCAAGAAGTGGGTGTCACGGGAGGTGGAACAAAACATGTGTACTGTTCCCCAGAGGACGTTGCTCCGGTCCATGGACTCTCTGCAGGGTTCTCTTTGATGTGGTAATGCTGCTTGATACCACATGCATGCACGGACAAACTCTTCCAATTTGTCTTCGAGGCCTGGATATCAGACCTTCAACTGGAGCCTAGCCTTGGTTTTGGCCTCTGTGTGCCAGTTTTAACACTCGCTGTACCACACTAGAGGGTATGACCAATTTTGACCCTTGCAGGATCAGGCCGTTATCCATGAATGTTAGTTTGGTCCGCACATGCCACATCTGTTCCAGCATTCTTTTTGCCTCATGTGTGCACCTATGTAACTGTTCCAGGACACGTTTCCATTCTTCTTGGTTTCCAGCAGATTTCAACAAGTGGAAACTCTTGTCATTTGCTGACGCTTCCTGTATCTCCTTAGGAGCCATTGACGTGGGTGTCGCAGCTGACATCAAGGTGTTCAGGAATTCTTCTGTCTCTTTCCCTTTGTCCCTTTCCTCCTGTCCCTTTGACTGTGCAAGTGGTCGGGACAAGTAGTCTGCTGCGATGGCATTCCCTGGGTGGTGAACCAGCTAAGGTTGTTTTTTTTGCAAGGCTAGCAACCACTTCTCGATCCTCGCTGAAAGCTTGGAAGATGATCCGATCATGATTGGGAGAAGAGGCTTGTGGTCGGTGTGATGGTCACTGGTTTGCCAAATACATAGATGTAGAAGTGTTTACAACCCCAGAGAATAGCTAAGGCCTCTCGCTAGATTTGCGAGTATCTGTTTTCAGTGTCCGAGAGGGCTCTACTCGCAAATGCAACAGGACAAGCCTCCCCTCTGCATCAGGCTGTGTCAGTACAGCCCCAAGCCCAAATGGGCTGACATCTACGATCATTTCTGCTCTCTTGTTTGGGTCAAAGAATGCCATGCTGTCCTCTGCTGTAAATGCGTTCTTAATTTCCTCAAAGGAGCTTTGTTCCATGGCAGTCCACTTCCAACTGCTGCCCTTCTTGGTGAGATTGTGAAGGGGCTCTGATAGGCTGGCCATGTTACGTATAAATCTTCTGTAGTATGTGACCATACCGAGGAAACTGAGGCATTAGTAGGGGGTCCGGCTGTCTGGATGTCCTTCACCTTGGCGGGATCAGGAGAGATCCCACTCTCTTGAAATACGAAACCAAAAAATTCAATCTTATTCTGTAAGAACACACATTTCTCTTCATGTAAAGTAAGCCCCAGATTATTCCTCAGCCTTTCCAAGTGTTCTTATTCCGAGATGTAGTAGGCCATGATGTCATCACTTATATTAATGACACCCTTCAACCCCGCTAGCGCGACACGGATTGTGTTCTGGAACAATTCGTCTGCCGAAGATATGCCAAAGTTGAGGCGCTTATACAGCCCTGATGTGTGGTAAATGTGGTAATATTCCGGGACGCTGGGTCTAACCCTAGCTGTTGATATCCCAATCTTAAATCCACTTTAGAGAAAAACTTTGCTCTCTGTAGGTCAGCCAGGTTGCCATCAAGTGTTGGGGTGATGTGTCTCTCCCTTTTGATTGCTCGATTTGGGAGGCGCATGTCCACACATATGCAAATGGGGTCAGGTTGTCTTGGTTTGCTGGCAATTACAATTGGGGAGACCTATGGGGTTGGACCTTCTACCGCCTCAATAATGTCCATGTTGACTAGGTTCTGGAGTTCTTTCTCGACCATTGTCCGTAGCTGCAAAGGTACACGTTTGTGTTTCAGTACCATTGGCTGTACCATGGGGTCAATGTGTAGCCGGACTGGATCCCCAGTGAATTTCCCCATGCCTGTAAACACCTTTGCATGTCTGGTCAGCACGGATTGGATGTATTGTACGTATACTCCAAAGGCAAAATTGACGAGGTGCAATGCTTCTGCTGCGGCGCATCCTAGTAGCGTCACTTTGCTGACTTTGGTGACGAAGAACTTTGCTCTGATGGTAGTGTCCTCATGACCAACAGATGCAATGAAGACTCCGTCCAATGGTAGTGGCACCCTCACCCCAAATGTGTATATTTGTACCTCTGTCTTTTTAAGGGGTGGGACATTTATCAGTTCATGGTAGTGTTCATCCGCCATGATGCTTACGGACGTGTCACTGTCAACCAGTACGGGCATCAGGGAATTTCCAATGTGAACTGTGTATTTTGGTTGTCGTCATTTTGAAACCTTTAGGCCAGAAACGCTGGCGATGAAGAACACTTCTTCTTCATCTATTTCCTCCTCAGCTTGTTGTTCCTCGTCCCGTGGTGGCTGTTAAACTATTGCAACCTTTGGTGTTTGTCTCTGAAATTACTGTCTTGACCCAGCTTGCTCCCGCGGGTGTATCGATGGTACTGGGGCATGGCAGACTAGGGCTAAGTGGTTTGTTAAACTGCACCTCCCACAGGTGTGGCCTCTCGCCAGGCAATCGTTCGAGTGTGGTAGGTCGTATTTCATTTCCTCGCCCTTTCTTCTTGTTCATTGGTGGGCGTCTGTCCATGTTGCAGAACTTTTGCTGGCCTATAGCACAGGCTTCTTCTAGTTTGGTCGATTTCAAGGCGGCACACATCTGTCTGCGCTGACATCTGCCACCTCGTGGGGACGCCAGAGTTCTAAGATGCGGGCTAAAGTTATGCCTGGCTCGCGCAGTACGTGACTTCTTAGTTTGACTGATGAGCATCCATGTATCAGTTGTTGGTGCCTCTCGTGCTCCTCATCTGGCCATGCACATGTCGTAGCCCTTCGTCTCAGTCTGCAATGATAGGCAGCGAGGGATTCACCTGCTTTCTGCAGAGCATTTCTCATGAGGGACCTCTCATAATCAAGGTTTGCCATGGGCGCAAAGTATTCCTGTACTGCAGTCTTGGCCGCAGTGAATGACATGTCGGTGGGCCATAGAGGTTTGAAGATGTTGCACACAGCTGGACCAGCCGAGTAGAGTATAACCAACTTTTTTGTATCCTTATGACCCTCCCCTGTCGCTGCTAAGAACATCTCTCCTGCAGGTGTGCGAGACACATGGACGGGCGTTGTGCCCTGTGACCAGCTGGGGGCGCCTCCGGCCTTATCTGTCATCTTCAGCGGTTGGGCAGTCAACGTAGCACACTGATACACTGCTGTTGAATTGGCTGTGCTGTAGATGCCCAATGTGCACTATGGGCATGGGCTTGGGACAGTAGGCCGCACAAACACTCCTGGTGTGAGCTGCATCCCTTGCCAATCGATAGTGCTGCAAATTTCCCCTTTCTGGTTGCCCAGAATGGGATGCTGTAAAGCGCTGGACTCCCACCGTTGGGTGTAGGGCGCACAAGCACTCCTGGTGGGAGCTGCATCCCTTATATTGGTTAATTCAGGATGCAAGGAAGAACTACTCATCCATACGACACAACAGAATTGTTCCGATTAATGCATTTTTTTCCAATGATGTGTGATTCCGAGCATAGGGCCTGAGTAAATGAGCGCTCATTAAGTGTGTAGCTGCTAATTGAACCGCTTGGGGGTGCAGCACGTGCTACTTCATCCTTGCATCGTGTACTTATTGATTCCCTTTTTTATTTTAAGCGAGCCGGGGTCGGCGTGCAGTCTCACACTGACTGCAATGCTCCGTTTCACTGCAGGCGGTCTGGGAAGGTGGATGTGTGCCGTGTTACGGCACCAGGCCTTAGAGCACTATGTGAGCGGTATAACGCTGGGACCGCAGCGCGAAGCTCGGTTGGCACACAGCATGTGCGTCCTGCGTGATGTCTTTGTAGCAAGTTAACGGGTTCACGACCGCATGGGTCACGTCCAGCGCGGTAGCCGCCTCGTCGCCAGTTAGATGGGGCTGGGCACACCAAGAGACCATGAATATGGCACAGGATGCAATATATACAACCAACAAAGAACACAAGATGCTGAAGGGGGTTTGGAGGCAACCAAAGGCAAAAGGGCAATGACAAGTAGACACCTGAACCCAATAAACAATCACTTTAACATTCTTTGAATGGGAGTCCAGTGTATGCTTTGATACAGTAAAGTCTGACTTGTTATGGACCCGGATCATTTATTTATTCATGCAGTGTTTGTTGGGTACCTGTATATTTATTTGTGCAATGTTTGTCAGATGCAGGCATCCGACAAACATTGCATAAATAGATAAATAAACTGGGTCGTGGCTTAAAGAATATTTACTTTGCAACACTGGTCAAAACTATTATCAGCATAATGAAGTAACTCATCACCAGTGCCATGGAAGTGGTTTAAAGTGAAATTGATATAGAGTTTGGCAAAGAAGCAGCATGAAAGAAATAGCGCCGCTTTAAACTATTATTTTGGCCATTTTCTGGGCTTGCAGGGACGCACCATGGGCCGAAACGGGTCTCCGTTTGTACCGTGTCGTGGCCCACGGTGTGTCCCTGCAAGGCACGTCCACTCCCCACAGCCCACTGCACCTCCCCTTCCATCACGATGCCAGCAAGAAACCATACAGTGATTAATGGCACACTATTAGCAGTTTCCTGTCGGCATTGTGATGGGAGGGGCTGCCCTTACCTGCAGGGGGAAGGACCTCAAGTGTTTTCATTGTGTGCTTATGCCGCCACCACGCCCCCCAAATCCTCCCGTCCCTGCACTAAAGAGTGAGCCTCTGACTCATGTAATGTCAGGGCAGCGCCAGCACCTGACCTGCAGAACTTTTCCCACGGAAATGCGCCGCCACCGCTCCACAAACTGGGGAATTTGATCCCCTCCCGAGGTTCCAGGGATCAGGGCAATTGCGCCCCCCAGGGCTATTGCGCCCCGGTCAGCTGCCCGCCTCGCCCGGGCCTAGAAACGGTCCTGCTCGTTACCTGATGCGTCACAAGGTTCTTAAACGAACATACACCACATTTGGGTTCAGAGTTTGGCTGCACAGTCCTTTGGCGATCTCTGGTTAAATACAGAGTGTTCAATACATTTCACTGGGTGTGCTTACTTGTCTGGTGTTTCTTATTGCAAGTGCCGCGGCGACTTACTCCTCGCTGATATATGTCATGACTAAGAAGAGGGAGATGGAGGTAATGCCTGGATTACTTACTGGTAACCTTCATTACTCCTAGTCATACTCTTTCTCATCCCAGTACTTGGACCCGTCCCCCGCTCCCTCCATCCCGGGGGCCGGGCGCTTCAGATATTTTAAGTTCAGGAACCTCTAAATTAAGCAACACCTCTTATAGGAGAAGAGGTGGGGGGTGCAACCTCAGTTGTTGCTTGGATTACTATTGGGATTGTTTCTGGGAGCGGCAGAGCCCTTCATGAGAATGTAATGGGATGAGGAAGAGTAGGACTAGGAGTAGTGAAGATTACCATTGAGCAATCCAGGTATTATGTTGCCTCTACCCCTCTGGTACACCCTCCTGCACCTACTTCCTCCTTAGCTCTTCTCTTCACGTTCAGTGCTTTGATGTGGCCAGAATGTGGTTTATGGCGCTATTCGAGAAAGCAACTTGACACAACATTGTTTCCTCCTTCCCTCTCCCTCTCCCTCCTACTTCCCAACCTTCACTTTTCGTATGAGATGACCTGTCAGTGGTGTAAAGAACTATACAAGCAACCAGTGGGGAGAAAATTAGCCCTGGTCCTCACTTTTCAGTAACACACTTTGCAATTTTAGGCAAGTCACTGCATCTCGCGTGACACACTGATTCATAAGTGATATTTACAAAGACTCTGATGGTGGCTTATTAATACTGAAGAAAACCAGGAAGTTACAGAAAAGTCACTTGACGTTTGACTCAGGAGAGGAGTTGGGCGGGCCATGCACGGGATTGGCAGCTTCCTGGAGGCAGTGGGTGAGTGGGCATCATTTATAGACTGGCTGGAGTGTGCTCGGGCGCTGGGTGCAGATACCAACACAGCACGGCCAATTGACTACTCAGGCTAAAGGCGTCCTTGGTCCGTCCCTGAACTCTGAATCTGGGTGTGCTGGGTCATGTTCTGCTCTACTCATTGCTGTAGTGAACTGCAAATGCACTTAGAGTGTGCTTATGCTGTGCTGCTATGCACCCTAACAACATCTTTCAAGTATAGCACTTCACCCCGATTACTCATGCTTCTATGTGGTTTAATCGGAGGTATGATCATTACCCAAAGCAATGTTACTCAATGTACCGACCGCTCAATGATAAAAGGCTAAAGTTTCACCGTTTGAAGCGCAGTGTGCACCCTCGTCAGAGGCGAGGCTAACCCGTGAGCTATCCATGTTTGATTTGATTTTTAACCACTGGGAAACGAAGTATCAAATGGGCGAGGGCTATCTTCTGCCCTTCCAACTTCCCTCCTCCATTTCTGGCCTGGGTTTTCATTATTGACTTCCCTTTCTATGACACCTGTTTACTTTGCCATCGATGGCCTTTTATGTTAGGATATGGTTTTAGTCTGAGACGCTTTTAGATGCATCATTTTCGCTTGGATGTTTTGCATTATAATTTACTCAATGTGTTAACTTTTTTTAAACCCACACTCTCGGCAAAAATGTAAGGGCACGTGGATAGATGGTGCTTCAAGCGAAAGCCTGACAAGGGCATTAGATGGGAAAGCCAACATCCTTGAAGGTAATTCTTGAAGAGAAACTTCTGGAACATTTTTCAAAGGCCACGTCGCACACATCGCCTTTGTGCAAGATTACGAACACATGAAGCCGGGCAGGAGTGTGAGCGTCAGGTGGCGCGCAGCACAGCTGTGCTGCCTTTCTTCTGCGCCGGCTTCGCGAGGCCTGCAGTGTTTGTTTACATCCGGTGCTGAGCGTGCGCTGTTAAGCCCACGCCTGCAGGTGTGTGGTACGCACCTGCAGATGGGGCCAGGGAAGGCCTCGTCCTCACCCGGGGCTCCCCTCCAAAAAAGGAGTGTGGGAGACTCCGTAGGGAAAGAAGCCCCACCCCAACGTGTCAGACAGTGGAATTTAAATTGGATGTTAATACAGTGTTGGGCATTGAGTGTACCTGCTGTCTAGTGCTGGGAGTTAAAGGAACGCACTTCTTTTTTTCACATTCTGTCTTTGATATGTTCTCGCCCTCATCGTCCTCCTATCTCCTTTCCCGTGCTCTTTCACCTTTCCTGTTTTTAACACTGCCGATTCTCCCCCTCCTTCTTTTGTACTCCTCTCGTCTTCCCTTGTTACAGGTTGCCTTTATTCGCGTCGATACTCCGCCCTGTCTCTCCTCTATCTTTTTACACGTATTTTTCTTTATCACATTTACACGTTTTTCTCGACTCTTTACCCCTTTACATTCCTTCCATGAATTCCTCCCTCCCTTTTATCTAGTCTTTCTTTTACACTCCCCACTCCTTTACTTCCTTCTTCTATTTTCCTCTCTCTCATTAATCTCTCTCTTCTCATCCCCTTCTATCATTGCTAGTCGCCCTTTCCACCTCTCTATTTTGGAACTTCTTTCACTTTCTATCGCTCCCTTGCACCCTCTTTCTCCTGGTCTCTTTAAACCCTTTTTCTATTCTTTTGCACCCTTTTGCTTGTCTCTTCCCGCCTCTTTTACTTATTCAGTCCTCTCTCTACCCCATTCCTTCTCTCTTTTATACACGCCCCTCTTGCTTCTTTTTGTTCTATTTCCTTGGCACTCGTACGCATCCATTTCTTATTTGTGCTCTTTTTCTCCCCTTACACTATCAACGCTATCACCCCTCCCTTTTCTTGTTCCTGTCTCACTCATTCTCTCTTTAACTCTCTATTCCATTTTTCTGGCCTTTGTCAGGTGTGGGCAATGTGCCGTTATTACTGTGGGCCCATCCTGTGTTTTGTGTTTGTCCCCTTGCATGCACACTGCAGGGTGTCCAATTCCTGTATTAAGACTCAGCGGGGCTGATTCATGGAGTTATTTGCGCCGAAAAACTGAGATTTGTGCGCCATTCTGCCCGCAAATCCCTGTTTAACAAATCCCGGTTTTACAGCGAAAAAATTCCATGAATTCGCCCCAGTGTCTCTTATTTCTGTACCATGGTGAACACACTGTGCCCACGTTAACGCATTTTACACTGTGTTGTGGTAATATATAGTTTAATGCACAATGTGCAGTATTTCCCATTGATGTATCACTGTAGGCACAACGTGCAGGGTGTTCCATTTCTATATCGTTGTGGGAAAATGTGTCTAAATACAGTACCATTGAAGCAACAACATGTATCATGCTTTTCCACCGCACCATTGTAGGCACCTTATGTTATGTATTCACAGTGCTTTAAGTGGGGTAAGGAATTGAAGGGGGTTGGAGGGCTCATTTGGGGGGCGTGGCTTGCATGATGGGCGTGACCTAATACTTGATGGGCGTGACCTAAAGAACATTTAAAAATGCACAGGGGTGTTCTGGCTTACATAACTAAGTGCATATCCTAAGACAGTTTGCTTGGTTGGTACATAACAGATCAAAAATATGCCCTCACAAAACCAAAACAGATCAAAAATATGCCCTCACAAAACCAAAACAAAATATTAAAAACAAGACCTCAGCCCTGTAGCCTTTCCTGTGATCTTGATTTTTCGCTGGCAGCTACATAAAAACTCTGAGAAGTACATGAACAGATTAAATTAATAAACAAAGGCAGACGGTGGGTCTCTGTGGTAAAGAAACACTTTGGTATTCAATAGTCTCAATAAACTCATGCAAACATAACCAGTAAATACCCATTCTCTGTCCGAACTAGCACAGAGACACCGGCCCTGCACTCTGCCCATTGAAACCAACCGAAGGAGGAGTGTTTCTTTCTCTTCTCCTCACCCAACATAATAACTAGACAGTACTTCCCACAATCCTGTTTCTCCCTGCCCTTCCTAAAATGGGGTAAATATCTGTTATGTTATGTTGTTGCTTGGTATTTATGTAGCGCTCTATATATTATTGGTATGACCTCAAAGCGCTGGTAGGTTGAACGCCCTCAGGAACCGCAGTTCTGGTCAGTAGAGAGACATATTGTCGTAGGGTGCGTGGATGCACTAGATATGTGTGCAGCTGGTGTAATTGCCGGATGGTAGCTGCATCCTAGCGTGAGGTGTGGTGCTGAAGATATCAGTTGGATGTGTGCAGTCTGTTGGGTGGACACCCAGACTGAGTTCTGGCTGCGTAAGGCCTGAGGGACGCTTATGTGAGCAATAAGGCCGGAATGACATCGGCTAGCTGCATTTTATTAGGGTGATGAGGTGTTCATGGGGTAGTATTCGTATGTGAACAGCTAGGCCAAATTTGTCAGGGGTATAGCTGTGTTCTAGTTGTGTGATTATGTACAGAAGAGAGTAAGCGTAGTGATGTGATATGATGATTATCTTAAGGGCGTCCGAGATCAGTCAAGTGAACAGGATGGCAGGGAACACAGCGACACACAGACACACAGTGACAGGGGGCTGGGCTTACAGTGACAGGAGGGGCATACGGATATATAGCAACACCATGGGGAACTGGAAAGCAGGGTACACAGTGACACACGTGTGGGGAATGCTAACATTTACATTCACATTTCTATCTAGATGCGATTCAGGCTAATGTTCATAACTCCACCAAGTGTGGGACATGCTAACATTTGCATACCTAGCTACATGCGACTCAGGCTAATGCTCATGATTTATCTAAGTGTGGCACATGCTACCATTCACAATTCCATCTAAGTGTGGCACACACTAATATTCACATTTCTATCTAGATGCAACGCGGGCTAACTTTCTCAATTACATCTAAGAGTGGCACATGCTACCATTCAAATTTCTATCTAGATGTGATGCAGGCTAAAGTTCATGATTCCATCTAAGTGTGGGACATGCTAACATTCACATTTCTGTCTAGATGCGACACGGACTAAAGTTCATGACTCCATCTAAGTGTGGCACATGCTACCATTCACATTTCTATCTAAGTGTGGGAGATGCTAATGTTCACAATTCCATCTAAGAGTGGCACATGCTACCATTCAATTTCTATCTAGATGTGATGCAGACTAGAGTTCATGATACCATCTAAGTGTGGCACATGCTTCCATTCACACTTCCATCTAAGTGTGGGGAGATGCTAACATTCACAATTCCATCTAAGAGTGGGATATGCTAACGTTGACAATTCAATCTAAGTGTGACACATGCTAACATTCACATTTCTATCTAGATGTGACACAGGCTAAAGTTCACAATTCCATCTAGATGTGACGCAGGATAGAGTTCACAATTCCGTCTAAGTGTGGGACATGCTAACATTCACATTTCTACCTAGATGTGACACAGGCTAAAGTTCACAATTCCGTCTAGGTGTGGCACACATGCTACCATTCACACTTCCATCTAAGTGTGGGGAGATGCTAACATTCACAATTCCATCTAAGAGTGGGATATGCTAACGTTGACAATTCAATCTAAGTGTGACACATGCTAACATTCACATTTCTATCTAGATGTGACACAGGCTAAAGTTCACAATTCCATCTAGATGTGACGCAGGATAGAGTTCACAATTCCGTCTAGGTGTGGCACACATGCTATCATTCACAGTTCCGTCTAAGTGTGGGACATGCTAACATTCACATTTCTACCTAGATGTGACACAGGCTAAAGTTCACAATTCCGTCTAGGTGTGGCACACATGCTACCATTCACAGTTCCGTCTAAGTGTGGGACATGCTAACATTCACATTTCTACCTAGGTGCGACGCAAGGCACAATTATAATCCTGTCTCGGAATGGTGTGGCTGATGTTATCAATGGTATCTAAGTAAGGGTGTTGCAGTGATAATTGCCTGACAGTCTATGTTTTGGTAAGGTAATGTAGAGTGGCAGGGCTTTCTGGAGTAGAGTAATTGCTTTACTCCCCACCCATGCCACACTTACCTTTTTGGTGTCAGTGGACGGCTGGCTTCACTGGCTTCCCCTGCTGACACCTGCAGACACTTTCTGGAGCCGCCAATGTAGTAGCCACCCTTTGCTTCGGGCCCTTAGCTGCAGGGTTTGCCCTGGGAGGGACAGTTAAGAGCGGTGAAATCCGCCAATCGGGGGACGTGGCCGGGATCGGGATAAGAAAGTGGCTTGAGGCTGGGGAATGCAAGGGAGACGGGCACAACGGGGATGGGAGAGTGCATTATTACAAAATTAACTAAATGTGGGGCCAATTGAGCAGCTGTGGTGGGGTGCACTCACCTTGATTGCAGAATTCAAAAGGGCTGGTGTGGTCTTGGAAGGATGGGGCAGCCAGAGCAATATAAATTGCACAGCTCCTCCAATTAGAGCCCCCACCAAAGCAGCTGCCTGGAGTGTGGGACAGCAGGAACCTCAGGGGAACCATGGAGGAAGGGAACAGTACCTTGCAACATGACAAAGTGAGTATGGGGCTGTTCCCCAAAATGCAGGCACAGACAGAGACCTCTGCAGAGAAGCCGCAGTACTGGAATGTTATGAGCTGAAGGATCAAACACAGAGGAACAGGACAAGAGAAATATGGAAACATGTATGGGGCAAGATGCAGGGAATTCCACCTCAATGGAAATAATCTTACCCCTTGTAGTGTAACATGTTCAAGTTGCAAGAGCAAAGGGGCAAGAAAAAGGAAGCACCCTTTCCACATTTGACTGTGCAATGCCATGCTAGGCAGAGTGCTAACATCTGTCGGCTAGGAGCATAGCTTCCTCAGCTGGAATTTGGGATTAATACCTCACTCTAAACTAGCAGCTATTGGTGGTTAGACCAGAACCTGAAACGGATTGGGGCCCAACTCTGGCACTAGTAGGACTGCATGGAACTGCCTGTGATAAGCAAAGTGGGCAGGAGTGATATTCCAGGAAAAGGCGTGGGCCAGTGAAGTGAGAGACACTCTGCACTGGATCATTTTGTGACCACAAAGTACTAAAAATACAGCTCTTACAAAACATCTGTGGGCAGTACGGTTCTATGTTCTTTCATAGCCAGTAATTACAACGTTTGGCTTTTAAAAGTGAACAGAATTACGAAAATGGTCATCGATTTTTTTGTGTTTTTGTGTTGGGGGTAAACCCCCAAACCTCCAAACTCCCCCACCAATGTTTACCTATTCCCTACTCCCCCAACCTCTTATCTGCCCTTTCCCACCCCCCCCCTAAAAATGTAGTTTACCATTTTCGTAATTCTGTACACGTTTAAAATCCAGGCGTTGTAATTACTGGCGATGTGCAGTACTGTACACCAATGTTTTGTAAGAGCTGTATTTTTAGTGTTCCACAAAACAGAAACTTTTTTTAGACAGTATTCAAAATGGGCAGTGCACAGGGTTGGTGTTCTAGGTTTTACTTTCAGTTGCACATTTCTGAGTAAGTGCATGCTTTGTGGCTTAGCACTGCTTTGTGGCTTAGTGCTGGCCGTATACACCTCTACACACATTTACTCAGAAATGTGCAACTTAAAGCAATTATTGTAACTTACCTGGTTGTGGTTTCTCTCGTCTTGTCGTGGGCAGGGACTCAGATTGGGGTCCAGGTACAGCAGGTAAGGTCAGGCGAAAATGGCACCCCCCCTTTTGTCAGGGCTGGCTGCCTGGGCTTGGGGCTGCAACTTCTCCTATTGTGAACCCACGCGAGGCTTACAAACCTTGCGAGGGGTCACCAGAGGAAGTTGCAGTAACTGGCGCTTCCTGCTGCAATGCTGTTAAGTGCAGCCACAGTGTCATGAAAATTGAATCTTCTTCTCATGACACGCGGGAGGAAGTTGCAGTTTGCGCGACTCTGTGGCTGGCACTGCTGTCATTCACAGCAGTGGCAGCCAACAGCATCACAAGTGTTTTGCATAATGACGGCAGGCAGGTGGGCGGCCGCGCAGGATAATGTTCCACTGCAGTGATGTGGGGCAGAGGTGCCCTGGCAGTGCCCCGGCTGAGCCCCACTTCTCGGCGACTACTGGGGCAGGGCCCCAGCTACCCCCCCCCCCCCTTAAAGCCCATTGTATTGTGTTTCTGTGGCACCGTTAGCACAATCTGCAGTCTGCACTGTTTCTGTGCCATTGCGGGTCACCTGTACAGTTTGCTTTATGTCTTTATCACCACAGCCACAGTGTGCAGTGTGTTATATTTCTGAGCAATGTTGTGTGTTCTCTTTCTGGACCATTGTAAGTACACACTGCAGTGTGATCTATTTTTGTTAGTTACAAACACGAATTGTAACATATTCTGTTTCTTTGCAATTGCAGATACAACCTGTTTCATGAATCATTGTAGGCTCAATGTACAGAACATTGTATTGCTCCACCATTACAATCACAATCTGAAATGGCTTGTACTTCTTTTTCAGTGTAGACACATTATGTTTTTGATATGTATATTATCTATAAAATCGTAGACATTATTGAGTATGTTCGGGTTTCATACCATTGGATGCACAGTTTTGTTTAAAATCTGCATCTCTCGGGGCACAGCAAAGATGCGAGCAAGGCCTGAGGTAAAATGAGCATGGGCCCAAGCTAATTAGTTACATAATCATGTTTGATGGTAACAGATTTATTAGATAAACAAGTATTTATGAATTATATACACATATGATTATGACAGTGCTATGCATAAAACGGATTGGTCCACTCCTCCATCAGTTAGAGAGGGACAGGAACAACTGGTCCCCACGCCACCTCCTTCCTGTAAATTGGTCAACGAGCTGGCTCAAAAATGTGCAAAAGACACGTAGCAACTGTGCCGCTGTGCCCCCAACCACCCTAACCCAAAGCGAGCCCCCCCCACTTAAGGAACGAGTGCATGTTTTATACATAAATAACATTTATTGTACAATCGTCCGGGGAGCAGCTAGATGACTCTATTGATCTAAAATAACCCAAGTCTCATCGAACCACATAAGTTGACACATTATATACATTTTTGCAACAGTTAAAACACTCCCATATATTTTATTACTATCCACCCCCACACATGATTGGACAAAACCTCTAGAAAGAAATCCCACCTTTCTCCAATTTTTTCATTCTATTCGGTCACTTGTTATCTTAACTACCATCTTCAGATCATATGCATAACACACCCCTTCTTGCAATTCGTCAGTGGTAGGTTGTGACATCATCAGTTGAACATTTGTGTGCAAATATAATTCATGACTAGTAACAACTGGCCTGAGCCCTTTAACCTTAAACAGAATTGCACATGGCTGGCATAGATACTTCAAGCGATATGAAGGAGACTGAGTAAACAGATTCTCTTTGAACTGACGATGGCTTTCTCATCCACCCTTGTTTACTGACTCCATTTAAATATTCTAATCTAAATAACTGCCATTTCATCATGCACAGCACATCTGGGAATACAATAGAAACTCCTGGGTTTCAAACACTTTAGGGTGCTACTTCATCCCTTATTTATTGCTGGTCAAAACAAATGTCTGGGTTCCTCTGCAAACATTAAGGCACTTAAGATTACATCTGCCCACTCTGCGATACTATCTGTCCATAAAAACCATGACAGGTTTCTTTAGCTGCGTTGACCATCGACTATGGTTGTAATTACTTATTTACCCATACTCTACTCTCTGAAAAACTGCAAAACCAGAGTCAAACCCTGACTGCTGTGTTTCAATCCATTTGTAAAAAAAAGGCCCACTACATGTAGATTTTATAAATTCCCAGTGTATGTATATCAGTGTGCATGACTGTTTAATAAATATCATCTCTCCTTTACAGTGGGTTCTCCAGAACAGGCCCCTCTTCCCTGCATTGGCATTATGAAACTCTTTATCACATCACACACACCATGTCTGAGTCATGCTAATATTTCATCTGGTGATTTTACCATTTTATCTCTCTATGCACGTGCAAATATAACATGTATCAACTTGAACTAACACTAAAGTAACATATACCATTCACATTAAACTACACTGGATACATATGAAAGTGCGACATCGCGCCCAGTTCGCCGCACCCCTAGTCACAAATATGCCACACACAAAATGAACCCCTTTTTGTCCTTGTGACCTTTCCTGACCAACCCAACACAACTGAGCCAAATATTAGGGGTCAGGGCCAACTCAACGACATATCCTGCCTGACAAGAAACCTTGGGTCTTCCACAGACTGCAGCCCCATTTCTGGCAGTAGACATCAGACATTGTAGGCTAGCACTGACCTTGCACCCCCAGTAGAGTGAGAATTATATACATATAGTAATGGAGTGGACAGAAATAGAGTGAGAACCAGTGGTGGACTGGCCTAGAGGGATGTCTGGAGATTTTCTGGTGGGCCGCAGCACAAAGGGCCTATTTTCTGAGAGTACTCAGAATTTGTTATGTTGAAGCATGCATCATACACAATTAAGATGCAATTTCGCTTGCTTAATGTAATACAGGGCCATTTTGGTTAAAAACAATCCATGCTTAACAGGGCTCCACAACACCGTCTCACTTCTGGTAGACATGGTCAATGCTCAAGTCCTAGTTTTCAGGAGGGTTTGTAGGGTGACCCCCGATACATTGCAACTTGATTGTAACCCCATCTGATAAGATATATTTTCAACAGCTGTGCCATATGTATACCACAAGGCAATTTAGTGGTCAGAGACACTATGGTCAGTCTTACCAAACTGATTAATGATTCTGGAGGTCATCACACTCTGTATTGGGATTTTTGGTGTCCAGTGCATCTGGTCAGAGACCAGTGTGTGCAGTCAGGCTTGTCAGGGGCACCAGACGAGGGTTTGCTGCACCTAGTTTGTCTGGGCACCTTAGAGTATAGGTTGTCTTCTTGACAGCAGTTCTGAGCCTCTGGAACCAGGTGGTGACCATTGGGGGCAGCAGGAAACTAACCAATGTTCAGATCCACTGTCCGTTGTGCTGGGAATCAGTGAGACAACAGTCATGCAATAGACTCAGAGCTGGACCTCTTTTGTTGGATCAAAAGCCGGTTTGTAGGTTCATGGTTGCTTTCTTGACTCAGGGGACTAAGGGACACAAAGACCTGGGTGTTCAGTCATGGCTCATCCATGCCTTCTCAGTGCTGCTTCTTGCCAAAGCCTCAGTCGGTGGTGACAGCCTCAGTTCTCCAATGGCCCAGATTGGTCCCTTCTTTGATGAGTGTGCCAGCAGACCCAGAGCCTGGCAACTGAGAAATGGTTCTTGGCCGTCAATGCGGAGCAAGAGATGGGCACCTCATTAATAGTTGTCCCTCGCTGATGGTTTTCCGAATGAAGCTCCAAAAAGTTTGGCGACTAAATCGTCTTGCAGTTTCCCCTGTGACTTCTACAGAGCCCTGTGACTTTTACATGGCGTTGCCTCTTGTGTAGCTGGTGAGCAGATCGTCTTCGCAGGATTTCTTACCGTTACTCCAGTTCTTATGGAGGATTTGGCTGCAGGGCTTCACAGCTGTGCCGCAGCCTTTTCCACTGAAAAAGCGAGAAAGCGACGAGCACGCTGCACGGCTGTAAAGGTTCTCTTTTTTTATTTTATTTATTTTTGCAATTTATAAAGCACGCCAAACCCGGGGGCATCTGGGCGCTGAGCTTGACACAGGAAGACATTACATAGGCAAATAGACAGAGAGACACTTTACAGATATAGGACATGAATACAAAAACAATCTTCTTCTAACAGGCAAGCCGTGCAATGACCATTTATGGTTGGCCATGAAAAGGTGGATCTATTATGGTGTTAATGATGCCTTTTTGATCTACAGATCGTGGTTGTCCTTGATGGTGAAGTGGTTGTGTACGAGGAGGAACCGAGCAAGTCTTTTCATTGTACTACCTGCGCTGGCTCCCTTGCTCTGCTGTTCCAGGCAGACTGCAGCGCTGTCCTTGAGGTAGACAACGTTCTTTAGAGCTCTTAGGTTCATGTCGCTTAGGTGATAGTTGACCACTTTCCGGTGCATTGACGAGGAAGTCACTTTTAACATGAATGAAGCTACCGGTCTTTGCACCCAATGATTTAGAATGAGCCGAGTGCTCTATTTTTCTTCACTATGCAGTCTGTGCAGTCTGCTCGGCCCTCCTTTATTCTCTCTGCCACTCATATCAGAAAGGGTACACTCTGCGCAGGCGCTGCTGCGAGGAAGCCAGATGGAAAGCAGTTCCCTTCATCACCTCAGTTATAAAACTGGTAACCTAAATCAAAAGTGCCTACTGTATAAATATTCCCCAAAGCCTGGAGAGACCGCAGAGCACATGTCGGCAACATGGTATTAAATATTAAAAGAAAACTGTCTTGAGGAACCTTTAACCTGTGTGGCGCCTCCTTTGTCAGGGTATAACGTCCTTTCATCACCAGGCATTTCTACGCCTGCATTTTAAACGTGTCCAAAATTACAAATAAGTTTATCAAAATGTTTTTGGGGCTGGGAAAGGGCAGATAAGGGGTTGAGGGGGAGGGGGTAGGGAATAGTTAAAAATAGGTGGGGGACGGGGGTTTGGGGTGTTATCCTTGTTTAAAAGGCACTTGGTGAGGCAACTTGCGCAGTGTTGGCGGCACACTATACCCCAAACAAGCCCGTTAGACACAGTCAGATAGCAACAGCATAAGAAAGGAATTAACACGGTTCGGCGCTTAGGCACCATCCACTGCCCCGCAGTAGGGCCCACCCTTACGCTTATCTTTCTCATAAACACCTGGTATACACACAATCTATCCCCCCGCACAGTCTGTAGTGGGTCTGAGCCATCCCTTGTGCATTGGATGATTTCAGTGTTTGTCCCTCTTTTCCTGGACATCCACACTACATGCTTGTTCCTAAAGTTGTCTCCTAGAAGCAAGGTTGATGGACTTCTCTGGTAGTTTTTCATTTGGACTTCTCTGGCAGTTCACCCATTTGCGGGTGCCGGAAAATATTGCAAGTTTGGCAGCAGCCTGCCGGTTTTACCTTGTAATGAGGCCAATTGAATTCACAACTGGTTCTCTTGGATAACAGATGAAAAATTTCCATAATTGGCAGGTCACTAATAGCAGATAGGAGCATTTCTTTGCCACTGTAACTTACTTTCATAAGGCTGGGTCTATAATATATGATTCCACTGTACATAGTGTTCATGAGGCAACTCACCTGCCCCAGCACTTATATATATATATATATATATATATATACACACACACCCCCCTCACCCCCCCACACACCCATCATTCAAACACACGAACCTGCACACTCATTCAAACTCCAACACACACACGTTGCATAACACTCAAATACACATCCATACAAAACCTTTTATCAAAACGTACCTTTGCACCTGGAGAGCTTTCCATTCTGGGTTGCGCAGAACTGCTGCAGGGTTCAACAGCAGGCTGCATCATTGAAGGAACAGGTTGGAGGCCCGGGTGGATCGCAGCATGGTTGCCCAGCAACTGTTGCCTGTGGGCTCTGCTCCAGGCACTGCACATAGGCTGTGTCTCCTACTCCTCATGCATTTGGTTTATAGGGGAAGTGTACTGCTGGGTGAAGTAATGTGCCACACCCATCAGGATGTAACAGGTGCCCTGGGGCGTGGAGAAGGGGCCAAAAGGGGGTAACCACCCACCTGGCCCCCACTCCGCCACTGTCTGTGATCTGCTTGTTGTGCAGTAGTGAGTTTCTATTCTCTGGGCCTCATTACAACCCAGGCGGTAAGGGGTTAATGGCGACGTAAAAGGTGGTGGTGCCGTTAACCCCTTACCGCCTAATTCCGAGGTCCCTTTGCAGGTTCCTTCCTTAACGTCTGGTTTTGCCAGCCGTTAAGGAAGGAACCTGCAAAGGGACTTTCGAGGTAATTACGGTACCACAATTTGCGGTACCGTAATTACCGCCTTCCCCATTCCCATTGAGCCCTATGGGGGCAAAAATGGGAATGGGGAAGGGCCAATGGTGAATGGGGAATTACCACCCCGCCAACCTTGGAATGGGGCGGTAATTCCGCCATCCACCATGGCGCAATCGGTAAAATACCGGCATCAACCATGGCGCTAATAGCGCCATGGTTAACGCCTGGGTCGTAATGACCCCCTCTGTGTCCAATTGAAGTGCCTGTGCCAATGACAGCTAAGCTGCTCTTCTAATAGTTGATACCACACTGCATTTGCCTGCACATGGACAGAGACGATTAGAGTCCATGGGAGCATGGACGAGCCAGGCACATTGAGAGACAGGAGGTGTAAGTGCGGGAGAATTAGTGGGGAAGGTATGAAGAGGAAGTTGTGGGGGCGGATGTGCCAGGGCAAGATGTGGGATGGAGAAAGGTGTACATGGCACATCCTTGTGAATGTGGGAGACAGAATTTACATAGTTGCATATTTCATAGAATTGTGTAATTTATGTTAGGTTAGGGGACTGTTCTTATATTAGCCTTTGTATTATCATAGATGTATTTGGAAGTATTATCTTTTTAAAAGAAATTGTTATTTGGCCATGAAATTGTTTACCATGGAATTGTCACTATATTGATTTTATTGCAGTGGTTTTACAGTGTATAATATTGTAAAGGTTTGCTTTAAATCGTATACAATAAAGATGTAATTGAATTGAATAGTTGCATATTTACTATAGTTGAAGAGGGCAAAGAGTTCACATGCACAACTTTCTTCAACCTCCCATTATCTGGGCAATTTTCTTAGCAGTTGCACAAATGTCACTACTAGAGTTGGAATGGGCGTACAGTTAGATGCTTCACACTCTTTAACTGTGCCTAGAAAATACCGTATTCAGTTATTCACAAACAGAGGTAGGCCAATGCTTCATTGGAATACCCTTGACAAGACATTAAGTAGAGCAGTCCTACATCAGGGCAATAATGATCTCAGAGCTGCTGGTGCATGCATGCATCAAACAATCACAGCTCGCCCAGTCCAAACAAAGAGATTAATCAAAATAAATCATTGTCATTTGTAAAGCACCTTTCACCATTGGTTTGGTCCCAAAGCGTTGTAGGTTGAACACCCTTGGGGGACCGAATCAGAGTAGTTAAGAATGCATGTGTGTTTTGGCCAAAGCGAAGTTGGGTAGGGATGGCCGAGGTGCCTACCAGCGATCCATATTGAGCTGCCAAGTGGATGGGTGCTATGAGGTTGACAAGAGAGCGAGTAAGAGAGAAGTAGATTAATTATGTGTCCAGCTAGACTGAATTTCTGTCCTGTGAGATAGCTGCATTCTAATGAATGGAGTATGGTTGCAGCAGATGTGGTGGGTAAGTGCCTTGCCTTCAGCTATCTCCCAAATGCATGGAGTATGATACATATCTGCCTGCTGTTGCTGGCTTCTTGCTTTCATAGATGTGGCATGCGCTCTAAAACTTAACAAGCAGTGGATAACTTGAAGGTCTCGCTAACTTTGGGTGCAGTGGCTAATTCAGATGTCCAGCTAAAACTTAGCAAGCAGTGGCTATCTTGAAAGTCTTGCTAACTTTGGGTGCAGTGGCCTATTCAGATATCCAGCTAAAAATGAACAGGCAGTGGCTAACTTGAAGGTCTCGCTAACTTTGGGTGCAGTAGCTAATTTAGATATCCACCTAGAAATTAACAAGCAGTGGCTAACTTGAAAGGCTAACTAACTTTGGGAGCAGTGGCTAATTCAGAGGTCCAGCTAAAACTGAACAAGCAGTGGATAACTTTGCAATATTCAGTTAAAATTGACAGGCAATAGCTCAGTTTAAAGTTTCGCTAACTCAGGGTGCAGTGGCCAATTCGGGTATCCAGCAAACAATTAACAAGCAGTGGCTAATTTGAACGTCTCGCTAGAATTTAAGAGCAGTGGCTAGCTCAGATATCAAGTCAAAGCTATGACAGTGAATACCTCATCTACGTAGCAGAATTAAAACATTGTCAGTAATCCGAAATGCATCTATATTGAAAATATTAGCAGTAATCTGATATGCATCTAGATTCAAAACATTGGCCATACTCAGATGTTACTCTTATTTCAGTATCAGCAGTAGTCAAGAGCAGTTGTGTTGGCATTGAGACAGTGAGACTATAGGATCTGTGCAGAGGGAAAGTTTTTAGTGTGCCACTAGGATGGGAGCATTGCACATATAAAGGGTGTTGTATGAGTGTAAGTGGTGGTTGTACTTGAAATGTGGTGTGGGATTAATACCAATGCTATATGTTAGGGTGGGCTGGAATGAGGGTGACCATGTGTTGTTTAGATAAGGGGGTGGCAATATTCAAGTGTGGCTAGGTTGAGGATGAGCCTACACTAAGTGTGAGCAATATCAAATTGAGAGTTGTGCTTGAGAGATGGCAGTGTTACACATAGTAGGGCAGTGGTAGACAATTGTCCTCGCACTGTGTCAATGTAAAGTAAACAAGCAGTACTTGAGAAATGGGGTGGTGTGCGCACAGTGGAAGAGCTTAAGGTTGAAATTGGATTTTGAGCTGTATAAAAGTAGATAATGTGGTGTCATCTTACCTTGGGGTGGAGTGAGGTGGTGTTAGGGACAGGGCACAGACACTCAGGGCGAACAGACAAACTGGCAGTAGGAGCTGCCCTAAGGCAGATGCCTTTTACCTTTGGTCCTTTGCTGGCTGCCCTGGGAAAGGCTGCCCTGAGGAGCTCGTAAAGTGGATTTATTCTGGTCACGTGGACAATCACAGACCTATCGGCAACTGGCAGGGTGGGCGGTGGGAGTGGGGAGGGGCAAGAAAGAGGAGGCTGGGTACAATGAGGCAAAACAAACAGGAAAGGCAAGGGGAAAGCGTGAAACCCGGCCAAGTCGTGAGAATCAAAAGAAATTAAGCTCACCCTTGGATGCACCTCACACAAGTCAAAGGTGAAATGGGCTGGTGTGCTCTCATCAAGGGGAATAGGTCCCCAGTGCTGAGGATGTATTCCGGTCACGTGGGAGGATCAAGGATCTATCAGTAACAGGCAGGGCTGGCGGTGGGGATGGGTGGGAAAGAGGAGGCTGGATAGAATGAGTGAAAAGAAACAGAAAAGGCAGGGGGGAAAGTGCAAAACCCTACCAAGTCGGCAAAATCAAAATCAAAAGAAATGAAGCTCACTCTTGGATGTTCCGCACACGGGACGAAGGGGAAATACTGAACTTTAAGTAACTACGTAACACTATAAAGATCAGATAAGAAAACTGAAGAAATAATGGTAAAAAGTATCTTAACCGTTTTATAAAAATTGCAATGCATTAAATGTATTCCAATTGAGACAGAAATACAAATGTTTTATTTAAACAGGGAATATGCTAAAGGAGAAAAACAAATAAAATACTCTTATAAACAGGACCTCAGCAAGTCGGCTTCTCGTGTATCTTGGAAGATCAGTAAATAAGTTAGACAAGCCTTTCTGGGAATAGTAAATATGGCTACTTTAGGGGCTGCATTCGATTTTCTTTCATTCAAATGACAAAAAGTCAAATACACTTCAGATCTTGAGGTGATGAAAATTAAATGAGTTGATGTAAGTAAAATGAGGTGCTGAAAATAAATCTTCTCAAGCACATGCAGTTTTTGCTGCAGTTCTTGTTATAAAAGGGAGCGTTCTCAACCCTTTTAAAATTCTTTTGGACGTTGCCTCCAGTTGACATTTATTGCCACACCACACTTATCCATGCCCAATCTACCCAGTGCTGATGCCCAACTTCTGTTGTATCCGGTTCACGATGCTCTGAGACTGAAGCTCTCATCTAGTAGGAGCTCTTCTCTTGGACTACTAGGTCCAGAGGCCCCTATTTACTCTCTTCTTTGAGGAAATTGGTGCCAATATTCAGGCCCTGAACCTAAGGTATCTAGGTACTTTGTTGCACCTGAACAGGGCAAAGATAAGCCTACAAGCAGTAGAGCCAAAGAATTCCAAACATAGGAAGGGTCAAACTCAGGAGGCTGATTTTCTTGTGCTCTAAATCCTTCCCTTCCCTGCATGGGTGTGTGGATTGTGGTCCAGGGCAACCAAATGGTTCCTTCAGCGTGACAGAGAAGTCGGAGGCTTTCAAATGTGACTTTAATAAGTTTCTTCCAATGTCTTTCAATGTGTGTTTCAATGGGTTGGCACACAGCTTGTCATGATCCAGGGTTGGGCAACTCCAGGTCTCGAGGGCCAGAATACTGACAGGTTTTCAGGATCTCTCATATTAATATTCATGAGAAACATTTGCATACATTTAGAAACATTGGGGGTCATTCCGTTGGTAGTACCGGCAATCTTGGTTTACCGGTTACGCCACTTGATATCCATTCCCATGGAGTCTCATTGGACTCTATGGGATGGGAACCACTGAAGCACCGGCACCGTTCTTAATGGTGCTGGTGTTTCACTGAATTCCCTGCAGGTAGGGGCCTGAACTACTGGCAGGCCAGGCCTGCTGGTTGTTCTCTGCCCCTACCGGCAGACTCAGAGTGAGCTGGTCTGGTTACAATGCCAAAGCCAGTAGTACCAGCATTAATTCTGACGTTGCTACCGGACCGGCTCACTTGTAATGAGGACCATTGTATGCAAATTTATCTCAGATTATTAATGAGGGGTATACTGAAATCCTGTCAGGATTCGGGCCCTCATGGCCTGGAGTTAGACAACCCTGAAAGGAAATCAGGATGTTGATGGGTGCTGTTTCAAGGCTAACTTTCTAACCAGCTGTAAATGCTCCTATCCCTTTTTTCTAGCCATTCTCTACTACAAAGTGGGAATCGGAAACACTATCCTGGCGATGGAGAAACCCATAGGATAATAGCTTGCTGCAAGCTTTGTTTCAGAGAGCCCACTTAGCATGATGGTGGCTCCAAAAATACGTAATACTGCCGATTTTATTAAAACATTTTTTTACTATATGTTTGATACAAATGTTTTTTTTCCTCATAGATTTTTGTCAACATTTTGCAAATAAACATCATCAACGTCAAACTCATCCCAAAACCCCCATCTAGTATGTGCATCTAGACGAATCAGCAATTCATACTGCAGCATTGTGTGACATAGCGGATAACAGCACAGTGTAACATAACTTAAATGAAGGCAACACATAAGTTGGAATGTGGCATAGTTTGCTGGTGCATACTGTGATGAGGTGTGTCATAAGAGATCCAGGCACATCGTGACACAACCTAACAAAGGAAAAATCAGTATAGTGCTGTGGGCCTAACCGCAAACTTTGGTCATCCAATTGTATTGTGAGGTAGGGTTCCCTTTGTCTAGCACGACACAGCGTAGTGAAAACAGAGTGATCAGGGCTAGGTTGTTCCTTGGCTGTCTCGTCCGCAGTTGCCTTAAAACCTTTTCATGTTTTTGAGCTGCCTGTGAAAGTCTAGGTAATGAGTAACTCTGGGCCTTTGTGTCTGTGCTTTCACTTTGTGCAAGGAACCCTCCTTCTGGTCTTTCAGAGCCAAAGTAAAGAGGTGGCTCCCCGATAAGAAACACTAATGAGCTGCCAGCCTACTCTCTACCCTCATTCTGCCTCACTGTATGTATCACTGTCCGTCTTTGCACTGTCGTATAAACTGTAACCACTGGCGACCTCTTAATGCTCTTACTTGTATTTATATGCAAATCGACTAACCAATAACCCTCAGTCGACTAGCACGGATCTATGTGATTTTACCAAACCGAAAAGTTTGACCCCCAAACGTCTGTTTTTTTAGTTATTTTTTAAAAAATTTCCGCAAATATATACGTGGGGGGAGACCACCCACAGCCCTCCCACCTTACCCCTATACATTTTTTATTCACTTTATCCCCCCCACATATATATTGGGGGTCGGGATTTTTGGGGGTCGAACTTTTGGGAGTAGGTAATTTTGTACAATACCGACTAGCACACGCATCTGATGTAATCCTAAGCATGCATGTAACTCTGTCACAAGTTCCCAGCGCCCAGTTACCTCAGGGTTAGGTGCGCGATATAAATAATAAACTAAAGTAAACTAAACTAAACTCCATGCATCGTTAGAAATATCTTCATGTTCCTAATCAGCTATGGGGAGGGAAGGGGTGTGGACAGAGAGGGGAAGAAAGTGATAGAGGGACTTGGGCAGTGGTCGAAGTGTAAAACCAAAAGTAGTGGAACTATGTTCCCTTTGCTCCGCCCCGTTTTTTGCTCACTTCCCCCCATACTCACTATCAACCCTCCAAATCAAACCCCCATACCGGGTCTTTCCTTTCCTCCTCTCCAGCCTGCAAAGCTACGTTTTACAAACGGTTCTAGCAAGACCGAAGAAAATACAGTGCAAGAAAATACATTGAAATGACCACCATGAGTGTGTCATTGCCCCCACAGCATGCAGCTGTGCACAGGTTCCCCTTCCAATCACCCACCATTCGCACCTCTTTAGGGACATGCCCATGTCTATAGTACCCGCCTCTCCCATTACCAGCAAACACTTCTGCACCAACATCAATTCATATGCAGATCACTGCCGAGCTGGGCTTCTTTGGCTGTTTGGGAATGCGTTTTATGTCCCAGGCAGTCTATTGAAATAAACAACACCTCCAGGCAGGCAAGATAGCGAGTGACATGTTACACTGGCTGGTTATTGGCAAGGCTCAGGTTTCAGTTTTGTTAAAACTTCAGAGAAGTAAAAAAAATATTGCTGTACTGTTGGTAATTCGGTTTACATAAATTAAGAGAGCGATCATGGATTGCCCCGAGAAGTAAGGGAACGTCGTACCCTTTAGTTCCTGCCCACTTTGACCTATGGACGAGAGAGAGAGAGAGGAGCAACAGAAAGAGAGAAGAGAAAGAGGAAGCGAGTTGGCAAGTCTTTGTATTATTCTGAAAGTGTTTAATTCAGAATAGTAGGGCCTGGAAACTGTATTTAACCATTATTACCATCTGGGTAGAGGCTCAATGAATAATGCTCTTGAGAATTGTCTGCAGATTTTGATCTCTGGAGACCTTGGTGTACTGATATGTTGTCCTGGTGTGATCAACAGCACCTAACCCAGGTTTCTCCCAACAGGGAGTACTGTGATGTATTCAGTGGAATAAAGCCCTATGAAAGCATTCATGCAGAACTGGAAAATGCTACTAATATTTTAAAACCTATATATGAAATCATTTTGCGATCCTTGATAATGTGCCGGGGATGGGGGAACAGGGGGTGAAACATGTGTCGACTATAAATTTTATATTACATTGTAGCAAGTAAAGGTGTACATTATAAAGTCTACACAACCATATATGCTACGCTATGAAGGATAGTATTTAAATAGTGCATTACTGCTATTGTTATGGGCTCAGTTAGGGCACATCAGAGCTCTGAGGAGCAGAAAGGGATTGTATTCAGGATGCATGCCAAAAATGTAAGCAACAGTGTGCCCAAAGAGCAACAATGAAGGTCTGCCAGTTCTATAGTACGGATAAGAGGGTGATCCTGAAGACAATAGCGGGTTAGGGTGGAATTCCTGCTAAGGATCCAGCCCTGAGGATCCATCCCGCGCAGTCATTGTGCCATGCAAGCAAACCTTTGAATATTCTTGTGTTGGTGTGGAGATAGGACCCTCTAATAAGAGAGACAATGGGCCACATCAAGGCCTTGGCGGCATCCCAATGGTAATTCCACAGGGATACCGCCAACGCAAATATTGTTACGTCTACTCGGTCGGGCGCAAGTAGCATTGGATACCGAGTAGTGGTAAAGCTGTTACGCCCCATTTTTTGAAGAGTCCATAGGACTCTATGTGGCAGTAATGGCAATATTACCACCAGCGCTATTACCGTTGGTGGAAATAGCATCACAAATAGGTGGAAAGTGGCAGGTTTACCTCCAGCTCAGAGTTGGAGCTAAATCTCCTACTTTCTGCCCACACTCGGGATTGGGCAGAGCGGTAATGCAGTAGTAATAGCATTACATCTGCATTTTTGCTGCTCCGCCAATCCCCTATTGAGGCATGATATAACTTAAGAATAGTGAATTAAACCACTCCAATGAAGACTATGGGCCTCATTACGAGGAGGGCGGTAAGGGGTTAACGGTGCCGGTAAAGGTGCCGGAGCCATTAACCCCATACCGCCCGATTATGAGGTCCTCTAGCGGGACCCGCTCTGGATATCTGGTTTTACCAGACGTCCTTTGCGGGTCCCGCGAGGGGACAAGCATGCTAATAACAGGCCCGTCATTAACGGGTCTGTTGTTAGCATGCTCCCTATTCCCATTGAGCTCTATGGGGCTCAAATGGGAATGGGGATTCATTTTTACTGGGTCCAAGAAAAGGGCAATTACCGGGTCTGCCTAGGTCAGCATGACCCGATAAATGCCCATTTCTTGGACCCGGTAAAAATTCATTTACGGCGGCAGCCGTGCCCTTAAAAAGGGCATGGCTACCGCCAGGGTCCTAATGAGGCCCTATGCATTGATTGGATGTCTGATTTTGATTAACAATCAAAGTTGCACTAACATCCAACTTTGACCTGTCCGTTTTATTTCTAAGCAGTCCGTTGAGAGGTAATGGCTTAATGGCAGATGTAAATGTGCTACTGGTCTAATGAAATTGCATTAAACAAGTGGGCCTTCAGCCACTTGATTTATATCTGTTGCTTGCTCTGAATTCTTATTAAAAAAAAAGCACTGACAAAGCAAACAGTTTTGGTTTGTGTACAGGTATTACATTGGCATTTGCCAGGCACTGCTATCATAGGCCCAGGTAATCACAACATTGTCCAGCTGTTGCCATTTTATGGCCAGGTAGAACCATTATGGCAGTGCCTGGCAAATGCCTATCCCATGCCTACACAAAAGACAAAACTGTTGGTATTGTCAATGCTTGCTTCCATCTAGCTCTTCCCTCTATATGTTAAGTGTTTGTATTTCATGATATTTGATTCTTGTACATTGTACACTTCTCTCCTTTAGTGGGGGTACTGTAGCAGGTAAATAAACTCATAAAAATACTGTGTGCGTGGTGGGTGGCTCTAGTCCCTCTAGAGGAGTATGAAGGAGTACCACAAGACATGCATGTAACCTGAATTTGGATGAAAATATGCAAGGACAAGGTCTAGAAGGTGCACTTTTGTGTTGTTGGTGGGGCCTGTGGGTCTTGCGCTGTAATCAAGCTCAGGCTAGAGTACAGGGCTGCCCATGAACAGTGGTTCAACAGGCCCAGGTGAACTGGTTAAGTAGCCCAATGTAAGCCAGGCCTATGACAGAGAGCACAGTCACTGTTACTAACACACTGTGCTTTGAAAATGCATCATTTTTCTGAACATTGCCAACAATACATTGCTGGGTAAAACTATCTTCTTGCAAATAGTCATGAAATGTAACGTGGAATGTGGGCCGCTTTTTACTTGGTGTCCACACCTATTTTCTTTTACCGGACATACCCCAGGAAAAGTGCACCCCATAGGGTATGACTTTTTTTGGACAAGCCCCCATTCCAACATACCGGACGTGGCAAGTTGGTTCTGTTCTTGGTTATTTTTTGAAGGAGTAGGACAGGATTATTTGATCAATACAATTGTTTTTTCAACTATGCAATTTGTGTCTGCTGTCTTTTAGCGCCAGCCCTTGCTGTGGGCGGGGGGTTGGGGGAGGGGGGTTGTAAGGGGTCCTCAGCAATAGTCCATGAGTGCGGCACGAGCAAGAACAACACAGAGGCAGTTGTGTGGTTCTCGGGCACCGCTCGTGCACCACTAATTGGTATGCTGGATGCCCTTCTATTCTTCTAACGCCATGACGTACATATGACAGTCTCTTAAAGGGACCACACAACTCTCCTCCTTTTTCATAACATGAAAAAAACACACAAGATAACGGTGTAACATGAATTAACATGCGTATAGACAATTACAGGTAGTCACCATCACCTTCAAATATCAATTACATAGTTCTGTAAATATGCATCTTTGTTCTTCTGCCAGACCCTGCACGCTTTCAGACGGATGTTCTTCCCCTCTACGCCTGTCTGGAGATCCCCCCTCCTCCGCTGGTGGGGGCTCTTTATCTTCCCCCTCGTAACCAGTCCCCACCACAGCAGGGTCCTATTCTCTCCCAGTTAGTGGATCCGGTCCCTCAAACTTCTTGAAGAAACAGGAGTTTCTCGTGACGGTGTCACATCCATTGGACGCCATGACCATCCTCCCTTTCACGTCCACCATTTCAAAAGGTTGAGGTTCATAAGTCAAAGATAATTTCCTGGTCGGGTGCCAGGACCTCACCAGTACACCACCCCTTAGGGCTAGCATATAGTCCCTCAGTCTTCTAGGGGCAGTCTCCACTTCATTGCCCTTTCTCCTTTCTTCCGTCACTGTCCAGTCATCAATTTCACCCGGCATACCATCCTCAGTGTCTGGTATTAGACCTTGGGGACATCGATTAAGCAGAGCCTCAGCAGGCGGCCCTCCTGTGGAGCAATGAGGCGTTGTACTGTATTCTCGCAGGAATTGGTACAGAGCCCTTTTAAGGCATGCCCAGTGGATTAGCTTTGCTGAAAATGTTGGGGGGGACATGACATCTGGAGGAAAGGGGCCCCAGCCAAATGAATGGGGACACAATGGTGTGCCATGAAAGTTGGGGGGGACAAACACCCCTGCCCCCGCCCCCCTAAAATTACGCCCATGGGCATGCCCCTTGGCCATGAGTGATTCTGAAGTCTTTGTTTATTATTCTCATAAACCTTTCGGCTTCTACGTTGCCTCTGGGCCCCACAGGGTATATCTTTCTGTGGTGAATGCTGCACCCTGCACATCTGCTACTATATTGTGAATGGTAGGCATAATGTGCCTCTCTCTCTTATACGCCTTATTAGGAAGGCGCATCTCCGCGCAGATCCTTACAGAATCAGGCTGCTTAAGTTTTCAAGCTTTTAAAATTTGGGGTGGGACCCTCTACCGCCTCAGTGATATCCATTTGTTGTAACGTTTCCAGTTCCTGCTGCACCTGGCTCCTTAGGTGGAATGGAATCCACCTGTTTCAGGGCAATTTGCTGTACAGTCTCGTCAATATGCTGGTGATTCGGCCCATCCTTCATCCTCCTAAGGCCTGAAAAGACATCCTTGACTCTCTCTGGACATCTTCAATGTACACACTGAAGGCAAAATTGACAATTTTGAGTGCTTCGGTCGCAGCACAGCCAAGCAGGGTGTCCCTATTTACTTTAGTCACAAAGAACCTGGCCTTTAGGTTCTTTTCTTCATGTCTCATCTCAGTGAGGAGCATACCGTCCAGCGGAAAGGGTGAAGTGCCCCCAAACATGAAGATTTAGACCTGGGTGCTCCTTAGAGGTGGAGGTCCACTGAGCATGAGGTAATGAGAATGAGCCATCATGTTTACCGATGCCCCGGTGTTGATGAGCACAGGAATGTCAGAACCACTGATGCAAACTGCACATTTGGGTTGACGCTTTCTTTTCTTACCAAGTTCAAGCACACTGGAAATAAAGCACACGTCTTCTTTGCCATTGTCTGTTAATGTCTATACCTCTACCTTCTCTCCCGGTTCCACTTGTGTCACTTTCTGTGGTTGTTTTTGGAATGCTTGCTTTGGTCTGGCCTGGCCTATGGATTGTGTTGTGGGTGCCGGAGCATGGCACATTGTTAGCAAAGTGGTTCATGATGCCGCACCTCCCACACATGTGTCCCTTGGAAGGGCAGTCACCAGCGTGTGGTAAGTCATACCCACACTGCCGGCAAGGTCGAAGGTTGTGGCGCCTCCGTCCGTTTGTCTTGTGTAGGCCACAAACCTCTCTTGGTGGGCCTGGACATTTGTTGTCTGCCCACCGCACATACCTCCTCCAATTTTATAATCTTCATGGCAGCATTCATTTTCGATGCTCAGATATCAGCCAGCTCGTGCGACTGGCACAACCCAAGTATTCTGACCAATGTGATTCCAGGTTCCCACAAAATCTGCCTCCTCATCTTCAAGGAAGAACAGCCTTGGATCAATTGTTGCCGGACCTCTTCCTCTTTGTTGGTCAGGGCACATGAGACCTCAAATTTCCTGAGCCTCCCATGAAATGCATCCAGCGTTTACTCTTCCCTTTGCTTGGCTGATCACATTACGAACCTCTCATAATTGATATTGACCATTGGAGTAAAGTGTTCCCTCAATTCAGCCGTAGCAGGGAGGTATGAGTTGTCCCTTGGGCAAAATGTCTTGAATATCTTATGAACAACTGCCCCAGTCAAGTACAACAGTGTGGAGTTCTTGGTGTGATCATTGAGTTCACCCGTAGCGTAAATGTATGCCTCCAGCTGTTTGATCCACGAATTCCAGCATGGGCCCAAACTGGATGGAGAGTCTGACACATCAAATTCACCAAAGGGGCCAGTGACTCTTGCTGTCTGGGCAGCCTCTATGCGGTGGGTGCTCCATCTGCTTCATCCTGCATACTATGATTCGACACTCGGATGACTGACGCAGCGCTTGGGTTTTAGGCAGGGAGGCCTTTCTGCACACTGGGAGCCCAGTCAGTGCCAGCCACAGCCATAATTGATCTTTTGCACCACTCAGACATGCACAGGGCTTGCAAGCTGTCCGGTCACCAGGGTGCACAAGCACTCCCAGGGGAGCCACAAACCAGTGGGGCACTTGCAGGCATGCCTCTTGTTCCAGGAGACACTGATGGAGAGAAACACCCTCCGCGTCTCTCCATTGTCTGAAGAGAAAGAAAAAAGAAAACAAAATCTGATGTTGATTTTTTTTTTCTTTTACTGAGGCACACAAGCACTCCCCTGGGTGTACACAACCTCAGTGGGCACCACCCTGCATGAAATGTAGCCTCCAGCCAGTGGAGTAACTTTGCTGAAAATGTTGGGGGGGACAGGGGTGGGGTGGAGGGGGGGGCGGATGGTGGCTCTTAGGGATAGTTTCGGACAAATTGTTTGAAAGAATTTGGTTGAATGGTAGATTTGACTGAAATCGGTCACCACCATTAGTTCGAAGCCTAAGATACCGAATATGAAGAGCTGGGGTTGCGGTGGTGTTCCCTCTCCCCATTGTTCGGTATTTTTGGCTTTGGTGGTTGCAGGGGTGTCCCCCACTTCCTCAGCATTGGTGGCAGGGGACCCAACAAAAAAAAGAAGAAAAAGGGACCTTGCAGCGTCAGATCCGACCCGTGTTAGATGGATGGATCTGACGCTGCAGGGTACAGGAGAGGCGGCAGATGGAGAAAAGGTAAGTAGGGGAGGTATGGGTGTACTGGCGGTTTGGGGGGACATGTGTTTGGTTTTTTGTACCGAGGTTAAACGTATTTGCAGCTAAAATGACTACGGTCAATTCCGCCGTGATTTTGTAACTTGGTCAAACAACCTAAATCCTTGAGGGATAACACTAAACTACTACACCACAAGAGTCCATTGCTGATGCTCTTTTATAACTTTCATAAGACTGGTGGCATATTTTTTTTAATTCAATTGGGCCCCCACACATCTTCAGCCCGCCTGCCATGCACCCAGTGACACAACATAACATTCACAAACTTAACTCCAATAGAAAGAAGAAAATCCCTCACACTTCTCGCTTGGTAAATGCAGCTCTACAACATGTTTTACAAAAGATTATTCGGTTTTAGTAACGCTTGAGTTAAAAGTCATAGGGCCTCATTATAAGATGTGCGGAATGGGTTTAATGGCACCGGTAATGTTGCTGGCGCCGTTAAACCCACTCCGCACTATTATGAGGTCCTCTCGCAGGGCCCGCTCTGGATGTCTGGTTTTACCCGATATCCAGAGCGGGTCCCGCGAGGGGACCACGGAGCTAACAACGGGCCCGTTCGTAATGGGCCCGTTTTTAGCTCCCTCCCCATTCCCATTGAGCCCTATAAGGGCTCGAATGGGAATGGGGAAGGACTGGGCCCGGGTTCCCTGAAGGAGGAAATACCGGGCCCTCCATACTCAGAATGGCCCGGTATTTCCCCATTCTGAGAACCCGGACCTGGACACGATTTTGGAGGCAGCCATGCCCTTATTAAGGGCATGGCTGCCTCCAAAGTCGTAATGAGGCCTATATAGTCTTAAGTGGGCTTATTAAGTCCAGTTTATTTTCTTGTGCAAAAGACCAGCCAACACATGTTTCTGTGAAAACAAGGAAATAATATGAGGCAGGGTAACTAAAAACATGCACTTCTGAACTAAGAATGTGCAGATTCTGTATTGCCTTAAAAATAGTTGGGGAGGAATCCGGTACGAAAACACAGCAAGCGGACCCCACTAGTTTACATACTCCACCACGTTCAGCCAGAATGACATCTAATGCCATCCGGTTCTGAAGCGCTACCAATCTGATCGCTTTCTGCTCTAAAGTCATATTATAGAGTATATCTGTGGTCCGTTTGATGGTTCTCTCCAGTACTCTCGCTAGTTTCCTGATATCCTCGGAATTCGCTATCTGCCCAAAGAATGGAAGGAATGATTTCGCTACATCTCCTAAAACCTGTGCTGGAGTGTCGTCATTCTCGTCCCGCCGTGGACGAGCCTTCGAAACCTCTACAGTACTTGCTATAAACACCCCAGGTAACAGGATTCCTAGATAACAAGTTCCCTGCCAATCCCTGGGAACCATGGAAATGCTACATTACCGCAAACAAAATAGATAGGTTCGCCTACATACAAAGGTCTGTCTTCCCCAGTCAAATTTGCAACGTTGGCACAAACTTTAAAATCTCCCATTGACCAGGTGCCATTCCTCTGTATGCAGAAAGAAACTGAATCGGGGCTATGGTTAACAGTATAAGAAGGTGGCAGAGCATCCTTATTGCCTATCGGAGCCATTTTAAAGGAAATCAAAGATTGGAAAGGACGAGACAGTCTATCAGAAGGCCTAATAGAAGCAATATTGAGCTTACTCCTATTTGCGAAAAGCGAGCAACCCAGGGGAGTCAGAACACGTTTCTCAAAACTATTCAAATTAGTGCCATCAAAGTTCCCCGAGATGCTATCGTTCCATCGGCCAACGAGCAGTGCTCTAAGTGAAGCATAACAAGCAGTTGTCAAAGGTAAAGGGTGAATATACCAACCTAGCCCCTTATCCCCATGTTGCGGTAAATGCGAGCAGATCCAACAATTGGTTCTATTAAAGATTGCATGGGTAGCATTTATAATTAGAAGTAGAGTGTTATTTTGATAATTCCGTCTATGTAAAAGATCTCTAGGTGACAAGGTATGTAGTTGCACAGAAGGAGTGGGAACAACAGTTATATTTTCAACAGGTAGGAAATCATTCAAAGGGTACATTCTCTCCAAATACCAAAACCCACAACCAACAGTTACTAAAAGTCCCGTGATTATCACCAGTAGACAACAAAACGTTTTCGGGCCCCCATACATATCTGCTCATTGTCTCTCCTAGTCACATTTTTGTCCAAAAGTTCAGTACGAACGGTAGCGGATGCGGGCATTGTCGTCTTCAATCGAGAAACACCAATTGTTCGTTTGCTGGTGACTCCGGTCGCGCGTCTTCTTAATGTCTTTTCCCACAACGCTTAGCCAGCAGAACCCTTTATGCAATTGGGCCAAAAAAAGGCAAGCCCTCAAATTCTTTCAATTGTACAGCAAGAGCCGTATTGCAAACCTATCTCCTTGGGCGGAGATTATACTTCATAGTTTCCGGTGCAAAAGAATCAGCAGACAGGATGTCGTCACTTCCCACAGGAGGTGGCGAGTGAACGGAAGTTGGATCAGAAGATGGATGATCCACAAACGATGCAGTGGGAGAGCAAGGAGGCAAGATGTCCGTTTTGTCGGGCCTTACAACTTCCGGAACGGCCTCCGATACTCTCTCTCCACCGTCTGCCGTTTCGGGTACGTTGGTTTCAATGTCGGAAAGGGGTTCTGCGTCTTCTGTATCGTATGGCACTGGGTGTGGGATCCGTTTGGTGTGGCTGCCGTGGATCCAGTGGCGATGTCCTCCTACCCGCACCGCAGACTGAGTGACCAGGAGCACCTGGTAGGGGCCCCTCCAACGTGGTGCGAGGCAAGACGCTCTATCGAAGGATTTAACGAGGATCCAATCCCCTGGTCGTAGACTGTGACCGGGGCCCTCGTACCTCACCGGCAATGCCTCTCGCACCTGGTGATAAATTGAAAACAGGTTTTTAGTCAATTGGTTACAATAGTCGGAGAGAAGTACATTTTCTACATCGCGCAATGTGCAGCTTTTAGGCAAACCCCAAATATTAGCAGGTCTCCCCATTACCACCTCAAAGGGAGAGAGCCCAATCTTAGTTTGAGGGGTTGTCCGCATTGAAAGTAACACGATCAGTAAGGCGTCCGGCCATTTTAATTTGGTGCCGGCACACGTCTTAGCGAGCTTGTTTTTTATGATACCATTGTGTCTTTCCACTAATCCGGCGCTCTGAGCATGTCTGGCCGAATGGAATCATTTGTCAATTTTCAATGCCGTACATATCTGTAGAATTACAGCAGCGATAAAATGCGGACCATTATCCGACCAGATAACTCTCGGCAAACCGAACCGTGGGAAGAATTCCTTTAACATGGTCTTTGCAGTGGTCATGGCTGTAGCGTCTTTAACAGGGAAAGCCTCGACCCACTTACTAAAGGCGCAAATGACCACAAGGACATATTTTAGATTGTTACATCGCTCCATTTCAATAAAGTCAAAGTGAATCACTTCAAACGGGACAGAAGGAGGCCCAAAGCTACCTCTTGGAGTTGCTGTCCCCTTTCCTACATTGTGTTGTAGGCAAATCATGCAATTTTGGACATAATGCTGGGCAATTTTTGAAATCTTATCATTTACCCAGACTTTCTCTAACATTCTCGTGATCTGTTGAGCGCACACATGTGTGGGACCGTGTGCCATGGTAACCATCATTACTATATAGGCATTAGGAAGCAACCATTTCCCTTCAACCATGTCCACCCAACACCCATCATCATCAAGTTTCCCCAAGCCCTCAGCCCACCTCTTGGATTCTTCTAATGTGACATCGGCTTGGATATCCCGTACAGACCCAACACCCTCATCCATTGCATAGGCATCTACAGTCTCCCTTGAAACATACATCTCCGTGAAGAGATCAGAGGCAGTTTGTCTAGCTATTTGATCAACAAAAGCATTCCCTTTCCCTGCATCATCTATAATCTTGCGATGTGCTGTGCACTTAATGATTGCTAACTGACTAGGGAGTGCAAGCGCTGAAAGCAATTGTACTATCAGGGAGCCATGTTGGATCTTGGTGCCATGCAAAGTTAAAAACCCTCTCTCTGACCAAAGTCTCCCAAAGTTGTGAGCCACCCCAAAGGCATACTGGCTATCAGTATATATGTTTACTGTTAGCCCTTTGGAAAGCTCACAAGCTCGAGTCAATGCTATAATCTCTGCGGCCTGCGAGAGTTATGCGTAATTCTCTTGGTCTCCACAACCGTACTCAATGTAGTGACTGCATAAGCAGCTGTGGATGTACCATCCAGTAGTTTGAAGCAGGAGCCATCACAAAACAGCTCCCCTTGTGTGTTATCCAAAGGAGTGTCCCTCAAATCAACTCACAAAACAGTATTTTGCGGGAAAGGTAGGAGTTCAGCCGGATTAAGAACGCAGCACCTCCTAATTTGAATGTGGGGAGCAAACAAGATTAATTCATATCTTGTCAGTCGTGCGGAAGTGAGGTGTTGCGTTTGGGTTTTGTTCAATAGAATATCTACAGAGTGAGGCACCATCAGGGTTAAATCATGGCCTAGGACCATTCCCTCACTCTGTTTTACAGACGCAGCAGCAGCAGCGACAGCGCGCAAACATCTTGGCAAAGCGCATGCAACAGGATCAAGGGCGGAAGAGTAGTAACCGCATGGCCTATTCTTCCCTCCATGTTCCTGCGTTAATACAGCCAAAGCACATCCATCACATTCATGCACACACAACACAAAGGCCTTCTCATAGTTTGGTGTGCCCAAAACTGGCGCCGAACATAATGCAGCCTTGAGCAACTCGAATGAATGTTGATGCTCCGTATTCCATGGCAATGGCGAAGAAATACCCTTCTTCGTCAAGGCCAACATCGGTTTTATCACTACTGAGAAGTTTGGGATCCATAACCTACAGTAAGAAGCCATACCTATCAAGGCTCTAACTTCCTTTTGTGTATTTGGGACAGACATGCCAGAAATGTGTTTTATTCGTTCAGGTGTCAATCTTCTTCCCTCCTTTGACAGGAGATAGCCTAAATAGGCGACCCCCTGGCAACAATATTGAAACTTTTTAAGCGAAGCTTTGTGACCATGCTTAGCTAGATGGATGAGCAACAACACAGTGCCCTCTTTACAAGAGCTCTCAGAGTCAGCGGCTAAAAGCAAATCATCAACATATTGAAGCAACATACAAGTAGGGGGCAATCCAAGGGTATTAAGCTGCTCTTTCAAAGCCCTACTATAAATACTAGGACACAAATAAAAGAATCCCTTCCTGCTGCACAAACATCATTACCTACTCAATGTGATGTCATTAATACAGCTGCCAGTAGGTTACTTCCCTCTGTTGCTTCTACAGTGGGAGTTGAAGACCGTTTAAGGTTACCTCCCTCTGTTGTTTCTACAGTGGGAGTTGAAGACCGTTTAAGCTCCTTAAGAGCTGCGGTAGACTCCTATCTCCTAAAAAAAATCTCAGAGGTGTTGCCCGAAGCTTCACATACCATTGATCAACCCTCTCAAATATATAACCCCCCTCAAATTATCCAAACCGAAGCTTCACTACTCTTAAGTAGATCAGATACTTGCATGAATTCTAAATCTGCTCATTGTAAAAGGAATTGGCCTCAAGTTTGTGCAAAACAAAATATTAAGAGATACTCTGATGCATGTAATGATGGTACCAAACCTTACATAAATGATGAGAATATTGCATTTTCAAAGAAACTTAATCAATTCCACACTCTTATTTTGAAGTGTCGTGATGGCTCCTTTCCGAAATACGACTTATGTCGTGCTAGTGTTCTAAATATATTTGGAGATATTGAGGGGTTAGATGCCATCTCTTCCTCTGATGTGGATCAAGTTGAGTTTCTGTGTGACAAAAATCTCTCCATTGTTAGATTATGGATAAAGTCTGGACTTGTCCGTAATACCTTGTGGAACGCCAGAATGGATCTATTCAATCTTGGCTTTTTATTAGCCCTTGATCCTGCACGTAAGCAATCTGAGGAGATTGGTGATAACAAATCTGTCGTAGGTACCAGCCTTGCACCATCTTGTGTCTGCAATTTCTGCACTAAAGACTCTTCATCAGACCCCAGAGCATCTTGTAATTATCCTTCATAACCACGAGCAGTCATGCCCACTACTGATCTTTCGCTTGCTAGCTGGAATACTAGAGGCCATTCTCATTTGCAGTGGACTATAAACAATGAATTAAACACTTATGATATAGTGGCATTACAAGAAACGTGGCTAGTAAATCCCCCTATATGGGATGACCATGAGATTATTCTGCTACCAGCAGTTCAAGCTGATAAAGGTAGACCTACAGCTGGACTTTTGGTTGCGGTGAAAGTGAGTAGAGGTTTAAAGATATCTCCTTGGAAAGCCCCAAACAAATTTACGCAATTGGTTAAAATCTCTCTTAAATCACACACATACGCACTTATTAACCTTTACAGAAATCCGGCAGAAATTAATGATGATTGTTTCTATGATATGCTGTCCCTTTTCTTCGAGTATATTTCCGCACAAAAAAATATCTCTGGAATCCTACTTATGGGTGATCTGAACCTTTCTTGTTTTGATTCGCACACTAGAAAGTTGAATCATGAGGGTGCGAGATGGATCTCCTATATCGAAGATCAAGATTTAAAGATTGCAAATGGTGCAATTATAGGTGATATTCCCCCAATGAACACCTGGGAGAGAGGCAACTCAAAATCTATAATTGACTACATCTGTATGTCGAATAGCATTTTCATGAATACCACCAAATTTATCATAGTAAAACAGCCATCCAGTGATCACCATCTTTTAGCACTATTTTGGGCGATCAAAATTGAAAATCATTTAAAAACTGCATCTTATTATAATCAATCTGTATCTGTTAATAGAGGTAAAAACCGCTTCAAATGGTCGGTTAATAAATTACTAGCCCTGAATGGTGCTATACTAGACAACCACCGTCTACATAAGACTGGCTCGTATATAGACGTGTTAAGCACCTTTGCGAATCTCTATCCCACTCATAGTATATCTCCTAAAAGGCATGTGCACAGGTTTGATATAGCTCTCTGCGAAAGAAAAAAGGCTTACAGAAGAGAGATCAGAAAATATCGCAAACTCCCCATGATTGATCAAATTAAGGCAGTTAAAGTTGCTGCTTCGAGATATAGAAATTGGGTGCGTTTGAGGCGAGCAACTATGTATCAAATAGACAGCGAACACTTCTTGGTAGCCTGTCGTAACAAAAATTCTGCACTGGTCTGGGATTTGTTGAACAAATGTAATACATCACCTCAAGGGCATACACAACTCAATGGAGTATCTGAATCGGTGTGGGTCACACATTTTGCTGCTCTATATGATGATTATAAGATGAATGGTTATAGGTACAACAGTAGCTCTGGGAACGGGTGGGACTTATACTGCACAAGATCTATTATTCATGATTTTATCAAATCATCTTCCTCATCTAGAGCAGCGGGTCTGGATGGCCTTACTAATTTAATGCTCAAACAAAATATAACAGAATGGGCACTAATTTTGAACAATACCTTCCATCACATCATACAAACCAAAAATATTCCTGACTCATGGCGCTCTTCTGTGATCATTCCGATCTATAAAAAGGGTGATCGCATGGACCCGAAGAGCTATCGTCCAATAACGTTATTGGATGTTCCAGGCAAAATATTCTCTAGGTTGGTATTAAGAGATTTTAATGCTTGGTCAAATAAAGCATATCAACGTGACCCAGCACAAACTGGTTTTGTTGCAGGACTAGGTACTGGCATTAATTTAATTACTTTAAATGCTATAAGACAACAAGCAGTTAATAAGAGACAAGCCAGATATTTTGCGTTCATAGATCTTCACTCCGCTTTTGACTCGGTCTCAAGACCAAAACTCATAGATAAATTACGCAAAGCGGAGTGTCCTCCAACTCTTATTGATATTATCTTTGCCCTTCATTCACACACTAAAGTCTATGTGAGATTGAATTTTGAGGGCTTGCTTTCATCCCCAATTCCAACATCTAGAGGATTGAAACAGGGGTGCATTTTAGCATCTGCCCTGTTTAATTTTTTCATTAACGATGTACGTTGGATCTTTAGCAAAATAATAACTGATGCTCCCAAACTGAATGGTGTAAAAATGTGTGCCTTATGGTATGCAGATGATCTGGTTTTAGTGTCTAAAACTCCCAGTGGTTTACGTAACCTTTTGGCAGCACTATGCTCATATTTTAAAGAAAATGAACTAGTAGTAAACACTGGAAAAACACAAATTGTCACATATGTCCCGAAGGGGTTACGTAAACACTTGTTAGAATGGCAAATTGAGGGAATACCCATAATGATAGTACCAAATTACGTGTACTTGGGCCTAATTTTTGATGGTTGTCCAACGCTAGACTCACATTTGAATAAAATTAAACATAAGCTAGTCACGGCAATCTGTCAAACTCGAGTAATTGTTTCTAAATATGGCAAATTTTCTATCAAAGCTGCCATTACATACTGGAATCGGAATGTTGTGGCAACTATCCTTTATGGTTTAGAGACATTAATTGTTCCCTCAGGTTTTCTCAATGTACTAGAAGCTAAGTTTTGGCGTGCAATTTTACATCTTCCACAGTGTATTCCTGGAGTGCTGATACGCTATGAATTGGGATTAACCTCTCTAACTGCCATATATAACTGGCGTCTATGTGCCCTATTTCGTAAATGCATATTAGCCCCATGTGATTCCTCCACGTTATCTTCTATTTCTAGCTATTTGCTTAGTTCTGCAGAAAAATTTCCGAGACATTGGTCTTCTAAAATATTATCTATCATGGTGAACGCTGATATATCACTTGAACTTCTGGTACTTCACCCAGAGCAAGCCAAGAAAAAGGTATACATGAGAGACTGGATTGATACAAGAACTCAGTGCTTAACCTACAAAGACTTTGATCCTGCAATTTTTGGTCCCAAGCGTTATAAGGATATAGCTGCGTATTTACGTTTGGCACCATCTGCTGCTACAAGAATGGCCATTCTGCGGTTGCGGTTCAACATCTGGCCCACTCGGGAGGTTAAAACAAAAAGAAAGCAAATTCCCTCTGACATGAACTGGTGTAGGTTTTGCAAAAATATAACGATCGTTGAAACTCTACCAAATTTATTACTGAACTGTCCTGCGCTATGTACCTTGAGAAAACTGCACTTTGCTAACCATTTTGCGTACTTTGCACAAATTGACCCAAGAAATAGATGGATCGCCATGGCAGCCACTGAATGTATGAGTATAAGAATTGCAACCATCAACTTTTTAAAAGCCCTAAACATGGAATGAAATTAAGAGTTCTTTACTTGTTGATATTTTAGCATCTTTTAAATCTTAATGAATACTTGTGTTACTTGGATTTGATGTTTATGGATTTTTCTATTTTTATAAATTGTAAATTGAAAAAGTTGATATAACTTCAACTATATTCAATAAAAAAAAAAAAAAAAAAAATGGAGCACTTCTGCGCTCCAGTGTCTATCAAAAATTGATGTTTCCTATTTCCCACTACCATTTCAACGTAGGGACCTTTGTGATTAACGGGAATAGGTGTAGGTTCCAAACCCTGCTTCGGGCAATCCTAACGAAACAAAATATCATCAAAAGGAAGCTCTTCAGATAGATATGCAGCAGAAGGATGATCAAATATGTTTCTAGTATCCACACTCAAAGTCTGATTATCCTGTGAAAAAGGTTGTTGGGGATCCTGCGAAAACTGGCCTCTACCAGGGCCCCCTACACCCGGGCGACCTCTGGATCGTCTACCCATATTTCCAAATGTGTTATTCGACCTCTGTCGAAGGACGGGGCATTGTGCACGCCAATGACCCTCCTGGCGACAATAGGCACACTGGTTAATTTTCACAGGACCCAAGGGCACATTCCCTTGTGGAACATACTGACCTCTAATCTGCGAACTACCCCCTCTGGGGCCTCTAACAATTTGCTGTAACAATACTTTAGTCTTCAAATCACCTTTTCTCTTCTCTACTCTATCTTTTTCATTATTGACACGGTTCTCGTAGTACTGAGCCATGTGCAGTACTTCTGATTGGGATTTCGCCTGCCAAGCGCTCTCAGAAGACATAATATGTGACTGGAAGTCAGGCAGCAATCCACGTACAAATTTGTCCACAAATAATCTTTTCCCAGACTCTGTGCCTAAGTCTTGTCCACTGAAATCCGAGAATACCTGTTCAAACCGATTAAAGAACTCGGTAGCACCCTCAGATTTTCCTTGGACACAGGCCGTAAGCTTGTCCCAAATAATTCTCTTTTCGGGGATTATAGTTTTCAGTTTTGCAATGATTCTGTCAGGCAAAGTTAGTATCACCTGAGGTGGTCTCTCACCAGCTGGCCTTTCCCCATCAAGCCTAACTATGTTAGCCCATGTATCTCCCAACCCTGGTACATTGTCTATAGTTCTAACTTGTTTCCACAAATCTACAGGCAGGAGTACAGGGAATAGCAAATCAATGTCGCCTAGGGTAAACACTGAGGACTGCATAACGGACTCTATCTCTTTATAGAACCCTGTCGGATTTTTCCTAATGTCCGGAATAGTTTGTCTAATAGTATTCACTTCATGTCGTGAAAACGGGACTTGAACAAACTGCGATACATAATGTGCAGGAATGTCCACAGCAGGTGTACCTGCTGCAGCATTAGCAGGAATCTCAACCTTTGGGACAAATGTCGGAGGAACCTCTCTCATAGGCAACTGAGATGTAGGCAACTCCAAACGCTTACTAAGCAACAGAGCTAAGTCGAGCGCTAAAGCAGTTGAAGAAGTGTCAAGTGAAAAAGCTCTCTTATAAATGCTCAATAACTCTGTGGGACAACTAACCTTTCTCTTTAAACATTCATCCTGCAGGTACTCTACCATTACCCGTATCACTTTCCTCTGCATTTCTAGTGTATATTGACTGTATGTGTCATATACCTCAACTGGAGTTATCGATATGTCTGAAATCCATCTAATCGCATCTTTTGTACAAATTCGCGCCTCCTCAGATGTCGATTTACGACACGGAAGAAATCGTTTCTGTACATACATACTTTCTTCTTCGTCATCCTCATTCCGTAACCTTTCCAACTCCTTTCTATACTCAAATATCCTCTCAACATGCTCATGTACCTTCTCCACAGTGTCTCTTGAAAACGCTAAAGTATTCAGGTCCCTCAACCTTTGTGGGAGGTCTGCATTATTTAATTTACCCCACATTACACATAAATGAATCCCTAAACCTTCAATGAAAACATTTTTCTCAGGAAAATTATCCATATTAGAAAGTATGGCAAGAACATTAGCTCGATCATCTCTCTCCATACAATGCTTAGCCCATGCAAACAAATCCTGTTTCTTTTCTGTAGGAACAGTATTAGGAGTAACAATCCTCGACCCCGCACCCTGATCAACTACAAGCGGTACAGAACTACTTGGGAGTGAGGGTGCAGGCAAATTCAATGGAGGTACTATTACTGGTGCAATGGGAAGAGGCAGAGGAGCAGGTGGAGGAACAACAACCGGAGGAATAGGAACAACAGGTTGAGCAGGAAGAGCAGGAATAACAGCAGGAAGAGGTACAGCAGGAGGAAGAGGAACATACGGAGGTGGTGCAGAGGCACCAGGCCTTCGTTCATTTAACAATTTGTCGATAAACTCATCAGAAACATGAAGATCTTTAGAAGGATAGATTTTCTGAATATCGAGTGAGAAAGCCCTGTCCATATCCCTAACCCACTCAGACTGTTTGTCCTGATCATATAACAACGCCTTTTCAGCATTTGTTTTATGACAGCGCACATGTTTTTCCCTACTTTTAAGCTGCTGCAACGCTTCTCTTTTCCAATTTTGCAAAACATCAAATGCTGCAGGTCTGGCCTTCTTTTTTAACAAGACTGACTCTAAATATTCAATACTAGGGATCTCAAAACTACCATTGACTGGCCACTGAAGTTCGGAGGCATGTCTGGTTTGTCTGTGCCAAATTTTAATAAATACTACACTTCCAATTCCATGCTTACAGTACATAGTACATGCCGGTGACCCATCCTGTGGTGCCAGATGGCTAAATTCGAAAGATTGCCTATCGCTGCGGAATAATGCCCTAAAGCAGCTAGACAATTTCCCAGGCATTTCTCAAATACTCGGTGTTACCTGGTCAATAATTGTGTCTACAGATAAAATGCACCAAATTCAAATTGTCAGGGTTAAATTAAGAGTCGGGTAACGACTCACCTGACCAAACCTAAGGAGGACCGATCGGTTTACAAAGGACTTACCTAACGAATTTTACCTTGTGTATGGTGATTTTGGCAAATCTGCCCGCCTCAAAAAATTGACCCTCATCAAGATGCCGTCTCAGACCACATGGCTATCGTCCAGGGAACGGATCGTGCAGCGCTGTTGAGGTGTCGCGTCTCGTTCAGTCGGGCCCGTTATGTCACACCGTCCGATCCCGGTCCGATAGCGTGCGTCAACCTTCAATAATCCGGCATCAATCTTGAGGGTCCCTATTCCGGGTGCCAACTGTGAAAACAAGGAAATAATATGAGGCAGGGTAACCAAAAAGGAAACACACCAAACACACATTTCTCCAGCCTTTTGTGCAGCCTTTCTGCAGGTTAACCATTCCATAAATAAGTCACTGCTCTAGGGTCCCTTGCCAGGTCAAATCTAGTTCATTTTAGGTTTATACATTAACAAGAAGAAATGGTAATAATGTATGCTCTAGGCCTAACAATACAATGCAGGACTTAGTTTATACAATGTAGTTAAGCAGGTGTTCTCATTCAATTATAGATCAGTTTCGGTGATACAGGTAATCCATTGCACACAGGTCAGCAGAAGGACAAGGTCTCAGCTCATGACCCAAACAAGTGGCCTGCAGGCAAGTTATACATTAGCTGTACAGAGGTCATGACAATCGAATTCTGTTCTGAATAACATAGGCTACCATTTTAGCTCACATGGTGACTTTATAGAGCAAGAAAACCTAAAATGGCGGCTTGACCCAAAATGACAGTTTACATGGTTTCTAAGGTCAGGACCTTGCAATGCGAGTTTCTTCACATGTAGTTTATAAGCAGCTTGTTAGCAGGTTGGCGTAGGCCAATATACATATATTCATAGCAATAGGAGGCACGATATAATTTCTAGTTTGACATTTCGACATGATGTCTTTTTCAAGGCTATTAAATTCTTGATGCATTGCCAGATTTGATACTTGAAGCGTCCTGTAAGGAATCGCCTCCAAAACTACCATCGACGTATGTCAGGTCCCTCACCCTGTCCGGCCTGACTCAAAGTCAGCAGCCAGGGTGCTGAACTGGGTGTTGCAGGGCCTGGCGCCTGTGCTGCCACACTATCAGCAGCACTTCCATGGGCCGCAGCGCAGAGAATTGCTTTCCGGCTTTGTGTTCGTGCGACACACAGACATGAACTAGGAAGCTCATTCAGCTTGCTGGTTTCTGTCTGGAGGTACAGGGGGGCCACAATCATCACATTCAGGGCAGTGGGATGCCCTGCATCTGGAGGTGTGTGAGTGCGAGGTTAGGTCGCTGTAACATGAGACGTGGCCCGGTGGCATTTGAAAGTAGAGCAGGGGTACTTTTTTAAAGTTTTTTTTATAATTTTGAATTGTATTTGTGTATGTTTGTTGGGGGGCTGGGATGCTGGCTGACCCTAGTGAGGGCGCGTGTCGCACCTGGACAATGTGAGCAGAGCTCCCAGTACACATTAAGGCTCCAGGTATGAAGACACACAAACAATAACAAATGGTGCATTCTCTGTGGCAAGCCACAGCTCTACAGTGCCTCTAGAATTAGTCCTGCCACTTTTCAGGTGCTACTAAAGCACCACCATCCTAATTTCAAAATGAAGTTGGCGAAAGGTGCGCCCTCCCCAAGAAGAGTGGAAAGAGTCAAGCTGAGAAAACCTGTGACCCAAAACTGTCGTACTCTGCAAATTCTGTGAAATGAAGTTGAGTGCTATATGCCTACATGGTGAACTTTTGTTAAGGAGTTTTTGCTCTCGGTGCAGAGAAGGAACCGTATGGGATTTTGTGTTAAAAGCACACGTTTAAGAGCCCTTCCCCTGCCGTCAAAAATAATCTTCACCAAACTGGCAAAAAGTATTTCGAGTTTTGCAGACACTTTTTAAGGACGGTTTGGTGCAAATGAGTAAATGAGTGTTATGGTTCAGGTTACAGGCCGCCAAAAACTGCTTCACTTACCAAAACTGATTCACTTACCAAACTATGCAGGGGAGTATCCAGCATTGTAAGAGTGTGTGTATGGGGGTGGGGGGAGTTTTGGTGAGCACTGAAATGCAGTGTGTGGAATTCCACATGGTCTCATTCTCAAACCGCACACCCCTGGCCCAATCTACTTTTATGGTAACAATAGTGGAAGTTGGCATTTTAACACACAACAAAAACAATACAACTGCAGGATCATTCAAGATGCACAAAACTCATCTACTAGAGCTGTGTCCAAGCCCTCTGAAGCAAAATACATGCAAACTTCCTAATTATTATATGGATTGCACCAACAGAAATGACTTCACATAAAAAGATATTGAAAGGCGCATCATCAGTCTTTAATACTTGGAGGCACCATGGAAGTGACTTTAGTATAAGTTGCCATAAATAAGCCAAGTGACAAATAACTTTGTGGTGCAAAATACCTAAATTGCACTATAGTTATATGTGGAGCAACTCTATAGTCATTAGGCTTTTCCATTATAATACCATGATACATTAACATAAGCTTTGAAGTGAATCAGAATCACTTGGAGAGCTGCAGAAACGGCACAATGTGATTAAATGATTTGCTCAGGATCACACACTTGGTTAAATGGTGAAACTGGGATGTGGACAATTTAAACGACCGCGCACATCTTTCCAGGTTTAGTTAATATAGATATTTATTAAGGTTTTGCTTTACATTTCATGTGCTTAAATAATTATTTATAGCAATGCCTTGGAAGCAAACCACATTACATAATAAACTAGCCTTTCATAGTAAACTAACCATACACTATATTCATTGTCATATAAATATGTTGAGCAATAGGAGTATGGCTTAAATCATAATAGCATCATGTAGATTAATGTGAGCCTAACAAATCGCCATTTTTGAAGGCATAGTAATTATTTCATAAAGCATGCAACATTATGCACCCTTCTCACTTCTGATCACTCCCTTCCATTCATATTTCTAAAGGGACAAAAGTCCCTGCTAATAGTACCCCCTCCTCCCATCAGTGCCTTATGGCCCACATTTGAATGCTATGTTGATACAGAGCAAGGTGAGGGCCCCCCTGCCCTCCCTCCAAAAGATGGGGGGACAAAAAGGCATTCCACAGAAGTTGGGGGGGACAAAACCCTCTGTCCCCCCTATAATTACACTCATGCCTCCAGCATACTCCAGCACCCACTGTTTGAGACCGACATCGCAGCACTCTCCTGTGCACAGGACATGTGCGTGCGTACCGCCGGTGGACCTAGAAGCAGAGCGGCAGCATCAGAGCCTGCCATCCGGTTCGTCAGTGCTGCAAGGGGGCTCACAGTATGAGTGACTTCCTCGTCATCATTGTTGGGCAGGGAGCCCACAGTAATACACTGTGAGTCCGGCACGCCCTTTTATTCTCCTAATGCCATTATGTACTCTTAAAGAGACCACACAACAGCCCTCACTTGCCCCCTTTAAGGCAGATTGCTGTATCTTTCTATTCATGATGAAGATCATCTTCCCGCATTGGCTCCAGCTGACCTCAATTTAGCGAATCCCGCCCACCGACTTTACCTCTACTTTCCTCTTCACCAAATCGCTTTAAATGATTTGGGTCCATCCCCCACAGACTCTTCATTCTGCCACACTGGCAGGGACTCTACCCTCATACCCCCTTTGCTCTCCCGCCCTACCGCTCAATGGGGAGCTCTGCCACTCATGCTGGCTGGCAGCTTGATACCTACACTAACCCTGTCCCACTGCCCCTTTTTTCACCTTCGCCCCTATCACCCGCTCTGCTCCTCTCTGTGCCTTCACCCCATTCCCCCATCCTGTCACAGAGCACATCCCATGACCCTAAACGCCACTTCCTCACCACAGATCCTCTCCTCACTGCTTCCTTCTCAGCAGGCTGTTCCTCTCAGGCAATTGATCAGAATCACACACACCTGACGGCCCTTTCCTTCCCCAAAGGGATAACAGGTGGAGCCAGAGAGCACAGTACGAGCAAGGCGAGTACAACAGACTGCACAATGAGACGGCTACGACCCAGCAGTTCAAGAAAAGGAGAAAGGCAGCAGGAATAGAGAGGGTGGCGAGGAGAGAAGTGACCTTGCCCTTTTCGTCCCATGCCTGCGAACCTTCGTGGAGGAGAGCTTAAGACAGCGAACCATAGTACAAGTGTCCTGCAGCACATGTCAACGGTACACGAGGCAAGCCTATGCTGGTAGGCACGAGCGAGGGAAGCTACCACGCGTTCTCGCACCCGTGGTGCTGGCCTTGACTCCAATGAAGCCAAAAGCCAAGCGGTTCATCACAGCCGGTGAGTCGAGGGGAGAACCGATAAGAACAGGGCTGTGAAAAGTGAGAATTGCAAAGTGGCAAGTTATGAACCAAAGCTGATGAGCTTTGAATGAACTGTTAAACGTGTGAAGGGGAGACCAGCTGAGCTGCAGAGGGAAAGCTGAACCACATGGGTGCTAACTCGAGTGACCAGAAGGCCATAGGATGGCCGGCAAAACAGGTCAAAGTGGTCATACAGAGGGTCAAGAAAAATCCCTGTACAATCGAAAGACTTTGATCTACAAGCAATGTGAGGAAAAGGGAAGTGAATTCCACAGCGAAAGTGTACATTGAGAAAGGAAAGGAATTGAATCCTGTTAAAGTCAAGAGGGGTCCGAGCCCGACCGAGGGAGATCCAGTGGTGAAGCCGTCACCCAAGAAGATAAAAAGAGAAGAGAGGTCAGAGCCTGATCAAGGGAGATCCAGGGCTGAAGCTATCACCCAAAGCTGTATGAGAAAGGAAATGTGATTTATTTTGGAATACGATTGAGAATGGTGAGTGTTCAGAAGAGGGGGACACAGGGGTGAAATCATCACCCTACGTCAAAACTGTGATAAACAATTGAGAGTGTGCAGTGCCCAGAAGAGGGGGGACCCAAGGTGAACACATCACCCAGCGAAGATTGAATCGAACTTTCATTTGTTAAAGGAATTTTTGTTTTTTTGTTTGAACACGTCAGGTCCTCGAAGGCAAGAGACTTTCAAGTGTAACGAGACTTGGCCATTGACGGCCATGATAACCGAAAGCTCAAGGGATGACCTATCATCTCGTGCTAGGAAAGCCTGAGAATGTGTCCTGAGAACTGCCATTGAAACTGTTGTCTCGCGCTGGAGAAGCCGACACTCTATTGTGCTCCAATCCTCCATCTTACCCTGTGCTCGAACTGTGGGGAAGGAAGAACCAGGCTACTGCATCCTGACATATTATTTGAGACCATTTCTTTCTTTTCCTGAGAACTATCCCACACCTCTTTTTGCATCAATTGTGAGGTTTGGGCAATAGGTTTCATAGTATAGGCATTTTGATTCGACACAACACCACTAGGACTGCTTTGTTTTTCATTTTATGGTTGACGCTTGCTCCCATCTTAGATTTAGGCTTGGATTAGGTGTTTTTCCAACCTGCATACAGCATTCATTGTTCAATAAACACCCTTGAACTTGTATCTGTCTTACTTGTTGTTACCATGAGTTCCTCCCAGTACTCTCTGCCTATCCCAAGGCATGTGTGTGGTTCTTGTGAAGTTTAAAGAACTCCTCTAGTCCCCTTTGCATTGAAACAGGGAGAAACTTGGACTCTACTGAGAAATCCCCCTCTGCGTGTGTTGGAAGTGTCTTCTTTACTAATCCCTGAGGGTTCTGCAAATAGCATATGGTGTAAACAGATGGGTGGCAGCATCCTTGTTTTATGTTGTCATGTGACACCACAGTAGCATGATGATGAAAAGCGTTATCACGCATGCAGAATGAAAGGGAATCAATGGAGGCGAAAAGTCTGGGAAGCAAGAGAAGCGCTGCCAGAAACTCATCAGTATGTGTGTCTCCTTTTTGCCTGCTTAGCACGCTCAGTGGGTACCCCACTGAGCTAGTATCACACTGGTAACAAAGGGTGGCTAGAACACATGCCCGCCAACACTCGACTGCGGTGAGCACTGCAATGTGGGCACACGTTAGCATGGTCGGCACAGTCGATGCTGGTGCAAGGGGAGCAGCAACATCAAAGCCCCCATCATGGGTTGGGCTGCCGTGTGCAGGATGCGAGTGCCATCCAAGTGGCAACACCGCGCCAACCAGGCAGAAACACCACAGCCAACCAGCACAGCTCATGACACCATGCCAAGAGCGTGAGTGTAGGTAGGTTTGCCTCGCTCACATGGCCACCGGCAGCAGTCCGAGTTGGCAGGCGCATGGAGGGATGTCTAACAGTCCGCAACAGCAGAGGAGAGCGGAATCAACCCACTACGCAAAAGAGTCTCCCTGGATAGCAGGCAAGTCTGGTGTGATGAATCAACTTACTGGGAACCAGTGGTCCAGGGATGAATATCGGTTTCTAAACCATCAATCAGCCCCATACCTCTAGTACACCAAAAGGGATCTGAACATATTGGAAACACAAGCTAATTATAAACCACCTTGTCCAATTTTGGTAACAAGGACGGAAAAGCAGGCTTATCTCCGAAAGGTAGGGGATCGCTGGTCAGCTACAACAGAGCGAAATACAATTATTACCCAATGATAAAAGGAACTGTCCAGTCAAGATTTTAGAAAAATATCAACTTTTGTATTATCACAACAGTCAGCTCTAGTACACTACAAAATACACTCCACCCTGTAAAGGAATGCAGAGGACAGGCAGTTTCAAAGAAGGAAAAGGGATGCACTCTGGATACTGACAGGAGTGTAGTCGGTATAATAAATAATTGCAACAGTTCAAGGATACTTGGTTTCAACACAAAGTGAGCAATGGGTCATGAAACGTCACTCGGGACCTTCAGAGAAGGACCAGGGGGACAGAGCCATAATGCACCTTCTGCTGTTGGAGTTCTTGGTGCTCGACAGGGTCGAGTCAGTTTTAGGGCGCTTTGCAGCTTCTGCGACAGAGTTCATTTCGGAAGACAGCTGTGGGTATCAGATGGCAGGCAGTTCAGTGAGCGAAGCTAGACTGATGGATGCAGGCTGGCCTTCACGGCTACTCAGGGTCAGGAATCCTTGTCTCAGTGCTGCTAGATGGTTCTGAAGCACTGGTGGAGGTGTCTCGGATGACTTAATCGACTGCAACGTAACAACAGTGAGCAGGGCAATCGGTTGCAGCTCGAGGGGCTTGACTGGCTTGAAAATGTCCTTTAAGGCGGACGTCAGTAGATGCTTGTCAATACACTCCTAGCTTCTTCACTGGGCTCATGTCATCCTTTAAGGCAGATGACCCAAAGCTGACGAGAGTGTTGCAGACAGCTGTCTTGTCCTTGGTTTGGTTCAGAGACTCTCTGGCACTTCCCACCTGGGAAGCTTCCTGCAGAGCTTAGTAGGGCACCCTCTGTGGTGGCTGGGTACCGGTTCTGGAGCTGCCGGATGGTCCTCTGGATACAGTATCTCCCTCTGTACCCTGGGAGATGTTTAGGGAAGGGATCTTGCTTTCCTATTAGCGGTCCTGGCCTTCCTTCACTGGTGGAAGATGTAAAGCAGACTGTACCTTCAGCCAGGGTCCAATGATGAGTTCTTCCATCTGCTTCTGGTGAAGCCTTCAGATGATCTGCGAAAAAAACGGCTTCGCCCTCTTTTAAAGCCAATTGGACCACAGGGATTGATGTAGGCTAAGCCAGCCATAATATACCAATCCTGGGTCCCCACCAACAATCTCCTGTATGCGTGAGGCCATAACCAGAGGGCTTTGCAACAGAAAAGGTTAAGAGGTGAAAACATGTATTACTAAGTCCCACCCATCTTCCTGTCTGTTGTCGATCAAAGGGTCTCTCTGGTTAATGAAGCTCTCTGTGGTTCCTAATTAAAGTGGCAGGTCTCCCTTGAGGCTGCTGCAAGACCAGACTTTCTGGCTCAGTCAAACCACATACTCTTACCTTCTGAATGGGGTCCCCCTGTAAACACGCAGTCCCAAACATGAGATTTCACTGTCAATCGATACTGAGGGCGGGAGCTGGCTTCAGATTGAAAGTGCATTGGGATTTCCTTTCTCCTTTGTTAGCCTCTACAGCCAGGCCCCATGTGGGCCTGTTTGAATTAAACTCTGATTAATATGTGAATGCTGACACCAGCAATATGCTCAACAAAAGGACATGGAGGATCCATGGAGCCTTTGTTAGGTAATTAGGCTGGCCATAGCAGGGGAAAATCCCCCCCTCATCCTTCTGGAGATGCATCCTGCCTCCATCCCTCAGATCCCAACTAAATATGACAGGGGGGACCGCACCCGTAGGCTGTGCCCACCCACACAGGTCTATGAGTATGTTCTGTGGTGAACATAGGAAAATGTGTGCAGATTAGCCCCACACATTTTCCAGAGTTTGATCTACCATCATTCAATTTAATTTAAAATGTCTAATAAACCCGCGCACACCCACCGTGCAGATGGTAAAATTCCTCACATCCGGCCAGACACAGGAAGCAGTGTCCTGGTCACAGTAAACACACTGAGAGGGAGACAAACAAGCCTGGACATACCAGTTTCACCATATGCCAGGCAAGTTTGGCCAAACATGGGAAACAGTGTCCTGGTGACAGTAAACACACTGAGAGGGTGGCAAACACCCCAGGACATACCCAAAACGTCCAGGGCTGGCACTCTGGTTGGGAGGCACCAAACAACATTGGCACAGGGTGAAAGTGGCCTGAGACACTCAACCTTCGGCCCAAGCAAGTCCTGCCTACAGCAGTACAGCGCCTTATGCCCCATCAAGAGGGCACAGAGCACACCCAACATGGCAGATGATCCTCTGGCGTCATCTTCAAGAGCAGGCACTAAGGAAGTAGCCCCTGAAGGCGCCACATGGCTGGATTCATCCCAGGGGACCGGAAAATAACACACCCAGAAGACAAGAGAACTTTCTTAATGCTTAATTTGGGGACGCTACCGCTCAGATTATTTAACACACTACCTAACGAGGGACAGAAAATGATTATGATACCGCCAAAACTGTCCTGACCAACAAGTTCACACCACAACTAAATCCTGATTTGGAATGCTTCCAAATGAGTCAGGCACACCAGCGACCCAACAAGAACTTAAAGGACTTTCAGGCCCGACTAAGCAGAATGGCTGTAGGATGCGTCTTTCCTAATGAGGAATTTGCGGTGTGCCAACAGGTTGTCCATGGTCTTTCGGCATAGAAGCTCCGCAGGGCCATACTATCTGAGAGAAATCTGGCACTAGAGCCCATATTGACTATGGCACGCCAAAGTGAAGGGACAAAGGCCCAAGTTGAGGCTATGGAGACGATGATGAGTAAAGACTCGGAGAAGCCAGGAGCCGCCATTGCCGCAGTGAGCACACAGAACAAAGGCTGCAAAATGGTCTTTCCCATGCCGAAATGGCAAGCATTCTGTAAATGGTATAGAGGTGACTGGAACAAGGTTGAGCCGTGCCCAGCATTAAGAGTCATCTGCCATAAGTGTGGCAAACTGAACCACTACTCATCGGTGATTTTGTCAAGAAATGGAGTTTACATTGCGTTAAAAAAGCATCATATTTCTGTGGATCCCCTGAATATCTCTCAGGTGGGGTCAATGGGACTACAGATTCTGGAGAGACATGAACTTGAACTGGTGTGGGAACAGGGCCTTTAGACGGGAGGGGAGATTGTTGTGCAGTCAAACTACGCACCTGGGTTGCTAGCACTGCATAGTCCTGCCTTGTAGCAGCGAGTTCGGCCTGCAAGTCATGTAAAACCTTAGTGAGCTCCTCCATGATCTGGCGATTCGTACCACTCGGGGACCTGTCACACTTGGGCTTGTGCTACTGTCACACTTCCAATTTCCAGGTCCAGGAGTGGCACGAACCAACCATCCCCCTTGCAGTCCAGGTGCCTGCAAGCAAAAGCCCGCACAGATTTCCCAGACCCCAGTGGGGAAAGAGGGTTAGGGAATCGTTGATTGGATGGGTTCAGTTCTTGAGGGTAACCGGAAAAAGGGTTAGGAGAGGGGAAGTGGGTAGGACCGGGGACTTGGGAAAACACAATGAAATGCTACACGATATGCATATTAACACTCCAGCATGCAACACATTTAGAATCAGAATGGCACTTAGCTTCGGGGTGAGTGCTGGCCTCCTGCCTGCACACTCTCAGGTCTGGTTATGGAGCAGTGTCAGTGCTGCAATGAGATCAGGTATTACTATATGTGTTTCTTCACACACTCATACACTCGTATACAACACACTATGCATGCGCCAGGTTAATGCCCCTTTCTAGTCTGCTTCTTGCCTACGTATTAGTGGTATGCAAGGGGGAAGATTCACACTGGCTGTGCGGTTTTATGCCGCACGTGGCTCCGCGTTACACCTAAGCCTTGGGGTGTCTTGTCTTGAGAAGTTGCCTCCTAGGGCACGGGCTTGTGCGATTTGCCGCACGTGACAAGTTGCGACTGGTTCAGCCGCACAAGAGGGCTGCGAACGCGGTGTTCACCGCGTGGCTAATTAAGTATTCCTGAGATATGCAGAGATATGCACTGCCCCGGGGGCATGTTCGGTAGGTATGCACGCTCTTGGCTATGGCGCCGAAGACTTAAACAGTGACTTAGCTTTTGGTGAAGCAGGGGACCTGAAATGATGGGCTGTGCCCCCTGCGCCTGCCCCTCTGCTTCTCTGGGTGATTTCCTGCTACTCGTTCAGTAACGCGGCTATGGGCAGCTCTCGCAATGTTGTGTACCTCCCCCCGTGCAGCGCGACTTATCTTTTGCTGGCAAGGGGCCAATGTAGAAGTGTGGTGGGGCGTGGCCCCTCGTGCTGATCCCCGTAGTGGGAGCTCAGACTGGCACGTCTTCTCTGGTCCCGAGCTGGAGCATAAGCCCCGTGCGTTGGCTCTGACGTGCACGGGCGCACGTGCCTCGACCAACGTGGGCCTCATTATGTAGTTCCTGGCCTAGGGGTGCTTGGGAGATGTAGTTCTGTAGGCTCCTTTCCTGAAATGGGGACACAGAAGCCTTTTGTAAGGTTGTAGTTTGTTCCTTTCTGCTGGTGTTTTTAGTTTGCCAATATTTATAGGTGTATAAGCCCAAATTGGGCTTTGTTCACAGGATCCCAAGGTTTGTCCCCTGACAATCCTAGCATACGGCGCCCCATCGAAAATGATGATTGATACCAGTGCCATCATGAACATGATGGTAGTAACTTGATTTGAGCACCAATCCCATCACCCACAGCTGCAGCAGAGGGCGGTGCAACTAAACGCATATGGATGCAAGAAGCCGTTACCCGTGAAGGGCTTGTTCAAGTCAGAGCTAAGTTACAACGGGGAGAAGTGCAAGACCCTAATCAACATGGTCAATGCTGGCATCGAAAAGCTCCTCAGCTGCAAAACAGCCAAGGGTCTCAAACGAATCCAGTTTGCATTCAGCAAACCCACCCACAAAATAGAGTGCCTGATGGAGAAACACTCCAAACTATTCCAATACATCAGATGTCTGAAAAAACACATTGTCAAATTACACATTGAACCCACTGTGGAACCCCGAGCAGTGATGCACAGGAGATTCCCTTTCCACATGCACATGAGAGCAGCGGTGGAGGCGGAACTTAAGAAACTGGAGGACATTTGCATTATCTCTAAAACAATTGGCACCACCCAATGGGTATCGCCTATGGTAGTGACCGCCAAACACAAACAAGCAAACGCCATTTGCATATGCATTGACATGCGCCTGCCCAACGTGGCAATTGGCAGAGGACGACAAATCACCCCCACAATTGACAAACTCATCGTCGAACTGATGGGGGCCAACATTTTCAGTAAGTTGGATCTGCATTTCGGTTACCACCAGATCAATCTTGCAAAAGACTCAAGATACATCACCAATTTGTCCTCACGCCTAGGCCTGGGAAGGTATCGGCGGTTCAACTTCAGAACATCATCTGCAGCGAAGGTGTTCCAAAATGAAATCAGGAAGGTACTCCAGAAGCTACCTGGTGTAACTAATGTCAGCGATGACACCCTCATCTATGGAAAAACCGAACATGAACACAATGCACGACTACCAGCAATATTGCAGTGCCTACAAGAATATGGGCTCACAGTCCACACCTAGAAGTGTGAGTTTGACAAAAAGGAAATAGTGTTCTTCAGGTACATGTTTAACCAGAAGGAGGTGTCCCAGGACCCTACAAAAGTTGCTGACATTAAGAACGCTGAATCACCCATCACTGTGTCAGAAGTGTGCAGCTTTCTTGGGATGGGCACATATTCCGGAAGGTTCATTGCCGACCTGGCGACGGTCGCAGCCCTCCTCAGGCAACTAATGAAGAAAAACATCACCTGGGAATGGGGAGCTCAACAAAAAGCAGCCTTCCAGCAAATAAAGGACTCCCTACTAGGGAGTGCCACAATGGCATTTTTTGACACCACCAGGAACACAGAACTACTTGTGGAAGCCAGTCCGGTGGGTCAAGGCGCGGTGCTAACCCAGACAGACCAGGACAAAACCGTCTATCCGATTGTTTTTGCCAGCAGGGCACTCTCACGCCCAGAACCGAACTTTGCCCACATTGAGAAAGAGGCACTAGGCATCCTGTTGGGGTGCTGACACCTCCGTGTGTACATCTTAGGGCACACCATCAAAATATTCACAGATCACAAGCCGCTCATACTAATTTTCAAAGGGTCGGCACCCCATCCCCCAGCACGGATTGAAAGGAGGATTCTGCAATTGCTACCATTCAATGTAGAAGTCACCTATTGGGCCAGAGACGACAACCAGGCTGACTTCCTATCCTGACACCCCAGAACAGCGACACCAGGAGAATGCGAAGCAGCACAGGAAACTAATGAACATGTCTGCCACATTGTTGAATGTGCTCGGCCCAAAACAATGAAACTGCAAGAGATCATCGAGGCAACAGAGAAGGACAGATGCCTGTGGATCGCCATGGAAGCCATAATAACTGGCGAACGGAGAACTTTTCTGATATCGCTATCGCACTGCACGATACCCGCTCAAGAAATGCTGTGAGCCTGTTTGGCTTCCGCCACAAACTATCTCTCTTCCTGGAGAAAGGAGACAGAATCGTAATCCCGACAAGTTTGGAGGATACAGCTCTATAACTGGCACACAAAGGACATCAAGGGTTGGTTCAAATGCAAGCCTTCCCACCCCGCTATGGCACTACCCAAATCTCGAGCCCACCCTCGACACGACCCTCCAGAAAAGATGGGACCCAGGGAAGGAAATGCGTCTGGGAGACCTATATCCAGATGGGAAATGTGCATCTCTGGGGGTCATCCAGGCGAAAGTTGGAGACGGCTGGTCACGTCAATACAATACTACAGGTTAAAGTCAGCGTGCAATAAGAAATGGCCCTCCTTTCCGGAAGCTCTGTCCACTCACCAATTCTTAACTGATACTATGACACCTGAGGGTTTCACAGGTGGAATGTCTAGCCTCTATAAAGCGGTCCAACGACATACCCCCTCGAAGAACACAATGAAGGCCAAATGGGAGAGGGATTTAGGGATCTCTATTGAGGACACCCAATGGGTAAAATACTTCCAATTCACTAAGGCTGTCTCTATATGCACCAATTTCAGACTGATTCAATTCAAGATACTGAATCATTTACATGTTATACCCAGTAAAATCGCCAAATTCGACCCCTCGTTAAAGCTACAATGCTCTAAATTCCAGGCCCAAGGGGCGAACTCATTTCACATGTACTGGGACTGTCCCCCGAACAGTTCTGGTGCAAAGTGGCCGAGACAGTGAGTGACATTATAGGCCTCCAAATTCTGGCAGCTCCATTGAAATACCTACTTGGTGACATTGTGAAGGTCTCAATTAAAACATGTCAACTTATTGCAATCGCAGGGGTGGTCGCCAAAAGATACATCCTTCGCGCCTCGAAGGCAAGAACTCCTCAGACCCGGCAAGCTTGGTTAAAGGACCTAATATACGTACAGGAAACCGAAGAATGATACGTCCAAAATGTTGTACCCACCTGCAGACCAAAAGATATATGGGCCCCCCTGAGGAGATACCTGGAGACCTCCCCCGACATGTCAGATAGTGACTCAACCTGTTCTGCCAACGACCCGGCCGATATTCCTACATGAATATCATTGAGATCAAGCAGAAGACACATAAAAGTCACCTAGACGATCAATACAAAGTAGACCCTCACTCGATATTGCATATTCGGATTTATGTTGAATCTGTATAGTCTCAATACATGTCATGTATCTGAAATGCACTTGTCAAGCTCAAAATAAAGGTTTTAAAAAAAATGTAAGTCTTCCTAAAGTCCTGCATCTGGATCCACCACATTGAAAGGAAAGTGTGGGGGTCCCAGAACCTAGGTCTGCTCAACCATATTGCCAGCCCACCCCACAGTCCGCAATGGTGGGACACTATTAGAATTGACTTTTGTACTATAACCAATGAGGTGTATCATCTGGTGGCTGAAGATGAGTTCACCACGCACCGGGAGTGAAGCCTGTGCGATCCACGGATGCCGTCTCGGTAATCACAGCAATGGAAAAAATATTTGTGGTGCATGGGATACCAAGCAAGATCAAAAGTGACAATGGATACCCCTCTGAAAGTCGAGAGCTGCAAGGGTTCCTCGACAACTTAAACACCAGTCATCATCTAATAGCCCTGGACTGGCTGCAGGCCAATGGTGACGCAGAGAGATGTATGACCTCAATCAATAAGGTCATGAGGATAGCCAAGGATCAGCGAAGACCATTGTTATCCAAAGTGTACCGGTTCCTCCATTCGTACCGATAGACCCCCAACCATCAACCCAGGTAAGCACGGCCACCTTGATGTTTGGAGTCACTATAGAAAGTTTGGCTCCCGCTTCATCAAACCTGGACGCCCCCGACAGTGAACAAAGAGGGGGTAGAACAAGCACCACAAGACCACAACGAACGAGAGAGTCAGATGCGACACGCCACCCCCAGCAAGCTCTAAGTTGGTGACACGGCCTTGGTTACGAACAGGTCTCCTTTGAAGAAAATGGCCCCATCATTCGCGTCTTAACCCTGGACAATTGTGGGGAAAGAGCATAGCATGGTGATGGTGTCCCGAGGAGATAAAATGGTGAACTGAACCTCCGCTCCCTATCAGAAAGTGCCACTGCTAATGTGGAATGAGACCCAGGGAGCATCCCCTGAAACCAGCGAGGACACCCAGGCAAGGATGGAGCTACTGCAGGCGAGGAAAGTAGCCCCATCCAGGGAAGCAGACCCCTGTCCAAGAAAATCCCTGGACATAGAGCAGAGGCCACCAAAGACAGCGACTCCATGCCGAGATGGTCAGACCCAGTACACCCTCCAAAATAAACCGCAGCCGTCCACCAGGCTCTAAGTGGTTGTCCTGCATGGGGTCTATCATCGCTCTGTGAGCAAGAGCAACTTTTGAACTCCTTCTTCTTAATTATCGGATGCGTGGGCGGACCCATACAGGCGCTTCCCCATCATAAAGGATGATGTGCACCAGACCCACCAATCAACTTTTGAACTCTGTCAATATGTGTTCTCTTATTCAATTTGGGGTGGGATGTGTTCTTGTCATGTGACACCACGTTACAGTTATGACTAGAAGCGTCATCACGCATGTAGAACGAAAAGACCGGGAAGCAGGAGAGCAGCTTCCAGAAAGTCACCTGTGTTTGTATCTCTTTTCCGTCTGCTTAGCGCGCTCAGTGGGGGGCCCTGTTGAGCGAGCATCACACTCCTGAAGGCACCGGCCAAGCTACTTCAGTTCAGTCTGTGTGCGTGCCTTTCATTCCCAGCCTGGTCTCTAGTCCCGTTCAAAAGATTGGGGGAGGGCTGACGTAGGCAGGCGGAGATTTCTGTTGACTTCTTGTTGTGGGTAGCAATGCAACTGTAATTGGCTCTAAATCCAGGACAGCGTTAAGCTTTGTTCCCTTAAGGACTCTTGGCTACAGGCGACGTCTCGCTTCCTATTTCGCACTCCGCCCTCCTCCTTCTCATTACTGCCAGCGGGTCTCGTTCTCTGACCTACATTTCACCACGGATGGCTTCCGCTTAGTTGCGTCCGTGAAAGCCTTCCTTATCTCTTTCTTCTTTATATTTGTCACGACTCTCACGTTTATTTTTTGGTATCTATTTCATTTTTTTTCTCCAACCGTTTACAGCAGTCTTTCTTTCTTTCTTTCCTTCTTTCTTTCTCTCTTTCTTTCTTTCTTTCTTTCTTTCTTTCTTTCTTTCTTTCTTTCCCCACTCTCCTTCCTCGTTTCCATTCTTTCTTGCGTTCTTCCCTATGCCATATTTCCCCTTTCTTATTGTAATTCCTTCCTTGCACGTCCTTCTATCTCACCAGAGCCCATCTTGACTTCTACCAGTGCCCCCCTCTATAAGTGAGCAAAAAGCGTGTGCTGCAAACTCTCATCTCGGAGCAGGTTATCATGCCATGTTCTTTCTGGAGAGGAGCGCCTGCTACTTTTTTTGAAATATTTGCAAGGAACTTGGGGTTGGCACAGCTTTGCCTCATTGATGAGGCCCAACAAGGCTGAAACACGTGTATGGGGTTGCTGTAGGTACTCTTGTTCAGAAGGGACATGCCATAGCATTTCGGTGCTGGACTGCCCATGTGGGCGGGACAAAGACTGATATGCAAATGGATATTTCCCATCTGTGAAAGGTACAGTGAGCAAAAAGCATGTGCTGCAAACTCTCATCTCAGAACAGGTTATCATGCCATGTTCTTTCTGGAGAGGAGCGCCCGCTACATTTTTTGAAACCCTCTATGAGTTAGACTTGATTGTTTTGGTGAATGTAATCCAGTGAATTAAAACAGAAAGGATGTTCCCATGGCTGGGCCTCTCTATATAAATAAGGCCACCCCACTGTGCTGCCATCATCATCAGGTGTTACCTCCCTTTTCAGCTGCTCCTCTCTCTGATCCTAGTAAAACAGCTGTGTATGAGCGCGATATAAATAAAATATATCATATCAATATCATAGTAGGAAGGCGTGGGGGGAGGGTTCAGCATGTTGTAGCTCTCTTGCACTCCTTGGGCTGCAGCATCTTCAGTTGCGAAAGTTATGTGGTGACCTCCGTAGAACAATTAATCATCACAACCAGGTAGAGTCAGTGGGGGGTGGGGGGCACAAGACCATCTGGGACACCTGGATACACCAACCTGGCAGTCCCGACTGTGCAGCTGGGCTGCTCTCTCCCAGAGGAGGGTGAGGGGAAGGGCAAGCTGGACCAGGTAGCATGGCTTGACCAGGGAGATAGTGTGAGTTCATGCTTCGGGGGGTGGCAACGGCACAGGCCTCGGCTACACCAGAGAGTGGGCAGTGCTTAGGTGTCTTCAAGTAATCCAAGACATTGGCTTTTCTGCACTATTTCAAACAGCTACATCGTAAAATAAAGTTTCAGCCTAATGTATCCAATGGCAAGTTGCAACATTATCACTGTCTCTATTTCCAGTTGTTTAATATGTTGATGTTATTTTCCTTGCATTGCTGTGATTGGGATGGGCCTAGGTGGCCCACCTCTTGGGTTCCCGTCGCAATCATGGGATTCCGGCCATGTAATGTCAGTTTTAGACCTGCTGTCAAAAGCAGTGTTGATGCTAAAACCACCTCAGCGTCCTATTTTTGAATAACACATATACCCGGACCCCTATCCTGCAGTGCCACCTGTGTTAACACCTTAACCAGCAGTACTGCCCTAGCCTCCTACTTCTGAATCACCCGGACGCCTCGATCCCTATCCTCCAGAGCCAGCTGTTCCCCCGAATTACCAGTGATTCCATCACCAAGACAAGCCTTCCTCCCAGTGGTGTACCCTATCCATGGTGGGAGGGATCTGTGTGCATCTTTGTGCAGCAGTAATTATGGACAAGGAGATCGGTGACCCCGCCAGAAACAGGCGAGGAAAGGCGTCTTTGCAACATGCCCCTTATGGACCGCACTTTGTACGAGTATTCTCCGATCCCTGCCTGTTTCTCCTACTCTCTGTAACTACAGAGCGGATGCCGGATGCACCGCTGGACCACAGGTGTGCCCCAGTGACGCCAGAGATTTGTGGCATGCCAGCTGCCTGGGGATTTGCATTCCCGCAGATACTATATGACAATGTTTTCATCTGGCAAACTTGACGTCTTGAACCCTACTCATTTGGTGACCGAATCACTTTTGCCTATGGACTGCGTTTTGTGGTTCCATGTGTTTAATGTCCCGCAAAAATATCGCCATACAACATATTTTTGCTGCGATATTAACCCATTAAACCTGCGGGGGACACCCCCGTAATCCCCATAATATTTTTAAGAGAGCGGGGGACACCCGCCACCCCCCGCTTCCATTTACCGCAAAAATTTGCCCCACTAATAATATCGCCTATGGCCGTTCCCGACGACCATATATGTGGCGATATTATTGGTGGGGATAATATTACCTGATACCCGTATTGTACTCCAGAGGAGATGACCTTCAAGAATCCTCCCTGACCTTTGGCTGTAGTGACCTACAGAACACCCCACCCCATCACCCCGGCTCATTGCAGAGAGGCCACACCCAGCCTTTTGTGGTGCTTCTCTGCCTTCTTCCTTCTATCACAAGGGTAATGGTCACCCCCAAGAGTTGCTTGGGGACATTCCGCCAGGCCCGACAGTTTGCAAAGGTGGTATTGGCACCTGAAATGCCCCACTACCTTTGGCCCTCGCGCCACTGTGTTCAACTTGTTATTTGCCAAATGTTGCATTGGTGTCCCCCATCACTTGAAGGGATATCATGCACATACATCCGGTTTCCCGCCTTTCTGGCATCTTTCTGCCTTAATCTGTAACCCACTCTTTTCCAAAATAGTCAAAGGTTCGTGCAACCTCTCATGACGATCACCAAGATGTCCCCTCGAAAGTATGTAACTCCTGCACGCAACCAAACTGCCTGTGCATGACCTTCTGAAATACTGCAGACACAAGACGACAACCGTAACAGCACCTGCACAAAGCAATCGGGATGCACATGTGGATACCAGTGAGGTATTGTGGCACGACTAGGGATCCAAAACAGTTTGATATTGTTCATAGGATACACATAATGCCAAAATACACTGTGATGGAGAGCAAAGGATGCCCCTCCAGCAGCACGCCATTGGTTAATCGCTGAAGGTGATGCACAGCCCTATTCCCCCGTCACCCTTGCGGGCCATCAGAGTAAGTGTCAGACATTCTGGAACCGCTATAGTTCCTATGACGGGACCATACCGCGATCTCTTCAGCTCTTTCCTTATAATCTCTCTTACAATCACAGGCACATTATTCACTTTCTTCTATCACCCCATCCCACAGTATAATGCGGTGACATTATCTCTTACTCTGCCCAGCTGGTTATAGGAAGCTCGCCCCTCCCCTCACCTCTCCCTTTCCCTGTCATCTCCTTCCCTCTCCTCTCCTCTCCTCTCTGCTCCTCTCCTCTCTTCTCCCCTCCTCTCCCCTCTCCTCTCTCCTCTGTTCCTCTCTCCTCTCCCCTCCCCTCTGTTCCTCTCTCCTCTCATCTCCCCTCCCCTCGCCTCTCCCCTCTCCTCTCCTCTCGCCTCTCCTCTCCTCTCTCCTCTGTTCCTCTCTCCTCTCCTCCCCCCTCCCCTCGCCTCTCCCATCTCCTCTCCTCTCTCCTCCGTTCCTCTCTCCTCTCCTCTCCTCTCCTCCCCTGCCATGCTCTCTCCTCTCCTCCCCTCCCCTGCCATGCTGTCTCCTCCCCTCTCTCCGCCATCCCCCCACCCCTCGCCTCTCCCATCTCCGTTCCTCTCCTCTTCTCCCCCCTCCTCTCTTTTTCCTCTTTCCTCTCCCCTGCCAAGTCCTCTCCTCCCTCTTCCTCTTCCTCTCCTCCCAGCACTGGTCCCTTTGGGTCCTTTCACCTCACCCTGTACCTTCAGCAAAGGGACTCTGTAATTCCTCCGGTAACCCGTCCCCCGCTCACCCCTCCCCCCGCCCCCCATCCGACTACCTCCCTCCCCTCCTCTGTCGTCCACTGAGTCATCGCAGACTTCTTCATCTCCTTTGTATACTTTTTAGGCATCTGTTTTTACCCGCCTCGTGCGACCCTGTGTTTAGGCAATATATAAATACGAGTTATGACATAATGTAGCAGAGAACGCCCACTCGCAGACGAGCAGCGCCGCGTGCGACTAATGACGGGCGTACACGCCGTGCCGTGTTGTCATATTTAGTTTGCTACTCTTTCCAGTTATATTGAATAATCTAAATGCTAATCAGCGAGAGATTTGATTGCGTGGCTGAAGCCTTACGTTGGCCGGTGTGCACTTGGCCCAGGAATAGCAGTGCCGGGGAAGCCACAGCCAGGGATCTTCAGGTCACTGAGCAGAGAGAGGTGCAAAAACAAAGAAAGTGTGAAACAGAGCCCTTGTTGCTATGACAACCATGCTTATCGCGGAGAGCCCTGCGTGCGCCTGGGTCCCCGCGCCGCCTAGTACCCAAGAAGGGAGAGCTGGGTCTTAGCTGTTTCTGTTCTTCGTGCTACTCATTGTTGTGGGGAGATTGCTGGAAGGAACACGCAAGACACTCATTCGTCTGGATATTACCAGAGGGCCAGTTAGAGGCACTGATCGCTGCGGGGTTTTATGATTGATCTGCGCTCGGTACTGATGACTGTGGGGGTTGGTGATGCGAGTGCTCTGGGAAATGATGGATGTGGGGGTTTGTTGGGGGGCTGTTCTGCCTACTGACGGCGGTGGGGTTTGGTGATTGGGCTGTTCTACATACTGATGGCTGCGGGGATTGGTGGTTGGGCTCACTGTGGGGACTCGTGCAATGGTTGTTCACAGCTACTGATAGCTGTGAATACTGATAATGCATCACCTCTAGCTGTTGCTGGCTGTGGAGACTTGTGGAGAGCTTGTTCTGGGTGCCACGTTACCTTAATACGCATGCATTGCCTTCAAAGTAATATACACAGCCGTCACCGTGCACACCTCCTCCCACCTAGAAGACAAAAGTCCCTAGCTCAGCAGTCAGAGCATCACTAGAAATCAGCACCTGGCTTGATTAGAACAGCAGAAATGCAAGTGAAGAGGGGGTCCTTGGAATGGCCCTTATGTCGTCTATGCAAATGTCAACACGTAGCATGAAGAACTAAAGATATAACTCGCTGTTCGGCCAAGCACCAGGCACACCAATGTACCCTACATATGCAAAGAGATATTCTCTCAGGCGACCCTTCAAACCATATCCCATTGATGGATTAGTGGAGACAGGTGCCTCATCGATGGACCAAATTGACTGATGACAGATTCCAGCCGTGATGATGTCACTAGTGACAACACGACATAGCAGTGTTAGTCACTAAGCAAATTTACATTCCTGCACGAAAGATACACAGACAAACAGACGTATACACAAAGAACATGCTTGTACTTTTTATAGATAGAGGACAAGTACATGCACACACTGTCAAGAGTGTTTCCTTTTATCTAGCAAAAAGCAGAAATGCGAGAAAGCCAAACATAGGTGGACTGAGCTTGCAACCACTTCATTGCAACTAACCATAAGGAGCTACGGGGACTTATAAGGAACCTATAGGGCTCTATCGTGACTAACCTCTAAGAAAATATTAGAACGCATGGGGAAACCACAGAATGACTGCAGTGAATACACGTGAAACCACAGGCTTCAAATACATGGCGGGAGAGGTGTAGTCCCTCGAGCACGAAGCCCGGAGACAGTGTTCGCAGCCAAGGAGAGGTGGACAATTCCTGATTCCCTAGACAGTGAGCCACCTGCAAAATTCAGAATAAAATCCTCATAATTGTGGACAGAAAGGCTCTGTTTTTCGGTCCTCGCACACGTGACCCGGCAGAGCCAAACAATGGTTATTTACTCATGGTGAGAAGGGGAGCTATTCCCAGCGAAGCAGACAAGATTGATACATGCGTTGCCCACCGGCACTCTCTCAGGCTAGCTAATCAGACCAGAGCCAACAATATGAACGCATAGTCTTTTTCATTACCTTGAAAAGGTACACTGCGCGCTGTGAACGAAACAGGGTCCCAGGCCTGACGGGAACTGCTCTAGCCAATCCAGATGCTCTAATCATGGGGTGGTGCAGAATGTTGCACAGTCCAATGGTCTTCATGTGACTGCAACAAAGTAATGGATAGTTTTGTGTGGAAGTCTCAGGCAAAGCAACCTGACATGTAGGGCCGGACTGGGACAAGAAATAGGCCCGGTCACCCAAAAAAAATGGCCCACCCCTTACATCAAAAAAGTGGCCCACCCCTCGCCTCACGACCCTTGAACTCTGATGACATCACCGGAAGTGATGTCATTTGATCCCACCCGAAAGTGACATCCCGGGAAGCGATGAAACACAACCTTTCACCCCTTGACAAACCAGGAAGTGGCATCAAATAGAATTGTTCCTAAGTACACTAAATTACTGTGAATCCAAGCAGACGTCCAAGGCCAAATGATAATATGTTAGCACTTATGCTTAAGCTGTTTTTTATAGAACAAATATGCATACAATATCACCCAACCTGTGTTGGTACTCATTTATCGACCTTAGAAAGATGAAAGGCTTTTTGAAAAATAAAAATTAATAAAATAAAAAAATAAAACATTTTCATTTTTTTTTCTTCCAAACCGGCCTAGCCATGGCCAGAAACCGGCCCCCGCCCCGAGGGGCCAATTCGACCCTGCTGACATGGGAAGACAAGTGGGAATCCAGATGTATATGGTATCCATAGGTTGTAAGCCCGAGCTAACCAATGGGGGGCTACCATATGTTTTTGGGGATGGTGTTGGTGTTTGTAATGTCACTACGATACAAAACTGGGTGACACAGACTCTGAAACTTGCCAGAGATTTGTGGTTTGTAGTATGATCCCTGTCTATTGCAGAATAAAAGACAATTAAAATTGCCCCATGGCGGAGTCTTCCATTACTGCCAGGGAAGGGAAGGCTTTTGATGGGCCCCAGATACTCTTCTATCTTGTGATATTTTTGGTGTGCCCCGCCACCCCCCTGTCCTCTGGTATACTATTACACAAAAATGAAAGACCCAGAAAACTAGCAGTCTGAGTCCACATTTCAGACTCTGGAAACTCATACTTGTCAAGATCAGACTTGCCCCTCCTTTGTGACACCCTGTGAAATACACCCCTAATCCAATATCCTTCCTGATGACCACCCACAGCAATCCCCTACCCACCCTACTTATAATTCTGTTAAATGATCCCCCTTAACTGCACGTTACCTATTCTCTGCTATCCTAAATGGTATGCCATTAATGCATGCTATGTGGCACGATCTCCTAACTGTAAGTATTAAGTGTGTGCCTCAAACTCCTACAGATGAACAGTGCTCAGTTGCTCCCCAAAGCTATAACATAGATTCTGATGGCCTTAGAGATTAAAAAAAGGTGACGTTCTGCATACTTGTAGCTGTAGGAGTTGATGTAGGAGACATAGGTTATAGTGGCTCAGGGCACCAATGGAGAGGGTATTATATGCACTGACTGAGGAGGGGATTGATGAAGAGGTTATAGATACCAGTGGCTGCTGGAATTGATAGAGGGGATGTTTTAGGTACTGGTGCCCGTGGGAATAATGGAGGATATATTATAGGTACTGATAGCTCATAGCACGCTAATGGAGGGCCTGTTGTAATCATTGATGGCTTAGGATATAAATGAAGTGGTGCTTAAGGGAGGAGGTTGTGGAAATTAAGGGGCTGCCACAGATCCTCTGAGATATGTGGGGTAACAGAGAGGCCTTTATTTGTTTTGATGGAGGAGCTGTTCATGGTACTCTGGGCTGGTGAGATGAATAGATGAATGTAGAAGCAGAATAGGCGATTCCGCTGTATGGATGAATGGAGTGGCTCTATTAGTTGCACATGGTTGTAAGGACCGATGGATGGGCTCTTACAGGTTGGTAAGCGTGACAGAATGACTACTACTCTGCTGGAGTACAGGGATGAATAGTGATTAAAGCCCCACATTAGCACTAAACCTGCAGTGCTCCCAACCATAAAAGTGAAACAGACACAATAAGAGTGGAATACCTCCTTCTGCTTTTAAGAAAATGCATGCAGAGGGCAGGCAATTCTCTTCAAAAGGGATCTGAGCTAGCTCAGAAGCCATGCAAAACAGCAATTGCGCTGTGGTACCAAAAAGAAAGAAATGAAGGTTCTATACAAAATAAAAGCCTTTAATCAAACTACATATACTAACAACTAAGAGCTACAGTACTAACCCACCCTTGAAAGAGAGAGCACAGTGAATGCAGACTTTGTAATGAAAGGGGGCACTCTGGGTCTTGAAGACAAGAGCAAACGGAGGAATTTCAGCAGCTATTTTATATTCCAAAGAAGATGTCTTTAATAAGGTACAGTGGGGTCTTAAGTGTCACTATGGCACTTTAAGGCAGGCCAGGGGGACAGAACCTCCCCAAATACCCTTTGGGCTTCTTCTTTGGGCACAACAGCATCAATCTGGGAGTATGGGAGCTTTCTGAGGCTGCAATTTGGCATCAGGTTTGTGAGCATGTTGGCTGAATCCAACACGCAGTGCTGTTCATGAAGACGCTTGAAACAGGTATACGATGGCTGAGATGGAATAGCTCACTAACAGTTTTAGGCAGGTTCCAGAGCCTAGAAGTGTTCCTTTCTCCCCAAGTAGCTTTAAGACCCCATTCAGGGACCAAAGGTGTATCTTTCTTCTGTCCTTCCAAGCCAGGAAAGTTGCAAGAGAGTACTTGCAGGACTGCCCCTTCCAGTGGGCAAAGTCCTGGTTACCAGTAATCTCAGCAGAAGGCAGGCCTTGTCCAACAGCAGGTTCTTTGTGCCTGTGAGATCGTGCACTGCGCATCTGAGGAAAGGTTATTCTGTCTTCTACCCTTCCCAGCCAGGAAGGTTGCCAGAGAACATCTGCACGTGTGCCACTTCCACCATGCAGAGTCCTGGGCACCTGTGTCCCATGAGCCAGGCAGGCCTTCCAAACAGCAGGTCACTCCAAAGGTTGCCCTGTAGTGGGTGGGGTAAGGCCTTGCATCTTCTAAGAAATCCTTAACTTCACCCAGATGGTGTAAGGGGTTTTAGCAGCCTGATACCGCAAGCAGGCTCCAGCAAAACCCTCCTTCTGAAGTCCAGAAGAGGATTCAACCAAGATAGGGGTGATCACCCCCTAAAATAGGCAAGGTTTCACAGCGCATTGGTTCCTTTTTAGCCTTCTGTAAAGGCTTCAATCATGGGACGCACTGTGCGGGGTACGTTGCCTTGTGTTGTAATACCCAGAGTTCCTTGTCTGCAGGTAGTAGGGAAGGTGCACAGATAATGTGGTGGCCTGAGAAATATCAAAATGGTGCAACATCGCTCATGCTGGGTATTTCCTTTGGGAGCCACTCTAACCCCACCCTTTCCCTGTCTGCCCTGCTTCAAATAGACTCCAGTAATAAAAAGCCTGGTGGGAGCTGTCCATTGTGCTGGTAGGGCTTGCCTTTGGAGCACTGTTACCCAGCTGAGCCCCCTGGGCAATGTCATGTTCCTTGCAGAAGGTGACAAACCTATTCACGGGGATCAACATTAGCTTAACTTAAGCAAGACACCCAAATAAACATACATCCCTGCCAGAAAGGAATCACTGCTCACCAAGTTGACACTAAAAATACACCAAATGCTTTTGGCCTTCAGGATTTTATAGGTCCAGGAGTCACCATGTCAAAACAGACATGTCTTATATTTAGATATCAATCTGCCAATAGATCTTAGTACCACACAACCATATATAAGTTAGGTCAGGAATGCCCACGGGTAAAGGCATACCCATGTTTGTTGGAACGTGGGTTCCGGCAGGCTGTTTACTGCAGTGCACTTCGTCTATTATTGCCCTGTTGCCAAACTACATGGCAGCTGCAGGCTTTGCCAGTAGACCGTTTCAACAGAGATACATGTGTACACTTATCCTTTTACAGCATTCATTTTAAACACAGAGCGCTGTCTGGAAGCAAGACTGTTCAGCCGAACGGAAGTTCAATGCAAAATCCATTATTAGAGCTCCTAAAATGTTGAAAAACTGGGATGTTAATCCATGGAGTTGGAAATCTATCACAGTAAGATTGTAGGATTATTGGTGGGCTGTTTACATTTGTTAAAGCATTTTCTGGGTGTTTTATACTTTGCTGCAAGCATATACATCCACTTTAAAGCTCCATGGGCAAAACAGTTGAGGGGATATTAGGGGAAAGGGAAGAGTCTCGAGTATAAAGGATATAAGCAAGTGAATGCTTGCAACAGCACATTGTACATATTCCAGATGTCCTAGTGCAGGAGTCTCAGACCTTTGTCTCTACAGATGTTTTTGACTATGACTCCCATGATGGTTCATCATTGACTGTACTGGTAAGTGCAGATGTTTCTTGCAGACCAAAACATCTGGAGAGCAAAAGATTGCAGACCCCTGCTCTAGTGACTGGTGATAGTCTAATATGTCGGTCCAAGCATTGGCAGGAGAGATGGGGCTCTTGGTTAAACAGGGCAGGTATCTTGGTAGAGGATGGCTTTCAGCGCCTTTCCGAGCTTCAAGTGCTCTTATTAGTGCTTTAAATCTGGACAATTAATTCCATGTTTTGGGGGATGAAGCTCTCATGGATCCTATGTTGAACCTTTTTTTGGACTTTGCCAAACATAATATAGCTGTATTTGCTGTTGTTACGTTTCTGGTTGGTGTATCAAGCATTTTGTGGGTTATTTAGGGCCTTAAGTCAATAGCCTTGGCGTATGATATAGATGAGTTTGTTAATCCTTTTGTCAATGTTATGTTATTTGATCTTGTTCCGTGCACTGCTGCCACTTATGTGGTCTCTTGGTGACTGGTGGGCCTGAATTGGAGGAGGGCTGTGGGGGGGCTATGTTAGTGGGATTGAAAGGGAAAAGTGCAAGAGTGTTCATGTGCTATTGGTAGCTTCAGTTTGGAGAAACTTGTTACTGTGTGCTGGTTTGTGATATTTGGTGGTTTCTGTATTGTGCTGGTGTGTGTGTAGTTTGTGTGGTTGGCTTAGTTTCTAGATTGGTGTTGTGTGGTGTGTATAGTTGGTTGTAGTTTGTGATGGCCTGATGTTTTGTTGCGGTAAAGGTATGTGCTATATTGTGATGTGTTTTAGGATGAGTAAGCAGAATAGAGTTGTTCAAACATTCAAAACATTGGCTAGACCCAAACACATCCAAATCCAATACATTGGCTAGCCCTGCATTACATCCAAATTAAAAACACTAGATATCCTCGAAATAGATCCAAGTTAAATACATTGCCAACCCTCAAATGCATCCAGATTCAATACATGGGCCACCCTTAAAACACACCCAAGTTCAATACTTTGGGTACCCACAAAAATGAGCATGCGGCTACGTATTGCCCAATGTTAGTTTTAGAGCACAGCGGAAGACAATGTGAGTAATATAGAAGTGTCCGGGTTCTCCGGAGCATAGCAATGAATGTGCTCCAATGTACCTTTTGGTAGCTAGGCATTTCTATGTTGATTCGGGTGATTGTATGTGGGAGTTTCCAGTGTGTGTACGGTGTTGTGAAGAGATGGTAGAGCCACTATTGTTTCTTTGGTGTTGGGTTTTGTGTTACGTTAGTTATGTAATTGCTGACCATATCTGATCCATACACAGCCAGGTAGGTACATACCCTAACCTTACTGATGACACAACACATATTTAAATGGCTTTAAAGCTGGCCGAAATAAACAAAACACACTGTGAAAAATTGCTTTGTTTTAGAGGGTTAGGGAGTTATTAGTAGGGCTGGTTGGGTTGTTTGGGTTTTTATGATGAGTTTCGGCCATTTCTCTTATTCTTGTGCCTGTTGGATGGTTCATTCTTGTGGATTTCTCTTATTTTGCGCAGGATGGGATTTGTTGCTCTGGTGTTTTCTTCAGCTTGGAATGCTAAAGAGCTATGTTTTTAACAGCTTCCTGAAGTTGAGGTGATCCTCTGTTGTTCGTATTTCCTTTGGGAGCGAGTTCCAGAGTTTCACCACTATGCAGGAGAATACTGATCCTCCTTAATGTTTGTTTTGAGCATTTTTTCGGTTCAAGGCGGATGCCGTTGCTGGATCTTAGTGTCCGTGCAGTGTTGTAGATGGTGAATCTTTCCTGTGTGAATTCCGCTCATTGGTCATGGATCGCTCTGTGTGTTATGCAGAGTGTTTTGAAGAAGATTTGTTTTTTGACTGGAAACCAATACAGCATTCTCAGCTTGTTTGATATGTTCTATTCTGGTGAGTTTAAGGAGTAGCATTGCCATTGCGTTCTGTATTTGTTCCTCAACAGGTAATCTGGCATTCTGAGGCAGATGCCGTTGTCGTAGTATATTCTAGATATGACAAGAGAGATAATGGCAAGTGTTCTCTGTGTGACGGAGAAGAAGGAAAATATATTCTTGATCGTGCGCAGGTGGAAGAAGCATTTCTTAACTATCGCGTTGACTTGTGGTTCTAAAGTTAGCTAGTTGTCCATTACAGTCGCAAGATTTCTGACCGTCTTGGATGGTTCTGGTGAGTTTCCTACCTCGGTGGGCCATGGAATGTGCTGGTTTTTCTCCAGGTTGTAATCGTGATTTCAGTTTTATTCGATTGAGTTTAAGGCTGTCGGTGCTCATCCATTGGTTTGATTAATTGAGACAGTCGGTTGGTAATGGGTTTCCTCTTCACTGGCATTGAATTTATAGATGATTTGCATTTCATCTGCGTAGTTGTAGCAGGTAAGGCCATGTTTTTTTCATGAGGTTGATTAGGGGTGTCATGTAGATGTTAAAAAGCAACAGCGATGACCCCTGTGGGACTCTACATGTTTTTTTATGAGGTGTTGATTTGAATGGTGCTAGCCATGTTGTTTCTGTTCTTTCTGTCAGGAATAATTTTAGCCAGAGGAGAGCTGTGTTGCCAATCCCAATATCTTCTAGTCAGTCTTTTGATGAGAGTGTCGTGGTTGACTGTGTTGAAGGCTGATGAGAAGTTGAGTAGTAGTAGTAGTGCTGATTTTGTGTTGGAGTCTGCATTGGTCTTCAGATCATCCCAAATAGATGTTAAGGCGGTTTCCGTTCCTCACATGTGTCTGAAGCCTACTTGTTCCTGATCTGGCAGCTAGTTGTCTTCTATGCATTCCACACTTTGTTTGTAGACATAGCTTTCTAGTAGCTTTGCCAGGTTTGGGATATTAGAAATTGGTCAGTAGTAAAGAATCTTTAAGGAGTGGTTTGATGTAAGCTGATGTGAAGGCTTTTGGCACTGTTCCTGTTGCTACTGAGAGGTTGAAGAAGTTGAGATAATATTCTTCTAGTGGTCTCTGGGCAAGGATGGTTTTGTAGATGTCTGGGTGGCAGGGATCTGCTGAGAAACCCGCTCTGTTGCTTTTGCTCAACAGGCTGTTGGATATTTTTGTTGAGATTGGGGGGAGCATGTTAAATCTGGTCGGTTGCTCCTGCGTTGGTTGGTTGAGGTGGTCAGTGGGGTTTTTTGGTCTGCCTTTCTTGTATTTGCTGAATGTTGGTGATTGTGTTCTTAAAATGATCGGTGAGGTCATTGCCTGGTTTTTTTGTAGGGTGCAGTGTGTTGTTCCACGTGGATGGGTTTCTCATCTTGTTTAAGATGTTGAACATTTCTTTCTGAACATTGCCTGCTTTAGCAATCCATTCATTGTAGTATATCTTTTTTGCTGTGATTATTTTGGCTTTGTATAGTTTGATCTGTCTTTGATATGTCATTTTATATTGTTGGTCGTAGCTTTTCCTCCATTCTTGTTCTAGTTTTCTGTATGTTTTGTTCAGCGCCTTGAGATGAGGCATGAACCATCTTGCCCTTGTTTTCTGTCATGATGGGTTGAAAGTTTTTTCTGGTGCAATGTCATACATTTTGTTTGTGATCCATTTTAGGATTGTGTCTGTTCTTTCTTCTATGCCGGTTGCGTCTAGGGTGGCAAGTGGTGGTTTTGTGGCTTCTAGTTTCACGTTTAGGTCAACAATGTTAATGGTTCTCCAATTTCCTTTCAAGGTTGGAGTGTTATTATGGATATTGTTGGGTATTATTGATGGTGATTGGATTACAAAGGGTATAATAAGGTGGTCACTAAAGCTTGTAAATCGCTCACTCTTCTAGCAGAAGTTAAAGCCACTAGGAAGACTGTTTTTAGAGTGAGAAACCTTAATGGACAGGAATGAAGAGGTTCAAATGGAGTACCCATTAGAAATGTTAAGACTAGATTTAAATCCCACGGGGGATTTTTCCAGAGGAGTTGCATTTGGGTGCCGTTGTGACTGCATTTTTGTTGCTGAAGATTGCATCTAGAGTGTGGCCTGCTGTGTGGGTCGCTCCTTTCACCATTTGTCATAGTTGCATTGTTACTAGTTGGTTGGAGGTTTGGGTAAATTGATGTTCTCTTCTTTGAACCAGATGTTGAAGGCTCTTAGGATGATTAGGTGGTTGTGCTTAATGGCCATGTTGGTGACATCTTCTACAAAGGTGTCAATGAATGTAGCATTGTCGGTTGGTGGTCTGTATACGAGTAAAAACGTTAGATTGGTTTGAGGGTCTGGGTTTAGGTGTATGATGAGTGATTCACAGTTTGGGGTGTTTAATGGTTGAGCTGTTGCTATTTTTAGGTAGTCCCTGTATGCCATGGCGAGTCCTCCTCCTCGTTTTCCTTCTCTGTTTGCCTGCTTTAGTTTGAAGTTGTTGGTTAGGCAGCTGTGCACTATGACCTGGTAGTTTTGGGTTAGCCAGTTTTCAGTGAATAGCAGGTGGTGAATTTCCTTTGTGTGCTTCGACATCAATCTGGCGTTGACTAGGTTGCAGTGTATCATTTTCTTTGTTGTGGTCTGTTTGGTCTTTGGATGTGTTTTTCGGTGGTCCTGTTGGTGTTGTTCATTATTACCACTGGATTGCATGTTTTGGTTTGTGGAATCTGTTTCTTCATTGAGTAGTTCAGTTAGGTTCTGTATTGAGTTGATGTTTTCTTCATGGTCGTCTCCCTGTTGAGGTTGATGGTGCCTTTGGTTGTGCCAATATTTTATGATGAATGGTGTGGTGATTTCGTTTCCTTCTGTTTTATTTATGTGTGTTTTACATCTTTCCCCTTGTTGTCCTGCTAGCCTGCTAATGTGCTTAATGTTCTTGAGTGTCAGTGACTGTCCGAGTTGTGGTGGGTTGACAAGTAGGGTGTTAGGTACAGCGATTTTGGTGTTGTTTTTGTGAATCTGCTTATTTCCATTGAGAATGCGGCTGTGTTGTCCCTTGGTGTGCGTCTGTTTCCTGGTTTGGTATACGAGATTGTTCCATTTTATTTGCTCTGTTAGGGTCGTTCCTTGTGCATCAGTCTTTCCTGATGTGTGGCATATTGGGAAGGGCACTGTTCTGAGAGTGGCTTTACTCTACGTGGGACTTGTCACAGGTCGGACTTCTGGGTACCGGGATATCCCGATGGTAGGGTGGTCTACGGCTGTGCTGTGAGCTGGCCCTGGTATCAGTTGGTTACCCGGAAGTAGGAGAGATCATTTGCTGACTCAGACTAACTGTGGCTTTCTGGGATTAGCCTAGGTGGTAGATTACTAACTTTCTGGGCAGAGATTAGGGTTGGTGGTTGGTTGTATCGGGTTCACATTAGTGAGAGGTGTCCTTTGGTGTACCATGGTTTAATCTTTCCTTGAGGGTTCCTGTGAGGCTGTCTCTTCGTGTGGGATCTTGAAGTTTGAGTAGTGGTAGTTGTATCGAATTCTTAGTGGCAAGGGCCTCCCTGTGGTGGTCTGTGGTGACCTGTATTGGTATCCTCTTCACAGTTGCGAATGCCTTCCTGTGATTAGCTATGTTTAGCCTTCCTTAGTGGGAGCCTGTGGTTTTGTAATTTTATGGAATTCACAGTTGCAGAAACCTAACTGTAGTTCCCTGTGATTGCTTTTCCCTTGTGGAAACCTGCAGTTTTGTATTTGCATGGGGTTCAGGGTGGCAAGGAGTTTCCCTGTGGTGATCAGTGGTTTGAATTATTTCTTGTGGGTCCTGTAGGCTGTCTCTCTTTTGTGGGCTATTGTATTTGTATTGGGTTCAACAATTTTGAGTGCCTCCTTTGGTCGCCTCCGGTGGTTAGTTCTTTTCTTGTGGGGCCCTATGTGCCTGTCTTTCCTTGTGGGGTCCCTTGGTTAGGTTTTGTTGTATCTGGTTCACAGAGGCATTATCCTCCCTTTGGTGATGTGTGGGTTTATTTTCCCTGTGGGTTTCTGTGTGGTTGTCTCATTTTGTGGACTCTTGATCCGTATTGGGTTCATTTGGTGACCTGAGGCGGTGAGTTTTCCTTGTGGGATCCCGTGTGACTGTCTCGCCTTGTGGGTCCCTTGGATGTGTTCTGTTGTATCCGATTCACTGAGGCAGTGGCCTCCCTGTGGTGGCCAGATTCTTTTTAGTTACCAGATGGTGTCAGTCTTAAATCCGCTCTTTGTTATGGGGGAACGCTGGGAGGAAGCACCATTTGGTGCAGTGCGGTGTAGCCTACTGCTACCAATGTCAGTTCAGCAATGTTTATATTGTGAGATTTCACCTAGATTCGAAAGGGCTGTATTGAAAAATTATATGGGTTCAGCAGTGTTTAAGTGGTGAGAATTCACCTGGATACAGCAGTGGCTATGTTGAAAATGTCACATGAGTTCCACAGTGTTCACTTAGTGATAATTCACCCAGATTTAACAGTGCCTGTGTTGCAGAGGTCACAAACGCTCAGCAGTGTTACAATGGGTACTTCAAGGTACAGCATTGCACCACACAATGGCTACTTCAATGCACTCCAATCCAAATATCACATGAGTTCAGCAGTGTTTATATAGTCAGAATTCACCTAGATTGAATAGTGGCTATGTTGCAAATAGCACTTGAATTCAGCAGTGTTTAAATAGTGAGAATTCACCTAGATTACGATGGCTATGTTGCAAACATCACATAAGTTCAGCAATATTTAAATAGTGAAGATTCAACAGTGGCTGCGTTGCAGGGGCCACAAAAGGTCAGCAGTGTTACAATGGCCACTTCAAGGCACAGCAGTTCACCACACATTGTCTACTTCAAAACACTCCAATCCAAATGTCAAATGAGTTCACCAGTGTTTATATAGTGAGAATTCACCTACATTAAACAGTGACAATGTTTCAAATATCACTTGAGTTCAGCAGTGTTTATGTAGTGATAATTCACCTAGATTCAACAGTGGCTATGTTGCAGAGGTCACAGGAGTTCAGCAGTGTTACAATGGCTTCTTCAAGGCACAGCGGTGCACCACAGAATGGCCACTTCAAAACACTCCAATTCAAATATCACATTAGTTCAGCAGTGTTATAATGGCCACTTCAGAGCACAAGCGGATAACAGTGTACGTGATATGGAAGTGGTAGGGTTTTCTGGAGTACAGTAACGACTGTGCTCCCCACTCGTACCACCTTCCCTGCGCTGTAGAAGTAGGGTGATCCGTTGCATGCCCACGGGCGAACATGGCAAACAGGTTGTGGGAGCTGCCCAGGAGGGAGCTGCCCTTTGCTGTGGCCCTTTGCTGGCTCCCAGAGCAAGGCTGCCCTGGGGAGGTCTCGAAAGTCAGGGTGTTTTTCAGTCACGTGATACGTGCACCGGTCTGTCTGGACAGCTGCGGACGGGATGGGGGAGTGGGGAGAGGGGAGTAATGAGAAAGGAGATTGATGTAGCAGGCACTGAGCTAAAATGGTTCCCATGCACAGATATAAACAAAGAAAGCCCCAGCACAGGGCCTTAGCCCACGAGGAAGCACTCGAGCAGCAGGTCAGCAAACAGGTGGATCAGGAGTTCGATGCACGGACAGATCTCTGTTGCATAAAGGTGCTCTGATCACGTGATACATGCACAGGCCGATCCGGATAGCTGTGGGTGGGAGAGGGGAGTGGAGGGTCAGAGGAAAGAAGCTGTTTTTAGCAGGCATTGAGGAGCCAATCGAGGCGCCTCAGAGTCGATGTAGGGTGGCCATATTTCTTCAGTCCTAGCATCATTTTGCTGCAATATTTTGTATCAGCGGTAGCTGTTTTGCTCCAACGGTTGTTATTTGCACCAGCGGTAGTTGTTTTGCACCACTGGTGGTTGTTTTGCTTCTTTTTTGGGTAGCCCAGTGTATATGCTGCTGCACTCCCTAACCATGAGTGCCCCAAGGGCTCTATTTCATGCCTAACATCATAAATGGGTTTCATTTCTTTTGTGGGGCTTGAGGTGATAACCGGTTGATAGTAAGTGACATGTTATTTTGGGGCTGAAGGAAAGTGAAGAGTCAAGTAGTGTGCCAAAGGTTTTCACTTTAAGAACAGGCGGAGGTAAGGTCCTAGAAATGCAGGACATGCGAAATGTAGGGCACTGGCCTTCTTGTCCACCTAACAAAGAACCTGAAATCTCCATTAGGCACCATTGGGCTGTGCTTCTACAAAATGCTGTGCTATAGGTGATATACTGCGAGCATGTATGCCCCTGTGGCAAAGGATGTATTTTATAGCCGCGCAGTCCAATTAATTGAGATTTTAGATTCTCGAACAGGTAGACAAATAGGTCAGATGAGGATATTGCCAGGAAAGATTAAAAGAATTAGAAATGTTTCCTATTTATTGTTGTAACACCATTCCCCTTTTGGGGTGCATGAGAGCTGGTGTGTCAATAGTTTCTTTTATAATTGCTTGTGCTTCATTGTGTCCTGTACAGCCTGCAATAGTACTTTGTGATTGTTTTGGTATTTTGATGCATTGTGGATATGGAGTATGTGCGCTTAGGTAGAGCCTGCATCGGTGGAGTTTGTGAAAACAAGGCGATTGCTGGTGGGATGTGGTTCAGCACAGGGGAACAGTGGTGAGTCTTGCTTGCTTTCGAATGAGCAGGGAGGTTCCACATTACTTCGTGCAGACTTGCAGTCTGGACTGATGGTCTTAGACAGACAGAGGATGATAGCATGCCAGATCAGAGGAAGTCTTCTTGGTCAGCCTGGCTGGGTGGTCGGTGGATGCTCTCGCTGCAAATTGCAGTGTGCGGCTTGTGTGTTCATTTAGTTTGTTTTGTTCACAGCAAGTTCACGACAGCTGACTTTAAGGAGAGGTGCTATGCACATGTGGTATCCACTGACCTACGTGGGACCTACTTCGGTCACCACAACTGTACAATTAGGTACAGTTGGGGTGGGTAGCGGGTTCCAGACAGGACACCTAGATACACTGACTGTGCAGCTGGACTATGGTCCCCTCCTGGAGGAAGGGTTTTGGAAGAACAGGAAGCAACGAGGCATGGAGGTTTCGATTATACAGTCAGGCCAATGCGAGCAGGTACCCCTTGGAAAAAGCATGAAGGCAGACCCTGCACAGGTGGCAGGTGGTATCAAGATTCCAGGACAGTGGCGTTTCCCCATTCTTTTGCCTGTTTTACTCTAAAGCAAGGTTGCAGCCATAGTCGACCCATGGCAAGTTGCAAGATCCTTACTGCTTCTGTGTATCAGTTGCTTAACGTTTACATGCTATGCTGTGGACATTATTTGCTGTCATTAGGGACAGCAAACAAGCTGACATTTAGCCTAGCCATTGCAAGGCGTTCTACGCTAATTATTAGCAGGAACTGCTTAAATAGACAGTACCACTTGGCATTGGTCAGAACTTTGGAACTGCTGTGGATACTTGTAAATGTATCTTCACTAGTTAGAGGCAGGTCAAGGGCTACATTGCCTTGCAGCTGCCATTGAAACAGATCACACCCACAAAGGCTTTAGTCACTCTTTGCCAACTTCCTCGAAAATCAGCAGGCCCTCTGTCTTGAGAGTCTTGTGTGTATTCATTGATGGCTTTAGATTATTTAGTAACATTCCGTTTTGCGGGCAGTGCTCCGAATAGAATCTGGGTCCCCGCTCCACAAGATTATCTCCACCAGTGCTGGTCCGGTTTGTCACGTGGCCCATTAGCTTCTTTGTGTGTGGAACCTTGGCAGCTGTGCTTCAGAGTCTGAGGGTTACTAGATTTATGCAGGCTCCGCATTCTTTTGCGTATTGGTACTCATCACCCACCCTCCCTTCCATCCACTCTCTGTGTTGAGGTTAACCAGAGGTCCGTCTATTGAAGGATGGGCTGTGCTGTGCTCTCTGTATACTTTTGGCAGTGGTTGTTATTGAATGAAGAACTGATCTTGCCAATGGAAAGCATGTGGCATGATGAAAGTGGCTCTCACCCGTATTACGCTCTAAACAACCTGATGCGTAGGGCTGGCATTGGTATCCAGGTGTGTTCATGTTAATGGATCTAGCTCTCCATGCTACTCAGTGCTGTGAGAACTGCTGGACGGGCGGCTGCCATTCATCGTAGGAGTATGGGGGATACCGGAAGTTTCAATTGTGCTACTCATGTTATTAAAATCACACCCAGAACTGGTAGAAGTTATCATGATTGGGATTGGTGCATCCACCCACCAATCCGCTGACGGCACTGAGATGTTCATGCATGTTTCATCTGTGGGGGATTTCCAGTTGCTAGAGGGTTGCCTTCAGTTTATCGAATTGTGGGTGGCGTAACATTTCCTAAAACGTAATACCATTATCATGGTGCCTTTTGGTCTCATATTAACACTGTAAACCTCCCATTAAATTGTGGCTGCGGGAATTGCCAGTGGATGTTGTTCCGATCTTCCCATCTTCGCCTCCTTCGTGTAGTCCTTGGGGTTCTGTTTAGACCCCAAGTGACCTTAAAATGGGGCATCGTACAGCTTGTGAAGTTAGCACATTTTCATTTCTTTTTCTCGTGGTAAATCAGCCTCTACTTACCACCTGGGGATTCCGGAACAGCTGTTCTCGTGTCAGCCGATCATGCATTGACCCAAATTCCATATTGATCCCCTGAGGTCTATAGTATAGACTGCTGCCAGGGTAGTTGGCAGGACCAGGAGACTACATCAGTTTTCAAAGATCTCCATTGGCTTGGGGATACCCAGCTGTTGACCTAGGAAAGTCCGGATCTCAGTCTTCTCTCATTGTCTTCTCTTGCTAGTAAGAGATGGGATGCTCTGCAGTTCTAAGGCTCCAAATTCTGCAAGTCGGTTACTCTCAAATGCTCTTCCTCTGGCCGCTCTGCCCGCATTTTGAATAGTTATCTATAGCTGTTTGTTTGTTTATTTATTTATAACGCGCACCAGACCCAAGGGTATTAGGGCGCAGAAAGCATAAAGAGGATTGTTCAGCTTAGGCTACATTGCTGTGCATTACATTACAAACATTAATAAACAGTGCTGAGAATTATATCATTGATGGTTATTGGCACCTAATTGTACTCTGTGCCATGAGGACTGGTGGCTGTGCCTTTCATTGGTACTCCTTGGTACTCTAGGCCCTGGCAACTGTTGGGTGCAACTGTTATTAACACCCATCGGCGTGGTGGCCAACAGACGCATTTGCCAACGTTACCCAGGGTCATGGACATTAGTGGGTGTGGTTCTCTTAGCTACACATTGCTATTCTAGGTTTTGATGCTGGTAGGATGTACCACCAATTGGTAGTCGTTGGTTCATATGGCCTCGGTGACTGACAAACCTGCTGTGGTGATCATTGGTGAATGCACCAGGTGCTCATTAGTACTCAGCGAGTTGGTGTCTGATAGGCGCGTCGAGTGTAGAGCTAATTAATACTCCAGGCTTTGAGGGTTGGTGGGTTTGGGGTCGTCTCCTCTCTCCTCTCTCTCTCTCTCTCTCTCTCTCTCTCTCGCTCTTTTCTCTCTCTCTCTCGACAGCCACTGCGCCATCTCTTCACAGCTCTGTATCCCCAGGTGTGAATAGAGCAGACACTGTCTGCCGCTCTCTCTCTCTCTCTCTTTCTGCCCCTCTCTCTCCCGCGTCTTTCATGTTGGTGAGAGCAGCGTTCTTGGAAGGGAGGGGGCGCGAGAGGGTGTGGGGGAGGGGCTGGGATTCCCTTCGGGGATGTCACACGTGCCGATTGTTCTTGGCACACTTCGGTTGGAGGCCTCCATTAACTCTGTGAGTGCTTTTCACCCGAGCCGACAGCGGCTGCCAGCTGCTTAACCAGCTTTTGTGTGTATTGCTGTGAGCGTTTCTGAGTCACCGCGTGTGACAGGTAGACCGGATTATAAGTGCACGTTTCTAATCGGCCTGATTCACAGAAACGTTTTATATTGGCGCCATCCCTTTGGAAAATACTCTGTGCATCAGGCCCATGCGGTATTTGTCGCATGTGCCCAAGCTTGTGTGTGTGTGTGTGTTTAAGGCTATTCTGTATGAAGGTTTCTAGGGATCGTTTCTTTTCATTTCTGACAGTCACTGCCTTTTTGTATGTCTAAATATAGATCTGTGTGTAAGCCTGCCATTTTGAGTTCATGTGTTTCTGCGTGTGTTTTTCGGTCAATAGCAGGATTTGTGTCTGTAAAAGTATTTAGCATTCAATGCACGCACTCCTAGTGCTTTAAGTGGGCGGGGGCTAGCCACGGCTCATCCCTCGCACATACCAAAAATTACCCCTGAACCGGGGCGCCTCGATGTGATGTCCTCATGCTAAAATTCAATTAAAAAAAAGAGCACCATTACTGTTTTTGCCCAGCCGGTCAGATAGCACAGCAAGTAGAGTGCTCGCTTTGATATCCGCACAAAGCCTGCTGATGCAGGTTCGATTCCCGGCACAGCCAAACTCAGCCTTTTATATCGATAAATGAGCACCACACACTGTGGGTAATAATGAGCAGTGCTCAGATGCCTGGGGGTTTGTAGCACTATATAAGTGCAAATTATTTTATTATTACAGATGCACCTGTCAAGTATTTGGAGCCTAATTAATTGTTTTTTAATATTCCAAAGGAAAAATATAACATTGAGAAAACAATGCTTGATTTTTGGCAGCATATTAGGACTCCTTACAAGTTCGGCAGTACAGGAAAAAACAGCAGTAAAATGGCAGTAACAGAATGAATGCCACTCACCACTTTCCACAATCTGCGTAATTACCATCAACAGGAAATCCGAGTTCCCCCAGGATTCCTATGGACTCCAAAATTTGGGAAGTACATCGCCATACCATCATTTGTAATCCTGCGTTAAATTCACGGTGATGGAGTTTGGTGATCATTCCACATTTGGCAGTTCCCGACAAGCTCCAAATCGTGACGAGGCACATTATCTTGAAGTCTTGCCAGTAGAAAGATTTTCTCAATTTAAATAATGTAGCAGAATCATGGACAGCCTTGAAAGGAACCGAGGGATTGAAACCTGCAGTAGGAAGGTGGGTGGGGCTTAAGCCATGTGACCTAGATCCACTTGAACCTGCTGTAGGTAGAAATGGCATATGGAAGGGACACAAAGCTTGTAGGTGTTGTTTGGTAATTTGCCCACTCATTGACTGCTCAAAGCCATGCTAATCCTATAGCCATTCACACCCATTTCCTGAACCTCCCTGCTGAAAACACATCCTCGTGGAATCTCTTTGTGTTAACTTTACCAAGCCTTACCTTCAAACTTTGCTCTCAAAGTGCCTGCCAGTGTCTTTTCAAAGCAGACCTCTGAGATTATATGACTTAATCCGAGCTGTAAATGTGCTACTGGTGTAAGAAACATGTCTTAACCAGGCAAGTGTCTTTCCCATACCTACACAACAGCCCTAACTCTTGGCATTGTAAATGCTTGTTTTCAATTGCAATGCCGTTATCTCTTGCAATCAGGGCTTTAAGTGGGCTGGGGCTATCCGGGGCAGGCTCAGAAATATGATTCTGTGGTTGGGCCCTGCCAGAGCCCCCTAATGTCCTGCTAGTGGACAAGACTATTTTTCTAAGGCCTGAAGCTCTCGCTCATGTGCAAGAGCTTCAGGCTTCAGAAAATAATACCTTTTATCTGTAACTAGTAGAAAAGCCTGTGTCCAGAGGGCAAAGTGCGTAAAGAAAGCAATTTTCAGGGTGTTCATATTTTATGTGGTATATTTTAATGTAATGTAATTTATGGTCATCAAAAAATATATAAACACAGCAGGATCCCTATATATCCTAAGGCAACAGTTCCCCCTAGCAGTGACAACAGGCAAAGCTATGTGCGTTCAGGCATTCTCTACTGTGCATAACTGCATCCGACAAACATACACCTGGCCTGTTATTATAGGTAGATGGTGGCGCTAGCACCTGCGAGGCATCTCTTTAATTATTAAGTGATGCCTGTAGGCCGGGGCCACCATTATAGAAGAAAAGGGCATGCCGCAAGAAGCCAAGGCCTTTTTTTCTAAATCCTGAGGCACACGCTCATTCGCAGGAGCTTCAGGCTTTAGGAAAAAAATACCTCGATTTCCAACTGCCTCATCTTTTCTGCCTTAATGGTGCAGCTGCCCCTTGTCAGGCATAGGTGCCTGACGAGGGGCAGTGCCACCAGTAAGGCTGAAAACCTGTGGCGCTGTCCCCACCAGGCATCCCTTTATGTAATAGATGCAGAGATCATCCCCCGGTGGGGAGAGGGGGTTTATCTCTACAAAGGGCTGCCTGGCAGAGGTGCCTACCGCACATTCAGCTGGGGCTCGTCAAGTGGGTGTTGCCCGACAGGCCGGCAGCCGCCCCCCCTTAGACCATGCCCCAGATGAGCCCCGGCTCATTTTCCCGTGCTACTTGAGGCACTGCTTGCAATACTTGTACACTCCTGCGCGCTTGTAGTATTTCTTTATGAACGCTATGCTCCATAATCCCTCTTCTCTTTGGTTCTTATAGGCCCCCCATAGTATGGGGCTTGTCGGCCTATCGCAAAGATTGCTTTTAAAGGTTACAGAGAGGGCAGCGCCTTGCTCAGGCTTCTTGATTACTTCTAGACACACCACGGAAGCCAGCAGTGAGAATAAGCGGGAAGGCCGAGATAGGCTAGAGTCAGGCTGCTGCAGGAAGATAAGGAAGAGGGTTCGGCGCATCCAGACAGTCTCGGCCTTTCCCATGTGTAAACCGAGAGGGACGTCGTTTGACTCAGCTAATAGAAACTGCTCCCTCCAGAGTGGGGGTCGAAGTTAGTCTGCGGCTCTCTCTGTGCCCCATTCAAAACCCCTTTTCCTCATGAAGAAATGAGTCCCGTCACAGTAATGCATGGGCATGGAAACTAGGCGTGCTGGTGCACTACAGTGCCCACAGCACAGCCTCACAACCAGTGCTTTAAGTGGGGCGGGGCTAGCCGGCAGTCTCCAAAAAGTGGGGCTGAGCTCCAATCCTGCCAGGGCCCACGGTCCTACTACAACATTGGCGGGACACATTATCCCACCATGGCCACGGCCACAACGGGAGATGTGCACGCCATTAAGCTGTGTCTGGCTGGCACTTCTGTCAGTCAGTGTAACTTCCTCCTGTGAACCATCGCGTGAGGGGTCACAGGAGGAAATTAATGTCATTGTGTTTCCCCCTTCCCAGGTCACCGAGACGTCTTTAACCCTCGGCAGACCTGGGTACTCCATTCCATATTTCCAGTTTTATAAAAGATGGCTTGAAAAGTGCAAAATTCAAGCCATCTTTTATAAAGCTTTGCCGACCGACAAAGACGCCTCAGACTTTGTCCGTCGGGAAAGCTTTATAAAAGATGGATTGAATTGTGTAATTTTCAAGCCATATTTTAAAAACACAGAAATATTTCTATATTATATATATCATATAGAAATCAGGGCAGATCTGGTTGCTTTGTGTACCAGGTGGACGAATGAAGGTTTATTGGAGGATGATCTGGTTAAATTTCTTACTCCTACATGCTATACTATACCTACCATTTATTTCCTCCCTAAAACGCACAAATGCATTATTAATCACCCAGGTAGGCCCATTGTTACTTTATGTGGCTCATTATTGGAACATCTAGCCCAATTTATTGATGAAACACTGGTCAAATTTGTCACAGTGTTACCTTTCTACCTGAGGGATACTAAGGATTTTTTACAACACGTCACCAACACATCCTGGGAGGAAGGTTTACTTTTGGCCACTTTAGATGTAGTTTCTTTATACACATCTATTAGTCATACCATTGGTATATCTGCATATAAATACTTTTTGGACACTCGCTCCTTAAACTACCTTGGACACAGCACTATGATTTTGGATATGCTCTCATTCTGCCTACACAACAATGTTTTTCTTTTTGAAGGTAATTTCTATCGGGAAGTAAGGGGGACTGCGATGGTGAGCACCTTTGCACCATCCTATGCTAATCTCACAATGGGGTGGTGGGAGGCTACTTTCCTTTCCGACCTATTACTATCTTGCTTTCCGACACAGATTATTTCTTGGTGGCGGTATATTGACAATGTTTTTATCATTTGGAAGGGCACCGAAAGGGATTGGCTATCATTTGTTAAAAGTATCAACAATAACCAGTTCAATCTCAGGTTTACTGAATGCCACAGCCGCTCCAAAATTGTTTATCTGGATGTGACCGTTATGATGGATGACTCAGGTATCACGACTGTATTACATAAGAAATCTACCAATACTGGTTTACCACTCCATGCCAATAGTTGTCATCCTACACCTTGTAAAAATCCATCCCTTATGGGGAATTTATTCGATATCGCCGCAATTGCTCCAACATCGCCTGTTTTGACTATTATTGTGCACAGGCAGCCATGGATTTCTTGAAGCAAGGTTACCACAAAAGAACGATTGAAACAGCATATCTTCGAGCTCGTGGCATGCCCAGAGATGCCTTGCTTTATGATACTGGTCCCAAAATTGTGTCAAATGATGATCCTAGACTCATCATTACATTTGATACCTCATCTAATGACATTCGTAAAATTGTGGCAAGGCATTGGCATGTTCTTACCCTTGATGATGACTTGAAGCCCATTTTGGGCAACCGTCCAAGAATGACTTATAAACGTGCCCCCTCTTTAAGGGACAAACTTGTGTCTAGGTTTCTACCCCCCATGGGCAAGATCCAGCGTTCTAATACATGGCTTCCAGCTTCCCATACGGGATTGACTAAGTGCATGAAATGTAAAGCATGTGCCCATGCCACTGCCAAGAAATCTTTCCTGCATCCTATCACACAAACCCAGCAAATGATACGTCATTCTATTAACTGTGACACCATCTTCGTTGTTTATGTACTTTCGTGCCCTTGTGGGCGTTGGTATGTCGGCAGTACTACCTGTAAACTAAAACTTAGAATTCTGCAACATCTGAGAGCCATTAAGAATTCTGATCCGACATATCCCATGGCTAAACATTTTAAATCTGAACATAACAATGATGCTAACATGTTAAATTTTTTTGCTGTGGCACATGTACCCCCTCATCCGAGGGGTGGTGATCGAATTCTGAGGCTGAGACAACTTGAAACCAGATTCATTTTGGATCTTGACACAAAATTCCCCAAGGGTCATAATGTAGACGAGGAGTTGTATACTTTTTTGGGTACCTAATTTGGGTATTTATTATTATTGCTTTCTCCTGCCATCTATGCTCTATTTTCCTTTGTTGGGTTCATCTTGTTTTTTTTGGTTCGACACTTGTGTATTTTTGTATTCCTGCCTCACTTTCGTTGGTTTGTTGCAGGTATTTATTGATCCAATCCAATCTCACACTTACTATTATTGTTCTTATTTTTTCTTTTTTTACCTGCCTGTCTTAGCTGATTATTTTGCAAAAGGGAGAGCGCCCTCTTAACTATGTCTTGTTTATCTCAGGGACCTATATGCAGCTTCCTGTTCTATATATTTGTGTTATTCCCTTCATTTTCTGACATTGTTTTATTATTCCTCAATGTTTTGAATTTACTGGTTTAGTCGACTGTGTGCTCTGGATCTGTCATGTTGCTTTCTTGCCTTTGGCTTTGGGTACTCTGACCTCATGGTCTGCACTTGCACTTTGATGAACTTGCTGCTATTTTCTGCAATTTTTGCACAGTCTATCAGGTCGATGCACCTGCACTTTGTAACATCCTCTACTTTTGAGGTTGTGTAGGCACACTGTTGCCTTGCCGCTTTATTTGCTTATTTGCACTGTATAATTGACATCTGACGATCTAGCTGCTATCTTTGCTCTTTGCACAAATTACCCTGCTGGCTGTATTACCTTGCTGACATTTTTTAACATTTAGGTCCAGTCCTACTGTTTTTAAGCTAATTTTACATCTAATTTTGGCTGACCAGCTTTACTGTTATTGTATTGTATTTGTTACTTGAGTGTCGGGAATGACATGTTAGTTCATGAGGCTGATCCTGCATTTACATGGGGTGATTTTTAATGTTGGTTTATTTATTTGAGTGTGATTTATTACATCCTCTATGCCATGTGGTCATCATATTGCCATTTTATGCACTGTGCATTGATGTTTAGCTAGGTCCTCATATAGGTATTGATATATGTATAAGGGTTTTTTCCTTATATGGAGACTGTGGTGTTTCACACTATGTTTTACACCTTGGTCAGTTTTACTTTACATCCACTGATCACTGACAGAAGCATTTGCTAAAGCACTGTGCTTTCATTTTTCTGTTTCAGCATGTTTACACACTCCTTTCCAACATGGCCGCCCCTGTTCCCTCTTGTGTGGGCAGCATCTGTTGCCATTGACATAGTTAAGGGACTGTTGTTGTTGGTGTATTTATCATTGCCCAACCCTTTCCCGCTCACGTGATCAAGCGCTCAGTATAGCGCGAAAAGCGTTGTTTGCAGGCTGCTTAACTTAGGCGCCCTGCTGTTTTGTCTTCTATGTGCTGCTTTGTGTCGTGCATTTGTTTTTTGCACGATGCATTGTTTTTTTTTATTCTGTATGAACATTAAAAGACATCAGTAATTGTTCCACGGAGTCTGTGGTGTTTCTTCCGACCCCCTACTGAACCTGGCATTTGTTTTTCTGTGCCTGCGGGAGTGCGATTCGCTTTTTCCTCCTTTTCTGCTATATATATATATATATCAAGAAAAAAGAGGAGCGGGTGAACTGCACTCCCGCGGGCCAATGGCGGATGGCAATCTCCCAAAAAAAATTGACAAAGCAAACACCATGTAGTAAATACAGATGTGGATTTTTAATGGTTTAAAAAGAAAAAAAGGTTGCCCAAAAAAATGAAATGCACAAAAGGCAGCAACACAAATATATATATATATATATATATATATATATATATATATATATATATATATATACATATATATATATATATATTAAGAAATACATTAATTTTATATATTTGTGTGCGTGCCTTACTATGGTTTGTGTACTTTTCAACCCATATTTCATAAACATAGAAATATGTAATATATTTCTATGCTTATAAAAGATGGCTTGCATAGTACACAAACCATAGTAAGGTACGCATACAAATATATAAATGCTTACATGCATTTATATATTTGTATGCGTACCTTACTATGGTTTGTGTACTTACTTGTTTAGGTGACGCCCACCCCACACGCCACGCCCCCAAATTAGGACCCGCCCCCTCAATTTCTTACCCCACTTAAAGTCCTGCTGACAACACTTTACGGCTATGATTGCTGCTTTACCCTTTTCGCCTTTACTGAGAAAATAGCCCCAGTCGCACTGTAGACATGTCCCACATTAATTCACAAACGTCCCTACCATTCACTCCCATCCTTGCCCCACATCGGGTGGCTTGGCATGGCAGAAGGACATGACCCTATCAAAGTGGTCACTGCACATGCCCCACAGCCGGGGGACTCGAGAACAGGGCTTCATAATGCCACAGAGAGCGGCAACTGGTGGCAGCATTTTTTGTCGTCAGTGTCCACACGTTACACTGTGCCGCATTGTTGCCACTCTTGGTTGTTTTTGCTTCTAGGCAACTTCATGATTCGCCCTTGGACTCCTTGTCTACAGAGCCTGGAGTAGACTGCTTATATGGCTTGTATATTTTACTTTATTTTAACTATGAATCACCTGGACTGGAGTGCTATTTATATCAGTGGATTGCTGTGTCACTGTGGCTGTCATACTGACCTTGATTCATGACATAATGATGGTGTAAAGAATGCATAAGAAGATATCGTTAGTTAGATCTGCTCATAGAATTGCCCGGCTACTCTATGACTAATCTGGATACTTATGCACAATTTGTCACTGCTCTCTTATGCTCTTGTCAATTGATCAATAAACTTGAAAGTGACCACTGGGCCTGGACCCACACCAGGCCTGTGGCCACTCTGGGTGGAATGTGGGAGCTCAGGTGTGGCTGAAGACCATGCTCCAGGCAAAGGATCCATTGACCACTTTAGTTAGCGGAGGTACGGGGGGCACTGGCGCATGACCCATAGTCATGCCTTGCAGTGGCTACTTCATGTACCATGGTGTGGGGGAGTGGGACTTGGCCGAATGCTAGTCCCTGTGCAAAGTAGGCACTGCTCATCTCATGATCTGGACTAAGTGGCAGCCATGGCCTTTGGCTAGTAAATATGTTTGAGGGGCACATGGCATGGCTCGAGGGTATGTCTGGGCAAATTGAAGTGAGTCCATCAGGTGGCTAAATAGCTTTGGCTGCATGTCTAAAGACCACGGCCTGGAAAGAGTGGTCACTAGCCTTAGCTACTGTCAGTGTCTAGTGGGTCTATCACGTGGCTGGGGAGCAACTAGAGCAGGGCACCCCATGCCGTGGACAAAATGGCAGCTAGCCATAGCTGAAGGCCATGGCCATTGACTATTAAAAGATGCTTGAGGTGCCAGTAGCATGGTTAAAGGCTATGTCCGTGCGGTGCAGTGAGCCCATGGGATGGCTAAGCGGGTGCTGGGGTGCATGCCCAACGGCATGGCTCAGGAACAGTGGCCACTGATGTTGGCTTCAGGCAGTGTCCAGTGGGTGTATCGGGTGGCTTTGTTGTGCCCAGGCAGGGCCGCCGTAGGTAAATAGGACACTGGCCAATGCCAATGAAAACACATTGGGTGGACTGGGTATGCCCAGTGATGGACAAAGGCCAAACCCTGGGCAGAGTGCCCACTAAGCACGTTTGGTATAATATGCCATGCTGTGAAGCTTTGGTGCATATCATAGGAAACATTGAAAATAAATGTTGCAACACAAAATAATAAAACCAGACAAACATACCCAGTTATGGTTTCTAAAGCAACCATAACTCAGCCACCAACATTATAAAGCAACTGCAACTTAGCCACATCGATGCACTGCTCATGACTCCACATATCGTAGAAGAAAGATGCAGAGAAGGGCGGCTTTGGATGCTCTAAAACCAGACTGGTGATCATGGAGACGCCAACAGATTCAGTGTGGATGGTAAGCTGAGAGATAGCCAACTTTTCCAGGAGTTTGCCCAGGAAAGGAGTGATGGAGATCAGGCGATAGTTTGCCGGAATAGTAGGGTCGGCAGAGCGTTTTGTCAGCAGAGGGTGCACAAGAGAGTAACTCCAGTGGCGAAAGAGAGGTTGCAGATGTCAGTCAGGGCTGGAGCGAGAGAATCAATGTTGTCCTTGATGGTTTTAGCAGGGCATGGGTCAACCTTTTTGGATGAGGCTTTCATAGACCGGACTTGCCTAGAGACCTCATTAGGTGTGGCAGGGGAGAGGGAGGAGAGAAGAGGGGGTGGCCGAGGGTGGCCCAGGCAATGTAGGTGCAGGAGAAGGTGCGGAGGAGATAGAGGGCAGGATGTCCTGTGTTTTGGCAGTGAAATGTGCAGCCATGGCCGAGCAAAGGGCCAGGATTGGAGCAGTGGAGGACGAGGCTGCAGTAGGACTGGTCAGTTCCTTGCAGTCCTTCGACCCTGCACTTACATCTCAGGGAGCTTGGCTGGCACCTACCTCCATTGAGCAGGAGCCTGGACCTAAGGCAGCTAGCAGAGGTACCCTGGTCCAGCAGCATTTCAATCCCACAGTTCCCTGGGGTTGAGTAGGGGACAGAGCTCTCCTCTGCCTTTAATGCCTCTGTCTATCACCTCTATGGTAGAGGCACTCCCATTTGAGGTGCAAATATGTACCTCTTGATGGTCCAAAGATGAATCATAGAATGAGGGGGGGCCTTTTCCTTTTAAATGCAAAATGTCCCAGGGGACTGGTCCAAAGCAAGCATTCTGTAGGGATCCCATCAAGGTGATTGTAAAAGTGTTCTTTGCCTTATGACATCACACCCAGAGTAACCTGCCCACTGGAAACTGACGGAACAGGGAAAGGAAGAGAGGCCTAAAAACAACCTAAATGGAGGGATGTTTTCTCTTAGTCCACATGTGCTCACTGGCTATTCCAACTCTGCCCCCTTCCCATGCCTGCTGACTTCAAAGGGACTCCAGTGGTAATCGCCCTGGTGTGTCGGAGACTTTTGTTTTGTCAGTGTTGCCCGGTCATACCAGGCACCAATTCACATCTGTCCTGTCATAGTTGGTCCTGCTCACAGAGCAGACATTATGTGATTTCAAAATGCCGCGACTGTATAATTGTGTGATTCTAGCAGTCACTTTGCTAAACCAGGCAAGGCTTACATTTAGAGATTTAAGTGCCACCAGAATGTCTAGATTACACAATAATTGGAATTTAGATCAGTGGTGCAGACAGTTCAAGTGCCACCTCTGCCTGCAAGGACTCGGGGCCCCAGGAGCTGCCAGAGATGTACAGGTGACCTTTGAACCTGCCTTGTACTACTGCAGAGCTGGCACTGTAGTTCTCCAGAGACTGGTTTCAGCACGGCATATGTGCGCACTCTAATTTCGGCGTGCAACATTTATTAAAGGGGGATTGTGATTAGCAGACCTCGCTTTCAGAAACATAATTTTATTTAAACAGAAATAAAAATACCAGAGTTTTTGCACCCTGGCATATGGCAATACATCTGCTGGCTATTGTGCTGAATTATCTTTTTCACCTGTTATACTGAATGTATTATTCCGAGTGTATTGTCCCGAGGGTATTCTAGTCTATTGTTTGCTAATGAATGGGCACAAGTGTGGTGGGATACCAAACTGAAAAATTCTATTTCTATGGTCTGCTGCACCCTGTGTGTCTTACAAAAACCACCCCGATTCTCAATGAGTAAGCCTCTCTGTTACAATAATAAGGTTTCTGGGGCTCCACCTGAACCAAAAAAAGAATTGCTTTGCTTTGAAACAAACATCAGCCAATGTCACATTGCTAACTCCCTCTGTCCCCCTAAAAAAAAATATACGGGTAATAGGTATAGCTTTATGTTAGGGCATGTGCAGATCACATGGTCAGATAGAGACATGATATGCCAAGGCACTGCCCCACATGCTCAGTTACAGGCCCAAATGCTCGCATACAGCCGCTCATGGACAAACACTACCTTCATTTGACAGGCACAACCACATATAACAGGTTGCATACACAAATACCAACATCATAGGTTCTAGGTCAAAGAATGGACAGTAAAAGGGTCGAGAGGTCAAAGGATCGACACCAAAGGGTCGACAGGTCAAAGGATCGAATCTTTATTTTTTTTCACATTTTTTTTTTTGGGGGGTTCCCTCCTAATCCCCCTTTTTTGCTAAAAATCACTTTTTTTCCCTAAATGAAAACACAAAACAAAATATATAATTAAAAAAAAATTTGATCCTTTGACCTGTCGACCCTTTGGTGTCGATCCTTTGACTTGTCGATCCTTTGGATTCGATCCTTTGACTAGACACCAACATGATACAGTCCGGTATAACGATCATATAACAGGCACAACCATTATATAATACTTACACCATCATATGCATTCTATTAACACCATATGCTAGTTGCAGCTTTATGTGTACAGGTATGGCCTACATAATTCCAAAGAGAGCCTTGTAAATTCAAGTACTACATCAAAAGTCACTTTCAGACGTGTATGCCGAGATAAAACCAGCATATGTCAGAAAGTGCATTTAACACCAAGGCACACATAATGTATGTTTGATAAAGTATTACATCCACAAACATTGCAATGTATGTTAGTTTGGGTATACTTTCACATGCTTACAAACCGCCACTACCTGCCTAAATGCTTATGCAGGGCAACAATATTTCAGGATAGACTCATATGCCCCGGTACCACCTTCATATTTTGGAAGACACTGGGCCTCATTCCGAGTCCAGCGGTAACCCTGCCGGTGCTACCAGCGGGTTGCTGCCGGTCTGGGAATGATTTAACGGCGCCTGACTTCACGGTAACACCCAGGGATTCCAACCCCAGCGGTCCGGGAAGTCAGGCGCCAGCAAATTGTAAGTTCCCATTCCCATAGAGTCCAATGGGACTCTATGGGCATGGGGACCACAGAAGCACCGGCACCGTTGCTCCCGGTGCTTCCGTGACTGTCTGCTTAACGTGGCCGCTGTGCCCGTCAGGGTCCAACATGTCGAGCACAGCAGCTCCAGCAGGCAGACTTGTACTTTGCCGGGCCGGAAACAACAGTGCCGGTAAGCTTACCGGCACCGTAGTTTCCGGACCGGCAAGGTTGTAATGAGGCCCACTCTGTATGATTGGCACTGGCTCATATAGACAGGTATTGCCATCACATGCAAGGTTCAATCTTTATATGCCGAGGCATTGCCAATTCCACCATCCCGGTGTGTAGGCCCCACCACATGGCTGGTACTAGAGAGACTGGGACCTTCATTGGAGAGCTCTTGCACTCCCTGTGTGGCTCCTGCTTCCTAAGTGCGTCCTGGTGTGGTGCAGGCAGGTGAGCATTCCCATGAGTTCACTGTCCCCATCTCACTGCTCTCCTGCCCCTGCTTACAATAGAAGTCACTGGACAGGCCCTAGGTCTTCTGGGCCTCCTCCTGCTCTCCAACCGGGCGGGAGGCAAGAGAGCAAAGGTGTGTCAAAGTGGGGATCTATAAACCCTTTCTTTTGGATCCCTCCCATCTTGAGCTGGAGGCATGGGGAGGCATGGGGAGGCATAGGGGGAGGTGGTTTCTCGTGTAGCTAAAATGCTGTAGCAGTAGGTCCAAGATTCCCTGCCTTTTCTCCTTCATCAGCTAAATTGTGGCCTTCGAGGCGCACCGGGAGGGAGAAAGAGCTGCAGTTATTTTTTTTAATTTGTTTATCTAGATGTTTGGCTTATTACAAACCTTCCATCTCTCTAGAAACACATTACATGTTAACACAATGAAATGTCAACTCATAGATACAAATCAATACAATATTAGTTAAGAAATTGCTTCTAAAAATCTTATTACACCAAAGACTAAGCTGTAGTTTAGACCCGCTAGAAGTCAAACCCACCATTGCTCCGCAGCTGGACCAGCTGCCTTTGATATTACTCTCCCTCAACTGCAAGTTCTCAAGTCCACCAATTCTGTGCAAAAAAGCAAAATGTGTTTTAAGGTTACAATCCCCCCGTTTTTCTGGCACCATCTGTAAGAACTGTCTTTCACACCATCTTTCATTCGGGTCGCTAGCACTTCTTCCGTAGGGAACAAATTGAGTCGCAGTCGCATAAACTCGGTGCGGAAATGTTTAGCAAAGATCTCCGGGCCACGTGTAAGCCCTCACTTCAGTATTGAGGTGATAGAATAATGTATCTCTTTCCTTTTCATCCTGTGTTCTAATCCAACCCCTTCGACATAACTTCCACTTTACAGCAATCGGACCCGCCACCAGTGTCACCGCCCATGTATTAACTCCCTGCATATAGATTTGCTGACCTGTTTCCACTGTTCCAAGATCCAGTCACCACCCCAATCAGACTGACATTTAAGGATGTTGAACACTACTGGGGTGCTGTTTATTAAACATTTGCGAAATAAAGTCAGGGATTTCCAAACCACCATGACGTAAAGGGATAAGTGGCCCAGTTTGTTTCTAATAATATGATATGATCGTTTATTTATATAGCGCCTATACACAATGTGTTTCAAAGCGCTTCAAGGCAAGGGAGGGAACAAGGGAAAATACAACCACATTCTTACAGGCCATGAACAGTAAGCATGTGAAATGAACTATCGTACTCGGCCTGATGACATTTCAGATAATGGAAGTGCTAAAAACATAGATAAGGAAGGGAGGGGCAGCATGGGAAGAAAATGGAAACAGACAGGCGACTACCGTACTAGGCCTGACAACATTTCTGGTAGAGCCGGAGAAAAACAAATGGTGATGCAGAGGGGTGCAGAATGACCGAAACAGGCACCCCATTTGGGAGCCCCAAGACTCTTCTCCAAAATATGCTTTCCAGTTTGGTCCATATGTCATAAGGAAGGATCAGGGAAGCGTCAGCTCCATAAGTCAGTATGGGCGACACCTTCTGGTTATAAAAAGTTAGCATAGGGACTATAAAAAAGCTACCATATTTCCTATGTAGAGTTGCCCCCTGTGTGGCTAGATTTTTTTGCCTTGACTCTTAATTCTAGTTCCCTAGTTTTATCATTCACACTAGAGTTTACACAAGAACCCAAGTATGTAAAGGATTCGACCATTCCCAATTCCTCATATTTAAGGTTCCACTCATAATCCATTCTCCTTTTACCTCTTAGTGATTGGAGTGTCATTATTCTGGATTTCGCCACATTCGTAATCAACCCATTGCATTTTACGTAATATTGCATTTTACGTAATTCTGAAGCCGAGTCAGTTTACCTTGAAGGCTGATAGGTGTTTGATGCATGAGAGCAAGGTTGTCTGCGTATAAAACCCAGCCTACCTCGTTCCCATTGATCTTCGGGGGAAAAGATCGAGTTCCGTCCATGGCCGCAGTGATTTCCTGGTCTTTTGAAGCAGCGCCCATCTTTCCATAACCGATTGTCCTGTCCAATCATATGCACAGTTTCCTCTGGGGCCTGCAAGATCAGGATGTGGATGGGTGAGGAAAAGGAAAAGAGGAGAGAAGAGACTCAACATGCCCTCATTTGCAGAGGATAAATGTGCAACTACTGGCTACCATGATTGATGGAGGCCACTACCTGCCGCAGACGTTATCAGCACGGGCCCTATTTTAAACGGCATCCCATTGGCCTCTGCCCTCAGAAAGTGAAATATTTCATGGTCGTATGCCAGTTTTGTGGCCTGTTTTTCGTAACTCCCTGAAAAAGAGCATATTTGACTTATTTGGACACTATTTATTTTGTTTTCCTACTGAGGGGTTCCATCCCCATGCCTCCGTTTGGCCCCCACTTCTCTTTTCCCCTTCTTTACACTCTGTTTTCTTCCCCACGCCCCTTTTCCCCTCCCTTCACTTACTTTCACATACCAACCACCTATATGTATGCTCGAAAAAGGGGGTCAGAACTTGTTTTTCATTATCTGACTGCAGACCTGGTTGACCACAAAATTCTGTGCAACCACTTATCATCGGCAGCACACTTCTCCCACTCAGCGGTCACATGGATCCAATCCTTCCTGGACAATAGGACCATGCGAGTCTTCTCACCCATAGCAGCAGCCGACCCTATGCCCATTACCTGCGGTGTCCCACAAGGATCGTGTGTTTCACCCACTTTGTATAATATATTTACAAAGCCCCTATTCGATAAACTGGACCATCTGGGTGTCACCTACACCAACTACGCAGATGACACCCAGATACTCCTCACTTTATCAGGCAACTACAACGTGGACGCCAACAGGATCGGCGAAGTCTTCTCCATCGTTCAGGCATGGATGGCCACACATGGCCTCTGCCTGAACGATGACAAGACTGAACTGCTCCTTGTCGGCTCACCCAACACTATCCGGAATCTCAGCCCGAGCTACTCTAGCTTCATCATCGACGGCAACACTATTCCCACTGCCAAAAGTGTAAAAACTCTTGGTTTCTATCTCGACACTAACACCAACCTCGCCAAACAAATTAATATGACTGCCTCAGCCACTGCTTACACTGGGAAACTAATTAGAGCCTGCAGACCTCTGATATCCCCCAACAATTGCCTTACTCTAGCCAGAGCACTTATACAATCCAAACTGGATTATTGCAACAGCCTGTATGTAGGTGCCAATAAAACGGTTGTCAACAAACTGCAAGTCCTACAAAACAACGCACTCCGTGCCGCCCTTAATATTCCCAGAAGGGAACATATCTCAGCCACAAGAATCACATGCAAATGGCTCTCCATCCAACAAAAAATAGACCTAAAAACTATCTGCCTCACCTACAAAGCTCTTAACCACCTGGCCCCACCTTATCTAACCGATAAATTCATCTTAAAACAGAATATTAGAACCACCAGATCCTCTAATACACTACAACTGACAGTGCCCAAATACTCCCTCAAAAGAGCCGGTGGCTCCAGTTTCCCAGTTCTAGCCTCACAATTATGGAACACTATTCCACTGGACATCAAATCTACCCCTACATTTCAACCTTTCAGAACTAAGATCATCACCTGGTTACTTAACAATTAACTAGCACTGTATGTATGTATGTCACTAATTCTACTATAACTGCTTTCATAACTGATTTTGTAACTATACTTATGCTGCACAATTGTACAAATGTTCCTACCTATGCCTGTAACCTGATGCTTAAGCGCCCATATACCTCTGGGTCAGGAGCGCTATACAAATAAATAAACAAACAAACAAACAAACAAACAAAACATATCTGCACTAATACACGGTCAGATCAGGGGGTGGGAGGGGTGGCGTAAGCAGGTTACAGGCTGTTTTGAACAATGAGTCGGTCTGATCCAATAGTTTTGTCCCTCTAGTTAATTGCCCTTATTGGATTGTGGATGTATAACCAAGCTGACCACTTTTCTTAGCTTGTCATGATGTAGGTTTAGGGTGCCCAGTGATATCAAACAGTATTTTAACCTTCATGCGCTTGACATTTTACATGTCTTTGGCGTATTTCCGTATCTGCCTGGCTGGGCATTATATAGAAGTAATCAGGTTCACAGCACACACTTTAGATTGAAGACGCAGGCATATACATTTTCCCAGAATATAGAATTGCTCTGCCTGCAACAATGATATTGACGTTTCGGATAGCGAACAATTAACTCAGTTGTCTCTTAACTCACTCCTAGACAGTAACACTCATAAGCCATGGCCCTCACCTCAGTCAAAAGTGCATTGAATAATATATTACACTGTTCAGAGGCATTTGTATTATATATGGAATCAGGTTCACAAATCGATCCGTTTGTGAGTAAACCTAACACGAGGAGGCAAAATGTCCACCTGCAAAAATTGGCAGAAAAAAGGATTTAGGTAGGTGTTAAGGGAAATGTTATAGTAAGGTTTAGTTACAGTTAGAAAAAAGCATGTGGTACAGGAGAGGTAAAAGTGCCATATTAAGTCACCTCACAAATGAATTGTGACCGTTGAACATGGAAGAATGTGCATCTTGTCACAGTGTCTGTTGAGTGTGGTACCTAAGACAAGACAGGTGGCTCTGGTTTAAGTTTTCCAAAAAAAACGAAACGCAGTACAAGGAATAATGTGCTTCAGGTCACTCTGGAGGGAGAATAACTACAGCTGACAAGGTAACCAAAATGAACCCTTAATTCAGCAACGTTTACATTATTCTGGGGTGTTTCCTATGCCACACCCAATTGAAAGGGGATGTAGATTGTTCAAAAGCGCAAAATCTCCACCAACAGTGTAGAACTTCAACAAAAGTAGACACACGCCTCCTATAAGGTCCCTGCATTGTGCCCGTCCTACATCAAGCCCAACATCTGAGTCATTGTCTTCCGGTTGCGGGTCTTCAGGGCTTCCTGAACTCGTGTCACTGCTGGTCGCGGCTGCTTCCTCCTAGGCCAATAGTCTTCCAATCTCTAGAGTCTGGTCTGAATCGACCGGGTCCCCCGGCACCTCTATATTCTCTCTGACTATCGAGGGACTGCCTGTCCTCCTTCCTCCTTCTTGCACGCTACATCTCCCACTCCAGCAATATACCCTAATCTCAGTCCCTCTGCCTGGGACTTCCCCTCTCCTTTCTGTCCATCTTCACACTTACCTTCAGCTGACAACCCTTTTCTTCCAACATAACTCTCTCCAGAAGATAACTCTCCCTCCTGAAGGCAACTCACCCCCACCAATAACTCTTATCTCCCGAAAATGTTTCTCCTCCTTCAGGATTTCACTCTTCTGATGGAAACTGTGTCCTGCCAAGATAATAATAATAATAATAATAATAATAATAATAATAATAATAATAATAATAATAATAATATCTGTCTATAAAAATGCAAGTCTTACCTTCCGATATCTCGCTCTTCATATAGTAACTCCCTCCCTCCAATCTCCCTCTCTTTCTAAAGCTGGAACCCCTCCTAAAATATTTATTTTTCCTGTCGGCACCTCTATCCCTTCAATATCTCTCTCCACAACTGGCAACTCGGAGGCTCCAATGTCTCTCTTTCCTGTTGGCACCTCCCTTCTTACAACACCCCTCTCCACAGATAGCACTCCTTTCTCCCTACAATATTTCCCCTGAAAAAAACACTCCTCCTCCAGTATATCCTTGACTCTCCAACCTCCATAAACCTCCTTCCACAGCCACCCTTCTCAAAACTCCTCCCACCAGCGTCTTCCAAACACCTTCCTACAGTGTCTTCTCCAGTCCCTCAAGCCCTCTGGCTGATCAGGCTGTCTTATATAGTCAGATCCATCCTCCCCTTGGGCAGTGCTGAGGGATATAGCTTTCACCTGTGTGGTGTGCACTGCCCTGGCCTGTGATTGGGCCATGTTTATGCAGTCATGCGGGCTGCAAGTGGATGGGTCTGAGATTATAGCAGGACCTTCTGTCATCTTGCAGTCTCTTCTCAGTGTTTGTTGGCTTCTGGTGGAAATACATGAGCTAGCTTTTCTCCTGGTTTAAGTCTGCAGGACCCCTTCCCCTGGAACCTCATTTGTGCAGCTACCTATAGCCAGCAAATCAAGGTAAATCCTTCTGGTGGGCGGGGAGAATGATGAAAACCCATTTCTTGCTAATCTATATATTAGGTGTCTGTTTTCCCTATACAATTTGAGAAGGGGGTAAAGCCCCTCCCTCTTCTGTGGCTGCAGCTGTGGGTAAGCTAAGGGCTCACATTTCTTCAGACTTTCTTATAGTATGTGGAGGAAGCAGAGTCTTCTCTGTGCATTAGGTCACTATAGAAGGGAGACCTATGCTTCTCTCTGGCAGTCTAGCCACTAGATGGGAGAGGGGTGCAGGTTCCACATGGCTGTTGGCTGTGAGGTTTAGGAAATCTCTCTCTGTGGTATTCAGGGCCTTCTCGTGGTCTTCCTGCAATTCAATGGGCCCCTGCCTGTCTGGGAACCATTTCAGGTTTTCCTTCTGCAAAAAAGGGAAATGATTGATTATGTTGTTTTTCTATTTGGGCTTGGGATATTTTTGTCAGTGTGCTTCCTGTACATGGGGACAAGACTAGGGTCTCCCTAGAGTTCTCATCCCTCATAATCCTCAGATGATCTCACTGAACCTGTCCAGGTTTTCCATCTGGCCACAAGTGGAATTCTGGGAGTAGCAGTTCTTATATATCAGTTGTCCCTAATTGATCCATATGGTTAGAGGTATGGGATATCTCACCAGAAGCACTCATATAAGTGTTAAAGCTGTGCTCAATGGCATTGTAGGAGACTCCCCTGTGAGGTAGTCCTCTGTGCTTCCGAGTGTTTCAGAGCTGGTGTAACTGCCCCCTGCCTTAGTGCGGTAACTCAGTGAGGTCATTCTGGGGATCTCTGTGTACTTTCCACGCATCCAACTTCCACTATCTTGGGGTGGTCCCTGGACCCTTTGATCCTCCCACTGCCGGTCCCCACGTTCAGGCAGATGTCACAATGAATAGTTACAAATGAGCACGCATTCTCTGCTCTTTGGCATCAGACCTTTTTGTCAGGGACCATGGCTGTAGCCTCCCTAGTTTTGTCTGTGCCCTTTTTGCCCTCTCCCCCACTCGGCCCCCAAGCAATGGTTTCCATATATAAAGCTGTCAATGTTCATTCCTTTTTGGCTTGAGGCTTGATTTGACTCCTGATCTGCACGAAGCTACGCCAGCTGCTGCTCCCACTCCAGTTTCAACACAGTTCTGGAGGATGGAGCCTGAAGCTTGTGTCACGGGCACACTGGCAGCCAGCAGCAGTATCTGTACCATGACCGTTGGTATTTGAAGAGCAGCAGTGAGGTCAGGGGGATGGCGGTGGTGGGGGAGGAACCTAGGGGCATATCCTTTCTTTTATTTTCTGAATTTTAAAGACTTCCCTACTCAGATCACAAAAAAGGGGAGCACACATCTTCATTTCAATGGCAGCTGTTGAGTTTTACTAGCACAATCCTGCACATTGTACTGCTGCGCGGCTTTTGAAGGTTGGCTCACCAAACATTGGCTCTCCTCCCAAGAATTACCACAACCTTAGCCGTCCGAAACTAGGACCTTATAAACAGTACCTGCGCTGTATCTGTATCTCTGTGAATAACTTTTTGTATATATTCTAGGTCTTGTTATGTACAGAAGCATTATGTGGCACAGTCCCATTATGTGGACAAACATCAGCACATATACATGTATAGGTCCTTATGCCAATGCATTTCGGAAAATCATTCCTTCATCACGACGAACCTTATTTTGTACAATTAGGCATAAACATCAAGTCAAAATGTGTGGAGATTATATGATATTTAATAAATAATATAAAATGAAACACATACCATACGTTCCATGTTTCACATTGTTTTCAGCACATGTAATCAAAAGAAGAAATTCAGGAAAAGCTAGTCAATTACATAATTAACACAAGTAAATGGCCCTCATTACGACCCTGGCGTTGGACCATGGTGCTAATAGCACCATGGTCTATGCCGGTAACTTACCGACTCCGCCATGGCGGAATGGGGAATTACCGCCCCATTCCGAGGTTGGCGGGGCGGTAATTCCCCATGCCGCCATGGCCCTTCCCCATTCCCATTTTTGCCCCATAGGGCTCAATGGAAATGGGGAAGGCGCTAAGTACGGTGCCGCAAATTGCGGAACCGTACTTAGCACCAAGGTCCCTTTGCGGGTTGGTTTTTAACGCCTGCAAAAAGCAGGTGTTAAAGTCTCCAACCCGCAAAGGGACCTCGTAATCAGGCGCTAAGGGATTACCGGTACGGGTACCCTTACCGGTACCGGTAATCCATTAGCGCCAGGGTGCAAAAGATCTATCAAATGTTACCTGCGCTTCCAACTATGGCCCCCACAGAGGCAAACTGCTTTATGCACAAATACGAAACGGACCATGTGTTGGGTAAACCAGAATGGAAAGAGAACATCCACCTTTGGGTGCGTTACATAAATTACATTTTCGGAATCTGGTCAGGAACAAGGCAGAATTCAACAACTTTTTCATCTACCTCAATAACATCGACCGGAGGATTCAATTCACCAGAGAGGCCTCCAGAACAGAGATCAATTTTTGGATGTCAAAGTGAAAATAAACAGCGAGGGTTACAACACCAATCTATTTCGCAAGCCTACAGATAGGAACAATTTTTTTACATCGTCTAAGTTTCCACCAAACAAGTCTGATCCGCAATTAACCTTATATTCAGCTACTGCTAGTGAAGAGAATTGTCAGTGACCCTAATGACTATATTCAACAACAAACAGAGATGGGAAACAAATTCTTAGCCCGGGGCTATAGAAGAGAGGAGATAGAATCTACAACACAGAGAATTAACACAATTGATCGTGAAACACTATTATCAGTTAAGACAAAAGACACTAAAGAATTGAAAACACCAGTGTATGTGTTGAAGTTCTCAGTACAGAGCGGTAGAATTAAAAACACCATTAAAAACACTGGAGAATCTTCAAAGATGACATAAGAGTGCAACATCTGTTGCAGGAACCACCGATCTTTGCATTCCAGAGAAGCCGCAATCTGCGAGATGAACTAGAAAAGACCAAACCTCCAACTAAGGAACTGGCAACACAGCGCACAGGGACATTTCCCTGTTTACATTGCACCCACTGCAGTTTTGTACTAAAAGGTGACACTGTTTACCATCCACGCACAGGTAAAAATATCAGACTAAAAACTTTTGGCACCTGTGACAGCGCCAACATCATCTACGGGATCAAATGCCCCTGTGGGCAGTATTACGTAGGCAAGTCGACACGATCAGCAAAAACCCACTGGAATGAACATCACTCTTGCATAAGGAATGGCAACCTTAACTCAGCAGTAGCATGTCACTGGATAAATAAGGGACACAACTTGGCACAGATAAGGTTTCTAATTCTGGAAGTAGTTTTAAAAAAAAAATTATCCACATGAAGATGTTGACCTAAGATTGGACAAAAGAGAAACATTTTGAATAGACAAATTGTGGTCTCTAACCCCGAAGAGATCAACTTCCATTGCTAGATTTGAATTTTTTGGATATGGTATTGACTTATGGACACTCAGGGGTTTGGAATATGTATTTCCAGTTTTGTGATACACATGTCACGGATTGAACAGCACGCACAATTATTGTATTAATTGTACTTTCATTGATGCAGATTGGACTATGTATCGAATGGATATAGGCTGGGACACACATGTTACCAATAGTAACTGTACATATGCATGTACGATTCATTTGTTGAAAAGTGAGTCTTGGTACTACTCATGGCATTGCACCAGGTGGACCGTCCCGAGAGCCTCCATGGGCGTTTGGGGTGCAAGGTGCTATTTGTTGCGGCACCCACACGCCTAGTAAGCGACTTGTAGATAAGCGAAGTAAATATTGAACACTGGGATTGTTGATGCAGGTGGCGTTCTTGTCACCATGGAGAGGGCACCGGAGGCAGGACCCCTCTCCCATTGGAGCCTCGCCTGAGCACTGTGATCTCCAATGGCGACCAAGCACGCTTATAGTCTCTCGTAAGATTAATGCAACACACATTGTTACCTCAAGAGGACACAAATCAAGGGAATCCTGGGGACATGGCTCAGTGATTGAGATTAACTTGGGATATAGGCTTTGACTAGTTCCTGTGGCCTTCATTACGGTGCATATGCCATGAAAAGGACTATCAAACTGTCGTTTGAGCACTCACATGGAAATGCCTAAGTGGCATCCGAAACAGATTGTTGCTATATAGTTGGAAGCACAGGTAACATTTGATAGATCTTTTGCACATATTGACCAGCATAAATACTTGTGTTCATTATGTAATTGACTAGCTTTTCTTGAATTTCTTCTTTTGATTACATGTGCTGAAAACAATGTGAAACATGGGACGTATGGTATGTGTTTCATTTTATAATATCTTTTATATATCATAATCTCCACACATTTTGACTTGATGTTTATGCCTAATTGTAGACAATAAGGTTCGTCCTGATGAAGGAATGATTTTCCGGAATGCTTTGGCATAAGGACCTATGCAGGTACATGTGCTGATGTCTGCCTCACTAAGAAGCAATTAGTGAATACAACTAAATACAGATCATTTGAAAATGTATGACTTCGACTGATTTCCTTCAATGAATATTGCCAAGTATATCCAAACTTGTATTCTAAGGAAACATACTTTTTGAAACCCTTTTGGTTGGGGGTAGGAATAGAGAGCGACTGAATAGCTGGGTTTTAAGCTTACTGCTGCACTGTAATTTTAAGTCTGGGTGTCTCTAGACTTGTTTCAATCAGCTCCTATTACATTTTGAGAAAACGAAGGAAAAAAGTATATTAACTACTTTGAACTATACATTTAATCAAGTGTGGTGCCCGCTTGCCGAGCTACAGTCCCATTATGTAACTTTTGTGTTTAATGTAACATCGAAATTCATGTAATGTAACTAAGAAACTGAAAATAGTAGTAATGCGCCCAGATATCCCCGGGTTTGGAGTGCTCAAAAAATAAACAAACAGACAAGGTATTATTAGACCCCCATGTTTGTCAGCACGCATGTCAGATGCAGGACAGAGAAGTGACTTTTCTTCCAGTGTCTCTGAGGCGTGGCAGGATGCCCGTGTATATTAGGGACCACGTCACAAGGAACATGGCCTATGGGGATAAGGCTACTCCTGACAGACCTAGTGGGCTGGGGCCGAGTTGGCTGTTTGTCAGGCGAACCCGATAGACAGTGGGATAAGGGAGGCAGCCATTACCAGCCAAAGGAAGCTGAGGACAACACTGGGGAAGGCGGGTGAGCCCACACAGCCCCCTCGATTCTTCCCATTCCTGCAGTGCAGTAACGAGGTAGCCAAGGACACCATTGTGCTGGCCTCTTTGCCCGTCCATGCGTTCCTTCTAAAGAAGAGGGGCGAGCAGTGGAAGGACTCCCTCTGTGTTTCTCTCTGGTTACCAGCCTGGCTGTCTGGAGGTGGAGCCAAGGTGTGGCTGGCAGTGGAGCCTGCCAATTAAGGCTTCTTACCGGCATTGCCTTCCCTTTCACCATCTCCTGGTTAATCATCTTTCTCTTCTTCTTCTTCGCCTTCACATTCATCTTCTTCACTGTGGTCTTCCCCTTGATCCTCGTGCACTCTTCTTTTCCTTCGCGTTGATGTTTTATATGGTTTCCACATCCCGCCTTACAGCTGCTGCAGAGTGCACATGGACAGTGCCACACGTTGCAAAGGCATAGAAGGGTGTGGCCCAGATGGCCAGGCCAAGCCAAAGAAGCATCAGCGTGACACAGGCAGTGCACGATGGGCCGGGGCACAGGCCCTGAGAAGGTCTTATGCTATGGATGCCCAGGAAGGCCCTATTATGCAGATGTGGGGTCCTTGATGCCATGAGGACTTTCGACCAGCAGCCATCCCTACAGTGCTAGTCTCCTTTGGGGGCTCCATTGGTGTTGAGAACACACTGACCCTCTTAAGTCAGAGATAAAATCTGGATGTATACTAATTGACCTTTTCACAATTGTCTCGGTAGAATTGACCTAATTTGAAAGGTCAATTAGGGGATATATAGGCAGCGGAACCCCCCACAACCCTCCGCCCAATTCAAAATCCCCCGCAACCCCCACCCAATCCCCTTATATTATGTATAATCCAAAACCAACCGAATACATATATAAAATAACTAAAATAATATAAAGGTCAATTGTGCAGAAGGTCAATTAGGACCATTATAATTAGGTCAATTAGGACAAAAGGTCAATTGTAAAAGGTCAATTTGGGTAATACCTAGAATCTTCTGGGGATCATCTGCTCACTTCTCTCTCTCTCTCTCCCACCTCCCTGCTCTATCTCTCTATTTGCCCCCTGCTCTCTCTCTCTCTCCCCCACCTCCCTCTTTCTCTCTCTCCCACCCCTGCTCCCCTTCTCTATCTCTGTCTCCCCCTATCTCTCTCTCCCACCCCCTGCTCTGTCTCTCTGTCTCTGTCTCTGTCTCTCTCTCTCTCTCTCTCTCTCTCCATCTCGCACCCCCACCTCCCTCTTTCTCTTGCTCTCCTCTTTCTCTGTCCTGCAATCACCTCCAGTGTAAACAAAGTGCTAGCAGGGTGAAACCTGAATTTCAGAGTTGGTGAAAGTGTTACCCTTTCCACAAAAATCTAAAGGATTAAACTTGTGCCAAGTCTGCTGAGGTAGGACACATGCAGCACATGGGACGTATTAGCACCCATTCCTGATAGAAATTGAAAATGTGTCACTGGATGCAAATTGTGAGTCCACTGTGTTGTGTCTTTTTAATTTCTTTCATAAGCGTCCTTTTCTTCCTCTTCTTCCTCTTCTTCCTCTTCTTCCTCATCTTGTTTGCTGCCTTTTATGCCTTCTGTAACTTGTATTGTCTTCTTTTTATTGTTGTTCGTCTACTTTAGCTTCCTCCCCTCCTCCATCATCATCTATATCTTTATCCTTCCCTGCTTTTTCGCCTTGGATATCACCCTTTTTCGTTTTTTCTTTTTCTTCTTGTCAGGTTTTCTTTTTTTTGTTCTCCTCCATAATAATGTCATAGCCTCTTTTTTCTTCTCCCTCAGCATGTCTACGGTCTTCTTCTTAACTTTCATTGGATTCACTGTCTTCCATTTCATCTTATTCTGTTTCTTCTTTTCTGTCTTAATTGTAGTCTTAATCATCTTCCTCCTTTTCTTCTCTTTTTCTTCTTCCCCATTGACTCTCTTTGTCCTTGTCACCCTCCATCCTTCTTCATCCTAACAACTTTTCATGAAGGGATGTGATCCCCAATCACACCTACGCTTAACACCCGCCACCTTCTTTTAGAAAATGTCCAATTGCATTCGTGCAAGCGCCCTACCCCAACAGTCCCCTCCCCCACCCTCTCTGGTCACGTAAGGCGATGTCCTTCTTCATTCCACTTGCAGCTCTTGTCCAGTCCCACTCATTATGGTGGAGCTGGGTGGCAAGGTTTTACAGGGCACAAATAGACATGAGTGGCCCATCAAAGGGAGCACGTTCTTAGGTGTTTTGCTTTGTATTTCTTGGAAATTTGAATGTTTTTAATGTTTGTAAGGATTTTGCTAATTGATGCACCTTGATGTTAAATGTTGGTGTTTGAGTGGGCAATTCATGCAATTTTAATTCAATGCAATTTCATGGGCCTTCTTAAAGTGCTCTACTAGTGCCTGTCCACTCATAGCGGCCTTAAGGAGTTTCAGGGACACAAGCTACGCTACTGCATGTCCTAAGCGGCAGGCACATGGTAGCGTTACTGTACTTGAAGAAAACCAATTTGGGAGCCCTCTATAGGGTGCAACTTCGTTGGCTATAACAGGTGCATCGTTTGGTTTGTGTGTGGAAAGAGGCTACAAGACTTCTTTTGGGCTATCAAATTGAGGGTAGCTGAAAGGTACCCCTGGCTGAGAGTTGTAAACCAATCGAGTGGGTGGGGGGGGGGGGGGGGGGGGGTTATGCAGGATATTAGTTGAAATATTTTACATTTTAATGATGAATTGTGGGTGCAGTTTGAATATTGCGTCTTTTGTCTCTATTTCAAGATAGGACAGGTATGAAGTTGATATTGTAAATGTGTTATTGCTGTTAAAGACTACATTATCTTGCATTTTAATATGTGTGTGCTTAAGGTTTTAGTTATTGTAACCAAATGCATAACAAATTGATTAAAACAATTAAAAAAGATTACTGCATTTTTTTTTACTGCGTTCCAAAATTTGACAACGTGCCATCTGATCCCCATGTGCCCAAAAGGGGGGCAATTCATAATGCACACCCCAGAAGCCCTAGGATTCTGGGGGGCTGGGATTACACTATGTAACAGGCAACTACCCTAGCCAGCCTGACTATGCAGAAGTGATAGCTCCATAGCATATTTTAGTTTTGGGGTACAGCCCTAGCGGTTGTACTTGGGGCTGTAATTATTGGTACCCCCCTAAAATCCCAGTAACACTCCAGCCATTGGATGTTGCTGCACAACGGAGAGTCCATCTTGCAGGTGAGAGCAGCTCAGCCTTCGTGGCGGAAGTAAGGTGTGCCTGTGTGAACTTGTGTTTCACTGTCTGGCTTGTTGGCCACATGTGGACACGTTCTTTGTGGTTTATAGACATCATTTCGAAATCAAAAATTTCGAAAGTCGAAAAAAAAAATTTGAAAAAAATAATGTCGAATTTATTTTTTATGACGTTTTTTTCGAAATGGGGGGGTTCCCCCCAATCCCCCTTTTTTTTTTGTTTTTACCTATTTTTTTTTATATAAACTAGAGCCAAAAAAAAGATTATTCGACATTTTTATTTTCGACATTTTTGATTCGACTTTTTTGACATTCGAAATGTTTTATTCGATATTATGACTGCACACCGTTCTTTGTGCGCTGAAGGCTGTGTGTGTTCGCCCGTGCAGATTGAATGAAGGTGAACTATGTGGGCAGACTCTTTAAGTTTGAATAAGTGCACCTGTAGAATTGGCGCAGTCACCTCTTCCCTGCTCCATTCCCCCTTTACATATGTGTGGCTCTGGGCAGAGTAGCAAAGGTGGAGCAGGGACGCTCGGGGGCTTGTTTGGTCGGATCATTGATGGTAACCACAGTGCCGAGTTGGAAGGGGAGTTGCAAGGGGTAATGACGGAGATGCATAATCAAAACCCACTTCTGATATTATTTCAACAGGGACAAGATGGCACAGTACTGTCTTCAAGCAGCAGAAAAGTTCCCAATGTGTGGAACTCGCGTCCCCTGTGCAATATCGTGGGCCAGAGAAGGCCACACTTTTAAGAACCTTCTAGTGCATTCAACTGTAGACAATACATTTAGAGAATGTGTGAATCACGTGACATTCCAATACGACTCTTAATACCCTTCCGTTGTTGCAGATTCATGCGATTTGATATAAAACCCAACGCGTTTCGAGATCATTTCCGGGGGAACCTTTTCTGTTGCTGGTATGTGTATGGTGCACATCTATCTATACGCCGAGCCCCTTGATAATCATTGTCTAAGCCCTTTACTCAAAGGAGAATGACAAGGAGTGCATTGGGTGGCCATCATTGTTTTGCACATTACTGCCTTCACACATATAACACCAAGTGCTGCAGACTTTCTGAACGTCCAACTAGTCACCACTCAAGCATGCTTTGCATTTAGTTAGTAAACCATCTGATGGCATTACATGGAACATGTAAACGTCTGAACAGTCTTTCTAGAGTTATTTATCTCTGTATGTATGGCAAACAGTTTGTCCTCTGCAATGATGTCCAGCTGTTCGCACCACTGCATTGGAGCCTGATGCTGTCCCCTCATTTTCAGGCACAACCGTTGCATGTTGCATTGGAGCCTGATGCCGTCCCTCATTTTCAGGCACAGCCATTGCATGTTGCATTGGAGCCTGATGCCGTCCCTCATTTTCAGGCACAGCTGTTGCATGCTGCATTGGAGCCTGATACCGTCCCTCAGTTGGAGGCACAGCTGTTGCATGCTGCATTGGAGCCTGAACCGTCCCTCATTTTGAGGCACAGCTGTTTCATGCTGTATTGGAGCCTGATGTTGCCCCTCAGTTTGAGGCACAGCTGTTGCATGCTGCATTGGAACCTGATGCCATCCCCTCATTTTCAGGCACAACCGTTGCATGTTGCATTGGAGCCTGATGCCGTCCCTCATTTTCAGGCACAGCTGTTGCATGCTGCATTGGAGCCTGATACCGTCCCTCAGTTTGAGGCACAGCTGTTGCATGCTTCATTGGAGCCTGATGCCGTCCCTCATTTTGAGGCACAGCTGTTGCATGCTGCATTGGAGCCTGATGTTGCCCCTCAGTTTGAGGCACAGCTGTTGCATGCTTTATTGGTGCATAGATTTTCCGACTGTCTTTATGACTTGCCCTTTTGTATTAGTGCTACTCCAAATCTTAATTGGTGCCTGGTGGTTTCAACACATCTGTGTTGATCAAGATGATTTTCTGTTGTGTACATGGCCAGATACTTCCATTTTGTGTTGTCACTCATCTGTCTCTCTTCTTCATTGGGGTAGGAGGTACTCCTGCTTATTTAGCCGAGCTGTCTTCCCTCAATATCCCTCAATATCTCGGAGTAGCCACTGCTTTCAGTATTGGCAACGTCTTGTTCTCCTCTCTATGGTTGTGCTGTTCCTCTCTTGACATTTAGTTGTTTCTCGCTGCAGTGGTTCCTAGCTGGCGCTTTGCATTTATGCAAATGAGTGGCCCTGTCTGCTGATGCCTGCATGTTGCTTCTTTGCATTGGTGCCTGAATGGTTTACGCTTGCTTTGAATCGCATCTCGCTCCCATCTGTGTTGGTGCTGCATGATTTTCATTGATGAGGAGCTGTTACCTCTGGATTCATGTTCTGCTCAACATCCCTTCCAAAGGATGGAGATTACTGGGTGCTGGGAGCTACATAGCTCCCGGATCGGGCCTAGAAGAGCCTGGTTTCCTTGACACCAACAGCTGCCAGGAGTTGGTTTTGTCTCCCCAAGCCAAGTCTGAAACACTTGTGTACGAGCGCGATGTAGATAAAATATCAATTCAATTCAAAGTGGTACAACACGGATATGCCTTTCTGACATGAACTCTGTGTTTGGGAATTTCCATATGAATCTGCATTAGTAAACCTCTAGAAGACATGTCAAGAATGAATGGTCATATTTTTTATTTATTTATTGTGTGTCATAGTTTAAACCATAGACTTTTCACACATAAACACATTCAAATATCAGACTACTCCAACCACAATATATCAAACATATCAATAAATCAACATGTACTGGACACACAGTTGTAGTTGCTTCTTATTTGGAGGTTAGATGTGTTGCATGCTATGTAAATGGAGCCTCATTCAACAGCAGCAGAGAGAGTGGGCAAGGTCACATCACAGAAAAAGAGGTGTCAGCAGAGATAGCAATGTGCCCGTAAGGAGACCGTAACAGAGATTAATGCAGTAACAGGTGTAATGGCAGAGTTATGATGTAGCTATAAATGTAGGCACAGAAAATGGGAGGTACTAGCAGGACTCACTGACAAAAGGGAAATGTAAAAGAAATAGAAGGGAAAGCAGTTTAAAGAGAATGTCAAAAGTGAAGACATGTAGTGCAAGCAAGATGGCCAGAAACCATGAGTCAACAGAAACAGTGAGCAATAGCGTACAAGAAAGAGTAACACAGAAAGGGAACGAGGGATTCAAGACATACATATTGGGGGCATCCACAGTTTAGAAAAAATGCCTTTGCCTCCATCTTGCAGGCACTCTGTTTTAGACTGGCCTTTGATAGCTCAGGGGACCTGATGAGTGACTCCTAGTCGGAGGGAAACCCAGCTAACTCCAGCTCCGGAATCCTTGGATTCCAATTTCGGCCCCAGCTATGTTGACCAATTTGCAATGGTGTCGGGCAGTTGTCTTGTTTGCATTTGTACCCAGCTGTTTTCTCTCTGCATTGGTGTCAGCAGTTGCCCAGTGACATGGGTCTGCACTCAGTGTGCCCACATTGGCAATGGGTCTGGGTGTTATGCCCGTTGCTTTGATATCCTTGCATTTTCCATTTTCAATCATGCCTTATTATTGCTCTTTTTGCCTCGGCCTCTTGCTGGTGCTCCCTTTTCACTGGGATCCAGCCATGGCCCCTTTGCACTGGTGCCCAGATTCCAAGTGCGTTGCCTTGGTCTCTGCCGTAGTCTCATTTGCATTAGTGTTTGACTTTTTTCATTTTAGATTGACTTTTGACTGTTGCATTAAAACCTGGCTGATGCATCATTTGTATAGGTTTGAGGATCTTCACCTCTATATTGTAATTTGGATATTGTGTGTTGGCATCCAGTTATGTCCCCTGGGCATGGTGATATGATATGATAGGTTATTTCTAACGCGCTTAATACCCAGAGGTTTCTAAGTGCGGACCCGGGGACCGAACCTGTGTTGCTCTGTGTCATCTTGCTTCCAAGGCGAGCACGTTGCCCCTGAGCTATCCTTTTGCATTGGCGTCTGGATGTTACCCTTCTGTATTGGCTTCCATCTTTCAATCCATTGGGTTGGTGCCCACAAGCCCCCACTTTGCTGGAATGCCTGGTTATTTCTCCTCGTCAGAAGAGTCCCTTTTCTCAATCCTTTGTATTGGTGCCGAATAGCTGCCCACAGTATTGGTGTTGACATATTGGCACTCTATATTGGTATCCAGGTGTCATCCTCTTCCACTTGGTGTTTGGCTGTTGCCTCTTTTTCACTAATGACTGCCTATTGGCCCCTTTGCATTGGTGTTTGACTGTTGCCTCTTTTTCACTAATGACTGCCCATTGGCCCCTTTGCATTGGTGTTTGACTGTTGCCTCTTTTTCATGAATGACTGCCTATTGGCTCCTTTGCATTGGTGTTTGACTGTTGCCTCTTTTTCATGAATGACTGCCTATTGGCCCCTTTGCATTGGTGTTTGACTGTTGCCTCTTTTTCACTAATGACTGCCCATTGGCCCCTTTACATTGGTGTTTGACTGTTGCCTCTTTTTCACTAATGACTGCCCATTGGCCTCTTTGCATTGGTGTTTGACTGTGGCCTCTTTTTCATGAATGACTGCCCATTGGCCCCTTTGCATTGGTGTTTGACTGTTGCCTCTTTTTCATGAATGACTGCCCATTGGCCCCTTTGCATTGGTGTTTGACTGTTGCCTCTTTTTCATGAATGACTGCCCATTGGCCTCTTTGCATTGGTGTTTGACTGTTGCCTCTTTTTCACTAATGACTGCCCATTGGCCCCTTTGCATTGGTGTTTGACTGTTGCCTCTTTTTCACTAATGACTGCCCATTGGCCCCTTTGCATTGGTGTTTGACTGTTGCCTCGTTTTCACTAATTACTGCCCATTGGCCCCTTTGCATTGGTGTTTGACTGTTGCCTCTTTTTCATTAATGACTGCCCATTGGCCTCTTTGCATTGGTGTTTGACTGTTGCCTCTTTTTCATGAATGACTGCCCATTGGCCCATTTGCATTGGTGTTTGACTGTTGCCTCTTTTTCATGAATGACTGCCCATTGGCCTCTTTGCATTGGTGTTTGACTGTTGCCTCTTTTTCATGAATGACTGCCTATTGGCCCTTTTGCATTGGTGTTTGACTGTTGCCTCTTTTTCACTAATGACTGCACATTGGCCCCTTTGCATTGGTGTTTGACTGTTGCCTCTTTTTCACTAATGACTGCCCATTGGCCCCTTTGCATTGGTGTTTGACTGTTGCCTCGTTTTCACTAATGACTGCCCATTGGCCCCTTTGCATTGGTGTTTGACTGTTGCCTCTTTTTCACTAATGACTGCCCATTGGCCCCTTTGCATTGGTGTTTGACTGTTGCCTCTTTTTCACTAATGACTGCCCATTGGCCCCTTTGCATTGGTGTTTGACTGTTGCCTCTTTTTCACGAATGACTGCCCATTGGCCCCTTTGCATTGGTGTTTGACTGTTGCCTCTTTTTCACTAATGACTGCCCATTGGCCCCTTTGCATTGGTGTTTGACTGTTGCCTCTTTTTCACTAATGACTGCCCATTGGCCCCTTTGCATTGGTGTTTGACTGTTGCCTCTTTTTCACGAATGACTGCCCATTGGCCCCTTTGCATTGGTGTTTGACTGTTGCCTCTTTTTCACTAATGACTGCCCATTGGCCCCTTTGCATTGGTGTTTGACTGTTGCCTCTTTTTCACTAATGACTGCCCATTGGCCCCTTTGCATTGGTGTTTGACTGTTGCCTCTTTTTCACTAATGACTGCCCATTGGCCCCTTTGCATTGGTGTTTGACTGTTGCCTCTTTTTCACGAATGACTGCCCATTGGCCCCTTTGCATTGGTGTTTGACTGTTGCCTCTTTTTCACTAATGACTGCCCATTGGCCCCTTTGCATTGGTGTTTGACTGTTGCCTCTTTTTCATTAATGACTGCCCATTGGCCCCTTTGCATTGGTGTTTGACTGTTGCCTCTTTTTCACTAATGACTGCCCATTGGCCCCTTTGCATTGGTGTTTGACTGTTGCCTCTTTTTCATGAATGACTGCCTATTGGCCCCTTTGCATTGGTGTTTGACTGTTGCCTCTTTTTCACTAATGACTGCCCATTGGCCCCTTTGCATTGGTGTTTGACTGTTGCCTCTTTTTCACTAATGACTGCCCATTGGCCTCTTTGCATTGGTGTTTGACTGTTGCCTCTTTTTCACTAATGACTGCCCATTGGCCCCTTTGCATTGGTGTTTGACTGTTGCCTCTTTTTCACTAATGACTGCCCATTGGCCCCTTTGCATTGGTGTTTGACTGTTGCCTCTTTTTCATTAATGACTGCCCATTGGCCCCTTTGCATTGGTCTTTGGTTGCTGTCCCTTTTACATTGCTCTTGGGCTGGTGCTCACTTTTCACTATAGACCACCCACTGCCTTCCAGTGGGCATGTTTGCTGTCCTTTTTTTATTGCTGTCTGGCTGTCGCCTTTTCTGCTCTGGCGTCTGGTTATTGCTCTCCTTAGAGCAGGTGCTCGGCTCTTGGTTGCTCTGCAAGGGTGCCCGCCTGTTGTCCGATTTCCATTGATTTCTGGGAATTCTCCCCTACTACCAGAGTTAGAGTTCCGATGCTTTTCCTCTATGTTGGGTTGCAGCTGTTCTTTCTATTGGTGCTGAAAGGTTCCTCTTCTTTTTTATGCCTAACAATTTCTCCCCGTATGTGTGCTCTGGTTGCCCCTGTGCCCTGGTACCCAGCTTTTGGCTCTGTGCAGATTTTTGGTATTTTCCTCTCTTCTGGTCAGTGGCTGGCAAGTTTAATTGAACTGATGTCCAGCCGCTCCACTGCTGTATCCATGTTTAGCCGTTGATATACTGTATAGGTGACTGGCTATTCCCCTCTGTAAGTGTGATCGGCTGTTGCCTGCTTTCCTTGGTGTGTGATGTTTTGTTTTGGCTATTAAATGGCATTTAAGCATCACCTATGAGTCAAAACTATTGTATTCAAGTACAGCTAGGAGAGAGATGACATGCAAGGTGGGACACACAGCGAATAGGTATTGCTTGGTTTCTCACACACCCATTGACTGCCCGTTGCCATGCTTATTGCTATGGCCTGTCCATCCCACTATCTGCCCCTCCATGGACCAAAACACATCCTCCTGGGATCTCTTTGAGCTATCTCTATCAAGTGGTTACATCACAGTATGGCCTGCCAGTGTTATTTCAAAGCAGCCTGATGGGGGTTAATGGCTTAACTAACTTGCAGATGTATATGTGTTACTGGTGCAATGCAACTGTACTAACCAAGTGTGCCTTTGGCTTTCAGCCACTTAATTTATATCTGTTGCTTGCGCTTAAGTTCTGCAACCATTGCAGAATGCAACCATTGGCAGTTTTTGCATAGCATAGGAATTAGGAATGTGCCAGATACCAGTATCACATGTTCAGGTGCTCGCACAATTTTTCCAGTCTATACCATGCCAACAGAAATGCCCAAATGATTGGCTTTGCCAATGCTTTCTGCATTATTGTCTGACTGCTACACCTGTTCCATGGGTGTCCAGCTGCCGGCTCAGACTGGGACAAAGAACTGGCACGAAAAATCATGACCCACATCTTGATCCCTGATATGTGGCAATCTGAGTAGTGCCTGCAGCAATTTATTTCTGGAAAATGGAGGCACTTGATGCGCTTGACGTCATATTGGTCCAGTAACCTTGGGTATCATGACAAGCTGCACAGTGAACCGCATCATCAAACGGGCCCACAAAAGGGGCTCATGCTGACCTGCCAGGTCAGGCATTCAGGCAATGTCCTAATGCCCAGTAGGTCAGTGCCAACCTGTCTACCTATTGACCTTTTTCAGGGGCCCCGACTTAGGGTTTTCCCGGGGGTGCGTAAGTGCCTTACGCAGATGGCTTTTCCCAGTACGCAGATGGCCTTTCCTGGGGTGGGTCCAGGCCCCAGAGCACCCACATACTCAGCCCCCTGCCCTTTTTATATTGGTGTCCAGCGGTTGCCCACTGTGAATTGCTCTCTATGCCTTCATGCTGAAGCCTGCATGCTGTTCTGTGGGCATGCTTATGTGGCTGGAGTGACCTCTGCATAGGCATCTGGTTGTTACTGTGTTCGAGTTTATTCCAGATGTTGCATTTCTGTCCCTATGCATGGCTGTTGGCAGGGGTGTTGCTAGGTCTGGAAAAGATCTGGGGCTAGGCTAATGTTGGGATTGTCAGGACTCAGGGCTAGTTGTTAGCCTTTTGGTTGTAGACCCTGAGATTCTATCCAGGGCTACAACCAAAAGCCCCCTAGGCCCCCCACCCTAGCAACGCCTCTGGCTGTTGGTCCCATTATTGGTATCCAGCTGTTGCGCATCAGCTTCAGTGCCCACCTGTACTGCCCGGTTTAGGTGCATTGCATTGCGGTGCCCAGTTGTTTCCCCTGTGCATAAGTGCCCAGATGCGCATCATGAGTTCAAGGGCCCAAGTGATGCCCCTTATGCAAGGGTGTTGCTAGGCCTGGAAAAGATTCGGGGCTGTGCTAATGCCGGGACTCGGGCTAGCTAGCCTTTTGGTTGTAGCCCCTGAGCTTCTATCCGGGGCTACAACCAAAAGACCCAGGGTCATACCCCCCTGAGCCCCCCTAGCAACGCCTCTGCCTTTATGTACGTGTCCAGCTGTTGATTCCTTGTGTCCGGTCCCACCTGGATCTCTGCGCGTTGCGCCACAGCGGCTCGCCCCTGTCGCGACACCTGTTTGCTGCCTTCTGTACTGGTATCCAGCATCTTGCAACATTTATTAATATTCATCCCCCATTCAATCCGATAGCACACACATGCCTAGGCTTGGCACCCAGATGTTACCTTGTGTGCCAGTGCCCATCTGTTGGTATTGTATGGCCATTGCTTTTTGTATGGTGCAGCACGAACCTTGCGAGGGCATCTTGGTGTTGTAAAAAAGCCGAGGCCGGATGTGCATGCCAACCTGAATATAGTGGCAGTATGGATATGTTGATATCGCGGCAGAACTCGGAGTGGTTTGGGGCAAGGCGGATATGTGTGGGTAAAGGATTCCACAGTATGGCGGCTTGCACTGAAAAGGACTGACCGCCCCATTTCCCATATCTGCCTGTTGGCCCCGTCAGGCGACCTTCTGCGGCTGACCCAAGTGTTCTCCTTGGGATGTGTTTTTAACTCTCCAGACGTTTTCAACTACTACTCCAATAACAGAGCTCACATAGTCACTGCTGAGGAAGCCATAGGCCAAAACCCCTAGAGAGCGCAGGTTGCCAGGCCCCTAACCTAGATGTTGGCCCTTAGTCTCAGCACTCAGTGCTGCTATGTAGGGGTTCAGATATTTCCCCTCTATATCACACCCCTTGTCTCCTTTTATTCCTTACAGTGAGCGCTTGGGGACCAATTACGTTGGTGACAGTGCGCGGTACAAATACCTTTAACATATCATAACATAACAGTGCTTTGAACGGTATTACCCAAATTGTTCGTTTACAATTGTTCGAATGACACAATTGTTCGAATAATAGGCGTCCTAATTGACCTTCTGCACAATTGACTGTATGGTCATTTTAATATATATTAGGGGATTCGGAGGGGGGTTGGGGTGGGGGTTGGATTGGGTGGGGGGCTGCAGGAGGTTTCCCCCCGCATATATATCCTAATTGACCGTTTAAATTCGGTCAATTGTGCAGAAGGTCACTTGTTATTCGAACAATTGACATTCGAACAATTCGTATACATCCCTTTGAACAGGCTCTGTGCAGTGTTAAGTTCTATATGTACAACCAAACATACAAATATACAGATACTCAGGGGTTGCCCGGTATACCAGTGCCTGGATGTTGCCTGCTTGCAACCTTTCTGTATCTCTATCAGGGAATTAACCCCGTGTATCAGCACCTGGACAAGTGCCCATTTGGATCAGTGCCCAGCCAGTAGCTAGAAAGTGCCCTTGTGTATCAGAGGATTCTGTGCTCTGTATGACTGCCCAGATGTTACGTTTCTCGATCGGTAGCCGGGTATTGTACCTCTGTTCCCCTGTCTATCCGTATGTAGTTGGCCCTGATTTTCCGTAATGCTCCAGATGTTGCCCTTCTCAATTGGTAACCGGATAATGCCATGTTAGGCAGAATCATATGCAGTACCCTTCGGGAACACTACATACGAGTAGGACTACAAATGATAGTACAATTTCACCTTTGGTACAAGCCTGTACTACACAGCATTAGCGGAGCAGCCAGACTTACCTCAAGAGCAAATGAGCAGTAATAGGGATTACACAAAGGGCTACAATTACTGTGACTCAAGCAAACACTGACTCAAGGTTTCTGGTTAAAAAATATAAGTACATATATTTTCAAACCGTACATTTATTTTCAAACCATCTGTTCACAAAACACTTCACTTCTATTAAATAAAACCATACTCTAAATATACTACACACAACCAATTCCTCTTGTTCAGGTCAATTCAGGGTAAGTACATTAGAATTTGACAGACCGGTTTTTCGAAACAAAGAGGTTACCGTGGGTTAATATGCAATCACTTTTTGACAGTAATGACAGTTCGGTCTTACGAAAGAAAAGCGTACCCGCGGGAAGAAATGTAACCGTAGTCAAACACACTTAGCACATAGAATTAAAACAAGGGAAGAGTGGATAAAAATCATAGGCAATACTTTTGTCAAGGCAATAGAATCAGAGGGTGTGTTCTAAGAGGCAGATAAAAGTAAATAGGCCTGCGCCAGTGTCAAATGGAGCAGGGGCTCTGTTGTCGAGGATCACACGGTGAGAACAGTTCAAGATTAACGTTGCCAGGACTACTGGATATTGTCAAAGGGAGGCAAAAGTTATAAGACGGAAGGAAGAAAGGAAAAGCCTTCGGAAAGGAAAAGGGTTCACCCCAATTCCTCAAGGTCAGACGGAGAGAACAACCAAATGGACACAGTACCTTATTCAGCTGAAGAAAGCTGGTGCTATGGCAGTTGTTCCTGGTAGTTCCTGCAGACTCATGGTTCCTGAAGCTTCAGTCGTGGGCACAAGAAGGAGGACGTCTGGAACGATCTGCACTACCCAGGGATGAGGCCAGCAGCAGCAAAGCAACGATGAATAAAAGGTGCACTCCTTAAAAACAGGAGAGGGCTCTTTTGATGGCTATCCAGACCACTACAGCTCAGTGCAGTGATTTCGACCCAGAAGAGGATTCTCTGGCTGTAGAAGGTGAGCTGGTTGATCCCACCAGGCTCAAGGGAAGAAGACTCCGGACTGGATCTTCTCTGTCGTTGAAGGGTAGATAGCTCAGGACTGCAGCAGGGCTTCACCGGGATCCAGGAGTTGCAGCAGCCATCTTCTTCTCCACTTCTCTTCGGTTCTTGTAGTTCCAGTGGCGACTCTGACTTTCAGACCAAGAGTCCTGCCTTTTATGCCAAAATCCCCCATTCACACAGCCTGGCTGTCAATCACACAGCAGGGGGGTTGTCCAGCCCGGACAACCACCTCAGCCAATGGACATAAAGTGCGACTTGGGTCTCCAAGGAGACCCTGTGCAGGGGGTTACTAAACCCCTCTCCTACATTCAGCCCACCTAGACACCTAGACGCCAAAGGAGGGCTTCTTCGCAGAAGCCTGCCAAAGAACGGCGAACAAGGAAACCAAACCTGGTTTGGTGCTAAAAGCAAACAACAAGAAAGACCTTTCCAACACGAAATGGTGAAAACCCACGCTAGGACCCATGATAAAAACAATATGGCGTAGCAGGTTTTATGTTCACGTCTGTCACCACAGTGGGAACACTAACACGGGAATCAGTGTAAAAATGATAGTTACCACTGGCACCAGCCATGTCGAGTCGGGAAGGGGGACACAAAGTGCCCCTTGAGTTACAGAAGGACAGGGGAAAGATATTCCCCTCCAGTACTCCATTGTAAGATGGCTTGTACTGGATCTGTATTTGAAAAGGACTAGTAAAGCCAATGGTGACTGTACATGTTTCTGGGGGACAGTAGTCGTCCCCAGAAATGGAGTTCACAAGGGAAGTGTAAAAGACATCCCTGTGTCACTGCACTAAAGGTGCTTTGTGACACATAAGTAAAAAGATGATGGGCCTCATTACGACCCAGGCGGTAACTTACCGCCTGGGCCGTGACTTTACCACCATGGCGTAAACTACGTTTACGCCATGGTGGTTGGCGGACTTACCGCCCCATTCCGACCTTGGCGGGGCGGTAAGTCCCCAATCCCCATTTACCCTTCCCCATTCCCATTTTTGCCCCATAGGGCATAATGGGAGTGGGGAAGGCGTTAATTACGCCACCGTAAATTACGGTGGCGTAATTAACTCCATGGTCCCTTAGCGCCATGGATTTTAACACCTGCAGGTGTTAAATCCGCCATGGCGCTAAGGGACCTCGTACTCAGGCGGTAAGGGTCGGCGCTGTTTACGGCGCCGTAAACCCTTTACCGCCTGAGTTGTAATGAGGCCCGATGTCTAGGGAGTTGGTGACACTCCATAACCCATGAGCACAAAAAGTACAACACACACAAATAAATACACTGTAAGAGTGGGAAAAAGGCTCACACTCTTACCAGGTGGAAAAAATAAACCCCAGACATCCAGCAAAGCTGCTGAGGGACTCACTAGGTAAGGGAAATTATCCATAAATGAGAATTCTCCCTAACATGCCACTCGCTATCGCTGAGTAGACTTTGCGCCCTTGTATTGCTGTCCGGCTGTTGCATTTCTGCAGTCGTTCCCAGCTGCAGTCCATCCGTATCACTTGCCAGGCGGTTGCCCTGCCTATTGAAGCTATCTACTCTGTATTAGTGCCCATCCGTTGCCCCTCTGTGTTGGTGCCCAGTTCGTGTCCCTCTGCCTCACTGGCGGATGTTGCCCATCTCTACCAGTATCTGAATGTTGCCCCCTGCATCAGCTTACGAGGTTTTCACTCTTGTTAGTGTCCATGTCTTGTCTTCTATGTCCATGGTGACCTTCTGTGTCAGTCCCCTGATTTCATCCTAGGTATCAGTGCCCCTATTGTGTCCCCTGTATCCATCTCTGGCTACTGCCTTCCAATTCAATACGCGGATGTTACCCTCCATATTAGTGCCTGGGTGTTGCCTTCTGTGCTCGTTTTTGGATGTTGTCCGCTGTATAACTGTTCAGATATAATAAGTCATTTATAACGCGCCTATACACAAACTATGTTACCCCATGTATCAGAGCCCATTTGTTGCTCTCTTTATTAGTTCCTAGCTGTTGCTGTCTCTGTTCATCTTTTGTATTAGTCTATCTGATGTTGCCCCCTCCATCCCTAATGTTGCCTGCTGTAACAGGGCCCGGGTGTTGTCCTGCTTACGAGGGCGTAGGTGTTGCCTTCTGTAATCGTTATTGGATGTTGCCCTCTGCCTTATTGCCCAGAGGTTATGTGAATGCACAGATGTTGCCTTGTCTATTAGTTCCCAGTGGCCCCCGCTCTAACTCTGTGGCCCGTAGTAGGCCCTTATCTAATGGTATACGGAATGCTCTGTATCTGTGAGGTGACGTCGCAACAATCTATTTGTTTCCAGATGTTGCCTCCCTCGGTATAGATACTAAGAGGTAGCCACTCTCTATCAGTGCCCAGGTGTTTCCGCTTTGTGTCGATGCTCTTGGTGTTAATGCTCGTCCTTTTTGCATAGACTTACATAATAGCCTGACACTTAAGCGGTTAAATCAGTGCCCGTCTGTTGCCCCTCTGAATCAGACCTTTAGTGTAACTCATGTGATTCAGGGAACGGATAGTGCCCTCTGTATCAGTGTCTGGATGTTGCCCTTCTGCACAAGTACTTTGTATATCCGTGCCGGATGTTGTCCTTTCTAGATGGGCCTTCTCTATCAGTGCCCAGCTGTTGCCTCGCTACAACAGTAGCCACATACCCTCTCCACTCCCCCCACCAGCGACCTTCCTCCCCCCAGACTCCCTCCCCACCATCCTCTCAATCCCTGCGTTCAGCACCCAGCTATCGTCTCCTGGGTATCCTTGCCTAGCCGCTCCTTTCTGTGCCGGAAGTTGTGACCCTGTACAGGCACCCGGATGCTGTCCCTCTCTTTCGCTGCACCCTCCCCAGCACAAACACATTCTCTGCCATGTTCACAGCTGTTTGCAACCTGCTATTTAAAACATCACCCAAAGCCGTCAAGTTTTATTTTAAACTCTTCGAGGGTCTCGTTTCCTGGTAACAGGCGGCACCCACTGCTTTTCTCCTCGTGGGAGCGCAGCGCTCCCTCCCAGGCAGACTGAACCGCCTCCACTGCCACCTCATTCCGGGGGTGGATGCTGCTGCTGCCGCCCTGAGCGGGGAAGAGCGCTGTGACCATCCCGGCTGAGATCAAGCAGTGCCGAGGGTGCTCAAAACGGTTCCTAGTGATTGCATCGAATGGAAAAGCATCAAATGCAAAACCATTGAAGAAAAATGCATTTTTTATGGGGGGGGGGGGTTCCCCTGAACCCCTGTGTTTTTATCCCTTAAAACCCATTATAGTAAAAAAAAACTTTACCTACAAACAAATGCATTTTTTCGATGTATTTTTTTCGATGCTTTTGCATTCGATACTATGGGCCTCATTCCGAGGTTGGCGGTAAGTATTGGTTTTTACCGGCATGGCGGAAAGAGCGAGTCCGATCTGGTACCACGCCGCTATTTACAGGCTATTCCGACCTCGCGGGCACAAGCTTTCCGCCGTGCCGGTAAATCCCCTAGCGGCATACCGCTAAAGGGCCCGTTAAACCCCTTAGCGGCATGAAGCGAGACGTTCTTCACAACACCGCCATCGAAGCTTCGCCGTCCGTAATTAGCGTTACGGTCACCACTAATTAACGGATACGGAAATTATGTCATCGCACAGGATTGGGAAGGAGCACGGCGGCCATCTTTAAAAACACAATCCATTGCCAACCTCTCCAGGCAGCACCCTTGGGAGGAACCTGAACCTCGGAAAAGGCCAGCTATGCCCAAAGCTCCAAAAAAGTCAGCGGACCGCCTCCGCAAGCAGCGCTTCAGCCCCGAGGAGCTGGAGGCCATGGTGGGCCACCTGGAGGAGCACGCAGACGTAGTGTTCAGCAGCGACATGCGCAGAGAGGCAGTGGTCCGGAAGAAAAACATATGGGCAGAACTTGCTGAAAGGGTGAGCGCAGTAGGCACCACCCCCCGCACCCCCAGGGACTGCCGCAAGCGGTTGGACGACTTGTGGTTGAGGGTGCAGAGCATCCTCGCAGCCAACCGCAGCCAGGCACTGCTGACTGGAGGTGGACCAAGTTCACCAATGAAACTAGCGCCATGGGAGGAGACCTGCGCTGCATTGATTGGCACAGAATCAATCGAGGGCGTCGGTGAAATGGAGTGTGGGGCTCCGTCATCTGCTGATGGAGGTGAGTGTCCAAAGTCAACACCGCCAATGGCAAATACATGTTGAATACACTTCCAAGCCCCGTCCAATGCACCTTGTCATACTGCCCTCCACCCATTCTGATAATGGCAAGACAACTGCCACCAAGGGACAAGTGCTACCACATAATGCCCACCAACCACAGTGCAGTAACTAGCACATCCCAATTCGCACACTGTGCAGCAGGCTTGGCAGTGTGCGAGTCAGACTGCATATGACCAGGCCAGGATTAGTGACTCCCACACCTGCGTACATATCCGACACATCCGTAGAAACCAGTGATGTAGTAACGGCCAAAATGCCACCAATCTAAAAGGACTGAAATGTGAATGCTGCCATTAATGACATTAGTGTCTCACACAACCACTCATGTTGTACCTTTGTTCTACACCCACAGGCAGTGAGCATGAGGGCGATGAACCTGAGAGAAGCCGTCCCACCACATCCAGTGCCAAAGGCAGGGACCACCGCGTAACGGCCAGGAAGGATAAAAACGACCACAGCTCCTCCAAGGCCCATTGAGGTTGCACCACCCCCATCACTCACTGTCCAGCATCTCTGGGGAGGTGGCAGCCACGGCCCCTCTGCAAATCCAGGACAGTCCCTCGTCCATCTGTGGGGCGTCAGAGGAGGACTCCTACCCCACTCTATACACCCCCGAGCCATGCAATGTCCCCCAGGTGTTGTGCATGGACTCTGGAGAGGGTGACACACCAGTCCGAAGTGCACGTGGCGATGCACCGGGAGACGCAGATCCTGTGCCCAGTACCCCATTCGAGGCCCTGTCGGGGCATGTCGACCCAATCCCCAGCCGGGATGATACACCATCCCAGGAAGCACTACGTGCAGGACAACTCACTGCCCTCATCACTGACTTCAATGAGGAAAACCGCCAGGGCAGGTTGGAGTTACTCAAGGAGCTCAGGCAAATGCATCAGGTGTTCACGGAAAGCACCAAGCGTGTGTGTGAGGCACTTGGACGCATTGCAGACGCCCTTGTGGCAGCACGTCCCATTCCTGCGACTCAGCAAGAGGACACCCCCACAACCAGTCCCCCCACCCCGCCAAGCCCAGCGCGCCTCTTGCTGCGTTCTCAGTGGCGCAGGAACATGCCCCCCCCAGGCACCGGGAGCATGGATCAATAGACTATGCTGCCACATGTGGCCTCAATGTGCCACACGGGACTACTGTTGCGGAGTTGGGGGGGAGGGGGTGAGGGTGTGTATGGGAGTTGGGGAGAGGGGGGTGAGGGTGTGTATGGGAGTTGGGGGGAGGGGGGTGAGGGTGTGTATGGGAGTTGGGTGGAGGGGGGTGAGGGTGTGTATGGGAGTTGGGGGGAGGGGGGTGAGGGTGGAGGTTTTGTTGTACACATGTGAACCTACTAATACAATACACCGGTTGTGCATAGAAAATATCAGAGTGGACATTGATCAATGTGCATGTGTCTTTTAATGACTCACAGTGCATGGTGTACATGTATCCCCACAACCAGTGCCCGATGCCCTGTCATCCTGACACCCTCAGCTGACTTGAGTGTCAGAAATATTGTCCAATCAATGATTGCCACACGGCACATCCCTCCTGTGCATCTGCACTGTGATGCTGTCCTGCCAATTCTTCATCCACCCCCTCATCATCATCTGGTGGTAGCAGTCCCATGTCAGGGGGCAGTTCCACATTCCGGCGGATGCACATATTGTGCAGCCTTACACATGCCATGGTGATCCTGGCCACCTTCTCGTGGCTGTTGATGAGTGCTCCACCCGAACGGCTGTGGCAACAAAATGGTGCCTTCAACAGGCCAAATGTCTGCTCTATGGCCACCCGTGTACGGGCATGGGCTTGATTGTAGTCCTCCTCATGCCTGTTCTCTGGGTTGCGGATAGGGGCCATGAGCCACGGCTTCAAAGGGTAGCCACCATCACCTGCATGGAAGGGGAATGAAGGTAAGTGTTTGTACATTGATGGTGGCGAACTGTAGCAGTCTTGCATGGCAGCTGGTGATTCCTGGCCATACACACATGTCCCTGGTTGCATCAACCCCATTACTGGCCCGGCTATGTGTCCTGTGCCATGGAATGATGGAGGGGTAGCTTCTTCACGGTGGCTTATGGTGTGCACTCACATCTTCTTGCACGCACACCGTATATGCGTGCAGAAGTGTTGGCCTGAATTCATAGATGTGTTGGGTTCTGTGAGATTTGGTGGCAGGGGGTGTTGACTGTAGTCAGTAGCATACTTGTCTTACTGCACTGATCAGTACCATGTTGACTTGCACCACTACTATGGGTGTGCGGAACCAGTGACACGCTGCTGTATCCCTGTTGGGCTCACTTCTATGCACTCCCAGGGACGTCTGTCTTGTGTGGTGGGATGCAGGAGGCTGCGAGATAGTGCATATGCAGTGCATGGTGCAGGATGCCCTTACGGTGTGTGAGGTCCGCCGATGAGTGGTGCTTGTGTTGTGGTATTGGGCCAGGTTACCTGTCGGACGAGTAGTGTTGTATTTTCTACATTCTAGCATCGCTGTGAGGTTAGGCAGTCATTTGCCATATCGATTGCCTTGGGGCACTGTGTTCTGTGGGGTGCACATCTTGCACCGGCGTTGACATTCCCACACAGGTGTAGTATGCACCCCCTTTCCCACCAAGTTGGGGTATGCATCCACCCTACTCATGGCCCCAATGCGCTGCCATGGCCCAATCAGGTGACTCACCAAGCAGACAGGCACGTTGTCCAGCATGTTGCTCCATATAGCGTGGTAGCGTGGAGTTCCGCAGGACCAGGGGGTCATGTGTTGATCGGGGGTATCGGGCACAGCAATGTGTGATGGCTTTACTGGCATTTCATACCATCTGGACGTCAATGAAGTGGTATTGCTTGCGGTTGCGATACGCCACCTCCATTGCATGTGGAAAGACCAATTCCACGTGGGTGCAGTCGAGGGCACCTATGCAATTTGGCATGCCTGCCAGTGCATGGTAGGCAACTTATGTATCCAATATCTCCTGGGGTGTCCGGGGTAGGGATATGTAGTCCCTTGTGTGTTTGATGAGGGCATCCAGCACTTGGTTGAGTATATGTGGAAATATGGCCTGTGGTATGCCATGCATGTGCCCCACTGTATGCTGCTACTTGCCTGTGGCAAGGAAGTGGAGAACAGACACTACCCTGAGTAGAGGGGGGATTGCAGTGTGGATTTCTATGAGGCTCACTATGTCGTCATGCGTCAGGTCCACTTTGGTGGTGATGGTGTCCCGGTCAAGGCGGTACCGGGTGTGGATCTGCTCTGGTGTGAGGTTGAAGGTGGAGGCTCTGATGTGAGGGATTGGGGGCTGCCGGCATGGTAATGGTGGCTGCACCGGTAGGGCATGCTGGGCCTGTCTCACCCTCCTTCTCCTCCTGTGTGTCCTCTGTGGTGGGGGCTGTGGTTGTTGTTGTTGCTGTTGTTGTCGTTGCTGCCTTGCAAGCAGGGCCTCCAGGTCCAGTAATCCTGCTACAATTGGTATCGTCTTGGTGTGGGAGGGGGTGTGGTGAGTGGGTGTGCTCCTTCTGTGCTGTGCCAAACTCCATTGCCTCCACCTGTGCTGGCTGAGTGCACCTGTGCCTCTTGGAAACACTGCTCAGGGTTCTTAACACCTTCTCGGCGATGCCGGTATTTACTCCATGCCGGTAAGGTACTTTGCGGCCTTGTAGAGGCCGTTTTTTGCATGTCCGCATGACTTAGGGTCAGCTCCGGTTTACGCCATGCCGCTAATTTCGGCATGGGGTGTCGTGCGCGCGCCACGAGACCGCTATTTACGGCCTCGTACTTTACGGCGCTGTAAATAACGGTCTAGAGGGTCAGAATGGCCCGTAAAGGTAAACGATGCGGGTAATCCTTTACTGGCATCGTTTTTCCCTTAACGCCCAACTCGGAATGACCCCCAATGTATTCGATGCAATGCCTGGATCCCCTCAAAACTCTAGCTCATACTTATTTAATAGAGTTAAGCCTCAATTTTCATCCTCTTGTTATCTCTTCCCACCCTTTTTGTATGGATTTTCTACTGCATTCTTTATACCTGCTTTTTCCTCATCTACCTCCTTCAGATTCCCACTTCCTTGATAATTCCCCATCCTCCCATCCATCTATCCACCCATCATCCATCCATCCATCATCCACCCATCATCCACCCATCATCCATCCATCCATCCACCAATCATCCATCCATCCATCCATCCATCCATCCATCCATCCATCCATCCATCCATCCATCCATCCATCCATCCATCCATCCATCATTCACCCATCATCCATTCACCCATCATCCATCCATCCATCCATCTATCCATCCATCCATCCATCCATCCATCCATCCATCCATCCATCCACCAATCATTCATCCATCCATCCATCCATCCATCCATCCATCCTTCACCCATCATCCATCCATCCATCCATCCATCCATCCATCCATCCATCCATCCATCCACCCACCCATCCGTCCATCCCATGCTTCACTATAACTTGTTTGCCAGTGATTAATATTTCGTTTTGGCTTCATCTTCTAGGCTTGGATGGAGATGTAATGTACTTGCCCTTGGAAAGGCGCACACAGTAAGGGCCACAGGCAGTAGAAGACTGGCTGTCCATTGTGGAGGTGGCGTGTTGAATGTACTTGTGGGAGGTTGGGTTGCTCCTGGATTACTTGCCAGTAATCTTCATTACACCAAGTCCTACTCTTCCTCGTCACAGTCCTTACATTTATGAGGTTGTCCATCCCAGGAGATGGACCATAAACTACCCTTGTACACTTGTTTCTTTAAGTTAAAAGGACCACCGCCTTGAGTCCTCTAAGGCGGACCATTTAAACAGAAAATCCTGTACATTACCAAGCGGTGAGCACCCCAGTAGGTTAAAACGTAGAAGGAGACTAAGGACTCTGACAAGTATGGCAGGAACTTGGTGAAATGACCATTACTGTTAAGCAATGAAGGCTTTACCATCCCTCCCCTCTTCATCTTCACAGTCCTTGCGTGCAAGAGTTCCTGCCGTACTTGCCACCAATGACCTCTTCCTTAATGCCATTAAGTCTGGCTTCAGAGCAGCCATCAGCACGGAAACTTCTCTCCTTAACATGCGTGAAGAACTGCTCTCTTACCTTGATTCTAATCTCCCCTCTGTCCTCATCCTCCTTGATCTCTCCTCTGCCTTTGATACTTTCAACCATTCCATCCTGCTCAACCGGCTCCGTAATAACCTGGATATCACTGATCAGGCTCTGACCTGGCTGACTTCTTTCCTCTCTGACAGACCATCCCAGGTCCAACTTGGGTGCTTCCTTTCCTCTATCTCACTCTCCATCTGCGGTGTTCCCCATGGGTCTAACCTCTCTCCCTGGCTTTTCAACCAATACCTGGCACCTCTTGCCCACTGCATTGCTGATCTCTGTTCAAACTTTCAGTGCTATGCGGATGAGGCTCGGCTCATTTTCAGGCTCCCCTCTGCCACCTCCTCTCCCTCCCTCATCTCTGACTGTCTGTCTGCAATACAGGAGTGGTGTGCCACCAACGACCTCTGCGTTAATGCCAGTAAGACAGAGTTCCTCCTCATCTGTACTCCTGCCACCCTCTGGCCGGCCTCCCTTGGCCCTCTCCCTGCTCCCACCTGTAAGGCTAAGAACCTCAGGGTCATCTTTGACTCCACGCTTTCCTTCTCTCTTCACATCTCTGATGTCTCGAAGAAGTCAAACTACCAATTGCACCTTCGCAGGGGTATTCTTCCTCTCCTCTCCTTCCCCCAGAAGCTCACTGTCTCCAGACCTCTGATTCTCTCTAGGCTGGACTACTGCAACAGCCTCTTTCTAAATCTATCTGCTTCTACTCTCCGTCCTCTGCAACTCATCCATAAGAGGACTGCAAGAGTTGTCCTTGGCCTCAAGCCCAGGGATCGTATCGCTCCAGCCCTGAAATCTCTTCATTGGCTCCCAGTGGCTGCAAGGATTAAGTTCAAGACCCTTTGCATTGTCCACAAGGCCTTCTGGGGCCTGGGTCCGCAATTCCTTCAACTCTCCCTTGGGAAATACCTTCCTACTCGAGCTCTTCGCTCCTCCACCTCCCTGAGGGGCAGTCGCTTCTCCAAGCAACGAGTTGGTGGTAGATCTCTTTCTTCAGCTGGGGCCTCCCGCTGGAATGGCCTCCCTACCTCTATGAGACTTATGGAGAATCATCTTTGGTTCCAGAAACACCTCAAGACCTTCCTCTTTGCTTCTGCCTTCTACCTTCCTCTCCCCTGCTGATCTCTCCCTGTTTCTGCAATGTGCATCTGTCCACCCTCTGAACTCGGGCCCAGATGCCTGCCCACCCAGCTGCATACCCCCACTGCCTCCTGGCAACCTTTGCTCTTGGGTCTGTATCTATCTGCAACTCTACAGTCCTCTTATCCGCACCTATGGACACCCATTGTCCACGCTAAATTCTTGCACTTGCCACCTGCCTTACGCACTATCTGTTGTTTCTGATCATGTGTTTAGTAGTTTCCACTGCTCCCCTGATCCTTGCACTTCCCCCTTCACTCCCACCTGCTTTTGCGCATACTCAATGTCACTGGGCCTAGTAAGATCATTGTTTTGTCTTCCCCTGTACTCCTCCCTTGCCTCGTCGTGCCCTGAAACACTTGTGTATGGGCACAATATAAATAAAATATCATATTATGTCATATCATGAGGCCTAAAAAAGAAACACAGCTTTAATCTGACCAGATTTAGTCAAAGCAAGTAACGGGATCGTACAGCTACCACGAATCAGGGTACTCCAAACTCCCCCCTTGTAGAAGGCCTCGAGTGATGTACAAACAAGAAGCGCTGAATACTCCTGAAACGCAGAAGGCAGAGGTGAGCCTTTACCAGATTTGAAAAGGAAAAAGTCTGATTTCAGCCCTGCCTGCACCACTAAGTCAGCAACACTGTTAGTGACTCAGGGTGTCTACCATTGATTGGGGCACCTCTCACCGTGTGCTGCTGGAGCTCTCAGTGGCATTTGACACAACTGACCATGGCATGCTCCCTAATGTCCTACCCTCAGATCTGCTTGAGAGGTCGGGTGTTGGCCTGCAGTTTTCTCTCCAGCAGTTACCACAGGTTTGTTTGGGAGACTGGAAGCCTGCCCCTGCTGTCCTACCCCAATGGAGTATCCCCCAGGGATTGTTCGATGAAGTCGCTGGAGATCGTGTCACAGAGAGGGGGGGGGGGTCCATATAAATCTGTATGCGGATGACTCCCATTTGTACCCGTATGCTGCCCTTAGTGATATCTCTTGCCTCGGGCACTGCCTTCAAAGGATCAAGTCGGGGACAGCTTCTCATTTTACGAAATAAAAATGTCTCTAATTGTATTATTCCTCTTCTCCACCACTCTTACTTCTAATCTGATAAACTTTCCTTTTTCAGATAATTCCTTTGTTTCTCTCTCTCCACTGTCATAATCTATTTTTTTCACATTATATCAGACTTTGGTTCCCGTTATGAGGTTGGCAGTAAACCCATCGTAATTCCACAAAATTACCACCAAAATCATTTACTGTTACCGCCACTCGGTTTGATTGAATTATTAACAGATAAGAAGTGGTGGTAAGGCGGTGTCAATCCCCACTTTTGGAGTCCGTACGACTGCAAGGGGGATTTTGGGGATTTACCACATACAGTGATTCCACAGCGATAAATCCACATATTTACCACAGCGAAGTGGAGAATTTACCCCCAGCATTCTGCTGGTGCTAAATCATTCACAGTATCGGTTAATTATGTCCCCATACATAATGTCCCCATACATAATGTATGGGGATGGGTTGCAGGGATGTCCCCTGCTTCCCTTGCATGTAATGTCCCCCGCATGTTCAATGTAATAATGTCTCTGCAAAATACTGTGACAATTGTTGTCAGGAGACATTTTTGTGGGGACATTATTACATGGAAACATCATTCACTTCATTGTCAAAGCTGGGAATCCGGCTGCACAGTAAAAGTGGCTGCAATTGCATTATCACGTCAAAAAGGGGTGTCAATAGGATTACTGCAACTTTTCTACCACGCTGCTGATTTTGTAAGGATGTCTTGAGATATATTACCTACACCTGTTTAGAGATAGTTCCACTGTCTCCCTATGGGGCCAGGATTTTATTTAAGGTTTCTTGTCTTGTCCACACCGCTGTCCATGCTGTTAGATCCAGGTCACGATTTCTGCAGGCAGTGGGCAAAGCGTTAAAAAAATGATTGGGATGATGTTCCCTCTGCCCTGCCCACTTTTCTGCCCCACCCCCTTTCCTGCTCCCTCCAATACCCATACTCACCATTACTCCCACAACCCCCCCCTCCCCAATTAAAATCCCCTACCTCGGCCCTTCATTTCCTCCACTTCCTCCCACAAAGCTGTGTTTCACTACATTTCTAGCTCAATAAAACACTGTGAAAAAATAAGCATTTAAATGACCACCCTCAGTGTGTCGTTGTGCCCCTCAGCGTGCAATTTTATTATTATGCAGCCACCCTTCAAATCACCCACTATTAGCACCTCATAAGGGACATGCCCAGGATTATAGCCACTGACACACCCCTCCCATTATCAGCAAACACTGCTGCGCCGACAGCAATTCGCAGATTGCAGCCGAGCAGGGCTTTTTGACTACTTGGGAATGGGCTTTATGTCCAGTCCATTGAAATAAACTAAGCCAATCCAGCACCCGTTACTGGTGGGACCTAGGTTTCAATCCCCAGCACAAGATAAGTTAAAAAATATAAAATAAAAACAAAAGTGGCTGCTGCTACTGTCCTGGAACTGTACTCCAGGCTTCATAAAGTAAAGGAACGTTGACAGATTCATCTGAGAAGTAAGGGAGCTTCCTACCCTTCAATTCCCTCCCACTTTGGCCTCTGTCTGCGGGAGAGTGCAGGGTCATGTGACTTGAAGCGCTGTGACTGACTTCCATTTGAGGTCCCCCAATTCTGCAGGATCCACATTCATATTCCGCTCTTTTTCGGAGGGAACAGAGTCAGTGTTCACCTTTGCCAGATTTTGTATCTTTTAGGAAACAACTAAAACATTGGCTGTGGGGTTTGACATTTATGTTAGGTCTTGCTCAGGTCTATTTGATCAATTTGTTTATGATGTCTACTTTGTCTAACTGTACAGTGCTCGGTTACAGGTCCATGCTTTTTCCGTGAACCCACAGCGGGGGGGGGGCTTAAATCAGTAAGACATCATATAAGGATGGGGATGCAGAATAACTCTTGCAGCAAATAATAAGACAGACTCAGTAAGTTAGCAAAATGTCTCATCCGACTGTTTTATTTTCAATTCCCTAGAACAAGGAGTTACAACGGACATCAACAGACGTTGCACAGCATATCTCTCGAAGCATTTCACAAAAAATGATTATTTTATAGCAAGGACTCGTCATTCGTGATGTCATGCTTCATGGTAAACTAAGAAAACCCACGGGGGTTGTGATTGGCTTAAGGGGAACATCTAAGAATACTTTCTATAAGGAGTTGGGTTGTGATTGGATCTCCACGGTCAAGTGGAGAACTTATGCCCACCCCAAGTGCAAGTCTTCTTCATCAGTTATTAAGTACACAGTAGATCATTGGCTTTCAAACTAAAAGGCCCTTCGTTATATGGCCCTCTACAATTGGATGGCACGCTTGTGCCCTTCTGGAACATTCGGCTCACTAGCGGCACATAACATGGTACCCCATGTGCCAGTGGGTGGACTTGACCGTGTCTCCCCACCCAATTAGCCCAACATTTCTCATCACTAATGCCTTCTGCCATTCAAATTATCTTTGAACTTGTCCTTGCAAAGTATACTTGCTCCTGAGAATAAACGGGAGTATAGGCACACTCTTATCGAACTTCAGGTCTGCACACACCCAACTCCTATTTCCAACCTTGACTCATGTGACAGGAGACTGTATTTTGGCCTGTTTTGCAGCATTTAATTGTCTTGAATTAATAAACTTGCCACTCATGGTGTTCTTTCTTGCACATTACCAAGGGCTGATTCAGCTTTTCAAGTTCACTGTTCTTCAAGGATAGATAACCGGTTCTTGGACGCTCCATCCTTTGACATCAGGCCAGACAGCTAGTTCCGGTCTTTCCTCGATCTTCAGCTGATTCTTGCTGCGACAGAGCTCTCTGATCCTTCTTTCTTCATGGGTCTGAGCTTACTAAATGTGTGACACCGATGTCCAGAATTCTATATAATGGGGGCACCGCCTGCAGTCTATTCACTACGTATAGCTAGCTTCTATGAGCACTTACTGTACTTACGCTGCTGCATCTGCACAGTTATAGAATGGCTCGCATGTTCTGCAGTGCTCTTCACATGTGAAATCTTCATTTCCGCATATGAAAGTTTACTTGATTCTTTACTTCGTCATCAGAATCCATAAGGTCTATGCATCTTCTTCTTCGACCACTCTTCTCAGTGCGTCACGCTTATTTTCTGTGACGTCACCAGCCCCTCCTTTTCTCATCTTCCTATTCCTTCGGGAATCTCCTCCACGAGATTGGCATCCCTATGGGGGTACCACACATAGGGTCTTCTCAATGGATACCTTTTCTCGAAGACTCTCTGTAGAATTGGCACCATCAGCGGTGTCCGGCATGTCGCAATTTCAGGCTTTGAACGTATAGGAAGAATGGGGGCGGGACTTCCCACAGAGGCATTTGGCTGCTCCTCTACACTCATATTGGGTGTGCTCAATGGGCACTATATGGCAGGCAAAGACAGGTCGAGGGCCAGGAGCTAGGACCCAGACCGTACAAAGTTCTTTATTGGCTTGACAAGTGAGCTCAATACTGTCGAGGAACATAAACTGGGCATGATACTGATGCAGGAAGTACCATTTGGGAATAGCAGCCTCTAAGCAGCTTCTTGGTGGTGGTATTGAGTGAGGGGTTCATATTGAGAACGCCACGGTCTAAATTGCTTGCATATGCCTTGAGGCAATATTAATGAGGGATATCCTGACAACTTGTTAGGTTTCCATCCCTCAAGGTCTGGAGTTGGGAAACCCTGAGTTAAGGGAAAACTAACGAATTAAAGGGCTTCCAGAAGGTTAGGTCGTCCTCTGCCTTCTGCTAGGGTTCAGGGAGGGGCATTGGTTTCTAGCTGAGCATCCATTAAAATGTACACATATTTTTGAGAAATAAAAGCACCCGTGAAAGAATTGAAACCGAATGGGCATTTTAAGAGTCCCCTCGCATTTGGTTATTACCCCGGGTATTCAGGCTCTGCGGCATGCTCCACAGCGCCCTCTTATGCATTGCCTCGTTCTTTCTTTATACGCAGTGACAATAAACATGCGTGAAGACATCAAGGAGGCGCGGGCAGTCTGCGCTGGCGGAGATATCTGCAAACTGCGCTCCCCAAACAATTCGACACATTTCTTTCCTAGGAGCCAGAGCCCTGCCGGCAGTGAAGGCTTTGAAAGGCTTAAGAAGCGAGCAGTGCCCACCTCTTATCACGGGCCACCTCCTTCTCCGCGCTTAACACGTTATTTCAGCAATGTGGCGGGCAGAACAGTGCGAAAGCAACAATGCGCGTGCAGCACTGCGGAAACAGCTTTTATTGTGGTGGTGCTGAAAGAACTGAAATGAAAATTAAACTCTGGGCCGCGGCCCCCTCCAGTGTTTCCTATGGGATTGCGCCATTATAAAACGCTTCTGTGAATCAGGCCCTAAATCTGGGGGTGCTACAGTTTCAGTGTCAGGTTCAGTGTGCATTTGAAAACGAATCCCATATCATTCGTCCCAAATCAGTGCTGGAAATGGAAAACATGTACATTGGTAATCCTCTTTCTTTAGTGGTAGGCATGAGGGGAGGGTTATGGATAGAGATGAAGAGATAAACTAGGACTCTTTTTTTATAGAGATGAATTCAACAGTCCATGAATCACAAAATAAACCGGCCTGACTGTGTGTGTGTGTGTATATGAATATATATATATATATATATATATATATATATATATATATATAGTTAAGTAATGTTGAGCAAAAAGAGTATGGTTGTAACTTTATTTCCCCCTCTTGACATGGAAGCCCACAAGTACCAGCATGCTAAGTAATCTGAGCCTCAACAATCTCCACTGGTTTTACAACTGCATCAAAACTTATATCACACAGTAAAGGAAAATACATGACGCGGGCATGTGCTTGAAGTCAATGGTTCACCGACACAACACTCAGCGTGTTGTGCCACCCTCAAATATCGAATCATCCAACATTTACACTTTCCACAGAGAGTAGTCCTTTCCAATTACCCAGTCACTTGTGCGTTTGTATACATCGTCCACTAATTACTTCTGCTATAGAAACCCTTTTGAGAAAAAAAGCACGTTAAAAAGAGGGCAGAACATTCTGCCGCGCTGTTTCTATTTTTGTGCTTGAAAAGCTAAACGAAAACAAACTAAATGGGAGTAGAGTTCTTCCAGTCTGAGATGGGACTTATTCGCTGAATGCTGGGAAAGGTGGGAACAGCTAAAAGCAACGGCGTACTGGGCAGTTTCTGGCTTCACCCACCCTACAAAATGGCCCTGGATGCAGGAGTCGTGCCAGCAGCGCCTTATGTTTTCTCAGAGGCGGTGCAGCGCTGTATGGCGGCACGGCCACTGGCATTTGGCTGCCCCATATCCAATGAGACAATACTTGGCTGATCCCAGTTCCATGGAAACCTGGACAATTCCTTCACTGCCCCGAACTCCACCTTTTATCAACAGATTGAAACCCCGAACCAGGGTGTGAACAGGAGCGGTATTCCTGGGAATGTTTCCCACAGACCCCCATTGTTTGCATTTAAGTCTCCCTTAAATATCTCAGCACAGAGTCACCACAGAAGTTGTGAGGTCAGATTAAAGCCCGCCTCTGCCGCTGTTCCTTTCCATGTTTCATGTTTAGCTTCCTACACTTTGATTTGCACTGTCTGCATTTCTCTTGATAAATCGGAACACTCAACACTGCATTTATATTTGCAAGTGGAATATGCTTTCGCTGCCCCTAATACGCCCTTTCTAATTCCAACTGAATCCACAACTTCAACACATGATGTCAAGTTATCGGATCTCTGGCAGTTTGTGTGACCGCAGCTTTGAGAACAAGGAAACGAATGATCATTTAAAGCGCTTCGAAACTGAAAGCACTGTCGATGCTTTTAAGAATGTGAACATAACAGTGTATTGTTGCACAGCTATCTTGCTTTTAAGAATGTGAACATAACAGTGTACTGTTGCACAGCTATCTTGTTTTTAAGAATGTGAACATAACAGTGTACTGTTGCACAGCTATCTTGCTTTTAGGAATGTGAACATAACAGTGTACTGTTGCACAGCTATCTTGCTTTTAGGAATGTGAACATAACAGTGTACTGTTGCACAGCTATCTTGCTTTTAAGAATGTGAACATAACAGTGTACTGTTGCACAGCTATCTTGCTTTTAAGAATTTGAACATAACAGTGTACTGTTGCACAGCTATCTTGTTTTTAAGAATGTGAGCATAACAGTGTATTGTTGCACAGCTATCTTGCTTTCAAGAATGTGAATATAACAGTGTACTGTTGCACAGCTATCTTGCTGGAGTCTTCTTATGATATCAATCCACGGATAGAGGCATACTGAGATCTGGGTTTACGGACTAATGATAATTAGGCATGAACTTGAATTGAAATGCTGGCAGGTGGTTAGACTGTGGCCTTGCAGTGCTCTTATTAGCAAATAAGATAGCTCAACAGGTTAAGCATTCACTGCTGCGATCTCTGTGTGATCTGCAGGTTCAAATCCCTGCCTTTCATCCTTCTGAGGTCAGCACATGAGTACCAGCTTCAGTTGGGTCATAATTGCATGTGAACGTTCTATGTCGGGCAAACGCGCTATATAAATAACACATCATTATATGTATGTTGAATATGGAGTTTGCTTGGGCCAAAGTTTGCTTAGATGACACATTCGAAATTCTCTAATTTTGTCCTATTATGTTCACATTGGCAAAAAGACAAATAGGCATTGATTGTAGGAAATACGAATCTTTTCTTAATGAATGTGAGTCTTCATGAACATTAATTAATTTTGTGAACCAAGAGGTGATTATTAAAGGAACAATTGAATTATTTTAAAAACAGCTGTCTGTTACTTAATTAATTGATTACATCAACTACACTACAGCCACATCACACGATTTGTTAAAAAAATAGGACCGATTTTCTAAAGAATAAATTAATCACTATATTCTTAATGTCAATCCGCCATAAAACAAACTGCACATTAGAGTGTTTATTCGATTTTACACCGGTAGCATCCATTCTCCAGGGTGGAGGGCGGTCCAGGGGGTCACCACCCGAAGAAGGGGAGTTCTTGGTATCTGGAGCAGAGGCTGGGAGGATGCCCCACATTCTCACCCTGTTCCCTGGACTGCAACTACCAGAGTGCACTGGGGCATTGGAAGACCGGAACCGCGCTCCTCTCAACTGTCTGTGATTACTGATTGATGCCTGTGGCCGGAAATGGTGGATTTTGAAGCAGGGCTCCCAGTGTGCGTGCTGCTCGGGCTTCTGCTGCAAGGGGCACTAACACTTCACCATACACGTGATCATGACCAGGCTATCGCTGTAGTTAGCTGTAGGAGGAACATACCTGCTTGACTTATTCATGGTCACAAATGTACTACTTGTTCCTATTGCTCTTAGCAGACCTTATTCAAAGACCTCCTGTTTCCTGTTCATCCCTGTTCCTGGAGACCCAGAGGGTCACATCTTGTGGTTCTGATATTGACAATTGAATGGTTCATTAATTACAAATCTATTGTACGATTTACATGTTTTGTGTTTAACTTAAACTTGGTATACGAGCGGGTTCTGGGATTTCTTGTTGAGCTAGTTCCTCAGAGCTTTCCTTTGTGGCAAGAAGCGAGGGCGGCACAACCGTCCAAATTCATCCTACCACATTGCCAAGTGAGGAAGGCAACCCCTGCCTCACTTTAATGACGGCTACTAAAACCATACGTATCCCACACCTGCTCTACGGCACACTTGCAAGGGGGTCATACATTTTAGATCAATTTGATTTCAACCTGGTATCAATTATTCTATTCATGTATTCCTTTGAGAGGTTAATATCCCGAATCCTCCTTCCTTTTCATGTATGTGGAGGAAATGTATTGAATTATTGGAAATCTTTGAGTATCCACAAATTAATCCTAGGCAGGTGATAATAGGATCCAAAGTATTCCATTTACTGTGATTTAACAACTCACAATCATTGGAATACTTTGGATTTGACCATCTCCCATGCGTGCTTACTTTGTCACAATCTCACCTATGAGGTGGGGTGGTTGGGCTAATCTTCCTCTGCATAATTACAGATACTACGAGTCTGCAGATTAGCCAATTGGAGCGGCCTAACTCCACAAAGCATGACTTCTCTCAACTGTCTATGACACCGTTTCAGGACAGACCTATGCTTCCCAGCAATGAAGCTGAGATGGCCTATTCTGGTTGGTGTCCTCGTAGTTACGCAAGTGCTTCACCCATCACCAATCGGTACGAACCACTCGGTTGAGCACCACAATGTACTTGAGCTGTCCCCGTATCAAGCTTGTAAGAGGAAATGGATGCTCTTTTCCGGTCCAGGCAGTCTTGGCCTGGAACCAACTTCCTGCAGATTTGCGGAGGGAAGACAACTTGCCAACCTTCCCCAAATGCCTGAAAACTGTATTGTTTAGTTAATAGATGCCGACTTGTTTTCCTTGCTCTGTCGATGTTTACTACGTTTTTTTGTGTGCCCTGATACCCGCGGGCTAGGGCACATAATAAATGAATGAATACATAAATAAATAAATAATATAAACTTAGTCACGTCAATACTGTATGAAACGTCTATAATACATCTGTACATACCTTTGTGGATGCCGCTGCTGCAATTTCATTTAAAAAAAAGAAACAAAATAGATCCTTCGTGTAAACAGAGCCTTAGTCAGAATAAATGCCATCTGCACAGATTGGAGAACCTGTGTTGATGGCAGCAGAGCTCCCATAATGAACAGAGAGATGTTCAATGTCAGTGTAAACCGATTTTTGTGGCGCTAAATCATCTTTATGGCTATTCCCTCTAGAGCCCTTCTTTCAGGCAGTGAGTCATTGCGCCAAGCACAGTTGGTGTCTCTTGCCCGTTTTTTCTGTGATATGTTTCCCACTGTTAGTCCTTTCTTTATTGAGACTATTGTCATCATTTAGAGTGAACTGCAAAGTAAATAACAGCCTACTACTGTTTCTTAATCATCTGTAGACAGACATTCTCCCTGACTCTGTGCCGGAAAAAAAGGCTCTATCATTGCTTCCTAAAAGCCCACAGCTTTTGCCATTTCATCTCGGTTTCCAAAGGATTCACCTTGGGAAGCTTTACAACGTCTGTCTCCCCTGACCCACAAAACCTTTCCAGGTCAATTAAAAGGCAGACTTTGTACACCTTTTTTAAGAAAATGTCACCCTGGACCCTGCTGTCAAGTTTGTGGAAGACATCCCCTCACTCAGGCACACAGCGGACAGACAGGGAGCGTCAGACGCTCCAAAAATTGAAGAGACCAATAAAACTGTTTTATTAACAATATTCAAACAAAACAGGGATAGTCATGGACATCGGGCGATCTCCAGTTCCTTCTCATTCGGACGCCGGCTTGCCACAGAGTTTTACCTTGATATGATGTCACTAACAAATGATACCTACGTCAAACCTAGGGGAGATATGTTTGGGTGAGTAGTAGGGTAGTGTATATTTTCTATATGGGATTAATCTTCGAATTGGTCCGGCGATACTAAATAACTCTCCCTGGGACCTCCTACGAAAAGGATACATTGGGAACATGTCATCAGGAGGAGTTATGAGTGGCTGCTACAACAATGTTAAGGTGAACGTGGAAGGTGGATGGGTATTGGTCAGATGTCGCTTCTCTGCCTTGGCAGGTTGGACAGTTACCAGCACATGAGCAACAATTGAAGGTGATGAGAACGGCCCTAAGGTGATGCGTGTCCCACCAAAGTCAGATTCCCTAAGCCTCGAGCCCGGACATTTGGCTTTCAACTTAGTACTGTATTGCATCTTTCGTCCAAAGAGATGGATGGGAACAAAGGTCTTTGCTCTTGTCTGGCTCTAATGAATAGGTCTTCTCTGCTAGCTGCAAGTCACGTGTCTAGAGACGTATTTTGAATAACTCTGCTCAATAATGTATAAGAATTTTAGCTGGTTTTACCATGGGTGCTTTTATTTTCTGGCCTCTGGAGACTTGTTCGAACTTCTTTCTTCTCAAGGTCAAGTGTGAGCTGATGAGAACCTGACCTTCCTACAATTGTATCCTTGTTGATTTAGATAAAGTTATGTTTGCTGTCTGGGATGGGTCTTTTGTCTGTATTTTTCCTATGCTTGTTCGAACCTTTCCTTCTCAGCTAAACTTGGCAATCTAAGGGATTGCTATCTGCACTGCTCAGGCTTAGCTCTTCTGCCGACTCAGCCAGACAAGGTCTCTCTGCTGTATTATAGCATTTCAATATCTCCTATTCATCTAACGTAACTGCGTCCGCCATCTTGGTATACATGGCCCTCCAGTTCAGTTGCATTCGGCATTAAGAAAGCATTTATATGTATTCTTGTGTGACTTGCATTTCAGCATAGGAAAGAGAGCATACGTTTTCTACCCTAGTGATTGTAAGCGTGCTCTTTGTGTTTAAGTGCAGTTTGAACTAGTGTTTGTGTATCTTTGTGCTTGGAGGCATATGTGCTTCATGTCTAATGCGCCTACTTGTGATGGCCCTAGCCGTGACGTAATTTGTCTCTTTTGTAAATACAACTCATCCAGGGGTTCCATCGGTGACGACATCTGGGTGGGGCCTGTACTGTTGTTTCAGGGAAAAGCACCTATCGCATCTGCGAAATAATGGTGGTAAAGGGGCAGATGCTATGAGCGAAGTGCACTGTTCATGTCTATACCGTTGCAATGTGGGGGAGGGTTGAAGCAATGATGGACACGTTCATTTGCCTCTCTACATTGCCATTTTGACTAATTTGTCAGATTGAAAAATGGCAGCGTCTATGTCGGGTTTTGTGAGCGACATTATTCAGAAACATGCATTCCGCAAGTGTTGGATGACCTCGGCTTAGCTACTAAATGTGAGGGACATGGCATTTGACTGTGTTGATCCTGGGGTAACAGGAAGGATGGCCCAAACCAGGGTCAGGACTATGGGCTGTCAATGGATGCGAACAGGGGGAGGTCCTGCCTGGAAACATTCTTGTCAGTTGCAACTCATTTCAATGCAAGTTTAATCACAAATACGGCATTCAAGCAAAGTACTATTTTTTGCCATGTAATGCGCTGCTGTGTAAAGTACAAATTGACACTCAGTATTCATGGTGTAGGTCAGTTTTACATATTGCTGACACTATTTTTAATATTTTTTGTGAATTTTCTTAGAAGCAAAAATGTCTGTGGTCAGTAGTTGACCTGCATCAATTCAACAAGAGGTTGGCTCAGCTCATTCCCTCTGTATGAGTATCCAAATTACTCCATAAAACATAAACACGAACACTGTGAACAACATAAGCAAAGAAAAAGGTTCACAGGTAACAATGCAGGCTGTACCATAATTCTATTAGTACAAACTATTACAATGTTATACCAACAATGTGGACTACCTAAACAAGAGAGGAAGTTCACAAAAAGCATTCATTCATGCAGTTAGGCAGTTCAGTGCAAAACATTGTAGAAATGCGTACAAAGCAATTTAACATGTATCAGAAGAAAAGAGGTGCTCACATATCTACAACTGACATGTGAGCAACAGATACTGTATGATAGTCTCTTAAACCAACACTACAGCTTTGTATAGTTTTTGTCTTCGTAGTGAAAGTATAGCTAATATAGTTTGTCTAGGAGATAAGACCTTGGAGAGGTCTACCGGAGCCAGGCTAAAGGGTGACCTTGTTATGGGTCGACGTCAGGAATGTAAATCATAGTCCCAAAGCGGGGTGAAACACAAGGGCATCATGGTGCCTGGGGTTCTTAGATGTTTCGGCATACACAGTTAAACAGCCTTCTTCTGGAGCCAAGGCGTGGAATCCCCTACAAGAAGTGGAGGGGAAGGTAAGTAAAACAATGGAAAAATGTGTTGGGGTATTCTAGTGAGTACATACAACCACCTGAGTATTATTGTAGTGTATACACAGACTTGAAAAGATTAAAATAATGTCTAGAAAAGACATTTCCGTTCCTTCACTGACTTTAACAGTAGCAGCATTAGGCGCAGGTTCCTTCTGGTTTAAGAAGTTAGGTGAGAAACCATTGCAGAGTTGCTGCTACGGGTCCTCTTATTCCAAGACTGGAAGTAAGGCACTACAAGAGTTAAGAAGAAATGTGCCTAGATGAGGAACGTGAGGGCAGGGGGTACGTGACTGTGTAGATGAAGTCACACTTGTAAGTATTAAAATACAGTGACAGTGAAACGAATTACTAAGTACCTTAATGCCCGTTATGGGTGGCAATCCAAAGTTTGGCTGGCCATTGTGGTCCCAGGGTGTAGTCTGCTGGGCTGGTGGTTCGCTGAAGAGAACAGCAAGGTTGTGCTGAAACACAAGCAGAACGTTATTTTGTCTGATCCGAAAAGCTGTAATGGCTAAAATTGAATGTAAGCTACTACATGGAAGACAGGGGCAACTGGTCTCCTAATACTGGGCTCACCTGGAGCCCAGGGAGATGGAGTATTTGTCCCGGTGACCAAAGAAGAAACACGGCTGACGGTGCATGCGACTGCAGCGAAGCGCGAGCACTCGTGGGTAGAGCTGTGTCAATCAAATGACTGCGCATGTGTAGGAGCGAGAAGGATTCTCCTTGGCGCATGCGCAGTCCGATACAGAGGTGCGTTGTTATGGCGACCTCTGTAAACAATTTATGTAGGGAGGAAGCCCGGTATACAATTGACTAAGGGGGGTTAGCAATGTATACTTTGTCTGTGTCCTGGAGGACAATAATCCAAATATATAAAGATGGACAAAGCTATAGTGTAGATGCCAGAAATACAGAACAACAAGGATAGGTGTGCTCCGACAAGGGGACCAGTCACAGTTAAAAAATAAGTATAAAGTTTTAATAGTAAATGACTCTTGTTATCATGCAGAGTGATATCTCGACATAGCAGGCAAGGCGGATCAAATCGAAGGGAATCTAATTCATTCGCGGAGTCAGTCTCGATTTACATGGAGCACTCTTCCCCCTGCGGAATTACTCAGCACTGTCTTGTGATTCACTAGCGGAGTCAGTCCCGATTTACACGGAGCACTCTTCCCCCTGCGGACTTTTTCAGCACTGGTGCTATACGAAAGTTACCCTTCGGTTTGATCCGCCTTGCCTGCTATACCTCTGGACCTTCCAAGGCAGGGCAGACCGCAGGATTGACCCAGTGGTCTTCTAACTCCTACTATCTTTCAGTAGAGAGCACCCACATGCATCAATTGAGATGCTATGAAATTTTCACTGTTAATTGTTGCCCTCCAATTGTAACTTTGTTACGTTGTCACAACTGTACCTCCTGATGAATGTTCCATACTTACCTTAAGGAACAGAAACATGTCGAGATATCACTCTGTTTGATAACAAGAGTTACACATTTTTGACACATTGATCCTAATTGAAGTAGGGTACTACACTATTTGTCTTATATGTACCCATTTGTGTTCATGCTGATACAGTGTTTTTAACTAGCTATCCAGCTTGTCACGTAACCCCTGTTCTAGTTCGTCTTTTATCGTATATCTTAAGTTTTGTACTGTGGACCACAATATTTAATTGGTTGTTTTTAACCTTGTAATTTACTATTAAAACTTTATACTTATTTTTTAACTGTGACTGGTCCCCTTGTCGGAGCACACCTATCCTTGTTGTTCTGTATTTCTGGCATCTACACTATAGCTTTGTCTCTCTTTATATATTTGGACCTCTGTAAACAAACAATGGAGAACCAAGTTCAGGCACCCGTACGCGGGTGGAGAACGTGAAGTATAATCTCCATTGTTACAGACAATGCAAAGAGGCGGGCTAGTCCCTGGACATGTGTATTAATGTTGTCAGGAACTGCTATGGCCTGAGGTGGTGTTCCCCTGACAAGAAGAGGGTGAGGAGGGCATGCTAATGACGACAGCATAATGATGTTGCCATTGCTAGAAGCACCAAAAGTGCGCTTGGTCCAGGGTAGCGGATGACAAATGGAGCCTAGCTGTCAAAACAGGAACTAACTAGGGAGCAGGGGTGGCAAGAAATGTGCAGGTCTTAGGTGGCGTCCCCTACATTGAGGCAGGAGAGGGGAGGGGGGAGAGGAAGTATGGAAGTGCCATGCTGGTTAGTACACTTAGGTAGCGTAGGGCTCAAGTAGTCAGACCCTAAAAATGGTCATACCAAATGGACCGGGGTAATGGGGTATCCTAGATTGGGTTGCCTGTGTCATGTAGAAAGAAGAAAGTGGTTCAAGTAAAGGTGCCAGATGGATGTGCCTCGTTCAGTCCGAGTGCTATGGATTTCAGTTTAAACATCCACCAGGCTTCTTTAAAGTTCAGGGAGTTGCCAGAGTTGTTAATGTTGGGTACTCTGTCCACTACCCACCATAGGAAATTGTCTGGGCCATGTTGGAATTCTAAAAAGTGGGGTACCAGAGGTGCAGTACTGTTTTACACCGGATCCTCAATCTATGCTCACTGATTCTTTTGTGGATTGGTCTGGACGTTTGTCCCACATATCTCAAGCCGCAGGGACATTCAGTTATGTATGTAACATTAGAAGATTTGCAGTTTGAAAAGTGGCGTAATTGCCAGTCCTTGCTGCCTATGGTAAATTAAGTTATTTTGTGAGTAAATGTGCATGCAGTGCAGTTCCCGCACAGCTGATGGCCTGTAATTTCTCAAAGATTCCAGAGTGAGGATCGTGTACTGATTTTGCTTACTCTAGCATTTGTCAATATGTCCTTTAGGTTCTTGGATCTTTTCAGGCCCATCCTAGGTATTGGTTCATTAGGTAGGCTCAATTGGACAAGCAGCCAAAATGCATTTATGCTGCCCTTGAGTTTGGTTGTACTAGGGAAAAAGGTGGTGACGCAAGTGATGTTATCCACCCCTGAGAGGTCACAGTCTTTGATAGTAAATAAAGATCATCTGGGAGTAAATCTTGCTCTCTTTTGGGTATTTTTTAGGAGTTTTTTAGGGTACCCTCTTGCTGTTAATTTGTTATGCAATATGGATGCATGTGTTTTGAATTCACCAATGTCCGTGCAATTCCTGCGGATTCTCAGGAATTGCCCGTACAGTAAATTATCCCAAAGGTTCTTCGGGTGGTGACTTTGGTAGTGCAGGATGGTATTGCGGTCCGTCTCTTTTCTGAATAGAGTACATTCCAGTTTGTTCTTCTGGGGTCTGATGGTAAGGTTCAGAAAATTAATTTCCACATTGCTGTGATGCATAGTGAATTTGATTTCTTCTGTGCAGTTGTTAATCCAGTTGAAGAAATCCGCGAGGGTGTTGTTCTCTCCTTTCTAAATAAAGATAATGTCATCTATAAATCGATGCCAAAGTATGATTTTGTCAAGGAAGTGATTGGAGATATTGAGTACGAAATTATGTTTATATTCTGCCATAAAGATAATGGCCATGCATGGTGCAAATGCTGCACCTGTTTGCATGTAGAAGATGTCATCAAATTCAAAGAAATTGTGTGAGTGCCAGTTCCAAAAGTTTTACTATGAAGTTTGTAGGAAATCTTTTTTGTTCCATATGGTGGGTAAGGTGCAGTCTAATGCATTCAACCGCTGTATCTTGTGGTATACGCGTGTATGGCTGTTGATATCATGGTGACAAGTAAGACTTCTGTGGTATTGAATGGCTGGTTTTCAAATTTCAATATTGTAGCCGTAGTATCTCTTAGGTATGTAGGTGTTTTCTGTCTGAGAGGTTTAAGGAAGAAATCGATGAATTTACAGATCGGTTCCAGGACAGACCCGCAACCCAAGACTATGGGCGTACCAGGGGGAGATGTCCTGTTCTTGTGCGATTTGGGCAGGGCATAGAATGCCAGGGTTCTGCCTTCAGAGGTATTCAGAAAGACGTCTTCTTTATGGGAGATCCAGTCGTTCCCGGCTGCAAACTGTGTTATCTCCTGTATTTTACTTTTAATGGCCTCGGTAGGATCTATGCTTGATTCTTTGTAATTACCTCCGTCATTGAGAAGTGCCATAACCATTTCTTTGTACTGTTCCTTACTCTGGATGACAATCCCACCGCCCTTGTCGGCTGATTTTATGACCAGGGATTTGTTTTTCTGCTAGTGTTTTCAGCCTTGTGTTCATCCAGGGGAAGGTTCTGTCGTTTAGGTAGTGAACTTTCTTGTTCTTTTCTCATTTCCTCTTTGATGCATTTCTCGAACATCAAAACTGATGGTGGCATCTCGTTGTCTCTCGGGTTGAAATCTGATTTAACCCTGAGTCCAGAATATTCTTGCTGGATGGAGTTATCTTTAGAATAAAAATACATTTTTCTACGGATGGTCGTGTAGAAATTAGCCAGTTCTTAATCCAGTCTGAACCAGTCTGTGTGATTGGTAGGGATGAAGGAAAGGCCTTTAGCCAAGAGGGAATTTTCTGCTTGGGTTAAGGTAATCCCTGATAGATTAAAGATTGGGATTTCTTCTAAAATCTCCTCCGTTTCCTGCCACGGTTGGGTGCCCACCATTGGGGGAAGTTGTAAAAAGGCATTGGTTGGAATTGCGGTGGGCCCCAGTAGCCTCCTCTGGGGCCCCCTTGTCCTAAAAAAGGCATCATCGGTGGTTGTTGGAAATGTCCACGAGCCGCTTGTCTACCTCTGGCTGCAGCTTGATCATCTCCAGAGGAGTCAGAGCTAGATGTGTCCCAAAAGGACACCATTTTGCGTCTATTTCTGGTTGGTCCTGATTGGTTCTGTAGCCTTTATTTTTCTTTGTTTTCTTTGTATTCCGCCGATAAATAGGGATATACTAGTTCTAATTTAAAGTTTTTTTATATCCTTGGCTAACTTTTTGTGTTTCTTTTCCAGTGTGCTTGACATAAATGTGTCGAGGGTTTTGTCTATTTCCTTTAGTTTCTCACGTGCATTTTCTATGGTTTCATCGTTGAGGAACTTGGATTCTTCAGCTTTCAGTTCAAGGGAAATCTGTTGGTGTATCCTTTGAGCCGTAGTAATTGTGAGCACCATCAGGTCTCTGCTACATGTTGTGGCTATTCTACTGAATCCTTTCATATAGATTTTGTCATCAAGAAAGAGGGTGGGTTCACTGCGAACGATTAGACCCAGGGGGACCAAGTTAGTTCTAAGGTACTCTCTTAGAAAATGGCTGTGCACTTCTGTCTAAAACAGTTTTTCTTAAGGTTCAGGAGGTCGTCACTTGTAGCTGTAGAGGCTAGGTGTTGTTGTGCGCCTTCCATATTGCACAGAGTGGGGCCTTGTATGATCTCATGAATTTGTTCTTCCGAGAAACTTAAAGTATATTCCACATTGACAATGGGGGGGGGGAAACAACAGGGCATCTTTAGTGTAGGGTCAGTGAGCTGAACGGAAAGATAAAGTTGTTTTCTGAATCCTAACTAGGAGATGAACAAATGTATAATATTAATTCAGAATCCCTATTATAGCTAAACGCTATATCTAAAGTAGAGGTAAAAGGAGCTGGATGGCCCAAACCAGGGTCAGGACTATGGGCTATCAATGGATGCGAACAGGGGGAGGTTCTGCCTGGAAAAATTATTTTCAGTTGCAACTCATTTAAATGCAAGTTTAATCAAATATACGACATTCAAGCAAAGTACTATTTTTTGCCATGTAATGCGCTGCTGTGTAAAGTACAAAACTCAGTATTGATGGTGTAAGTCAGTTTTACATATTGCTGACACTATTTATTTTATATTTTTGTGAATTTTCTTAGAAGCAAAAAAGTTTGTCTGTGGTCAGTAGTTGACCTGCATCAATTCAACAAGAGGTTGGCTCAGCTCATTCCCCCTGCATGAGTATCCAAATTGCTCCATAAAACATAAACACAAACACTGTGAACAACATAAGCAAAGAAAAAGGTTTCTACAAGGTTTTGCACTGAACTGCCTAACTGCATGAATGAATGCTTTTTGTGAACCTCCTCTCTTGCTTAGGTAGTCCACATTGTTGGTAAAACATTATAATCGTTTGTACTAATTCAATTATGGTACAGCCTGCATTGTTACCTGTGAACCTTTTTCTTTGCTTATGTTGGTCACAGTGTTTGTGTTTATGTTTTATGGAGTAATTTGGATACTCATACAGAGGGAATGAGCTGAGCCAACCTCTTGTTGTAGTCATGCAGGTCAACTACTGACCACAGGCAAACTTTTTTGCTTCTAAGAAAATTCACAAAAATATTAAAAATAATGTCAGCAATATGTAAAACTGACCTACACCATCAATACTGAGTGTCAATTCGTACTTTACACAGCAGCGCATTACATGGCAAAAATAGTACTTTGCTTGAATGCCGTATATTTGATTAAACTTGCATTTAAATGAGTTGCAACTGAAAAGAATTTTTCCATGCAGGACCTCCCCTGTTCGCATCCATGTGTTGATCCTGGGGCACTGCTCGCTATTCTGTCAGCCTGGACGAGCTTGGGCTACGGAGTCCGGTCCAGGATTGCGTTAGAATCATAACTCGCCAGCAGATTTCAGTCTGTCCAGATGAGCTCCTCCAGGTCCCCCTTTACAGTGACATGTGTTGTGGAGTCATTCTGGTCACGAACGTTATTTAATCTTCATACAGGGCCACTGGGAGGGGGGCAGGTATCCAGATATGGTTTTGGCGTTCACCAGCAAGGCAATGACACACAGTTATATCTCAGACGGTCATTAGAGTGACATTTCCTTCGCCCGAATGGGTGCCTTGATGTAAAAGAATTCTGAATGTTAACTGCCAATTTAAAATTTCATTCAACCATGACCCCATTTCTCTTTATTTCCCCAGGGAAAATCTAAGACAGATGTTCAATCTTGGATGACTGTTTTGGCCAAGGTTGGGATTTTGGTTGTAAAACAAACTGTAAATATTTGTTAAAAAAAACTCAAGTGAACCACTACAAACTCGCTCTACTTGGCTGGATAAAATCTCTCCTACCTGCTAACATGGATTTTTTTTAGGTCAGTTGCCATGTACGCGGCAGATGAGGGATACATTTGTTTCTTTTCTGTTTTTTAGTAATTATTATATGTTTGTGCTTACTGTAAACAATAGTTGGGTCCAGCAGCACTACCGACCAATCAGTGGGCAGCATGCCAAATTAAACATTGCCTTTGTGCTCAAATGGCAAACATGTAATTGGTTTTCATCTGAATGCAGCCATTCCAAGAAGCAAGGAGTTTTTGAGAGGCTCATTTTTGTCTATTCTTGGCAAAAGAAACTACTAAAAAAGGAAAGTATTCAATTGTACTAACACAAGCTGCCTCTTTTTGAAATTGTACAATGTTCAGTTCTAATGACCACTTCCGTTATATAAATTATAGTCATAATAAGAAAGTTACCCTTCTCTTACTGAGCAAAGCATATTATCAAAAATTGGAAGAAACAACCATACAAACAATTTTCTGATACAGGGTTATCATTTCAAGATGAACAGTCCGATGCACTCCTACTGTACTCTTTTGAAATCCTCCTATGAGAAAGGTGAAGGGGCAAATAGCACCGTTATTGGTTCCTGGCAGCTTTACATAAGAACATTTGGGGAACAGAAGAATGACCACGGATCTTTGCATTTGACACATATGTATGGGATAACAGGGATGTGTGCTTGAATAGCTATTGGGCTTCATGGTTGTTTAATTTTTCACCTGACACACTAAAACATTGAAGTATTTGTACCTATGAACCACAAATAGTAATTCAGACACAATCAAGAGTTACATGTGAGGGTAAAATGGCTGCACAATCAGTCACTTCGTTGGGATGTGCGGATGTTTTTGCTTCTTAAAGACTGAATGGAGACAGAGATCGAATTTTAGACCAGGAAAAGCTGTGAGGGGAAGCCGAGTCTTAGTGTGAGGAATGGGGCTGTGTGTATGCCCAGTCCCCAATGAGCAGACATCATTCAGCAAAGAAACCCAGTGTATTATTCGCTATTTGCGAGAAGAAGTGTGCACTTTCGCCCAGCCCTTGCTGTGACATAGGGCTTTTGGCATTCTTCAGACCTTTGACATTTTGAAGTTTGAATCCTTGGTGTGGTGCGAATTTGTGTCCCTTTTGGGTCACTTTTCTTCCTTTCTTACTGCACGACCGGAACATGAAGAGGAATTCGAGGGCAATGGTCAGTAGGGAGAGTCTTCTTGGCTCTGCTTAGTTCTACTGGGCCCCCCATTGAGGACCGTTTCTGTCTCTGTGCCGTACCGGTTGGTAGGAGTGGAGGTGTGTGGTTTTTGCGGGAGATTTTATATTTTCTGTCTACCTTTGCCGGTCCTTCATTGTTTTCTCAACTCTAACCTGCACCGCATTTGAGTATTCAAGTAACTTGAAGTCAGTTTGCACTGCTATACAAGAAACGGGAACACTTATTTCATAACATGAACTGTGAACGCATGCAGTGCAATATTGGGCCACCGTTTCCACCTGGGGAAAAGCAACAGTGCAAACATGGATGGCAGAAGGTCATTTTTTACCTGAAAGGAAACGGTGGTAAAAAAATTGCTTTACATCACTGCACAATTTGTTTTATGTGGATCCAACTTGTTTGCTCTCAAAAACCAGATTGTAATTTCATGCAGTGCCAATATTTGTGTGGAGACGTGTAATGCACGCAAGGATTAACTGCCTCTGATTTGCAGCACAAATTCCCAGGGGTTTGATTTAGATTAGGCCTGTTGTTTAGCATGCTGGGATTGGATGATAGTCATGGTTGATAGTTTTTAGTTTTAAAATCAATGTTTCAATGTCTTCTACACTAATTAAAGTAAAAATATATTTGGGAGACATAGATGGAGAAACAGATGACTTCTCACTTTCTAATCCTGAGATAAAGGAGTTGAAATTTGAGAATAAGTATTCTGTTGTATACAATTGACTGTTGTCATAATGAATTCATTAAAATCTCTCCCGTGTTTAAGCGATGGCATAGGACTTTATGAGATACTTGCAGCGGCAGAAAGATTTTATATGATGGCAATCTGTTTTTGAAAAGCTCAATCTGATTCTGCAGTGATTTAGTTACAAAAAAAACCCTTTTTTATATAGCTGGTCAGTGCAGCTTCAGAAACCTGGCAGTCTTCAATGTTTCTGGATGTGAGACAAATCTCCTCTTTCTTATGATAATCTTTTTGCAGATTCTTTAGGAAATCAGAACACCATAGATTATTTTTGTTCTTAGATTTTTAAATTATTTTGAGAGGAGCAGTTACATCGCATGATTTCTGTAGGAGTGACATGTTAGTCTGACTTAATGTACTCTTAAAATGAATGTTTTCTTCCATGTGTAAAGTTTGTAATAAACTAAACACATTAATAATAAATAAAATGTTAGTCTGATAATAGTCATTAGAGTGTAACCTACATTCCAGCCCTCTGTGCACATCCTATCTGTGTATTGTACTGTGATTATTATTATTAGGGATGGGAAAGCCTTAAAGTGCTCAACTTGAATGCCATTTTGAACCTTTGAAGAAAAGGCTTGAATCGCTTTAAGCCATTTGAACCTTAATAGAGATGTCTTGTGAGCCTGTGAAAACAAGGAAATAATATGAGGAAGGCTAACCAAAAAGGAAACACACCAAACACAGGTTACAAAGGAACATACAAAGCACTTTATTTTATAGTGAATCCAGTTACAAAAGAACAGAACAAAATTCAGATAGCTATCGACCCTCAGTACAACACAGCGAACTCCGGCGTGGTTCGGTGTGCTCAGTGAGTGCAAATATTCATTGAAACAGTCAGGCTTTTATACATTTCTCCAGCCTGTTGTCCAGCCTTTCTTCAGGTTAACCATTCCATAAATAAGTTACTGCTCTAGGGTCCCTTGCCAGGTCAAATCTAGTTCATCTTAGGTTTATACATTAACAAGAAGAAATGGTAATAATGTATGCTCTAGGCCTAACATTACAATGCGGGACTTAATTTATACAATATAGTTAAGCAGGTGTTCTCATTCAATTATAGATCAGTTTCGGTGATACAGGTAATCCATTGCACACAGGTCAGCAGAAGGACAAGGTCTCAGCTCATGACCCTAACAAGTGGCCTGCAGGCAAGTTATACATTAGCTGTACAGAGGTCATGACAGTCAAGTTCTGTTCTGAATAACATAGGCTACCATTTTAGCTCACATGGTGACTTTATAGAGCAAGAAAACCTAAAATGACGGCTTGACCCAAAATTACAGTTTACATGGTTTCTAAGGTCAGGACCTTGCAATGCGAGTTTATTCAAATGTAGTTTATAAGCAGCTTGTTAGCAGCTTGGCATAGGCCAATATACACATATTCATAGCAATAGGAGGCACGATATAATTTCTAGTTTGACAAACCCTCCTTTTGACCTATGCCAAGTGCCAAACTACTTCTGATCTCCCTGCAAATAACTCCATGTGTCATCGTCCATACACCCTGAATAGCTGTCAGCAATATCTATCGCCATTAGATCTTTTACTAAGATCTCTTTCAGTACATACTCCTTAGAGTTTTTATCCGGGGCATACACTTTATGTCCTATTGTACCTATCGCCTGAGCGCAACATCCCCCTAGCATTGAACATATACTTGGTAGACATTGGATACAACAACAAAGAAATAGCAGAATTCCCAAAATAATCAGCAAGACTGAAAGCACTTTCCAACCCCAAGACCGCAAGAAGTCCCAGAACCAAGCGCTAAGATCCCAATTTCCCTCGGGAACATGCACTTCTGAACTAAGAATGTGCAGATTCTGTATTGCCTTAAAAATAGTTGGGGAGGAATCCGGTCTGAAAACACAGCAAGCGGACCCCACTAGTTTACATACTCCACCACGTTCAGCCAGAATTACATCTAATGCCATTTGGTTCTGAAGCGCTACCAATCTGATCGCTTTCTGCTCTAAAGTTATATTATAGAGTATATCTGTGGTCCGGTGGTCCGGTTGATGGTTCTCTCCAGTACTCTCGCTAGTTTCCTGATATCCCCGGAATTCACTATCTACCCAAAGAATGGAAGGAATGATTTCGCTACATCTCCTAAAACCTGTGCTGGAGTGTCGCCATTCTCGTCCCGCTGTAGACGAGCCTTCAAAACCTCTACAGTACTTGCTATAAACACCCCAGGTAACAGGATTCTTAGATAACAAGTTCCCTGCCAATCCCTGGGCAACCATGGAAATGCTACATTACCGCAAACAAAATAGATAGATTCGCCTACATACAAAGGTCTGTCTTCCCCAGTCAAATTTGCAACGTTGGCACAACCTTTAAAATCTCCCATTGACCGGGTGCCATTCCTCTGGATGCAGAAAGAAACTGAATCGGGGCTATGGTTAACAGTATAAGAAGGAGGCACGGCATCCTTATTGCCTATCGGAGCCATTTTAAAGGAAATCAAAGATTGGAAAGGACGAGACAGTCTATCAGAAGGCCTAATAGAAGCAATATTGAGCTTACTCTTATTTGCGAAAAGCGAGCATTCCAGGGGAGTCAGAACACGTTTCTCGAAACTATTCAAATGAGTGCCATCAAAGTTCCCCGAGATGCTATCGTTCCATCGGCCAAAGAACAGTGCTCTAAGTGAAGCATAACAAGCAGTTGTCAAAGGTAAAGGGTGAATATACCAACCTAGCCCCTTATCCCCATGTTGCGGTAAATGCGAGCAGATCCAACAATTGGTTCTGTTAAAGATTGCATGAGTAGCATTCATAATTAGAAGTAGAGTGTTATTTTGATAATTCCGTCTATGTAAAAGATCTCTAGGTGACAAGGTATCTAGTTGCACAGAAGGAGTGGGAACAACAGTTATATTTTCAACAGGTAGGAAATCATTCAAAGGGTACATTTTCTCCAAATACCAAAACCCACAACCAACAGTTACTAAAAGTCCCGTGATTATCACCAGTAGACAACAAAACGTTTTCGGGGCCCCCATACATATCTGCTCATTGTCTCTCCTAGTCACATTTTTGTCCAAAGGTTCAGTACGAACGGTAGCGGATGCGGGCATTGTTGTCTTCAATGGAGAAACACCAATTGTTCGTTTGCTGGCGACTCCTGTCGCGCGTCTTCTTAATGTCTTTTCCCACAACCCTTAGCCAGCAGAACCCTTTATGCAATTGGGCCAAAAAAAAGGCAAGCCCTCAAATTCTTTCAATTGTACAGCAAGAGTCGTATTGCAAACCTATCTCCTTGGGCGGAGATTATACTTCACAGTTTCCGGTGCAAAAGAATCAGCAGACAGGATGTCGTCACTTCCCACAGGAGGTGGCGAGTGAATGGAAGTTGGATCAGAAGATGGATGATCCACAAACGATGCAGTGGGAGAGCAAGGAGGCAAGATGGCCGTTTTGTCGGGCCTTACAACTTCCGGAACGGCCTCCGATACTCTCTCTCCACCGTCTGCCATTTCGGGTACGTTGGTTTCAATGTCGGAAAGGGGTTCTGCGTCTTCTGTATCGTATGGCACTGGGTGTGGGATCCATTTGGTGTGGCTGCCGTGGATCCAGTGGCGACGTCCTCCTACCCGCACCGCAGTCTGAGTGACCAAGAGCACCTGGTAGGGGCCCCTCCAACGTGGTGCGAGGCAAGACGCTCTATCGAAGGATTTAACGAGGATCCAATCCCCTGGTCGTAGAATGTGACCGGGGCCCTCGTACCTCACCGGCAATGCCTCTCGCACCTGGTGATAAATTGAAAACAGGTTTTTAGTCAATTGGTTACAATAGTCGGAGAGAAGTACATTTTCTGCATCGCGCAATGCGCAGCTTTTAGGCAAACCCCAAATATTAGCAGGTCTCCCCATTACCACCTCAAAGGGAGAGAGCCCAGTCTTAGTTTGAGGGGTTGTCCGCATTGAAAGTAACACGATCGGTAAGGCGTCCGGCCATTTTAATTTGGTGCCGGCACACGTTTTAGCGAGCTTGTTTTTTATGATACCATTGTGTCTTTCCACTAATCCGGCGCTCTGAGCATGTCTGGCCGAATGGAATCGTTTGTCAATTTGCAATGCCGTACATATCTGTAGAATTACAGCAGCGATAAAATGCAGACCATTATCCGACCAGATAACTCTCTGCAAACCGAACCGTGGGAAGAATTCCTTTAACATGGTCTTTGCAGTGGTCATGGCTGTAGCGTCTTTAACAGGGAAAGCCTCGACCCACTTACTAAAGGCGCAAATGACCACAAGGACATATTTTAGATTGTTACATCGCTCCATTTCAATAAAGTCAAAGTGAATCACTTCAAACGGGACAGAAGGAGGCCCAAAGCTATCTCTTGGAGTTGCTGTCCCCTTTCCCACATTGTGTTGCAGGCAAATCATGCAATTTTGGACATAATGCTGGGCAATTTTTGAAATCTTATCATTTACCCAGACTTACTCTAACATTCTCGTGATCTGTTGAGCGCACACATGTGTGGGACCGTGCGCCATGGTAACCATCATTAGTATATAGGCATTAGGAAGCAACCATTTCCCTTCAACCATGTCCACCCAACACCCATCATCATCGAGTTTCCCCAAGCCCTCAGCCCACCCTTTGGATTCTTCTAATGTGGCATCGGCTTGGATATCCCGTACAGACCCAACACCCTCATCCATTGCATAGGCATCTACAGTCTCCCTTGAAACAGACATCTCCGTGAAGAGATCAGAGGCGGTTTGTCTAGCTATTTGATCAGAGAAAGCATTCCATTTCCCTACATCATCTATAATCTTGCGATGTGCTGGGCACTTAATGATTGCTAACTGACTAGGGAGCGCAAGCGCTGAAAGCAATTGTACTATCAGGGAGCCATGTTGGATCTTGGTGCCATGCGAAGCTAAAAACCCTCTCTCTGACCAAAGTCTCCAAAAGTTGTGAGCCACCCCAAAGGCATACTGGCTATCAGTATATATGTTTACTGTTAGCCCTACGGAAAGCTCACAAGCTCGAGTCAATGCTATAATCTCTGCGGCCTGCGCAGAGTTATGCGTAATTCTCTTGGTCTCCACAACCGTACTCAATGTAGTAACTGCATGAGCAGCTGTGGATGTACCATCCAGTAGTATGAAGCAGGAGCCATCACAAAACAGCTCCCCATGTGGGTTATCCAAAGGAGTGTCCCTCAAATCAACTCTGCCTTTTGTATCTTGTTCAGTAGTATACAGGCAGTCATGTGACTCTTCGTGACCGTAAACAGTATTTTGCGGGAAAGGTAGGAGTTCAGCCGGATTAAGAACGCAGCACCTCCTAATTTGAATGTGGTTAGCAAACAAGATTAATTCATATCTTGTCAGTCGAGCGGAAGTGAGGTGTTGCGTTTGGGTTTTGTTCAATAGAATATCTACAGAGTGAGGCACCATCAGGGTTAAATCATGGCCTAGGACCATTCCCTCACTCTGTTTTACAGACGCAGAAGCAGCAGCGACAGCGCACAAACATCTTGGCAAAGCGCATGCAACAGGATCAAGGGCGGAAGAGTAGTAACCGCATGGCCTATTCTTCCCTCCATGTTCCTGCGTTAATACAGCCAAAGCACAAACAACACAAAGGCCTTCTCATAGTTCGGTGTGCCCAAAACTGGCGCAGAACATAATGCAGTCTTGAGCAACTCGAATGAATGTTGATGCTCTGTATTCCATGACAATGGCGAAGAAATACCCTTCTTCGTCAAGGCCAACATCGGTTTTATCACTAGTGAGAAGTTTGGGATCCATAACCTACAGTAAGAAGCCATACCTATCAAGGCTCTAACTTCCTTTTGTGTATTTGGGACAGACATGCCAGAAATGTGTTTTATTCTTTCAGGTGTCAATCTTCTTCCCTCCTTTGACAGGAGAGAGCCTAAATAGGCGACCTCCTGGCAACAATATTGAAACTTTTTAAGCAAAGCTTTGTGACCATGCTTAGCTAGATGGATGAGCAACAACACAGTGCCCTCTTTACAAGAGCTCTCAGAGTCAGCGGCTAAAAGCAAATCATCAACATATTGAAGCAACGTACAAGTAGGGGGCAATCCAAGGGTATCAAGCTGCTCTTTCAAAGCCCTACTATAAATACTAGGACTCTCAGTATAACCTTGAGGTGCACGAGTAAATGTGAATGAGCGTCCCCCTAAGGTGAACGTGAACAAGTATCTACTATCCTCATGTATAGGAATACTGAAGAAAGCATTCTTTAGGTCCACAACACTGAAGTGAGTAGCTGTAGCTGGAATCATGGTTAATATTGTCGTCACATCAGGCACAATTGGAAATTGCGGAGTGACGACTTTATTAATGGCACCTAAATCAATTATAAAACGAAATGGAATTGCATTATCACCTTTTTTGTACACGGGTAAAATCGGACTATTGCACAAACTTCCTGCAATCTCTTCAATCACCCCATGATGCACAAAATCGGAAACAATGCTCTTCAAAGCTTGCTCGCCTTCAACTGAGATCTTATACTGTGGAATACGGGGCAGCTTAATTCCATGTTTCAAAACTATTTTAACAGGCTCAATCTGCAAAACACCGACATCATTGTCATCAACTGCCCACAAACACTCTGGTACATTACTGAATTCTGGCGGCAAAGGTCTAGTCAAGAATTGCGAAACAGAACATTGCTGTGGTGAAATCGTCAAACGCACTCCACCAGAAGAACAATGAATTACCGCATTTAATTCCTTCAACAGATTCAACCCCAGCAAATTCTCTCAATGCGGGACTTAATTTATACAATATAGCTAAGCAGGTGTTCTCATTCAATTATAGATCAGTTTCGGTGATACAGGTAATCCATTGCACACAGGTCAGCAGAAGGACAAGGTCTCAGCTCATGACCCTAACAAGTGGCCTGCAGGCAAGTTATACATTGGCTGTACAGAGGTCATGACAATCGAGTTCTGTTCTGAATAACATAGGCTACCATTTTAGCTCACATGGTGACTTTATAGAGCAAGAAAACCTAAAATGGCGGCTTGACCCAAAATTACAGTTTACATGGTTTCTAAGGTCAGGACCTTGCAATGCGAGTTTATTCACATGTAGTTTATAAGCAGCTTGTTAGCAGCTTGGCGTAGGCCAATATACATATATTCATGGCAATAGGAGGCACGATATAATTTCTAGTTTGACAGGATAATGGTACGCTAGAAGCTTTATTTGGTGGGTATTAGAATGGGTGTGTGATGGAGGCCCTATCTGGTGAGTGCTAGCATGATAATCTGCCAGAGGCTTTATTTGATGGAAAATAGTGTGCTGGAAACCTTCATTGTATAGTGCGAGTATCATGGGTGCTAGGATAATGGTGCGCTAGAAGCTTTATCTGGTGGGTATTAGGATGGGGGCATGCTGGAGGCCCTACCTGGTGAGTGCTAGCATGATAATCTGCCAGAGGCTTTATTTGATGGATAATAGTGTGCTAGAAACCTTCATTGTATGGTGCCAGTATCATGGGTGCTAGGATAATGGTGCGCTAGAAGCTTTATTTGGTGGGTATTAGGATGAGTGCGTGCTGGAGGCCCTATCTGGTGAGTGCTGGCATGATAATCTGCCAGAGGCTTTATTTTATGGATAATAGTGTGCTGGAAACCTTCTTTATCGGGTGCCAGTATCATGGGTGCTAGGATAATGGTGCGCTAGAAGCTTTATCTGGTGGGTATTAGGATGAGTGCGTGCTGGAGGCCCTATCTGGTGAGTGCTAGCATGATAATCTGCCAGAGGCTTTATTTGATGGATAATAGTGTGCTGGAAACCTTCTTTATCGGGTGCCAGTATCATGGTTGCTAGGATAATAGTGTCCTAAAGACTTTATTGGGTGGCTGTGCCAGAGGCCTTATTTTGTGTTATGAATTACAGTGAGATAGAAGGCAGTATTTGGTGAAACTGTTGATGTTGTGCTAAGCCTCCGTAGCAGGTCTTTTCTGCTTTGCCGCAGTCATGGAGGCCATTCTAGTCGTGTTTTGGGTGTACTCAATGGCTGTCAGTTTTGCCGACTCTTTGGGCAAACAGATATGGTCCCTTGCCTACCACAGCATCAGGCCTCACCAGGCTGTTCGTCATTGTGGTTTTTAATAAAAAATGTAAACATTTTTTATTCACATCAATAATGTGCACATGTGACACATTTCTGGTTTAGGAATGAACTCTAACTCTAAGGCAAGGCTTGAAAAATGTACAGAAGAAGTGAATAAACTCAAAACCAGTTGTAAATAAAACATAATACACACTGACCTGTGCTTCTAATATCTAGCGTTGACACTCAATTGAATAAAGAAATCAAGGGAACTGTGTTAATCCCCTCGAAAAAAAGGTAATCACTGCACTCAATGGGAGATTTGGCTACTTGTCCGGTTGAGGTGGTAATAAGGTGTGATAGTCGGTGTCCGGTCAAAGATTCGAATCCAAAAGGATCGAATGCCATAGGATCGAGTCAATTTCACCTAAAACAAAAGGGTCGAATATTTTTTTTTTTTATATTTTTTTTTGGGTTTCTGTTTTCGAAAAAAAGTGGTTTTTACCACAAAAAAGGGGGTTTGTTGTAGGTCGTTTTGATTCGACCCTTTTGTCATTCGAGCCTTTGCATTCGAATCTTTGACCTATAACCGTGACAGTCTAGGCAGTCCAGGGTTCCTCTTCCTCTTTCCCTCCCTGAGAAGAAAAGAAGGCATAGTGCCGGCCGCCATTTACGCACATGACTGCCGGCATAACAACGAATCCCTGTGGATTTCTACTACTTTTACCAGGTGTAAACAGCTGACCAACTCAGCCTTTTATCTTTCTGTGGTCGATAAAGGAGGAGCAACTTCTCTTGGGTAATCATCATTTTATATACAAATGTTCCTTGTAGAGTGCTTTGGTGAACGCGCCATATAAATAACAAATTATTATTATCATCGTAATATTATCATCGGAACACCGTACGGCTTATTGCAAAGTAGATTTATGTTCGGTTACCATAAAACTCCTAGTTTTTGTGGCGCATGAATCCACCTGACATAGAACATATGTCTGCAGAGCGGACCTAAAAGAGTTTTCGGTTAAATGAGTACCCAATACTGCCAACGGGCATAACCAATCCGTCATCATAGAAAGAGATCATGGGTTGGCCGATAAGGACCACTAGGCCCGTCTAGTCTTCCCTACTCTTCAGCCGCGGACTTGCGTCGTCTCTGGTTTTACCCTTTCTCTACACTGCTACTCCATTCTGCTTTTGTGTCGTTAGCGAGGGTTTCAACGCGGGTCCAGATGACTCGCTGCTGTGTCATACGCACGGAGAGCCCTGTGCCCGTGCACACAGGTTTTCCAACCACAAGTTCTTATTTTTAGCTCTTGGTTTGGTCTTTTGAGGTCGAAATAAACCATCATGACTGAAGCTGCACCGTGCCTTTGCCAGTGGGGTGGACTGGGCCCGGCTTTGGGAGTTCCTGCTGTGGGCGGCACTGGGCATCGGAATGCCTTCCACTATGGGTAGAGCTCTCATTGTCCCAGCCACTCTCTCCACTCCAGGGGCAAAGGACACTGCTTGGGGACCTGTGGAAGAGGAGTCGGTGCCCGGCTATTTTCTGAGGGATGTGGCCACAGTGGAGGGAGCAGAGGCTGTTGAGGACCCGAAGGTTTGCTTATCCTCATTTTCAGAATTTAGTCAAATGTATTTTGGTATTTGGATAGCTGATATAATGGTGGTGTACCTCAGCAGAACAGCGCTATACAGAAGACACACATATTGTAGCATTCATTGAACATGAGGTGCTGTACATAGAACAGTAATGTGGATCCGATGGAAGGTGGCTTGTAACTTGTAATCGGGACAGAGTTGGGCAGCACATTGAATATTCGCTTTCATGTTTTTACATTACACATACATACAGTCTGAGGCAGAGGAAATAGTGAATTGATTAAAATCACAGAATTGTTTGGATTGTGCAAATGTCAGAATTTGAACACAAGTTCAGCAATTTAGTCTAAGACCTATGTACAATCCTGGGGTGTATCCATGTGAAACACCTATTTACATACAAAGGGGAGGGGCAGGGTTCCAGTGTGCGTGTATATTAAAATGATATATCAAATAGGATTACATATCGGAGGCAAAGGCTGGGAGGATAGCTCAGGGGCAACCGTGTGTATTTGAAACAAGACAGTGCATAGCAACACAGGTTCGAATCCCTGGCTGCACTGGACACCAGTCGTATTTAAGCACCTTATGAAAGAACAATTATAATGTACATGAAAATAGAGAACGATGGGCATTACAGGAAATTGGTACATTTCCTGACAGGTGCGTCTGGTAAGGGCTGGGGTCAGTTAAAGATCAACCGAGTCATGAGATTTGCTGAAATGCCTGAGAGCAGGAGAAGATCCAATCAGTTGTGGCATGCTAGATCCCCTGACATGTGATTATCACGGCCACGGACCTCTTGGACTGTGGGTGCTATTGGCCTGTCAGAGAAAATCTCCCAACTTCCTCTTTGCTTCTCCTTCTCCATGGGTGGGTACAGGGGGACGGCACAGTCAAGGGAATTTTCCAGAAGCCTTGTTATTTCTCTCTGCTTAAGAGGCCGTGAGACAGAATTGAGTTAACTTGTGATTGGAGGTTACTAGGCACGCCGACTACTGCAGTATTCCTTTGCTCCATTAATCAGATGATATTTGGGAGCAACAAGCTTGGACATTTGAAGTGGATGTTGCTTTAAGGCAACATGCACAATTAAACGTTGAGTGCTCGTTCCAATACTATATTCAAAATACTACCTTCCCATGCATATCACCACTCATAACTACCTTCCCATGCATATCACCACTCATACCTACCTTCCCATGCATACCACCACCCATGCCTACCTTCCCATGCACACCACCACCCACACCTACCTTCCTACCCATCTCACCCCCCATACCTACCTCTTCATGCATATCACCACCCATACACACCTTCCCATGCATATTACCACCCATGCACACCTTCCCATGCATATCACCACCCATACCTACTTTCTCATGCATAACACCACCCATACCTACCTTCCCATGTATACCACCACCCATACCTACCTTCCCATCCATCTCACCACCCATACCTACCTTTCCATGCATATCACCACCCATACACACCTTCCCATGCATATTGCCACCCATACATACCTTCCCATGTATATCACCACCCATACCTACCGTCCCATGGATAACAGCACCCATACCTACCTTCCCATCCATATCACCACCAATACCTACCTTTCCATGCATATCACTACCCATACACACCTTCCCATGCATATTATCACTCATACACACCTTTCCATGCATATCACCACCCATACCTACCTTCCCATGCATAACACCACCCATACCTACCTTCCCATGTATATCACCACAGGATTCTCTGAGATCTACAATATTTACAAGAACATACACTGTTGACAGCCTGGGCTCATTGCTGTTGGATTACATGGGATGAGTCCCCGGGAGGCCTTCGAAGCACCGCTGAGGGGTTCTTTACTGCCCTTGGCAGTTCGCAGGAAAGGGGAAGAAACTGATAAGGAATGGCTGATGGATCGACGGGGGGAAACAGAGCAGGAACTGTAGAGAGAGAGAGAGAGAGAGAGAGAGAGAGAGAGAGAGAGAGAGAGAGAGAGAGAGAGAATATAAATAACGGTAGTAGTGAAAAACTCATTTTGTCGAGGGCTTATTTAGCCCTCGTGTTCTAATGGAGAAGTCTAGAGCCACTCGGAGGAGCGTATCATACCGACACTGATAACATGCAAGCAGGATTTTTTTTTATTAATGCTTATTTTGTTTTAGAGCATGCCTGGTTATTCAAAATTTGAAATCGGCTAGTGAGCATTTTAGGCAGGGCAGGACCTGCCCTCCATACTGGTTTTTGGTAAAGTCAAATATTCACACAAGATGCCTCAATGGCTCCATGTGTTGGTAAATTGTACCAGTGGCATCCTGGACCCGTGCAGCAGTAGACTGCGCTCTCTTTCTGTGCATGCCCGTGTGGCACTGTGAATTTGTGTATTATGCTTTGGGTACAGGATGTTACCGGTGGCATCCTGGACCGGTGGAGCAGTAGACTGCGCTCTCTTTCTGGCCATGCCCGTGTGGCACTGTGAATGTGTGCATTATGCTTTGGGTAAGGGATGTTAACGGTGGCAACATGGACCCGTGCAGCAGTAGACTGCGCTCTCTTTCTGGCCATGCCCGTGTGGCACTGTGAATGTGTGTATTATGCTTTGGGTACAGGATGTTACCGGTGGCATCCTGGACCGGTGGAGCAGTAGACTGCGCTCTCTTTCTGGCCATGCCCGTGTGGCACTGTGAATGTGTGCATTATGCTTTGGGTAAGGGAAGTTACCGGTGGCAACATGGACCCGTGGAGCAGTAGACTGTGCTCTCATTCTGTGCATGCCTGCGTGGCACTGTGAATGTGTGCATTATGCTCTGGGTACGGGATGTTATCGGTGGCATCATGGACCCGTGGAGCAGTAGACTGTGCTCTCTTTCTGGCCATGCCCATGTGGCACTGTGAATGTGTGCATTATGCTTTGGGTAAGGGATGTTACCGGTGGCATCCTGGACCCGTGGAGCAGTAGACTGCGCTCTCTTTCTGTGCATGCCCACGTGGCCCTGTGAATGTGTGCATTATGCTTTGGGTAAGGGATGTTACCGGTGGCATCCTGGACCCGTGCAGCAGTAGACTGCGCTCTCTTTCTGTGCATGCCTGTGTGGCACTGTGAATGTTTGCATTATGCTTTGGGTAAGGGATGTTACCAGTGGCATCATGGACCCGTGGAGCAGTAGACTGCGCTCTCTTTCTGTGCATGCCCGTGTGGCACTGTGAATGTGTGCATTATGCTTTGGGTAAGGGATGTTACCGTTGGCATCCTGGACCCATGGAGCAGTAGACTGCGCTCTCTTTCTGTGCATGCCTGTGTGGCACTGTGAATGTGTGCATTATGCTTGGGGTATGGGATGTGAGCAGTGGCATCCTGGACCCGTGGAGCAGTAGACTGCGCTCTCTTTCTGTGCATGCCCGTGTGGCACTGTGAATGTGTGCATTATGCTTTGTGTAAGGGATGTTACCGGTGGCATCATGGACCTGTGGAGCAGTAGACTGTGCTCTCTTTCTGTGCATGCCCGTGTGGCACTGTGAATGTGCGCATTATGCTTTGGGTAAGGGATGTTACCGGTGGCATCATGGACCCGTGCACCAGTAGACTGCGCTCTCTTTCTGTGCATGCCCGGGTGGCACTGTACATGTGTGCATTATACTTTGGTTAAGGGATGTTACCGGTGGCATCCTGGACCCGTGGAGCAGTAGACTGCGCTCTCTTTCTGTGCATGCCCGTGTGGCACTGTGAATGTGTGCATTATGCTTTGGGTAAGGGATGTTACCGGTGGCATCATGGACCCGTGGAGCAGTAGACGGCGCTCTCTTTCTGTGCATGCCTGGGTGGCACTGTGAATGTGTGCATAATGCTTGGGGTATGGGATGTGAGCAGTGGCATCCTGGACCCATGGAGCAGTAGACTGCGCTCTCTTTCTGTGCATGCCTGTGTGGCACTGTGAATGTGTGCATTATGCTTTGGGAAGGGATGTTACCGGTGGCATCATGGACCCGTGGAGCAGTAGACGGCGCTCTCTTTCTGTGCATGCCTGGGTGGCACTGTGAATGTGTGCATAATGCTTGGGGTATGGGATGTGAGCAGTGGCATCCTGGACCCATGGAGCAGTAGACTGCGCTCTCTTTCTGTGCATGCCTGTGTGGCACTGTGAATGTGTGCATTATGCTTTGTTTAAGGGATGTTACCGGTGGCATCATGGACCTGTGGAGCAGTAGACTGTGCTCTCTTTCTGTGCATGCCCGTGTGGCACTGTGAATGTGTGCATTATGTTTTGGGTAAGGGATGTTACCGGTGGCATCATGGACCCGTGCACCCGTAGACTGCGCTCTCTTTCTGTGCATGCCCGGGTGGCACTGCAAATGTGTGCATTATGCTTTGGGTAATGGATGTTACCGGTGGCATCCTGGACCCGTGGAGCAGTACACTGCGCTCTCTTTCTGTGCATGCCCGTGTGGCACTGTGAATGTGTGCATTATGCTTTGGGTAAGGGATGTTACCGGTGGCATCATGGACCCGTGGAGCAGTAGACTCTGCTCTCTTTCTGTGCATGCCCGTGTGGCAGTGTGAATGTGTGCATTATGCTTTGGGTAAGGGATGTTACCGGTGGCATCATGGACCCGTGGAGCAGTAGACTGTGCTCTCTTTCTGGCCATGCCCGTGTGGCACTGTGAATGTGTGCATTATGCTTTGGGTAAGGGATGTTACCGGTGGCATCCTGGACCCGTGCAGCAGTAGGCTGCGTTCTCTTTCTGTGCATACCCGTGTGGCACTGTGAATGTGTGCATTATGCTTTGGGTACGGGATGTTACCGGTGGCATCATGGACCCGTGGAGCAGTAGACTGCGCTCTCTTTCTCTGCATGCCCGGGTGGGACTGTAAATGTGTGCATTATGCTTTGGGTAAGGGATGTTACCGGTGGCATCATGGACCCGTGCACCAGTAGACTGCGCTCTCTTTCTGTGCATGCCCAGGTGGCACTGTAAATGTGTGCATTATGCTTTGGGTAAGGGATGTTACCGGTGGCATCCTGGGCCCGTGGAGCAGTAGACTGCGCTCTCTTTCTGTGCATGCCCGTGTGGCACTGTGAATGTGTGCATTATGCTTTGGGTAAGGGATGTTACCGGTGGCATCATGGACCTGTGGAGCAGTAGACTGTGCTCTCTTTCTGTGCATGCCCGTGTGGCACTGTGAATGTGTGCATTATGCTTTGGGTACAGGATGTTACCGGTGGCATCCTGGACTGGTGGAGCAGTAGACTGCGCTCTCTTTCTGGCCATGCCCGTGTGGCATTGTGAATGTGTGTATTATGCTTTGGGTACAGGATGTTACCTGTGGCATCCTGGACCGGTACAGCAGTAGACTGCGCTCTCTTTCTGGCCATGCCCGTGTGGCACTGTGAATGTGTGCATTATGCTTTGGGTAAGGGATGTTACCGGTGGCAAAATGGACCCGTGGAGCAGTAGACTGCGCTCTCTTTCTGGCCATGCCCGTGTGGCACTGTGAATGTGTGTATTATGCTTTGGGTACAGGATGTTACCGGTGGGATCCTGGACCGGTGGAGCAGCAGACTGCGCTCTCTTTCTGGCCATGCCCGTGCGGCATTGTGAATGTGTGTATTATGCTTTGGGTACAGGATGATACCGGTGGCATCCTGGACCGGTGGAGCAGTAGACTGCGCTCTCTTTCTGGCCATGCCCGTGTGGCACTGTGAATGTGTCCATTATGCTTTGGGTAAGGGATGTTACCGGTGGCAACAGGGACCCGTGGAGCAGTAGTCTGCGCTCTCTTTCTGGCCATGCCCGTGTGGCACTGTGAATGTGTGCATTATGCTTTGGGTAAGGGATGTTACCGGTGACAACATGGACCCGTGGAGCAGTAGACTGTGCTCTCATTCTGTGCATGCCTGTGTGGCACTGTGAATGTGTGAATTATGCTCTGGGTACGGGATGTTACCGGTGGCATCATGGACCCGTGGAGCAGTAGACTGTGTTCTCTTTCTGGCCATGCCCGTGTGGCACTGTGAATGTGTGCATTATGCTTTGGGTAAGGGATGTTACTGGTGGCCTCCTGGACCCGTGGAGCAGTAGACTGCTCTCTCTTTCTGTGCATGCCCGCATGGCCCTGTGAATGTGTGCATTATGCTATGGGTAAGGGATGTTACTGGTGGCATCCTGGACCCATGGAGCAGTAGACTGCACTCTCTTTCTGGCCATGCCTGTGTGGCACTGTGAATGTGTGCATTATGCTTTGGGTACGGGATGTGAGCAGTGGCATCATGGACCCGTGCACCAGTAGACTGCGCTCTCTTTCTGTGCATGCCCGGGTGGCACTGTAAATGTGTGCATTTTGCTTTTGGTAAGGGATGTTACCGGTGGCATCCTGGAGCCATGGAGCAGTAGACTGCGCTCTCTTTCTGTGCATGCCCGTGTGGCACTGTGAATGTGTGCACTATGCTTTGGGTAAGGGATGTTACCAGTGGCATCATGGACCTGTGGAGCAGTAGACTGCGCTCTCTTTCTGTGCATGCCCGTGTGGCACTGTGAAAGTGTGCATTATGCTTTGGGTAAGGGATGTTACCGGTGGCATCCTGGACCCGTGGAGCAGTAGACTGCGCTCTCTTTCTGTGCATGCCCGGGTGGCACTGTGAATGTGTGCATTATGCTTGGGGTATGGGATGTGAGCAGTGGCATCCTGGACCCATGGAGCAGTAGACTGCGCTCTCTTTCTGTGCATGCCCGTGTGGCACTGTGAATGTGTGCATTATGCTTTGGGTAAGGGATGTTACCGGTGGCATCATGGTCCTGTGGAGCAGTAGACTGTGCTCTCTTTCTGTGCATGCCCGTGTGGCACTGTGAATGTGTGCATTATGCTTTGGGTAAGGGATGTTACCGGTGGCATCATGGACCCGTGCACCAGTAGACTGCGCTCTCTTTCTGTGCATGCCCGGGTGGCACTGTAAATGTGTGCATTATGCTTTGGGTAAGGGATGTTACCGGTGGCATCCTGGACCCGTGGAGCAGTAGACTGCGCTCTCTTTCTGTGCATGCCCGTGTGGCACTGTGAATGTGTGCATTATGCTTTGGGTAAGGGATGTTACCGGTGACAACATGGACCCGTGGAGCAGTAGACTGTGCTCTCATTCTGTGCATGCCTGCGTGGCACTGTGAATGTGTGAATTATGCTCTGGGTACGGGATGTTACCGGTGGCATCCTGGACCGGTGGAGCAGTAGACTGTGCTCTCTTTCTGGCCATGCCCGTGTGGCACTGTGAATGTGTGCATTATGCTTTGGGTAAGGGATGTTACCGGTGACAACATGGACCCGTGGAGCAGTAGACTGTGCTCTCATTCTGTGCATGCCTGCGTGGCACTGTGAATGTGTGAATTATGCTCTGGGTACGGGATGTTACCGGTGGCATCATGGACCCGTGGAGCAGTAGACTGTGTTCTCTTTCTGGCCATGCCCGTGTGGCACTGTGAATGTGTGCATTATGCTTTGGGTAAGGGATGTTACTGGTGGCCTCCTGGACCCGTGGAGCAGTAGACTGCTCTCTCTTTCTGTGCATGCCCGCATGGCCCTGTGAATGTGTGCATTATGCTATGGGTAAGGGATGTTACTGGTGGCATCCTGGACCCATGGAGCAGTAGACTGCACTCTCTTTCTGTGCATGCCCGTGTGGCACTGTAAATGTGTGCATTATGCTTTGGGTACGGGATGTGAGCAGTGGCATCATGGACCCGTGCACCAGTAGACTGCGCTCTCTTTCTGTGCATGCCCGGGTGGCACTGTAAATGTGTGCATTTTGCTTTTGGTAAGGGATGTTACCGGTGGCATCCTGGAGCCATGGAGCAGTAGACTGCGCTCTCTTTCTGTGCATGCCCGTGTGGCACTGTGAATGTGTGCACTATGCTTTGGGTAAGGGATGTTACCAGTGGCATCATGGACCTGTGGAGCAGTAGACTGCGCTCTCTTTCTGTGCATGCCCGTGTGGCACTGTGAAAGTGTGCATTATGCTTTGGGTAAGGGATGTTACCGGTGGCATCCTGGACCCGTGGAGCAGTACACTGCGCTCTCTTTCTGTGCATGCCCGGGTGGCACTGTGAATGTGTGCATTATGCTTGGGGTATGGGATGTGAGCAGTGGCATCCTGGACCCGTGGAGCAGTAGACTGCGCTCTCTTTCTGTGCATGCCCGTGTGGCACTGTGAATGTGTGCATTATGCTTTGGGTAAGGGATGTTACCGGTGGCATCATGGTCCTGTGGAGCAGTAGACTGTGCTCTCTTTCTGTGCATGCCCGTGTGGCACTGTGAATGTGTGCATTATGCTTTGGGAAACGGATGTTACCGGTGGCATCATGGACCCGTGCACCAGTAGACTGCGCTCTCTTTCTGTGCATGCCCGGGTGGCACTGTAAATGTGTGCATTATGCTTTGGGTAAGGGATGTTACCGGTGGCATCCTGGACCCGTGGAGCAGTAGACTGCGCTCTCTTTCTGTGCATGCCCGTGTGGCACTGTGAATGTGTGCATTATGCTTTGGGTAAGGGATGCTACCGGTGGCATCATGGACCCGTGGAGCAGTAGACTTTGCTCTCTTTCTGTGCATGCCCGTGTGGCACTGTGAATGTGTGCATTATGCTTTGGGTACGGGATGTGAGCAGTTGCATCATGGACCCGTGCACCAGTAGACTGCGCTCTCTTTCTGTGCATGCCCGGGTGGCACTGTAAATGTGTGCATTATGCTTTGGGTAAGGGATGTTACTGGTGGCATCCTGGACCCGTGGAGCAGGAGACTGTGCTCTCTTTCGGTGCATGCCCGTGTGGCACTGTGAATGTGTGCATTATGCTTTGGGTAAGGGATGTTACCGGTGGCATCATGGACCTGTGGAGCAGTAGACTGTGCTCTCTTTCTGTGCATGCCCGTGTGGCACTGTGAATGTGTGCATTATGCTTTGGGTAAGGGATGTTACCGGTGGCATCATAGACCCGTGGAGCAGTAGACTGTGCTCTCTTTCTGTGCATACCCATGTGGCACTGTGAATGTGTGCATTATGCTTTGGGTACGGGATGTGAGCAGTGGCATCATCGACCCGTGCAGCAGTAGACTGCGCTCTCTTTCTGTGCATGCCCGGGTGGCACTGTGAATGTGTGCATTATGCTTTGGGTAAGGGATGTTACCGGTGGCATCCTGGACCCGTAGAGCAGGAGACTGCGCTCTCTTTCTGTGCATGCCCGGGTGGCACAGTGAATGTGTGCATTATGCTTTGAGTAAGGGATGTTACCGGTGGCATCCTGGACCTGTGGAGCAGTAGACTGCGCTCTCTTGCTGTGCATGCCTGTGTGGCACTGTGAATGTGTGCATTATGCTTTGGGTAAGGGATGTTACCGGTGGCATCATAGACCCGTGGAGCAGTAGACTGTGCTCTCTTTCTGTGCATACCCATGTGGCACTGTGAATGTGTGCATTATGCTTTGGGTACGGGATGTGAGCGGTGGCATCATGGACCCGTGCAGCAGTAGACTGCGCTCTCTTTCTGTGCATGCCCGGCTGGCACTGTGAATGTGTGCATTATGCTTTGGGTAAGGGATGTTACCGGTGGCATCATGGACCCGTGCAGCAGTAGACTGCGCTCTCTTTCTGTGCATGCCCGGGTGGCACTGTGAATGTGTGCATTATGCTTTGGGTAAGGGATGTTACCGGTGGCATCCTGGACCCGTGGAGCAGTAGACTGCGGTCTCTTTCAGTGCATGCTTGTGTGGCACTGTGAATGTGTGCATTATGCTTTGGGTACGGGATGTTACCGGTGGCATCATGGACCCGTGGAGCAGTAGACTGCGCTCTCTTTCTGTGCATGCCCGTGTGGCACTGTGAATGTGTGCATTATGCTTTGGGTACGGGATGTGAGCAGTGGCATCATGGACCCGTGCAGCAGTAGACTGCGCTCTCTTTCTGTGCATGCCCGGGTGGCACTGTGAATGTGTGCATTAGCTTTGGGTAAGGGATGTTACCGGTGGCATCATGGACCCGTGGAGCAGTAGACTGCGCTCTCTGTCTGGCCATGCCCGTGTGGCGCTGTGAATGTGTGCATTATGCTTTGGGTAAGGGATGTTACCGGTGGCATCATGGACTCGTGGAGCAGTAGACTGCGCTCTTTCGGTGCATGCTTGTGTTGTACTGTGAATGTGTGCATTATGCTATAGGTAAGGGATGTTACCGGTGGCATTCTGGACCCGTGAAGCAGTAGACTGCGCTCTCTTTCGGTGCATGCGTGTGTGTCACTGTGAATGTGTGCATTATGCTTTGGGTACGGGATGTTACTGGTGGCATCATGGACCCGTGGAGCAGTAGACTGCGCTCTCTTTCTGTGCATGCCTGTGTGGCACTGTGAATGTGTGCATTATGCTTTGGGTAAGGGATGTTACCGGTGGCATCCTGGACCCGTGGAGCAGTAGACTGCGCTCTCTTTCTGGCCATGCCCGTGTGGCAGTGTGAATGTGTGCATTATGCTCTGGGTACGGGATGTTAGCAGTGGCATCATGGACCCTTGGAGCAGTAGACTGCGCTCTCTTTCTGTGCATGCCTGTGTGGCACTGTGAATGTGTGCATTATGCTTTGGATACGGGATGTTACCGGTTGCATCCTGGACCCATGGAGCAGGAGACTGTGCTCTCTTTCGGTGCATGCCTGTGTGGCACTGTGAATGTGTGCATTATGCTTTGGGTAAGGGATGTTACCAGTGGCATCATGGACCCGTGGAGCAGTAGACTGCGCTCTCTTTCTGTGCATGCTTGTGTGGCACTGTGAATGTGTACATTATGCTTTGGGTAAGGGATGTTACCGGTGGCATCATGGACCCCTGGAGCAGTAGACTGCACTCTCTTTCTGTGCATGCTTGTGTGGCACTGTGAATGTGTACATTATGCTTTGGGTAAGGGATGTTACCGGTGGCATCATGGACCCGTGGAGCAGTAGACTGCACTCTCTTTCTATGCATGCCCGTGTGGCACTGTGAATGTGGGCATTATGCTTTGGGTACGGGATGTTAGCAGTGGCATCCTGGACCCGTGAAGCAGTAGACTGCACTCTCTTTCTATGCATGCCCTTGTGGCACTGTGAATGTGGGCATTATGCTTTGGGGACGGGATGTTACCGGTGGCATCATGGGCCCCCGGAGCAGTAGACTGCACTCTCTTTCTGTGCATGCCCGTGTGGCACTGTGAATTTGTGCATTATGCTTTGGGTACGGGATGTGAGCAGTGGCAACCTGGACCCGTCTAGCAGTAGACTGCGCTCTCTTTCGGTTCATGCCTGTGTGGCACTGTGAATGTGTGCATTATGCTTTGGGTAAGGGATGTTACTGGTGGCATCATGGACCCGTGGAGCAGTAGATGCGCTCTCTTTCTGTGCATGCCCGTGTGGCACTGTGAATGTGTGCATTATGCTTTGGGTAAGGGATGTTACCGGTGGCATCATGGACCCGTGGAGCAGTAGACTGCGCTCTCTTTCTGTGCATGCCTGTGTGGCACTGTGACTGTGTGCATTATGCTTTGGGTACGGGATGTTAGCAGTGGCATCCTGGACCCGTGAAGCAGTAGACTGCGCTCTCTTTCTGTGCATACCCATGTGGCACTGTGAATGTGTGCATTATGCTTTGGGTAAGGGATGTTACCGGTGGCATCCTGGACCCGTGGAGCAGTAGACTGCGCTCTCTTTCTGTGCATGCCCGGGTGGCACTGTAAATGTGTGCATTATGCTTTGGGCACGGGATGTTACCGGTGGCATCATGGACCCGTGGAGCAGTAGACTGCGCACTCTTTCTGTGCATGCCCGTGTGGCACTGTGAATGTGTGCATTATGCTTTTGGTACGGGATGTTACCAGTGGCATCCTGGACCCGTGGAGCAGTAGACTGTGCTCTCTTTCTGGCCATACCTGTGTGGCACTGTGAATGTGTGCATTGTGCTTTGGGTACGGGGTGTTAGCAGTGGCATCCTGGACCCGTGGGGCAGTAGACTGCACTCTCTTTCAGTGCATGCTTGTGTGGCACTGTGAATGTGTGCATTATGCTCTGGGTACGGGATGTTACCGATGGCATCCTGGACCCGTGGAGCAGTAGACTGTGCTCTCTTTCAGTGCATGCTTGTGTGGCACTGTGAATGTGTGCATTATGCTTTGGGTAAGGGATGTTAGCAGTGGCATCCTGGACCCATGGAGCAGTAGACTGCGCTCTCTTTCTGTGCATGCCTGTGTGGCACTGTGAATGTGTGCATTATGCTTTGGTTACGGGATGTTACCAGTGGCATCCTGGACCCGTGGAGCAGTAGACTGCGCTCTCTTTCTGGCCCTGCCCGTGTGGCACTGTGAATGTGTGCATTGTGCTTTGGGTACAGGGTGTTAGCAGTGGCATCCTGGACCCGTGGAGCAGTATACTGCGTTCTCTTTCAGTGCATGCTTGTGTGGCACTGTGAATGTGTGCATTGTGCTTTGGATACGGGATGTTACCGGTGGCATCATGGACCCGTGGAGCAGTAGACTGCGCTCTCTTTCTGTGCATGCCCGTGTGGCAATGTGAATGTGTGCATTATGCTTTGGGTACGGGATGTTACCGGTGGCATCAGGGACCCGTGGAGCAGTAGACTGCGCTCTCTTTCTGGCCATGCCTGCGTGGCACTGTGAATGTGTGCATTGTGCTTTGGGTACGGGATGTTAGCAGTGGCATCCTGGACCCGTGGAGCTGTAGACTGCGCTCTCTTTCAGTGCATACTTGTGTGGCACTGTGAATGTGTGCATTATGCTCTGGGTACGGGATGTTACCGATGGCATCCTGGACCCGTGGAGCAGTAGACTGTGCTCTCTTTCAGTGCATGCTTGTGTGGCACTGTGAATGTGTGCATGTGCTTTGGGTACGGGATGTTACCGGTGGCATCATGGACCCTTGGAGCAGTAGACTGTGCTCTCATTCTGTGCATGCCTGCGTGGCACTGTGAATGTGTGCATTATGCTTTGGGTACGGGATGTGAGCAGTGGCATCATGGACCTGTGGAGCAGTAGACTGCGCTCTCTTTCTGGCCCTGCCCGTGTGGCACTGTGAATGTGTGCATTGTGCTTTGGGTACGGGATGTTAGCAGTGGCATCCTGGACCCGTGGAGCTGTAGACTGCGCTCTCTTTCAGTGCATACTTGTGTGGCACTGTGAATGTGTGCATTATGCTCTGGGTACGGGATGTTACCGGTGGCATCCTGGACCCGTGCACCAGTAGACTGCGCTCTCTTTCTGTGCATGCCCGGGTGGCACTGTACATGTGTGCATTATGCTTTGGGTAAGGGATGTTACCGGTGGCATCCTGGACCCGTGGAGCAGTACACTGCGCTCTCTTTCTGTGCATGCCCGTGTGGCACTGTGAATGTGTGCATTATGCTTTGGGTAAGGGATGTTACCGGTGGCATCATGGACCCGTGGAGCAGTAGACTCTGCTCTCTTTCTGTGCATACCCGTTTGGCACTGTGAATGTGTGCATTATGCTTTGGGTAAGGGATGTTACCGGTGGCATGATGGACCCGTGGAGCAGTAGACGGCGCTCTCTTTCTGTGCATGCCTGGGTGGCACTGTGAATGTGTGCATAATGCTTGGGGTATGGGATGTGAGCAGTGGCATCCTGGACCCGTGGAGCAGTAGACTGCGCTCTCTTTCTGGCCCTGCCCGTGTGGCACTGTGAATGTGTGCATTGTGCTTTGGGTACGGGGTGTTAGCAGTGGCATCCTGGACCCGTGGAGCAGTATACTGCGTTCTCTTTCAGTGCATGCTTGTGTGGCACTGTGAATGTGTGCATTATGCTCTGGGTACGGGATGTTACCGATGGCATCCTGGACCCGTGGAGCAGTAGACTGCGCTCTCTTTCTGTGCATGCCAGTGTGGCAATGTGAATGTGTGCATTATGCTTTGGGTACGGGATGTTACCGGTGGCATCAGGGACCCGTGGAGCAGTAGACTGCGCTCTCTTTCTGGCCATGCCTGCGTGGCACTGTGAATGTGTGCATTGTGCTTTGGGTACGGGATGTTAGCAGTGGCATCCTGGAAACGTGGAGCTGTAGACTGCGCTCTCTTTCAGTGCATGCTTGTGTGGCACTGTGAATGTGTGCATTATGCTCTGGGTACGGGATGTTACCAATGGCATCCTGGACACATGGAGCAGTAGACTGTGCTCTCTTTCAGTGCATGCTTGTGTGGCACTGTGAATGTGTGCATGTGCTTTGGGTACGGGATGTTACCGGTGGCATCATGGACCCTTGGAGCAGTAGACTGTGCTCTCATTCTGTGCATGCCTGCGTGGCACTGTGAATGTGTGCATTATGCTTTGGGTACGGGATGTGAGCAGTGGCATCATGGACCTGTGGAGCAGTAGACTGCGCTCTCTTTCTGGCCATGCCCGGGTGGCACTTTGAATGTGTGCATTATGCTTTGGGTAAGGGATGTTACCGGTGGCATCCTGGACCTGTGCACCAGTAGACTGCGCTCTCTTTCTGTGCATGCCCGGGTGGCACTGTACATGTGTGCATTATGCTTTGGGTAAGGGATGTTACTGGTGGCATCCTGGACCCGTGGAGCAGTAGACTGTGCTCTCTTTCTGTGCATGCCCGTGTGGCACTGTGAATGTGTGCATTATGCTTTGGGTAAGGGATGTTACCGGTGGCATCATCGACCCGTGGAGCAGTAGACTCTGCTCTCTTTCTGTGCATACCTGTTTGGCACTGTGAATGTGTGCATTATGCTTTGGGTAAGGGATGTTACCGGTGGCATCATGGACCCGTGGAGCAGTAGACTGCGCTCTCTTTCTGTGCATGCCTGGGTGGCACTGTGAATGTGTGCATAATGCTTGGGGTATGGGATGTTACTGGTGGCATCCTGGACCCGTGGAGCAGTAGACTGCGCTCTCTTTCTGTGCATGCCCGTGTGGCACTGTGAATGTGTGCATTATGCTTTGGGTAAGGGATGTTACCGGTGGCATCATCGACCCGTGGAGCAGTAGACTCTGCTCTCTTTCTGTGCATACCTGTTTGGCACTGTGAATGTGTGCATTATGCTTTGGGTAAGGGATGTTACCGGTGGCATCATGGACCCGTGGAGCAGTAGACTGCGCTCTCTTTCTGTGCATGCCTGGGTGGCACTGTGAATGTGTGCATTATGCTTTGTGTAAGGGATGTTACCGGTGGCATCATGGACCTGTGGAGCAGTAGACTGTGCTCTCTTTCTGTGCATGCACGTGTGGCTCTGTGAATGTGTGCATTATGTTTTGGGTAAGGGATGTTACCGGTGGCATCATGGACCCGTGCACCAGTAGACTGCGCACTCTTTCTGTGCATGCCCGGGTGGCACTGTGAATGTGTGCATAATGCTTGGGGTATGGGATGTTACTGGTGGCATCCTGGACCCGTGGAGCAGTAGACTGCGCTCTCTTTCTGTGCATGCCCGTGTGGCACTGTGAATGTGTGCATTATGCTTTGGGTAAGGGATGTTACCGGTGGCATCATCGACCCGTGGAGCAGTAGACTCTGCTCTCTTTCTGTGCATGCCTGGGTGGCACTGTGAATGTGTGCATTGTGCTTTGGGTACAGGGTGTTAGCAGTGGCATCCTGGACCCGTGGAGCAGTATACTGCGTTCTCTTTCAGTGCATGCTTGTGTGGCACTGTGAATGTGTGCATTGTGCTTTGGATACGGGATGTTACCGGTGGCATCATGGACCCGTGGAGCAGTAGACTGCGCTCTCTTTCTGTGCATGCCCGTGTGGCAATGTGAATGTGTGCATTATGCTTTGGGTACGGGATGTTACCGGTGGCATCAGGGACCCGTGGAGCAGTAGACTGCGCTCTCTTTCTGGCCATGCCTGCGTGGCACTGTGAATGTGTGCATTGTGCTTTGGGTACGGGATGTTAGCAGTGGCATCCTGGACCCGTGGAGCTGTAGACTGCGCTCTCTTTCAGTGCATACTTGTGTGGCACTGTGAATGTGTGCATTATGCTCTGGGTACGGGATGTTACCGATGGCATCCTGGACCCGTGGAGCAGTAGACTGTGCTCTCTTTCAGTGCATGCTTGTGTGGCACTGTGAATGTGTGCATGTGCTTTGGGTACGGGATGTTACCGGTGGCATCATGGACCCTTGGAGCAGTAGACTGTGCTCTCATTCTGTGCATGCCTGCGTGGCACTGTGAATGTGTGCATTATGCTTTGGGTACGGGATGTGAGCAGTGGCATCATGGACCTGTGGAGCAGTAGACTGCGCTCTCTTTCTGGCCCTGCCCGTGTGGCACTGTGAATGTGTGCATTGTGCTTTGGGTACGGGATGTTAGCAGTGGCATCCTGGACCCGTGGAGCTGTAGACTGCGCTCTCTTTCAGTGCATACTTGTGTGGCACTGTGAATGTGTGCATTATGCTCTGGGTACGGGATGTTACCGGTGGCATCCTGGACCCGTGCACCAGTAGACTGCGCTCTCTTTCTGTGCATGCCCGGGTGGCACTGTACATGTGTGCATTATGCTTTGGGTAAGGGATGTTACCGGTGGCATCCTGGACCCGTGGAGCAGTACACTGCGCTCTCTTTCTGTGCATGCCCGTGTGGCACTGTGAATGTGTGCATTATGCTTTGGGTAAGGGATGTTACCGGTGGCATCATGGACCCGTGGAGCAGTAGACTCTGCTCTCTTTCTGTGCATACCCGTTTGGCACTGTGAATGTGTGCATTATGCTTTGGGTAAGGGATGTTACCGGTGGCATGATGGACCCGTGGAGCAGTAGACGGCGCTCTCTTTCTGTGCATGCCTGGGTGGCACTGTGAATGTGTGCATAATGCTTGGGGTATGGGATGTGAGCAGTGGCATCCTGGACCCGTGGAGCAGTAGACTGCGCTCTCTTTCTGGCCCTGCCCGTGTGGCACTGTGAATGTGTGCATTGTGCTTTGGGTACGGGGTGTTAGCAGTGGCATCCTGGACCCGTGGAGCAGTATACTGCGTTCTCTTTCAGTGCATGCTTGTGTGGCACTGTGAATGTGTGCATTATGCTCTGGGTACGGGATGTTACCGATGGCATCCTGGACCCGTGGAGCAGTAGACTGCGCTCTCTTTCTGTGCATGCCAGTGTGGCAATGTGAATGTGTGCATTATGCTTTGGGTACGGGATGTTACCGGTGGCATCAGGGACCCGTGGAGCAGTAGACTGCGCTCTCTTTCTGGCCATGCCTGCGTGGCACTGTGAATGTGTGCATTGTGCTTTGGGTACGGGATGTTAGCAGTGGCATCCTGGAAACGTGGAGCTGTAGACTGCGCTCTCTTTCAGTGCATGCTTGTGTGGCACTGTGAATGTGTGCATTATGCTCTGGGTACGGGATGTTACCAATGGCATCCTGGACACATGGAGCAGTAGACTGTGCTCTCTTTCAGTGCATGCTTGTGTGGCACTGTGAATGTGTGCATGTGCTTTGGGTACGGGATGTTACCGGTGGCATCATGGACCCTTGGAGCAGTAGACTGTGCTCTCATTCTGTGCATGCCTGCGTGGCACTGTGAATGTGTGCATTATGCTTTGGGTACGGGATGTGAGCAGTGGCATCATGGACCTGTGGAGCAGTAGACTGCGCTCTCTTTCTGGCCATGCCCGGGTGGCACTGTGAATGTGTGCATTATGCTTTGGGTAAGGGATGTTACCGGTGGCATCCTGGACCTGTGCACCAGTAGACTGCGCTCTCTTTCTGTGCATGCCCGGGTGGCACTGTACATGTGTTCATTATGCTTTGGGTAAGGGATGTTACTGGTGGCATCCTGGACCCGTGGAGCAGTAGACTGTGCTCTCTTTCTGTGCATGCCCGTGTGGCACTGTGAATGTGTGCATTATGCTTTGGGTAAGGGATGTTACCGGTGGCATCATCGACCCGTGGAGCAGTAGACTCTGCTCTCTTTCTGTGCATACCTGTTTGGCACTGTGAATGTGTGCATTATGCTTTGGGTAAGGGATGTTACCGGTGGCATCATGGACCCGTGGAGCAGTAGACTGCGCTCTCTTTCTGTGCATGCCTGGGTGGCACTGTGAATGTGTGCATAATGCTTGGGGTATGGGATGTTACTGGTGGCATCCTGGACCCGTGGAGCAGTAGACTGCGCTCTCTTTCTGTGCATGCCCGTGTGGCACTGTGAATGTGTGCATTATGCTTTGGGTAAGGGATGTTACCGGTGGCATCATCGACCCGTGGAGCAGTAGACTCTGCTCTCTTTCTGTGCATACCTGTTTGGCACTGTGAATGTGTGCATTATGCTTTGGGTAAGGGATGTTACCAGTGGCATCATGGACCCGTGGAGCAGTAGACTGCGCTCTCTTTCTGTGCATGCCTGGGTGGCACTGTGAATGTGTGCATTATGCTTTGTGTAAGGGATGTTACCGGTGGCATCATGGATCTGTGGAGCAGTAGACTGTGCTCTCTTTCTGTGCATGCACGTGTGGCTCTGTGAATGTGTGCATTATGTTTTGGGTAAGGGATGTTACCGGTGGCATCATGGACCCGTGCACCAGTAGACTGCGCACTCTTTCTGTGCATGCCCGGGTGGCACTGTAAATGTGTGCATTATGCTTTGGGTAATGGATGTTACCGGTGGCATCCTGGACCCGTGGAGCAGTAGACTGCGCTCTCTTTCTGTGCATGCCCGTGTGGCACTGTGAATGTGTGCATTATGCTTTGGGTAAGGGATGTTACCGGTGGCATCATGGACCCGTGGAGCAGTAGACTGTGCTCTCTTTCTGGCCATGCCCGTGTGGCACTGTGAATGTGTGCATTATGCTTTGGGTAAGGGATGTTACCGGTGGCATCCTGGACCCGTGCAGCAGTAGACTGCGTTCTCTTTCTGTGCATACCCGTGTGGCACTGTGAATGTGTGCATTATGCTTTGGGTACGGGATGTGAGCAGTGGCATCATGGACCCGTGCACCAGTAGACTGCGCTCTCTTTCTGTGCATGCCCGGGTGGCACTGTAAATGTGTGCATTATGCTTTGGGTAAGGGATGTTACCGGTGGTATCCTGGGCCCGTGGAGCAGTAGACTGCGCTCTCTTTCTGTGCATTCCCGTGTGGCACTGTGAATGTGTGCATTATGCTTTGGGTACAGGATGTTACCGGTGGCATCCTGGACCGGTGGAGCAGTAGACTGCGCTCTCTTTCTGGCCATGCCCGTGTGGCATTGTGAATGTGTGTATTATGCTTTGGGTACAGGATGTTACCTGTGGCATCCTGGACCGGTACAGCAGTAGACTGCGCTCTCTTTCTGGCCATGCCCGTGTGGCACTGTGAATGTGTGCATTATGCTTTGGGTAAGGGATGTTACCGGTGGCAACATGGACCCGTGGAGCAGTAGACTGCGCTCTCTTTCTGGCCATGCCCGTGTGGCACTGTGAATGTGTGTATTATGCTTTGGGTACAGGATGTTACCGGTGGCATCCTGGACCGGTGGAGCAGTAGACTGCGCTCTCTTTCTGGCCATGCCCGTGCGGCATTGTGAATGTGTGTATTATGCTTTGGGTACAGGATGTTACCGGTGGCATCCTGGACCGGTGGAGCAGTAGACTGCGCTCTCTTTCTGGCCATGCCCGTGTGGCACTGTGAATGTGTGCATTATGCTTTGGGTAAGGGATGTTACCGGTGGCAACATGGACCCGTGGAGCAGTAGACTGCGCTCTCTTTCTGGCCATGCCCATGTGGCACTGTGAATGTGTGTATTATGCTTTGGGTACAGGATGTTACCGGTGGCATCCTGGACCGGTGGAGCAGTAGACTGCGCTCTCTTTCTGGCCATGCCCGTGTGGCACTGTGAATGTGTGCATTATGCTTTGGGTAAGGGATGTTACCGGTGACAACATGGACCCGTGGAGCAGTAGACTGTGCTCTCATTCTGTGCATGCCTGCGTGGCACTGTGAATGTGTGAATTATGCTCTGGGTACGGGATGTTACCAGTGGCATCATGGACCCGTGGAGCAGTAGACTGTGTTCTCTTTCTGGCCATGCCCGTGTGGCACTATGAATGTGTGCATTATGCTTTGGGTAAGGGATGTTACTGGTGGCCTCCTGGACCCGTGGAGCAGTAGACTGCTCTCTCTTTCTGTGCATGCCCGCATGGCCCTGTGAATGTGTGCATTATGCTATGGGTAAGGGATGTTACTGGTGGCATCCTGGACCCGTGCAGCAGTAGACTGCACTCTCTTTCTGGCCATGCCTGTGTGGCACTGTGAATGTGTGCATTATGCTTTGGGTACGGGATGTGAGCAGTGGCATCATGGACCCGTGCACCAGTAGACTGCGCTCTCTTTCTGTGCATGCCCGGGTGGCACTGTAAATGTGTGCATTTTGCTTTTGGTAAGGGATGTTACCGGTGGCATCCTGGAGCCGTGGAGCAGTAGACTGCGCTCTCTTTCTGTGCATGCCCGTGTGGCACTGTGAATGTGTGCACTATGCTTTGGGTAAGGGATGTTACCAGTGGCATCATGGACCTGTGGAGCAGTAGACTGCGCTCTCTTTCTGTGCATGCCCGTGTGGCACTGTGAAAGTGTGCATTATGCTTTGGGTAAGGGATGTTACCGGTGGCATCCTGGACCCGTGGAGCAGTAGACTGCGCTCTCTTTCTGTGCATGCCCGGGTGGCACTGTGAATGTGTGCATTATGCTTGGGGTATGGGATGTGAGCAGTGGCATCCTGGACCCGTGGAGCAGTAGACTGCGCTCTCTTTCTGTGCATGCCCGTGTGGCACTGTGAATGTGTGCATTATGCTTTGGGTAAGGGATGTTACCGGTGGCATCATGGTCCTGTGGAGCAGTAGACTGTGCACTCTTTCTGTGCATGCCCGTGTGGCACTGTGAATGTGTGCATTATGCTTTGGGTAAGGGATGTTACCGGTGGTATCATGGACCCGTGCACCAGTAGACTGCGCTCTCTTTCTGTGCATGCCCGGGTGGCACTGTAAATGTGTGCATTATGCTTTGGGTAAGGGATGTTACCGGTGGCATCCTGGACCCGTGGAGCAGTAGACTGCGCTCTCTTTCTGTGCATGCCCGTGTGGCACTGTGAATGTGTGCATTATGCTTTGGGTAAGGGATGCTACTGGTGGCATCATGGACCCATGGAGCAGTAGACTTTGCTCTCTTTCTGTGGATGCCCGTGTGGCACTGTGAATGTGTGCATTATGCTTTGGATAAGGGCTGTTACCGGTGGCATCATGGACCCGTGAAGCAGTAGACTGTGCTCTCTTTCTGGCCATGCCCGTGTGGCACTGTGAATGTGTGCATTATGCTTTGGGTAAGGGATGTTACCGGTGGCATCCTGGACCCGTGCAGCAGTAGACTGCGTTCTCTTTCTGTGCATACCCGTGTGGCACTGTGAATGTGTGCATTATGCTTTGGGTATGGGATGTGAGCAGTTGCATCATGGACCCGTGCACCAGTAGACTGCGCTCTCTTTCTGTGCATGCCCGGGTGGCACTGTAAATGTGTGCATTATGCTTTGGGTAAGGGATGTTACTGGTGGCATCCTGGACCCGTGGAGCAGGAGACTGTGCTCTCTTTCGGTGCATGCCCGTGTGGCACTGTGAATGTGTGCATTATGCTTTGGGTAAGGGATGTTACCGGTGGCATCATGGACCTGTGGAGCAGTAGACTGTGCTCTCTTTCTGTGCATGCCCGTGTGGCACTGTGAATGTGTGCATTATGCTTTGGGTAAGGGATGTTACCGGTGGCATCATAGACCCGTGGAGCAGTAGACTGTGCTCTCTTTCTGTGCATACCCATGTGGCACTGTGAATGTGTGCATTATGCTTTGGGTACGGGATGTGCGCAGTGGCATCATCGACCCGTGCAGCAGTAGACTGCGCTCTCTTTCTGTGCATGCCCGGGTGGCACTGTAAATGTGTGCATTATGCTTTGGGTAAGGGATGTTACCGGTGGCATCCTGGACCCGTGGAGCAGGAGACTGCGCTCTCTTTCTGTGCATGCCCGGGTGGCACAGTGAATGTGTGCATTATGCTTTGAGTAAGGGATGTTACCGGTGGCATCCTGGACCCGTGGAGCAGTAGACTGCGCTCTCTTGCTGTGCATGCCTGTGTGGCACTGTGAATGTGTGCATTATGCTTTGGGTAAGGGATGTTACCGGTGGCATCATAGACCCGTGGAGCAGTAGACTGTGCTCTCTTTCTGTGCATACCCATGTGGCACTGTGAATGTGTGCATTATGCTTTGGGTACGGGATGTGAGCAGTGGCATCATCGACCCGTGCAGCAGTAGACTGCGCTCTCTTTCTGTGCATGCCAGGGTGGCACTGTAAATGTGTGCATTATGCTTTGGGTAAGGGATGTTACCGGTGGCATCCTGGACCCGTGCAGCAGTAGACTGAGCTCTCTTGCTGTGCATGCCTGTGTGGCACTGTGAATGTGTGCATTATGCTTTGGGTAAGGGATGTTACCGGTGGCATCATGGACCGGTGCAGCAGTAGACTGCGCTCTCTTTCTGTGCATGCCCGGGTGGCACTGTGAATGTGTGCATTATGCTTTGGGTAAGGGATGTTACCGGTGGCATCCTGGACCCGTGGAGCAGTAGACTGCGGTCTCTTTCGGTGCATGCTTGTGTGGCACTGTGAACGTGTGCATTATGCTTTGGGTACGGGATGTTACCGGTGGCATCATGGACCCGTGGAGCAGTAGACTGCGCTCTCTTTCTGTGCATACCCGTGTGGCACTGTGAATGTGTGCATTAAGCTTTGGGTAAGGGATGTTACCGGTGGCATCATGGACCCGTGGAGCAGTAGACTGCGCTCTCTGTCTGGCCATGCCCGTGTGGCGCTGTGAATGTGTGCATTATGCTTTGGGTAAGGGATGTTACCGGTGGCATCCTGGACCCGTGGAGCAGTAGACTGCGCTCTCTTTCTGTGCATGCCCGTGTGGCACTGTGAATGTGTGCATTATGCTTTGGGTACGGGATGTGAGCAGTGGCATCATGGACCCGTGCAGCAGTAGACTGCGCTCTCTTTCTGTGCATGCCCGGGTGGCACTGTGAATGTGTGCATTATGCTTTGGGTAAGGGATGTTACCGGTGGCATCATGGACTCGTGGAGCAGTAGACTGCGCTATTTCGGTGCATGCTTGTGTTGTACTGTGAATGTGTGCATTATGCTTTGGGTAAGGGATGTTACCAGTGGCATCCTGGACCCGTGAAGCAGTAGACTGCGCTCTCTTTCTGTGCATGCGTGTGTGTCACTGTGAATGTGTGCATTATGCTTTGGGTACGGGATGTTACTGGTGGCATCATGGACCCGTGGAGCAGTAGACTGCGCTCTCTTTCTGTGCATGCCTGTGTGGCACTGTGAATGTGTGCATTATGCTTTGGGTAAGGGATGTTACCGGTGGCATCCTGGACCCGTGGAGCAGTAGACTGCGCTCTCTTTCTGGCCATGCCCGTGTGGCACTGTGAATGTGTGCATTATGCTCTGGGTACGGGATGTTAGCAGTGGCATCATGGACCCTTGGAGCAGTAGACTGCGCTCTCTTTCTGTGCATGCCTGTGTGGCACTGTGAATGTGTGCATTATGCTTTGGATACGGGATGTTACCGGTTGCATCCTGGACCCGTGGAGCAGGAGACTGTGCTCTCTTTCGGTGCATGCCTGTGTGGCACTGTGAATGTGTGCATTATGCTTTGGGTACGGGATGTTAGCAGTGGCATCCTGGACCCGTGGAGCTGTAGACTGCGCTCTCTTTCGGTGCATGCTTGTGTGGCACTGTGAATGTGTGCATTATGCTTTGGGTAAGGGATGTTACCAGTGGCAACATGGACCCGTGGAGCAGTAGACTGCGCTCTCTTTCTGTGCATGCTTGTGTGGCACTGTGAATGTGTACATTATGCTTTGGGTAAGGGATGTTACCGGTGGCATCATGGACCCGTGGAGCAGTAGACTGCACTCTCTTTCTATGCATGCCCGTGTGGCACTGTGAATGTGGGCATTATGCTTTGGGTACGGGATGTTAGCAGTGGCATCCTGGACCCGTGAAGCAGTAGACTGCGCTCTCTTTCTATGCATGCCCGTGTGGCACTGTGAATGTGGGCATTATGCTTTGGGTACGGGATGTTAGCAGTGGCATCCTGGACCCGTGAAGCAGTAGACTGCACTCTCTTTCTGTGCATGCCCGTGTGGCACTGTGAATTTGTGCATTATGCTTTGGGTACGGGATGTGAGCAGTGGCAACCTGGACCCGTGGAGCAGTAGACTGCGCTCTCTTTCGGTTCATGCCTGTGTGGCACTGTGAATGTGTGCATTATGCTTTGGGTAAGGGATGTTACCGGTGGCATCATGGACCCGTGGAGCAGTAGACTGCGCTCTCTTTCTGTGCATGACCGTGTGGCACTGTGAATGTGTGCATTATGCTTTGGGTAAGGGATGTTACCGGTGGCATCATGGACCCGTGGAGCAGTAGACTGCGCTCTCTTTCTGTGCATGCCTGTGTGGCACTGTGAATGTGTGCATTATGCTTTGGGTACGGGATGTTAGCATTGGCATCCTGGACCCGTGGAGCAGTAGACTGCGCTCTCTTTCTGTGCATACCCATGTGGCACTGTGAAGGTGTGCATTATGCTTTGGGTAAGGGATGTTACCGGTGGCATCCTGGACCCGTGGAGCAGTAGACTGAGCTCTCTTTCTGTGCATGCCCGGGTGGCACTGTAAATGTGTGCATTATGCTTTGGGCACGGGATGTTACCGGTGGCATCATGGACCCGTGGAGCAGTAGACTGCGCTCTCTTTCTGTGCATGCCCGTGTGGCACTGTGAATGTGTGCATTATGCTTTGGGTACGGGATGTTACCAGTGGCATCCTGGACCCGTGGAGCAGTAGACTGCGCTCTCTTTCTGGCCATACCTGTGTGGCACTGTGAATGTGTGCATTGTGCTTTGGGTACGGGGTGTTAGCAGTGGCATCCTGGACCCGTGGGGCAGTAGACTGCACTCTCTTTCAGTGCATGCTTGTGTGGCACTGTGAATGTGTGCATTATGCTCTGGGTACGGGATGTTACCGATGGCATCCTGGACCCGTGGAGCAGTAGACTGTGCTCTCTTTCAGTGCATGCTTGTGTGGCACTGTGAATGTGTGCATTATGCTTTGGGTAACGGATGTTAGCAGTGGCATCCTGGACCCATGGAGCAGTAGACTGCGCTGTCTTTCTGTGCATGCCTGTGTGGCACTGTGAATGTGTGCATTATGCTTTGGGTACGGGATGTTACCAGTGGCATCCTGGACCCGTGGAGCAGTAGACTGCGCTCTCTTTCTGGCCCTGCCCGTGTGGCACTGTGAATGTGTGCATTGTGCTTTGGGTACGGGGTGTTAGCAGTGGCATCCTGGACCCGTGGAGCAGTATACTGCGTTCTCTTTCAGTGCATGCTTGTGTGGCACTGTGAATGTGTGCATTATGCTCTGGGTACGGGATGTTACCGATGGCATCCTGGACCCGTGGAGCAGTAGACTGTTCTCTCTTTCAGTGCATGCTTGTGTGGCACTGTGAATGTGTGCATTGTGCTTTGCATACGGGATGTTACCGGTGGCATCATGGACCCGTGGAGCAGTAGACTGTGCTCTCTTTCTGTGCATGCCCGTGTGGCAATGTGAATGTGTGCATTATGCTTTGGGTACGGGATGTTACCGGTGGCATCATGGACCCGTGGAGCAGTGGACTGCGCTCTCTTTCTGGCCATGCCTGCGTGGCACTGTGAATGTGTGCATTGTACTTTGGGTACGGGATGTTAGCAGTGGCATCCTGGACCCGTGGAGCTGTAGACTGCGCTCTCTTTCAGTGCATGCTTGTGTGGCACTGTGAATGTGTGCATTATGCTCTGGGTACGGGATGTTACCGATGACATCCTGGACCCGTGGAGCAGTAGACTGTGCTCTCTTTCAGTGCATGCTTGTGTGGCACTGTGAATGTGTGCATGTGCTTTGGGTACGGGATGTTACCGGTGGCATCATGGACCCTTGGAGCAGTAGACTGTGCTCTCATTCTGTGCATGCCTGCGTGGCACTGTGAATGTGTGCATTATGCTTTGGGTACGGGATGTGAGCAGTGGCATCATGGACCTGTGGAGCAGTAGACTGCGCTCTCTTTCTGGCCATGCCCGGGTGGCACTGTGAATGTGTGCATTATGCTTTGTGTAAAGGATGTTACCGGTGGCATCCTGGACCCGTGGAGCAGTAGACTGCACTCTCTTTCTGTGCATGCCTGTGTGGGACTGTGAATGTGTGCATTATGCTTTGGGTAAGGGATGTTACCAGTGGCATCATGGACCCGTGGAGCAGTAGACTCTGCTCTCTTTCTGTGCATGCCGTGTGGCACTGTGAATGTGTGCATTATGCTTTGGGTACGGGATGTGAGCGGTGACATCATCGACCCGTGCAGCAGTAGACTGCGCTCTCTTTCTGTGCATGCCCGGGTGGCACTGTGAATGTGTGCATTATGCTTTGGGTAAGGGATGTTACCGGTGGCATCCTGGACCCGTGGAGCAGGAGACTGTGCTCTCTTTCGGTGCATGCCCGTGTGGCACTGTGAATGTGTGCATTATGCTTTGGGTAAGGGATGTTACCGGTGGCATCATGGACCTGTGGAGCAGTAGACTGTGCTCTCTTTCTGTGCATGCCCGTGTGGCACTGTGAATGTGTGCATTATGCTTTGGGTAAGGGATGTTACCGGTGGCATCATAGACCCGTGGAGCAGTAGACTGTGCTCTCTTTCTGTGCATACCCATGTGGCACTGTGAATGTGTGCATTATGCTTTGGGTACGGGATGTGAGCAGTGGTATCATCGACCCGTGCAGCAGTAGACTGCGCTCTCTTTCTGTGCATGCCCGGGTGGCACTGTGAATGTGTGCATTATGCTTTGGGTAAGGGATGTTACCGGTGGCATCCTGGACCCGTGGAGCAGGAGACTGCGCTCTCTTTCTGTGTATGCCCGGGTGGCACAGTGAATGTGTGCATTATGCTTTGGGTAAGGGATGTTACCGGTGGCATCCTGGACCCGTGGAGCAGTAGACTGCGCTCTCTTGCTGTGCATGCCTGTGTGGCACTGTGAATGTGTGCATTATGCTTTGGGTAAGGGATGTTACCGGTGGCATCATGGACCTGTGGAGCAGTATACTGTGCTCTCTTTCTGTGCATACCTATGTGGCACTGTGAATGTGTGCATTATGCTTTGGGTACGGGATGTGAGCAGTGGCATCATGGACCTGTGCAGCAGTAGACTGCGCTCTCTTTCTGTGCATGCCCGGCTGGCACTGTGAATGTGTGCATTATGCTTTGGGTAAGGGATGTTACCGGTGGCATCATGGACCCGTGCAGCAGTAGACTGCGCTCTCTTTCTGTGCATGCCCGGGTGGGACTGTGAATGTGTGCATTATGGTTTGGGTAAGGGATGTTACCGGTGGCATCCTGGACCGTGCAGCAGTAGACTGCGCTCTCTTTCGGTGCATGCTTCTGTGGCACTGTGAATGTGTGCATTATGCTTTGGGTACGGGATGTTACCGGTGGCATCATGGACCCGTGGAGCAGTAGACTGCGCTCTCTTTCTGTGCATACCCGTGTGGCACTGTGAATGTGTGCATTAAGCTTTGGGTAAGGGATGTTACCGGTGGCATCATGGACCCGTGGAGAAGTAGACTGCGCTCTCTGTCTGGCCATGCCCGTGTGGCGCTGTGAATGTGTGCATTATGCTTTGGGTAAGGGATGTTACCGGTGGCATCCTGGACCCGTGGAGCAGTAGACTGCGCTCTCTTTCTGTGCATGCCCGTGTGGCACTGTGAATGTGTGCATTATGCTTTGGGTACGGGATGTGAGCAGTGGCATCATGGACGCGTGCAGCAGTAGACTGCGCTCTCTTTCTGTGCATGCCCGGGTGGCACTGTGAATGTGTGCATTATGCTTTGGGTAAGGGATGTTACCGGTGGCATCATGGTCTCGTGGAGCAGTAGACTGCGCTCTTTCGGTGCATGCTTGTGTTGTACTGTGAATGTGTGCATTATGCTTTGGGTAAGGGATGTTACCGGTGGCATCCTGGACCCGTGAAGCAGTAGACTGCGCTCTCTTTCGGTGCATGCGTGTGTGTCACTGTGAATGTGTGCATTATGCTTTGGGTACGGGATGTTACTGGTGGCATCATGGACCCGTGGAGCAGTAGACTGCGCTCTCTTTCTGTGCATGCCTGTGTGGCACTGTGAATGTGTGCATTATGCTTTGAGTAAGGGATGTTACCGGTGGCATCCTGGACCCGTGGAGCAGTAGACTGCGCTCTCTTTCTGGCCATGCCCGTGTGGCTCTGTGAATGTGTGCATTATGCTCTGGGTACGGGATGTTAGCAGTGGCATCATGGACCCTTGGAGCAGTAGACTGCGCTCTCTTTCTGTGCATGCCTGTGTGGCACTGTGAATGTGTGCATTATGCTTTGGATACGGGATGTTACCGGTTGCATCCTGGACCCGTGGAGCAGGAGACTGTGCTCTCTTTCGGTGCATGCCTGTGTGGCACTGTGAATGTGTGCATTATGCTTTGGGTACGGGATGTTAGCAGTGGCATCCTGGACCCGTGGAGCTGTAGACTGCGCTCTCTTTCGGTGCATGCTTGTGTGGCACTGTGAATGTGTGCATTATGCTTTGGGTAAGGGATGTTACCAGTGGCATCATGGATCCGTGGAGCAGTAGACTGCGCTCTCTTTCTGTGCATGCTTGTGTGGCACTGTGAATGTGTACATTATGCTTTGGGTAAGGGATGTTACCGGTGGCATCATGGACCCGTGGAGCAGTAGACTGCACTCTCTTTCTATGCATGCCCGTGTGGCACTGTGAATGTGGGCATTATGCTTTGGGTACGGGATGTTAGCAGTGGCATCCTGGACCCGTGAAGCAGTAGACTGCGCTCTCTTTCTATGCATGCCCGTGTGGCACTGTGAATGTGGGCATTATGCTTTGGGGACGGGATGTTACCGGTGGCATCATGGGCCCGCGGAGCAGTAGACTGCACTCTCTTTCTGTGCATACCCATGTGGCACTGTGAATGTGTGCATTATGCTTTGGGTAAGGGATGTTACCGGTGGCATCCTGGACCCGTGAAGCAGTAGACTGTGCTCTCTTTCGGTGCATGCATGTGTGTCACTGTGAATGTGTGCATTATGCTTTGGGTACGGGATGTTACTGGTGGCATCATGGACCCGTGGAGCAGTAGACTGCGCTCTCTTTCTGTGCATGCCTGTGTGGCACTGTGAATGTGTGCATTATGCTTTGGGTAAGGGATGTTACCGGTGGCATCCTGGACCCGTGGAGGAGTAGACTGCGCTCTCTTTCTGGCCATGCCCGTGTGGCACTGTGAATGTGTGCATTATGCTCTGGGTACGGGATGTTAGCAGTGGCATCATGGACCCTTGGAGCAGTAGACTGCACTCTCTTTCTGTGCATACCCATGTGGCAAGGTGAATGTGTGCATTATGCTTTGGGTAAGGGATGTTACCGGTTGCATCCTGGACCCGTGGAGCAGTAGACTGCGCTCTCTTTCTGTGCATGCCCGGGTGGCACTGTAAATGTGTGCATTATGCTTTGGGCACGGGACGTTACCGGTGGCATCATGGACCCGTGGAGCAGTAGACTGTGCTCTCTTTCTGTGCATGCCCGTGTGGCACTGTGAATGTGTGCATTATGCTTTGGGTACGGGATGTTACCAGTGGCATCCTGGACCCGTGGAGCAGTAGACTGCGCTCTCTTTCTGGCCATACCCGTGTGGCACTGTGAATGTGTGCATTGTGCGTTGGGTATGGGGTGTTAGCAGTGGCATCCTGGACCCGTGGAGCAGTAGACTGCACTCTCTTTCAGTGAATGCTTGTGTGGCACTGTGAATGTGTGCATTATGCTCTGGGTAAGGGATGTTACCGATGGCATCCTGGACCCGTGGAGCAGTAGACTGTGCTCTCTTTCAGTGCATGCTTGTGTGGCACTGTGAATGTGTGCATTATGCTTTGGGTAAGGGATGTTAGCAGTGGCATCCTGGACCCATGGAGCAGTAGCCTGCACTCTCTTTCTCTGCATGCCTGTGTGGCACTGTGAATGTGTGCATTATGCTTTGGGTACGGGATGTTACCAGTGGCATCCTGGACCCGTGGAGCAGTAGACTGCGCTCTCTTTCTGGCCCTGCCCGTGTGGCACTGTGAATGTGTGCATTGTGCTTTGGGTACGGGGTGTTAGCAGTGGCATCCTGGACCCGTGGAGCAGTATACTGCGCTCTCTTTCAGTGCATGCTTGTGTGGCACTGTGAATGTGTGCATTATGCTCTGGGTACGGGATGTTACCGATGGCATCCTGGACCCGTGGAGCAGTAGACTGTTCTCTCTTTCAGTGCATGCTTGTGTGGCACTGTGAATGTGTGCATTGTGCTTTGGATACGGGATGTTACCCGTGGCATCATGGACCCGTGGAGCAGTAGACTGTGCTCTCTTTCTGTGCATGCCCGTGTGGCAATGTGAATGTGTGCATTATGCTTTGGGTACGGGATGTTACCGGTGGCATCATGGACCCGTGGAGCAGTAGACTGTGCTCTCTTTCTGGCCATGCCTGCGTGGCATTGTGAATGTGTGCATTGTGCTTTGGGTATGGGATGTTAGCAGTGGCATCCTGGACCCGTGGAGCTGTAGACTGCGCTCTCTTTCAGTGCAGGCTTGTGTGGCACTGTGAATGTGTGCATTATGCTCTGGGTAGGGGATGTTACCGATGGCATCCTGGACCCGTGGAGCAGTAGACTGTGCTCTCTTTCAGTGCATGCTTGTGTGACACTGTGAATGTGTGCATGTGCTTTGGGTACGGGATGTTACCGGTGGCATCATGGACCCTTGGAGCAGTAGACTGTGCTCTCATTCTGTGCATGCCTGCGTGGCACTGTGAATGTGTGCATTATGCTTTGGGTACGGGATGTGAGCAGTGGCATCATGGACCTGTGGAGCAGTAGACTGCGCTCTCTTTCTGGCCATGCCCGGGTGGCACTGTGAATGTGTGCATTATGCTTTGGGTAAGGGATGTTACCGGTGGCATCCTGGTCCCGTGGAGCAGTAGACTGCACTCTCTTTCTGTGCATGCCTGTGTGGCACTGTGAATGTGTGCATTATGCTTTGGGTATGGGATGTTACTAGTGGCATCATGGACCCGTGGAGCAGTAGACTGTGCTCTCTTTCTGTGCATGCCGTGTGGCACTGTGAATGTGTGCATTATGCTTTGGGTACGGGATGTGAGCGGTGGCATCATCGACCCGTGCAGCAGTAGACTGCGCTCTCTTTCTGTCCATGCCAGTGTGGCACTGTGAATGTGTGCATTATGCTTTGGATATGGGATGTTACCGGTGGCATCATGGACTCGTGGAGCAGGAGACTGTGCTCTCTTTCGGTGTATGCTTGTGTTGTACTGTGAATGTGTGCATTATGCTTTGGGTAAGGGATGTTACCGGTGGCATCCTGGACCCGTGGAGCAGTAGACTGCGCTCTCTTTCGGTGCATGCTTGTGTGGCACTGTGAATGTGTGCATTATGCTTTGGGTACGGGATGTTACCGGTGGCATCCTGGACCCGTGGAGCAGGAGACTGCGCTCTCTTTCGGTGCATGCTTGTGTGGCACTGTGAATGTGTGCATTATGCTTTGGGTACGGGATGTTACCGGTGGCATCATGGACCCATGGAGCAGTAGACTGCGCTCTCTTTCTGTGCATACCCGTGTGGCACTGTGAATGTGTGCATTATGCTTTGGGTAAGGGATGTTACCGGTGGCATCATGGACCCGTGGAGCAGTAGACTGCGCTCTCTTTCGGTGCATGCTTGTGTGGCACTGTGAATGTGTGCATTATGCTCTGGGTACGGGATGTTAGCAGTGGTATCCTGGACTCATGGAGCAGTAGACTGCGCTCTCTTTCGGTGCATGCCCGTGTGGCACTGTGAATGTGTGCATTATGCAGTGGGTACGGGATGTTGCCAGTGGCATCCTGGACCCGTGGAGCAGTAGACTGCGCTCTCTTTCTGTGCATGCCTGTGTGGCACTGTGAATGTGTGCATTATGCTTTGGGTACGGGATGTTAGCAGTGGCATCCTGGACCCGTGGAGCAGGAGACTGTGCTCTCTTTCGGTGCATGCCTGTGTGGCACTGTGAATGTGTGCATTATGCTTTGGGTACGGGATGTTAGCAGTGGCATCCTGGACCCGTGGAGCTGTAGACTGCGCTCTCTTTCGGTGCATGCTTGTGTGGCACTGTGAATGTGTGCATTATGTTTGGGGTATGGGATGTTAGCAGTGGCATCATGGACCCTTTGAGCAGTAGACTGCGCTCTCTTTCTGGCCATGCCCGTGTGGCACTGTGAATGTGTGCATTATGCTTTGGGTAAGGGATGTTGCCGGTGGCATCATGGACCCGTGGGGTAGTAGACTGCGCTCTCTTTCTGTGCATGCCCGTGTGGCACTGTGAATGTGTGTATTATGCTTTGGGTACGGGATGTTAGCAGTGGCATCATGGACCCGTGGAGCAGTAGACTGCGCTCTCTTTCTGGCCATGCCCGTGTGGCTCTGTGAATGTGTGCATTATGCTCTGGGTACGGGATGTTAGCAGTGGCATCATGGACCCTTGGAGCAGTAGACTGCGCTCTCTTTCTGTGCATGCCTGTGTGGCACTGTGAATGTGTGCATTATGCTTTGGATACGGGATGTTACCGGTTGCATCCTGGACCCGTGGAGCAGGAGACTGTGCTCTCTTTCGGTGCATGCCTGTGTGGCACTGTGAATGTGTGCATTATGCTTTGGGTACGGGATGTTAGCAGTGGCATCCTGGACCCGTGGAGCTGTAGACTGCGCTCTCTTTCGGTGCATGCTTGTGTGGCACTGTGAATGTGTGCATTATGCTTTGGGTAAGGGATGTTACCAGTGGCATCATGGATCCGTGGAGCAGTAGACTGCGCTCTCTTTCTGTGCATGCTTGTGTGGCACTGTGAATGTGTACATTATGCTTTGGGTAAGGGATGTTACCGGTGGCATCATGGACCCGTGGAGCAGTAGACTGCACTCTCTTTCTATGCATGCCCGTGTGGCACTGTGAATGTGGGCATTATGCTTTGGGTACGGGATGTTAGCAGTGGCATCCTGGACCCGTGAAGCAGTAGACTGCGCTCTCTTTCTATGCATGCCCGTGTGGCACTGTGAATGTGGGCATTATGCTTTGGGGACGGGATGTTACCGGTGGCATCATGGGCCCGCGGAGCAGTAGACTGCACTCTCTTTCTGTGCATACCCATGTGGCACTGTGAATGTGTGCATTATGCTTTGGGTAAGGGATGTTACCGGTGGCATCCTGGACCCGTGAAGCAGTAGACTGTGCTCTCTTTCGGTGCATGCATGTGTGTCACTGTGAATGTGTGCATTATGCTTTGGGTACGGGATGTTACTGGTGGCATCATGGACCCGTGGAGCAGTAGACTGCGCTCTCTTTCTGTGCATGCCTGTGTGGCACTGTGAATGTGTGCATTATGCTTTGGGTAAGGGATGTTACCGGTGGCATCCTGGACCCGTGGAGGAGTAGACTGCGCTCTCTTTCTGGCCATGCCCGTGTGGCACTGTGAATGTGTGCATTATGCTCTGGGTACGGGATGTTAGCAGTGGCATCATGGACCCTTGGAGCAGTAGACTGCACTCTCTTTCTGTGCATACCCATGTGGCAAGGTGAATGTGTGCATTATGCTTTGGGTAAGGGATGTTACCGGTTGCATCCTGGACCCGTGGAGCAGTAGACTGCGCTCTCTTTCTGTGCATGCCCGGGTGGCACTGTAAATGTGTGCATTATGCTTTGGGCACGGGACGTTACCGGTGGCATCATGGACCCGTGGAGCAGTAGACTGTGCTCTCTTTCTGTGCATGCCCGTGTGGCACTGTGAATGTGTGCATTATGCTTTGGGTACGGGATGTTACCAGTGGCATCCTGGACCCGTGGAGCAGTAGACTGCGCTCTCTTTCTGGCCATACCCGTGTGGCACTGTGAATGTGTGCATTGTGCGTTGGGTATGGGGTGTTAGCAGTGGCATCCTGGACCCGTGGAGCAGTAGACTGCACTCTCTTTCAGTGCATGCTTGTGTGGCACTGTGAATGTGTGCATTATGCTCTGGGTAAGGGATGTTACCGATGGCATCCTGGACCCGTGGAGCAGTAGACTGTGCTCTCTTTCAGTGCATGCTTGTGTGGCACTGTGAATGTGTGCATTATGCTTTGGGTAAGGGATGTTAGCAGTGGCATCCTGGACCCATGGAGCAGTAGCCTGCACTCTCTTTCTCTGCATGCCTGTGTGGCACTGTGAATGTGTGCATTATGCTTTGGGTACGGGATGTTACCAGTGGCATCCTGGACCCGTGGAGCAGTAGACTGCGCTCTCTTTCTGGCCCTGCCCGTGTGGCACTGTGAATGTGTGCATTGTGCTTTGGGTACGGGGTGTTAGCAGTGGCATCCTGGACCCGTGGAGCAGTATACTGCGCTCTCTTTCAGTGCATGCTTGTGTGGCACTGTGAATGTGTGCATTATGCTCTGGGTACGGGATGTTACCGATGGCATCCTGGACCCGTGGAGCAGTAGACTGTTCTCTCTTTCAGTGCATGCTTGTGTGGCACTGTGAATGTGTGCATTGTGCTTTGGATACGGGATGTTACCCGTGGCATCATGGACCCGTGGAGCAGTAGACTGTGCTCTCTTTCTGTGCATGCCCGTGTGGCAATGTGAATGTGTGCATTATGCTTTGGGTACGGGATGTTACCGGTGGCATCATGGACCCGTGGAGCAGTAGACTGTGCTCTCTTTCTGGCCATGCCTGCGTGGCACTGTGAATGTGTGCATTGTGCTTTGGGTATGGGATGTTAGCAGTGGCATCCTGGACCCGTGGAGCTGTAGACTGCGCTCTCTTTCAGTGCAGGCTTGTGTGGCACTGTGAATGTGTGCATTATGCTCTGGGTAGGGGATGTTACCGATGGCATCCTGGACCCGTGGAGCAGTAGACTGTGCTCTCTTTCAGTGCATGCTTGTGTGACACTGTGAATGTGTGCATGTGCTTTGGGTACGGGATGTTACCGGTGGCATCATGGACCCTTGGAGCAGTAGACTGTGCTCTCATTCTGTGCATGCCTGCGTGGCACTGTGAATGTGTGCATTATGCTTTGGGTACGGGATGTGAGCAGTGGCATCATGGACCTGTGGAGCAGTAGACTGCGCTCTCTTTCTGGCCATGCCCGGGTGGCACTGTGAATGTGTGCATTATGCTTTGGGTAAGGGATGTTACCGGTGGCATCCTGGTCCCGTGGAGCAGTAGACTGCACTCTCTTTCTGTGCATGCCTGTGTGGCACTGTGAATGTGTGCATTATGCTTTGGGTAAGGGATGTTACTAGTGGCATCATGGACCCGTGGAGCAGTAGACTGTGCTCTCTTTCTGTGCATGCCGTGTGGCACTGTGAATGTGTGCATTATGCTTTGGGTACGGGATGTGAGCGGTGGCATCATCGACCCGTGCAGCAGTAGACTGCGCTCTCTTTCTGTCCATGCCAGTGTGGCACTGTGAATGTGTGCATTATGCTTTGGATATGGGATGTTACCGGTGGCATCATGGACTCGTGGAGCAGGAGACTGTGCTCTCTTTCGGTGTATGCTTGTGTTGTACTGTGAATGTGTGCATTATGCTTTGGGTATGGGATGTTACCGGTGGCATCCTGGACCCGTGGAGCAGTAGACTGCGCTCTCTTTCGGTGCATGCTTGTGTGGCACTGTGAATGTGTGCATTATGCTTTGGGTACGGGATGTTACCGGTGGCATCCTGGACCCGTGGAGCAGGAGACTGCGCTCTCTTTCGGTGCATGCTTGTGTGGCACTGTGAATGTGTGCATTATGCTTTGGGTACGGGATGTTACCGGTGGCATCATGGACCCATGGAGCAGTAGACTGCGCTCTCTTTCTGTGCATACCCGTGTGGCACTGTGAATGTGTGCATTATGCTTTGGGTAAGGGATGTTACCGGTGGCATCATGGACCCGTGGAGCAGTAGACTGCGCTCTCTTTCGGTGCATGCTTGTGTGGCACTGTGAATGTGTGCATTATGCTCTGGGTACGGGATGTTAGCAGTGGTATCCTGGACTCATGGAGCAGTAGACTGCGCTCTCTTTCGGTGCATGCCCGTGTGGCACTGTGAATGTGTGCATTATGCAGTGGGTACGGGATGTTGCCAGTGGCATCCTGGACCCGTGGAGCAGTAGACTGCGCTCTCTTTCTGTGCATGCCTGTGTGGCACTGTGAATGTGTGCATTATGCTTTGGGTACGGGATGTTAGCAGTGGCATCCTGGACCCGTGGAGCAGGAGACTGTGCTCTCTTTCGGTGCATGCCTGTGTGGCACTGTGAATGTGTGCATTATGCTTTGGGTACGGGATGTTAGCAGTGGCATCCTGGACCCGTGGAGCTGTAGACTGCGCTCTCTTTCGGTGCATGCTTGTGTGGCACTGTGAATGTGTGCATTATGTTTGGGGTATGGGATGTTAGCAGTGGCATCATGGACCCTTTGAGCAGTAGACTGCGCTCTCTTTCTGGCCATGCCCGTGTGGCACTGTGAATGTGTGCATTATGCTTTGGGTAAGGGATGTTGCCGGTGGCATCATGGACCCGTGGGGCAGTAGACTGCGCTCTCTTTCTGTGCATGCCCGTGTGGCACTGTGAATGTGTGTATTATGCTTTGGGTACGGGATGTTAGCAGTGGCATCATGGACCCGTGGAGCAGTAGACTGCGCTCTCTTTCTGGCCATGCCCATATGGCACTGTGAATGTGTGCATTATGCTTTGGGTACGGGATGTGAGCGGTGACATCATGGACCCGTGCAGCAGTAGACTGCGCTCTCTTTCTGTGCATGCCCGGGTGGCACTGTGAATGTGTGCATTATTCTTTGGGTAAGGGATGTTACCGGTGGCATCATGGACCCGTGGAGCAGTAGACTGCGCTCTCTTTCGGTGCATGCTTGTGTGGCACTGTGAATGTGTGCATTATGCTTTGGGTACGGGATGTTAGCAGTGGTATCCTGGACCCGTGGAGCAGTAGACTGCGCTCTCTTTCTATGCATGCCCGTGTGGTACTGTGAATGTGTGCATTATGCTTTAGGTACGGGATGTTTGCAATGGCATCCTGGACCCGTGGAGCAGTAGACGCGCTCTCTTTCATTGCATTCTTGTGTGGCACTGTGAATGTGTGTATTGTGCTTTGGGTACGGGATGTTACCAGTGGCATCCTGGACCGTGGAGCAGTAGACGCGCTCTCTTTCTGTGCATGCCTTTGTGGCACTGTGAATGCGTGCATTATGCTTTGGGTAAGGGATGTTACCGGTGGCATCCTGGACCCGTGGAGCAGTAGACTGCGCTCTCTTTCTGTGCATGCCCGTGTGGCACTGTGAATGTGTGCATTATGCTTTGGGTACGGGATGTTAGCAGTGGCATCCTGGACCCGTGGAGCAGTAGACCGTGCTCTCTTTCTGTGTATGCCCGTGTGGCACTGTGAATGTGTGCATTATGCTTTGTGTATGGGATGTTAGCAGTGGCATCATTGACCCGCGGAGCAGTATACTGCGCTCTCATTTTGTGCATGCCTGCGTGGCACTGTGAATGTGTGCATTATGCTTTGTGTATGGGATGTTACCGGTGGCATCATGGACCCGTGGAGCAGTAGACTGTGCTCTCTTTCTGTGTATGCCCGTGTGGCACTGTGAATGTGTGCATTATGCTTTGTGTATGGGATGTTAGCAGTGGCATCATGGACCCGTGGAGCAGTAGACTGCGCTCTCTTTCTGTGCATGCCTGTGTGGCACTGTGAATGTGTGCATTTTGCATTATGCTGGGGTCCCGGATGTTACCCGTGGCATCATGGACCCGTGGAGCAGTAGACTGCGCTCTCTTTCTGTGCATGCCCGTGTGGCACTGTGAATGTGTGCATTATGCGTTGGGTAAGGGATGTTACCAGTGGTATCCTGGACCCGTGGAGCAGTAGACTGTGCTCTCTTTCTGTGCATGCCCGTGTGGCACTGTGAATCTGTGCTTTATGCTTTGGGTACGGGATGTGAGCAGTGGCATCCTGGACCCGTGCAGCAGTAGACTGTGCTCTCTTTCTGTGCATGCCCGTGTGGCACTGTGAATGTGTGCATTATGCTTTGGGTAAGGGATGTTACCGGTGGCATCATGGACCCGTGCACCAGTAGACTGCGCTCTCTTTCTGTGCATGCCTTTGTGGCACTGTGAATGTGTGCATTATGCTTTGGGTAAGGGATGTTACCGGTGGCATCATGGACCCGTGCACCAGTAGACTGTGCTCTCTTTCTGTGCATACCCGTGTGGCACTGCGAATGTGTGCATTATGCTTTGGGTACGGGATGTTACCAGTGGCATCCTGGACCCATGGAGCAGTAGACTGCACTCTCTTTCTGCGCATGCCCGTGTGGCACTGTGAATGTGTGCATTATGCTTTGGGTACGGGATGCTAGCAGTGGCATTCTGGACCCGTGGAGTAGTCGACTGCGCTCTCTTTCTGTGCATGCCCGTGTGGCACTGTGAATGTGTGCTTTATGCTTTGGGTACGGGATGTGAGCAGTGGCATCCTGGACCCGTGGAGCAGTAGACTGCGCTGTCTCTCGGTGCATTCCTGTGTGGCACTGTGAATGTGTGCATTATGCTTTGGGTAAGGGATGTTACCGGTGGCATCATGGACCCGTGCACCAGTAGACTGCGTTCTCTTTCTGTGCATGCCCGTCTGGCACTGTGAATGTGTGCATTATGCTTTGGGTACGGGATGTTACCGGTGGCATTCTGGACCCGTGCAGCAGTAGACTGTACTCTCTTTCTGTGCATGCCCGTGTGGCACTGAGAATGTGTGCATTATGCTTTGGGTACGGGATGTTACCAGTGGCATCCTGGACCCGTGGAGCAGTAGACTGCACTCTCTTTCTGTGCATGCCCGTGTGGCACTGTGAATGTGTGCATTATGCTTTGGGTACGGGATGCTAGCGGTGGCATTCTGGACCCGTGGAGTAGTCGACTGCGCTCTCTTTAAGCATGCCCGTGTGGCACTGTGAATGTGTGCTTTATGCTTTGGGTACGGGATGTGAGCAGTGGCATCCTGGACCCGTGGAGCAGTAGACTGCGCTGTCTCTCGGTGCATTCCTGTGTGGCACTGTGAATGCGTGCATTATGCTTTGGGTAAGGGATGTTACCGGTGGCATCATGGACCCGTGCACCAGTAGACTGCGTTCTCTTTCTGTGCATGCCCGTCTGGCACTGTGAATGTGTGCATTATGCTTGGGGTATGGGATGTGAGCGGTGGCATCATGGACCCGTGCAGCAGTAGACTGCACTCTCTTTCTGGCCATGCCTGTGTGGCACTGTGAATGTGTGCATTATGCTTTTGGTACGGGATGTTACCGGTGGCATCATAGACCCGTGGAGCAGTAGACTGTGCTCTCTTTCTGTGCATGCCCGTGTGGCACTGTGAATGTGTGCATTATGCTTTGGGTACAGGATGTTACCGGTGGCATCATGGACCCGTGCAGCAGTAGACTGCACTCTCTTTCTGGTCATGCCTGTGTGGCACTGTGAATGTGTGCATTATGCTTTTGGTACGGGATGTTACCGGTGGCATCGTAGACCCGTGGAGCAGTAGACTGTGCTCTCTTTCTGTGCATGCCCGTGTGGCACTGTGAATGTGTGCATTATGCTTTGGGTAAGGGATGTTACCGGTGGCATCCTGGACCAGTGGAGCAGTAGACTGCGCTCTCTTTCTGGCCATGCCTGTGTGGCACTAAGAATGTGTGCATTATGCTTGGGGTAAGGGATGTTACCGTGGCATCCTGGACCCGTGGAGCAGTAGACTGCGCTCTCTTTCTGTGCATGGCCGGGTGGCACTGTGAATGTGTGCATTATGCTTTGGGTACGGGATGTTACCGGTGGCATCCTGGACCCGTGGGGCAGTAGACTGCGCTCTCTTTCTATTCATGCCCGCGTGGCACTATGAATGTGTACATTATGCTTTGGGTACGGGATGTTGCCAGTGGCATCCTGGACCCGTGGAGCAGTAGACTGCGTTCTCTTTCTGTGCATGCCCAGGTGGCACTGTGAATGTGTGCATTATGCTTTGGGTACGGGATGTTACCAGATGCATCATGGACCTGTGCAGCAGTAGACTGCGCTCTCTTTCTGTGCATGCCCGTGTGGCACTTTGAATGTGTGCATTATGCTTTGGGTACGGGATGTTACCGGTGGCATTCTGGACCCGTGGAGCAGTAGACTGCGCTCTCTTTCGGTGCATACCTGTGTGGCACTGTGAATGCGTGCATTATGCTTTTGGTACGGGATGTGAGCAGTGGCATCCTGGACCAGTGGAGCAGTAGACTGTGCCCTCTTTCTGTGCATGCCCGTGTGGCACTGTGAATGTGTGCATTATGCTTTGGGTACGGGATGTGAGCAGTGGCATCCTGGACCCGTGCAGCAGTAGACTGCGCTCTCTTTCTGTGCATGCCCGTGTGGCACTGTGAATGTGTGTGGAATGCTTGGGGGATAGCACGTGGTGTGCCTCTGTGTGTGGTGATGTATCTGTGTAGGTTGGAGCATGTCCTTTGGCCCGCACTATCGGGAAGGAGTTGGAGAATTAAATGAATATGAATAATGTGTGTATCTACGTGGGTCTGTCGTGCGCTTATTATTTGTGAAGGTTTTGATGCTGAACGGTTGTTACTTTGTGGCAGTCAGTGTGCTTCTGTGTTTAAATATGTATGTGTGTACAGGGCTGCACTGGGGCATAATCTCCAGCACCGATGAAAAGGGGGCCCAGAGTTGCAAGTGGCAATCCATTCCTTTTGTGAGACTGTTTGAGTAGTACCCAAGGGGGAGGTTTTTGATAAAAAATGGAATGCAAATTCTAACACTGGTCAACACTACTAACTGCATGGTGAAGTAGCGTATCAAAGTGGCCCATATGGGCCCTAAAAGTAGGCCACTTTGACCCAAAAACTTGCCCACACAACCATTTTGTGTTTTTTGGGTTTGGGCACTGCCGCATTGCCCTTTGGGCCAGTCCGAGATTGTGGGTGTGCCTCTATGGGGGCGACACGTGCAATTAATGGGCGGCAGTGGGGTTGTCGACATCTGTCATATGTTTTTGTCCCTAAGCTTCTGTTTGTTTATTTATTTACATTTATATGTCTTTAATATCGGAGGGGGAGGGGGATCTGACACTGATGGTCTGCTGCGTATCTGTGTGGGTGCATCTGTGTGTGCATATATGTACATTTGTTCGCGTGTATGTGATTTTGTGTTCAGCTCCCTTTTTTTTAATAGATAAGCTTAACCCTTTTCCTTTGTGGGCCTTAATGATCCCGCGTGCGTGTAGTAGTAGCGCGCGCGTGTGTGTGTGTGTGTGTGTGTGTGGGGGGGGGGTCGTGCGCTCGGAGTCTCCATCGTCTGCCCTGCAAATCCCCTGGTAATTGTGAGAGCAAAGAGGCTCAAGAGGCTCTCTCTGCAAATCTTAAACACACCGCCCTGCAAATCTCCGCAAATCCTTCCCAGTGCTGCTCTGCGCACTGCTGGGCTCAAGCTCCTAGCATAACCACACTTGTGTCTGTGCGCAATCCCACACCAAGACGCATACACAGGCCTCCGTTTAGGATTGTTTTGTAAAGTTTCGTGTAAACATTGTTTTTATGGATTACATATGTAATTCCCATTCCCAAGGGGGCGTTCTTTTGCTGAGTAAAATTGTATTTTAACCCTAAAACAGAGATCCTTTTGTGACCATCCTGCGTTGCACCTTTGAATTAATGCAAATTAAAAGCTGCATTTTTTAGTGCCGCTTTGCATCAGGCAGTAATAATGGCAAAGCGCCTTCCTGGGGCGCTGCGGGGGCACTGTTCCGAATATGTGCGTGGAGCTGTGTGGGGGAAAGCAGGAGGGGCAGGCGCCTTTGTGTTGATCGTTTGGTATTGTTTGTGGAGAACATTTTTGCACCCTATTTTTTGTTGGGGCGGTTTGTCTGTTTTATTGGTGTAAAAGGGGCGGGTGACACTTCTCATCTCCAGATCAGCACGCGATGAACACTTACAGGCGCATGAAAACGAGCATTGCACGCAACAGCACACACGACACACTCTGTACACTGCACACCCAATGCATGCTGCTACACGCATACACACTAAACTTCACCCCCGCTGCTAACTGAAAAGAGAAGGCATATTGCAGACACGCACAGCAAATCACACTCAGGCATACCCACTCTAACCCTCCCCCTGCCTCCTACACACGTACAGGCAGACACTATATATGTGTCACACGCATTGCACAATAAATATATGCTGCATACTGTGACAAATCGACTTGCGGGGCACCAGTGGTCCAGGGATGAATATCGGTTTCTAAACCATCAATCAGCCCCACACCTCTATTACACCAGAAGGGAACTGAAACACAAGTCAATTATAAATAAGGCTTCTGGTGTTTTTTGGTATTTATTTTTCTGCCATTGCCTTCTGTATTTATCCATATTAACTTTTTGGCATTTTTTTTTCTGTATCCACATTTATTTTTGTGATATAAAAAGATATTTCGCAAATAGTATTTTTCTGAATTCATTCTGAATATATCATATATTACATCACACATGCAGCCATCTAGGAAAGAAATGCTAGCTCCTTTTTTTTCCATAACAACAAACGGTTCCTCCTGTGACTGCTGCTGCCTTAAGATATATGCTGTCAGCAATTTGAAGGACTTTAATGCTATTTCTAAACAACTGTTACACTCTCCATACTGCTACTCTGCAATGTGATTGACCTGCGATGTATGAGTGACATCATACAGACCAAAAGCAGATTGATTCCCATCTGTATTTATGTGTAAAAATCAGTCAAAAACGGAAAATTGGAAGCCTTCATTATAAACCTCCTTTTTGGTAACGTGGACGGAACGTCAGGCTTATCTCCGCAAGGTCGTGGATCGTTGCTTAGTTGTAACACAGAGAAGATACAATTACCTAATGATAAAAGGGACTGTCCAGTCAAGGATGTATACAAAATCTGCTTTATTTTTATTACAACAGACAAATCTAGCACACTACAAAATACAACCCACCCTGTAAAGGAACACAGAGGTCAGACAGTTTCACAAAGGAAAGGGGTGCACTCTGGATGCTGACAGGAGGGTAGCCAGTAAACCAATCAATCTTAACTGTTCAAGGTTATTTGGTTTCTGCATCAAGGTAGCAATAGGTCGTAAATGTCAATAGGGGCCTTCGGAGAAGGACTAGGGGGACAGAACCATAATGTACCTGGTGCTTGGGATTATCTTCATGCTTGACAGCATATAGTTGGTGACAGGATGCTTTCCAGCTCTGCAACAGAGTTCAAGACTGAAGACAGCTGCCGGTATCAGGTGGCAGGCAGTTTGACAAGTAAGGCTGAATGGGCGGCTGCAGGCTGGCCTACATGGCCGCTCGGGGGTTAAGAATCGTTGTTTCTGTGCTGATTGGCGGATCTGGAATTCCGGTAGAGGCATTTCGGATGGCTTTAGTGACTGCAGTGTGACAACAGTCAGTGGTGCAGCCGGTCGCGGTTTGAGTGCTCAACTGCCTCAAACATGTCCTTAAAAGATGTATGCATTTGATGCTTGTTGTGGCACTCCTCCTAGCTTCTTCGCTGGGCATGTGTCATCCTTTAAGGCAGACGGCCCAAAGCTGAGGAGAGTTTTGCAGCCTTGTCCTATTGTCAGATACTCTCTGCCACTTCCCACCTAGAAAGCTTGCTGGCAGAACCTAGCAGGTTATGCTGTGTGCTGGCTGGGTACTGGTTCTGGAGCTGCTGGGCGTGTCCACTGAGGTTGATATATCCCTCTGTTCCCTGGGAGATGTTTAGGGGAGGGATCTTGATTCCCTCTTGGAAATCCCGGCCTTCCTTCACTGGTGGAAGCTGTAAAGCAGACTGTACCTTCAGCTAGGGTCCAAATGAGTCCTTCAACTTACTACTTTCGAAGTTACCCTCTTTTAAAGCCAAATGGGCCCCAGTGATTGGCTAAGCCAACCTTAATGAACCAATCCTGGGTCACTACCAACAATCTTCTGTTATGTGTGATGTCATAACCAGAGTGCTTTGCAAAAGGAAAGGTAAGGGGTGACTACATGTACTACTAAGTCCCACCCATCTTCCTGTCTATTGTGGATCAAAGTGTCTCTCTGGTTAATTGAGCTCTCGTGGCTCCTGATCAAAGCACAGGTCCCCCTTGAGGTTTGTGGCGAGAACAGACTTTCGGTCTGCATCAAATCACATACTTCTTCCTTCTGAAAGCGGGTCCCCTTGCAGGGGTTGCCTACTGTACACAGTTGTCCCAGACATGGCATTCACTGTCCTTCATACAGAGGAGTGGGAGCTAGCCTCAAGCTAACAGATTGCATATCAAAAGGTTGTTGGGGTTTCCTGCCTTTTGTTAGTGCTGTGACCAGGGCTCTTCGCAGGCCTGCTTCAATTAACTCTCATGAGTATTTCTGCCACCACACCAAACACCAATGGGCAGGGTGGATTCATAGAGCCTTTGATATTTAATCAGGCTAGCCATGGCAGGAGGAAGGTGCTGCCATTTCCCTTCCTGAGATGCTTTCATGTCCTCCTGGCTGTCACATTCCAGCTAAATGTGACAGGGAGGACTCCGTCTGTAGGCTGTGCCCCCACTTGACTATGTGTTTGTTGTGTGGCAAGCATAGGAAAATGTGTGCGGATTATCCCGGCACATTTTCCGAGGTTGATTTCCCATCATTCCATTTCTTAAAAAAACCCAAGCCAGTGCACACCCGTCTTGCGAATGGTCGAATTCCTCACAAATACTGTACATAGACTGCACATTTCCCAGACTGCATTCACTGCATACCGCACACATTCAGCATATCACACACACACACAATGTATACATAGCACCCACTCTGCAGGGGCACACAGACCCACACAGACACGCAGTGCATGTGGTGCACATAGTGCCTGGTGCACAGTCGCTTCACAATGCAGATAAACTGTATGAAGGTCAAGATTTGGCTTGTTTAATGAGGTTCATTGGCAGGCTGAGACTCTTTAGGACTTGATAGGTTGCGTGACATACACTATAACATTTTAGTGCAGCAATTTCAAATATAGAAAGCGTGTGCAGCCCGAGGTTACTTTAAATACAAAAGGTTATTTCGCTACTCTAGCGTGCAACAGAACTTCGTAATAAGGTTCGTTCAATTTCTTTATAGACCAGTGGGTGCACACAGTGGTGGAAATGGAAAAAAAATGTTGTGGGTGATCCCACAACACAAGGGCGGGGGTGGGTGTGGAGTTGGGGTGGGGGCGGTGCCTGAGGGGGCGTAGTCTAGAGGGAGCGGGGCTCGTAATGGACATCCAGCAATGCTGGAATACTTAAAAAAAAACAACTCTGCACTCCAGTAACAGAGGAACAGGCAGCTCCTACAGCCTCACACAGTTCTGGTACAACAGGAACTCTGCTAAAACTCTGCACCCCGGTGACAGAGAGCCAGGAATAGGCAGCTCCTGCAGCCTCACACAGTTCCGGTACACCAGGAACTCTGCTAAAACTCTGCACCCCGTGACAGAGAGCCAGGAACATGCAGCTCCTGCAGCCTCACACAGTTCCGGTACACCAGGGGCACTGCTAAAGCTCTGCACCCAGGTAACAGAGAGCCAGGAACAGGCAGCTCCTGCAGCCTCACACAGTTCCGGTACACCAGGTACTCTGCTAAAACTCTGCACCCCGGTGACAGAGTGCCAGGAACAGGCAGCTCCTGCAGCCTCAACAGTTCCGGTACACCAGGAACTCTGCTAAAACTCTGCACCCCGGTGACAGAGAGCCAGAAACAGGCATTTCCTACAGCCTCACACAGTTCCGGTACACCAGGAACTCTGCTAAAACTCTTCACCCCGGTGACAGAGAGCCAGAAACAGGCATTTCCTACAGCCTCACACAGTTCCGGTACACCAGGAACTCTGCTAAAACTCTGCACCCCGGTGACAGAGAGCCAGGAATAGGCAGCTCCTGCAGCCTCACACAGTTCCGGTACACCAGGAACTCTGCTAAAACTCTGCACCCCGTGACAGAGAGCCAGGAACATGCAGCTCCTGCAGCCTCACACAGTTCCGGTACACCAGGGGCACTGCTAAAGCTCTGCACCCAGGTAACAGAGAGCCAGGAACAGGCAGCTCCTGCAGCCTCACACAGTTCCGGTACACCAGGTACTCTGCTAAAACTCTGCACCCCGGTGACAGAGTGCCAGGAACAGGCAGCTCCTGCAGCCTCAACAGTTCCGGTACACCAGGAACTCTGCTAAAACTCTGCACCCCGGTGACAGAGAGCCAGAAACAGGCATTTCCTACAGCCTCACACAGTTCCGGTACACCAGGAACTCTGCTAAAACTCTTCACCCCGGTGACAGAGAGACAGAAACAGGCATTTCCTACAGCCTCACACAGTTCCGGTACACCAGGAACTCTGCTAAAGCTCTGCACCCTGGTGACAGGGAGCCAGAAACAGGCAGCTCCTGCAGCCTCACACAGTTCCAGTACACCAGGGGCACTGCTAAAACTCTGCACCCAGGTAACAGAGATCCAGGAACAGGGAGCTCCTGCAGCCTCACACAGTTCCAGTACACCAGGGGCACTGCTAAAACTCTGCACCCAGGTAACAGAGATCCAGGAACAGGGAGCTCCTGCAGCCTCACACAGTTCCAGTACACCAGGGGCACTGCTAAAACTCTGCACCCAGGTAACAGAGATCCAGGAACAGGGAGCTCCTGCAGCCTCACACAGTTCCAGTACACCAGGGGCACTGCCAAAGCTCTGCACCCAGGTAACAGAGAGCCAGGAACAGGCTGCTCCGAGAGCCCCACGCTCCTTGATTGCACGAGAAGGCTCGCAAAGGGAATTTTACAGAACATACACAACAGTGTAAAGGCATTATTTCAATACACAGAGCAATATTTGGCCAAATCTTACCACCACGGCGGAATTAGCCCAGATGCCAAAATACATTGAAAGTATACATGTTTTGCACTTGTGAATTTTTGCCTGAATTGCATCTGCACTGATGCAAAGTTTCTGAAACATGTCCCCTAGAGTCCTTAATCACACATGCCTGAGAGGGGAATAGGTCCTGTGCCATACTCCCGTGGGATATGCATGCTGATAATGAGCTTCAACTGGTTCACTGGCCCATGCGCATGCCAACCAGAGAAACTGTGCCAATGCCCGCCCACGGGATAACCCTCTGGCATTGGATACAAAATGCGCCTCGTTTGCTCTATTTCCCACAAAAGCACAAATGCATTAAGCAACAGCGTTAGAAAGATTGTATGGTAGGCTGAACAAATGTTCTAAATGAAAGACCTGGACCAGAGACAAACATAAAAGTAGGACTACTCTCACCTCGACCCTCTGCAGCCCCGTCTACGAAATACACCTGCAACCCCTTCTGTCACACACTGGCGGGACCCCACAGTACATAACTTCCGTGTCCAGTAGTGCTCCTGCACGGCGCGGATTTACCTTTGACTATAAGCGTGTTGAAAACCACTGAGCTTTTGCTCTGATGGCTACTTCAGGCCATGCCGTGTCTCCATTTCCCAGCTGCTCTCTTTAGCATAGTCAGGTGATACCTGTTAGTGTTCCCTGAAAGGTTAGGAGTTCGAGTCCATGGTAGTGATCAGGCGTCCAGGAGAGCGTCCAATGGGAAACCTGTTCTGATGTTTACTTGGTTTATAAGGAATTGTTGAATGGTTGGCAAATATGTACATCCCATCCCTCCCTGCAGTCGTGCTGGGATTGCACCAGAGGTCACCCTCCGTTACCACAAAACCGGGACATGTTTTTTAAATAAAAAAAAACTCTTCGGACATGGGGACAGAGGGCCCAGTTCCGGGGCAGTCCCTGCCAAGCGGATGTCTGGCCACCCTAGTGCACTGGCACCGAAGCTGAACTTACATCACCAATAGCGCAGGATACTGGAGCGTTGAGCACCAGTGCAAACAGTCTGCACTGTCCTAGGAAAACCAGACTCCGCAAACCAGTGCTTCTCACCAGCAGCAAAGTCCAATCCATACCATTCATACCCGGCCCCAGCGCTTAGAGGCGACTCCGTTTGTAGTGTGTACTGAACAAAAACATGCATTGTGTACATGCAGCAACACGTTGCCAATGCAGAGACTATAGACGATGCTAGTAGGCCACCAGACATTCCAAATGTTGCGCTTAATGAAAACGCCTAAAATCATGCACTAATTCACTATATGCCACCTGTTCAGAAAGGCCCACTCATATTCAGACAGCAGACACCCAGAGCATATTAACAAGTTCCTGTAAAGTGTGCGGCCTACCTCACAGATCCATAAGCAGGAGTCATGGTTTTCACCCAACCTCATGTTATGTTACGTTATGTTATGTTATTGGGTTTCATAGCACGCACCACTTCCATTGGCGCGGTCTCCTGATACTTTGGATTTGCCAGGGAATCCGTCTGGGTTTGGTTAGCAAGGAGAGCCAGGGAAACGCAAGATAGCCTTGCTGTTGTGTTGACGCATACAAATTGGTGGAATCCGGGCTCTGTGCACAAGCATGTTTTTAGGTGATTATCTCGAGGGCACTTGAGGTATCGCGACCTGAAGGGAAGTTTGTGTGGCTAAATGGCGAGGATGTGAGGGCTGGGGGTGTGTTTTAAAAGTTGGTGGGAGAGATGTAGCGTTTGATGGTTTTAGTGTGTATTGGGCAGGGGTGTTCAATTGTCATGTGTAGGTTCCTTAGTGGCTGTGTGTGGTAGTGGAAAGCAGAATGTGGGCGGGTTAATTAGGGTACAGGCATTCGAGGCCCCAATGGGCACTCAAAGTATCATAGGCAATGTTCCATGCCATGAGCTTACTACAGGCACACCTACAAGTCAGAGTGGGGGGACAATCAGGAGAAAAGTCACCATGGGGGACACTCAGGAGCAAATTACAGTGGGGAACCCCGGGGAGCAAATGACAATGTGTGAAAGCCTAGCAGCACATTAAAGTGGGAAACATCTAGGAAGTAATCACAGTGTGGGAACAGCCAGGAGCAAAATTACAGTGGTGGTGGGCACCCAGGAGAAAAGTCACAATGGGGGATACTCAGGAGCAAATTACAGTGAGGACACTCAGGAGCAAATTACAGTGGGGAACACCCAGGAAAAAATTACAATGTGTGAAAGCCTGGCAGCACATTATAGTGGGAAACATTGAGGAGGTAATCACAGCGTGGGAACACCCAGGAGCAACATTCCAGTGGTGGTGGGCACCCAGGAGAAAAGTCTCAATGGGGGACACTCAGGAACAAATTACAGTGAGGACACTCAGTAGCAAATTGCAGTGGGGAACACCCAGGAGCAAATTACAATGGGCCTCATTACGAATGTTGCAGTAAGGCAACAACGGCGCCGGTAGTGCTACTGGCGCCGTTGTTGCCATGGCGCATCATTACGAGTTTGCTCGCGGGGGCCGATCTGCATGCCTGGTCAGACCAGGCATGCAGAGCGGCACCCGCAAGCAGACCAGGATGGTAGCAACGGTACCGTTATGAACGGTACCGCTGCTACCATCCTCCCCATACCCATTGAGCCCTATGGGGGCTCAAATGGGAATGGGGCAGTACCGGGTCCGGGTCCCGCAAAACGGAATTACTGGGCCCTCCAAGGTCGTAATGGCATGGTAAGACCCCTTTTGCGGGACCCGGACCCGAGTTTGGGGGTAGCCATGCCTAAATTAAGGGCATGGCTACCTCCAAACTCGTAATGAGGCCCAATGTGTGAAAGCCTAGCAGCACATTACAGTGGGACACATCGAGGAGGTAATCACAGTGTGGAAACACCCAGGAGCAAAATTACGGTGGTGGTGGGCACTTGGGAGCTACATTACAGCGGGGATCACCTAGGAGAAAATCAGAGAGAGGGAACACTAACAACGGGGAACACCTTACCATGGGCCGTTGGAAGTAGCTCCTCGCGGTGAGGCGGACCCCTTGGGAGTCATTCTTCACAGTGTACCTACCGCTGCAAGGCATCGCAGTAATCTTGGCATTGATACAGTGCTAATGTCAGGATTCACCACTTCGGGCAAGTCCTAGATGAAGTGACCAACGGGCTGCCCCACGGCACATTAGCTGAGTCCTGTGTGGCTGCGCTGCACCTTGGGTTGACAACTCAAGACGTAGTCCGTGGGAGAAGACGTGGCACAAGATGTAGTTTGGAGATGAGTTTTCGGTGGAGCCTCACTGGAAGTGCTGCCCTTGGGTGTGACGTGGCTGTCCATGGAAGTAAGTACACCACAAGGTTTAGTGCATGGAGGATTTCATGACAAGTTATGAGAAGGTGACCTACCATGGGTGCAATCATGCAGGTTGAATTCCCCACGGCCACGCCATTGGCTGCCATCTAGATGAGTGGCAGGAGATGTGGGGATGCTACATTTTGTATTTGTATTTTGAATAGGATATCTACTTCGATCAGAAATTACTTATAATATCACGTTGCGCTATTTTACAGACATTTCTGTAATGGTGCCTGTAAAATAGCACAAACATGAGAAAAAGTGGCGAGACAGTTTGTCAGGCTGTGAACAAAGTAGTACATAGACCAGGCACAGAATAAACCAAAATACAAAAAGTATAAACACGTGGTTTACAAAGGTAACATTAATTTGAGGGGGAACGTGCTTTAAAATAAAGAGGACTACAAATATACAAAATGACATACTTATAGGGCACTGGAGGGAGTGATGTGGTCTGGTAGAAAGGATTGGCTAAGGGTGGGCAGAGCTTCCTCTACGTAAGTGAAGCTTAAACCGAGCTTTGAAGAGATCCACAGTCGGGCCGGCTTTTATTTGTGATGGGCAGCAGGTTCCAATGTAGCGAGTGAGTTGGGAGACAGAGCAGAAGTGAAAGGGGCACGGGGGGCATGGGACAGTCAGGATGAGTGCAGAGGACGAGTGAAGCAAATGAGATGGGAGTCGAAAGATATTCAGCCAGACAGATACCTGGATACGAGTCCATTCATAGCTTTGTGGACCAGGAGACGGAACTTGAAAAGGGAGTGATTCTGCATGGAGAGCCAACCAGCATGGTGTCAATAGATAGAAGTGAGGAGGATCCGAGTAGGTTCTAGAGAGCGCAGTTAGCAAAGTTGAGGACTTTGTGTAGAGGAATGAAGGACTAGCGAGAAAGGGCTGGGAGCAGGTATGAGCAGAAGTCAAGTTTGCTGAGGAGGATGGAGATCACTTTTTTCGCAGAGTGGTGAGAAACAAATGGTCTTATTTTCAGAATGCTGAGAAGATTAATACAAGCAACAGAGTTGGTGACAATGTTGGTTTGTTGCAGTCCGAGGGCGCCATCAAAGAGGACCACAAGAAGGACTGTCTTGGGTGAGTGGAAGAAGTTCAGGCAGGAATGAGATAGGAGAGCAGAGGGATCGAGTTGGAAGCCAGGAGAGAGATGGCTTCCATTTTTGAAGAGTTTGGCATGAGGCAGTAAAAAGCCATCCATTGACGGATTGCAGTGAGACAATTGGTAATCCATTCCAAGCTGCCTGAGGTGAAGGAGGGAAAGGAGAACGAGGTGCGTGTCAACGGCAACAACGTGAAATTGGAAGCCAAAGGATAAGATAACTCTTCCTAGGGCAGAGGTATAGAGGGTGACAAACCGAGTTCCAAGGACTGGTCTTTGGAAGACACAGATGGAGACAGGGGTGGGATCAGAGCGTTTACAGATTTAAAGAGGGGTTTTACAGATTTGACTTTCCAGGTAGGGGGCAACCCAGGCTAGAGCAGATTTGCGACAACCCAAGGGCCTGGAGTGTGAGGAGGATAGAGGAGTGGTCGACAGTGTTGAAAGCAGCAGAGAAGCGCAAAAGGATAAGTACAGAAGATAGTTTGCAATGGTGATCTTCAGAGCGAAAGTTGGAGACTTTCATGAGTGAAGTCTTGGTTGAGCATTTTCTACGGAAACCCGAGTTAAGTGGAACTTCAAGGCCTCTCCAAGGTCACTTACCCCAAGTTACTGAGTGATTCCTTTGAAGACACCCTCTCGTGAACCTTTGAATAATGAGCTGGGGGGAGACCGGGTGATAGTTCACCAGGATAATTGGGTCAGCAGAGGGTTTCTTCAAAAGGGTTAGGGCAGTTGAAGATTTGAAGGAGGAAGGGAAGAGTCCAGTGGATAGAGATAGGACCAAGAGCTCAGAGAGATGAAGGCAGGTTATTGAGTCTTAGGGCCCGATTCATGGAATATTTGCCCGGTTCAAAGTGAATGTGCACTGCTGAAAAGTGACTTTGCACTGCCGACATAAATCCTGATTAATGGAACTGTGCAAAGTGTATTTTTGCCGGGCAAAGTTATTTTGTACACCAAAAATGACTCTGCACTGACTTTGCCTGGACTTTGCACAGCAAAAATACACTGTGCACGGTTTCATGAATCAGGGCTTGTGTCGGCAGTGCAAAGTCACTTTTCAGCAGTGCAAATTGACTTTGAACCGGGCAAATATTCTATGAATCGGGCCCTTATTCTTTCACTTTTTGAAGAGAAAACATTTCAATAGAAGCGCAAGATGGGTTGGCGCTGTGAGCGATAGGTGACAATTCAAGGAGCGAGATGTAGCAAAGTAGTCAAGAGTAGAAGGTGTGGGGGGAGAGATGGTGGAAAGGTGGCAATTTGGGGAGGGCTGGAGAAGCGGGAATCGAGAGTGCCACACATTTTAGATATTTATGAGCCGTTATCAAAGAGGGAAGAAGCCATAGATATTGCCTTGGCGTGTGCGAGAAAAGCTTGGAGGGTAGGTGCAAGTTTACAGGGTGATTGTGATGGGAGGAGATTAGGTTGGCTAAGTGGGAGGACATGGCCCAGTTCACTGCACAGGAAAGGGTAGCAAGGGATTTTGTTTTAGACTAGAAGTGGGATGGGGCTAAAATGGTCTAGATCTGAGAGTTAATCTAGGGCTGAGGACGGGGTAGGGATGTGTGAGTGTGTGTGCAAGATAGTATTGGTCAAAGGGAGTCATAAGTGCATAGTGTAAGACAAAAAAGCCACGAGAAAGAAGCACGAGTAAAGGAGAGAGACAGGATAGCGGTCCTCACATCATCCGGGTAAAGGCTAAATAGTCCTGCTTGAAAGGTCTCATGGTCATTGGAGAAGGGTGAGGAGGCATAGAGGGGTTTTACAGGTGTTACCCTTCTGCCAGGGGAAGGTTAACACCTTTACCCAAGGCACAGGCACCCTCCCCCAGGACTCCTGGGAAACGGTGCTTCAAAGCCACATTCACACGAGCGTGCAAACCACTGGAGTCCCATTGAAGTCAGCAGGCATGGGAAGGCAGTGGAGTTCGAGTAGCCAGAATAGAGCGGTGGGCTGAGAAAAGGGTCCCACCATCTTGGTTCCTTTTAGGCCTCTCCACCACTTCCTGTCCCTTCCATGTCCTGCAGGACAAAGCAATCTGGGTATGATGTCGAAAGGCAAAGTGCACTTGTTAGAATGGCCTGAATCGGACCCCTCAAAGCAGTCTTGCTTTGGACCAATATCCTGTGCCATTTTGCCTTTATAATGTGAAGAATTCATCTTCTTCTTTGGTTCATATTTGGACACCAAAAAGAGACAGATTGATCTGGAAATCTTGTATGGATACTGTCTGTCCCAAAGGCCACTGCTGAAGAGGTCAAGGCAGAGGAGAACATCTCCCCCAACCATCCTCAGGGATCAGTGGGGATGCTCTGCTGGTGGTGCACTGAAACTAGGATCCTGCTCATCACTGGAGGAGAAGCACTCCCTATAGGTTCCAGACATCTTCCTGGAATGTAAGTGCACATCTAAGGACTTACCTTGTCCCTATAGACACCCGAGTGGGCCTCCCAGCAATCCAGAAGTCAAGGAAGTGATCTGGGACTTGATTCTCGCATGGAAATGCTTGCGAGCTACACTGACCTAGACATTGCTTCTTCGGTCCACGTGCCTTTGCTGCTTGGATCACAGCATTGCGCATTGGACCCAGTGGACCAGCTCACTAACCCGACACCGAGTCACTGCCACAGGAAGCTCCTAGGAGCCTGGCTCTGAGCAGATGAGCCCAGAGGCGTTGCTATGGGGGCGGTGGGGGTGTTGGAGGGGGGCTGGGGGTACGAGAGCCCCGGGGTCTTTTGGTTGTAGCCCCAGATAGAAACTCAGGGGTTACAACCAAAAAGGCTAGCTAGCCCCCAGTCCTGACAGTCCCACAATTAGCATAACCCCGGATCTTTTCCAGACCTAGCAACACCCCTGGTTGAGCCCCAAAGAAAAGGAACCAAATGTACTGTGTGGTCCACTTTTTGGGACCATAAAGACTTTTAAGTTCCTCTTCCCTACCTTTTTTGTACAAAACATATCCTTTAACGATTGCCATTGTAAACTCAGTAAACAATGATGTTACCAACTTCCACAAACACTTTGGAGGTATTTGATTAATTGTAGGCCGATCTTAAGTGAGCAACAGAGCGCTTCATACACAACATGTAGCAAGAGGCGCTATACATAGATAGGAGATGCAGGGACACCGAGTACGCGGGTGCTCGTGCTGAACGTCCCTATACTTTCAATGGGACATCCTAAAATGTTTTACAACGGACCCCCGTGAGATAACACGATTTGCCCAGGATCACAATTCTTTGATCAAGTGCCAGGCTCGAAAGTCGCCAACCCAAACACTCAGCCACAGTCCCTCCTCCACAATTTGCCTTTTACTCGGAGGCCCGTGCATTGCGAATTACTTCGCAAGGCCAAGCGCATAGCGCGACACTCACGGGCGGTGACTGGCACTGCCAGCAGACTTCAGCTCGCACAGAGCTGTCTCTGCTAACACCCAGCCTTGTCTCTGTGCGCCCTCAGAAGCTGTCAGTGCAGGGCTGGGGGTGGAGGGGCTCTGTTGTCACCCCTGGGGGTGGAAAGGATGGGCAAGAGTCGACTTCTTTAACAAGCAAAGCGGATAAAGATTAGAGTCGCCCTGGCAACGGGGCTGCTGCTGGCAGAAGCTTCTGGAGAGTGTGTGAGTGAGGAGGAGGCCGCGAGGGTGGGGGGCGGAAGGGTTGTGGGAGCCCCCCCAGCATCTTGGAAAAATGAGCACGGGACGGGGCCTCTCACTGCAATCCTGAAGCTTGAGGAGCCACCAGGGGTGGGCTTGGATTGAGAGAAACAGAGAAAGTCACGGGGGAGATCAAGAGACAGAGAACATCTGCGTGAAACATAACCACGCGGCAGAGAGGGAGGGAGGCAAAAGACGGCGAGAGAAAAACGCAGGTGCATTACAAGAAAGTCAAAGGGAAACAGCGGAAGAGTGGCCGATAGAACCAAAAAAGAATAGAGCAAATGGGGAAAGAAGAACTAAAGGCAAATAACCTGAAAAAGAGAGGAAGATGTTGGAAGGAAAGAGGAAAGGAAATGTAAGCATATAGGTGAGGGCATTGACGGACATTTATAAAGAATGCAATCTGCCAGCAGTTCACATCCACGATGTTCTACTTCCAGATGCATGCATTGACATTTCTCTGCGTGCAGCGTCATTCATCTGGAGTCAATTCTATGCACATCCATCTTTAAACTTGTGGGGTGTAGGGCTCCCGAGATGCCAAACACTTAGGGTGACCAGACGTACCGGTTTTCCCGGGACAGTCCCGGGCAATCGCCCTCCGCCCCAGGGTCTTGGGACATTTTAAATTTGATAAACTCTGTCCTGGGCTTGCAAGGGTGGGTGGCTGCGGTCCTGGTTTTTGCCAGGACCGGATTTTGAAATCCCAAAATCGGGTACCGGCGCGACTCTTCCTGTTCGAATGGGGGCATGAAATGCTTTTCAAGGCCCCATTTCTTCCCCTTCCCCTCCCGGGTGCTCTCCTCCAGTGAGTGGAGTGTGCCTGTGAGCACACCACATCTGTGCCGACCCCGCAACAGGCCAGCGACATAGAAGTAGGACTACAGTTTTATTTGTATTTACTTTAGTCCTATTTCTATGTCAATGGCCTGTGGTCACCCTACACACACTAGGATATTGTCTTGAAGGAACAAGACATTGTGAAAAACCCATGCTTCTGAATACAGGCCAAAGTGCAATCCGGTGTACTGTGAAATGCTGTCCTGGATAACCAATGTGATTAGAGACAAACCTGGATAAAAGCCAGTGGAGTATCCAGCATTGCCAGAGGGGGCGGGCGAGCCACAAAAAAAGTCCTACTATTTTTCCCCCCAAATGCACCTTAGAAAATGAATGCTAAACTGACACACATTTGTTCTTGCCCCCCATATAATGACTTTACTCCGTACCTGCTCCCTGCAACATTCCAACATTCGGACTAGAGTGGGACATGGAGCTCTGTGCTCTTGCTCTGCATCTGCTCCTTATTGGGCCTGTAGTGCAGTCAACAGCCTGGAGTGGGACACAGAGCGTGGTCCTGCTATGCCCCCCATTGTGCATGGAGGGTGCAGAGCAGAAGCATACGGCCACACTTCTGTCCGTACCCTGCTCCAGATTGCTGTTCTACAGGCAGCCAGGCCAAACAGGAGCACACAGCAACACTGCTGTCCCCGACAGAATTCCCAGAAAAAAAGGCATACCACAGTAAGACAGGGCTAGACTGGCTGCCCCCAAATGTCAGTCTAGCTAAGTAATAACACATACCATTACCTGCAGACCATCCAAACACAACACCGCATTCATTGGGGACTTCAACGACCTGCTCACCACCATGTCCCTCACGCACGCCAACAACATCTTCCTAGGTGACTTCAACCTCCCAGGCCCCAAGGCCACCAAACCGATGAAGGAAGCTCTCCTCGGCCTTCTTGACACCCTTATCCCCACACAGCACATGAAAGACCCAACACACGAGACATGTAACATCCCCAACCTAATCATCCCTTTCTTCCCTCCACTAAAGCTCTCCTCTCCCGCTTGACTGGTCAGACAACCTAGCCATGCCTTTCAACATCCTGCACACCACCCCACTCAAGCCCTCCCAACAGAAACCCATCAGACAAACCTTCAGGTCCTTCAAGAACTTCCCGGTGGAATCCCTCATGAAAGACCTCGACAGCCTCCACCTTACATGGACAGAACACCCCCATCTGAACTGCGACTCTCTACTGGAAGCACTCAAGGCCACCCACTCAGCCTCCATCGACCGACATGTGCCTCTGAAACAACGCACCTGCAAACCAAAACCAAAACCGTCAGCACCCTGGTACACGCAAGAACTCAACCTCAGTAAAAGAGTTATCAGGAAACAAGATACAACCTGGCACCGCTCTTGGACCGCATCCAACCTGGCACTTCTCAAGGACATCCGAGCAACCCATTGACAACTAATCAACACAGCCAAGGCCTACTACCATCAGAAAACTATAGCAGAAGCCAACAACAAAAGCTGATCTCTCTTGAAAGTGGTCAAGCCCTGCGTCAACCCGCTACCTGACCCTGCCATACCACACTCCATTGAAAAATCTGCTGCCATTATAACACCTTCTTCATTGACAAAATCAGCAAGCTTCGCACCCATCTCACGTCCCTCCTCACGAAATCCCCACACTGTGGATAGCATTCAAGACAAAGCCACATCGTATACAGATGACATCCTCCCAGCATCTATCCTCAAGACCCTCCCTGCAGAAGCTCTCCTTCCCTCCTGGAGATCATCAACAGCTCCCATACTCAAGGCACCTTCCTATCGACCCTAAAGACAGGACAAATCCTCACTCTACTAAAGAAACCCACTCTGAATCCCGACAACCTAGGTAACTATTGCCCCATCAACCATCTTCCCTTCTATAGGTAAGATCATCAAGAAAGCAGTAGTGGCACAACTTCAGCAACACATCAACACCAACAATCGCCTCCAAACCTACCATTCAGGGTTCAGACTCAGATGCAGCACAGAGACAGCAACCACACAGGTGGTCGATGACACCATCACCATCCTTGACTACGGCCATCGGTGCCTCCTGATTCTACTCGACCTCTCATCCGCTTTCAACACAGTAGACCACCAGGCGCTTATGGACACCCTACATCGGCACATGGCAATCAGCAACCTTGTCCTTGCGCTGGTTCAAGTCCTACCTCGCCAACCGCCAGCAGTTTGTTCAGATGGACTCCTCCAGATCGCCAGTGCTACCCATCACTTGTAGATTTCCGCAGGTTCCGATCCACTCCCCAGTGATCTTCAATCTATAAATGGATCTGCTGGGAGCCCTCCTAGCCCCACAAAACCTCCACATCCATCAATACGCCAATATGACAGACAGCTATACGTCAAGATCGACTCCATCAAGGATGCCAATGGGCTCAAAACCTGCCTCTCGCTGATCCAGTCTTGGATGTCCAGTGCATACTTGAAGCTCAACCCCTCCTAGACTGAATTCCTACTCCTCACCAACAACACCGAACACCCAGACATACAGACCTGCCTATCAATCATGAACTCCCGAGCTCACCTCCTGCACCAGGTTCCTCGGGTTCCACATTGACAAACACCTCTCCTTCAAGACACACATAACTAAGAAAACTCAGACAGCTTGGTATCAGCTCTCCCTTCTGCGGAATGTCAAGCCATTACTCGCTCCGCACAGCTTTAGATCCATTGTTCAAGCACTGGTCATATCCCACCTGGACGAGGGGCAATGCACTCCTCAAAGCCCTTCCGTCGTCCTCGCTTGTGCCCCTGGGAAGTGTTCTATACGTGGGCCTCATCAAGGGTCTCCGCAGATACAACCACATCACACTGGCGCTCATCGACCTTTACTGGTTCTTACTGCACGCACAAATCACCTTCAAGTCTTGCTGCATCAGCTATAAGACAGTCATCCTCAATTCATCCAGCTACCTCGCGGAGAAGCTCAGCATCTCCAGTGGACAGCGTACCACCAGAAGCCAGGACATGTGCAGGCTTAAAGTCTGCTGCTGCAAAAAGAAAAGGACCAGAAAACAAGCCTACTCTGCCTACGCCCCAAGACTATCGAACCTCCTCACCATCAGCATCAGACTCGCCACCACGCTCCTGCAGCTCAGAAAAGAACTCAAGACCCACCTCTTCAAGGAGTCTCTCCTCCTCAACACCTAGGCAATCACATCGCCCCTCATACCACCTGACTTGCGAGACGCCACCCGCCCCTCTCCTCCTCGCCACCCAGTACAGCGTATCCTTCACCTGCTGTATATCTGTTCTGTTGTTACTTCTGAAAAGAGCTCTGTTATGCATCTTTACTGTTATATACCTCTGTAAAGCACTTTGTTATGTATCTGTTTTGTTGTATACCTCTCTAAAGCATTCCATTGCTTCTCAAAGCTAGGTCCATGCTCAATAATTGCAATAATAATAATAATAATAATGATAATAATAATAATAATAATAACAATAGTAATAATACTAATAATCTATATTTATAAAAGTGAACATTTGTGGGTTTGTTTGTGGCATGGCAAAGCGTTTTTCCTTCTACAATTTCACACTGTTTCACCAATCTGCACCAAATTTTGCATAGATACCTGCTAGGACGCTCCGAACAACACTAGCTACACGACATTTGGACACCCCACCCCGTTCTCTGTATTTTAGCAAAAGTCAACATTTGTTTGTGGGTTTGTGGTTTAGCGAAGCGTTGTTCCATATACCATTCCACACTGTTTCACCAATCTGCACCACATTTTGCATAGTTCCCTGTTAGGACCCTCCGGACATTACTGGCTACATGACATTTGGACACCCCACCCCTTTCCCTGGATTTCAGCAAAACTCTAAAGTTGTTTGCGGATTTGGTGCTTGGCGAAGCATTGTTCCTTATACAATTTCACACAGTTTCACCAATCTGCACCAATTTTTGCATAGTTACCTGTTAGGACCATTGGGACAATACTGGCTACATGACATTTGGACAACCTACCTCTTTCCCCGGATTTCAGCAAAACTAAAAATGTGTGTGTGTGTGTGTGTGTGTGTGTGTGTGTGTGTGGCTTGGCGAAGCGCTGTTCCTTATACAAATCCACACAGTTGCACCAATCTGCACCAAAAGTTGCATAGTCACCTGTTAGGACCCTCCAAACATTACTGGCTAGATAACATTTGGACACCCCACCACTTTCCCCGGATTTCAGCACTGTCACACATGAGACGGTTGGCTGAAATCGGTGAAACCTCAATATGGTCATAGAAGGATCGGTCCTCAACCCTAGAATGCACGGTTTCTGGGACATTTGCACCGCAATGCACCACGATGAACTGCACCACGCCAGCGTGAGGCAACATGTGGGGAGGGAACACAGTAGGTCCCAGTATGCTGCAGCACACCAACTCTCACCTCCCCCAAACGTCTGCTCCAGGGTATGTCAGTCGCAACACGCCCATTCTCAGTGCAGTTTACTTGAGAGGTCAAAGCACATCAAGCGATAAGCGAATCAGAACAACGGCTTACTTGCCATTGATTTTCAACAATTTATGAGAGTGTTGTCATGTCTGTCCACAGAACCCATTCGGAGAAGAACGGGTACTTTTTGCCAGTAATAATAATAATAATAATAAACTTACAAACCTACCAATTTGCTTATGGATTGCATCAACAGAAGTGACTTCACAGAAAAGGACATTGCAAGGAGCATCATCCATTTTGATACTTGGAGGCACCGTAGAAGAGACTTTAGAATATGTTGCTATAAATAAGCTTAGTAGCAAATAACTTTGTGGTGCAAAATACCTACATTGCACTATTATTATATATGAAGCAACTCTATAGTCATTAGTTTTTTTTAATAATAGCATGATATCTTAACATAAGCTATGAAGTGAATCACTTATGGAGCTGCAGATAGACACAGGGTGATTAAATGATTTGCCCATGATCACACACTTTGGTTAAATGGTTAAACCGGGATGTGGTCAATTTAAGCAACTGAACACATCTTCACAGGTTTAGTTGATATAGATATTTATTAGGTTTTGCTTTATATTTTACGTGCTTAAATAATACTTTACTTATATTAATGCATTGGAAGCAAACAACATTACATAATAAACTAGTCTTTCATGATAAACTAACTTTACACTATACACATCATCATAGATATATGTTGAGCAGAACGACTATGGCTTCAGTTTTATTCTCCCCATCCTGCATGCAAAGTCACAATAGCATCATGCAAATGAATGTGAGTCTAACAAATCCCCTTTGGGTTTTAAAGCCATAGTCATTATGTCATAGCGCATGCAGCATCATGCACTCTTCTCACTTCTGATCACCCCCCCACCCCCACATTTCTTAAGGGACAAAGGTCCGTGCTAATAGTCCCCTTCCGTCCCATCAGTGCCTAATGGTTCCCATTGGAATGCTCTGTTGACACAGAGCAACGTGTCAGTTCCATGGGATAGGCACTCTGCTTTCCAGAGCTCTAACGGCAAAGGTGTCCTGCTGCCAGGACAATGAGGGTGCTGAGCAGGAACACTGCGCTCCTGCTCGGCACCCTCGGTGTCCTGGTCTGGTTCTTAAAAGAGCCAGTGGGGGGGAGGGGGCAGTGCAAGCTGCGCCCCCTTGGTACACCACTGGGATAAGCGCTCTGTAAATCACATTTGGTGAAGAATTTTGCATTATTTCATGAAAAAGCCAGCTGCGTGATATTTAGCAATTGAAAGTTCTCAGGCGTTGTGTTGCTGTTTTTGACAACTGATGTTTAACAATGGGGACCACCAGGTTGAGACAATCCCAGTCCTCAACAGTTCAATGATGTGGTTTTCCCTAAGTGTACACAGGAATTTCCGAAAATTCCTTGTGTGACGTAAGCAGTACTGGGTGGACTTTCTGCTTGATGGGGACCCTCCCCAGATTTCAATTTGATCTCATGCAAATAGTTCTTGAGGATGCCATCTTGTAGTCAAGACACTGATGCGTGCCTCTGAAGGATCGCTTGGCAAGAAGGTGGATGCGCAGAAAGCAGGCGAGCAAGGGTCCAGCTCGATGCTCCGTAGACCCTGCTCGTCCCATCGAAGCACGGAGGGATATCTCTCGAGACATGATAATGGTAATAATAATACTACTTCAGAGTACTTTGTAACAGGTGTTGCTAGTTACCATTACTATCACTCACACTTGTGCTATTCAATTTACAAGCTTGGAAGGATGAAATCATGAGCTCACCTGGAAGAGTATCACACCCAGCCTGAGGAGCAGCTCCGCCTCTTCACGCACACCATTTGTAGAGTTGTACACTTCTCCGTCTAGCTGTACCCTCGCTTAGAACCGTGTGATGAGTAGGACCATGGTTGATAGACCTGAAGATAAAGTTTGTGGCCTCAACATGCTCTCAGGGCAAACTCTAGTGGTCTAGTGTGACCTCCAAACGATGAGTGGACATGGATCGAGGGATCATGGTATAGTGGGGACCTGGAACCAATAGTTTCAGGGGAATGTAATTGGCGTATATCATTCAGCATGGGTTCTTCCTGCCGTGCACTGTGGGCCTGCATATAACGCGAAGGACGAGTTGGCTCATGCCATCACAGCAGGGTATGACGTTCATTCAACGCCAGTTATTTTTTTGTGGCATTTTTTTGCTGAAAATGTTTGCCTGAAAAAACTTGGGGGGTGGGGGGGTGCATATAATGGGTAGGGAATAGGGAATAAATAATAGGGTGGGGTTTTGGGGTGGACCCCCCCAAATAAATAAAAAGAATCGATTCGGTTTTTCAGGCAAACATTTTCTGCAAAAAACACAGTGGACAAAAAAAACTGGGTTTGAACGTACATTGAACACACAGCAGTGAATATAGTCACCCATTTCACCCGCAATCGCAATCTGGACCCTTTGGCATGGCAAACTGAAAAGAAATCCCATTTTCTGTCAATTTTTGCAGTCCCTATTTCAGTAAGGCCTTATTTCACTTCCTGAAATACGGCATTTGAGCTTAACTGGCGCAGACATTCAATTTACATCTGGTGCCAAAGGAAGTTGACCTTGGCCTCTGATCATCAATGCCTTTGCAACCCTCATTGGCCTTAAGCTTCAGTGTGCCAATGGATTGCATTTTGTGCAGTCCTTATTTCAGTAAGACCTTATTTCACTCCCTGTAACACGGCATGTGAGCTTAACTGGGCACGAATTGCATTTTCCTTCGCCAGTACACACAGACTTGTCCTTCCATGTCCAGGCAATTCACTAGGACCACACACACATGCTTTCTGGAGAGTGCGCATTTTAGCCCATTTTAGCCCATCTATGGTCTCAAGGTGCATGGCGCATCCGGACTCCCACTGGTCCCAACGTACAGTTGCAGTACCAGGGAACTACAGGAATATGGGTGGCAGGATCAGAATGGGCAAGGCCTCTAGCCATAGAATGTGCCTGGAGTTGGCTTGGGCTTCGGGGCACTAGGTGGGGGGATTGGCCACAGGGCAGAATGTGGGTTACTGTGACCTAAACGACAAGTGTGGATGTTATGTGAGGAGAGACAGTACCTGAATTGCCTGGCTTTTCTCTCAGGTTTATTTAATGGTTTCTGACACTAGGTCATACCAATTATGACACCCGGTGCAGGCTGTGAGTAGATGCGGGGACTGGCCTAGTAAACTCAGTGTCATTTGCTCGTTCTTTGTTCCTCCCTTCATGTGCGCATGCATTTGCCAAGCAGAGTGGGGAGCTGGGATCCGTAGGTTGCTGTGGAGGAGAGGCGCACGGAGGACACAAATAATGTTACCCCTGGCATGTTTTATACACCTTGTCAGTCATCTCTTCGCATATCGGGCTCTCCTCTAATCTCCTGCCTAACAGCTTTCTCTTCCCCTGGCGTATCTCATGCTTTACTCTCCCTATCTTCCTCCACCTGTTTGGCTTTCGTGTTTTTCCATGCCTGCCACTGTCTTTCGTGTAGTATGCCCCTTTAAGAGACTGTGTTACGCACAAGGTCACGTGGTGTTCGCCCAATAAAGGTGGGCTCCTGCAGCGCATGCGCCAGTTAGAGCAGGGGACCCATTGAGACACAAGCTGATGTCAGTGTCTTTTTTAATTGCTCCGGCCCTGACCTGGACCAGGCCCACCACATTGGGGCGACGAGGCAGGTGATCCCGCATGTGCGCCAGCGGCTCATTTCTGCCTGCCGCAGGCTCCTGGCTTGCTGGCCAGCTCCAGCAGCCTGGCGCCCCCTCCTCCACCTCCTCTGCCTTATGGCCCGGGCCGCCGGCAGCGCCAGATGCCTGAAAGTAACTGAGGGGAGGGACACATCACCCTGCTTTGGACTACAGAGTGGGGATTTCCCCCCCAAAAAAGGAAAGTGAAGTTACCCAGGGGATGCTGGATTGCAGTGCTCACACGTTGGAACGTGTTCAGGGCACCAGGCTCTCTGCATTACATTCTCTGTGGTGTACACATCACAAAGCACCCAGCTTTTCTTCTGTGGTACAGCCCCTACACCAGCACCACCTGCTGATAGCATTTCTTTTGAGGGGCAGCCCCTCGACCAGCACCACGTGTGCCAGCATTTCCGCTGGGGACAGTCTCTCCTCCCGCACCACGTGCTACTACCAGAGCTTGGATTGTAGCTCCTTAAAGGAGTGCTTGTGCACCCCGGCAGGCCACCACCACCTTGGAGGTTGGTGGTGGACAGGGCCTCACAGGCTTGCAGCTCCTAAGGTGAGTACCTGTGCATCCTTGGCCCCACATTTTATTTTGCCAGTGTATCTCTCGCCCAGGCACCCCCTGGGTCTACTCCTGCCAGGTATCGCTACCGTAGTGCGTCATGGGTCAGGAGGACAAGGCATTTGCAGCTGCCAGAATGCCACTATCATTGGCGCACCTCACCCTGTTGCAGGAATTTGACGTTTCTGTGGCCCTGTCGTCGCTGGGTCCCAGATGGATCTCATGGGTGAAGAGACTGGACATGTTCTTCAAGGCCATAGGTGAGGACGACAATGAGACAATGACATCCATAATGCTTTACTCGGTTAGCCCGGGTGTCCACAACATTTTTGAGACTCTGTGGCCCGCAGACTATTCATGTACCACTGCCTAAGCAGCTCTGTTTGAATATTTTGTGCCCATGGCGAACCTGGACTATGAGAGGACCCTCATGAGGACTGCTGTACAGGAGGGGAGGTCTCTCGACGCCTTTCACAGCAGACTACGGCGCATGTCAGCGGCATGTGCTTGACCTGACATGGGGCATGAGGTGTGCCAGCAAGTTATACAGGGCTGCCTTGCGGTCCCACGAGCTGGCGGATGTCCAGGTGAACAAAATGTGTTCAGTGATGAAGGCCGTCAAGGTGGAGAGTGCCTGCGCAGTAGGGCAGAGGCAGTTTCAGAGAGGTGACAGGCGCCAGCAGTGGAGCAGGAAAGAAGAAAAAGTGGGGGAGACGGCCCCATGCCTCAACTGCGGTTACGACCTGACCCATCGCAAAGACTTCCCAGCGGGGCGCCAGCGCCATCGACACACTCGAGGGGGCAGGCGTCCACAAGGCCAGTGACATAGAGATCGCAAAGTGGCCCAAGTGGGACAACTAACGGCAGAGGAGGACGAACCCGAGGAACATGAAGAAGATGAGGAGGATGTGTTCTTCATCTCGAGCATGTCTGTGCTGCAACAGTGAAGAAGATGCCAGCCCAAGTGCGTGGTCCGTATTTGTGACTCCCCGGTCCCCGTACTAATTGATACTGCAGCCTCTGTGAGCATCATGGTGGAGGACCACTACTGGCAATTGAGCAATGCCCCACCCCTAAGCAAGACAAAGGTGCAGATATTCACGTTCAGAGGGAAACACCCACTGCCCCTTGAAGGAGTGTTCATGGCTTGTGTCCGTCATGAGGACGCATCCATCAGAGCCCGTTTCTTTGTCACCAAGGTGAGCGAAGTGACCCTGCTGGGGTGCGCAGCTGTGGAGGCGTTGCACATACTGAATTTCGCATTTGGGTTGTACCTTGAGGATGTCCAGACCCTGCTCGCCAGGTGTAAGTGTCTTCACCGGAATTGCGAAACTGGTGGGTGACCCAGTGCAGGTGCACATTGACAACACGCTCCAGCTTGTCGCGCTGAAGCATCAGAGGGTGCCATTTCATCTGAGAGAATGTGTAGAACAGAACCTGGACAATCTGGTCAGATTGGTTATCATCGAGAAGGTAGATGGACCAACCCCATGGGTTTCAGCCATTGAAGTTGCAAGAAAGCCCAAACAACCCAAAGCCATACGCATCTGTGTGGACATGCGCTTCCCGAATAGAGCGATCCGACGGGAGAGACACATCACGCCCACCTTGGATGACATCCTGGCAGACCTCCAGGGTGCACGCTATTTTTCCAAGCTGGACCTCCGTGCTGGATACCATCAGCTTGTGCTGGATCCTGAATCATGCTACATAACCACATTCACTACACACAATGGCCTATACAGGTATAAGCGTTGTTTTGAGTTTTGGAATATCGTCGGCCGCAGAAGTTTTCCAAAACACCATCAGAGGGGCGCTCGCAGAACTGAAAGGGGCGATAAATATCAGTGACGACATCATGGTTTATGCAGAGTCTGAACAAGAACATCTGGAGTGACTCAAAAATGTCCTAAAGCGCATCCAACACCTGGGTCTCACCCTACACCGGGACAAGTGTGCGCACATGCAGAGGAAGATTGAATTCTTCAGGTTCGTGTTCCAGGAGAGTGGGATTTCCCCAGACCTGGCGAAGGTAAAGGACATACGAGAAGCCTGAGCCCTGGTGAACGTGTCGGAGGTGCGTAGCTTCCTAGGGATGGCCACGTATTGTGGCAGGTTCATACTGAACCTGCCCACCCTAGCAGAACTGCTCAGGAGCCTCACAAAGAAGCAATGTGCGTGGAGGTGGACGGCACTTGAACAGAGCGTTTTTGATGACATAAAAGGGGCCCTAACAGCAGAGGACACAATGGCGTTTTTCAACCCAGAGAAGAAGTCAGAGATCACAGTTGACGCCAGCCCGTTTGGTTTGGGAGATGTACTTATGCAGTCGGGTGAGAGTGGATTGGATTGACCAGTGGCATTCACCAGCAGGGCGCTGTCGGCGACCGAGCAAAGGTATTCACAAATTGAAAGGGAGGCTCTGGCGGTGCTATGGGGATGCAGACAGTACCACCTGTACATCTACGGTAAACCTGTGAAGGTCATTACTGACCACAAGCCCCTGATACCAATCATGACTTGGTCTTCCTCCAAGCCGCCGGAGAGGATCGAAAAGTGGCTACTCGCTCTGCAGGAGTATGGCATCGTACTGACATTCCGCGCTGGAAATACCAACGCAGCAGACTACCTGTCATGCCACCCTAGTCATGGGAAAGAGAGCACGGAAGAGGCGGAAACAGAGGAATACCTACACAGTTTAGCAGAATCAGTGACCCCCATCTCCATGTCAATTGACGACATTAGAAAGGCTTTGGTCGAGGGCGAGTGTTTCAAGATACTCCAGGCCACTGGAACAAAGGGTGAGTGGCGGAGAGTCCTCGAAAGGCTTGACAAATGCACTATATAGGCGAGAAAGGTGCTAGAGCAGATGTGGATAGTGAGGGGAGAGCCCACATTCATGGAAGATGGCCTAGTGTTAAGAGACTCAAGGATGGTGGTTCCTGCCAGCCTCGTGGGCAGATCATTGGAACTGGCATACAAAGGTCACCAGGGCGTGGCCAAGACTAAGGTGCGTCTCAGCATGAAGGTGTGGTTTCCGGGCCTCGAGGAGTGGGTGGAAGAATCCGCCCGCAGCTGATTGTGTGGTGTCAGGCCGCTCTGCCACACCAACAAGAGCCCCGTTTGGAGTCGATGGAGAGGAGCTGTGCGCCCTGGGGCACGATATACATGGACTTCGGGTCGACCTGGAGGGACAATCATTTTGTGGTCCTTCTCGATAAGTGATCAAGGTACACTGAGGTCGAGTTCATCGGGTCCATGTCCTTGGAGGAGGTAATACCGGCATTGGAGAAGGCTTTTGCGGCGCATGGACTTCCAGTGGAAATATGTTCCTACAATGGGCCCCCATTTCAAGGTAGAGGGTTTGCAGAATACTGGCGGGACTGCAGCATTACTCACTGAAAGATCACGTTGTTCCGGCCGAGGGCAAACGGGGAGGCTGAAAGACTGATGCGGACACTAAACAAGGTCTTCAGGATAGCCCATGGACAAAGGGGAGTGTGAGAAGCGCGCTCTGTACCAGTTCTTGGCGGAATATCGTGCAACCCCCCACTGTTCCACAGGGGTATCCCCAGTTGAGGTGCTATTCCAACGGTGCCCCCGAGGACTTCTGCCAGATCACACACCATGAACACCCGCAGTCATTGATGATGACGCGGTATCCGAGAGAAGAAGAAGAGCCAACGAGAGGGAGAACGATCGGAGGAGACTGAGGAGTGAAAGCCTGGAGATAGGGAACCGGTTGCTGGTGAGAACCAGAAATGCGTGAGGGAAGTTGCCCTTGCCCCACAAGCCGATCCCACTCACAGTGATGGATACTAAAGGATCGAAGGTGACCGCATCGGAAGGCAACAAGACAGTGACCAGGAACTCTGGCTTCTTCAGGAAGATGGGACAGTCGCAGGAGTCAAGGCCCGAACCACGCTGAAGGCCTGAGCCTCTACTGAGGTGGCTGAGCCTAGACAGCGAGAGAGAAGTAACCAGCCAGGAAGGATCAGCATCCAGTAACGGGGGAAGACGGCCCAACTGACCCAGGAGGTGGTTTGGACTCTGCAGAGGACGATTGTGGCAGGGAGAGGCGCTATCCTGTAGGAGAGCGCCGCAGACAGCCCAGCTACCTGCGTGACTTTGAAGTAGATCTCCCCTGATGCCCGAGGGCACCCGTTGGTGCAACTATCCACATGGTATCGTTGAACCTGGTTACTTATGTTACATGGTTGTGTTGTGGATTAAGTGCATGCATTCCGTTTGTTGTTTGTTTGAAAATATGAAAAGGGAGGAGTGAAGTGTGCCCCTTTAAGCGATTGTGTTACACACACAGTCACGTGGTGTTCGCCCAATAAAGGTGGGCCCCTGCGGCGCATGCGCCAGTTGGAGCAGGGGACCACTTGAGACACAAGCTGGTGTCTTTGTCTTTATTTATTGCTCTGGGCCTGACCTGGAGCAGGCCCACCACATCTCGTACCTTCATTTTTCTTGATGAGCCTGGCCTCTTTTTTTCTTCATGAGGCTTGTCATTTTCCGCTGTCGGTCCTATTCTAGCCTCCTCTGTTCTCCTGCTTCCCCAGTACTGTACAGCCTGTGCTTCGCCTGGCACGTGGCCCTGTCCTTCACTTCCGGATGCCTCTTGAATCTGTCGCCACGCCTGTCGCTCCCGTCACGTGGCAGCTCTCAGAAAATACCCGCCCACTGAAACCTATTTCGCTTGCTTGGCGGGGATTAAAAAAAAAATTCTGTATCACGGAGGAGGCTAAGTGCATTTCTCGAGCACGCAGCACGACGTGTAAAATAAGAGGGATCATTCGCCAGCACTTGCGATGCCGCTCAATCTACTGTGTCAGAGCTCCACGGCCGGGGGCATGTAGGTGGGGGCAAATTAATGCCATTAAAGGCTCTCCTTAATTGGCCGCCGTGTGAGGCAGCGTCATGATCCTATTCAGGGTTGGGGACTTGCAATGGATAGTGCAATCAGCCCTCTCCCCTGGCTGACGCGCGAAGGCAAAATAAAGGCCGTGGTATGGCCGAGGTAGGAAAATATTATTGCCGGAGCAGGGGATTAGACCACGAGATGGCCGCCAGGAGACTGGACGCTGGCCGCACATGGCGCTTCCAGTTAAGCGTCACTGAAAGGGCCACTCTCAGCACGTTGCAAATTAAATTACCTGAAACATGGAACGAGAACTTCACTCCGTTGTTATAGAAACCAAGGATCACGTTCGAAACCCTGAGACCTTGCTCCAGGGAGGTGTCTGAGTCCAAACCATGGCAGCTCGGCTTCGGCTGGAAGAGCTAATGCAATCCCATAACATACACAGTAGGATCCCTTGGACGCTGTATAAGTGCAGCTCCCTTCTGCGACCAAACCACGATCGCATAGCTCTCAACAGGGGGTTTCACCATACACTCCATGACTGCAGTCCCATTCGGGAGATTTAGGCAGTTAACACAGATCTCTGTGGATTCACAGGGGCACCTCACGACTACAGCGCTGTTACCGAGACTGAGCCATGTGAACATGCTGTGCCTATGTCTCCGTTCCAGAGATTCAACCGCAGTCCCACAGATACTTCAGCTGCTCCTTGGACCCTCCGTGAGTACAACTCTGTGCAAGAGACCAAACCACAGTCTCACAACTCTAGTGTAGCGACCAAGCCACAATTCCAGAGCTCTTACAGCATGTCTGGATACTTGATGACTGAATACCCGTTCAAGAGACCAAACCATAGTTCTACAGCTTTTACAGTGAGTTCCCCTAAAGCAGGGTGTGACACTGGTGATGTTCCAGTGATCATCCCACAATCTTGTAGCTCTCACAGAGCTTTCTTCGGGAGACTGTGTCTACGGTTCTGTTCAAGAAACCCAAACATAACCCCACAGCACTCTCAATGGTTTCCCACAGAAACCTGTGACTATAGCTTCAAAACAGAAGGCAGACCATCATCCCATCGCTTCTGCTGAGTTTTCCCCAGGACTGAAAAGTCCATACCACTGCCATCCACTGGGCAGGAACTTATTAAGGCAGCTATCTAAAGGGGATTCACATGGACACTGTGGGGGCCATTTTGAAATGGGCAGTGGTGGCAATGGAGGGATAAAAGCAAGGCATAATGCTTGTATGCCTCCATTTCATGCTGCTGCACATTTTACAGTTCACACGAGGCAGACAAGGGGCACAGAGTTGAGTGTATGTCTCTGCTGTGCTTTCCTCCTCCATCTTGATTGACCATTTCATTTTACTCTTGCATGAGATTTTCATGCAAGCATAAAAATAATAGATTCCTATGGAATCCCCCTCAACTTAACACCTTCTAAAGAGCATGTGGATTCCATAGGAATTCATCGTTAAATGCTGTCTGCAATGCTCGAGTTGCAGGCTTGAGCTTACTTTGTCTTTTTTTTTACAAGATGGAGAGTAAAACTGAAGAATACAGATCATTTCACTCTTGGTGTTCCACTCTGCCTTGTAAATGGTTAAAATGACATATAGGATGCCCACCAGCATGTGAGGGCAACTGTTGGTGGTCCATTTCTTAGAGAATGATTCCCTCTTTGACTACAGCCCAATCCAGCAGGCTTGTCCATGATGTGACAGCTGCCACTGCAAGGGTCAGGCTGGGGGCAACAAAGGAGCTTGGGCACCAAAAGAAAAGTGGCCCACGCTGTCAAGTTGAGGTGTGTGACTTTTCATGTCAATGTTTGAGTAGTTGACATTTGGGAAGGTTAAAGCATATTGGTCCAATAGCATAGGCCTGTACTACTAGCTGCAGAGTGCACTAAGTTATCAAACTGGCCTTCCTTGGCCCACAAAGACTAGCCCACACTGGCCTGTTGATCCGGCCCTTGGGGCATTGCACTGTGGCCCTACAAGGGTTATAGGTCATCTGGTCAAAAACAAAAGGATAAAATGCCTTTTGATCGACAGTCAAATGGTGGAAAAAAGGGTAGTTTTTTTTAGTTTTTTTAGGCTTTTTAATGGGGGGGTCCCGCCAGCCCACCATTTTCTTTATTAAAAACATTTTTTTACCAACCCAAACAAAAATATATAAATAAATAAATAAAAAAATCGACCTTTTTTTTCCGACCATTTGACTGTCGATCAAATGGTCATTCGATCAAACGTTTTTGACCATTTGACTGGACAGCCCCTATAAGCAATCCTAGCCCTGGACCTTTTCCACGGTTCCATGTCTTTTCTTCTGTGTTGTTTTTCTCTGTGCATCTTTTTACATGTTTAAAATGAAATGGGAGGGGGTGCCCTACTTTGTTCCCCCTTTCACCCACCCTTTCTACTCCCTCTAACCCCTTTTCCTTTTGTGGGTGTGTGTGTTTTTCTCTGTTTTGCCCCTGAAACATGCACTGTGATAAATGTGCACTGAAAATAATGTACCGGTACGACATGGCATTCCTCCCCAGTGCAGCCCATGACTGCAGCACCATCTAGTTAATGGAGAGACATTGACACTCAAGGACCACTGCTCCATCTGATGGGGAACACCTTGAATCCCAAAACACCCGCTACAGATTTCCCCTAAACTCTCCACAGTTAAACCACCATCCAAGGGACACAACCCCAGTTCATCATTTCTCACCACAGCCTCCCAGGCACAGTACATGATTAAAGCTCCAGTTGACACAAACCAAAATCCCACCTTCGCCAAATGAGGCCATAGCTATTGCTGCATTCAATGTACACAAACCAGAACAATACAGTTCTCACTTGAACTTTCCCAGGACAAATCACGACTGCAGCTCCATCCAAAGGGGGTCAGGTCCTAACAATAAAAGTGGGGGGACGCATCAACAAATGCAATGGGATGTGACATCACCAGAAATGAACATATGAAGGTGAAATATGCACATTTCATTAAATTGGCTTTGCGTAACCACCCACATTGGACAGGACACATGGCATTTGCCTTTCATAAAATCAACACACACAAAAGAGAGGATATTTTATTCTAATAGTGTTTTTGAAAACGTTAAAAGGTGTGCATGTTTTAAATTCCATGAACCAATTACATTTTTTCCTCTGGATCTTGCAGACAGAAATGGGACATTTCACCTTTAGTTGTTGGTTATTTTCTGTCAGGTTATGTAGTGCAGTGGTGATTTGTCTGGCCTGGAAACCTGATGACTGTGGTTCTATCCCTGAGGTCGCCTTTAATTCATAAAATCAAAGAGGACATTCAATGTTTCTCATTTTAGCTGAGGGGGGCTGAGTCCACCCCCTGAAAACCTCGGGGTACCTCGGACTTGAGCCCTGCTCCACCCAAAGGACAGATGCTGCGTCCCAAAACTGTGGCTTCCCCGACACTCCATGAGTACACTCCATCCAATGAACAGAAACTGCATCCCACAGCTCTTGACGAGGCTTCCCCCAACACTCTGTGACTAAAGCTCCCTCCAGTGTACTGATGCTGCCTCCCTCAGCTATAAAAGAGGTTCCCACCACACTGCATGACTATAGCTCCATACAGTGGACAGAGGCCTCATTTAACAGATCTGTATATGCCTTCCCCCGATACTCCTTGACTACTGCTTCATCCAATGGACAGAAACTGCCTCCCGCAGCTCTTGTGAGGCTTCCCCCAATACACCATGACAACAGCTCCATCCAATGGACAGAAGCTGCTCTTGATGTGGCTTCTCCCGGCACTCAGTGACTAGAGCTCCATACATTGGATAGGAGCTGCATACCAGAGCTCTTGATGTGGCTTCGCCAGATATTCCAACTATATCTTCATCCAGTAGACAGAGTTTGCACCCATAGCTCTTGGTGTGGCTTTCCCCTAAAACTCCATGAATAGGGCTCCCTCCAAACTGGCGGAAGCTGCTCCCACACCACTTCATGAGGGTTTGCCCCATACATCATGACTAAAGCTCCCTCCAGTTGGCAGAAGCTGCATCCAACATCTCTTGATGAGGCTTTTACTGGATCCCAAAGATTTTGATTTCGGTTCCCCTCCACTCCATCACTAAAACTATATCCAGGGGACACAGGCTGCATCCCACAGCCGTTAGTGGGGCTCCTCCCGACAGTGCATCACCACAGCTCCATTCAATGAACAGAAGATGCATCCCACGGCTCTTGATGTGGCTTCCCTCGACACTCTGTGATTACGGCTCCGAACATTAGTACCCGGCGAGGGTCAATCAGATTGTAACAAACAATCTGATTGGCCCTCGCCAGGGCTTTACCCGACCAGGAATCCCTCTCCCCACTACGTTCCTTCATGTCCCCGGTGGGGGGGTGTGGCAGCCACTCAGCCAATGAGGCTCGGAACGGGGTAATCCCCGCTCCGAGCCACCATACGGCTGGAGGCTGCCATCTTCCCCCAGTGGGGATCGAGGTAAGTGTTTTCCCTCCCTCCCAGCCCCCCAAACCAAACAATTCCCCCCCCACACTCCCAACCCCACTTGCCTCCTTTTTGGTCCATTTCGGGAGCAGACGCCCTGGGAAAACTTCTGTCACCAGCGCGTCTGCTCCCGATACTCGTCCCTTCTCTCCTTTCCATGGCGGACATTTTTTTGTTTACTTTTTTCTATTTTTTCAATGGATGCCATGGAAAGGGAAAATGGACTTTGTTTTCCGTTCCCCTGTGGCCATTTTGTTAACATTTTTTTTTCTGTTCCGAAACGCCGAAGCGTTTCGGAACAGAAAAAAAATACTTTTAGAACCCCAGTCTTAAGGGCTGGGGTACTAATAGCAATAATCCCCTTGCCGCAGGGGCATTACTGAGTCAGGCAATGCCCCTGGCCTTTGTTAATGCCCTGGCTTTGCTCAGGCCTGTAATTATGGGTCCCAGGGCATTACCTGACTCTGTAATGCCCCCGTGGTTCAGGGGTTATTGCTTAAGTAGCAGATTCCCACATCTCTTGCTGTGGCTTCCCAGAACACTTCGTGCCTACAGCTCCCTCCAGTGGACAGACACTGCATTCCATTACTCTTGCTGAGGTGTCCCCCAACACTCTTTGACTACGACTCCATCCGGTGGACACAAGCTGCACCCAGCAGTCCTTGATAAAGCCCCGCTTCCCCCGACACTCAGTGACTGCTGCTATCTCCAATGGAGAAAGGCTGCATCCAGCAGCTCCAGAGGATGCTTAACCAGTCACTTTGTGTCTTCTGCTCCATCATGTGGACAGAAGCTGCATCTCATAGGGCTCCCCAAAACCCCTGAGAACAGCTCCATCCATTTTGGACAGACGCTGCACCCCCAGATTTTGATGTGGCTTCCCTTTGCACTCTGACTGCAGCTTCATCCAATGGACAGAGACTGCAGCCCACTACTCTTGATGAAGCTTCCCCCGAAACTCCATAGCAAAAGATCTATTCAAGGACAGAGCTGCATCCCACAGCTCCTGGTGCGGCTTCACTGGCTCTGTGACTACAGCTGTAGCCATCGGAAAGAAGGTGCATCTACAGCTCTGGATGTGACTTCCCCCCAACACTCTTGCAATGGATAGACACTGCATACCACAGCTCTTACTGATTGCCTCCCCAGGCACTCCCGTCACTACAGCCCCATCCAGTGCTTAGAAGCTGCAACTCACAGCTCTTGGTGAGGCTTCGCCAACACTTCATTACTACGACTCCATTCAATCAAAGGAACCAAAACCCTACCCCAGCGACTGCAGCTTCCACAGAACTCTCCATGACCAATTCTCCATCCAATGGGTACGACCTAGGATGACCAGACGTCCCGGTGTTCCCGGGACAGTCCGGGGAAATCGCCCTCCGTCCCGGGGTCTCGGGAGTTTTTTAATTTTAAAAACCCTGTCCAGGGTTTGCAAGGGTGGGTGGCTATGGTCCCTGTTTTTGCCGGGACCCGATCCCGGCGCAACCCTCCCTGTGCAAATGGGGGCGTGAAATGCTTTTCACGCCCCCTTTTCCTACCCATTCCCCTCTCCTCCAATAAGAGGAATGTGCCTGTGAGCACACCCCCTCCCCGCCCCCTGCAGCAGTCCATAATCATGGACGTAGGCCTACCTTTTTTTGTATTTGCGCTAGTCCTACATCTATGTCTATTGCCTGTCCCCATTTTTTTTATTTTTTACTAATCTGATCATCCTTGTAGAATCTCAAGCCCACAGTGCTCGCTGCAACTTCCTCAAACTCTATGATTAAAGAGCCACACAATGAGCACAACTCCAATTCACCTGTTCTCACTATAGTTCCCATATATATGCTCTCACTGTGGCTTCTCGTGGGTCCTCCGGCATGGCCGCTCCATCCAGCAGCGACAACCGTGACCCACAGCTCTTACTAATGCTTTCCCAGCACTCCCATTACTGCCGCTCCATCCGTAGACTAGAACCAAGACCCTGCCGCTCTCATCGCCACTTCTCCAGTACAGTACATAATTACAGCTCTACCCAACCGACACACGCTTCATTGCGCCTTCTTCCTCTGCACTTTCTATAACTAGAACTCCATCTAAAGGAATTCTGCAGGCCTCATTGCAGCACCCCCAGCACACATGACCATGACCAAATCCATCCAACGTTGACAACCACGAGCCCAGAGCACTCTGAGCCCTGGTTCCGCAAAGGTTTTATTTAGGCGTCAAGCTAACTTGGAGTACTCTGAAATGGAAAGTCGAGTTGGCTTTAGGATGGTAGCCGACTAGGCGTATGGGTGCTGAGTGTGATTAATACGGAGTTCCAGTAAGGGGTGGCTTTTTGGAAGATGTCTTGCCTTGGCGAAAGGTGGTAACCTCTAAGGAAGGACTGCAGTGCTTCTAGGGGGACCGCATTCCTCACGATCTATGGAAACTTTGTCCTGAGTGCAGAGGTTGCTGGCAGTGTTCTACTCACATCACAGGCTTGTCACAGCAAAGAGAATCCCGGCTATTGGAGTAGGCCGCCAAAGTGAGATCATGATGTGTTCATATGTGTAATCAACCACTCGGGTGCTGGGAATGCATTTATTTAAATGTATAAAGCGCACAACGGCCCTGGGGCATCGTGGCGCTGTTACAGTATATTCACTTGGATACAACTTACACCAGACTCTTGGGAACAATATTGAAGGGGGTTCAACAGCAATACGGTAGGAGTGTTCCATTGTTACAGGGGAACCACATTCAGGTACAGTCTAGTTGAATACATTGTTTTTTAGGGAATGAGGGCCTCTGCTGTATGCAGTGTGACTGTGGCCAGTTACATCTCACGTAGCGACACCTGAAAATCCAATATTCCAGAACCAAAACCCCTCCTCGTGTTCTGGAGTCCAAGTTATTTACTTAGTCAGTGGTTTTCATGGAAACGTGGCGTGATTGTCTGTTTTTGAGGATAGGGGTTGTTGCAGCCGCAGAGGGAGGATATTTTAGAGGTGAGTCTGAATAGCCCAAAAGGCTTTGGAAGTGGGTCTCGGATCTGGGTCTGTGATTAATAGAGTGCCCCCATCAGCTAAGGACCTGATGGTGCTGGTTTTGCATCGATATAACTATTGTTTTTTGGTTTTCCCGAAGCCAGCCAAGGTTTTTGGTTTGGGATTTTCTTTTAAGAAAAGCACCCTGACATGCCCAAACACACTCACGAGATGCCATCAGATGGTGCCCCAGTTTTGATTGGCTATTCAGCATGTATGCTTTCACGAGAGGCCCTGTGTGACAAGGCAGGAACGCGGAAGGAGAAAGGCAGCCATTCCCTTCTCCAATGATTGGCCACTTCCTGCAACCTGTTCTGAATGAGTCGTGCTGTTCCGCATCCCATCTCCCACAATGCACTGTACTGTTCCGCCAAAGGACCTGGATCCATAATGTGTACTTTTGTAGCTAGACCTCCCATAATGTACTATAAAGTATATAGTATGTATAATATTATGCTCCGCCCTTCTTATCGGTCCTCCAGCCTATCGTCTTGCTCCCTTGCGTGCAATCTCTAACTCTGCTATCTGTATCTCTTGTGTCTCCCCCCCCACCCGATCCTCTATTTCAAATGCTTTACACTCTATTGCTTGGCTGTCCTTTGAGTGCCACCTGTTATGCCACCTCCTGTGCATTGATTTTAAATATGCACCTGGGTTGGCTTCTCCTTATCTGTCCTCCTTGGTTTCCTTCTACACTCCTGCCCCTTCTCTTTGATCCCAATCTCTCTTTCTCTTAGCTACCCCTAAACCTCCTTGTGGGGCTTCCCGATTTCAATCTTTCGCCTTATTGGCTCCTGCATTTTTGAATACTTTACCCTGCTCTGTTAATTTGCCATCCTCTTTGTACTCTTTCCGCTTCCCTCTTACAACACATCTGTTGGCGTCATCTTAATGTGACATTGTCATATTACTTTTGCCTTTTGCATTACTGAATGACTGAGTTGGTAGACCAAAGAGCACAACTGGAGGCGTGAGATTCTTTTCAGCAGCAGCTGTTTGTAATCCCTAGTTGATCACGACCCCAAGAGTATTTCCCGGCTACTCCTCAAAGATCTCCTACTGTTTAGAGAACTAGTTGCTTTCATAAGGTATGCATTTTAATTGTAAATGAGATTACACTTGAACAGTTTTAGTATGAGCTTGCTTGAGAGTGCAAAAGTGAAAGCATTGCCATTTGTTTTGCCTTTCCATTTGTTGTGCTACATTAGTTTGGATTGCATTGTTGAAAGACATCTTGCCAGTAAAGTGGAAGGCTGTTTCTTGAATGGAGAGAAATGCTTTCTGTTGTTTCCCTAGCTGCTTCTGAAGTTAGAATGTCTGGAATGCAATCAATGCAAGAAGTTCTTGATGGCATTCTGTACGTTCCTATTGTACTCATAAGGGCTGGAGACTGTGTGCCAATGGTGTAGTACCTCCAATAGTCACTACAAAGGATGCTGCACTCACTGCCCCAGTGATTGAGAACAGATGTTACAATGGCCAGTGATCAGTAACCCAATACACATGACAAAACACTGAGTGCTCCTGCAATGTCACACACCTACATTGGCTCGTCTTTCCATTTACTAATCAGCTTAATTATTTTATGGTTGTAGATGTTCCTCCTTCCTGTAACTAACCTCGTTGAGCAATCTTTGGGCTAGGCCGGAGGAGCCTGCAGGCAGCAACGCAGCATCCACGTAAGATTATATTCCTTCCTGTGAGGAATCCCACCATCCGCTTGGTTGCCGTGCGTTAGGCTGGGATTTTTGAAATGTTTAATTAAATGGAATGATGTTAAACTGACCTCAGGAACATGCGTGGGGCCAAACCAAACACATGTTCCTATGCTTACACCACAACAAAAGCATAGACCTGTGTACTCCGGGCTGGACATGCCTACACGCACAGTCTGCCCCTGTCATATTTTATTGGATTGTAACAGCTAAGGAGGGCACAATGTCATCTCAGGAAGGGGGAGGCCAAACCTCTCTGGTCATTGATAGCCTGATTAACTGACAAAGGCTCCATGGAACTGCCCTGCCTTTTTGTTAGGCTGTGCAAAGGGTGGCAACGATTAACATACCAAAGGATGGTATTTCAAACAGCCCCCCAGGGGGACTGGCTGCAGAGGATAACAAAGGAGACAGGAAACCCAATAACCTTTCATATGCAACGGTGTCAACCTGAAGCCAGCTTCTGCCTCACAGTATCAAGGGCAGTGAACTGTCATGTCTGTGTCTGTTGTTTACAGTAGGCCATCTCGCTAGGGGCAGCTCATTCATAAGGTATGAGAATGTGGTTTGCAGAAGCCAGAGAGTCTGGTCTTGCCGCAGCATCAAGGGAGACCTGCTGCTTTAACAGGGACCACACAATGAGAACCATTAACCAGAGAGACTTTGAAAATAAAGGGCAGGAAGATGGGTGGTACTTAGTGTCACAAGGGAATGAGCCAAGAGCTCTTTCTGTTGAAAGAAGGATTCCGCCATTTTAGTGCTGGGGCACACCTTGTTCCTGTTTTCACACCTTTACCTTTCCTGTTGCAAAGCACTCTGGTTATGACCGCATGCATACACAAGATTGTTGGTAGGGACACCATGATTGGTTCATTAAGGTAGGCTTAGCCTACACCAATCACTGTGCCATACTTGGCTTTAAAAGAAGGTTGAGCCCCTCTTTTGGCAGATCACCTGAAGACTTCACAAGAAGTCAGTAGGAAGAACTCAACCTTGCACCATGGCTGAAGATACAGTCTGTCTTACATCTTCTGCCAGTGAAGGAAGGCAATGATGTCAAAAGAGGGAAGCAAGATCCCTCACCTAAACATCTCCAAAGCAACAGAGGAAGATCCAGAACTCAGAGGACCCTCTAGCCACTGCAGAACTGTTACCCAGCTGGCACACAGACTGCTCTGCTAGGCTCTGGAGAAAGTTTCCCAGATAGGGAGTGCTAGAAAGTCTCTGAACCTAAAACCAAGGACAAGGCAGCTGCCTGCAACAAATTCCACAGCTGTGGGCCGTCCGCCTTAATGGACAACACAAGCACATTGAAGAATGTAGGAGAAGTGCCTCAACAAGCATCTACTGACATCTTCCTTAAAAAGGAACTTTTTGAGCCAGTCCAGTTCCTTGATACGCAACCGATGGCAACCCTGACCGCTGTCAGGCAACTGTCGCATAAAGGCATCTGAGATGTCTTGACCAGTGCTTCAGAAGAACTGATCAGCACTGAGACAATTATTCCTGACCCTGAGCCGCCATGCAGGCCATCCTACAGCCATTCTGTTGAGGTTGGGGAAGACTCCCCCATCTTGGGTATGCAGCGCACAGGCAGGGAGCGTCCCAGGCCAAAAAAAGGAACAGACCAAAAATACTATTTTATTAATAATCACCAAATAAAAAAGGGACAAACATGGACATTGTGCAATCTCCAATTCCTCTCTGCCAGACACAGGCTTGGCACAGAGTTTGACCTGAAAATGATGTCACAAACAAATGATACATTGATCAAATCTAGGAGCAATGTGACTTTAGCGTACATTTTCTATGTGGGATTAGTCTTTTAATTGGTCCGACAATACTGATTAACTCCACCTAGGATCACTTATGAAAAGGATACATGAAGAACATGTCATCAGGGCAAATTATGAGTGGTTGCTGCAACACTGTTAAGGAAGGTGGCCGGGGGTTGCTCAAGGGTGGCTTCTCAACCTTGGCAGGTTGGGCAGTTACCAGCACATGAGCAACAATTGAAGGTGATGGACACGGCCCCAAGGTGCTGCCTGTCCCACCAGAGTTACCATTCTCTGACTCCCCAGGCATCGAGCCGCAACATTTGACTTTCCACTTGGTACTATATTGTATCTTTTGTCCACAGAGAAAGATGAGAATGAAGGTCTCTGTCTGCTACTGTCTGGCTCTAATGAATAGATATTTGCTGCCAGTTGTAAATCACGTGTGTGAAGACCGTATTTCGAGTCCTCTTGTTCAATAATTTATATGAACTTTAGCAGGTTTTACTATGTGTTTTATTACCTTTCTAGTCTCTGGAGACTTGTTCGAGCTACGCACTCATCGGTGCCAGGTGTGAGCTGATGCGAACCTGACCTTCCTACATGTGTTACCTTGTTGATTTCGATAAAGCTGTGTCTACCGTCTGGAATCTGCATTGTTTCTGTATTTTTCCAATGCTGTCTTGAACCTGTCCTTCTCCACTAACCTTGGCATTTTTGCGCTTGTCTGCTGCGCTGTTCAAACTCGGTCCTTCTGTCGACTCAGCAAACAAAGTCTACCAGCTGCGTAATGACATTTTCAATACTTCCCATTCACCTAACATGACTGTGTCAGCCATCTTGGTTTAAATGGCAACCCATTTCAGTTGTGTTCGGTGCTAAGCAAGCATTTATATTTATTCCGCTGCGACTTGCGTTTCAGCATAGGAGTGAGAGGAGAGTTTATGTTTTCTACCCTAGGGATTGTAAGCATGTTCTTTGTGTCTAAGTGCATTTTTACCTATTGTTCAAGTATCTTCATACTTGGAGGCATGTGCTTCATGTCTAATGTGCCTACTTGTGTCGGCATCCGTCGTAATGTCATTTGTCTCATTTGTAATGACAGCTCATCCAGGGGTTCCATCGCTTGTAGGGCTATTGCTTCGGTGACGTCATCTGGGTGGGGTCTGTATGGTTGTCTCAGGGAATAGTGCCTCTCGCATCAGTGGTATAATAGTGGTTGAGGGGTAGATGCTATTAGCGAGGTGCACCATTCATGTCTAAACCATTGGACCGGTGGGCGGAACCAGACGATGATGGACACGTTCATTTGCCTCTCTTCAGTTCGTCCAGCTTTGCTTGCCAAACCGTCTTGCCGCCTGATACCCACAGCTGACTCCTGTCTCGAACTCTGCCACAGAAGACTGCAGAGCGGCCTAAAGCCGACTCGACCCTGTCAGGCACCAGGACACCTACAGCACAATGTACATTGTGGTTCTGCTCTGCTGGTCCTTCCCAGAAGGCCCCTAGAGACATATTAAGACCAATTGTTCACTTTGTTCTGAAGCCAAATAATCTTAAACTGTTGTGATTATTCAGCATACAGACTTACCCTCCTGTCATTATTCAGAGTGCATCACTTTTCCTTCATTGAAACTGTCTGTCCTCTGCGGTCCGTTACAGAGTGGGTTGTAGTTCATAGTATTGTTAGATTGTCCTTTGTGATATACAAAAAAAATATTTTTGATACAACCTTGACTGGACAGTCCCTTTTCTCATTGGGTAATAATTGTATTTTCGCTGTGTTGCAACTAACCAACCATCCACAACCTTTCTGAGATAAGCCTGCCATTCTGTCCACGTTACCAAAATTGGACAAGGAGGTTCAAAATTTGCTTCTGTTTCCAATCTGTTCGGATCTGTTCGGATCCCTTCTGGTGTATTAAAGGTGTGGGGCTGATTGATGGTTTAGAAACCGATATTCACCACTGGACCACTGGTATACTGGAAGTTGATTTGTCACTACCCACCCCCTCTTCCAGTGCCCCACGTTATATATATATATATATATATATATATATATATATATATATATATGTATACATACATATATATTACACAGCCACGGTAGTGGCTGGGTAGTTATGGTTAAGTTGCTAATCCCACAGGAAGAACAATTTTTGGGCAGCTTATAACTTCGCTCTCCCTGGACGAATCCTCACCAAACTTTGCAAAAAAGTATATGGCCCACTCTGCAAAGTTTGGTCCGGGGGGGGCAAAGTTATAGGGGGTTCCCAAAATTTGGTTTTTTCCCATAGACTGAATGGGGAAAAAACTTTGCGCACGCCTCCAGCCCAAACAGCTGGACGGATTTTCACCAAATTTGCGGCAGGAGCAGCAGCTTGGTCCCAAAAGCGTGCTTTTGTAAATCCGTCCAGTATTTTTTTTTAAACGATCAAATGTAGGTCTATTAGACATTTGTGATGTCATCTTTGATGTCCTGGGTGTTAGTCTTAGCAGTGCACGGTGGTGGCACGAGTTATGGTTGCTTAGCTTACCATTACTGGTGAATTTCAGTTTTTTTCGGTTTTACTTGGAACCATAACGTCCCTTTAACAACGTTTTTTCACTGAATTTCATAGGTTTTTAGTAGCGCAACTTAACCATAACGTCCCCTTAACAAAGTTTTTTCATTGAATATATATATATATATATCTATATATATATATATATAGATATATATATATATATATGTTAAAAAAACTTGTACCACGGTGCAAGTTTATCAGAGTGCACTCCAGAAAGCAGCTCAGTGCGGAAGGTCCGTTCCAAACATTGAGACAGAAAACCAAATGTTCACCAGGCAAAAAATAATTCTTTAATAATTAAAATGTCAAGGACATGGAAGTAAACACGAAAATGATGCATTTCGCGGCAAACACACCGCTTGATCACGTTTCAGGGTATGAACACAAAGAAAGGACTTATAAACTGGCCTGATCTCTATGATTGCAGTGTATAGAGTGACATTCAAAAACAGGCTGTCTGTTATGAAAATCCGCCATTGTTAAACATTTTGAACATTATTAAACAATTTGCTCAACATAATTAAACATTGTAAGTACACATGTATATTTTTTAAAATGAGCATAGATAAAGTGTAAAATATTCCCGGTTTCTCGACAGTGTTTAACAACTCTGCAACACTATTATATCCCAATCGCATGTCAAAAAATACTAGTTATGTCTCTTCACAGTCGCTGCTTTCTTTTAGTGTGTACTTTAGATAGTATCTCATTATGTACTGCCCAAATTCTGTTCGCGTTTCAAATATGAAAAAACGAGCGGCAATTAAGGCTGACATTACTGTGCACCATTACGTACATTAGACATATAGGTCGAAATAGTGTACGAAAAGAGTGACCTTTATATAATGATTTACCATTTAAATACGGCGTCTGTGTCTATTTATTTTCCTTTTTAGGGATACATAATGCAAGGTACTGTGAATAATGGTCAATTCCGTCTGAGTTAAAAGATGTATGGCTATCGTGAGATGTCATGTCCATAAGGTAATAAGGTGCTTCGGCTAAAGTGCATAGTGCTCTTGGCAAATACGTATTCAGGTTCCTATGTTAAGAATTACCTCCTAAAGTGCAAATGTTTCTTTTTACTTACTGTGCAAACTAGCAATCTACAACATAATGTTGACAAGGTGCAATGTGCAGTAAGCAGCTGGGGGATAGTATTCCCTATATAGGGATACATAAAGTGCTTAGTGCATGTAACATCTGGACATTGGATAGCCATATTTTACGTTGCCTGATAAACTAAATGAGATTACAATACATTGATTAAAAGCATAAAACACCATACTAAAACCTTAGTACATTATGAAATACCTCTGACCTTTTTGTTGACCATATGTGCAGGTTTAAAGAGGCAGGTGGGATAATGTACATAGAGTTTTGGAACTGCCAGTTATTATGTGTTCATAAACATTAAAGCAAAAACATTGCTCACCCTAATGAAAAGAAAGAAAGAGATAACAAATAAGAAAGCAAAAAGGAAATGGGGTCTAAAACTCATTCAATTCCTCTTTTAGGAGTGCAGTATTGAATTGATAGTTCATTTAACCTAAATGCAAGTGAAAAACACTTTCCTGTCACTGCAACTTATAAGCCCCTTTGTGTAATAATTAATGTACATATTAATACAATGAGAACCACCTATATAAGGTATGTTAGACATCCTATAAGATTATTATAACAGTTACAGTTAAACTAATCATGTGAGGGAATGTTATAAGAGGATGCTCGAATTTGGGTTCTATTTACAGTGTATGCACAGTTCACTCTAGAGTGCATTTCATATTACTCAAGTGCCTAAAAAGGTATAAAGTTCTTCGTCCAAGTTATGGCCTTTAGGTTTCTTAGTTTCCAGATCTAGGATGTACTTCGTCTCTGATTGTCTGAGGAGTATCTCACGATTATATATTGAAGCTCAGGGAGAAAGACTGAAATGACAATGGAACACAACATATGATTAACATAGAACAATGCCCAGGCTGCCGCAGACAGCCTAGTTATTCAAACCTGTGTATGGAATTAAATGGCAGCCTTCTTTTTGTTCTGAAGGTCTGCTAGGCATGGAGTGCTGGCTTTAGGGGACTGAGCCCCCTCCCCCATCCCCACGCCTCCCGCTGACCCATGGCTTAACCCTGGCAGTCTCCTCCAGTGTTCCTGCAGTAGTAATTGTCTTTTGCAAGCAGACGGGCACACCACTAGGAGCGGGACCCACTTCTTCATTTCTTCTTACCTTAGCACTGCTTACGGCAGAAGGTTCCACCCTGTTGGCTCACACTTTGCCTGGAGCTTCCCATTATGGCTACCACCTCAGCTGGCCTGTTCGGGGCATTACTGAACAGTCCTGAACAGGAGGCCATGCTCTCTCCACCGCCTGCCTCATGTCAGCGTCTGTCTTTCATGTCCCTGCATGTCTGGCCTCCATACTCCTTCATAGCCCACAGCTACGTATCACATCAGACACATCTTTGGGCACATCCTTGTGCCTCCTCAAGCCCCCCATGCTCATTGGCTACTGCGCGGTGAGCTGCCGGTGACCCCTCATTCTTCTGCTATGCATCCTTTGAAGTATGGCTGCCCCAGGCTCTGGGGAACCCACACTCGGTACTACTCGGCTACCGATTGCATGGGAGGCATGGCGGGTCTGTAGCTGTGTCCTTAACTTGGGTTCTTAACTTGGGCAGTGGGCCGTTACTGACAGGGTCCGTTCGCTGCCTCAGGGCATATTGTCCCATTAATCTCCATACCATCTACCCCCCCATCAGACACTGACCTCTACACCAACTATCCCCTATTAGACTTTGACAACCATATCATCTGTGCACCATCAGATATTAACCTCCATATTATCTCTCCCCATAAGACATTGAGCTCCATACCATCTACCCCATCAGACAAATGACCTCCATTCCATCTATCATTGTTTCAGATATTGACCTCCATACCATCTATTTCCCTATCAGACAATAACCTCCATACCACCTATCCCTCTATCAGACATTGACCGCCATACAACTAATCCCCCTATCAGACATTTATCTCCATACCATCTATCCCCATCAGAAAGTGACCTCCGTCCCATCTATCACCCTTTCAGAAATGGGCCTCCATACCATCTATCCTCCACCAGACATTGACATCCATACCATCAAACCCCATCACACATTCATCTCCATACATCTATCCCTGAGCAGACAACCTACATACAAGCTGTTTGCATATCAGACATTGACCCCATACCATATATCCCCCTATCAGACATTGGCCTCCATACCATCTATCCCCCTATTGGTCATTATCTGCCACACCATCTATCCCCCCTCAGACATTGATCTCCATACCATCTATCCCCCTATCAGGCACTGACCTCCATATCATCTATCCCCCTATCAGACATTGACCTCCATACCATCTATCCCCTATCAGACATTGACCTCCTTACCATCTATCCCCATCAGTCATTGACCGCCCATACCATCTATCCCTCTACCAGACATTGACCTCCATACCATCTATCCCCCTATCAGACATTGACCTCCATATCATCTATCCCCATCAGACATTGACCTCCAAACCATCTATCCCCATCAGACATTGACCTCCAAAGCATCTATCCCCCTATCAGTCATTGGCCTCCACACACACACCTTTGATACTCACCTTGTGAAGCATTGGGGTGCAAACACATTTCTCAAAAGTAAAAGTGATACCTTAGTGCATCCCGTAACTTGTGGGGAAAATATTTTTGAGAGCACCCCCATTTTTGTTTGCACAGAGGTTAAATGATGGGGTAGTCCCTCTAGTAATCAGACGGCCCTGAAATACATAATCATGCACCATCTACCTCACGCAGCACTTTTAAAATACTGCATGAATCAGACACGGTGAACTCATTATGGGGATGGATTGTAGAAAGAGGAGGTATTCCAAATCATAATCAGTGGTTTAAATGGTAAAATATCCATGTGCCCATATAATGCCATTGCAGGAGCCACATTTCATTGTTGAATGGTTAAGTGTGGAGGTAATCAGCGTGTGAGGCGGGGTAGGGGGGGTGGGAGAGTGGGGTGTGTGTCAGGCAATGGAAATGCGATAGAAGGGGGGCCAGGGGTATGAACTGGGGTTATGGGGGTATCCCCTGTCAACATGAGAACAAGCATTGGCAATGCCAACAGTTTGGGCTTTTGTGTAGGCATGGGAAAGGCACTTTTCCAGGCAAATGCCTAATACTCAATCCAAAACTGTTGGCTTTGCCAATGCTTGTTTTTAATAGGACTTCAGTAAAGGACATGCATAGTGCGTATAAATCACGTGGTTGAAGGCAGACCTGGTAAACATGTTTATTACACCAGTAGTGCGTATACAACTACAATTAAGTCATTAACTCTCAGAAGACTGCTTTGAAAAAAAAAACATGCATCACCTCAAGTGCCATGTTTGATGGTAAGGCTTGATTAATGCAAGCTCGAAGAGTTCCCATGAGGAGGTGTTTTGGGTGGGAAGGGGCAAGAACTGGGTGGGAATGGCCATAGGGAGGTGGTCTTCAAACTTTTTAGGCCTGGGCCACCCCAAGCAAAATGTGGGCAGGCCGGGCCCCCCAAAAATGCGAAATGGACAGTATGTCCAAATGGCTATGAACTATTGCGTGCAGACACCGCAAACCTACTCACAGTATAGTCTCTGGGCTCCCCCACCTGCTCCCATCACAGTCTCTGGGCTCCTTTATCCCACTCCTACCCAGTCCCTGGGCTATCCTCACCTCTCCACAAACCCTAGGCTCCCCCCACCCTGCTCCCACCACTATCTCATGGCTCCCGCCCATCCTGCTCCCACCACAGTCTCTGGGTTCCCCCACCCTGCTCCCAGCACAGTCCCAGTTCCAGTGGCAGCTGGTGAATTTTTTAAGTGGGGGGGCATACTTACTTCCTCCAGATAAGCCATAGCAACCGAGCATAGCGAGGGAGCCCGAACCAATCAAGGGAGGATCAGAGGGTTTTCCCCCGGGAATTCATTTTAAATAATGGGTTAAAATGTTGCATTTTAGAGCATACTTTAAAAAAAAACTGGGTAAAGAGCCAAACAGTTTTCAATGGCGCTGGGGGGACCAGTAGGAGGCATGATATCTTTTACTGGACATTTATGATAGATGTCCAATAAAAAGATACCATCCCTGGCCCCTGGACCCCACAGTGCCTAACACAATCAACATGATTATGTGTGTATGCAAGGCACTGCGGGTCAGGAAGAAAGCACAGACGTTTTGAATGGACGTCTATGATAGATGTCCAGTAAAAACTACCATCCCTGTCCCTTGGGCTCCACAGCATCTCAGAAGTAGAGCTGATTTTTTGCTGGTGGGTAGGGGGATTGTGTAACAAAGTCATTTTTAAAATGTCTTTGTTGTACAACCGTCCTCCCTCCCACCCCCAACTCGCCAACATCAGCTCAATGGACCTGCATCATGAACTGGAATCGGGAAGCAAGAGCTTCCTGGTTCCTGCACATGCATGCAGAGGCTTGCACATGGGTGCTGAAATGCCCCGCTCCAGGCTGCTCTGTCCGTATGTGTAAGGCGGCGCAAGAGCTCTCCCTCACACATACAGACGTGCAGTTCCCCAGCCAGCATTTCCAATGAGCTATGCAAGACTGGCGAAGCAAAATGCCCCCAGACATGTTACAAGTATTGGTAGATTGGCAGACTGTGAGCTTTTATAGGAAATGTCTCCTGGAAAAGGAGCATACAAATACTTTGTTTCCTATCTTAGCAATAGCAACAACTGAGTATAAAAAATTTAATTTTTGTACCAATAGAGAAATCATTGTAACTTGTTGTCAAATGCTGGAACGGACACAAAAATGCTAATAGAGAATCCTGATGGAGTCAAAAAGAAGTTATATAATATGGATTGGATACATCTGTGGGAGAAGTGCCAAAAATATAATTTAATACGAACGGGTTGTTTTGAGATTAAAGCTAGGGAAGGCCTATCTAAATATTTATTAAAATTCCCGGATGCTGAATATCGGAAGGCAATCCTAAGAATGCATTTTAACCTTTGGCCGAAGAGATCAGTCCAAGCTACCAGAGCAAAGTGTTTGACACAAAATGCTAACATATGTCGCTTCTGTTTTTTAGAAGAGAGTTCGTCAAGCCGGATTTGTTCCAGGGCGAGTCCTATAAATCCAAACTTTGGTTTAGCTGTCTGCACACAAGGGTTCAGTATATTTTGACCGTAGAAATATATATATTGACTTTTTGCTTTTGATCTGAGCCCAATGGGCAGTGCGCTAGCTGTACTGTTTTCAAAATGTTTTCTTTATTTGTAGAAAACCGTACCACATATCAATTTCAATTTGCTTTTTATTGAGTCATCCATTGTATCTTCAATGATTGATTACATACAGCATGTTAATTGATTTCCACATTTTCATGAAGTATTGGTTAGTTCACAAAGTACCATAAATCCATAATTATCTATCATCCTTCTTGTTAGTTCATCATTACCATGATCAATTGTGTCTTCATTGATTAATGTTGGTTTATGTTTCCTTTGAGTACCTTAATTTACACCCATCGGTTGTAATTGCATTTGTAGTTTAATTCTTTTAAGTATTTCACTTGATTACCTTAGGTACTGGCACCGCCCATCAATTATACATGCATTGATAGTTTTTTTTTATAAACATCCTTGGTGCCACCCATCAGTTATGTTGTCAAAAGATTGTTTAATTTACTAAATTTTCTCTCATCTTAGTGCCCTTCTCTCAACACGTGTTTCTCCATGGAGTTACATCCATGGTTCCTCAGGAGAGAAGCCTGCTTGATGTCTTGTTAAATTCTTCTTAGGGTTAATGTAGTGTTGTGATTATAGTCAGTTAGATTCTTCTTTGCAGTTGGTTGATTCCCTTAGAAGAAGGGCTTCCCAGGATGCAGTTGCCCTCAGCGTCCTAGCCACGTCGCTTCTGTAATGATCCTGCATCTGATAAAAAAATGTGCAACATTTATTAACAGAATGTGCTGCCTTGTCTCAAAAAAGAAGAGAGAGTTTTTATACATGTTTAGGTGTTTTTAGACTATTAACGTACACAGACATGTGGCAGAGAATATTTAATGAAGAACATATATCCCTGAATTTAGCAGTAATATCTTTTTAAAATCAATTGAAATTGGGTGTTGAAGGCAATAAATAGTGATCTATCTAATCTATTCAAATGTACTTCTACAATTGTAGATATTAGAGAATGAAGTGATACTATTCATGTTTTTTTATATTGCTGCATATGAAGGATATCTTAATTGGTGTTAAAGGTGTTTTTATTGCGTTTATGCTTTTTGTTACTTATTAATGTGTCTTCTTATTCTTTTTGTATATGGAACTGAAAAGGTTAAAATGTTTAACCAAATCAAATAAAGTATTATTAATAGTAATAATAATAATAATAATAATAATAATAATAATAATAATAGCCTTTATGCCCCTCCTTATATGCCCTTTCTCCCTATCTTGACTCTAATGCAATAGTTTTGGCTTTGCCCAAACTAAAAATAGAGCAGAAAAAGGTGCAGAGGGGGAGAGCGGAGGAGGAGGTTAAGAGGGAACACGAGAAGAGAAAAGCGGGGTGTGCGTGGACAGGGCTTGCAGGGATGTTCCCCACAAACAAAAGAGAGAAGACAAAGGCTGCGAGAACGGGGTAGCAGGGAAGTACCCAGCAAACCGAAAGGACTAGGTTGCGCAAAGAATGGAGACTGTTGGATATTTTGTGTAGATTTGGGGTCTGGCAGTATTTTCTTACCACCAAAGAAGAGTGGTAATTTGGTGATGACTTATCCTTGAATTTAGGTTGGGTTTGGCCTTACCTCCTTTCAGTGACCATGTCTTATTACACTATATGGGATAATTTAGTAGTATACACTATTGGTGGTAATTTCTGGTGGTAAATTACTTAGTGGTAAATTACTTAGTGGTGAGCATAACTTCCCTGTTCTATTTATGGCCCCAACATACACAAAACCTTCCTTATTCTTATAATATTCTTGTGATCTATAGAGAGCCTTGGACCTACATTCAGAAACACCACAATTTCACATAGAGCATTATCAATAACCTGGGGTGTTATCACTGATTTATCTACATCAGTAAACTATGCTTCCATAGGCCTCATTACTGATTCATTACTGGTTCATGGACCCCCAGTAATCTATATTTTGTATTAGATTTCACCCAGACACCATGCACTGGTTGAACACACACACCCAACTATTTATCACCACTAAGTCTATCTATTCCTCCATCTGCATGAACAAAAACAGCTGTTACCAAAGAACATGAATCTTTCCCACACCCGTTTAGGCAGACCCAAAACAATTAAAACTCAGAGGTACATATATATATATTTTATATTGCAAAGAATTACAATGTCATGATGCAGTTCTCACCATCTACATTTCAGAGCTCCCTGTAACAAAATGAGAAGAGAAAAACAACACCACATATACAATACAAATAAATCTTTTCAAGAACAGGCATTACATTTTATGAATTAACACATGGCACATGAAAATGCAGGATATTTCTTTTGCTTTGCTACTCTGACTGCCTAGTACTTTGAAACACATTTGCCAATCAATCGCATAAAAAAACTCACTTCGAACTGGGCTGCTTACCAAAATATTTGTGGTTTTCTCCCCCAGGCGATTTCCCTCTGAAGAGTGGCCCGGTCGACAGGGGTGCCCTTCGTAATCTCAGTGTCCAAAGTGTGTGTGGCGAGAACATAGGGTTCTCAAGCCATGTTAAGACACCAAGATCATCCGTCTCTGCAGCCCAGCAAAAGCGATCTGAACTTTTTCTGTCAGACCTTCCGCAGCAGAATTCTGCTGCTTACGTGGCATATCTGCAGATATACTTCCTTCCAATCATATTAGCAGAAAATGTATTATGTTAACACCCTCATGTCACAAACAATGGTAGCTTCAGATTATAATAACTGTTTCTTTTTTGATTTCCTGCTGCCTTCCTGCCTTCTGCATTCAGCACAACAAGAGAAAATAAGAGAGAAAAATGCACGTTTAAAAACGAATTTCAGGACATGTTCTTCCACCTCATTTTCCACATAGAGATTACATTATAATGTTAATGAGTTAGCACTAGTGATTAGTATTTGCTAATTAAATCAGGTAGCTAGGTAAATAATGTAGCCTCCTGTGTATGAGGCATTTCAATGAAGAGAAAAGAAAGAAAAAAATAATGCACATTTACTCTCTGTAGCTTTATATTGGGCTTTCTGGCTGCATTACGAATTCCATACCTTGCATGCATCCAGCCATATATTCACCTGTTATATCGGCAACATAAAGATGACTATATGTGTGTGCCACATTATTGCTGTCAATAAAATGCTATCACATTCAGTGAGGCGCTATACTTCAAGAAGCTGTACTACAAAGCACTATAAATTATAGTACAAGACAGGTGTGCAACTGAAGGTTAATTGCATAGGGCGATACAAATGCTCATGAAACATGCGAGGATGATCTAGTGGGAAAATGCAGAATAAATATAGAGGTACCATCTAACGTGCCACAAAGTAATCTCTGTGAAGAAAAGGTTCACTGAGAAAATAGCTTGGATATAAACACAGAACCTTTAAAATACCGCCCTCTGATGAAGCTCAGTGCTCAGCTCACTGGCTTCTAACGTCTGATAAGCAGATAGATGGTATGGAGGTTAACTTCTGATGGGGATAGGTGGTCTGGAAGTTAATGTCTGATAGAGGGATAGATGATATGGCAGTCAATGTCTGATAGTGAGATAGATGGTATGAAGGCCAATGTCTGATAGGGGGATAGATTTATGGAGCTCAATGTGTGATGAGGATAGATGGTATGGAGGTCAATGTCTGATAGGGGATAGATTGTATGGAGGCCAATGTCTGATAGGGATAGATGGTATTGAGGTTAATGTCTGCTGGGGATAGATATATGGAGGTTAATGTCTGATAGAGGGATAGGTAGTATGGAGATCAATGTCTGGTCGGGTGTTATTTGGCTTGTGGATCCATGTCTGAAAGGGATTGCCCAGAGCAGGGGGTCAATGTCCGACCAGAGGATAGTTGACTTTTAGGTAAATGTCTGATGGATGGGTAGTTGAGTTTGAGGCACATTTCCAATCCTAGTATCTTCAGAAGAGGTGGTATACATGCCTTATGTAGAAGCATGGCAGGTGCTCCTCTGAAAGGGCGTTCACCACAGGGCTAGGGTAGTAAAGTTAATGAATAGTAAAACGCTTTCAGGTGTTTCAATGTAAGCCTAATTATTATTGCTCATATTCGGCTCCATGTGATATTTCTTTTTCAAAAATGTATTTCTCAATTATTACTCTCTATTCCTTTCTCCTGAAGTATTCTGCTTTTGCATATTATGCACTGCTTTTGAAATAATATCTTTTGAATCATATCCTTTGATTCAATTTGAAATTTCGCTCCCGATTCATTCCCGTACCCTTCTCTTGCTTCTTTGTTGGTGCTGTTTGGTAATTTTTCTTTTTGTTGTTGCCTGTCTGGGGCAGACCCCCTGTTCCACAAAGCTTTCTGTCAGAGTTTCACAAGTGAATAACGATTTAGTAAAGGGAAATCTTGTAAAGCAACATATTTTTCAATAATGATATTTTTCAGTGTAATTTTCCAGAGAGGCATTATTATACGTTTTGTTTTCAAAGTTTACATCACAATTACAATTATTTCAACTGACATAGAGGTTCTGAGTTGGAGGGATCTCCAATCTCGAATTCTTTTATTCCAATTTCTGAACTTGGCGTAATTACATAGCTGGCATTGTTAGTTTTATTATAGTGCCCACCTGAGAACTTTAGTGCTGGTCCTCAGGCGGGTCTCAGCTTTGAGAATGCATCTGTTGTTTGCCATGATGTCCAGCTATAGCTGGGATCCTCCAGCCTTGGCATACCAATTCCAGTCAGGTTTTCAGAATGACCAACACATAAGCAAATAACCACAGCTGAAATTAATTTTGTCGAATTTTTGCTCATGCACATTAATTAAGAAGCATAATTGGAATTCACAGCCTTGAGGGATTGAACCTGATGGCAGTGGAGTCGAGTCAGATCTGTGCTGATCTCGCCTTTCTGTATTTAGGTGTGTGACGAATCAACTTCCGGTCCTGGAACGTTGGTTAGTTGCAACACAGCGGAAATACAATTACCCAATGATAAAAGGGACTTTCCATTCAAGGTTGTATGCAAATATCTACTTTATTATTATCACAACAGAAAGTCCTAGCAACACTATGAAATACGACCCTACCTGTAAAGGAATGTAGAGGACAGTCAGTTTCAAAGAAGGAAAAGGGATGCACTCTGGACACTGACAGGAGGGTAGTCGGTATAATCATTAATAGCAATAGTTCAAGGATACTTGGTTTCAACACTTGCAGCTTCTGCGACAGAGTTCAAGACGGGATACAGCTTGGGATTCAGGTGACAGGCAATTCAGTGAGCGAAGCTGGATGGACGGCTACAGGTTGGCCTACAAGCCTGCTTAGGGTCAGGAATCGTCTCAGTGCTGGTCGGCATTTCTGAAGCACTGGTCGAGGCATCTCAGAATGGTTTTAGCGACTGCAGCGTAACAACAGTCAGCGGTGCAGTCAGTTGCAGCTCGAGAGGCTCGACTGGCTAGAAAATGTCCTTTAAGGCAAACATCGGTAGATGTTTGGCAATGCGCTCCTCCTAGCTTCCTCACTGGGCTTGTGTCGTCCTTTTAGGTGGACGGCCCAAAGCTGAGGAGAGTGTTGCAGGCAGCTGCCTTGTTCTTGGTTTGGTTCAGAGACTCTCTGGTACTTCCCACCCAGGAAGCTTACTGGGAGCCTAGCAGGGCACACTGTGTGCTGATAGGGGTCGGGTTCTGTAGTTGCAGAGGGTCCTCTGGATTCGGTATCTCTTTCTCTTCCCTGTGAGATGTTTTGGGGAGGGAAATTGCTTCCCTCTTGGAGGTCCTGGCCTTCCTTCATTGGTGGAAGTTGTACGCCAGACTGTACCTTCAGCTAGGGCCCAATGCTGAGTTCTTCTTGTTGCTCCTGGCAAAGTCTTCAGATGATCTGCCCACAAGAGGGGCTAAGCCCTCTTTTAAAGCCAAATGGGCCACAGGGATTGGTGTAGGCCAAGGCTACCTTAATGAACCAGTCCTGGGTCTCCACCAACAATCTCCTGATGCTTGATGTCATAACCACAGTGCTTTGCAACAGTAAAGGTAAAGGGGTGAAAACATGTAATAATAAGTCCAACCCATCTCCCTGTCTGTTGTGGATCAAAGGGTCTCTCTGGTTAATGAAGCTCTCTGTGGTTCCTGATTAAAGCGGCAGGTCTCCCTTGAAGCTGCGGCGATACCAGACTTTCTGGCGCCGTCAATCCACATATTCGTACCTTCTGAATGGGGTCCCCCAGAGGGGATGACTCAGTAGTCATGCAGTCCCAGACATGACAGTTCCCTGTCAAACCATGCGGAGGGTGGGAGCTGGCATCAGGTTGACACAGGTCGATCACTGACTTCAATGCACAGCCGTGTGTTCAAAACAGGGCTACCAGCCTAATGGTCTTAAATTGCACTATTTCCAAAACCCTTTCCAACCAGGGGCTCCCAAGTGTCACTGAAGCACCCTGTCTTGGGCAAACGACATGTGTGACTTGTGAATGTGACACACTCCCTCTGCTGCTCCAGATGATGTCGTGCCCCTCATTGGTTGCACAGTCATGTGATGGCCATGACATCCGTTTTCCTGGACTTGTCGTGAGATGTGATACATCAAGTGGTCACAAGCAGGACCTCATTATTATTGCTTCAGGTTGAGTGGGAAGTTAGTAATTTGACAGATACACGCAGGGATGTCATGAGGTGTGGTGAGGCCCGGGGAAAAAAATTTGGTGAGCCCCCCTTATGATTATTTGCACTGGGCCAGCGGCGGTACCACCACAAACAGGAGACACGAGAAATATCCTGTTGAGTTTTTGTGTGGAGGAACCAAAATATGGTGTATTCCTACAACTGCGAATCTACAGCAAAGTTAGGTTTTTCTACTGAAGAAAGGTTTATGTCAGACTAACCTTTGTATCATATGCATAAATATTTATAGGATGGCATGCCGACGTGTGGTGCAAGGCCCCAGCATTAAGGACGGTCCAGCCCACACGCATTATACACAGTGACATGTACAGTGGAGGCTGGTGAGGGAGCCCAAACCAAACAAGGGGTCATTGAGAGGGGTTCTTACTCCCGAGAAAATGTTTGAAACATTGGGTTGAAATGGTGCATTTTACATCACTTTCTTTAAAAAATTGGGTAGAAAGCCATTAAGTTTGCAATTGGTGTTTATGGTAGCACATTCAAAAGCCAATTCATGCCGCCTTTGCCCAAAACATATGCCAGTATAAAAATATGTTAATGCTGGATGTTCCCATGCATGTCCATGCAGGTTGCACCAATATATGCTAGTATTACCATATAAGGACTCCCTGAAAGTATATCAAGGCTGGCTGCACACCATCAGTGTTATTACTGGCTAGACTGGCCTACATTCAATGTGGTCCAGATTAGGCATGTAGTAACATTTAAGTTTGCTCTACCCTTGATGCATGGTCCTGTACATCAAGGGTAAAGCAAAACATGCATTTGCAATAGCAACAGTTTGGGCTTTCGTGTAGGCATGGGAAAGGTACTGCTGTATTGTAATTAACTAACCGTTGATGGCAGCAGGAGCAAAATGGAACCTTCCCATCTAATAGCAGTGCCGGGAAAATGCCTAATACTTATGCACACACCAAAACTGATGGCTTTGCCAATGCTTGTTTTCAACAGGACTTCAGTAAAGGACACTCATGTTACTTTTAAATAAAGTGGCTGACGACAGACCTGGTCAAGACATTTTTATTACACCAGTGGTGTGTTTACAGTGCCCATTAAGTCATTCACTCTAAGAAGACTCTTTTGAGAAAACACTGGCAGGCACTTTGAGTCAAAAGTGTGATAGTAAGGCTTGATGAAAGCTAGCTCAAAGTGTTGCCATCAGGAGTTGTTTTTTTGCTTTTTGGGGGGAGGGCAGGGACTGGGTGGGAATTTCCATAGGTATTAGCATGGCCATAGGCAGTCAATGGCGGTTGAGGGAGGTATCCAGACAACACCTAGAAGGTTTGTGCCATTTCCCCCTATCTGTACTCTAATGCAATAGGTTTGACTTATATGTGGCACACCTAATAGCTAAAACTAAAAAGGATGTCATAGTCTATCACTTGGATGATTAATATTGAGGCTGTATATGTCTGCATTCTTGAGAGCTGCATTCTTTGGATTAAAAAAAGGTGTGTACCAAAAAGCACTGCCCTATAGGAAAAAAGACAAGTGTCTGGGCCTTAAAGTGAAAAGCACTTTGTAGTCTGAACTTTAATTTGTACTGTTCATGTGGGTATTTTAAGTCAGATGTATGCAAAGTGAGATGCATGCAGCAATGTTAGCTAAAAAGTATACCTATGTGGAAATGTCACACATGAGCATAGGATGTTGCGACAGGACATGTTCAAGTCAGGCTTAATTAGTGGCCCTATTCCATCATTCGTCAAAACAAAACTTGCTGCTTGTATCGGATACTCACTTTTATTTTTTGTCAGAATAAGCACCTTCAGACTGGTCAGACAGGAGGATTTATGGTCAACAATCACTGTTCCCAAAGTTCCCAGCTGGAGATGCTGCGACCGCGAGAACCTCACACAACCTTGATGAGGGCTGAAGATGTTTCTGTGCTTCTGGCAGCAGTGGGGATAAGCGTCCGCGTTCTGCACTATGGATTGGGAAAAGCGTGTGAGGATATTGGAGAAACAGTCTCCGTTTGAAATTAGTGTGAATGAGGGGTTGGGGGCCCACATTGGCACTTCATTGAATAGAAGAAAAGTTCTGCAGAGTCCAGGTAACTGCTGCTGCAGGAAGTGTGGAGGAAGGCTGAATCGGCAGAAGACAGGCAAGAGGGAGAGCAACTGGGAGAAGGCAGGGGCTGGAGGAGAGGGTGCCGCGAGGCCCCTCACAGGCGCGAGGCCCGGGGCAGTTTGCCCCTCCTGCAACCCCCTCGTGACTGCCTTGGACACACGCAGACTCCCCCCACATTCCCTGCAGCAATGGCGCAGCAGTCACCGCTAACAAACCTGTTTCCTGTTAAACACAACCACGCTGCCACCTCACTCGACACAGATTTTGTTTTAATTTAGAACCATATTGTACATCCATCAAGTCCAATGGTATTTCATGTTGATATTTATAAAGCACAGCCGCTCTTGGCTCTGAGAGCCGTCTCGGATTCTGCAAGAGGGTCAGGCCGTGCAGCGTTTCACTCCGCCTAACCAGTTAAGGTGTTTGTGGTTTCTTCCTTTGCAGCATGTGTTTGGCAGATTTTGTGTGTAATTGTGCATGAGGGGTTGTCTATTGATCACTGTGTGGGGAAGTCTTGGACAGGAGTTGTGTATTCAGTGTGAGGTCTGATGTGTATTTAGTGCAGCGGGTGTTCTGCCGTGTTGTTTGTATTTGGGTTGTGGGTTCGGTGTTGCAGTTTCGAGGCAGTGATGTTTGGGTTTGTGCGTCTAGTGCAGCCTGCTTGATGCTGTGGTGTGTATTGGTAGTTTTGGTGTGAGTGGGGTCTGGTCAGAGGCGTAGCCAGGATTGTCTAACAAATAGGCCCTGAAGCTAACGTAGTTGGGCCCACCACAGTGACATTAACATCTATTAAGCTGAGTAGTGTGGGCTCGCTTTGCTCTTATTACCAGATCCCTACCTAAATAATAAATCACAGACCAATTATGTTTATGGAAAAGTTGTAGGCTGTAGGCATTTTATTTTCTTACAGAAAATGCATAACAACAAAAATCAATACACTGCCATATGCTTTTGGGCACCTTGTGTCCAGTTTCGAAGTTGCCCAAGGCTCCTCCCGAGTGCTTGATACCCCTGGGCCTTCGTTCCTGGGCACATGCCGTCTACAACTTGCTTTGGACCGTGTACCGAAAGAGTACTCGGTGTTCTGGCTCCTGCCTGCTTCCTTCTTCTTCCGTTATCCTTGTAGGGTGGGTTGGGTGGCAAACGTTTTTCCTTTCCCTTGTCCAGGCACTAAGAGCCTACCCGAGAGAGGTGAGCTCTTTACCTGGTTTCTGCCACCTCTCCTTTCCTGGCTTACTTATACCCCCTAGACCTTTTGTTCCTTCTTGGGGGCCGGGTCCCCCCCCCCCGGCCCCTTGCTGTTATATTTCGCACCTTCCGCAGGTGCTGTTTCCTGCCCTTTCCTGGATTTTTGTTTCTTGTGGCACCATTCGGACGCCCCTCCCTACTGCTTTCGCGCCATTTCCCCCCACCCCGCGCCTAAACTCCCAGGCCCTCCATCGGCCCGCATTTCATGCGGCCCGGGGTCTGGGGCATAGGCTGAGTAGTGTGGGCTTGCTTTGCTCTTATTACCAGATCCCTACCTAAATAATAAATCACAGACCGATTATGTATATGGAAATGTTGTAGGCCGTAGGCATTTTATTTTCTTACAGAAAATACATAACAACAAAAATCAATACACTGCCATATGCTTTTGGGCACCTTGTGTCCAGTTTCGAAGTTGCCCAAGGCTCCTCCCGAGTCCTTGTTACCCCTGGGCCTTCGTTCCTTTGCACATGCCGCCACACCTGAGCGGGTGCTATTCGCACCCGTTCAGGTCCCCCCCAAAAGCACTCTACCTACAACCCCGTTCCTGGAGTGCCCTAAAAATGTTGTCGGAAAAAGCCCCCTTGCTTGATAGGTACACCCCATCCTGGTGAAACATTTCCGGATTGTTCCGGTGTCGGCCATGTTTTATGAAGTGTAGCCCTGTGCTCTTGCAGTACTTTTCCACTGATTTATTTAATTTCTTTCTGGCTATCTCGATTGCATGACTCCTGTGTGCCCTGTACCAGACCCTTCTTGGTATTATTTCCGACATGAAAATCTCGGTTTTCCACCAACTGTGGGCTATGCTATGTAGCGACTCGCAAATGTTCCTCTGTAACTTACCCCTATTTGTGCTCACCAGGTCGTTCCCCCCGAGGTGTATAACCAGGTACTCAGGGCGGGGGGGGGTCCCTGAAACCTATCAGGTCCGACAGCCTGTCGTGAATGTCCTCCCAATGCATCCCCCGGAGGTCCTACCAGGATGTAATTGTGTTTTTGAAATGCAGACCTTGCTTCACTTCCTCCAGCCACCTCCCTGCCCGGGTCACGAAGGAGTGCCCCACTATCCATGCCGATTTGTTGGGTCCAGCCTCTATGGAAACGGGGGAGATCAGCGTTTATATCAGTTTATATCAGTTCCTCCCTTATGTATTTTTTAAAACATTGCGACTTCCACCCCCCAATCCTTTTCACTCCCTTTGCTGCCAGGCCCCCCGCCCCTATCCTGAATGAGTGTGTTCCAAATTCGGCTGGATCCCATCCTGCTTTGGCCACCGCCTGTTTTAATACCGCCTGAAACTGGTAGCTGCTGAGTGCGCTGCCGTCCCTATGTATTAATAGCTGCCCGTCGACCTCTGGTCGGAGATCTAGGAATTATTGGGTGATGCATCTGGGACAGTGGTCCTTCTCTTTGATGCAATTGAGGTCTATTGCTCTCCCCTTCCCCGTTTGGTCTGTTTTAGATTTCCTTAACATTATAGACATCCCCTTGCTTCCCATACTAATATCCCTCTTTGCCAGGCCATTTCCTACCACCGTATTACTGGCCACCAGCTCCCCTACCCTGAAAGCCCCATAATATGCCAGCGCGAACGCTGCCCTGAACAGCGCAGTTTTGTATATGCTGCTGCATGTATCTCGCAACACTGTCAACAAAATTATTAACTTCCCAAAGTTGACTGGCCTTCTGCTATCTGGTTTCTTCCCCTCTAATTTAGCCCATCCTCTCATAGCATATTTTATTCTAGTGCTGTCAGTTGGATCCGGTATGCCCGCCACTTTTGTGGTGTATGCCACCGCCGTTAGGTGTGCCGCCGCCCAGCTTTTCTTTCTCCCTTTGGCAAATGCCCCTTCCCGAAATGCACACATTTTTTCGGTTGAAATTTTCCACACCTCTTGCACACCTGTTTCCACCAACACATCTTTTACATGCTTTTCATACTGCTTAAGTGTTTTGTACGTTAGGGCGTTCCTGGTCAGTTTGTCAATGACCCGTTCCATTCTCCGTGTTTCTCCCACTTCTTTAGAGTCAACCTTGTAGCCAACTGTTCTTTCCTTTCCAGTGCTTTCAACGGGACCCATGCCTTCTGCGGCGTGGGCGTCCTTTCCTTGTCGGCGTCCGGTTTCAGCTCCCTGAATCTCTCCCACTGAAAACGAGAGATTGCATCAGCTACCACGTTTGCTTCTCCAGCGATGTGCCTCGCCCTTATACATGTATTCATTTTTAGGCTTTCCAGGGTGATTGCCCGCATTAATTCCAACACTATTGGGCATGACGCACTCCCTTTATTTAACACGTGCACCACCGCCATGTTATCCGACCATACTGCCAACTCCTTGTTTCCTAGCTCTTCCCCCATTCGCACAACGCGACCCAGAATGGGAAGAGTTCCAGCAACGTTATATTTTTTGTCCATTCTGCCACCTGCCATGTTTTTGGTCATTTGCCTGCACACCACTGTCTCCCCAGTATTGCGCCAAAACCAAGGCCACCTGCTGCATCAGTGAACAACACCCTTTTCCCTTCCTCGTTTATGGGTGAGCGCCATATCACTGACCCATTGAAATACCTCAGGAATTCTGCCCACACTTCCAGATCTCTCTTGATTCCTCCCCGTATCCTGACTCTGTGGTGCACCATTTTAGCCCCTCTTGTTTTCAGCTCAATGCTTCTCTGGAACACCTTCCCCTGTGGTATGACTCTCCCTGCGAAGTGCAGCTTTCCTGCCAGCGCTTGCAATTCTCTCACTGTCACTTTGTTTCTTCCCTGTAGTTCCTTTATTGTCTTCAGTAGATCTGTTACCTTGTCATCCGGGATCCGGCACACCCCCAGGCTTGAATAATTTCTATCCCGAGGAATTGTATAATCGGTGTTGGGCCCATTGTTTTCTCCCCCGCCAGCGGAAAACCCCACTTGCTTGTTATCTCCACAAATTTGTCCAGGGTTGCCTTGCATAGCTTTGAACCTTTGGGCCCTATGAATAAAAAGTCATCCAGGTAATGTACCATCCTGGCCTCCCTCATCTCTTCTGTGACTGCCCACTGTAAAAATGAACTTACCCTCTCAAAATATGCGCATGAGATGGCGCACCCCATAGGGAGACATTTGTCGATGAAGTATTCCCCCTCCCAATGCATACACAACCATCTCTGAGATTCGCTGTTGACTGGCAACAGCCGGAATGCTGATTTAATGTCTGCTTTTGCCATCCATGCCCCTTTTTCTGCCTCCCTGACTAGTTCTACCGCCTCCTCGAAATCTGAGTATGATACTGTTGCATCGCTCTGTGCAATGCCGTCATTCACCGAGGCCCCCGGGGGGTATGATAGGGGGTGGATTAGCCTGTATTCCCCTTCTTCCTTTTTTGCCACCAACCCAGTGGAGAGCATATACCTTCTTCAAATGGTAAGGCTGTAAAAGGTCCCTCAACCCTACCCATTTCTACCTCTTTCCGGATTTTTTTGGTCACTATATCCCTGTTCTCGGTAGCAGACTTCAGGTTTTTGGGAATGTCCTGCGCTCCTCGTCCGGTAAACGGGATGTTAAAACCTTCTCTAAAACCTTGCCTGATCACATTTGCCGCTTTTTGGTCTGGGTATTTTTTGAGCCACCCTCCCATCCTCTCAATTTTTCCTGGTGTGGCTCCCTTCTTGTCCCAGCTCCTAGTTTTGCTTCTCATCGTTCCTGCCGCTTGGAGCTGCGGCCCTTGTGCATTTGGAGCTGCTGTGGTCACCCTTACATCTCTCGCACTTGTGGCTGAACTTGCACTTCCATCCCCAGCTACATGGTACTCCCTTCTCAAAATTCTGACATTGCCCTGGTTCTGCCCGCTTTGTCCCCGTGCTCCTACTGTTCCCCCCCCCCCGCGTGGTTGGAGGCAGGCTGCTCTGACACCCTCTCTGTGACCCATAGTTCCTGCTCTGAAAATGTTGGTCTTGATTTCTGTCATAGCTGTGTTCGTATCTCCTGTTATAATCAGTTTTGTACTCATTCTGCCAATACTGCCTCCTCTGCTGCCCTCCTGCGCTTCACTCCTTGGAATTCCATTTCTCCTTCAGTACATTAAATATGTAGAGATTAAAATTCTCCTCATCCCATCCCATATCCGGAAAGCAGTCCATCTCCTTTCTGAACTCGTGATCATACTCCTGCCATGCGTTCCCCCCGAATGCCATGTGTACTTTCAGCACCCTCCGCTGATACGCAACTTATGCTACCCCGTCTTCTGGGAATTTCTGTAATATAATTGTAGACATTATATTAAAGGCCGCCATACAGTTGTCAAAATTCCTTACTACTGGCCCCCTTTTTAGTAGGCTTTTCTCATCCTCCTTAATGTCCTCCATTGCCATATTCATCCCCCTCTTTTGACAATCTAGCAATGTGTAAATATCAATTAATTCCTTTCTCCATATGTTTTCCTTTACTTTGTCATTTATGTACCAAGCCATTGCCTCATTGACCTGCCCTGTGCATCTTTACCCATGGTTGGTCTGCCATATTTCGTCATGATTGGTCCCCCTACCTCCGTTGCTGCTACTGGTGGTACCGCCCCCAGCGGCGGGTCCCCCGCCTCTGGTGCCGCTGGTGTCCCTGTTGGCACCACCGGTTGTGGGTTGGGCTCATGCGGTGCCCCTCCTGTGTTTCGCTCTACTGGCGCCCCTTGTGGCGCCGGGACCGGGGTTTCCCTGGGATCTACCCCTACCCCCCTGCCCCTCTCTGTTTCTCCCTGCTCACCACCCCTCTCCATTTTGCCCAAGCCCTTAAGTGATCCCTTTCTTCGTCATCACGTCAAATAATGCTCAGTCAGAGCTGCATACATGTCAACATATTATCAAGAGTCAATACCTAATCCTTAATGTCTAAGTGTAGATTTTAACACTGTAAACCAATTTCTTAACAAAACACAGTTGCATTGAGTGAAGCAGTGCTCACAGGCTGCCTCGACCACTCCGAGTGCCTGCTCGTGTTGAGCCTAATATCCAATGGAGGGAGACAGCTGCTTGTTGGCTGGCCTCACGCCAGAGCACGGTAAGCACAGCTGATTCTCATGATGTGCTACACACAGGGTCTAGCCCCGGAGACGGGCTATGTCCGAAATGCATTGGCCAAACCAGACTTGTGTATGAACACTGCTACGCTCACTACAATTCTGTTTTTAAAAGAAAATTGTTTTGCATTGTTAAAGGATATGCTTTAGACATTAAGGATTAGGTATGGACTTTTGATAATATGAAGTAACTTATGCAGCTCCGATTGGGCAGGGCGAGAGCACATGGTATTCCAAGGGCAACTTTGGAATTTGGTTTTGTAATTGGTGCTCTAGTGCCTAGAGCTTTACCATTGGGTTCCGACTAATATTTAGGAATGTTATGACATTATTTGAGTGCATGTAATTTTCTTGGAATGTAAGTGTGGTGGCCACCAATTCCCAATTTGTATCCTCATTTTCATGCCCATTAGTAATGTAGAAAGCAGCATGGCAATTTTCTTTAACTGAGGCAACATTGTCATGGAACGGGTAGAAATGGGGATGGCCATTTTCTGGGAATAGTGTGAAGCTGGCCTAGCAAGTTTCTGGTGGGAACGTGGAAGTTCGCAGGACAATGTGATTACCTGGGTAAAAAGGCCTGGCTCTGTTGAAGCTAGCATGGGCATGTTCTGTGTGTGATACAAGGTATACCCACTAGCAGATTGGCACATTGAACATCCTATAATTGGTAGAACCCTGGCATACTTGAGAAACACCCTGATATTATTGGCAGCACTCTGCATGATTTGAGGAACACTCTGATGTACTTAGTAAATTAGCAATTGTAATTACATTTGATGAACTTACACACAAACAAGGGTGTATATTACATCCCCTGCCACAATACTTCAAACTAGTACCATCACTTCTGCCATTGGATGTGTGAGTGCCCTCAGCAGCATGCCCCTTCAGCTACTGCTGCAGCCACGTGGCACTAATGGGCCTGTGGGGTGCCCAAAGTCTGTAATGAGTGCCCTGCTTACTGATGGGCACATACATGAAATGCTGCAGAGACATGCTCTGGTATAAGTTGGCAGGCGTGGCATCTGAAGTACAGCCTATACATCCCCTGACCTTTTTATACACTGTCTTCCAACATGTCGCTGTGAAGTACATCATTTCATGGGGGAGCTCTCCAACCGTGTGGCGTGGCTTTCGGTGAAGGGGAGGGCAATGGCAGGCGCACTATGCACTCTGGCATGAGTGGGTATGTACACCACACCTTCCTAAGCAATCAGCAGCTATCCCTTCCGCAGCCACAGACCCATTCACACAATATATGTGTCTCAGACGGGAGAGGGTGTGCTCACAGAGGCATCAACTTGGACAAGACCACAATCCCACAGCCTCCAGTTCATGTTTCTCAGGGCCAGACCAATACAGCGCTTCGGGGCAGCACTGTGTGTCACAGGATATGTCTCCCGCGCAGGACTGGATGCATAATGGATGAGCCTTCCTCTCTGCACAGCTGTTTCTCGCCAGCGCTCTCTGGAGAGAAGTGAGGCAGCGTGTCCTGAGGATGCCGCCACCATAGTCACCTTCTGGTCTTTCTTTGCACTGCTAGTGGTACTGTAGATTAGTAGACACTGTAGTGGATGTAAGACCTGAGGGTTAATCTTGGATGAGCCTGCGCCTCTGCACAGCTGTTTCTCGCCTGTGCTCAATGGAGAGAAGTGAGGCAGCGTGTCCTGATGATGCCGCCACCGTAGTCACCTTCTGGTCTTTCTTTGCACTGCTAGTGGTACTGTAGATTAGTAGACACTGTAGTTGATGTAAGACCTGAGGGTTAATTTTGGATGAGCCTGCGCCTCTGCACAGCTGTTTCTCACCTGTGCTCTATGGAGAGAAGTGAGGCAGCGTGTCCTGAGGATGCAGCCACCTTAGTCACCTTCTGGTCTTTCTTTGCACTGCTAGTGGTACTGTAGATTAGTAGACACTGTAGTAGATGTAAGACCTGAGGGTTAATCTTGGATGAGCCTGCGCCTCTGCACAGCTGTTTCTCGCCTGTGCTCTATGGAGAGAAGTGAGGCAGCGTGTCCTGAGGATGCCGCCACCGTAGTCACCTTCTGGTCTTTCTTTGCACTGCTAGTGGTACTGTAGATTAGTAGACACTGTAGTGGATGTAAGACCTGAGGCTTAATCTTGGACGAGCCTGCGTCTCTGCAGAGCTGATGCTCGCCTGTGCTCTATGGAGAGAAGTGAGGCAGCGTGTCCTGATGATGCCTCCACCGTAGTCACCTTCTGGTCTTTCTTTGCACTGCTAGTGGTACTGTAGATTAGTAGACACTGTAGTAGATGTAAGACCTGAGGGTTAATCTTGGATGAGCCTGCGCCTCTGCAGAGCTGTTGCTCGCCTGTGCTCTATGGAGAGAAGTGAGGCAGCGTGTCCTGAGGATGCCACCACCGTAGTCACCTTCTGGTCTTTCTTTGCAGTGCTAGTGGTACTGTTGATTAGTAGACACTCTAGTGGATGTAAGACCTGAGGGTTAATCTTGGATGAGCCTGTCTCTCTGCACAGCTGTTTCTCGCCTGTTCTCTATGGAGAGAAGTGAGGCAGCGTGTCCTGATGATGTCGCCACCGTAGTCACCTTCTGGTCTTTCTTTGCACTGCTAGTGGTACTGTAGATGAGTAGACACTGTAGTGGATGTAAGACCTGAGGGTTAATCTTGGATGAGCCTGTCTCTCTTCACAGCTGTTTCTTGCCTGTGCTCTATGGAGAGAAGTGAGGCAGCGTGTCCTGATGATGCTGCCACCGTAGTCACCTTCTGGTCCTTCTTTGCACTGCTAGTGGTACTGTAGATTAGTAGACACTGTAGTGGATGTAAGACCTGATGGTTAATCTTGGATGAGCCTGCGCCTCTGCAGAGCTGTTGCTCGCCTGTGCTCTATGGAGAGAAGTGAGGCAGCGTGTCCTGAGGATGCCGCCACCGTAGTCACCTTCTGGTCTGTCTTTGCACTGCTAGTGCTACTGTAGATCAGGGGACACTGTAGTGGATGTAAGACCTGAGGGTTAATCTTGTGCACCCACTTAACCATGTTGTGAAATCCTCAGTAAATTACACAATCTCAATGTTCTTCTCTTCACTTATTTGCACAATTAAATTAGAAATGTCTTAACTGTTGTTATTTTATAAATCTAAAACTGGACAAGTACATGTGCCAGTCCGGACTCTGCCCCATCCCATTCATATTGTCAGTGTGTGGACATTATTCTGGTGGTTTGGGAGTAGGATGGAAGTGGCCGTGTCCAGAATATAAAGGCCCCTTGTAGCAAAATGGACCATTCTTGACTTATGCCACTTGTGGTTCGTCAATACTAATCTAAAACATTTGTAAATGATCAGCTGCAGCCGCTGTGGGACCCTGGGTGCCACATTCCTTGGTATAAGGAATTTCAGGCATTAACATGAGTTGACCACCCTAGCGATGTACCAATCATCTTCCCTGACTGAGTCCCCTCAGTGTAAGGCAGGCCAACCTGGTACTTGGCGCTAAACTGAATGCACCTCTGGCACTCAATCATGCTGGTGATCCGGGCAGGTATTTTATTTATGTATTTGATTGTTTTTTTTTTATAACGCACCTAACACAAAACCTGAATTCGGTTTCTAAGCGCAGATCTGGGATTTGAACCTCTGTGTGGTCTTTTTTTCCAAGACCAGTGCGTTGCCCCTGTGCTACCCTCCCTTCACAAGTAGAGGGGCCTTGCACCGTAGCTGGTGCAATGGCAGGTGGCTTGCTTTTCTCTCACACGCGGGGAGAACCTGCCGCCGAAGACTGGATGCTCCTCTCCAGGGAAAAGGATGGGTAGCAAGGATTCAAAAGGGAAATCCATCCCAATCCTGGTCCTTTTGCTTCCAGTGAGCAGATCCGAATTAAGCCCCTCCCCCTCCCAGCAACATTAACTTGGCAATGCCCAGGACAACATTGACCCAACAAAGGCTTATCACAGCAAAACTACAAGATGGTTCCAAGCAACTAAAGACCAACTACCACTTCAACACCATAACAAATGTCTTCTACCGTCGGGCTCTTACTGCAAAAACAAGATGGTGCTGCAACTGATAGTGGGGCCATAAGAAGCCACTGATCAGCCAAATAGCTGCTTTGCTAATGGGTTCAGATTGGTTATGTAAGGCTGCTGTAGAACCCAGCTGTAAGAGACTCTTGGGACCCTGATCAAAGAGTACATTCACAATGGAAGTGAAAACCAATGGCTTAATCAGCTTCTCTTATAGACAACTGCACTGATTATGAAGTAATGAAGCTTGCTACATTCTCCCAGGAGGCCTTTGGTCTTTCCAGACGTGATTGAATTATGGTCTATGTAGCAATGACGTCTGAGTTAAGTTAAGGTGTTAAAAAAGTTTGTGACAAATTCAAGGTAAAATCAGGTATATTACCATTAAAGGATACATCTGAAGTGATGCACCCGGTCTGGCCCTTAGCCCTCTTAAGGTACCACTACCCCATCCACCAGCAGTAGAGTCCTAATCCACAGAGCCGGCCTGAGGCATGGGCAGTCTGTGCAGTGGCCCAGGGCCCCCTTGTCAGAAGCTGCCAGAGCCTGCCTTCAACTATACCAGGAACATTGTTTTAAGGGGGGGCTGTGTGGCTTCCATATACTAAGCTCGCGTCCGGTGGTTCTCGAGGGACCAATATCCACTCCCAGAAGCCTATCAGACGCTGCAGGTCCCTAATGACTACTTACCACTTTCTTTCTTTAAGCAAAGCATTTAAAGTGGGGGCGATTTACAAGTTATAGGCCCTTTACGAGACCATTGTTTTGGAGGAGATGCTTGTAACGTTTCTTTATTAAGAAATTCAAATGGTCATTTTCATTCTGAAAGCACACACAAAGCATCACTTAGTTGCCTAAATCTACGCTTTCCTCCAGGTCAATTACAATATATCACACAAAACAGTTTTAAATTAGCTATGTTATTTTCAGATGTTCATATTTAATTCACCAAAAAGCGTTTACTTTTGGTAGAATGTGATATTTTCATCATTTATGAACCCTACATTTGTCAAACACTGAAACACAAACAGGTAACCTTTTCATACATTACATGTTGTTTTACGTCTTCAAAATACAACAGCCAATTTTCTGCCTTTTGCTGAATTGCATTCTGGTATTTGTAGTCTCCCAGTCCAGATGGGGGAATAATGCCACAATTGTCCACTTTTTGCTTAACATCTATCTGCTAGGATTGATGTATTTGAGTGGGTACCTTACTATAGAATGTGTACTTATCAAGTCATCTTCATAAAGCAGAGTATTGCTGAAAGCCAGACATGGGGTTTACGAGGGTAAATGATAAGAGGGCAAGTGAGTCCTGCTTTTTTCCCCAGGTTGTGGCAAGAGAGGTTGAATTCCTGGATACTGGTGCAGTTATTTTTCCCTGATTGTGGTCATGTGCTGTTTTTCAGCGCACAAGTAAAGGATACATGTGGGTGGACAGTAACATTTATCAGAGACTGGGTGCAACCCCCTTTGGTGTTTTTGAGGTCAGAAAGCTTGATCAAGCATTTGGCTACCAGGATTTCAACCAGATTGTCATGCTTCCAGTGCAGACACCTACAATTATCATCAAAGCACATGCTTTTGTTGGGATTTTGTTTTCCAGGGAATATTTCACTACATATTGCTGGGTTTAAAAGGTGAACCCCTTTTATATTTTGCCAGCGTATTTTATGGTAAATGTCCTCTCTAAGGTTCTTTTTCTGTTGCTGATTACTTTTGTTAAAGGCCAGCGTTCTTTTGTCAAGTGCACTTTCCTCTAAGCGGAAAGGTCAATTGAACCAAATTTGTATCTTTCACTGTAAAATATGTTCACTTACTGTGCATATATTCTTGGGTGCCAGCTTTTCATTTTCCCTATGGGGCAAAAGTTCCCACACTGAGTGAAGCGAGGGAGCCGTATTCATCCCCATGTCAAAACACCACATTTTACAACACATGTTGCTGCACAAGTAGGAAAGAAGACATGATTCACAGGAAGGGCTAAACTATAAAATATCAGCAACAGTCTCCAAACCCGCTCAGCTGCCTTTGTAACTTTCTGCTATAGGATTCCCTGCTATTCTACTCCGGCATACAGTTTAGGCCTGCTCACCCCCACCACCTCCAATCAATGCTCAGGGGGGTACATTAATGAGGCTCCCTTCTCATTTTGTAGTGAGCAGCACTTGATAAACATAGTTATTATTTGCTATTATTTAATTTTGACGAGTCAAAATGTTGCTAATTTGGACAAATTTACCTTTTATTTATTTTTACATTTGTAAAGTGCAATAACCCCGTAGGCATCTAGGCACTAGCATTGCCCAATATATACACAATAAAAATAAAAACAATCGTGAATGGTCTGCAAAAACAGCAGTTTGTTCCAGTTAGCAAAACATAATCACCATATTTTTGCAATGCCTTACACAGATAGTTTTTCAAACCAATGTTTCAAAAAGACCTTTTGCAAAGAGTATTTCTACAACTTACATATGGGAGGAGATGTGTTCAAATTCCTGAATTGTAGACTGCTCTCAAATCTGGGCTTTGTCCCTTAACCAGAATTAGTGCTCCCAGGCAAATCCTTTTATCGCACTATGTTGTATCTGCCAAAATTAGAAGTCTGTACAAGTAATTAAAAAAATAAGCCTCACTCCTGATATTGCCACATAGGTAAATAATATTGTTAATTTATATACTGGACGTCACAGTGTATTTGTCTACTACCTTACCAGGGATGTCCTTTGGGGGTCACCAGGAGTCGCATGCACAACCCCTGTAGTCTCCATTGCTGCCCCTGTGGTCTCTCTTGCTACCCCTGTATTTAAAAAGAAATGCATATATATATATATATATATATATATATATATATATATATATATATATATATTTCTTTTTAGAAAGAACTGCAGCTCCTGGGCACTGGAGTAGCGGGGGTCCCTGCCCCCCTGCAATGCAGGGGACCCCGCCACACCAGGTCTGAGGGGTCCCAGTCCAGTCCACACCTATCCGGGTGAAGGCTGGGCCGAGGCTTGCAGTGCAAGAAGGACGCGCTCAGTAGGGGTTGGAGCTGACCGTTACATGCGGCATGTGTCACATGCCAAGTTCAGCTCCAACCCCTTCTCCGCTGGCTTCCTCACGGCACATATACAGGAACCAATAAGCTCTCCCAGCTTCCTGGTTCCTGTTTGTGAGTAGCACAGATGGTTCTGAGGGTGGCCTGGAGTGACAGAACAGGTAAGAAGGCTTTTTTAAAAAATGTGATGTGTATTTTGCATGTGTGAAGTGCGTGTCGTGAACACTTGTGTGCATCTACAAACTTAACTCTCGTCTGTGTACGGTTGTCACCGGAGGCGGGCAAACCTTTTTCGTTACCTTTGTCATCATTAATGTTGTTTCGAGTCCATGAAGTCTTAAAAATTGCATAGATATGGACTATGAAGTGAGTCGTCTCGCATAAGGAAATGTACTCGCAGTCCACTGAACCATTCTGGGGATTCCAGTGATGCTCCCTGTTCTAGAAAAGATAAACTAGACCTGGCAGCTGCTAACCAAACCAAGATCACTGGGTTTTGTGATCCCGCTGAAGTGCCTATCAAAGCTGGAATTAACAACACACACGAGAGCTTTTCCGCCGCCAACGATCCTTGTAACTTGGCTGAAAATACTCTGCATGGCTCTCCTATTATCGCCAATAACTGTTCACTTCTCAATCTATGCCTAGGCCTACAAATAAAATCTCTGAGGACCTCCTTGGCAAGCCACAGTAATATTATTGGAACTAATCTGTCCGCAAGTCCTGATTTGGAGAAATTGGCCTCCTCTTCTGAAATTGTTAATGGCGACAGTGCTAGTGAGGCAGAGGGCTTGTCCCCTGTTCATAAAACATTTTTGGGGCAATTTTCTCTTCCTCTACATTTAATGTTCTTATTTCCAGGATAGATGCTTTATTTACCCTATGCACGAGTATGGCTGAAGAACAACACAAACTTAAGGGTATCCTTGCAAACATAGTTGATGTCATCCTCGTCTGCAATGCAGATTCCAATATGAGTCTGACTGTATCCTTGAATCACACTTGTGACCTTCTCCCCAGCCATCTATACATCCTGGAGACTCTTACTGCTCACAGGGTGATGCAAACATTTTACCATTAGACTTCCCTGTGAGGGATCCTAATAAATCAAATCTACCGACTTCTGGCATTATGATTGTACAACAGGATTCTGTAAATGTCGTTGCAGAAACAGAGGAGGATGCTATTGGAGCACTCTGCAATGAGATCTCTATGATCAGCAGCCCACTCAAAGCATGTCAAAAAGGTGTAAAAAACGTCTGCAAATCTGCAACCAACGTCAGCAAGTCTGGCGCGAGGATCTTTTCAAAACTGCAACCGCCGAGGTTATATTAAAAAGTGTACCTCATAAAAAGTCTTTAATCCTTTGGACAGATGGTTACACCTTGGTGACCCACCTCCTCCAAGAACACCACCTTCTTCATCTCAGACTATTAACAACCAAGAAGAGTTGGCTTATAATTCAGAAGAAGCCCACAGACCTCCATTACAAACTGCTTTGATCACAAGGATATGTTTGTTGCCTAAGGGACAGCTCTTACCTTATAAAACAGTAAATGTACCTAATGCCCTACTTGGTAGGGGACTAAATCCCTTTAACAAACCTAGTGATGTATGGCCACTGGGAAAACTGGCCAAGCTGGAGGAAATCTGGCCTAAAGGTGCGAGTCCTTGTCTTAACCGATTTTATCTGCTTGCATTGTGTAAGAATATATCCTGTTTGTCATCTATAAGTAGTGATGATTTGCTGCACATCGAGCTACTCAAATTGGATAGCCCAACAAATTGGGTCCTAGTCGAGTTTGCCTCTTCTGCTGTAATGTCTCTTTTGAACACCTGTACTGGCATATTGCAAAATGTGGGTTTTAATCTCATGGCATGCCGTAAGGTTAGGGTATGTAACAATTCCACCCTCAATCCCTTACCTAATCTTAAAACTAACATTTATTTTAGAAAGAACTAGTCTGCAGGCAACATTTGCCCGAGTGTGGTAGTCATAGGAATGCCGTGGAGATTACTTGCTGGGTGTGCAATTTTTTGTATTTGTATTTTTGTATTTGTTTTATTTGTAACGCGCTCCCTCAGGCTCGGAGGCATCAGGGTGCAACTTGGACAGGGTTACATAACGAACATACATATATTCAAACTATAGGTACAGTGCAAAGTATTCAGAACATACAGCTATATACATCAATTACAAAGTAGAGATTAGAGCAGGCACATTACAGGCACATAGAAAGTCCAAGTTTCATGGCTGATTGCAGAGCCAGGCTTTTGTTTTGGCCTTGAAGGCACTAAAGCATTCTTCTGATCTAATGGTGAAGGGGAGAGCATTCCACAGCTTGGAAGCTAAGACAGGGAAGCTTGAACCACCCGCTTTTTGTAGTTTGAACCTGGGGATGGTTAGACAGTGGGTCTGGGCGGTTCTTTGAGGGCGGGTGGGCGCATGGCGGGATAGCCGGCTGCAGAGATAAGGGGGGGCTTGGTTGGCTAGGCATTTGTGGGTAAGGCTTTCAGTGAGATTCTCTTTTTGACGGGTAGCCAGTGTAGATTGGATCTAGATTCAGAGATTTGGTGATTTCGCGGGATGTTTAGAGCCGCTCTAATGGCGTTATTCTGAGAGATTTGCAGTTTGTTCAGATTCTCTTGGCTAGTTCCTAGGTAGAGGGCGCTACCATAGTCGATTTTGGCCATGATGAGGGTTCTGGCCAGTGTGACAGTGTTAGGTGTGGTCAGAAATGGCCTGCAGGCTGCAATGAGTTTGCAGGTGTATGGTGATGCAGATCTGACTGCATTTATTTGTCGGGATAGGGATAAGGTGGTGTCAAGGTAAACGCCTAAGGTTTTTGTGTCTTTCGAGACTTGGATAGTGTTGCCATCAATGATGAACGATTGGTAAAACGGTTTAAGTTTACTAAGGCGTTGCGTAGTGCCCAAGATGAGGAGCTCAGTCTTGTCATTGTTGAGGCATAGTTGGTGTTGTGCCATCCAAGCTTGGATGACTAAGTAGACATCGTTCAGGGCCTTGGTGTCAGCCAAGTAGTCTCCAGTGATGGGGATGAGTATCTGGGTCTCGTCAGTGTAATTCGTATAGGAGACACCCAGATAATCAAGTACATCAAAAAGCGGTTTTGTGAAGACATTATAGAGAGTAGGCGACATGCAAGAGCCCTGGGGGACGCCACAGTGGCTAGGGGAGGGATCAGCAGCTGCAGATTGAGAAAAGACCGCATAGATTTATTACTCAAGAATGATTTGATCCAGGCTGTAGCTGACGGAGAGAAATGGGCGGCAGAGTGCAGATGCTTGCATAAGATTTGGTGATTGACCAAATCGAATGCCGCGGAGAGGTTGAGTAGGAGTAACAGGGCCAGTTTGCCATTGTCCTTTAGAAGTTCAATTTGAGTTTTTAAGTCTATTAGAGCTGTCTCAGTTCCGTGTCTGGGGCGGAAGCCAGATTGTCTTGGATTTGCAGGTATGCTGCGCGGTCTAGGACTTTTAGAAGGAACGGGACAGTAGTAATGGGTCGGTAGTTGGTGGGTATGCTCGGGTCCAGGGAGGGTTTTTTAAGCAAGGGGATCACCCGTGCGTCTTTGAGGTTGTCAGGGACAGTTCCTGTTTTAAAGGAAGCGTTAATGAAGGATGTGATGAATGGGGCCAGATCATGTGCCGATTCCTTAATGATTGAGGCAGGACAGGGATCACCCTGGTAGTTGGAAGGTTTAAGCCTCAGGATAATGTTTTCAGCCTCCGCAATGGTGAGTGGAGCAAAAGCAAACCGTTTGAAATTGGGCAAGTCAGGGGAGAGGGCCCCAGCTGGAGTAGGAGGGCTATTGTCCAGTTTCAGACTGTCTTGTTTAATTATGATTTTAGATTGAAGTGTGGTGATTGTGTTCAGTAACGCTGCCTGAATGTTAGAACACCATTTGCTATCTTTAATACAGGTGTCTGGGGTGGTAACGGGAGTTTAAAGCTCTTTTAGGATCTTAGAGTTCCTTGGAATTGGAGTCTGCTTGCAGGATGCGATTATTGAGGGACTCTTTTTTTGCCTCTATAATGGCTGCTTTGCAAGTGAGTGATTCCAAGAAGAAACCGTCTTTGTGCGCGTCAGAAGGGTGACTTTTCCAACGGTTTTCGGCACAGCGTTTGGTTTTACGGAGTACTCTTAGCTGTGGTGTGAACCACGAGTTAAGGTGTGCCCGTGGTTTGGCCTTCCTCAGTTTGATGGGGGCAATAACGTCTATAGCTGTGAGCATGCTACAGTTATAGATGTCAGCTCGAATGGTAGGGTCATTGCTGGAGTCAGTGGCAGCTTTAAGCGAAGCGAGTAGCAGAGGGAGCAGTTTCTCCTTGGTTATGTCCTTTTTGTTTCTGGTCGGGAGAGCAGGTGCTATCAAGGTTGGGATACGGGGGGAAGCTTCGATATTAAAAGTGATAATGTGGTGGTCTGTCCATAAGCATGGGGTATTGGCCAGGACATTAATATTGCAGTTAGAGCTGGCTAGCCAGTCAAGGATCCTGCCTTTGGAATAGGTGGGCTCTTGGATGTGCAGGGTGAAGCCAGAGTTAGAGAGGGCGTTTTCCAAGTCTAGTGCGATGGGATCTTTGGGGTCGCCACGTCCTAGGTTGAAGTCTCCAAGGATAATGATTTGTGAGTTGGTTTTATCATTGTCAAGGAGGAGGGTAGAGATTTCGCCGATGAAGGAGGGTGCAGGGCCTGGGGGCCTGTAGATTAGGTGAAGGGTGGCTGTTTGACTCTGTGTTAGTGTGAGTTTGACTGATAGTAGTTCAGCGGACTCGAGTTTGGTGTTGGTCGATACTCTTAAATCCAGAGTAGTTTTGTGGATGATTGCTAGGCCACCACCTCTGGTGTGGGAGGCAGAGGTGCGGTCACATCTCATGATGCCGAAGCCAGGTGGTACGGCAAGGGATAAGGAAGGACCGGATGCTGCATGAAGCCAGGTTTCAGCTACGGCAATGAAGTCGAGATCTGAAGATGTTATAAGGTCTGCTATATCTAGCGCGTGCCCTGGGAAGGATCTGGCGTTGATGAGGGCGCCCTTGATAATCGGCAATTTCGCCTCCGTAGAGGGGGATTTGATATTGGTGGGTGCAGTAGGTGAGCAAGGTGGTGTGTGTTGTGTTTGCTTGGGGAAATTACTGTGGGTGGGGTGTATACGGAATCTGGTGCGTAATCTTTTGTTTCTGAGAGATAATGAACACGGTTGATTCGGAGTAGGTTTACTAGCGAAGTGTTTCAGCCAGAGGGCTGGGTCATTGAAGTATGGGTTAATGTCAGTGTTGAGGTGCTGGAGGCCTATGGTGGGTGTTATAGGGTCCATTGTGGGGATCGCCATGCGCAAGGTCGGGGGGACAAGGCTTGGGAGAGATAAGGTGGCTGATGGCTGGCGGTGTGTCGGCCGTGTTGGGCGTATGCATGGCTGGGTGATAATTGCTGCTTCAACGAGCAGAATGTGGTACAGTATGAGGAGTGCCCTAAAGAGCATGGTGGATAGGCACCTGGGAGGAGGTGCGTCGTGGCAGTAGGCAAATTCGATTATGCTAGGCAGTGCAAAGTCAAAACTAGGCAAGTTCGAATTTAACTAGGGCAGTGCAAAATCAGCAGTAGGCAGGTTCAAGTTTAACTAAGGCAGTGCAAAATCAGCGATAGGCAAGTTCGAATTTAACTAGGGCAGTGCAAAATCAGCAGTAGGCAAAATCGAATTTTAACTAAGGCAGTGTAAAATCACAATTGGCAAGTTCGAATTTAACTAGGGCAGTGCAAAATCAGCAGTAGGCAGGTTCAAGTTTAACTAAGGCAGTGCAAAATCAGCGATAGGCAAGTTTGAATTTAACTGGGGCAGTGTAAAATCAGCAGTAGGCAAAATCTAATTTAACTAGGGCAGTGCAAAATCACAATTGGCAAATTCGAATTTAACTAGGGCAGTGCAAAATCACAATTGGCAAATTCGAATTTAACTAGGGCAGTGCAAAATCAGCAGAAGGCAGGTTCAAGTTTAACTAAGGCAGTGCAAAATCAGCAGTAGGCAAAATCGAATTTAACTAAGGCAGTGTAAAATCACAATTGGCAAGTTCGAATTTAACTAGGGCAGTGCCCAATCAGCAGTAGGCAGGTTCAAGTTTAACTAGGGCAGTGCAAAATCAGCACTAGGCAAAATCGAATTTAACTAGGGCAGTGCAAAATCAGCAGTAGGCAGGTTCGAATTTAACTAAGGCAGTGTAAAATCACAATTGGCAAGTTCGAATTTAACTGGGGCAGTGCAAAATCAGCAGTAGGCAAAATCAAATTTAACTAGGGCAGTGCAAAATCAGCAGTAGGCAGGTTCGACTTTAACTAAGGCAGTGTAAAATCACAATTGGCAAGTTCGAATTTAACTGGGGCAGTGCAAAATCAGCGATAGGCAAGTTCGAATTTAACTAGGGCAGTGCAAAATCAGCAGTAGGCAAAATCGAATTTTAACTAAGGCAGTGTAAAATCACAATTGGCAAGTTCGAATTTAACTAGGGCAGTGCAAAATCAGCAGTAGGCAGGTTCAAGTTTAACTAAGGCAGTGCAAAATCAGCGATAGGCAAGTTTGAATTTAACTGGGGCAGTGTAAAATCAGCAGTAGGCAAAATCTAATTTAACTAGGGCAGTGCAAAATCACAATTGGCAAATTCGAATTTAACTAGGGCAGTGCAAAATCACAATTGGCAAATTCGAATTTAACTAGGGCAGTGCAAAATCAGCAGAAGGCAGGTTCAAGTTTAACTAAGGCAGTGCAAAATCAGCAGTAGGCAAAATCGAATTTAACTAAGGCAGTGTAAAATCACAATTGGCAAGTTCGAATTTAACTAGGGCAGTGCCCAATCAGCAGTAGGCAGGTTCAAGTTTAACTAGGGCAGTGCAAAATCAGCACTAGGCAAAATCGAATTTAACTAGGGCAGTGCAAAATCAGCAGTAGGCAGGTTCGAATTTAACTAAGGCAGTGTAAAATCACAATTGGCAAGTTCGAATTTAACTGGGGCAGTGCAAAATCAGCAGTAGGCAAAATCAAATTTAACTAGGGCAGTGCAAAATCAGCAGTAGGCAGGTTCGACTTTAACTAAGGCAGTGTAAAATCACAATTGGCAAGTTCGAATTTAACTGGGGCAGTGCAAAATCAGCAGTAGGCAGGTTCGAATTTAACTAAGGCAGTGTAAAATCACAATTGGCAAGTTCGAATTTAACTGGGAGAGTGCAAAATCAGCAGTAGGCAAAATCGAATTTAACTAGGGCAGTCCAAAATCAGCAGTAGGCAGGTTCAAATTCAACTAAAGCAGTGCACAGTCATTAATGTTCAGGTTCACTTTGGTTGGGGCAGTGTGAGGTCAGCTTCGACTGTGATTTTAGCTAGCTCCGGAACTGCCTAATTATTAACAAATGACCCAATTGGCCACCATGAAGTGGATTTGTTGGAACACCCGAGGGTTCCGCTATTTTTTTTGCGCCTCCCTTGGGTGAAAAACAAATCACATCTCGTGGTATATTCTAATTACAAGGAACTTGGGCAACAAAATCATTTAACTTGGACAGTTATAACCTATTGTACCATTCTACTATGCATGGAACTAAAGGTCGCCGGGCGGGCAGTCTAGCCATCACTGCTCAATCCCAATACTGCCCTAAACCCTTTATTGTTCATTTTGTCTCGCCTTATGTTTTTAATGATTTTTCCCATTCCTCTTTACAACCGTTGGTTATCAACATTTACAACCCCCATGGGGGATTCCATCTTAAAGGTATCATAATTATGTAGAAAATATTTTGTTTAAATGTATCAAGCTCTGTCCTGGTGTCAAATTTCTATTGCTGTTGATTTGAATGCCCACCAACTGATGGCTTTTATAACCTTGTCTCTGGTTCTTCAATCTGATGATGCATCATGGGAACGTAATTCATCACCGTCATTTGGGTTTTTGGGATGGGCCAAGCCTGCAAATCTACATGATTTGCTATGTCTAAATTGTATGGGTCGCACTATTGGAGAGTTCCATCCTACGTGGTCAAATGAAAAATCTTCCTCCATTCTTGACTAGGTCTTAGTGGATGGAAAATATTGTGAAAGTTGTAGCCCTCTAACTGTGCAGTTTACCTCGCTTAGTGACCACGCCGTTCTATCCTGGTCTTACAAGATTTTTTGCCCACAGAGAATGAACCATATCAACCACCGTATAACTACAAATGTACAGGGAAATCTTAGAATTTGGAGTGGGAAAAATCTCATGCAAAGGAATGATTCGTGTGCTCTAATCAAGCTTTCCTCGTTCGATGGCTGGCGAAGTATGGCCGAGATATGCACAGTTTGATGCTATGCATGAGAAAACACTTGCATCTGGATAATAGAAATGTGGCTGGCCCACTGACTTGGACTGTCATATTGGCTATTGTAGTCCAACAAGCAAAGAGGAATTATCGGAAAAAGTGTTCTGTTGTCAAGAATAATTTGTTATTTACGGCAGGCGAGAAGAAAAATGCTTGATGCTTGCTCAGGCCTCTACCCATCATAAAAATTGGCTCAGAAATCATAGCATCACATTACTAACGCTGACTGAAAGTTCCTATTTGGCCTCCTTAAAAGTAATGATAACAGGAAATGTGGGCCATGGCTAGACGAGACTTTACTGGATTGTCCATGCAGGAACTCAATCCGCTCAGCGCAATTACATGGACTGAGACCATTTTGAAACTTTATTTTGATTCCAATTGTCCATCTGTGGAAGCGGTTATATATTCTCCATCCACAGGCCTGGTCGAGGGATTTGAAAGAGATGAAATCCTCTTGATTATTAGGTCACTTTAGGGCTCTCCAGTCGCAGGACCTGATTCTTTGGCAAATGCAGCTTTCAAGGGAAATCCCCATTTATGGACTTATGTCTTGGAACAACTATTCCATAAGATTCTAGTCATTGGACTAATTCCGGCATCTATATTGGTGCCTGTATTTAAGAAGGGTTGTCTTCTAAACCCTTTTAATTACAGGCTTTTGGCAATGTTAGACATTAGCCAAGAGATTTTCCCTGCGATCTTGCTAAAGGAATTTCTACAGTGGGCTACATATAAAGGCCTATTTTCCCTGTTGCAGACCAGCTTTCGTAAAGGGCACAGCACTCTACATAACATCAGTGCCCATCATTTTGTAATGGCCGGTGGTCAAAGTCCCATGAAGAGCGATCTTCATCTGGTTCCATGTGATTTCATCGCCTGCAGTTTCATTGCAGGGTTTTTTACTGCAGATTTATTTTTTTGGGGGGTTACCCCCCAAACGCCCCATCCCCTTTAATTATTTTTATCCCCGTACACCCTCACCCAATTTATATAACGTTTTAACCACCCCAAAAAATTACATTATTTTTTTTCAAAAAAAAATCAGAGGCAAAAAGCCTGTGAAAAAACTGCAGGCAATGAAATTACGTCATACACTTTATCTCTGCTTTATTGACTTCACAAAAGCCTCCGATACTCTATACCACCCTCTGATTTGGAGCAAGTTAAGAAACTGGGGGATTGAATCATCCTTATTACACTTTCTCATGGTCTTGTACTCTGACACGATGGTTGTTGTTCGTATAAATCAATTAGGGGTGACCATACAACAAATACCTACAACCTTGGACTCAAGCAGTGCTGTGTCTTGGCACCCCTATTATATAATTTTTAAGTTGCCGACTTAGGCATTAATATCAGTCTAGCCCATAATTTCTCTCCTCGAATCGAAATCACTGTAGTATCCTGGATTAGGTATGCTGACAATACCATCTTGTGAGATTACACCTCAATCGGCCTGCAACACTCGCTAGATGCGTTGGCTATTTGCGCCAAAAAGAACCATCTTAGTGTCACTGTACATGAAACAAAAATGTTGATCATTAGCAGCAAATGCAAACAATCACCATTTTGCAGGCAGTTTAATGGCACACCCCTAGAAATTGTTAAAAGATATATTCATCTAGGAGTGCTGATTAACTCCTTTCCTGCTCATAATTATTTTTACGGCGATTACATAATGCCTAAAGTCTTAAAGAAATGGTTGCTGCTCAAGAGATACATTGCCAAGAAGGCTGGCCACAATATAGAGGGTCTTATCATCATTTATTGTACGAGTATTGTGCAAGGGATACTTTATGCTCTGGCGGACATACTTTCTTAAGCCATGATCAGTTAGTTGGAAAGGTTTGAGGGCATGCTTTTATGGTCTGTACTAGGAGTGCCCAAGTCTGTGCCAGTGAGGCTCTGAGGTGTGAACTGGGTGTACCATTGGGTCGCTCTTTATGGCTCATCCAGCGCTGCAACTATTTTCTTAGTATCAGTACTTGCCCTTCGGACTCAGATAGGCTTATCAGTGCTTTGCCTGACCAATACTTATGTGCACAGACCAATCCTTTTCTAGTGGAATTACGTTCTACTGCACTTAATCATTTGAAAAGTATTGATGTAGTGGTAGAGATACTGGTTGAGGCCCCTAATTCATCTGCAATACTAAAGAACAAATGTAGGGATAGATGTATGTGGCGTTTAGTACGCAGGCTTTCTGCCGCAACTCGCCTCGCTCCTGCCTGACCAAGTTGTGCTCTTTGCAACCATGCAGATGTATTACCTATATATGCGATTTAATATCCTCCCTATTCGTGAGCATACAGGCAGATGGATTGGAGAGCCTCATAGGGACAGGACTTGCCATCATTCTAATTCTACAATAGTGACGGCACCTCATGTACTTACTGGGTGCCCCAAATTGAAGATATGTTATTTAAAATTCTATATACATATAATCTCAAATGTTGACTCAATTGAAGCAGACCAGTTTTGGAGTTGTATCTTTGGAGCTGAGGTATCAGTCATTTCTGCTGCTGCATATCATGTCTGGAGAGAAGCTCTTCGTCTCATTGCACTGTTTTAATATCTTGATGTCCGCCTTTTTAGTATTACTCATAAATGTATTCATTCTATTAGAATGTTGTATCATCCTTGTATTAACTTATACATTTGTTGTATGGTCATTGTTAATTATTATCAATTATTAATCAAATTTGCTGTTTTTAGATTTGTAAAATGTAATATATTCTTATTATGTCCTGCCTGATTTCCTGCCTTTTACCTCCATTTTAACTACTGTGCTGATAACCAATGCTCAATAAAAAATAAAACAAATAAAATGTGCACACATGGTGGTCTGGGCCGGCCCTCAGCATGACTCGCAGGCGGGAGGGCCCACATTTTGTGCTAAGCCACTGATTGGGCTCTTCTCACCAAGAACGCATTCAAGTGTGATGTGAATGGTTGAGAGGGGCCGCAAACTGAACTAGGCCCCTGCTCTGGTGCAACAATGTGTACGAAAATAAGCACTGGACACTGAGTCTCAGAAGTGAAAGAGACATTGAGTGGCCCACCCCTCTCCACTAAAACGCCCTTTTGGAAGAGGCTTTGTCCAAGCTTCATTCACGGGCCAGTCCTGGAGAGGGTGGAATCATTGAATAACGCACCTCGCAAATAGAGCTTTGAAGATCGTAGATGCATTGAGCCCTACTCTTGAGGGAAGCGCAGGCCACCCTCCCCATATATTACCCTATTAAAAAAGATTGAAGAAGAGTCATGTATCAAAGCCTAGGACATTATGGTGTTATGTTCAGCTTTGGGTTGTGTGATATAGCCATGTGAATGCTCGTGTTCTAGTCAGGCAGATGCTTGGGTTCAGACCAGACAAGTGCTTGTTATCGAGCTAGGCAAATTATTGAGATCTAGCCAGGCAGCTACTTAGGTTTGAGCCAGGAAGAGAGTTGTAGCCAGGTATGTGATTGAGTTCTAGCCAGGCAAGAGCTTGAGTGTCCTACTACGCAATGAGTCGAGCAGCTTTATTTGCAGAAAGTCAAGGAGTTATCTTACAGGCGATCCGTGAATTCACCACACCACAGGTTCTTCCACGGTGTGTGAGGCTTCCTAGGTATGCCTCCCTCCTCCCCCCCACCATCCGTGTCTGGTGGACTCTTCCGGTTGAGCCCAGCCCTTGCTGCCAGCTTCTCTCTACCCATGGACATTCGTTGCTTGCATTGACATTTCTTGACACTTCCCCCTTGCTCTAAGGTACCTGTTTCTAACACCCAGACACACTTACCCGGTGTCCTAATATCCCAGTTTCTAGCTATACAGACACAACCTTTCCGGTGCCCAAATATCACAGTTACGACCTATACAGACACAACCATTCCGGTTCCCAAATATCACGTTACTACCTATACAGCCATCACTTTTGTGATGTCCAGCTTTCATAGTGCACATTTCTAATCTACTCTGAGCTCCTGTCCCCTTTTGGGCTACTTCTTACCCTAGTCCTTCAACCATAACTTCTGCCCCCAAGTATTCCCATTTCGCCTTACTGTCCCAGAGGGATGCGCTTAGCCTAAGGTTCCGTACTCCCTGTACCCTCACCCTAGGCCCTCCTCAGAGATCTTGCCCAGGGCCCCCCCATCAAGTTCCGTAATCCCTAGTCTGTCCCCTCCATCTCTCCGGCTCGCTCCTCCCCTCTCACGGTTCAATTCTCTTGCTTTTGGCCCCCCCTTTTCCTCCACCTACAGTTCCTTGGGTTCCATTCTCCTCCAATCTCCCCCCCCCCGCTGACCTCGATGTGTCATTCTCTCAATTTCCCCAAGTACCCCCGTCTCTTTGCCCCCAGCCTTGCGCTTGCCCCCCCTTCACCTCTGTGGACCTTGCGTCTCCTCCGGTTCCCACTTGTCACCCCTCGAGCCCATTTTTTGACCCCCTACATCCCCCTCTGTTTATCCTTCCTTCCGTTATCCATTCCCCCCACCTGTTTCTTTGGTAACCATACCTGTGCCACCATACCTTCATCTTGCTCACCCCCAACTTCCCTTGTAGACCTTTGTTTTCACCTTGTTTTCCAATTTTTTCTTTTCACCCCCCTCCCAACCCCCCTGCATTTTGGGATTGGAATGGCTTCCAAGCCCCCTAAACCCTCCCCTTTTTTCCCCAGGGCCTCCCCCGAGTCTGTTACTCTTGGGCGCCGTAGGATCTAAGCTGTTGGCTGAGCAGTCCCCTATGGGCCTGCCAGTGCTTTACTAAAGGGATCGCAATGTAACTCCGCTGGGCGACCTGAAACACAAAAAAGACAATTTAGTTCAAACTTTTGGAATTGGGCGGGAATTCCAAAACCATACTCCGTGTGAAGCAGGATACCGAGAGAGAGAGAGAGTTACTTGCTCGTGTGGCCCTTTATAGGCCCTCCCTCTCTCTCGGTTCCCTGCTCAGTCCTCCTTCCGGTGCTGGTCCCTCCCATTTCCGGGGGCAGGTACTTCCCTCCTTTTGGCCCGCCCTATGCTTCTGAGGAGTGGGAGGAGGTTGGCTCGGCAACCCCCACTACGGGGCGGCGCCCGCCTTGCCTCCCGCATCGGCGCGTTCACCCGCCATGGTGCAGGCATCTCCTGCAAGTAAGATGCACTTGCTTGGGGGAGTGGAGTGGCACTTGTGACTGCATTTAGTGTAGTTGCCCCTGCCTGGGGGGAGAGAAGAGGGGCGCCCAATGCTGCCACATTGTTTGTGTGTGCTCCTGACTGTGAGAGAAGTACAGTGACACTAAGAGTACTCCATCCTGGGGGAGAGAGACATCAAGTCAAGGCGCTTCAACCTGGGGTGTGGGGGAGCAAAGCAGATTAATACTAAGAGGTACTCCTGACTGGGGGAGATTAGTGGTCCACATCACCACCTGCAAGTGTGAACTCCTGCCTGGGGGAGAAGTGCGGCATAGGCCGGTGCAGTGATTGATAGACCCCTGTCAGGGGCAGAAGACAGAGGAGCTGCCTGCCCCTCGGGACACTTAAGAAGAGCTCTGCTGCCTGGGGGAGGGAGAAACCAAGTCAAAGTGCTCCAACCTGGGGGGAGAAGTACATCAATGATAATGCACTCCTGTCTGTGGGAGAGGTGCACTGCCTCAAGTAGAGACACTCCCCTCTGGGGGAGAGGTGTGCTGCGCAAAGAAGCTCCTGCTTTGGGGAGATTAGTGGCCCACACCACCACGAACATGTTAAGCTTCTGACTGGGGAGAAGACAGAGGAGCAGCCTGCCCTCTGGACATCTGTCAAAGGACACTCCCGGATGGGGTAGGGTGAACTGCCTCACGCAGAGGCACTCCTGCCTGGGGGAAGAAGAAAGGTGTGACAAGAGCGGACACCATAGTGGTTTCATGAAAGCCACAACTGTGGACTGTGCCTATCCTTGCGGCCAAAGTGCCAGGAGCAGGTCATGCAGCGGGGCAGGTCCCCAGCACTGGCTATGGGAGTATAGCAGCGCGACAAGAACCGCTGCTGCAGTGTCTTTATCCCAGAGTCCACTACAGCGACCTCCCACCCAGGGGAGGCAACAAGCATGCAACAGCCTTGGCCCAGCCGTGACTCTCCACTGAGAGAGTGCTCATGTAGCCAGGCAAAAGGAGAGCCAGGAAAGATGGTGCAGGCCAAGTTCGCTGTCGGCAACTCCTGTCTAGGGGAGCCGGATCAAGGAGTGCAGCTATCTTGAAGAAGGAAGACATTGCGGGCCCTGACTGCCCCCGTTACAGCTCATGGCGCAGGAGGACTCAATGCAGTGGGGCTGTCGCCAACGTTGGAGCAAGGAAGAACTCCTGCCTGGAGGTGCCCAGGTTCCCAGGAGGTACGGCCATGCCCACTGCCGTCAGATATTCCTACCTGGTGAGGCACTCAAGGAGAGATGGGGCCCAAACAGGACTCGAGACTGTCTGCTGCATCGTGAGTGGGGGGGCGCCGCAAATGCCCTCCACCAGCTCTGTAGCGGTGGCCTGCACGCTCCAAAGGTGTGTGTTACACGTCAATGTATATATGTGTGTTAATGTATATCATGACAACAAGGCATGTTTACAATGCAGTGATTCCGCCAGGTGCTATGCTTAAAGTGGACTCAGTAGAAATGTGTATGGTTCTAGGTCATTTGGTTGAAAATAAATGGTCGACAGGACAAATGGTCGACACCAAAAGGTCGACAGGTCAAATGGTCGAATTATTATTATTTTTTTTTTCATTTTTTTTTTTTGGGGGCGTCCCCCCAAACCCCTTATTTGATAAAAAACCCCTTTTTTCCCTAAACAAAAACCTAAAAAATATATATATAAATAAAAAAAAAATCGACCATTTGACCTGTCGACCAAATTGTGTCGACCATTTGATTGGACACCAATGTGTATGGAAGCTCTGATCCTGTGTATGGCTTTCCGGTCTAATATATGCCCAGTAAAGTAGCTTGTCATCAGTGCTGACGAGAACTGCAAGTGGGTCAACTAATTACCACCATCACTCACAAGATAAAAAACAAAGCTGCCCAAGTGTTGATAGTGGACCCCCTGTAAAGAGTGGGTATAGCAGTGTGCCAAAATGACCCCGGGTGCAGTGTGGGATTTAGCAGTCACTGTAACGCAGGCCGTTTGATATTACTGTTATTGTGCCAATTATTTGTTTTTACCCTTGCCATGGGATGTTGTGACATAGGCAACGAGCCACAAGGCTTGTGACAAGTCATGTGACCCGCATCAATAAAGGTGCAGAGAGGACTTCCGCTCGGCAGATACCCGCTACACCATTGTGTGTGTGGTTCCTGCTGCCCTGCGCGGCGTTGAGACAATGGGTCTACGGGCCAGCCGTGCACAACAGGGCATCCTCGACAAGTGGGGACCAGAGACCCTCTCCCCCTAATAGAGAAAGGAATAAGATAGAAAAATCTAGAAGAGCGAAAAAGCAGGAAGGGAGATGGGGGAGTGAAATAAGGAGACCGATTCGAGGGAATTGGCAAGGAGACTGCTGATAAAGAAAATTGTGAATTGTAGAGATGGAAGGGAGAGCTGGGGGGGTTAGTAGAGGAGAGAGGGGCAGATGGCAGCTAGAGGGGGAGGTGTAGGGAGTCTGGAGACTGGAAAGGAGAGCAAAGGGAGGAGATAGAGACATGTGAGGGAGAGTCAATGAGGGCTGAGGAGTAAACAATAGCGGGAGAGTGAGGCAGCAGTATGAGCGGGGAGAGCAGAGAGGAGGCAGGGACAGGCGGGAGGTGGAAGGAGCAGGAGACGATGGGAGAGTAAGGGGAGGGGGAGGTGGCGCTGTTTGTGAGGACGAGGGGTTCGAAAAAACACTGTGTTTCGCTAAATCAGACAGTGGCAGGAGCTGCTGGTGTGCGCCTATTAATAGCCTCGTCACGGGTCTCTCACCCACAGTGCGGGACTCGGTGTCAGCAGCACAAGCTCTCAATTAGCCACACACTGCTAATGCTAGGAAGCGAAACTATGTGCAACAGGTGTTCGAGGGGGCAGAGGGAGAGTAGGAAGCAGGCAGGAGGCGGGGCGGCGCCGTGAGGAAAGAAGCCCGCAAATGATAGCGCATGCGCACAGAAGCTGGGCCTGGGAACGTGCCTCTTGGATGCGTGGGATGAAATGGTATACTTCTTTGGAGACCATTAGCAAGATTCCAAGCAGGCTAAGCAACACACCGGACCTCTGGCAACGAACCCGGCATGCACCAACCCAACTCACTTTGGTTGTTTCGATCTAAGTGCGTAAAAACAGTGGTCGAAGTGTATGAAAAGAGTTAGTGGAACTAGGTTCCCTTCTGGCCTGCACCGCTCCCCACAGACCCATGCATAATAAAAAACCCAAAACACAAGTGCCTGCTCTTTAAGGAAACGTCCTGTGCACTGAACTTTAAAGTGCAAGTTTCAACTTCTTCCTACACTTTTATTTTAAAACGAAACCGTTCCGGAACGGTTTCTTTTTAAAATAAAAGTACAGGAACGGTAAAATCTAATTAAAAGAAGTAGAGGAGCACCGCTCCCACCCACTTTGACAACTGCGTAAAAACCTAAAGTGCACACACACACACGCGCTAGGACTACGACTCAATGCCAAGAGGCCGACCAAATGGCAGAAGTATTGCTAAGTGCTATACAAGACCCAGTTACAGCGTTAATGTGTGAACGGTATTTAGGAACAGCCTTCATCGTCCTCTTCTCTACAGGAAACAAGGAGCGTCCTTAGTACTTTTCTATTTCTACTGTTTATCTTGCTTTGAATTATGGGGATGCAGAATTGGTTGCACTACATCCTTTACCTTTCAAATCAGTATTTCAAAATGGCTGCACTCTGCACACACATGCAATGAATCATTCATCCAATGGATGTGGACATGATTCAGCCCCTGCTGCGTTCTCATATACTAGGGATCTGCAACCTTTGGAGCTACAGATGTTTTGAACTACAACTCCCATCAGCCCTAGCCAGCCTAATCAATGATCAGGGATAATGGGAGTTATAGTTCAAAACATTTGGCGACTAGATCGTTGTGGTTCAGCTTGTTATGAGAGCTACGCTTGTCCTTAGAAGTGCAGTTCAGATGTGTACACAGACACATACACACTTATCCTTAGAACTGCATTTCAGATTTGTACACACACACACACCCACATACCCACACTCCTATATTCTTCAAGGTCTAATCTCTCTTATCTGAATGTACTGCAACTGGCTATTGCTGGAACTTATAAGAGGAGCAAAGCTTATTATTTTTTGGTAAACGTTTTAGTAAGAAAAGATGAACACATTTGGTTGCCATCTGGTCATGGAAATGTCAACACTGCAAGACTGGTTCGAATTTGCCATTTTCCTTCCCTTTTAAAATCTTGAGAAACTATTTGGGCCTCATTACGGGTATGGTGGTGCCATAAACTGTGACAGTAACATATCTTTTTGCCATTTTTACCTCACCACCAGATCACAAGTTTGTATGAGGAGATACCTACCTCCTGCATTCGGCCGGAAGCCTTTTCTCCAGTAAAATGGAGAGTTTCCCTTCGGTGCAATTCCTGCCTGCAGGGTATCCTCCAAGCCCCAGTGGTGTCCAATGGGACTCATTCATGAGGAATAACACATAACACAGCCCGCCCCACCCGCCACTTACAATATGGTAGACTTACCACCAAAATGAATGGCAGCGATGGTAAACGTATTTGGCATATTTTCAATAAGCAAATCTGCCGAACTCGCAACAAGGCCATGGTTCGTTCAAAGAGTTGGACTATGATCTGCAGATATGAAAGGAAAATGGTTGCCTCCGAAAATCTGCAGATGTCGAATTGCAAGTCACCATAAGAATAAGCGTTGAGTTGAACAAGTCACATGCTTCCACTAAAATGAACCGTGCACCCTGAAAGACTCATTTTATCTGCCATTATGATATGATAGGTTATTTAGAACACGCTTAATACCCAGAGGTTTCTAAGCGCCGACCAATCAAAACTGTGTTGCTCAGTGTGGTCTTGCTTCCAAGGTGAGCGCGTTGCCCCTGAGCTATCCTCGCAAGACATTGCAGTGGGCACAAAGGTTGAAGATGTGACTCACTCTTAGCTGCGGCTCTAATAGTCCCATCCTCTAGTGGAAACTCACGTCAGCCACAATCACCCCTGACAATCACTACATCAGTGATTTTTCCTTTTAGGAAATCTCCTGTATGACGGTGATGCTTAGGGGTTGTGAAGATGAGAGCTAATTGGTAGTTTGTCATGTATGATGTGTACCTTGACAGAATAAATGAGGTGTGCTCTTGACTGGAAATTGTTGATTCTCCCAGAGTAAGTCTGAGCTGTTGACCGTCTCTTAGAGTTAGGCCCCGATTCACGGAGCGTTTTCCGATGGGCTTTTGCCATTATAAAACGCTTCTGTGAATTAGACCCTTAGCACCTGGCTTAAGAGGCAGTAATAACTCCTTGAGGCGAGATCTGCCTCTTCTACAGACGGATGCTTACTTCCAGATGTGAACCCTACTATCTCGAGACATCGGTGCACCTGCTTCTGCCCAGGAATGCAGTCTAGTGTCACATAATTGAAATAGAGAACTTAAGAGATGTGCTGCCTGCACACTCGCTAGACACAAGCTCTGATGTAAGTACATTTTCTAATCAAATCTTAAATCTTTCACCTAGTGTAGAAATAAGGGGACGATGCCTGGCACCAAAATCCACCAGCTGCCACTGTGCATGGCCAGTAACATTATTATGGGCATCTAAGTGTCAGAGGCAGCTTTTGGTGCCAAGGACATGGTGGCCCCTGAGGGGTCACCTCCATTGTAAGCAATGCAAGGTCAATGGCAGCAGGTAAACATTTTTAAGGGCGGGGCATTAACATCTCCAATAAATTGGTACAACCTAGAAAGTTCATGAGGGGTCTCCCCAAGAAATGCTATAAAATCATGTGTTGAAATGGTGCAATTTACAGAAATTCTTTGAGAAAAAATGGTACAAAGCCATACAATTTACTATTGGTTCTCTGGGATAGCACATGAAAAATCCAGTATATACCATGTCCCTAGCAGTACCCTGGAGCATTTTAGATTTTCATGAGGCCTGTGTCCATAACATATGCCAGCATCGCCACTGTAGATCACTGCATGAAGCTACACCCATAATAAATGCTAGCATTCCCAGTATAAATCACTTTGATGACATGCCCCAATATGGTTATGGCAAATCGCTTTAAGGAAGCTGGGGAAACCAGCTATGCCTGCCAGGTCATTCTATATCACTTTCATGAAGCTGTGACCATAAGATATGCCGGTATAGTCAGTGTAAAATCGCCCATGACACTGCAGCCACAATCTATGAGCTGCAGCCACAACTATGCAAGAATTCCTGATCAAGCACCTTTATGATATTGCACCTATACAATAAGCCTGCATTGTCACTCTAAATACAATTCAGACACCCTGCTGACAAACATGCACATGCAAACACATCACAGACACACACACACACACCATCACACACATTGCAATAACTTTAACGATGCGTGCACACAAACACTTTTTTAAAATCTTACTTACCTTCAGGTTCACACTCTGCTGCTTTGGTGATCTCCTCTTGTTCCAAGCTTCTGTTTGGTGTCCCTCACCATTATTTTGTGTTTACATGTGTTTGGGCTTTCTTTTTACAGACGTGAGGGCTTACTGTCTCATTTCTGGGGAGGAATGCCCAAATTCCATTGGAAATAGGTCCAAAACATGGGCAAACAAAAACAGCGCTGCAAGGGTCGGTATGTATTGTGCAGCCTCAGCAGTGTCTTTGACCAACATTAGAACCTACCCTTGCCCCTCCCCGCACCACAAGGGATGCAAGGAACGCTCTAACTCCAGTGGCAATCAGGTCTTTCCTAATGGACAGGTAGCCGAAAATCATCCCATGCCCTTATGAATCTCCTGTTTTTGTAACTGCAGAGTGCCTCAGAGCTTGTCCCTCTCACTCCTTATATTTAATATTCAACTGTCACCCATGTTAAAACCTATTCATATCTTGGGTCTCAAAATATACATCTACACCAATGGTTCAGTGTTTACCTAAAGCTGAATTGACAGACCCTACCTCAGCCCATAATTATGCTCCGTCTCATGACAGTTGACAACTGGATAAGAAAGACTGCTCTAGAAATCATTGTCTTGCCAAATGACGTAGGATGCCTCAGACCCCTCAAGCAGAGGCAAATCGTGAAGGTTTATTTGGTGACCTATACCCCGTAAAGGGTTGCCAATGCGTACAGAAGTTCGTTTTTCAACTTATAATTTTAAATACATGTCTTCCCTTCCACTCTTATTTCAGGAGATCATCGCGTTGCTCTTATCTCAATGAAACTAGACAAGTAGTTTCTTCCTGAGCCTACCGAACTACCTCATCCCACCGTCCGCGCAGTCTAGAATGCAGCAGCTCATCTGCTATGGATTATAGTGCGCTTTGAGAATATTTCCCCCACACTGCGCCAATGCCAGTTGCTGCACATATGGTAATGGTAATGTTTATTTATACAGCGCCTATACACAAGGCAAGTGTTTCAAAGCACTCAAGCAGGGAGGGAACATGGGGAAAAACAACAGTCGTTCAGAGCCCTTGAAATTCGGAGACAATAATAGTCTGCACAGGCAGAGGAAGCGCATATAATACAATTAACAGTTGAGACAACACCAAATAGGTCTGACGACGATTCTGCAGTTTTTCCAAGTGCAAATAAGGAGTGAAGACAGGGGGGGAACTTACAGACGATCTTCGGACAAAGTGCAATCGGATCGTGCAAGTGCACAGACCAAAGGACGGACTAGACTTCAGGGCTGTTCATATGGAACACAGAGCCTTTTAATGATATTCATCTCAGTTGCTTGATAGCTACATGGAATAGATTTATTCCCACAGCAGGCGCTATGCACTTCCCTTGCCCGTTTGAGTGTCTTACCTGGTTTCAAGAAGTCTAGCTATGAAGGCCGCTCCATCTCAGTTGGCGCGCCTCCACTGCGGAACTATCAATCGGATGTAGGTCATTGGGAGACTATTTCCCCTTTAGGAAACTTCTTAAAACCTTCTTCTTTTGGCTTTAGGCCACTGCTTTTCCTTGGTTAAGCTTCTAGCTGTAGATTTATTACAACATGACAGAATTTCTACAGAATTATGAGATGAGAGCGGTAACCAAGGATAGGATACATGGTAGTTAATCTAAAGAAATGTCACTTGGTCTTCCTGTGGTCTCCTCCTGAGTGCCAAAAGGTCACACCTGTGGTTAAAGTTGTGCTTTATGAAAACTCTTACCCTGTATGGCCATTAAGGGTGCAAGTTAGTAAGTTGTATCTTCTTTGATCTTGAAACTCTAACTCTTCCAGGATTTTTTAGAAGACCTCTTAATCTGAGATAAGTACAAATCTCACCTACTGGTCACTTGGATTCTTTTATCAGAGCAGCACATGGCCTAATTTGATCCCTGTCCATTTGTTGAGATACATTACATAACACATGCTCAATCCAGTTGGCCCCTTTTAATGTCTTTCCTGTGTTATTTAATCCAAGGGCAATCCTGTGTTACCACAGTTATATTGTGCTTATTTATTGTATTTCTTTGCCCAGCATGTGAGATATGTCCAGCGGTATCTTCCCTGAACTTTCATGTTATCAGTGTTCCTTCTGATGACAGAGATCTTGGGGGATTTCAACGCAAAGTCTACAGGTTGATCACAGACCAATGAGGACTCCAGTTCCCTCGTTGTGAAGTTTTCTGATCCACTTTTCTGATAAAACCTTTTATAGAGTATCCCTCAGCTAATGTGATAGTTTATGGAATAGGGCAAGCCAAATCCACATTTGTATGTGGGTGTTTGTTATTGTTTTATGGAGGGCATAACATTATTTCTTTCCAAAGGAAGTTGATCAGGAACATCACTGTCAGGTACACTTCTTGATATTTTTGTATGCATATGGTTCAGCACGTACGTATGTCTTGGAAGGAGCACCTTTGTCATGACATCCAGTTTAACCCACATCACTTGCTTCATAGCTAAGATTAACACCAGGGGTTGTGTGATCAGCCAATAGGGTTCCAGGGAATGCATGCTGACTCTCAGAGTAAATATCTGCATCACGAGCAAGCTGTTCTTTGCTCGGCCTCTTTCACTGTTTTCCCCAACAATCCCAGTGACACCCGCAAACTAAAATACAACGGTATACAGTTGTTTTGCCGCCAGATTATTTTTAGATGAGTTTTTTAATGAAAAATCTTCCTTGAAAACCATTGATAATTAAAGAGGGGTGGGTAAGGGGACAAAAGGGGTAGGGGTTTAGTGATAGGGATTAAATGGGGGGAACCCCCAGCCCCAAATATTAAAACAAGTTTTTGATGAGTTTTTTCGATAACTCCTTTTCCTCAAAAAAAACATCGGAAAAAAAACTGGTAGCAAAAGTACATCAAATAAATAAAACAACGAATTGCTCTTACATGCGGCCTTTCCGCATCCATGACAACTACTGTGGAAATAGCACTGGGGCTCTTTTGAGAGCTCCCGTTCATATTTCAATGGTGGCCATTTTTTCATGAGTTTATTTTGGCAGGTAGCCTTGTACTCGCAGTGGGAAATTCTCCTCCCCCAAAGAAGTCATGAGCACCTTGGATGTTTTCCCAGGGTGCTTACTACAAGAATGAATTTAGCAGTGAGCTGTAGTGGTTGATAATGGCCCACCAGCCTCGTTAAAGGACCTCGTGCTTCATTCTGTCATATTAACTTGGGCATCAGGCTATTACCGCCCAGTACAACCTACCAATAAGGCTTTATTGCCTAGGTAATTGCACATCGTTAAGCCAGATCAATTTCCCTAACTCTCGAGACATTTCAAGTAGATCTAGAATCCAACTTTCCTTTGTTTCTTTTAATCTGACGTTACAATAGTCGAACTTTAGATTTTTGTTAGTTTATCCTACAACCTGAAAAAGAACGGCACCATTTTAAATAGGGTTAATAAAGGTCTTTGGCCTTGTTATCAGTAGCAGCAGGTCATCTGCAAAGTGCATGGTTTTGTATACTTTTTTTCAAAGGTTTGAATCGCTGACCATTTAAATTAGTTCTCTATGCTTTCATTAGACTCTCCATCGTCACAAAAGGATTCATCTGTTGGGAGCCTCGCTAAATATCACTGTCTGATACTACACAGTAGCCACCCATTTGGCACAAGAAAATGAATACAAGATCTTGATATATTGTATAAATTAACATCTCAAACTGAAGATCTCCAGTACATAAAAAGGAATGCTGGTTTATGTTATAATGTGGCTTTCATGCCCACTGTGGGGGCTGGACAAGGCCTTTAACGGCCTGCCAGCCCTAGCCCTGGTAGGCCAAGCGAATCAAGTGACTCAGTGAGTGCTGTGGGCCGTTAATGGCCATGTCGCCCCCCCGGGTTTCAGCAGGGGTGCGAATGGCTTTCTTTTTTTTCATCAGGAGATTTGCGCTGCTTGCACAGCCAATCTCCTTAGGGGAAAAAAAAAGATGGCCACTGCCATATGGAAAAGGGTCTAAGTTCCTTTTCCATGTCCATGGCGACCAGACGGGAGGAGCACCGGGACCGGAGCACAAAGCTCCGGCCCCCAGCAGGTAAATGGGGAGGGTAGGGGAAGGGAAGGGTGTTGGATTATTTTGGGGGTGGGGGGGCAACAGGGAGAGGCTCCCTGTTGCCTCCCCTTGTAAAAAAAACGAATAAAAATGGAACCACCCGAGGAAGGGCCTGGGGTGGCTGGAACAGCGAGCAGGGATTGAGTATTCTTGCCTGCTGTTCCAGCCACCTGATTGGTTGGTTCTCCCTCCCCGGGTGCGAATGTTCTTTTCATTAACATTTGTATTATCGGCCAACACATGATACCCTTTGTCGTAGCGCTATCTCTTTCATCTCTGTGAGCCGCTTCCCACACATGCACTTCTTGATTCCTCTTTGACGATAGGCTTAAAAGAAAACTAACCGCGCCCCTCCACTACACCCATTGGGTCATGCTAGACGCAAACCGCACTGCTCATAGCAAGGTTTTAGCCTTACCCAACATATCACATTATCAACTGCCCTATAGGGAAGTTCCCCCTCCAAGATGGAGCTTGGTGCACGAAGATGTACTGTGCTATGTTTAAGCTTCTTTACACGTGCATGGGATTCACAACTGGATCATTAGTAGCCTATAGGATCTCTTACTGGACAAATGGGGCACCTTTGAGAGATGGGTTTGAATCTCTCCACTAGTGCTTTGTGTTTATCGCTTCGTTTTTTAAATGCAAAGTTACCCCGTACCCAACAACTGTCATTATGCAAGGCCATTGTTGAACACTTGTGGCGCCACTTTTTTGCTATGGGAACTTCCTGTGCCCTGGCAGCTTTGGTTGGTCCATGCGCGTCTTCATCACAACAACACTTTATGACTGATGGAATTACGATCTCCAGCACTCTCTGTGGAAGAGTCCCTCGGCTACCAAAGCTACAGAGTCATATTAAGAATGATATGTATTAATAGGTGGATTAAACAAAAAATATTAATGATAATAATATGAACGGAATAATTTATAAAATAAAGGGGGCTCATTGAACGAGCTGTACATGACAACATTGTACATCTTACTCAAAACAAAAATAAATACCATCAACCATAAAGGAACCATGTCGGCTTTGCTATGGTTGCTATTTTAGGGCACTGAGCAGCCCTAAATGAACCTGCATATGTTTCCAGACTTTATAAAGAATGTATGAATGGCGCTTCATAAAAGGTTCGTTCTGTGATGGCAACCATCGTGTGCCGATGGAGGAGGAGGAGGAGGAGGAAGAGGAGGAGGAGGATAAATAATAATAGGACATCACTGGGAGCAGAGGATGGAACTCACTGTTTCTGGAGCCGCTTACTGCCCAAGTGAGGGCTCTAACCTCTGCTCCAACAATGCTCTGGTAATGATGCTTACTTGAGTGTATCTAAGCCAACTTCATGTCTGGTGTTCAGTGACCATTACTAAGGCTACAGACGCTGCTGCGGAACACTTCACCCAACTTGAAATGCCATGGAGGCCACACAGTGTGGGAGAGGTGAAAGATGGGCACTGCCTGGGCACACCCGAGTAGCTCCAAAGATTCCATGTCATGGCTGGGGTGCAAAGGTGTTTTTGTAATAGATTGACAGAGTTGGGCGAGGAATGATAGTATTTGTGGAGAGTGTTTTTCAGAGTTGAATGAGAAAGAATGCTATTTAGGGAGAGTGTTTGGTAGAGATGCACTAGAACGAATACAACTTCAGGTGTTTGTACTCAGGAAAATTGCACAACTTGAGTAAGCCATAAAACAGGCTTACCATCAGCTAGAGAAATCCATGAAAGAAAGGTATTTTGTATACTGACTCAACTGACTGTTGTGAAATACTGTTTTTGGATGATCACTTCCCCAAAAGAAACATTGGGTCATGGAGCATTGATTGGCCATAGGGGACCAAACAGAGGAAACAAAACAAATTCTGGTTGATGCTGCCCTTGTACAGAATGAGTCCCCCCGCAAGCATTGGTTGCCTAGGTGGGATTGAACTGTGGCAATGTTCTATTCCACCATAATAATGACCTGCTCCAGACTCAGACAGTCCTCCTTGGAAGCCTCTTCTTCGGCCAGACATTTCACTGATTACTTTATGCAGGTTAAACCAGTTCATTGGCCAGTCTAAAAACATAATTAATTGAAGGTCCCAGTGATGTTGAGTTTTATCATTGGATAAAACATTTGAATACCCAGATTTTAGGATGTTTTCCATAATGACATAGAAGAAAATATTAAGACTAATGTTTAGAACATTGTTGAGGCTGATTTGACTTAGTGTATTTAGTAGACCTCTCCCAGGACTACAATTCCAGTCATGCAATTTCTGAGAAATGAAACCCAAGTCTGCTGTCGCTCATCAGCTGCAATCGAGGGTGGAGGGCAGCATGGACTGCCAGTAGGAACTCTCTTCTATCAGCTTTGAGTTAAGCTCATGTCTGGACCCACCTTCTGCCCCACCTGAAAGGGCTGGCAATAGGATGATGCCCTGCCAGCGGCTGTAACTACAGGGGTGCCACCCCTGTCCAAGGGACATTTTTAAATTCCTGAACGTAAAAAAAAGAAAAACAAGAGCACTGGCGAGGAGGCTTCGCCCCAGCACTCTTGGCTCTCTCTTCCCCAGGCGAGCGTTCTAACATCCAGTCTACATATTCTATGGCTGTAAATTTCACCTGAGCTGTTATGTGCCGGAGAACAGTGCACCCATGGGAGTTCTGGACAGTGCATGTATGTGCAGGTGCTTTGAACCCTGTTGAATGACAAGAAGGCAACCAGTGACAAAACGATAGACAGTGGCCCTCATTACAACACTGGCGCTAAACCATGACGCTATTAGCACCATGGTTGGTGCCGGTGTTGTAACGAGTCCGCCATGGGGAAATGGGGAAATACCGCCCCATTCCAAGGTTGGCGGGGCGGTATTTCCCCATTTCCCCATGGCCCTTCCCCATTCCGATTTTTGCCCCATAGGGCTCAATGGGAATGGGGAAGGAGGCAATTACGGTACCGCAAATTGCGGTACTGTAATTGCCTGCGAGGTCCCTTTGTGGGTCCCTACTTTAACGGCTGGTCCAGACCAGCCGTTCAGGTCGGGATCTCGTAGTAAGGCGCTAAGTGTTTAACGGCGCCGCAGCCTTTTACGGTCGTAATGAGGCCCAGTGTCTTTGTGGCTGCATCCGCTGAATGTCAGGGAGGTTTTGGAAAGAAAATGGTGGGGATATGTATCAATGAACTGGCTATCTCAGGAGAGAGATACGAGTGATACCTCTGACTGCCCCTCTCAAGTACAGCAAAGTGCTGTGTCTGGCTTTTACTGTTAAAACAATGTAAGCTATTTGATTTTGATCATTCATCACTACCTCTCATTCCCTTTCTTATCTGTACAAATCGCTCATGTGTGTTTTACTTTTCTACCCATTTCCCCCTGTCTGCTGGCCTTTATTATTCTCAAACAGGCCAAGGTGTGGATATCCCTGCTGGTGGCACAATATGCCACTATCCAGACAGGCCTCAGGACTGTTAGACCACTACAGAAGTGAATTAGGCAGTAAGAAAAACCTGTAACATAATATCAGGCCTACTTGATCCCTTAGAAAAGTTTTGGAATTTGTCCAACCTCGCTGTCTATACTTTAGTCGGAGGTTTACTGCCCAAATAGATTGACTAAATTCATTGGTACCGATTACATCTCTCATGACACTTCCCTTCTTAAATTTCACTGTTCTAATGGGTTCTTGGAAGGGTTGCTGAAATTGTCCTTTGCTAATGCATTCATTAGGTACTCCAGCAATGAACTGCAGTACCAGGTCTCCAAAAGTCTGGCTTAGTTCCCCTGGATACCCCCAGACCCTGGGAATGTACCCTTTTTCATGCCCTTTTACCACTTTCTCTAGTTCCCACAACCAATGCCTCGGCTCATTCTGTCATAGGGCCTCATCACGAGTACGGCGGTATCCCAGCGGTATTACTGCCGGGATACCGCCTGGGAAAATAGCACTACCGCCAACTCGTCTGGTGATATTACTGCCGGATCACGGGTTCGACGGTAGCAGTAACTCTCAATTCCCCATTGGGTCAATTGGACGCAATGGGGCATTGTCAGTGCAATAACAACGTGCTAATACCGCTGGTGGTAATTGTGCCAAAAATTGGAATATATTTCTGCATATTTACCCCCAGCTAATGCTGCCATACTCGTGATAGGGCAAGTCCTTAAATGCAGCGGTAATACCATTATCGCTGCACTTGAGGACTACTGCCCAACTCGTGATGAGGCCCATAGTCTTATTCTCTTGAGAGCAGCATGTCCATCTTTGTCAGGAATGTGTGCCGTTGCTGTTCTTTGCATTGCTACAAGATTTTATAATATTTCCCAAATTACTCAATTATGTCGGCATCCCTTGGTAGTGGCTTCCTGCTTCATTTTTATGGATACTAGTTGGTGGCTACCAGCAATATGCAAGATGGAAGTGTGCCTTATTTGTCACTATTGTCCCAGTATGTTGACTTAGAACAGGCCAGTTCTGCCCTCTATCTGTGATCTTTATCAATTAGGGTTGTGCAAGTTTCTACTTTCTGTTTAAATCTAGCTTCTAATTGTCTTGCAGTAAAAGTCTTCCTCAGGACTTCTTTTTTCGTTCTTAAATGTATTATTAGTTTATTTTATATTTCGTAAAACAATCAAACAATATAGTTACATAGCACAGGATCATAGAAAGTTCTCATTGCAAGTAATTAATATCATTTGAGATAATCCATGACGAATTGTGAGTTAATCAAGTTATTACACAAAACCATACTCTTGTAACAAATGGAAGATTTTTGACACGCACACACATTAAATACACAACATACAAGACGGCACAGGTGCACATTATGTCAAACATAACCCTGTCTTTTATTAAGTCAAAATACTGCTCATGCTCTAAACTCTTAACCCGAAAATTCATTAAAAGGTGCCCACATTCCTGAATACAAATCTTCTCGGTCCTGTCTTGTATACATCACTTTTTCATAGCTAGATAACATTTGCAAATCAGTTATCCAATATTCAACCTGCGTCATTATCCTGGACTTCCAAACTTTTAAAATCTGCTTCTCGGCGAACACCAAAGCCCTGTCAATCCACCATCCATGGCCCCAGGGTATCTCATTCCCATATCACCTGAATAGGATCTCTAGAAAAGTTTATATCAGACATCATATTCAGTGTATCCAAGGCCTCTGACCAAAAGTTCATGACTCAAGACTTTTAAGCTCAGTTCCTTTCTCCGTAAGTTCAATTGCATTTCTTTCTTTAGGTTACCTTCACAAGCGATAAACTCGCCTCTAGAAAAAAAAAAAGCTTTTAATGACATGCAGTTGACTGATGAGTTTGCCACCAACCTTTTATTCATCGAGAAGAATTCCTTTTCTGGATCTGAATTGTTCGGCCTGTACCTCCTGACGCATTCGGTCTGTGTCTAGTCTCTCAGCACTCCTCCTTCGAGAGCATGGTCAGAAAGGGGTGAAGTTCCAGTGGTTGACCCACACTCTTTCTGATTGAAAGACTGACATCAAAACGTAATGCATCCTTGAGAGCCTGTTCTGTACTTGCAAGTAAAAGGTATATTCCATGTCGGTAGATGCGAAACTTGACACCGATATCATTCTGATATCAACTTGTACAGAGCTATTCTGTCTGCTTTCTCAGCCATCTCAGTGTGCAAGTTTATATCAAGCCAAACATATAGGGCCGGGTTAAGTTCTGCACCTGCAATAAGGCTCTGTGCCTGATATTTAGGGGTCTTGGTAATCATTTCACATGCTATCTGTGCTGCTCTAATGTTGCGGAGGTATATGTTTACAGCCAGCAATTCGGTGTTCCCTCCCTTTATATGAAGTACCCTTGCTCTCATCATGCGTCTCTAGGGTGATCCCCTTGTGACCTGAGATTCTGAAACCGCTTGCTTTTGTACTGTGGGATAATGGCATCAGCTCTGACCCTGCCCCAGTTGAAGCCACTTTCTTATTTCTTCATTTAGGAGGTCAACCAGGCACAGTGTGGCAGACATTGGGCGGATGAAGCGCAATAACTACCAAGTCCTTATGAAATACCTTCCCCCCTCAATCTAACTTAGGGTACAAGGGAAGAGCACATGTCAGGATGCTGCAAGGCGCTCAGTAAATACAGGTAAAAGGGGTACACCTGACCCAGCTCGTAATTTGGGGTTTGGACATTGGCCAATATAAGATCAGGGAAGAAACAATTGGCATTCATTGGCTATTCATAAAACACCAATGGACATGACTAGATAACATCTTCCAGCTGCAAACTGTTGCCAGTTCAGTATGTGTCCAAAAACGTGCAGCCTGCACTTGGACCCAGTACAAACCATTTGTAACTGGTATTCTCAGATGTCCACCTGGCACTTCAGACACCAAGGGTGGCATTGCAGATGCGTTGTACCAGTGCAGTTTGCCGCCGGTCAAATAGCACCTTCGTGTCAAAAGTAATATTCTTTCAATGCATTTGTGCACCATTGCAATGTTTCCCCAGCCCTAGTGCAACATCTGCCATTGTTCTCAAAAGCATTGAAATAATACCGTGTCTGCCCTGGTTCTCTTTGCAACTGTAAAGCGTCTGTGATATGGCTGAAGGCCCCGTGCTTGTTATCATTTGCTGCATTGCCAGCCCGGTGGGCAGTTGCCGCCATTAGCACCCAGCTCCACTCTCACACAGCTGATCAGTAGAGTGCTCACGTCCCTTCCCGTCTCGCAGACACCATTATTCTCCCGCCGCCCGGCCCTATTAAAATCACTGTGTTCTGTGCTCGGTGCGAACTCAGGTGAACGCGGCAGGAAGAGCCCGGAGAATGTGTGTGACTCGAGGAGCGCTCTGCTGTCTGTCTCGGGTGAAGGTCTGAGCGTGGAAACCGGCGGAGCTGGGGCGATGGTGGCTGTCTTTGCAACCAGAGAAATAACACCACGCCTCTCGGTTCTGTCCTCTATCCACAGGCAGAGCATACGCATTTTCTTTGAACTGGTAGATAGCTCTGCTGTGCAAAACAGACATCTATAGGATTTGTGTTATTAGAAGGATATTGCAACTATCAAAAACAGTGCGGTATGCATATACTAGTTAGACGTCGAGTGCCTTTCATGTGTGCTGAGGGATAGTTCTGTCTTCGATGATATGAGTATCTGTGATCTCTGCTACCAGAGCTCTGCAGTCCTGGGAACGAGCATTTGTACACATCTTTGATGGCTCTCAAGCCAACCGATGTACTCTGTGTAACTTCAGCATAGCCATTCCTGCCTTCTAAAAAGTGAGGATTTATGATCAATGCAACCTGAGGCATAGCTGCACCTGACCACCAATGGGTGAGGCACTATTATCTATGAAACTTGAGGGATAGCTCCACCGGCCCACCAATGGGTGAGGCTCTATTATCTATGAAACCTGAGGGATAGCTCCACCAGCCCACCAATGGGTGAGGCTCTATTATCTATGAAACCTGAGGGATAGCTCCACTGGCCCACCAATGGATGAGGCTCTATCATCTATGAAACCTGAAAGATAGCTCCAATGGCCCAGCAATAGATGAGGCTCTATTATCTGTGAAACCTGAGGGATAGCTCCACCGGCCCAGCAATAGATGAGGCACTATTTTCTGTCAAACCTGAGTGATAGCTCTACCTGGCCACCAATAGGTGAGGCTCTATTATCTATGAAACCTGAGGGATAGCTCCACCGGCCCACCAATAGGTGAGGCTCTATTATCTATGAAACCGGAGGTATAGCTCCACCAACCCACCAATAGGTGAGGCTCTATTATCTATGAAACCTGAGGGATAGCTCCACCGACCCACCAATGGGTGAGGCTCTATCATCTATGATACCTGAGGGTTAGCTCCACCGGCCCACCAATAGGTGAGGCTCTATCATCTATGAAACCTGAGGGATAGCTCCAATGGCCCAGCAATAGGTGAGGCTCTATTATATATGACACCTGAGGGATAGCTCCACTGGCCCAGCAATAGGTTAGGCTCTATTATCTGTTAAACCTGAGGGATAGCTCCACCTGGCCACCGATAGGTGAGGTTCTATTATCTATGAAACCTGAGGGATAGCTCCACCGGCCCACCAATAGGTGAGGCTCTATTATCTATGAAACCTGAGGGATAGCTCGACCAGCCCACCAATGGGTGAGGCTCTATTATCTATGAAACCTGAGGGATAGCTCCACCTGGCCACCAATAGGTGAGGCTCCATTATCTATGAAACCTGAGGGATAGCTCCACCGGCCCACCAATAGGTGAGGCTCTATTATCTATGAAACCTGAGGGATAGCTCCATCTGGCCACCAAGGGTGTGACACTTAAGCAATATGCCTCGAGCAGCGGGAGCATTACAGAGTCAGGTAATGCCCCCCGCCGCGAAGGGGCATATTGCTATTAGTAGCCTGGCCCGCAAGACCGGGGTACTAAAAGCATTTTTTGGACTTTGGGATAGAAAAAAAAATGATCAACCAAATGGCCGTCGGGAAAGGGAAAATGGAGTCTGTTTTCCCTTTCCATGGTGGCCTTTGGGAGCAGACGTGCTGTGTTCTCAGCGCGTTCGCTCCTGAAAAAGGAAAAATCATAAGGTAAGTGGGGTTGGGAGGGCGGGGAGGCGGGGTGGGTAAGTGAGGGGGAAAAAAAACAAAAACACATACATGACTCCCCGGCGGGGGGACGATGGCAGCTTCTCAGTCGTGTGGAGGCTCGGAGCTGGGATAGCCCTGCTTCAAGCCTCCTCATTGGCTGAGGGGCTGCTATGCCCCCTGCCGGGAACAATGGCTGTGGAATTGCAGCCGAGGGATTCCGGGTCGGGTAACAATCCGGCGAGAGTCAATCAGAATGTGTTTTACATTTTGATTCACTCTCGCTGGGTACTAATAGTATATATGCAACATGAGGGATAGCTCCACCGGCCCACCAATAGGTGAGGCTCTATTGTCTATGAAACCTGCGGAATAGCTCCACCTAGCCACCAATAGGTGAGGCTCTATTCTCTATGAAACCTGCGGAATAGCTCCACCTGGCTACCAGTAGGTGAGGCTCTATTATCTATTACATCTGAGGGATAGCCCCATCTGCCCACATATAGGGGATGCTCTGTGGCCTATTTAACCTGAGTGATAGCTCCCCCTACCTCATAATGTGTGCTGCTCTTTGTGCTATGTAGCCTGAAGTATATCTCTGCAATGCTGCCTGAGCGGTGAGGCACTCTGATCTTTGTAATCTGTGGGATAGCTCAGCCTGTATGTTGAGGACGGAGGCCCTATGATCTGTAGGAGGTGAGGCTCTATGAGATGAGAACACACCAACTCTCAAAGACAATTCAAGGGGTTTGATTTGTTGAATAATCAAGGGGCTCGTTAAGGGTCACCCCTCTCTCTCTCAACAAGAGTGGGCCGTTACCTTGCTAACCAAGGCGTCTCTCAACCCCAGGTTTATCGCCAGATATTAGCAACCCCTACTATCCAAGACTTTGACTGTGAGGACCTGAAAGCAAATGCCTTCTCTCTCTAAACACTGAGACCAATCTAGGTGGTGCCTACTCTAGCTTCCCCAATGTGGAAGATCATCAGGTTTGGCGCTTTGAAACCTTCAGGCTCCACTTGGTCCTTTTCTTTCACGCCATGGTGTTCTTCTCTCTGTCACTCTCCCTTTTCGCCTTCTAAAGTCCCCCCTACTACTCCAACCACCATCTCTCCTCTCTCTCCCGAATGTTTCATCATTTTTCCCTCTGATGTGCCTTTCACCACCACCCAATTAAGATCCTCCAATCTTACTCTGTACTATTCCCTCCTCTCAACTCCTACACCTCTTTGTTCATTCTACTACTACTCCCTTCTCCACACTACTAATACTCCCCTCTTCACACTTCTACTTTCCCCCTCATCTTCTATCTAATGCACTTTCCTTTCACTTTCCCAGCCACCTCCCCATTGACTCGCTACTATCCCTCTGTCACGCACACATCTTGCACACACATTTAAACTAATGCACCACTTTCTCTCACCAACCAATAAAATGCCACATCTTGAGCAATCCTCCTCCATGCTCTTCTCCACTGCCCTTCCTCAATTGGTCTGTTGGACCTCCTTATCCTCGCTTGACCTCACCCGAATCACCCACACCTTCCTGTTTCCTCTGTCCGTTTTTATCCACCTCTTTCCTGTCCTTCGGCTCTCTCCCTCACTTAGTTCCTCGCTCCAACAGCTGTTCTTCCTTTTCCCGAGCGACGTGTTACAGGTGGCCCCAAAAACATAAAAGGGGTCATAAGCCCCGCCCCTTTCTCAGACATGGGCCTGCCATTTAGATGCAATGGCGACAGACTGAAATCAAAGTCAATGGTTCACTTCGTAGTGGGGGGTTTCGGGTATCTGTTCATGCCGCTTAGCAAGGGGGGGCTGCTCAGCGGCCCATTTGCAAATAAAGGGACTGTCAGTGTTAGTTTTGCATAGTGCACAGAGGTCACTTTTTTCCGGAGGGGCCCGCTTGGCATACTCGGTGAGGCTGGCGTACTGTACCTTCTTCTGTGCCGTGTTGCGTCTATTGATCGTTCCGCTGGTTCGTTGTGCGAGTTGATCTGAAGCCTGGCACCGCCCCGCTATCTCTCTCCCAATCCGGCTGTTTGCTGGCTGTTCCACTGTTAAGGCCTCCGGTACTCAAAGACCTAGGGGACAAACAGAAAGAACTGCCCATAATTGCGCAATGCAGGCCTGGGGTGATCGACAGTGGTATGCATTGCAAGCATGCAGGCACATGAAGAAGGGGCAGCGTCTGGGACCCTCCCACCTCTCATACCCTGCTTCCGGGGCATGACTGACTCTGGGAGTCCTCGTGGTATGTCTCCCACCCCAGGCTGAGAGTGGTCCTCATCCCAACTTGACAGAGTCGGGTAGGCGGCGGGGGGTTTCTGGGGGATACCTCTGCCTCCCCTATATGATCTGTTCTTTGTGTAGCAAGAAGATTTTCTTGACCATCTCTGGACTGAGAGAGAATTATCTGTCACCTATGAATTGAGCGGTGTGTGCACCTTATAACACGGTAATCAGAAGATGCGTGTAACTTGAGGGATAGCCCTGTTTTCTACGGGATGGGTCTAGTCTGGATAATCTGTGTGACTTTGTTGATTGCTCAGCTCTCATAGTCTTGGTATTGTGTCACTTGGAGATGGCGGTAATGCTTTTATGGTACAGTAAGAGAAAAAGCCAGAGGGATAGTCCCGCTATCTAAGCTAGGTCCCAGTACGATCGCTCGCACTATACCAGTCTGGTATAAACTCTTATTCAAAAGAAACACTTGTTCAAATAAACACTGTTAAAAAAACACTTGTTCAAAAAAATACTATTTAGTTTTATTTCTTGAAACCCAACCTGCCTACTGCCTGGGCATTACACACTTTACAAATAATAAACTCAATTGGTGTTTTAAACAAATCCAAATGTGAGTATTAGGTCAATTTTCCTTAACAAAAATACAAATTCGTCCTTTTTTATAAAATGCTCAAATGCAATATTTTTCAATTTGCCACTGCGTTTTGGATAATTAATATCCATCTTCAGGGCTTTGATCTGTCTTTCCTGGTGAAACAATTCATGCTACTTTTCATCTGTTCACCTATAACACGTAAACAGTCACAAATGACCTCTGAGCTCCTATACTGGCATTAAGTTGCAAGTTACAGTATGTTAAAGGACGATAACGATTAAGACTGACCTCAATAGTTCCTAGTCGGCTCATAAAACAGTCCAACCTATAAAGAAATACAGCGCTGTAACTGGTCTCTTCTCCCATAATGACCGGAGTGGTAACAAGTTTCATTGTACAAGCTCAAATGTAATAAAATCACTTACCTGACTATGATCGATAAGGGCTCGCCGGGTAGTAACGTTGACAGTTCTTTCTTTTTTTTTTTTTTATAATATGGCAGTCAATTCATATGTTCTCAAGACATTATTGAGCCAATCGAGAGTTCTGAGTGGCTTTCTCCCATTGTGATTGTGAGAAAACCTGAAGGGACAATCAGAATGTGTGTAGATTTAAGAGACCTCAACAATAACATATGGATTGACCGCCATCCGTTGCCCAACATTGGGGAAATGCTAACAACTATGGAACCGGCAACATTTTTCTCCACGCTAGATCTATCGTCTGCCTATCATCAGGTTGTATTAGATGAAGAGTCTAGACACCTTAGATCTTTTATAACACCACTTGGGGCCTTTCGGTATAAGAGGATGCCATTTGGGTTGGCATCGGCGGCTGCCGTATTTCAGAGACTTATGCAACATCTTTTCTCTGGTCTGAAAGGGGTACATTATTTTCAAGATGACATCCTAGTATCTGCTATGAATGAAGAAGACCATGATGCTAAACTATTAGGTGCTGTACAAGTAATACAACAGAAAGGTCTAACTCTCAAGATAGAGAAATGCAAGATAAAGAAAAAAGAAGTTACATACTTGGGCCACTGTATCAGTGAAAAAGGTATAAGACCCAAAGAGGCTCTGATAAACACCATTCTAAAAATCCCCGATCCTGCAAATAAAGACCAACTCAGGGGCCTGTTAGGTCTCACAGAATATTACTCCAAGTTTGTTAACCATTATGCAGACAAAACCATTCATAAGAGAAATTTGATGACCAAAGGCACGAAATTTGAATGGTCGGTAGAATGTAAAGAAGAATTGGACAGAATCAAAAATCTAATTAATAAAGCACCCACACTTAAAATGTTCAATTATGAATTTTGTTTTAAGTATTGAGAAGTCCACAAAGTTTTGGGGTGCTTTCATTTGAAATGTATTTCTATCAGGAGTTCTATTAATCGATTTATGGTTGTGCAATTACAGAAAGAAAAATGCATTATTTATGTATGCTTTTACAAATATGGGATTGTTTCAAATGTAAAATGTTATGCCTAAGGTGACACACTTCCAGAGTGGTGCCTGATCAACACCATGGGCCTCATTCCGAGTATGGCGGTAAGGGATAGCGGCCACCGCTAACGATAGCGGTGGCGGTAATCCCTTACCGCCATACTCCGAGTTCCCTTTGCGCCATGGTGGTTTTAACACCTGCTTTTGGCAGGTGTTAAAAACCATGGCGCTAAGGGACCTTGATGTTAATTACGCCACCGTAATTTACGGTGGTGTAATTAACGCCTTCCCCACTCCCATTATGCCCTATGGGGCAAGAATGGGAATGGGGAAGGGTAAATGGGGATTGGGGAATTACCGCGCCGCCAACCTTGGAATGGGGCGGTAATTCCGCCATCCACCAAGGCGCTGCCGGTCCGGGTACGGCGTCCTCGGAATGAGGCCCCATGTCTGTTAGTGTCCATCACCCCTTTTAATAGGTGCTATTCGCACATTTTGTGTGCATGGGAGATACATAATGCATTTTAGTGAATTGCCTTTGGGTTGAAGTTGCACTTGTAGTAGGTACTTATAGAGACCCTAGGGAGACCGGTAATCGGAGGGTGAACGCAACATGGGAGTTGTGTTTGAGGTATTTTTTATTTTTTTGGAGATAGGAAAGAAGTTCCTATAGTAATACACTATAGTAGGAGACTATGAGGTGTAAGAAGGTGGTTTTCTTTGGAGATAGGAAAGAAGTTCCTATAGTAGGACACTATTGTAAGAGAATATGAGGCGTAAGTAGTACGTGTGAAGTTTTAGGAAGGAACATTCCGATTGGTACAAGAGAGGCCCTCAGAAAGAGTTAGAGATGTTATGTTCTCAAGACATTATTGAGCCAATCGAGAGTTCTGAGTGGCTTTCTCCCATTGTGATTGTGAGTAAATCTGAAGGGACAATCAGAATGTGTGTAGATTTAAGAGACATCAACAATAACATATGGATTGACCGCCATCCGTTGCCCAACATTGGGGAAATGCTAACAACTATGGAACCGGCAAAATTTTTCTCCAAGCTAGATATATCCTCTGCCTATCATCAGGTTGTATTAGATGAAGAGTCTAGACACCTTACATCTTTTATAACACCTAATAGTTTAGCATCATGGTCTTCTTCATTCATAGCAGATACTAGGATGTCATCTTGAAAATAATGTACCCCTTTCAGACCAGAGAAAAGATGTTCCATAAGTCTCTGAAATACGGCAGCCGCCGATGCCAACCCAAATGGCATCCTCTTATACCGAAAGGCCCCCAGTGGTGTTATAAAAGATGTAAGGTGTCTAGACTCTTCATCTAATACAACCTGATGATAGGCAGACGATAGATCTAGCGTGGAGAAAAATTTTGCTGGTTCCATAGTTGTTAGCATTTCCCCAATGTTGGGCAATGGATGGCGGTCAATCCATATGTTATTGTTGAGGTCTCTTAAATCTACACACATTCTGATTGTCCCTTCAGGTTTACTTACAATCACAATGGGAGAAAGCCACTCAGAACTCTCGATTGGCTCAATAATGTCTTGAGAACATAACTTTTCTTTCTCTTTCTTCATGCCCTTTCCCCCTTATGTTCTGTTGGATTATGGGAAGGGAGATGTTACAATGTGTAATATTTAGAATGCATAGTGACATGCCGAGTTTGTGAACGTTTCGTTTTCTTTGTTCGAGAATGTGATGACTTGAAGAAAACGAAACGTAGACGGACTCGGAGATGGCTGGCTGGCTGGGGTAGCCTGCCAGAGACTTCTTCAATAAACCACTTTAATATCACCACACCTACTCATATTTGTAAATACAACAAATGGTGACGAGTAAGACACAGGCAGGAATACTCAGGAACCACACTTGAGCCAGTATTGTAGAAAAGGTAAGTCTTCTTTAATGTTACAGGTTACAGTGGGAAAGTAAGAAAGGAGATGAGGTGATGTGCTTCTGCTTCCCTTAGCTCTCTCCCTGCCAATCCCCAACCATCCTCTGTGGAATCCTTACACTCGCACCACTCCAGGCCTCGCACCAACACTCCGAGCTCCACTACTCAATCACATAGTCACACAGCACAACATAGCATATATGATGCTAGGATACTACACATCCCCCTCCTTTGAAGAAAAGGAAAAGTATAAACATACATGTGTTAAAAGGAAACAACCCTCGAGGAACATTTCGCCTTATGTCCTGGTCTGCCCCCCAAGACCTCAGGGCTGCCACCCCCAAGCACAACCTGAGGAAACCGGCATTGAAATCCCCACACAAATCATTGTAAATAAACTTGTCAGCCACGAACATTTCATCCCATACAATGCCGTTGATGTAACTCCAATTACAAGGCGGAGTGGAAACAATGCCCAATAGCTCACCAGCATAATTCCAATGCCCTCCTGGTGATATCGTCACTTCAATCTTCACGTTCCACCACATGTTTCAGATCATCCAACTCAGCTTTGCATGGAATAAGGTCACTACAGCCGCACAAATCACGAAACGCTTTACAGATGCTGAAACGTTAATTTCTCCATTTCGTTTCGCTTTCAGCACAGTTCCGAAAAAAGAAAAAAGAAAAACAGCAGCATATGTGTCCTCCTTTGATACGGGATCACGTACGAATCATGCACACTCACGTCTACAGGGCCATTCTTCTAATGATTTCCATAGAGGCTCCGGGGAGGGGAACGTGTGCACGTTCACAGGGCCTTTCCTCCGATATTTTCTCCGTACACGGAGATGAAGAACAATGGCGTCGGGCCTCTCTCCCTGCGTTCCAGCCCAACGGTCATGCTGGAACGCAACCAAGGGAGGGCCCGCTGAGCGTGCGCATCACCCTCAGCCCTCATTGACGCTTTAACGGCCCAATAACTTCCAGAAGCGCACATCTGTTGCCACAGTACCTTTTGTGTTGCTCCTACCCAGCGGGGATCGGGCACTTCAAACACCTGCCTTATTATGTATTCTACTCTCCGCTGCAACATCGTTCTCTCAGGCGTCGCTGCAGCCATCTTCCAGTCTTCATGGCAGCATACTGCTTCATATGGCTGCCTGCAAGGATGTACTGCCATGTTTCTCAGTGCCCTGCAGGACTTACACCGCTCGTAGTCTTCTCAAGAATCCCAAGTAGCATGGACTCCTCTGCTTCCAATATGCTACGGCCTCGGCCTCAACTCTATCGTGGCGATCGCATTGTGCCACTAGTGACATTGAGGAAAAAGATTATGGACATTGCCCATGAGGGACATATTGGCAGAGATTTGACGAAGAGAAGAGTCAGAGGGACATACTGGTGGCTCAATATGTGGGGTGATTTGGAGTCACTAGTCAAAGAATGTTCTGCTTGTGCAGCGAGTGATAAAAGTAAACTCACAAGAGCCACACCACTCCAACCAGTAAGTGTACCTGATACTGTATGGTCTAAGCTGGCTATTGATATTGCTGGTCCTTATGAAGTATTAGAACCCATGAAGATATACTTTAGAGTGTTGGTTGATTACACGTCAAAGTGGGTGGAGTGTGGAATCATAGAGGAATCAGTTTCTGCATACAAGGTTACCAGATTTTTAGAAGAGATTTTTAGTAGAGAAGGTAATCCACAGGAATTGATTTCAGACAATGGAGCCCAGTTTGTGTCGCATGAAGTACAGAGTTTCTTAAGAGATTTATGAGCCGACTAGGAACTATTGAGGTCAGTCTTAATCGTTATCGTCCTTTACCATACTGTAACTTGCAACTTAATGCCAGTATAGGAGCTCAGAGGTCATTTGTGACTGTTTACGTGTTATAGGTGAACGGATGAAAAGTAGCATGAATTGTTTCACCAGGAAAGACATCTCAAAGCCCTGAAGATGGATATTAATTATCCAAAACGCAGTGGCTAATTGAAAAATAGTGTATTCAAGCAGTTTATAAAAAAGGACGAATTTGTATTTTTGTTAAGGAAAAATGACCTAATACTCACATTTGGATTTGTTTAAAACACCAATTGAGTTTATTATTTGTAAAGTGTGTAATGTCCAGGCAGTAGGCAAGTTGGGTTTCAAGAAATAAAACTAAATAGTATTTTTTTGAACGAGTGTTTTTTTTTACAAGTGTTTATACAGTTCTTTCTTAACTGAGGGCATACATTTCTCTACACTCTGTAAGAAGAAAGGATAACACTTATTAGCAAGGTGATCCCTTAGGGGTATTATTAGTACAAAACGCACATCGGCAAGTGTGCTCGCACCTACTCTTGCCATAGCTACAGAGGCAACAGCCTCATGCCGAGTGAAAGCTGGCTCCGTCCCCCTATCCCAGTCAAAGCATGTTAACATCTATCCACATTCACAACCCGTACTCTTACCAGTTAACGCTGTTTTGATACACGGACCGTGAGGCATCAGACCGGTTTACTGGTCGGGTGCCCCACATCTGTGTAAATAGCTTTGGTGGCCATGGCAACACCTCACGTCCACACATGACGTGCGTCGACTCGCCGGCGGCCATCTTGGTATGGGAAACCTTACTAGGAAACCATGGATTAAATGGCTTTAGCCGCATCTGACTGCTCCACTGAAAAATACTGTGTGAGTCCAGCGGGCATCCTTCCTTCCCCCTGCTCCCTCGGTTAATGGATGTGAATCATTACACTGTTCTAAGGTTCTTTGGTGAGTATAATTCAAGAAATTGCCAAAATTCAAGACATTACTTTCCATATCTGTAAGTATGGTGTATCGGAGAGATAAAAAAAAACACTGCTTACACCACTTGTGGACACCTGTAACTCAGTCATATAAAAGCGTGATCAAATAACACTGTTGGCACATCCCGAAGCAACAACATAAACATCAATCTAGTGACATATAGTTAACCAATCCCTATTCTAGGAACACGGCCACAATGCCAAAAGTATAGCCTTATCCAATCGTCTCTGGTGTTGTCCTGCTCACCTTCTAATTCCCTGCTGCCACTCTTACAAGCATCTGTCTCCAATACTCCCAATAGTTTAATGTGGTACATTGTAGGAACTCCGCATTATCACCAAGATTCATTCCTACAACATATACCTCTAGACAAAGCACCTGAGGTCCCATTCACAGTGCATCTCCTTCGGGGTGAATGAGTCCAGTAACTCTAGCCAGGCTATCTCCCTTTGCAATAGTTTCCTTTGGAGGTCGCCTCCTCAGCTGCTCAATGACACCTGTTCTAATATCACACATTTGAGTTGCGCTATGGTATGTCTTGCTTCTAGAAAGGGTGTGGCGACTGGTGGTTTTAGGTTCTGGGTTCTAATGTTGGACTTATGTTCAGTCCATCTAACTTCGGCCTTACGCATTGTAATTCCTACATAATAACACCCGCATGCGCATCACAATGCATAAACCACATTTGTGGAGTCGCAGGTGCAACAATGCTCCAATTCAATGTTCTTGTCTATATAGGGATGTGATATTGTGTTACCCTTAATCACATTCCCACAATGCTGGCAATTGCAGCAGGGTTGTGTCCCTTTGTGTTGTGCCTCAGGTCTTCTCAGTGATGCCATTTCTGCTCTCACTAGCATGTTGCAGAGGGCCTGACTGTCCCTGTAGGCAAAGGTTGGAGGTTCCGGCGGGAGTCTTTGTAGAGTAGGGTCTATTCGCATCATGGCCCAATGATGTTTGATGACCGTCTTGATCCTACCACTCTGCATTGAATGGGTAGTCACGTATAACAGAGATGGATCGCTTTTTGGCAGTTACGTTGTCAATAGTGTCTCTCTCTGTATCTTTTCCACTTTCTCAGTTATCCCTCTGATCAACTCCTTATTGTATTTTCTGTCCAGGAATTTAGCCTGTAGTTCTAACACCTGTCTCTGATATTCTTCTGAGTTCTATATGTTCCTTCGATATCTCAGAAACGGACTTAGCGGTACACCACCTGTTGAGCGCTTGGATTGGAAACTAGTAGCCAATAACAAGCTGTTTCGGTCAGTTGGCTTATGAAGATCCTGGTATTTAGACAATTGTTTTCATGATATATTTCCACATCCAAGAAGTGAATCTTGATGTCGCTGGACTGTGTCGTAAAGTGCATCTCTGGATGCATCTGGTTCCTCATTTCGAAAAACCTGTCCAATTTATCTGCCGGTCCATACACCAAAAACGTCATCTATGTATCGTACAAAGATGGACAGGTGCTGCTTCCATCTTGTCAAATTCAAGATGTGTTCGGTTTCTAGGAAGAGCATGTTTGTTTGTTTGTTTATTTATTTATATAGCGCTCTTGACCCGGGGGTATATATGCGCTTTGAACATCAGGTTACAGGTAAAAGACAATAGTACAGTATTGATAGGGCATAGATAATAGTATTCAAACAATATACATAAAATTGGACATTCGGAGTGCATACATGTGTGGTAGGACAGTTATTTGTTGGTTAACCAGGAAATGACCTTGGTTCTGAAGGGTTGGAAGGTAGGTGTGGATTTAATATCCAGTGGGATGGAGTTCCAGAGTTGTGATGCCAGGGTTGGGAAGCTGGATCCTCCAGCTCTTTTGAGGGAGTATTTGGGAACTGTTAGTTGTAATGAGTTGGACGATCTGGTGGTTCTGGTGTTCTGTCTAAGTGTAAATTTGTTCGAGAGGTAGGGTGGGGCAAGATGATTGAGGGCTTTGTAAGTAAGGCATATGGTTTTCAAATCAATTTTCTGTTGGATGGACAACCATTTGCAGGCAGTTCTGGTGGCGGAGATGTGTTCCCTTCTAGGAATATTGAGGGCGGCACGGAGTGCGTTATTTTGTAAAACTTGCAATTTATTGATTACTGTTTTGTTGGCACCTACATAGAGGCTATTACAGTAATCCAGTTTAGATTGAATGAGTGCTCTGGCTAGGATGAGACAGTTGCTAGGGGAGATCAGTGGTCTGCAGGCCCTGATAAGTTTACCGGTGTAGGCAGTGGCTGAGGCGGTCATGTTGATTTGTTTAGCTAGGTTGATGTTCGTGTCTAGGTAGAAACCGAGGGTTTTTACGCTCTTGGCAATGGGTATGGTGTTACCGTCAATAGTGAAGCTAGTGTAGCCGGGACAGAGTTTACTGATAGTGTTCGGTGAGCCGACAAGAAGCAATTCAGTCTTGTCATCATTCAGGCATAGGCCATGTGTGGCCATCCATGCCTGAATGATGGAAAAGACTTCGTTGATCCATTTGGCGTCCTTGTTGTAGTTGCCTGATAAGGTGAGGAGTATCTGGGTGTCATCTGCGTAGTTAGTATAGGTGACACCCAGATTGTCCAGCTTGTCGAATAAGGGCTTGGTGAAAATATTGTAAAGGGTAGGTGAGACACAGGATCCTTGTGGGACACCGCAGGTGATGGGGATGGGGTCAGCCGCTGCTAGGGGGGAGAAGACCCGCATGGTTCTGTTGTCCAGGAAGGATTGGATCCATGTGACTGCAGAGTGGGAGAAGTGTGCTGCCAGAGATAAATGGTTGCACAGGATTTTATGGTCGACCAGGTCGAAGGCAGCGGAGAGGTAGCTGGGGGCTATTGCCGCTCTCATGCTGGTTCCAGATATTTGAAGATAATATTTCTTGTCAAACTTAAAGAAATTATTCATCAATACTAGTTTCAAAAGCATAAGAACAAAAATTCTGTCTTCAGTGCACGTCTCAGACTTTAATATATGGCTTCTATGCCTGCTTCATGCACAATACTCGTGTACAGAGAAGTGACATCCATGGTGAAAAGTCTGTCACGCCCGTCTATGAATCTCGTCTTGTCCAGTATCGAAAGGAAATGTGTTTTTTTTAACAAGTGTTTATTTGAATAAGTGTTTTTTAATGGGTTTTTATGAGTTTTTTCAAACATGTGTTGTTGAATATGAGTCTCTAGGTCTCTATGTGCATGTCCACATGCACCAGAAGTGTTGAAGGAATCGTAGAAGCAATGAAAGAGTGAAGTTCAATACTAATACACAGAACCTTTGCTGCTTTGTCAGCTCTGCTTGTAGTTTAGGGATCATATAACGTGTGTGCATTTCTGGAACTATTGCTTGAACGCCCTGGTCTCACCATATGACTGTATGTAAGAATAATAGTCCATTTGTTACCATTGTCTTGTTTTAGCCCTGGGAAAGCTCCCAAGTGCGTGAAAAGCTTGTAGGTTGCTTGGATGTTCGAATTTGATGATTAAAGCACCTTCTGAATAATTAATTTAAGGCGCATTGAAGGTAAATTATTTTTACATCGGACTATTGAAGAAAATTCAAAGTGGAACAGAAATCAATGTTGAAAGTTCAGTAATTAGTTGTTTAAATATGTTTGACTCTCCCTGATGACTGCATCCTGACAAGGGCAGGGGCACCATATGAGGCAAAGTAAGATTTGATTTCGCATGATTCCATTAACAAAATTGCACTCAAACACTTAGTGTGGCCTACCCACAGTAAACACACCGACTAAGAGTGCCCTCCTGCAACAGTTATGCACGAACCACAAACGCAGCCCCACACAGAAAAATCTGGAACTAATATAAGCAATGTTTTTACAAATAGCTTAAATCAAAATCATAAAGAGTTTGGAAGAGCAGACGTGGGCGCGAGGGCAGTGATGAGAAAAGTGCAAATGCGTACCCTGGTCACCACAAAAAAATAATGCAAACAAAACTAAGAGAGCCACCCTTTTGGTGCTCTGTCCTACCAGCAGTCCAGAATATTATGATGTGTTTAAATGTATTATGGAATCTTACATGGAATATGTAAGGTGCCCACCTGTCGTTGGCACTCACTTGGAGCACCGTGGAATGCCTCTGTGCCCTAGGTTGCATGGTTCTTGGTTTCCGGCAGCCTGTGGTCTGTTTGCCAGTGTTCTAGTAACAGAGCATGCAAGCATTTTAGAGTTTCGTATATGCTATTTTGAGAACATAGTATGAATTAATAATTAGCATTGTTTCCACATCAAGGCAGATCCCTTTTCAGTAGGCAACTGTACAGTAATGCTGCGGAATTATGACATGCGGTGTTGCAGTATGTTGGTGATGGACTGTGGCTTGCCCGCATGGCAGGGCACACAGTGTTGTGCCCAGTGTGAGACTACATAGTGCCACAGATTGTCAGTTGGTGTGAAAACCAGAAAACAATTGGCAAAGGGTCCTGATGAAGTTGTCTTCGACTGAGGATCTTGCATGATCCCACAAATGAACAGAAAACTACTGATGGGAAGCGGTGAGTGGTGCAACAAAACCACAACGTCTGGGGGGACGTAACGCGTCCCAGGGTAGTGAGAGGGCTACCATCAGAGACTTTGTGTGGACTGGGCAAATTTACTTGTGTGGTGCCCCACTCCAGTTTTCCCAAACGAATGCACAGCAATGTGTTTTCTGCATTTTAAAAAATGCTTAGAAATGTAAATTGCATGGAGGGGACATATAAGGTTTGGCCTTATGTGTAAACAGCCCCTTATGCAATTTTAGTCGTTTGTACTATGAAGTGCAAAACAAAGGCATAAATAAATTCATAATCACCTGTTCGCTTTAGTTTGATCACTTTATAGTGGAAATCGAGTACATGTCACTTGCCATGTATGCATGGTATGCAGTTTATGTAACGTATTCCTTTGGAATCTGCCTGCTTTTAGCTGCTGTGAAAAGCAGTCAGATTGCACAGGGACCCAAAGCATTTGCGCTAGCATGAAATTATTATGCTGACATAAATACGGGTGCCATTGCATGCGAGGATGGAGGTTGAAGAAAAGGCAATTTCGTTCCTTACCGCCTCTCCACCATACAAATAAATAAAAATATCAGGCAGCAAAAACATCATGCATAAAACATTTACTCATATATTTTATACTTGCTTTTTATGCTTTGTCCTCATACACATGCCCGCATTCTAAAAGAAATTGTGCAAAAAGGTCACCTGGTGTATGTCAAAAACTTCCAGCTAAATGCAACAGGTGAAGTTACGAACCGTCTCCCGTTGTTTCAACTAAGTAAATCACTTTGTGGTAATTTACTTTGTTGCAATTTACTTTTTTGCAAACACTTCGAATTACTTTGAATTTGGTACATGAATTTAAGAATTAAGGGGTAAGACGGAGGGCCTGGGGTAGTGGTGGTAGTGAAAGGGAAGAGGGCATTGAGGGGGTCCCCCATATTAATAAATACATTTTTTTTTAAATGTTCCTCTTAGTAATAACGTAGAACCGTTAAAGGGATGGTTCGCCCAAAATTTTTTATTTCAAAAATAGATGGGCAATATAAAAAAAAACGATTGGCATTTTTTTCTCCAAGTCCCTATGTAAAACTTTGAGCAATTCAAGCTCAAAATTTACAAAAGCAAGCACATGGGCGCATCCATTTTGTGAAATGGAGGCCCGCCTGTGCTGGCTTTTGCTTTTGCGGCACTAATGAAGGAAAAGCCAGCCAGCTGTAGTTAACAAAAGCTACCACTGGGTGGCTTTTCCTTCATTGGTGCCGGGACTCGGAGGACGCGGACCGGAGACTACAGGCAGAAAAGCTGCAGCTGCATCTCGGTAAGTGCTATATTTTTTTTTTTTTAAATAAGCACTAGCTGCATTTTTTTTTCTAAGTTTTCCGGGCTGGAGGAGCCCGGAAAACTTAGAAATAAAACCGCAGCTTTAAAAACGTATTTTTGTTTGCGTTAGCTTTTGAAGCGACCGCAAACATAAATACAACGTTATTGTGTTTGAAAACACTGGGGTTTTTCTTTCTAAGTTTCTCAGGCTCCTCTGAGCCTGAGAAACTTAGAAAGAAAAACCGCAGTGTTTTCAAACACAACCGCGTTGTGTTTCTGCCTAAATCTGCTTTCCCATTTGGGGCTTTAGGGCTCCCCATGGGGAGCCCTAGAGCCCCAAATGGGAAAGCAGATTTAGGCAGAAACACTGCAGCATTTAGCATTTCCCATTTGGGGTTCTCGGGCCCCCCGTGGGGAGCCCGAGAGCCCCAAATGGGAGATCAGCTGTAGGCACAAACACTGCGGTATGTAAACACAACCGTGTTGTGTTTCTGCCTGCTTTGGCTTTCACTTTGGGTCTCCGGTGGGAGCACCGGAGACCCAAAGTGATAGCCACGGCAGGCAGAAACACAACGCAGTTGTGTTTGAAAACGCTGCGTTTTTTCTTTCTGAGTTTCTCAGGCTCGGAGGAGCCTGAGAAACTTACAAAGAAAAACCACAGCGTTTTCAAACACAATAACATTGTATTTATGTTTGCGGTCGCTTCAAGAGGACCGCAAACATAAATACAACGTTTTTAAAGCTGCGGTTTTATTTCTAAGTTTTCCGGGCTCCTCCAGCCCGGAAAACTTAGAAAAAAAAACGCAGCTAGTGTTTCTTTTTATAAAAAAAAAAGCACTTACCGAGATGCAGCTGCAGCTTTTCTGCCTGTAGTCTCCGGTCCCCGTCCTCGGCGTACAGCACCAATGAAGGAAAAGCCACCCAGTGGTAGCTTTTGTTTACTACAGCTGGCTGGCTTTTCCTTCATTAGTGCCGCAAAAGCCAAAGCGAGCACAGCGGCGGGCATCCATTTCACAAAATGGATTCCCCATGTGCTTTCTTTGAGCTTGATTTGCTCAAAATTTTACAAAGGGACTTGAAAAAAAAATTGCCAATCGATTTTTTTTAATATTGCCTATCTATTTTTGAAATAAAACATTTTGGGCGAACCATCCCTTTAAGAACATTTGTTATCCACAAAAACGCAATCCCTTTTGTGCATGTCAAGCTAGTGAACATCATGGGTCCGATTCGTGGAATATTTGTCCAGTTCAAAGTGCATTTGCACTGCTGAAAAGTGACTTTGCACTGCCGACACAAACCCTGATTCCTGGAACCGTGCAAGTGTATTTTTGCAGTACAAAATGTCTTTGCCCAGACGTTGCACGGCAAAAATACACTTTGGGCGGTTGCATGAATCAGGGTTTGTGTGCAAAGTCACTTTTCAGCAGTGCAAATTCACTTTAAACCGGGCAAATATTCCATGAATCAGGTCCTATGGGTATCCACTAACCTTTATAGGGATAGCTTTTCTGTTTTACACACATGGGCCTGATTTACAAAGCGTTTGACAATCACTTTTGTAAATCAGGCCCTTTGTCTCGGAGGCAAATTGCCAGTGAAATGGATCTGTAATGGAGATCTTCCCATTGGAAATGCCCCATTGCAGTGCCTGTTGCCTAAGAATTCAGGCCTAAGAACAGCCCTGCTGGAAGCAAAAAGTCATGTCCTGCTCAGGACGGCTCTGAACGTCAGCAACACCCATACGAATGGCCCAGAATTTCAGGGGTGGGGAGCGAATCACATCTCGCTCCATGGTGATGCGCCCATGGAAGCAGTGCGTTACAGAAAGATATTGGTGGAGAGCAGTGCTTCACACAAAGACAAAGGCCCCATCCTAACAGCATTACACGACCACCAAAGGGTATCCCCTGCAGTGTGTGGTGTGGCAGAATAGAGCATTGGCTTGAGATGGATGCATGGCTCGAGCCTCGAGCATTCTTCGTACCGCACTGGTGCTGCACGGCGCTGCGGGGAAGCAGTATGCATGCCGTTTCAGCAGGCAGTGGTGGCTCTTTGCAATTGGTTTCATTGCAGGCCCTGATAATTCATGCATAGAGCACACAGATCGCCTGATACTGCAAGATGACATGTTGTCGTTTGGTCGGAGAACGCTTTTTCTAATATCATGATATAGTGCAGTTTGCGGGGTCGTAGTCGAGGTAAGGGCGTGACGGGCTGGTGGAGCAAAGTCCTTGCACGCTTGCTTCTTCCCTTTGGAAGTTTTTGTCTATGTGGCGCTGTGTCATTGTCGCAGTCAGCCCATTTTGTGTCTGGCCCACCTGGCACCGAAGCTCGAATCCCTCTCAATCGCATGGTAAAGACATCCCGCGAGGGATCTTGGGACAGCAAGGATCAACCTGGTCCTGAGGCCAGGGAACAGTCGAAGGCTGGCGTCCGAGCCGGGAAAGCTGGGCACCCCGTTCAACTGTCTACTCAGTGTTAGGGTTCCCTGGCTGCACCTGCTCTTTGCAGCCATTTCGATGACTCAGCTTGATAAGCAATAACGCAAGCACACGGTCAAACATCTCCAGCGGCCACTAGCCATTGGCTAGTTACGTTATGTTATTGATTTATACCGCTACCAGCCCAGGGCCATCTCCAGGCGCTCTAGTGATGTTTGATTCTTGGCAAATAAGAACTGGTGTGCTGCGTATATATTTACAATTAAGGTGGCAAGTGACATTTTTATGTCTTGCAACTTGAAAATGTGCCCCCTGGCGCAAAAGATGCCACTTGAACCTACAACTAAATATAATTCAAACCTGATTCACAGTAGGCTTCTGCGATGTAGCTGGGGGCATCAGGCCTGTCCATTTGTTCACTGGCTGGAGGTAGGCAGGGCCCCATTTCAAAGTGGGCACCCTGCCTACTTGCTAAGAATGTGCATGCTCAGTACATGTGCACATTGTCTGACAATGTCATTCACGTTGGCACAGTGACGCGGGTAATACTACACCTGTTATTTAAGCATAAAGAGAACATTTCATTTGTTGGGCACACAATTACTCAGTCAATATTTTTCAGTTCTGATCATGGAATTAAACATATTCACTTCACTGTTCTGCAAGGATAAGGCCATTGCTCACATAGGTTATTGGCAAGAGTAAGCTAAACAAAACAAGTCGGGTGTGGTGCTGACTAGCTGATTGGTCAACAACATTATGACAATTCACCAATAACATAAATTAAGCAACATTACATTGTGTTTTTTTCTTCTGCAGCCCATGCTGAACAGCTAAGCAATCTAAACTGTGTCTGTCTATCAAGAAAAGTAATACCCAGTGAAGTAGTGATTTGCCCAGGATCACACAATGTGGCCAAGTGTGGAAGTCGGGATTTTAACTCAGGTTTCCTGGCTCCATATCTTGCAATTTAAACAGCCGACCAGATCTGATCTCCTTCTATCCAATATTTACTTTTAACACAAAAGGGAGTGGTTTCCGATGAGCTGTTCTTCAACACCTAAAACAGTGCACTGTGTTCAATTCATTTGACTTGCGCAGCAGCCCATTGCCCTCCAGCTAGGTTTCTGCTTTACAATGTCACACTTTATATATGTTAATGTTAATGTTAAAGGATATTTGTACCGTGCACTATCACCACCGGAGTGGTCCACTGGAGCTGTGGCGGCTCTGAAAAAGGGAGAGTGGGGGGGAGGGTGAGTTAGTCGGAATGAGCTGGAAAAGTGCAAGGGAGCAGTGATGTGCTGTTGGCAGCCTCAGCCCGGTGGGTCCGTTGGCTGGGCTTGAGGTGTTTTACGGTCGGTAGTCGTTGTGTGTTGTGCAAGTCTATGTGCGGTTTGTTTTGTTGTTGCAGTGTAGTGAAGTTTGTGCGGTTTGCTGCATTTAAGGCTTGTGGTTGTGTTTGGTTAGCGTTTGAGAGGTGTATGCAGAGGGATGAAATTGTTGGTGGATTGGTTAGTTGGCATAGCTGTGCTTGCAATTATGTCTGGGTGTTGTGCCTGCTATCATTCACTATTTCATCTAAGTGTGGCACTTGCTAAAATTCATAATCCTGTCTAGACGCAGAGGTCGAAGTGGGTGGGAGCGGTCGGGAGCGGTGCTCCCATACTTTTTATTTTTATGTTTCACTGTGCCTATACTTTTATTTTAAAAAGAAACCGTTCTGGAATGGTTTAGTTTTAAAATAAAAGTTTAGGAAGAAGTTGAAGCTTGCACTTCAGTGCACTAAACTGCACATTATCATAAATAGCAGGTGTGTTTGTTTGGGGGTTCATATTGTGGGTGGGAGGGGGCGCAAGAATGGGGTTTGTGGGGAGCGGGGCAGACCAGCAGGGAACATAGTTCCACTACTTCTTTTCGTACACTTTCGCGAATTCCATCTGAGTGTGGCACATGCTAATTTTCATAATCCTGTCTAGATGTGATGCAAGCATATATGCCAAATAAATGAATATACCAAATCACATATTAAATCAACCCGACAATATATATTACATACTGAAACATATTAGGCTAAATAAGCAATAGTCACTCTGAAATGGAACAAGAGCACACAAGAGATTACATATTTGCTCAAAATTGCAAATCAGTCCAGGAACCTGAATGAGTTAAAAAGGAGCTGTGTTTTTATGCCAGCTCTGTCTTGTAATGTGAAACATAAAGAATGGAAATGCTACTGATAGGTTACAATGAGTGGGATCCATTGTTTAGCCGTGAATAACAATTTCAGAAGTTGACAAACGTAGTCAAACAGAGCACGCATTCACACAAACACTAATAGAGGGGATACGTGTCTTTGTTAACAAAACAATGAGCGTGTATGCTTCCCGTTACCTGTGGGAATCTGCAAAGCCAGGCTGCCTCACTGCATTCAAGCTTTGCCAGCACCAGCTTTAATTGGACTGATTATCAGGCATGGCTTCCGGAGTTCCACACAGGACTAAGAGGTCAAAAGGATAGAGGGGCACGGGAAGCGTACTGAGCAGGGGCGCTGGAGTCCTCCTGCCATGTGCAGGCAGGCCATTGTGACTTTATTTTAGCTTGCAGAGCTGGCGTGGCCAACATAATGCGTTTAATATGTCCAACATGGGGATATGGGAGCCTCGTGCCCCTTTCAATTGAAAAGGTTGAAAGGCCTGGTGCCCTCTCTGCTGCTTACGTGTTAAAACCAGGAAGTGGCTGGCCAGAGTTTATTTTTATTGTATATATATTTGGCCACATTGTCCAAACTAGCAAAATGCTATTGCGTAAGAAGCTAGAGAGGAGGATTATTAGGTGTGTCAAAAGAAATGAACCTTTATGCATTTTTTTAAACAGATGTTGAGCTAGATAACTAACAGATGTCTCCTTCTGTGACTGCAGGTTCCAGGGATGTGAGGGCAGGAACTGGGCCTGGGGTAGACAGTGCACAGTGCTTCTAATGCCTTATAGCCTATTTGCCTTCATTCAGATGCCAGGCTTACAAATACATGTGTCCAATCCAATCTCATTTATCTTTTGGTTTCCAATAATACCGCCACTACTGACCTGGGTCTCTGGAATGCCAGATGCTTATACAACAAACCCCCTGCCGCCCTGTACATATTCCTAAAATTAAACTTTCACTTTATATGTATTACCAAAACTTGGATTTTACCCCACAACACAACTGTTGCTGCTTATTTAACTACATCCTTTTCTTCCTTTGCCCATGTCCCCCGAACCACCATTCGTGAGGGGTGGGGCACCGGCATACTCTATCGTTTGTGCTTCTCTTCCATTCCTCCTGCGGTTAATAGTCCATCTTATTCTTACTTTGAATTTATTTATAAAATCTTTACCACACCTCACGCCATTTCATTTATTATTGTGTATCGTCCTCCTGGGCCGGTTGGCTCTTTTTGCGACGATATCGACCATCCCCTGTCCCATATCCTGCATAGTCCCACTCCTCTTGTACTACTATTGGACTTTAACCGCCACCTCTCCTCTGCACACTCCACTACTCCCTTTCTCTCTATTCTTGACTCCCACTTTCTTTCACCTCTTGTGACCCCCCCACGCACACATCTGGTTCTTTTCTTGATTTAATTTTTCTCTCAACTTTCGCTGCTTCCCCAGAACTAGATCTACCGGTTTACTTATCAGATCACTATCTACTTATCAGTTCTGTCCTCTATTCCCCAGAACTCCCCTTTCTCCTCTCTTCCAAAAATGTCAGCGTGACCTACGCAGCTTTAATCCTAGATTTTCTAATGACACCTGTACTGCTATTATTCCTTCTCCCTCATTCTTCCCCGCCCTCAAAGCTGACGAGGCGGCATCTGCTATTTCCTCATTGCTCTCGCTTTGTCTTGATCAACTCTATCCTTCGTCTGCTTTCCATCCTACCCGGAAACCTTCTCAACCCTGGCTTTCCCCTCGCCTTTGTTCTATACAACGTCTTCTCTGCAGACTTGAAAGGTGAATCTTAATTCTAAATCTGCATCTGATCACTCTTCCTACTTCTCCTATCACACTATTTACAACAACGGTCTACTCTCTGCAAAGCTTGTCTACTTCTCTGATCTTCTTCACACCCAACCTACCCATCCTAGGCATCCTTTTCAAACTCTTGCATGACTACTCTCGCCTCCCATTCCTGATCATTCTCTTAACCCCACCTTATCTGCTTCTGATTTTGCTAATTTTTCTCTTCGAAAGTTCTCCCTCTCCGTCAAGATATCGAAGCCTCTCTTCCCCTAGGCACATCACCTCTTTCTCCTTCTATCCCTTCTGCTTTCATTCCTCACTTTGTTCATGTTTCCAATACTGATATTCTTCTTCTGCTTGCCAAAGCCCACCCTACTGCCACCCCCACCAATCCAATTCCTTCTGCTCTTATACCCAATGTATATCCTCTTCTTATACCTTATCTTGTCTCTTTAACACTTGCCTCTCTGCCTCTGTTTTCCTGTTCCCTTTAAACATGCAACTATTATTCCTATCTTTAAAAAAACCTACAGCTAATCCTTTGATTGTCTCCAATTTCTGTCCTATCTCTCTCCTACCCTATCTTTCTAAAGAGTGTTTTGTGTAATCTCAGATCTTATCTTTTGTCACTGATCTTTCTCTTCTCCCTCGATTTCAGTCTGGCTTTCATCCCCTCCACTTTTCTGAAACTGCCTTGATTTCTGTACTCAACTCTCTTCTCTCAGCCCGTTACTCCAAACACTCTTCCTTTCTCATTCCTCTAGACTTACCTGCTGCATTTGACCCTGTGGATCACTCTTTGCTCCTGGTGTCACTTTCTTCTTTTGGTTTTAAGGGTTCTGTTCTATCCTGGTTTAGCTCCTATCTGTCCAATTGAACTTTCTCTGTCTCATGGGTAGGCAATACCTCTACGTATTTCCCCCGTGACCGAGGGGTACTCCAAGGGTCAGTCCTATGCCCCTTCCTCTTTTCATTGTACACCTCACAACTTGCTGCCATTATCTCTTCTTTTGGTCTTTGACATCACTTCTATGCGTATGATGCTCAACTTGTTCTATCCTTTTATTCCTTCACTCCTGATATTCACCATACCCTCACAGCCCGTCTTATTGCTATTAAATCTTGATGGCATCTCACTTTCTCACCCTTAATGCAGGCAAGACAGTGGTTCTGTTCTTCGCTGCTAGCACTCTTCCTCCTCATCCTCCACCCCCGTTTATATCTTTCCCTCCCTCTAATCTCTTAATCTGTACTACATCTCATAACCTTGGTCTCCACTTTGAATCAAATCTTTCCCTTTCTCATCATAGTTCTCTCACCTTTTGTTCCTGTCATTTCCATCTTCACAATATCCGTAAAGCTCGCCCCTTCCTCATCTTCCAAGCATCTAACGACCTAAATGTCCTCGCTGATCTTCTCCCGACTCTTCTACTGTTCTACTACTCTGTTTGGTCTTCCAAGCTCTCGTCTTGCCGCTCTAAGATCAGTCTTTAATTCTTCCATTCCTGTACTCTGTCTTCTTCCCTATCGAGATTCTATTTCCTCCTCTCTCGCTACACTTGGTTGGCTACCTTTTCACTCTCAAATTAAATTTCACTTTCTTTGCCTCGTCTTCAAATCCCTCTATGGACTTACTCCTTGCTATCTTGCTGTGCTTTTATCCTTCTATACGCCATCTTGATCTCTCCGGTCTTCCTCTCTCTCTAGACTTGTGGTTCCTCGTCCTCCGTGTGCCCAGTCTCGTTTCCGATCCTTTCAGCTTCTTGCTCCTCTCAACTGGAAAGCTCTCCCACTTTTTCTTTGTTCTATCAGTGTTTACTCTCTTTTCCGTGCTTCCTTGAAAACCTACCTTCTTCAACATCCCAGAATGATTGCTATCTGGATGTGATTGTTCAATTGCTTAACCATTTTGTATTGTACCGTATCCTGTTTTAAAATGTTCCGCGCTTTGGCTTAAGGCGCTTTACAAAACACAAATAAAATAGAAATTCAAACAGTGGAAACATGGCACAGCCTATTCACTATGGAGGTCTTGAGGCACTGAGAGTAAGTAAGTATGCAGAACTTTGGATCTTTACAAAATCAGGACAAGACCAGAAACCTCTCCAGTCCAGCAACCTCCTCCCGTGTCCAAGTACCTGGCCAATCACTTGCCTCCATCCTTTCAACAGTACTCTGTTCTATAGAGATTACTTTAAAAGTACACACATCATAATAAACCACTCTGACAAATATATTAAGTACAAGTGTAGCACTTTTTTCTCACATCTTGAGAATGGAAGACTATAAATACCAGAAATCAATTCAGTTTTTTTAATGTGTTTTCAAGACCGACACCCAAACCAAAAGGTGTAAGAAGATAGCCTGGTTTATTTGTCATGATTCGATAAAGCTATTGTTCATAAATTATTTTAGGAAAATGCGACAATCTACCGAAGAAAAAAATGGGTGCATCAAATGGGAACACATGAAAGAGAGATAGTTTAACACTTTTGTGTATGTTGTAGTAAAATTATCTTGGAAGGATACATAGATTTGGGCAGATGGCTAGTGTTTTCGGTGTACTTTATGAAAAAAATGCCTCTTTTGCAGTTCTTATCACCAAAATGAGAAGAACGCTTTACCAAAACATTGGTTACTCATTTCAGCCATCACTTTAAATAGCTTTCACTTGAAGTGCTCAACCATAAGAAAAAGCGTGCTAAAAAGTAACGTATATGTGAGGTTCCTCGGGGACCAGCAATGCAGCTTCTGCTGGGCTCCTGTGGTGGGGTGCTCAATGTTGGCCCTGTGTAGCATCTTAACCTGGCGGTTGCCTAGAGGGTGCTTTTGCGCAGGGCTATCTTAAGCACTTTTGGGGCACAGACCTCTTTGGGGACCCTCTCCACAGAACCAAATGAATGAAGGGATCCAGAATATCTGGTTGTGCCCCCTCCTCACAATCACAATCCATAGCTTGTTATGCTGCCTCACAGCTATGATAATAAGCACGGGTACTCCCTTCCAGTCCCCCTGCCCTCGTCATTCTTGCTGTAATCAGAATGATAAACAAGTAGCATTTCAAGGGCAAGATTCGCAGTCCACGACAAGGGTCCCTGTGTTCTAGCATAGGCACAGAACATGTCATCAATAGCAGTCACAAGGAAGAAACACGGGCCATAGTGTAAATGCAGGACACAGACTGCATGAAAAAGGTGCACATTTTCTACAACAGACAGGCGACTCATATTAGCGCCCTCATTGAATGCAAAAGTGTTCAAGCATGTACACAGGAGACCATTTGGAAGCAAGGAGAAAGCTACACATACCGTAGCATATTTTTTATTTTATTTATTTACATTTTTAAAGCGCTCACACAGCCCGGGGGCATCAAGGCACTGTTACAGGAGTATGTCTTAGTTGTGTGTTTATAATGTGCTTAATACCCATAGGTTTCTAAGCACAGATCCGGGGATCGAACCTGTGTTGTTTCATGTCATCTTGCTTCCAAGGTGAGAATGTTGCCGCTGAGCTATCCTCTTGGTAGAATAGATAGTGAATGAAGATTAAAAGCTACCAGAAAAGTGTCTGTATACAGATGGACTGAGATTAGAAGAGGGACATGGTTTACAAGTAGTGTTTCCATTATAGAGCAAAGGGACAAGTGGCTGTGGTCTGGAATATAGCAACGCTCACTATTATAGAGGAAGCAAAACTATAGCAAGTGAATCCGCGAGTGAGGCTTTCCTGAAGATCATATCCTGAGAACGTACTCGCTTGGAAAGGCATCCATTTTAAAAGATCAAGGGACTGGCAATTTGGAAAAGAACAAGACTGAACGAGATGCCGAGGATCACACATTGATAAAGAAGTGATGCTGGGATTTGCACCCACTCTGCATTTTCTGTACTTTACGGCTTTCTTTTCCATTTCTTACCATGACCTAAAATAATCCCATTTAATAGAACTTATTTGGAAAGTACACAAATAACATAACCAAACATAACAATTTGGAAAAACAAAAAGCAATAGAAGCGTATTATACAGAAGTGGAATTATTCTAGCTTCATTGTCTCCAACATCAAGGGTTGTGTATGACGATCAGCATGCTAATTGATGTGATTATAAATTATTTTATCTGGGTTTCCCTTTTGTATTTTAAAGCTTTAAATATGCCCAAAACACAGGCATGCAAAATTGTTATTTATAAATGTGCAGAGAAAAATAAATCTAAATTGTACAAAAAAGACAACCCGTTTTTTTTGTCAAATGATCAGACTGTAAAATATGCTTGCCAGAGGCCTGCAATATCTGGTCCGCTTTCTTCTTTCTAGAACCCCTTTCATTCCAATGGCCTATATTAAATAAAAGATCAAGTCTAAACAATGCCACCAGAAAGTGAGATGGCAAACCATGGGAAAGGCTGAGTCGGCCGCTTGCTGGAATTTGGAATTCTAATGTTGCATGCGAACAGAGATCTCTGCAATGAGTGCGTAACACACTGAGCTATTATCTGAACCAGCACTCATATTTATCAATATACATTTCAACTTGTGCAAACTATCTATACCACAGTGAACACAGAAAGCATTACAGGATAAATTGATCAGAGCAGCATGTACAACAGACAGGCAATAGATTGAGAGCATCAGCAGCATGCCATAGAATACCCTGATGTATGCCATTTAAGTTTGGTAAACGATGGGAACTGACAAGCTCCGACTACCTCTTGGTGGCCCCCTCCAAGCGGTACAACCGCCGCCACTCCAGCCTCCCGGGCCGCAATGGAAATGGATGAGGCACTGTATGGAGCCCCGCCTTCTAGCTCCATGGCAGCCATCTTAGGTAAGTATGAAATGTGTTCAGGGCTCAGAGAACCCTTCTCCACCTAAACTGCAGCGCCAAAAGATTAATAATACTCCACACACGATTGTGAGAATTAATAATGTATTGAATGTGCCCTTTCTAAGACACGTGTTTCGGCGACAGACTCGCCTTTTTCAATCAGGGCTAATAAATGTAGATATTAGTCAAATTTGCAATTTGTTGGTTGCCCTGTTCGTCAGCAACCCCATGAACAGGGCAACCAACAAATTGCAAATTTGACTAATATCGATAACTTGACTCTCAGGCATTACCACCCTAACTGGCCCACCCGATCGGGAGTTATTGCAATAGTAAACACCTGGCTTTTTCTTTAAGTGTCTCACTATGTAGACGTTGAGTGTCTGTACAATGAGTTTACCCTGCCTCCGTACAATATCAATCCACCTAGAGACCTTATAGAATAGTTAGCACTTCTCTTTTGCTATAAAGTTTTTTAGTAATTAATATTGCATCTGTGCTGTGTTGTAATTTGAACCCGCTCGTCTCCATTCTGCGCGAATGCCTGAACATTCAGCCTTGCTACCAAAATGTGAAGGATGTCTTCTTGCAAACCATTTGTTAGACTTCGGTTATACGTTTTGAATGATGCATCTAGGCTATTATGGGAGGCCATGTTCGTATCTCACACAAACTCATAGTTTCACAGCTAACACAAAGGTATGCAGACCTGTGACCTGAATAGTATCTCTGCAGCTTGACGGTTTTGTGTAAACATGATGGTGAACTCTGCAAAATGTTTTAATGGGATGCTAATTCGAGGGGTCTTGTGTTAAGGGGCGTGGCCTAACGAGGTGGCTGGGGCTGGTGAAAACAGGGGAGCTGCAGCACACTGGCATTACTACCTTTGACTGGGGCTAGCGGGGGTGGGCACCGGCAGGGCCCTGGCTCGGGATCCCTTTCTAGAAACTGCCAGGGCTTGGCCCCGGCTAGCTCCGGCCCACTTAAAGCCCTGGCTATGCCGTCCAAAGCGCAAGCATACAACATCTACCTAATGAATACCTACGCAACCATAGACTAGGCTTCTTACGACAGCCTTTACACACTCTGGCCCTCATTACGAGTTCAGCGGTAACCATGCCGCTATTGGCGGCATGGCTGCCGCCGAAATCGTGTCGGGGTCCGGGTCCTCGGAATGAGGACTTACCGGGCCATTCCGAGTTCGGAAGGCCCGGTAATTCCTCCCTCCAAGGACCCGGACACGGTCCTTCCCCATTCCCATTTCAGCCCCCGTAGGGCTGATGGCTGAATGGGAATGGGAGAGGGAGCAAACAACGGGCCATTACGAGAAAACCTGGGAAAACCAGGCGTGCTTACCGGGTCCCACGAGGGGAACTCGTAATGCGGCGGTACGGGGTGAACGGTGCCGGCACCTTTTACAGCGCCGTCCACTCCGTACCGCCAGGGTCGTACAAATTGCTCTGCTGTCTTTGACATGAACCAGTAGGATCTCTGCACACAGAGAGAACTCTGCTACCTAACTCTGACCTGATTACTTGAGCTGGGGCACAGGACTGCGATCTGTAAGAGCTTGCCACCTGATGACTGGCAGTGCCATCTGAGGTTAGAGTCTAAGGATGGGCCTGCCGCCTAGGGCAAGGGTATGTCAGCTTTATGAAGCCCAGGTATATATACCTCTGCGGTCCGAGGTCCGCATTTGCAAGCTGTGGAGTAGAAGGGTGCCAGTCTGACATGGATTCCTATGCCTAGCTAGCTGGTGCGGATGCATGGCCTGTGGTGCACTTTCCTTCCTTATCTGCAGCAGCACGAGCTCTGTGGTGCCAATGCCACCCATTACCCCGTCCCCAGCCTTTTCTTCTACTGGAGACCCCCAGCATGAGCGACCCGCCGACACCGTGACCCGGAATCATGTTCTCTGCGCTCTACCCCACTTGCACCCTTTAGCGGATTCCTGCCGGTTGTGGAATGGCACTGTGCTGGCAAGGCCTCTTCGCGGCATACCACCTGCCAAGGCTCTGCTGCCAAGGGAATGCAAAGCATGCATGCCCGAGGCCCTGCCCGTGTCTTGCGGGATCCGCGAATAGATAATCCCGCGGCTCCTGCATGAGGTTACTCCCTCTGTGAGCACATTGGAAAGGCCTCTAAGAGTACAGAGGCGGAGTCTCCATTTTAACTTTAGCCGGAAGTGGGGTTTATAGGCGTTAAAGAGATTACCCGTCGCTGGATTGCAGGACCCGGTGTGGCTGAGAGTGACAGGCAGAGTGTCAGATGGCACAGGATTCTCCCGGCGTGTGACGTGGCATCTTGACGACGTGCCGCAGGCATGGACTTCTTTCATAGGACAGGCCGCAAAGCGAGACGCGTGCCACTGAGCTGGAGGCCCCCAGCACGTGCATCGTGGGAGGAGTCGTAAGTGTTGGTGGAGGCGAAGTGTCTACGCATGCATTGTGTGTACAATTACATTTGTTTGCCCAGGGGCCAGATTACAGAAACTTTGCCCCAGTGCAAGTGCAAAGTTTGCACGGTATTAGCGCTAGGGCAAAGTTTGCCCTATTTTTAAAAACACTGGGACACATTAAAAAACCATAAGTGCAGAATTGCCCTAGTGCAAAAAAAAAAATGCATTTTCACTAAATGTTTGCACCAGGGCAAAATGTGCCCCATTGCTAATACGGAATGGTATTAGCACTAGGGCAAACTTTGCCCTGATGCACAAATGCATTAAAAATGTATCTTTTTAGGACTAGGGCAATTTTAGCTCAGGTGCTTTTAATATGACAAACTGCACCTTTTGAGGTGCAATGTTTTTTTAATGTGTCCCAGTGTTTTAAAAAATAAAGCAAACTTTGCCCTGGTGCTAATACCATGCAAATTGTGCACTTCCACCAGTGCAAAGTTTTTCTAATCTGGCCCCTGGTGCTAAATTGGCTAATCCGATATGATAGGTTATTTATAACGCGCTTAATACCCAGAGGTTTCTAAGCACGGACCTGGGGTTCGAACCTGTGGTACTTTGTGACGTCTTGCTTCCAAGACGAGCATGTTGCCCCTGAGCTATCCTACTGAGACAAGATATGGGCAAGGCTGGCGTCGCAACCTATGCCTGTCTACAAGCTGAGATGAAGGCGACACAGGGGAGACAGGGAATCTACGTTGAACACTTTATCAGACATGTCCCAAATAGAGGTAGATCTATAATGCTGAGAATCCAGACTCAAAGATTGTTAAAGAAAATTGGGGCTTAAGATAGAATTGAGCGGTGACACAATTGTGAAACCGCAAATGATGGAGCGATACGAACCGGTTAGCGTTCCAAGGGTTGATAAGGAATGGAAGGAGGGAGCAACAATTGTAGATTAATAGGACATTTTCCGTAAAGGCATCTATGTACAAGAGAATTACCTTCCAGATACTTTGTGCGCCGGCACCACCGCTGGCTTTTTGGAAAGTTCTCATGTAATGAGAGTTCTACTGCACAAACGGGTTGGTGCGCATAGTTCTTTTTGAGCAGGAATGTGTGTAATGGTCCGGGTCTGCTCTTGGCAAATCGAGCATTACAACAGCTTTAACACAAAAGTTGAACTTCAATGCTGATACTATGAAAATCGTGACTACAGCAAAACACAAGGTTTTGAATTCATCTCAACCTCTGGCATTGCTATGGGCCGTCAAGCCATTACAGAATAGGAAAGACCATATGCAAATCAGACTTGGTCCCACTCCACAAGGGGCATTCCAGCCCGAAATGCTAAGCCACATTCCTTCTGCACGAGACCACAAGCTTGAAAAGAGTACCAATCTCTACCAGGCCCTACCTGATCGACAGGGCAGGTGAAGGGACAACTTGCCGTAAAAGAATGTTCATCCTATAAGTCGAATGATTGTTCTCAAAGTGGACCGCGAGTGGAAGATCAAACCACAAATAGGGACCCTGCATTGCAAATTTGCATCCTCCCCTGGGCATGCAATAGGATGGCAAGAGTTTCAGGGTCCTGTTCTTCTTAATGCAGGAAACAAGATGGCCGCTGTCGATCTACTTTGTCGCTGAGATATCTTGATGCCTTGAAGTGAACATATGGATTTTGGATAGAATACGTAGAAATGTATCCATGACTGCCCAGAGTAACAATATAGGCTCCTCACACAGTGAAGAGTTGTTGCTTTTGCTGAGTTGTGAAATCGCTGCAGTAGAGTCCACTGGCATTTGGAGACCCTCCATATGAAGAAATCGCAAAGTGAATAAGTTTGCTGGTATTTGTGGTAACTATCGCCATGCCTTGATCAGCGGAACCAGCATCACACCTTGACACATGAACTGTAGTGCAGTACAACCCAAAGAGATTTGACTGCAGAAAAATGCATTAAGGTATGTTGTAGCAGTGGTACTGAGCGCCTTTCTAAGCTGTTAGGGAGAATTCTCTGTTAAGGCTAATTTCTCAAACCTAGTGAGTCCCCCAGCAGCTTTGCTGGATTTTTGGGTTTTATTTCTTTCTCCGGCTAAGAGTGAGACTCTTTTTCTCCCACTCTTAGACATGATTTGAGGTATCCTTTGACTGTGTAATGTGTTTTATGGGCTATGGGGTATTTTACTCCATAGGGCTTCATGTGTTTTTGGTATGTGTGTTACACAGCACCCTCCGTGCCGTAAGACAGGGGTGTCATAGTGACCCCCAAACATAGACTCGTTACCCTGAGACTGACTACTGTCTCCTAGGGCACACCATTGGCTTTACTAGTCCTGAATTGTGAACAGAACTAGTACAAACCATCATATTGTGGGCATACTGGTAGGGGCAATTCGATTGCCCCTAGGTCTGTTGTTCGAGGGGCACTGTTCAGTCCCCCCTGAGCGAGTTTTGGCTGGTGGCAGTGGATGCTACTTTTTATATTCGACCGCGAATATATTCCTATGGGATTTTCCCATTGTTCGAGGCTAATACTTTTTAACATAGCCTCAAACATACCACCGGTTTATTTATTTAATATTAATTCACCGGTTGGTATTTTTTGCCAGAACTCGGTTCCAAAATGGCGTTTGTGTTCGCTTCTGTTCTGTGACTCCAACCCGAAGTTGAGCCCTTTGTTCCACTTTTGGCAGGCTTCTGCACGGAAGCCCTCCAAAGTGGTGCCACTCTGTCTGGGTACCACAGGGGGTGTGGGAGGGGGTTTAGGCACCCTGGACTGAGTTGCCTCGGCAACTCAAGTCGTACTCTTGTGTGATTGGCCCAGTGGTGAGCCGCTCGGCTCACCACTTAGCATGTTTGAGTGCCAGCTAGGACTGATGAATGGGGGTTTCTGCATAAAAGCAGGACTTTGGGGACTGGGACTTCAGACGTTGCCACAGGACCAAAGAATCCGAAGAGGGAGAAGCTGAGCCAACCTGCAACGACGACACCACAGGTGGAGCCCTGCTGAACCGACTCACCACTTCTTCCAACGACAGAGGAGATCTTCATCCCGAAGAGTCTTCTTCCTTTGATTGGTGGGGATAACCAGTTTGCCCGCCTTTTCGCCTTCCCGGATCATCTCGTAGCCGCCTTGCCTGTGCCAAGCACCCCGGCAAACGGGATACCACGTTTTACCACTACCGCGAATAAAAGGGTAGTACCTTTTAACCCAGAGAACTCCGTGGCTGGTTTCTTCCCTGGCAGTGCAACGACCTTCAGCTTTCCTCCACGTCGAGATCTTTGCTTCCTCTGGACGACGCCGTGACTTGCACCCACTGCCAGGAACTACTGCCCCCTCTGGAGGATCCTCTCCACTTTCAAGGTACTGTGTCCGCCTGGCCTCCCTCACAACGGTCTGTGTGGGGTGTCTCGTAAATCCTCAATTTACCACTTGGGTTGGCCCTAGGCTGGCTAACTGAACTTTTCTGAGCTGAACTGATTTCTTTTTAAACTCTCTGCAAGACTTTCCAAGCCTTTTAAACTGTGTGATCTGTGGTGTATTGGTGTTCTACTCTCTCCAAGAGGAAGCCTGGCCTCTGAACTTTTTGCTCACAAGTAGACTTTGACTTTCCTGCCTTGCTGAGTGCTTCTAAAGTATTGTGTTGTGTGCTGTTCCTAATTTCTGCCTTTTCCCTCCCTTTTTCTTAATTTATTGGAGTGCCATCTTTAGTTAAGCGCTCACCTCTTTCTGGAAATAAGTGGTGTTAACTAAGATTTGTCTAATAAGGAATAAGAGGTGTATATATATTAATAGTGACTGTGTTTTTAAACTTGCTTACAATAATAGTGCTAGAGTGTCTCTAAGTGTGTCTTTAAATAAATAATTATATACTTGATACCAAAGCTCTGGTCAGTGTTTGCTTGTGCTACTGTATTTTGGTACCTATCTTGTATACTCTATGTACTGTCTAACTCTTCTTGAGAGAAGTCTGGCTGCTCAGCCACAGCTACCAGGTAAATCCGGGTGGTACAGACTGCTACCAATTGGGTTTACTGCCAACACCTGTAGTCTTAAGCCTTTTGCAGTGGCCCCTAAGGGAACTGCACAGGTTTCTGCCTAACACTGGTGTACAGCGGTGGGATTTATATTGAGTATACATTTTAGTCTACTTACCTTAGTTCAACTAACCACAAAGCTTAGCTTAAAAAGTTATTTTCTAAACCTGTCAACTATGGAAAGTTATTGTCAAGAGTCCCTTGCTACAAAAACTGCTGATTGTTTAAGAGTTCTCTATAAGCATAAGAATCTCCTGACTAAAGGTAAGAAAATGGAGCTAATAGAAAGGTTGTTAGCAAACCAAAGTCTGGATGGTGGTTCAGAGGAACCTACCACTCCAGCAAATGTAGATAACAGCAATGATATTGATATTGAACCTAATATTGATAACCTTGAGTCAGAAGCAGAAGAGGAGGATGAAGATGATGTAGTTGTCTCCCCTAGGCCTCTACCTGCTCGGCCAGCTGTACCTACTGGACCTTTACCAGGTCCCACACTTAATCCTCAATATCTGGAACTAGAAAAAATGAAGCTTGAATTAGAATTCAAAAGTATTAGTGCTCAAACCGAACAACGGCACCAAGAACTAAGGCTCAGAGAAATGGAGCTCAACCATGAGCTAGAAATGAAAAAATTGTCTGTGGAAAATGCTTCTCTCTCCGAATCCTCTGGAGTTCCGGTCCCAAAAGACCCCGGATGCCTAAGGAGTTGGTGGGTATGTATGAGCCTAAGTTGGATGTGCTGGATTGGTTGAGTCTGTTTGAGTATCATCATGGGCTCCAGGACATCACAGGTAATGCTTCACTTACCTGGTTGTTCTCTAGGCTCCCCCCTGTTGCAACTGATGCGGTAATGGAGTTGGGGGGAGGAGGATAGGAAGAATTATGACTGTGTGAAGCTAGCTTTGATAGCTAGATTTGGGAAGACCCCTTCCCAGTACCTTAAGAGGTTTAGGACCCTCAAAAAGCATGATGGTACCCCTTGGGCTACCTGGGTGAGTGAAAGTTTGAAGAACTTAGAGGGATGGATTAAGAGTTACAAGGTGAACACTTATGAGGGAATGAAGAATCTTGTGATGTTGGAGTAAATTTATGATGCCTGCTCTCCTGAGTTCAGACAGCTCTTGGCTGATTCAAAGGAATTAGATTCCATAAAACTAGCTAAGGCTGCTGACTTGTGGGTTGCCGACCGGGCTACTCACAAGGTCTCTGGGGTAACTCAGAAAAAGGATGAGGGGAAACAGCCAAAAAAGGACTCCAAAGAGAATTCTAATAATTCCAATCCCAAAGAGGGCCCCAAACAAAACAATAAGGGTAAGCCACAAGGGAAACCGAATCAGAGTAGTGTACCTTCTGGTGGTAAACCAGAAGGAGGTCAGAGTAAGCCACCATTCCAGAAAGCATTTGGTAAATGTTATGTTTGTAGCTCGTCTGACCATGTGAAAGGAGATCCCAGATGTAAGGGTAAACCTTCAGGGGTCTAGCTTGTCTCCTTAGCCTTCACTCCAGAGGAGGAAGAACAAATGGCAAGTGGAAACTTTCTACTACTGGCTGATGAACCCATTGGAGTCTCAGCCAGTGTTTCTTTAGTGTCTCTGGGTCTGTGGGAACAACAGAATTTAGAAGTCTATAACTCTATCCCAGATAATACTAAAGAGTATTATAAGGACAGTGTCCAGGTGAATGGTCAGGAGACTCCTGCCATTAGGGACACTGGGGCCAGCATAACTGTGGTGGATAAATCTTTTTTCCAGGCAGAGGATGTTGCTAAGGCACCCAAACGCCTCACCAAGTTAACTGGAGGGCCTGTGCAGATGCTTCTCCAATTACCAGTTCTCATCCAGTGTAATGACATGACTGTGAAGATACCTGTCAGCATACAAAGTGAGGTACCAGGAAGGGTTCTGTTGGGTAATGACCTGAAGACTCTTGGAGTTGTGTCATATGCCCCCAGACCTCCTAGTAAAAGGTTACAGGAGCTCACCAGACCTGCAAGGGAGAGAACCATGAGAGGTACTCCCAAGGAGATGATGAAGAAGGATATCACTCCCACTCCACTAGAGTTACAACTTGTTATATCTGAACAACAAGAAGCAAAGGGGAAACCCAAGACCTCTAGGAAACAGCCAGCAGCAAGCACTCCAGTGCTTCCAACAAGGACTTCCCCTAGGTTGTCCAAAGTTACACCTGTAACTCCACCTCCAGCTGAGGCTGAGAGGGAGGTACAACCCTGTGTGGTTGAGCTAGACTCTGAAGAGGAGCTAGTGGAAGGTCAAGAACTCATTGGAGATCTGGGTCCTGTTGACCATCCTGAGCTGCAGGCTTTACTGGCAGAAGGTGGACCCAACAGGGCACACTTCAGTAAGGGACAGAGAGAATGTCCAACTCTGGAAGGTCTTCACCAACAGGCAGCTTCTCAGGCTGATGGGCAAGAGCCTGGGAAGTATAGGTTGCACTGGGAAGATGGCCTCTTCTACAGTGAACCGACTGAGTCTGCACCTGGAGACTACAAGCGGCTTGTAGTACCTCAAGAAAACAGACAGCAGTTCTTGCAACTGGCCCATGAGATTCCTTTGGCTGGTCACTTGATTTTCAAGAAGACCAAGGAACGGCTCTCACTCTACTTTTATTGGCCAAAGATGGGGGCTGAGGTTGTTAATTTTTGCAAGAGCTGCCACACCGGCCAAACCTCTGGTAAGGTTGGTTCCAAGAATGTGGCACCTTTAGTGCCTCTCCCAGTTGTGGGAGTCCCATTTGAGAGGGTAGGGATTGACATTGTTGGTCCCCTTAATCCCCCAACCTCCTCAGACAACAGGTTTATCCTTGTTGTAGTAGACCCTGCTACTAGGTACCCCGAGGCAATTCCTATGAGGACTGTTACAGCTCAGGCTGTGGCTAAGGCCCTCCTTGGTATTTTTACCAGGGTTGGGTTTCCTAAGGAAGTAATCTCTGACAGGGGGTCAAATTTTATGTCCCACTACATGAAAGCCATGTGGAAAACCTGTGGAGTTACTTACAAGTTCTCTACCGCCTACCACCCTCAGACAAACGGGTTGGTAGAAATGTTCAACAGAACCATGAAGAGCATGATAGGTGCTTTAGAAGATCCCCTTAAAAGAAAGTGGGACTTCCTATTGCCATGCCTTCTCTTCGCTTATAGAGAAGTCCCTCAGGAGGGAGTAGGTTATTCTCCCTTTGAACTTCTTTATGGCCATCCAGTCAGAGGTCCATTGGCCCTGATTAAGGAGGGGTTGGAGAGTGCTTCTTCCCCCAAGCCAGTCAGAGTGACTGACTATGTGATAGGTCTCCGGGGGAGAATGTCACACATGATGGCAGAAGCTAGTGATAACCTGAAAGCTGGGCAAGCTTTGGTCAAGCACTGGCATGACCAAAAGGCTAACATGGTTGAGTCACACAAGACCACCTAGTTCTAGTTATGATCCCAACAAGGCAGAGGGCCTTGCAAGATAAACGGATGGGACCCTTCAAGGTTGTGGGTAAACCTGGAGAGGTGAACTATCTGGTGGACTTGGGCAATCCCAAGGAGGCTCCCAGAGTCTTCCACATCAACAGACTAAAGGCGTATGTCTCCAGGCCTGAAGTAGGAGCCTTGCTTCTAGCTTCAACAGAAGAGGAAGAAGAGAGTGAAGCTCTCCCTGATCTCCTCAGAGGCTTACCCTTGGATGAAAAGATTTAAGGAGTGAATCTCTCTTCAAATCTGACACCTGAGCAACAAGAAGAGTGCATATCTATGTTAAATCAGTTTGGCTCTCTGTTCTCACTTTCACCAGGCTTGACCCCTTGGGGACAGCATGATATACTCACTGGTGACTGTCTGCCAGTCAAAATCAGAGGATACGGAATGTCAGAGAATGTAAGAACCCACATCAAAGGGGAGGTCAAGAAGATGCTTGATCTCGGGGTAATCGAGCCCTCTACTAGTCCACGGTCTAGCCCGGTGGTGTTAGTACCAAAGGCAGGATCCAAAGAATTTAGATTATGTGAGGATTATAGAGCTCTTAATGCAGTCACTAAGACTGATGCCCACCCTTTGCCAAGGACAGATGAGTTGGTGGATAGACTTGGTTCAGCCAAGTTACTCAGCACATTTGACTTGACGTCAGGCTATTGGCAAAAAGCTCTGACAGACCATGCCAAGGAGAAGACTGCATTTTCTACCCCAGTTGGCCTATACCAATTCAAGGTTATGCCTTTTGGACTGAAGAATGCACCTGCTACATTCCAAAGGATGGTAAATCAAGTTCTGGCTTGGATGGAGGACTTCTGCTTGGCATACTTGGATGACTTTGCAGTATTCAGCCAATCCTGGGAAGAGCATGTTAACCACCTAGGACATGTTTTGCAGGCTCTTGGACAGGCCAATCTGACCATAAAGGCAAGTAAATGCCAGATTGGTCAGAGTAAGGTGGTCTACCTTGGGCATGAGGTAGGAGGTGGAGAAATAAGGCCTTTGCTCAGCAAGATTGAAGCTGTGCAAAATTGGACAACACCTACTACTCAAACCCAGGTGAGAGCCTTCCTAGGCCTCACAGGGTATTACAGGAATTTCATAGAGAACTATGGGACCATAGCGTCTCCACTGAATGTAATCTCCTCTCCAAAATTCCCTAAGAAGGTCAAATGAGATGAGGAGTGCAATCAGGCTTTTGAAAACCTGAAGAAAGCTCTGTGCCAAGCACCAGTATTCAGAGCTCCTGACTATCACCAAACTTTCATTGTGCAGACAGATGCTTCTAATGTAGGTATAGGTGCAGTCCTTAGCCAACTGGATGAGAAAGGTAGGGAGCACCCCATTTGCTTCATCAGCCGAAAGCTGAAGGATCCTGAGACAAGGTGGGCAACAATTGAAAGAGAATGTTTTGCTGTTGTGTGGGCACTGAAGAAGTTTAGGCCATACATGTATGGTTCTACTTTTGTCATTCAGACTGGCCACCAACCCTTGAGATGGTTGATGCAAATGAAGGGGGAAAACCCAAAACTACTGAGATGGTCAATCTGCCTGCAAGGGTTTGATTTCACCATTGAGCACAGGTCAGGGTGTCACCACCAAAATGCTGATGGTCTCTCTAGGATGTATGTCATCGACTAGAGGTATGAGATTCATCCAGGAGTGGATTAAATCCTCCTGTCCCTTAGTCTGGTGGGGGGGGGGGTGAGTGTTAGGGAGAATTCTCTGTTAAGGCTAATTTCCCAAACCTAGTGAGTCCCCCAGCAGATTTGCTGGATTTTTGGGGTTCATTTTTTCTCCTGCTAAGATTGAGACTCTTTTTCTCCCACTCTTAGACATGATTTGAGATATCCTTTGACTGTGCAATGTGTTTTATGGGCTATGGGGTCTTTTACTCCATAGGGCTTCATGTGTTTTTGGTATGTGTGTTACACAACACCCTCCGTGCCGTAACACAGGGGTGTCATAGTGACCCCCAAACATAGAGTCTGTACCCTGGGACTGACTACTGTCCCCCATGGCATGTAAAGTCACCATTGGCTTTACTAGTCCTGAATTGTGAACAGAACCAGTACAAACCATCATATTGTGGGCGTACTGGTAGGGGAAATTCGTTTGCCCCTGGGTCTGTTGTTCGAGGGGGCACTGTCCAGTCCACCCTGAGCAAGTTTTGGCTGATGGCAGTGGATACTGCTTTTTATATTCGACCGCAAATATATTCCTATGGGATTTTCCCATTGTTCGAGGCTAATACTTTTTAACATAGCCTCAAACATACTGCTGGTTTATTTATTTAATATTAATTCACTGGTTGGTATTTTTTGCCAGAGCTCGGTTCCAAAATGGCATTTTTTGTTCGCTTCTGTGACTCCAACCCGAAGTTGAGCCCTTTGTTCCACTTTTGGCGGGCTTCTGCACGGAAGTGGTGCCACTGTCTGGGTACCACAGGGGATGTGGGAGGGGGTTTAGGCACCCTGGACTGAGTTTCCTCGGCAACTTAAGTCGCACTCTTGTGTGATTGGCCCAGTGGTGAGCCGCCCGGCTCACCGCTTAGCATGTTTGAGTGACAGCTAGGACTGGTGAATGGGGGTTTCTGCATAAAAGCAGGGCTTTGGGGACTGGGACTTCAGACGTCGCCACAGGACCAAAGAATCCAAAGAGGGAGAAGCTGAGCTGACCTGCAACGACGACACCACTGGTGGAGCCCTGCTGAACCGACTCACCACTTCTTCCAACGACAGAGGAGATCTTCATCCCGAAGATTCTTCTTCCTTTGACTGGTGGGGATAACCAGTTTGCCCACCTTTTCGCCTTCCCGGATCATCTCGTGGCCGCCTTGCCTGTGCAAAGCACCCCGGCAACCGGGATACCACGTTTTACCACTATCGTGAATAAAAGGGTAGTACCTTTTAAACCAGAGAACTCCGCGGCTGGTTTCTTCCCTGGCAGTGCAACGACCTTCAGCTTTCCTCCACGTCGAGATGTTCTCTTCCTCTGGACGACGCTGCGACTTGCACCAACTACCAGGAACAGCTGCCCCCGCTGGAGGATCCTCTCCACTTTCAAGGTACTGTGTCCGCCTGGCCTCTCTCGCAATGGTCTGTGTGGGGTGTCTCGTAAATCCTCAACTTACCACTTGGGTTGGCCCTAGGCTGGCTAACGGAACTTTTCTGACCTGAACTGATTCCTTTTTAAAATCTCTGCAAGACTTTCCAAGCCTTTTAAACTGTGTGATCTTGGGCGCATTGGTGTTCTACTCTCTCCAAGAGGGAGCCTGGCCTCTGAACTTTTTGCTCACAAGTAGACTTTGACTTTCCTGCCTTGCTGAGTGCTTCTAAAGTATTGTGTTGTGTGTAGTTCCTAATTGCTGACTTTTCCCTCCCTTTTTCTTAACTTATTGGAGTGCCATCTTTAGTTAAGCGCTCACCTCTGTCTGGAAATAAGTGGTGTTAACTAAGGCTTGTCTAATAAGGAATAAGGGATGTATATATATTAATAGTGACTGTGTTTTTAAACTTGCTTACAATAATAGTGCTAGAGTGTCTCTAAGTGTGTCTTTAAATAAATAATTATATACTTGATACCAAAGCTCTGGTCAGTGTTTGCTTGTGCTACTGTATTTTGGTATCTATCTTGTATACTCTATATACTGTGTAACTCTTCTTGAGAGAAGTCTGGCTGCTCAGCCACAGATACTAGGTAAATCTGGGTGGTACAGACTGCTACCAATTGGGTTTACTGCCAACACCTGTAGTCTTAAGCCTTTTGCAGTGGTCCCTAAGGGAACTGCACAGGTTTCTGCCTAACATAAGCTGAGTGAGATCTGTTTGGTTTTGGAACTGTTATAACACATGCAGGGTCCTCTGAGTCTCAGTAACTTCCCACCCATATGTGACGGATGTCATATGTCCTTGTAATTTTCAGGTTTGTGTCAATAATGTAAGAGTGCTAAAAAAAAACATCACGCTTCTTAGCGATATCTATGTTATTTGAAGTGGTGACAGCTCCAACCATGGTCAGATAACTCTGTAATCCTCATGTGAAGGACAAATGAGGAGAAACAGTGAAAGGTAAGATATAGTCAGCATTTCTGGGTTTGTGTCACTAAAGGTGTTCTGTATGCCTGCCGAGGTTAGTTACCTGGGTGATCTTTGGTTTCTAAATGTTCATGTAGATTAGAACAGGAATAGTCCTGTATATAGTCCTGTATATAGATGTCCTGATGCCCAATAGGACGCTTAGCATGTGCGTCTTGTTCTTAGGTTCCACTGTAGTATGTTCTTAAGATGCAATGCATCGTCTATTTGGTACAAACAGCACGTTGGCTAAAGCTGATCTCTGTATCATTCTGATGTCCTGCTGGTGCATCTTACCACATCTATGTGCAATTGTCAATCTGTCTATTGTTAATAGGTACCCGGCGTGCCGATGCCACGGGATTCACTGAACGTGGATTGGCTGGATTCCGATTCATACCACAGTGTAATCCTGTGTACACATTTGCCTGCATGTTCGCCGAGTCTGCCAGCTTCCTCACTCACCTCTCCATTCATTACTACAGAGCAACTGGACCCAAAATGGCTCCCTGTTAATCCGTAGTAATGAAGCAATACGCACGTTCTAATCGTTCTAGAACGAACGCGTACTGCAGCGCCACTTTTTTCAACCGGCAAAACAAAAGCTGATTGAAAAAGGTAACAACCCCATTAGTGTCCCGGGGCTAAAAACCCTGGAATACTAATGGCAATAAGCCCATAGCCGGCGGGTCAATACCACCTAATGGTAATGCCCCCGGAGACTCCGATAACTATGGGCCTCTGGGGCATTACCTTAGGCAGTAATGGCCCACCGGCTCTGGGCTTATTGCCACAATAATCTGCCAAACACACATTCTGGAACCTAGTGAAAGAAGTTTCGTTTTTGAGATATTGAGAGCATCTATTTGGACATTATTGCTATTCCCTTTAACTAATCTTTTATACTTTGGATAGTTTACCCATAGACTGGGGGATGAGGTAGGACCTTTCCACCACCGCGCTGGTACAATAACTCCAACAGCTCTGATTGGAAGTGACATGGATGAAGAGCGCTTGCGTTGGGTTCCACAGTGCTGGTGGCTCAGGCTGCATAGCAGTGAGAGGGCATTGCCAGGCAAGTCAGTGATGCCCGAGTCACTTGGTGGAGAGAGGAGTGATTCCATCTGTGTGTGAATTAAATTTGTTTTGGGGAAGCTGGGAAATGAGTTCTATCTTTCCTCGGAAGTCAGATAGTTTGGGGGTGGAGTTGGTTGAGGTAGGAAAGAAAGTAGGGCGAGAGCAAGGTGGCGGTGGCTGCCTTATTGTTGCACACAGTCCATAAGAAATCGGCCTCTTTGGGCAGGTAAGCGGAAAGGTGTATTCAGAGGGGCAGGACAGGTGAAACCCACCTGTCCATTCCCTGGACTGGATATGTTTGATTTCAGCCGTGTCGGTGCATGCTGACCCAGTCGCCTTCACACGTACATGTCATGTTTATCAAAATTGTGGTATATGGTGATTGGCATGAAGTGGTTCATTGTTTTGGTGGTGTGGAGAAAGGTGGTGTCAGGTGGAAGGCTGGAAGATTAGGTGGTACTTAGTGTATTGCCTTTGGTGCATGCAAAAGCATACTATGCTACTGGGGGTGCCAGCCACCTGACTGTCCACCCACTGCATGATAAATGCCATTCATTAAGACATTTGCATAATAGTTCACATTTCTCATTTTCATATTTTCAAATGCGCAATAATAGTGCATTATATGCAAAATAGCATAACACCGGGGCTTGGTAGCTTGATATGTGCTGTGTGCCGCACTATGTGAGTGGGTGTCGAGCCACATTGTACCATTATTATTATTAGGAATGTATTGAGCACGGACATAGCTTCGGGAAGCAATGGAGCACTTTACAAGTCATAGGCGATGTACGGCTAAGCGACACTGCGGTTGGAACGTCTGTGAGCCGTCAGTGGGCCATTAGAAAAGAGGACCCTGCCAATTACTATAACTCCAAATTAAAAGTCAGGATTTCATGGGCCAGGATTTTGCACCCTGGTCTAACGTGACCTGATATAAAATGCCCCAGTCCAGCATCACATAATATAGTCTAACAAGGCATAATAAGGCATAATAAGGCCCAGAAAAGGCTTGAAAGAGTTTAATGAGGCACAACAAGGAATTAAAAGACATTATAGGGAAACCCATGCCATCTTCCCCACACTCCTCCCACTATCCTCTGTAGAGAGCTCCCATTTCACTCCCTCACTCTGCTAGTGTTATTCTCTGTTTTAGATACATTGTACCCTGAATTCGAAAAGCATCAGGAAATGTAACCTAAAGGACATGGGCTGCCCGGGAGTTACCTTTGGTACCCGAAGTGCAGAGCTAGATGATTTGTGAGACGTGAACCTTTGGTGAGAGAGAATTCGTGCCCCAGGAAATGCTAAATACAGGCTCGTTTTCAACACGCTTAGCATGCTGGCAGCAGCTGTGTTCAGTGGGACCTCCTGAGACGTTTGCCCATGATTTGTCAGGGGTGGCACCAGAATCATTCCTTGTTTGTTGCAGAAACCTATGGGCCTGATTCATGGAATATTTGCCTGGTTCAAAGTGACTTTGCACTGCTGAAAAGTGACTTTGCACTGCTGACGCAAACCCTGATTCATGGAACCCTGCAAAGTGCATTTTTGCAGTGCAAACTCCTTGCAAAGTCAGCGCATAGTCATTCGGACTTTGCATGGCAAAAATACCCTTTGCAGGGTTCCATGAATCGGGGTTTGTGTCGGCAGTGCAAAGTCACTTTTCAGCAGTGCAAAGACACTTTGAACCAGGCAAATATTCAAGAATCAGGCCCAGTAGGTCAGATTTCTGCAACAAACAAGGAAGTGGTCAATGCCCCCAGCATATTGTGTTGTCTGAGTTACTGAGTGAAGAGGAATGGAAGTGAGTGAAATATTCTGCAATCTTCTCGTCTTGGTAAGGGCCAGTAGCTGAGGAGTGAGGTGACTGTGAGTCAGAGTGTGAGATCTACTGAGAGACATATGGAGGTGGCTCTGGAGGCTGTGAGTTTGGTATTATGGATAACTGCCAGGTCGCCTCCTGTCTCGTAGTTACTTGATGGGTAGGAGGTGGTGTAACCATCCGGGGAGAGCCTGTGCACGACTCAGGATAAGAATTTGAGGTAAGGGTATTAGTCTCTATATTTTGGGAAGTTGACAGTAAATATATATTTCCCATTTCAAGGCTGGGTATTTTTGGGCAAGCAAAAAATATGCTTTAGTTTTTTAAAAGTTTGTTTTATTTGCTAATTAAAATATTCTTTGCAGCTAGCAATTCCTGTAAATGGAAATGAGAGTTTCGTCATATAGAGCAGAGGTCTGCCTTGTGGAAGGAGCTGCACGCCACACGAACAGTGCAGGTGGCATAAAGTGTCAGACGCGCGCGCACCTGCTACTCCTTATTGTTCTTGCTAGCGGTATTAGTCTGGTTTAGGGAGGTAAACCCGCTTATTTGGACACCTGAGCACCCACAAACTGGGTCCAGAGGTTGGGTGAGGCGAAACTCTGTTAAGAAGGGAATGTCTAGTTTAGGATGAGAGATGGCAGCACAAGTGTCAGATGCGCAATTGTGTGCTGCAGAGTGGCGTTTATGGGCATGACTGAGATGGTGGAGGGAGTGTGTGGGTTGCTTGACAGTTTGAATGAGGGTGGCGCGTGCTGTTTACTTGCTTGATGGTGTATTTTGGATTATGGAGATGCTGACCCTGCTCTGGAAAGGTGGCAGTGGCCGTAGGTGCGAGGTACACCCTGGTTGGTTTATGGGGAACAGGGGTTCTGGACTGCAACACTTACCAGGACTCAAAAAGAATCACCAGAGGGACTGCCCCTAACTCTTTAGCTATGGGGCAATGACTCGCAAGATGGCGGCCCGGACGAGGCCAGAGAAATAAAGCGGGATAGGACTCTAACCACCTGCCAGTCAGACGCTCAGCTCCCTGGGTGGAACACACTGGACTATGCTAGTTAGACCAGGACCTCGTTTTGGGCTCTTGCTGCTCAAGTGGGCGAGAAGATCCCACATGTTGTGAAGTGCTCCACACAATTCCAAGCATGGTTGTATGTACATGAATTTTAAAGTATTTTTGCAGTAAACAAATGCAGTTTTGCAACCTGCTTGCAAAACCTTTTACACAAATGCCTGTATACTTTGCATTAGAGTGATTAGTTAATCCAGTGATTAAGAGCGGCAGTGCTGCAGGTATGTTGCCTTTTGATGCACCCCATTATAGCCCGATTTGACGGCCCTCTTCCTACATCGTCTGGTTTCTTGAACACCTTTTTCTGCTGATTGCATTTCGTTGTCCAGTTAGGATGCCTGTTCTCCCACATTTTGTCCCAAAGTTCCAGCCTTTTCAACTGGGTAATGATTGGAAATGCGTCACCGTGTGGGACTCTGAGGCGAGGGCTTTGGAAGTAACTCAGACTCCATTGAACCAGATAGATCTCAATGGACACTCCTCTACACAAGGTCCTCCTTTCCAAATCATTTTATTGATAACTTCTGTCATAATGGGGCCTGGTATTACCAGATTATTTATTTTAGTTGGCCAGCTGTGTTTTCAGGTGTGACTTTCCAAAATGTGTTATGTAATTTACTGACAAGTATTTTTCCATCAGAAGAACCCCATCAGCTCTGGAAGTAACATGTGGGTGCTCTGAAGAGCTCCCAGACATGGTACATGAGCCAAATGAATACACATAAGGGAACTAGTGAGACTCCACCACAGTAGAATGATTATGATTACGATTGGTTATTTATAATGCGCTTAATATCCAGAAGCTTCTAAACCTCGGAGCTGGGGTTCTAGCCTGTGTTGCTCCTTGTTGTCTTGCTTCCAAGGCGAGTGCGTTGCTCCTGAGCTATCCTCCCGAGAATGAGCAAGACTTCCCCACAGTGCAGAGAAGCACATCATGGGACTGAATAGACTCCTTTGTGGTGCACAGAACCACAGTGTGGGAATGAGCAAGACTTCCCCACAGTGCACAGTAGCACGCATGCGACAGAATTTACTCCTTTGAGGTGCACAGGACCACAATGTGGGAATGAGCAAGACTTCACCACATTCACAGCATCACACCGTGGGAATGCATGGCCTTTTCTGAGGTGCACAAGACCACAGTGCCAGAATGGACATGACTCCACCAGATTTCACAACAGCACACAGTGGGAATAAATGGACCCCTATGAGTTGCACAAGACCACGCCGTGAGAATGAGTAAGAGTCCATTACAGTGCACAGAAGCACACCATGGGAATTAATGCACTCCTCTGAGGTGCACAAGACCACAATGTGAGAATGAGCAAGACTCCAGGGCATTGCACAGCCATAAAATGTGGGAATGAATGGACTCCACTCAGGTGCTCAAGACAGCAGTGTGGCAATGAGCGAGACTCCACCACAGCACATAGGAGCACACTGTGAGGATGAAGGAACTCCTCTGAGATGCGTAAAACCGTAATGAAGGGCTTTATAGTTGGGTAGTAATGACACATATCATTACATCACTTGCAAGTGGGAGGAGTCTGACATGAAGCGCTGTTTGAAAACAAGATCATATCATAAATAGCACCCTTGGCTGGTGCGTCAGCCTATCAGGTTGCTCCAAATCCATGCTGAATCTAACAATGCAAGCCCAGGTTTGGAGCAACCGGAGTACTCTGCACACCCACCCCCCACCCGGTGCTGCCTCCCAAGGACGTCACTTTTTAATTTTTTTTTACAAATTGAAGCTCCTCGGCTGTGGCCAATGCCATGTGTCTATTTGAGCTATTTCTCTTTCTGGGATGCCATACAATAATTGTTAGACTCATTACAGGTGTATTTCAGGCACACTTCAGGGGGTGAGTCACTGATTTAGCCTGTTCTTAAACACCTCAAATTCACAAAGCAGATAAAATCCTCCAAAAAGCATTCACTTCGGGGTGGGTCAAATGACATCACTTCCTGTGATGTCATCAGAGGTCAAGGGTCATGTGATGTCACTTCCGCTACCCCTGGCATTTTGGTGAAATGATGTCCCTACTACTGTCGCCATCTCGAGCTCTCCAAAACCTTCCACCCACTCACCTTAACAGAGTTCCTCTGCCCGGGCGGCACTGCTTGGCTTCCTCTTTCCTATAACTTGTATCCCAGGCCTTTACCGGCTGGCGAAGGGCACCAAACACGTGATTATTGCCATATTATTAGTATATGAGACCAGTAATGCTGGAATGAGCTGTACTCTGTTGATTTGGCTACTGCCAGCACAGTCAGTGGGATTCCTTCGCTGTGCTTAATATGTGGGCAGGGGTGAGACACCATTAACGTTCATAGGACTGGTGACATGGCCGTAGGTAAGATGGCATTGAAGTGGATGAGCCTAGCGAGGTGGGCATGCGCGAGACTCGTCATTCTCAAGTCCAGAGACGCAGGAGTATTACGTAGGAGCCATTTGATTATACAGAGGCATTGATGTGGGCATGTATAGGCCGTGTTCTCAAACGTCTGACAGGGTGTCTGCAGAGACATTGTGCCCCCTGCCATCCTCTGCGAGGGGTGTCTCCATGTGAAGGGTGTCTCTGCGGGGTGTCCCCTCCTTCAGGCGCCGCCAGCGCAGCAGGGCATTTTTGTACTTTTTTCGCCTATTGTGCGACTTTTGACACCTGGTTATTACTGTCGATTCTAGGAGGGCATTGGGCCTCGTTGCCATGGAAACTCATGGTTGTAGCTCGGTGAAGTTAAAGGGCCTACATTATATTTACTTAGTAACATTTTGTCCCAGTTTATTTTGAAACTGGTGGAAAATGGAAGAAAAACGGCAGACGACCACTTTTTAATCAGGCATTTCATCAAAAAGGTGAGGAAAGTATGGTGTTTCCCAAAACGCTGTACTGGAGGAGAGGGGGGAGAGGTGGGGATAATGGGTAGGGGGGACGATACGCAGCCCAGAGTGTGAATCCCAACGTAATGAAAAACAAAAATTTCAAAAGTGCTCACGCACACCTACCATTGGGTACCTCCCTTCACTGTCAGCTTTGAGTGTCACTTTTGGGCAAACGTGGGTATGCTGAGGGACAAATACTAAATTCCCCATGCTGCATGATACGTGAAGAGCCATATTGATATGATAGGTTATTTATAACGCGCTTAATACCCAAAGGTTTCTAAGTGCGGACCAGGGGATCAAACCTGTGGTGCTCCATGTTGTTTTGCTTCCAATGCAAGCACGTTGCCCCTGAGCTATCCTCCCGAGACTATTAAAGAGGCTGTCTCCCTGTGAGGGCAGATGTGTCTGTCCTTGCTCCTGTAGCAGTCTGGGAAAGAGTCCCCGGGTGGCCTGCCTTGCCATGTAGTCTTTTAATGCTGCACATAGTGGCGGGTGGTGCTTGGCAGTAGTTTCCTTTCCTCACTATGATCAATGCATTAGGAGAAGAGTTTCTAAAATGTCCACCACCGACCCCCACTCTTCTCGGCTTGGGTGTACCCAATGCTTGTCCCACCCTTATCCCCGCATCAGCCTTCCAATTAATGGCAGAGTGGAGCTACCAACATGAGTACAGCGGGTGCAAGACAGAACGTCATTGAAACTTCCTTTTTCGATGCATTCTGGGACTTCTAGGCTGTAGGGCCATTAGGTAGACATGTTTTACACTAAAGTAGTGGTATTCAAACTGTTTTGTGCTGAGCCCCCCCTTGAGTAGATGTATTGTTGCTGAACCCCGCTTTAGTAAAAATATCGTTTCCAAGCCCCACTAGATGCATATATGCCTATGTTTTCTATTGACAGCAGACACTGTACTCTCTTTCTAAAGACCATTTGGCCCCCCTAGACATGCCTCGGCCCCCCTTAAGGGGCCCAGCCCCATCGTTTGAAGACCCCTGCACTAGAGCCAGTGGACTCTGCCAGCCCTGGAGCATAGCGGAGGGGACATAGGACATTCAGGAGGGCTAAAGGGACAAAGGCGAGCCACCAAAAGATGCATCCTTGGTGTCCCGGATATGCTCTCCACATCTCAAGACCGATAGCTGGCATCCTGCATCTCCACAACACAAGACCACCACTGAAATCCTATCTTCAAATCACTGCAAAACGCAAAAAAAACCCAGCCGTCTTCCTGACTCCTACCCATACGCACCCTTACCCCGCAGCACAAGCCCCACACTTGCCACCCTGCCGATCCACTCCCACACAACACCAAACAGACCCCTACCTGGTGTCCTGTCCTCTGACTGTCCAGAATAAAGGACCCATACTTGGCGTCAGGTTCCCCACGCCGCAAAGCTCATACTTGGTGCCGGAATGTTGGCAGATACGGAACAGTGAGATTCCTTGATTTTCTCAGGATCACATTCTTTAGTTAAAGTGTGAAGCCAGAATTGGAACCAAGTCTGCACTTTGCATGCTTGGCCACCAACAATGCACCCTCAGCTGCAGTGCTTACAAATATGTGTTATCATAAGGTTTGCTGAGGCATGTTAAAGGATGTTTAAACTTAACAGTATAACAGCCCATATATAAATCAAAGAACTGCAGGGCGAGTTTGGGTATGCGATGAAACACTATTTTATTACACTTATCTAAACAAACAACAAATGGAGCATAGTAAATTAAAAGTGGCACAGGTTAATAGAATGCCTACATTCCCTGCATACAAAAAACAACCAACATACTAAAAAAGGCAAATACATTAATTAAGGATTAGATCCTGGATACAAAGCCCCTAAACCTTGTTTGGAGCATAATATATTTACAAATGCCAAATTAATTGGTTTGATCAACAGTGTTGTTGAGTAATGAGCACTGTGTAGCGTTGGAATTGTTGAAACGTCTGTGTTTCGGCATTGCCGCAGAACTAGACTGCTGTTAATACACAGGCCTTCATCAGGACAGGGAATTGTGAGACATACTTGTACATAAGATGCACTGTGATCTAGAACAATAAATAACATACGTGTAACTAAGTCTCCTTACAAGTAACAGTGCCACAATGCCCCTGGGCTGCCTGTGCGCTATATAAATGTAATAAATAAATAAGTGGGGGTCTGTATCCAGAACAATATTCTGAAAGAGAGCATCTAGTCTCACACATTTCTTCTAGCAGTGCCAAAGGAATCTTACTGGGTTGGTGAAATTGTAGCACGTATAACGCACATTTGTGGCAGTGTGTGGAAAGTTATCTGTAACACACAACAAAACGTCTTGGATTTAGGCAAGATCAATTACGGAATGTCACCTATAACTGCATGCGATCTCGAAAAGGCTGATAGGGTCAGGTACCTGATCAAGATGACCTGTGGGGTCAACTTTACAAACAGACCAGAGACGTCAGTATGGGTGCTACTTTCGTGCCGGATGTCGCTAATCTATTCATGGCTCAGTATGAGATTGGAATCAAACAATTGGGCTGCTGGAATGGAACCTATTCTACCCAGGAGGGTTAACTGAAGAACAAAGCACACAAGTGAATAGGTTCAAGAACACTATTGCTCATACACACGAAATCCCACAATTTTTTGTAAACTCTGCCATTTCTTCAATGAGACAATACTCATAGAGGTTATATCGTAGAGAAAAATCTCTCAGACACAATTATTTTATATATTGGAACTGTGTGAGTGGTATACATAAAAGCACAATTCCAGGGAGAAAGAGACATCAAAATGGTTTCTTGGACCACAACAGAACAAACAAGAATATGTTTTCAACACACTGTATCAAGGCGTTTTTCAGGCAAAAATAAAGACAGTGTGTGTATAACAAACCCAATCTGTGTGGAGGTTTGTCAAAAATGCACAATTCAATGGTGTGAAGTTACAAAACAAGGTTCTTAAAACAACATAAAACATTTGCAAGGACACAAAAGAGAAATTTGCATGTATGGACAGCAATATATGTTCCTAGACACACTATTTCCCTGAAACTACAGCACATATATTGCTGTCCATACATGCAAATTTCTCTTTTGTGTCCTTGCAAATGTTTTATGTTGTTTTAAGAACCTTGTTTTGTAACTTCACACCATTGAATTGTGCATTTTTGACAAACCTCCACACAGATTGGGTTTGTTATACACACACTGTCTTTATTTTTGCCTGAAAAACGCCTTGATACAGTGTGTTGAAAACATATTCTTGTTTGTTCTGTTGTGGTCCAAGAAACCATTTTGATGTCTGTTTCTCCCTGGAATTGTGCTTTTATGTATACCACTCACACAGTTCCAATATATAAAATAATTGTGTCTGAGAGATTTTTCTCTACGATATAACCTCTATGAGTATTGTCTCATTGAAGAAACGGCAGAGTTTACAAAAAATTGTGGGATTTCGTGTGTATGAGCAATAGTGTTCTTGAACCTATTCACTTGTGTGCTTTGTTCTTCAGTATGAGATTGACCACATTTACTCTGACACCAACCCTTACAAATCCTTCATCAAGGTTTGGCGACGGTACATCAACGATCTCCTTCTGATTTGGACAGGCTGCGAGGATCAATTGAAATCATTCCATACTTGCCTCAACATGTGTGATAATCACATAGAATTCACCAGTAAATTGGGACCACCAAGCCATGGACTTCCTGGACCTCCACATATACAAATCTGGCCCGGATTCAAAATGGTATTATTCTGTAAAAAAAACGATCGTAACAGTCTTTTGTATTTCACGATCTAGCATCCAACTGGCCTCAAGAATAATTTACTGTATGGACAATTCCTGAGGATCCGCAGGAACTATACAGATCAAGAAACCTTTCAGAAACACACAGATGGTCAACAACAGAGGCTGGTGCAGAGGGGATACCCCAAGAGAGCCGTGACACACACACGCAAGATAGCGGCAAACAACCCAAGGGGGGTCTGCCTTACGTCCACAACTAAAGAACCATTACAGAGGCTAGTTTATATTACCACCTTCAGCCATGTTTAGATAATAAGTGTAATAGCCTAGTGGGTCATCACATATCCGAACTTGCCCATATCAGTTCTTTGATTTATATATGTACATTTCCTCCTGGAGAGATCAGGGAAATGTCAGGTGCCCCTTTAAGTTTTAGACAGTATAACAGCCCTACACCAAAGAAGAATGAAATGGCGAATAGATATTTTCTTTCATAGTGTAAAGCTTAGAGAAATATAGCAGCAGAGAATCAAAGCTACCAAATAGTCAAGCAGCATCCCTTAAAATCAGTTCTCTTCTGATCCGTTGTGCAAGGAAATTTGTTGGTTCAGCTTCTTGTAATGTTCCATAATTTCTTTTCATGTATTTATCAAGCATTTCTGGTTTACAAGAAACCTTATGCCAGAATATAAACAGATATACAGATAAAAACATACATGATAAAACATGCAAAAACACAAGTATTACATTTCTATTAAGAATGAAATCACATTTCCAATTCATGATTTCTAATATGTTTCATTATAAAATGTTTGCTACACACTGCAATGCTTTAGAAAGTTGCTTCTCTGCTTCCACCCAGAATGTCAAAATAGCTAGGTTGAGACCCACCTGTATTCTGCTCATACAACTGGAGCAGAATGCATCAGCCACGAATGTCCGATCGCAATGCACACATTTCCCAAAAATGTTCAGCCGAAGATTGGTAAGGCGGGGGCAAACCATATACACATGTTTCAGAGTTTCGATTGCACCTGCACAGACGACATACGCGACAGCTCCGTGCCATTTGCCTATGAGATGTTCCATTATGTTACTGCGTCTCACTATAGTAAAGCGTTTGCCGTTTGCATGGCTCCTAGGGATTTGAAAAAAAGTGGGGTCATGGTGAATTACTGGGAGCAGAGGGTGCAGATCTGTTAGATTGTCTTTGCAGGACCGACCATGCTTGTTTGTTGTGTCAGTGAAGGCATGCGTGTGTTTTGTGCATTGTATATGTTAGTGTTTGTTTTGCTGGATTTTGGAACTTCTACAAGCCAGAGCCCATTGCCTGCCTGTGGGTAAGTGTAGGGCAGTGATGGGCAACCCCAGCCCTCCAGATGTTTTCACTTACATCCTCCATAATCACTCACCATTGTCTTTGATGGCTAGGGCTGATGGGAGTTGTGGGCCAAAACATCCAGCGGGCCAAAGGCTGGCCGCCACTGATGTAGGGTATGGTGAGGTTGCAAGGAATGGCCCTAGGGTGGTTTAACGAGTGCTTGATTTATACAAAGCTTCTTGTCTGAAGAATGTGAAGGGTTGGGCGTGGGGCGGATGTGGAGGGTGTTGTGGCAGAGTTTGTGTGTGTCAGGGTAGCAGCTAGAGAGTTAGCAGTTACCAACATGATAAAGTGTCTGATCCTACATAATACAGCACGGGATCTGGACACTGCTCCAATCATCCGATTTGGGCAAGTGCTTTAATTCATGCAGTATTTCAGTTCAATGCAGCTCAGCATGGCATGGGATACCACTGCCGAACAAAAGGGAAACACTCAAGAGCACGAAGGGGACAAATGAGTTATACAACTGTCACACAAAAGGGGATTCATTGGATGGATGACGTGTATTGGTGTATGACCCATGGGCCTACTGAATACATACTTTATTTGATATTCAATCATGTGCCATTCAGTAGATGTATCCAAACACAGTGTATGATAGCCACGCGTTCTAGTAGGAGTGTGGCTCTACAGAATCACATTTTGAATTTGTTCATTGAGGGGACTCCCTTTTTGTGTGACAATGGGATGTCACTGTGCAGCCCGAGGTAGCCCTTTAATTGAGTCATTACCATTATCATCATTATTATTATTATTATTATTAGGTATTTATTGAGTGCAGACCTAGCTTTGGGAAGCAACCGAGTGCTTTAAAGATCATTTGGGGAAGGATCATAGATACAATCGAGGGGGAGCTAACAATAGGGGAGGGGGAGGGCAGGACACTTGGCAGCAAGCAATCTATCAGCAACCAGGCGAGGAAACAAAAGCCCCCTTCCCCCCTCCCCCCCGGGCAAACCTTGCCTGGACAGAAGGTTGGCAGGTGTGTGTAGGCATACTGCGTGCTTCTGTGCGCATACGAGCGGCGAGATTCCGGCAGCGGGTCCAGTGACGATGATGTGGTACGGGGCGAGCCATGTTGTAAAGGAGTTGGGTGTTGGGGTATTCGAGGGGGGGATTGTATGGGCAGATTGAGATCGGGTACTCCGCTCGGCATGCCACTTATTGGATCTGCAATCATCGGGCATTTGCAGGGTCTGAATGGATGTTTAAATATGTGGCGTTCCGCACGTGCAATGTCAGGGTTTGATATGGCAACTGAGATTGAGGTCGGACACTGCATGCAGCATTTTACTTATGGGTAGGGCGACCAGATTTAAAAAGTAAACAACTGGGACAGGGCAGCTAACATAAAAGTAGGACTAACTCTTGGAAGTGGCTGTCAAGGCAGTACACTTCAGTAGCGTTTGGAGGAGAAGAGGCTGTAGGTTTTACTGTTCAAATAAACACGTTTTAATGAATTTATCACAAACTAACACTCTCTTAATTTGTAAAATGCAGCATTTTTTCTATACGAGGTTGTGCATTCCTGCCTGCCTGCTATGGAGACCTACTACAAAAAACCGGGACCACTGCAGTTTCCAATGGGAACATAATCTTGAGAAAGGGGGACAGAGCAGCACATACCGGGACAGTCCCGGCGAAAACCTGGACGTCTGGTTACGCTACGTATTGGAGCTGCAATCATTGGGCAGTTGCAGGGTGTATATGGATGTTTAAAATGTGGAATTGCGCACGGCTGATGCTGCACTCAGCATTCCTTTTCATTAGGCTCTGCAACCATCGGGGAATGGCCAGGCTCCACGGTCCAGGGAAGAAGTTGCTGTTCAGGCGTCGCTTCTCTGCCACGCTCTGCAGGCCCGTCGGGGAATGGAACGCCCAGATTTCGCCATGTATTCTGGCCGTTGTAGGTCCTGCTCTGGTAGCGCATGCAGACCGGTGCATTTTCTGGGCAGTCAGGGCAAGAGTATCCTGTGGTTTTAACTCAATTCATTTTCCTCAATTGAGTTCCTCAATACATTTTAATGCGAGAAGGATAATCTGGTTTGGGGTGCGACCAGGGCTTTAAGTGGAGTAAGAAATGGAGGGGGGGGCACTCATTTGGGGGCGTGACTTGTGGGATGGGCGTAGCCTCAAAAAGTACTCAAACCGTAAGGTATGCACACAAATATATATAAATGTTATATATTCATGTGCGTAGCTTACTATGGTTTGTGTACTATGCAAGCCATCTTTTCTAAACATAGAAATATGTAACATATTTCTATTGCGAGGCGTCTGTATAAAGCTTTATAAAAGATGGCTTGAATTGTGTACTTTTCAAGCCATCTTTTATAAACCTGAAAATATGTCGAGGAGTCCCCTGGTTCGCCGAGGGTTAAAGTGGCCTCAGCAACCTGGGGAGGGGGTGGGGAACAAAAGGACAGAAACTTCCTCTGGTGACCCCACGCAAGGAATCCTGCCGGTTAGAGCCGTCTTCTGGTAGTTAACTGGTGAGATGATTATCGGAATAAGGGCGTGTTACCCCCTGTGGAACCCCTCCTAGAGGTGGTGGGCAGAGTGTGGCCTCCACATTGTCATGACGAGGGGAACGAGGGTTGTTGCTTGCCTTCTGCTGAATTGTATTCTGGTATCTGTTAGCTTCCATGCAAGGTAGGGAGCGAGTGTAACAAATTCGGTTTGCACCCTTCAGTGAGCTTAGTAGGCCTTTGAGGTCAGAGAAGGCACGGGGGGCAGGCTGAGGGTCTGTGAACTTCCCGGGTATCGTTCCCAAGGGACGTGGCTGGGGGAGGGGCCACCCTCCTTTGCTGATGGGTATTCGCTCATTCCTGGATACAGGTTTACAGTTGTTGTGGGGATTGTGGAGGGGACGCTTGCCCCCTTGCGGCAGTCCTGTTGTCTGGAGCCATTTGTGTGGCGAGATCCCGATTGGAGCGGGGGCTTGTGGACTTCAGGCAGGTAGGGTATGCAGGGGCTGGGAGATCAGGACCCGAGGGCGCTGGACGCAGGCCAAGGGTCTGTGGGCTCTCCATGTATCAGTTTCAAGGGGTGTTACTGCGGAAGGGGCACACCTTTTGGGCTAAGGGGCAGGTGTCGGTTATGGTTTTCTTGACCGACTGGTGGTGATAGATGCTTGCCCCCTGGCGGCAGGCCTGGTATCTGGGCTTTGGGCAGGTGGGGCCTGCAGGGGGCAGGAGAGTGGGATCCGAGGGCTTTGGCTGCAGGCAGAGGGTTTGTTGGGCTCCCTGGGTACCGTTTCTCAAGGGTTGTGGTCTGTGAGGGGTCTCAACCTTCTGCTGGGGTTGTGCCTATACCCAAAGACAAAGTAGCAGAGGGGTTGACTTGGGGGGGCCAGTGTGATCTAAGCCTGTCCCCTGATCGGCGCTGCCTAGGGCCTAGAGCTGTTGGTGTGTGAGGTCGATGTTTGGGCAGGCCTGGGGGTGCTTGCCCCCTTGCAACAATATGAAAGGGCAGGTACTGGCTGCAGAGCTCGGGGGCAGGGGTGCACGCGCTTCACTCCAGGGAGTTGGGGGGCTCCTTGTGTGTCATTTATCAAGGGACATGACGGGTGAGTAGTTACATCCTTTGGTTGGGCAAGGGTCCATATTGGGAGACAGGTTTCGGTTTAATGGCTTTGTATTTAGAGGATGGCGCCTGGAACTTTGGCGGTGTAAAGTCCCTGTTGTAGTGGGCTAGGGATTTCGGGCAGGCAGGTTCTGCGCGTGCTTGTAGATCGGGATCCAGGGCCACTGGATGCAGGCTGAGGGTCCAGGGTCTCACCGGGTTTCGTTTCTCAAAGGGATGGTGAGTGACAGTTGCATGACAGGCCATCAGGTGTGGTTTCCTGGGCAATTGTGGGATAGATGCTGGACGCAGGCCTAGGGTCGGTGGGCTCCCAGGGTATTGTTTCTCAGGGCTGGCACACCGATGGCGGTTGGGCAGGTGGCGAGGATGCTATTGGATGATTGGTGGGCTTCCAGGATGCATCCATGGTTGACTTCGGAGGTGCTCAGGAGGCCAGGGACACCAGGGATTGGTGTAGGGTTAGTGTGGTCAGCATTGGTTTCTGAGTGGTAGCTGAGGTGTTTTGTTGTCACGTTCTGGGTGTAGGTGCCAGTGAGGTTGCCATATGATGGGTAACGGTGTTCCCCAAGGGGGGAAGGCAGTCAACGGGCCACCCACACCCCCGCTTCCTGGTGGGGCTAGGCAGTGGGGGACTTGGATCCTGTGTTGGGGTAGGACCATGTGGAAGGAGAGTTGCCCCCTTCAGGGACTCTCAGTACGGTTGAGTGGCAGGAGTTGTATGTGATGTGGTGGGTGAGGGGACAGAGGGCTCACAGTTCTACGTTAGGACAGTCTTGGGGTTGGTTGGTTTACCATCTTATATTTATCATGCCCTGTTTTGTATCTCTAGATAACCCCCAACGACGTGGGAGAATGACTCCAGCCTTGCTGGCTGGGGAAGCGCTATCTGTATTAATAGGGATGGTAATGATATCTACGTGCCTCACTAAAGTCGGAGAAGAGTGCGGTGCTCGACCCAGCCCGGAATAAAGCATTCAAGAATTTACGGATGGCTCATGCCACAGATAAATAGTTTTCATATGTATGTATGATTGAAGGGCCACACATCAGGATGGGGTATCATCTGCAGGGGGGGTCCAGGGGTGAGTGGGGTGGCGCATCAGTGTTGAAATCAGGTGGTTTATTTGGGGGTGTCCAAGGTCCAGTGGGATCAGAGGGGATGACGTCCGACTGTATTCGGTCATATGTGACGAGCATAAGTATGAGAGAAAGTGGTGGGGAGTGCCCCTGGCCGGTAGACCAGTGGCCCTATGGTGGTAGGTTGGAGCACATTGCATTGAATTGAGCAAGGGGATCAACCCTTTGGGTCACTGGAAGGAAGATTGATTGCTGATTTATGTTAGGGTCCTAGGTTTGAAACAGTGAGGTGGCAGGCCAGAGGCTCTTAGAGTGGTCCTCACCGGTCCGTGCATGGGGTGAGTGGGTCTGGTCAGTGGTTTAGGAAGTGATGTATTTCCATCAGGCACATCCTGGGGCGTGGGGGGTGTTGGACTTGATCACTCCCCCCATGCTACAGGACGTAATGATGATGTAATGATGATGTTGTTTATGACATCACAATGATGTAACTGTTGGATGATGTAATTAATGTATGCTTTTGTCACATTCTGGGGATGTAAGACATCTAATAAATGGAGCCTATTGCCTTCCAATGAACATCTGTGGTGCCCCTCACTGGCCCTGCCACCTGCGTCACCCACGAAAAGCACCCTGGGAAAACCTTGCCTGGACAGCGGGTTGGGAGGCACGGGGTGGGTCAAAAGGGAAGGGACAGCTGTAGTGGGAGGTACCTCCTTAGTGCCGGGCAGAAGGTTGATGTCATGTGCAGGTGCTACCGCCCGGCTCCAGAAGTAGATTGGTAAGTAGTCACGGGCGGCTATAAAGAGAGGGGGTGCAATGTGACCTCCATCTCTTTCTCGCTGCCCGGGACCTGTGTGCTGCTTGTGGCAGCATGTTTCATTCCCCCCCCCCCCCACCCTTTACATCAGCAGGTGGAGAGAGCGTTACATTAGGTAGGACCACATTACATTGAATTGAGTAAGGGGATCAATCTTTGGGGTCACTGGAAGGGAGATTGATTGCTGATTGACATTGGGGTCCTAGGTTTTGAACAGTGAGGTGGCAGGGCAGAGGATCTTAGAGTGGTCTTAACCGGTCCGTGCATTGGGTGAGCGGATCTGGTTGGTTGCTTAGGGTGTCACATATTTTCCTCTGGCCTGTCCCAGAGCATTTGACTTGGTCACTCCCCCCCACGCTAGAGTACGTAATAATGATGTAATGATGATGCTGTTTATGACATCACAATGATGTAATCGCTGGATGATGCAATTCATGTATGGTTTTGTCGCATTGTGGTTATGTAAGGCATGTAATAAATGCGGCCCATTGCCTTACACATTAACATGTGTAGTGTCCCTCACTGGCCTTCCCACCTGCGTCTCCCATAGGGGGAGAAGATCACCCAGTCTCAAGATAGGTGAGGAGTGGAGTGTTGAGAGGCTAATGAGTGTGTCATTCATTACATTGGCCCCTCCCCTGATGTTATAGAAATGGAAGGTGCACATCACCTATATCAACCGCCTCCTCTCCGCTGACATAGCGCAGATGCGAGAGCCGTTACTCGCTGAAGCTACCCTACGACCTTATCCTGGATCAATCGAAGAAGAGGTGAATCTGCAAACTATGGAAGACATGAGCATGCTGTAACCAAAAGATGCAGATGACGTTGCAGATGACGTTGCCTCTGAAACTGACACACAGAGGTGCATTAGACACGAAGCAAATATGCATCCAACACGAAGCTACACAAACACTAGTTTAAATTGCAATTAGACATGAAGAATATGCTTGCATCCAATAGGTTAGAAACCACATGCTCTATATACGCTGAAACACAAGAAGCATCTTAACTACCCATAAAACGTGCTTAATGCAGAAAAACAGCAAGAATGAGTGGCCATGTTATACAACGGCGCAGCCACGATCAAGTGAATGGGAGACATCAAGAGGCCTCAGGGCCTGGGTCGCTGAATTAGCATAAAATTCAGACCAGAGCAGCCCAGACAATAATCTTACAGCTTGTGCCAAGGTGATCGTGCACAGGGAAGAGTTGGGTCAGCACCAAAGAGAACAGAGAATAACAGTTCCCAGGCTTGAGAAACATTTCGCTTAGATTAAGCAAAGAAACAAATAATGTGGGATGGCCAGGTTCCCATAAACTTAGGCTTAATATTGGGAAGAAAGTAGCTCAAAAAGAGTCTCTAGAGGCTAGGACGGGTAATGCCACCTGCATCAGCAAGGGCTAAAATCCTAGTAAATGCTGAGCAGAATAATTCAAAATGTGGTCTACACACACGTGACCTACAGTTGGAGAATAATGTCTATTCATCAGATTCAGGGATGGACAGGCTGAAGCCTTCGTTCCCATCTAGTTCTTGGGACAAAAAATACAAGATGATGCATAATTAAAGCTAATGGTCCAGGCTTGTGGCCTAGAGAATCGGAAATGGTAACCTTATTGGGAAAAGTAGCACTTTGGTGCTGTTCTCACCAACCTGTATTGTTGCTCATGTGCTGGTAACCTTCCAAATTGTCAAGGCTGAGAAAGACACCACTAACCAATCCCTACCCATCTTTAACGCTCATATATAAATGTTGCAACGACTAATAGTTTTGTATAATGAGGACATGTTTTCCACTATATCCGTTTAATAGGTGTTCTCAGGTGGGGCCACCAGATAAAGGGCAGCCAATGAACGTACTAACCTCTATGGAACATATATCTAGTTGATTCCCCTTAACCAGTCTCTCCAACCTGATAGGTCAATTGTGATGTCATCCTCATTTCTAAACCTCTGTCAAGCTTGGAAATATTCGAGAGCATGAAGATTGGCTTGATGTCCACAGCTCTCCCTGTTTTATATGGATTTTGTTAAATAAAACAGGTCTTTTGTCACTTTCTTTGGACTCTTCTGTTTTTGGTTGTTGGATGTTGGATTTACCTAGGCCTGTCCTCTTTGCTTACCCAGGGGGTCTTAACTCCTCCTTTACATGAGAGTGTGTGAACCCAGCTGTCAGGGAGGAGCCTTTTCTTGAAGAGGAGACTCTTGAGCTCCTTCCTGAAATGTAGCAATGAGGGGGTGAATGTGGTGTTTTGATGGGGCGGATGTTCCATAATCTAGGGGCATAGATGACAAAGGCTTGTTTTCTGGTTCTTTCCTTGCTGCACCCTCGAGTTTAGGTCTCCAGGTGTTAGAGGACCAAGGTTTGGACAACAGATCTGAAGTTGATTTCTGGGATGAATGGTTTGATTTTCCGTGGGAGACAAAGTTGGTACCAAGCCGTTTATGTCTTCAGTCATTACTTGCATAGGTGCATGGGATAGTTAGTGTTGTCGGATATATTGTGATTAGGTGTCCTACCTAGATCCTTGGAGTTTTTGACACAGTCTAGCACACAAGGAAACAGTGCAGAATGCCAAATCTAGGCCCAGACTTCATACATCCTGTTGCCTTGTTTTTACCAGAATATTTATTTATTTTAATTCTAAATAACACGCCGAATCGCCCGGAAGCCTCAAGGCACACATAAAGGCCAAACAGAAGACACCTCACAAGACAATGGAACCAGCGTCAGCCAAAGCAACATAGCCTCCTGAGTGCAATTAATGGGTAGGTGTTTTTCTCTCCTGCTTTTCTTTTATTATATTTCTATGTACGCCTCCTACTTTCCCCGTTTACCTTTACCTGTACACCTCTTCCCGTTCGATAATGCAACTTGCACCTGGATACATGAGGCTTCAATGCGCTGCTACAAATGCAAAAATACAATAAATAAATAAAAAAATAAAATATGTTTGCCCCAAATGTCCATTTGGAAAATCTGTTAGTCCCAGTGCTGCATTTTTCAGGACTGTGATTCTTCTTCGGGTGGGGGCTTGGCCGGGGGAGGGGGGTGCATGACATTGTAGTATTTGGCTATTTTTGTAAACACCCAGGCTTTGAGTGTTTTTCTTAGGAAAGGTGATCTTTCAGGGATTGGATTTTAATAGGAAGCAAGTTCCACAATTCGGTCACCATAATGGCAAGAGAGAAGCCTCCTTGATATTTTCTGTTGCAAAGTGGCATCAGGGGTGTAGCAGCCATGGGGAATCCTAGTATCCTCGTAGGCACCTACTACCATATTTTGGTCCCTGGATGGCATGTCGGGATAATGCCTTGAAACTGATCTTTTGTGTGACTGCAAGCTAGAGTAGTGTTTCAAGAGCTGGCATTGATTCTTCCTGCGTATCCCGCTGCAGTAGTAGTCTTGTAGCCCTGTCTTACCCTCTCCAATGGCATATCAAGGAATATTCTGCAAGTCCTCTGTAGATGCTCTTTGTGTAGTGCAGCCTTGAGAGAACCAGGGACTTGATGGCCGGTGTTCTTTGTGGGAGATTCAGGATAGGCAGTAAATGCCAATTTAATTTGTGTTGGAAAATCGCATTTTCGCACCAGATTTTTTATTTGTGGTTTCATTTTGAGGTCATTGTACAGCAGGATTTTCAGGTTTTTTACTACCTTCTTTGTAAATGTTTGTTTTCAAAACGCCATCAACCGGCAAGCACGATGTTTCCAACACTACATCTTGAAATGAAAAGCAATTGCTGTTACCCTAACTTCCCCTCCCTCCCAATGTACCCCACCACCAATATAGATGGAATAATTTCGGTCAGGTCACAATACATATATCCAATAACAAAGTACAGCTACATTAGGAATAACTCAGACCAAATGTACCCATATATTTAGAATTTGAATTGAGCAGCAACATTTCTAATTTACTCGAATTATGCAGCCGTTGTGATCGGGCAATAATAGGAAATCCGGAGGAACCGCATTCTCCTATTTGATAGCCAAACTGTGGAACACAGTACCGAAGGAAATAAGAACAACTGAACTGCATTCTCCTATTTGATAGCCAAACTGTGGAACTCAGTACCGAAGGAACTAAGAACAACTGAACTGCATTCTCCTATTTGAAAGCCAAACTGTGGAACACAGTACCGAAGGAAATAAGAACAACTGAACTGCATTCTCCTATTTGAAAGCCAAACTGTGGAACACAGTACCAAAGGAAATAAGAACAACTGAACTGCATTCTCCTATTTGAAAGCCAAACTGTGGAACTCAGTACCGAAGGAAATAAGAACAACTGAACTGCATTCTCCTATTTGATAGCCAAACTGTGGAACTCCGTACCGAACGAAATAAGAACAACAGAACTGCATTCTCCTATTTGATTGCCAAACTGTGGAACTCAGTACCGAAGGAAATAAGAACGACAGAAGACAACCTAACTTTCAGAAAACGACAGACATCCTGGCTATTCAACTCACTGAGACAAGCATAAAACATGCAAAAGCAAACATAGGACAATTTGAATTGAAGAACCAACAATTAAACAACCAGACACCCAGAGCCAAACAGTAACCATCTAACCACCCCCTTCTCTTTACCACACCTGTTTACCTCTCACGCATTACAAAAAGGGCCTGAAAAACCCACACACAAAACGCACAAACCACCCACCACTAATCACGCCACAAGACAAAACAGTTGCAAATAAACAACCCAGACACTGGACGCTATCCCTCCGGACACAACAAGCCCAGTGCACACAGCAAAGCACACCCAGAAAGCTGACACACGCAGGCAACACTTTCTCCTGGTTCTGCAAGCATCAACACAAGAGCACAACTTCTAGCCTGTCTCTCTTCCCTCACTAATCAACCTTACCCACTTTTCTTGCAGAGCCAGTTGAGCTCATGGAGTCCCTGCAAATGGCAGCAGTCTGTGGTATAAATCAACATAACATAGCATAGGATTCCTTGTACATGTTCGTGCTGGCCTGTATGCAGTGCCTGGGTTACCCTTTTAGCATTTTCTAGAGCTTTCAATCTCTATTTAGCTTCAGTGCCCTGCAATGGGTTCGCAGAACAATCTGTCTTTGGCCATGCCAGTTTTGAACAGAATTTAGATTTATATTGTAGGGTTGTATCCAGTGTTTGCAAAGCCTGCTTCCAGACCAAACCAACCCTCCCCCAAGTGTAATGTATTGATACAATGGAGTTTTCTGGCCTTCATTCTGCCCATTGAAGAATGCAATAGGGATTTGTTTTGTGCATCCATAGAAATCCTGTCCCATTCCAATAGACAGGTTTATCCATGTGTGTTGTTGATCCAGTGCACACTACAGTTCCTGTTCTCATTTTGCCAGAAGTTGTTTTAAGGGGAGTTCTCTGTTATTTGAGTTGTGGCATACACCCAAGAGACGCAGCCGGTTGCGTGTATGTAACTTTGCTGATCGTACTATGTTGATATGGGTTCAGATCTTTCACATTCCAATGGATTCACAGACAATGTTGCCGTTACCTTCAGGGGACCCTGTTGTCTATTTGAAATGGCAAGTTGAGAGTGTCAAAAAAGAAGAACGGGCCTTCTTGCAAAAAGTGTCCCACAAGAAAGAGTCCCAAGTCCAACCAGGGCCTCCAGACGATAGGTCTTCCATAAACCCAAGGTTTCTTTACTGTGACAAAAAGAGTCATTATGCAATGAAAGTCCAAACCTCCACCGTATTCATTTGAAACCCCTGTTGAATGATACAGGAACAGAGTTCCCGCCTCAAGGTGACACAGAGTGCCCCCAACCAATGCAGGGTGTTGATTTGAGTAAGACGGTTTCTGTAGACCTAACCAATAGTGGGGCTTCTGATCTCTGATCTGCACCCTGGCTAGCTGGGCCAGCTGTGTGGCCCGCCTTAGGTTTGGCTCTTTTACACCCCACCCCCATTAGTGCGATATGGGGGGTGTAGCTTAATATGTGGGTTCTCCCTCTGCCACAGAAATCCTATCTGCTGCTCCTCCAGCCACTTGAAGCAGCAGGCATGTTAAGTCACTGGAATACTGCTGAACTGGTGGGGTGGGGATAATTTTGCAGCGGGAAACTTTGCCCATGAATGAGAGTGTAAGATTCCTCCACCACCTGAAGTCTGATTCTGTGCAGTTCCAATCATTCTACACAGGGACAAGTTTCCTAAATGTATTTCTTAATTATTTCAGGAAATTCTTGAGGCTTCCTCCAAAATCTCCATTTTGTTTCCTCACTAAAAGGGTAGTGGGTTTAGTCCTATGGCAGTTTATTGTGTAACCCAAATGCCTTCAAAATCCTCATCCATTCTCAATATGATCAAGAGATCCATGCCCGGTGCCTCCAGAGTGAACGGTCTGTGCAGAAGCTTGCTGCACAATGGTCAACGATCGACTCATTCTGTTGTCTGAGCGTAGCTACCTATTCTGTTTGGCCACAGGATGGTTGCAAGGATTTGTGTGTTAGTAGAGAAGATTAGTTCGCCAGTTTTGTTGGTTCCATGTGATTATGTTGCAGGTTTCTAAGCGCGGACCCGGGGATCAAACCTGTGTTGCTCTGTGTCGTCTTGCTTCCAAGGCGAGGACGTTGCCCCTGAGCTATTCTCCCGGATATATCATTACCTCCAATCCCAGAACATTTGGGGAAAGTGTTTGATTTTTGGAGGGTACATTTCTAGGGAAATGTCACCACATGACAGCCATTTCCTCGGTGACATTGTCACTGGATACGAGTTTTGTTGGGGTTGATATTGAGCCCGTTTCGCGATCTCCACTCATCTCCTTGTTTCAGGCAGCTGCGAAAGCCCTTCTGCAAGGCCTTGTTGTTCCCTTTGATCTTGGAAATGATGTGGGTGCCACCTGTGCAGTATCCGCATGTCGGGCTGTGTCCTCTGAGCATCCTTATGGGCAGGGCCATTTAGATGTTAAAGTAGGGGGGGAACCGGCTGGATCCTTAGGGGACACCACAGATGGTCATGGGTGGGGTTGATCAGAAAAGCGGCAGGCATGCGATCTCTGTCCCGTCAATGAGAAAGCTTATTATCCACTCGAATGCTGTGCGGGTCATGCCTGCTTCTGCCAGTCTTCGCTTATGGATTTTGTGGTGGATTGTACCAAATGGTGGTGATAAGTCGAGTAGGGTGATCGTGTCATTTCAGATGATTGACACCGGACTCCAACTCGTTGATCGCCCGAGGGCAGCAAATCTACCTGGCCGAGGGACCTTCGACAACCTGAAGTACCACTATGGAGCATAGATACTACACGCTATCCTGCGCTTCACCGCCCTGCTTACATGATGCAGTGGCAGGGTGCCTGCTCCCCCACTGCACTCCCGCAGGAAGGTCACGATTACTAGGCGCTTGTGATGGTTGGAGCCGATCACTCAAGAGTTACGCAGCCCAAGGCACCCACTCAAGGTCAGGGAACACACCTCTAAGGAGCTGGCAATGGCAACATTGCGTGACCGACGTGTCGGGAAAGAAAGGTATATGCAGCGGAAATAAAGGCACGTAAAAAGCTCAGAAATCAGGAAAGGTGAGGGATGACATACTCTGGCATCCCATGAGGGGTGCAGACAGATTAGGCCTGGAACTTTGCAGAGACACTATGAAGCCTAATACCTGCGTGCTGGTAACTCCTCCTGCAATCCCCCTGCATGCAGGCTCACGGACAGGGGTGGAGTGGGCAGCCAGCTGGAATGGACTGCAGGGCAGAGAAAGGGAGAATGCACACACACTAGACAGGTCCATATGGATTCAGTAGGAAGCAGACAGTGGATGATTCCTGGGGAACAGCACAGGGAAGTCATTTCACGAATTTCTTTAGCGGAAGTGACATGACGCGACCCTTTACCTCTGTCATCTGACCCCACCCAAAGTAATATACATTTCCTACAAGAACGGATCAACATATGTATCGTTAATTTCAACCAATCTGTGTTGATACTAATTTATCAACCTCAGTAGAATGAAAGGCTGAGTTGACCTTGCTGGGTGTCGAACCTGAAACCTGCAGATCACACAGACATTGCAGCAGTGAGTACTCAACCCGCTGAGCTATCTTACTGGCTATAGCTATCAGAACACCAACCACTCCAGAAACAAAGAACCCCATGTTGCTGGCCACAACCCGGGAGCCGAAATAAAAAAATGATTTTTTTAGGTGTAGCAAAGGAGACCACAGGGGTAGCAAAGGAAACCTCATGGGTCGGAATTGCGACCCCTGGCGACCCCTAAATGGCATCCCAGGAACAGCAGTATCACACGTTTCAATGTATTGCATTTGCTGCTTCCATTAGCGAGCCTCTGTAAGAGGGACACTAGTAGGAATATATGATACTACACTTACCAGAATGCTTAGCACCATCGATTACAAAAAGGGCCTGCAGAGAGTAGCCATCTCCAGGCAAAGAAGTGCAGAGAGCAGAATGTTATGTTGTGATATGTTACTGTTATGCGTACTGTGCACTAACTCCACCTGCGCGGTCTCCAGGCACTATGGTAGACCTGAACCATGGGGGTACTGGGTCAGGGCGTTCGGTTAGTGGGGACCGAGGGAAAAGGTAAGACAGCTTTGCAGAACACGCGGAGTCGACAGAAGAACAGTAACATTCGAGAAAGACCAGTACAGCGACGTAAAGCTGGAGCCCACACGCATCAGAACACTAGCAAGCGCCTGGAGGCCGAGAACAGATCAAGGAGCTACACAGGCGAGGAGAAGAGTGGAGGCTAACCAAGCCGAAGAATGCCTAGACATGATACTGTCATGCGAAGTCATGCAGGAGCGCATGAAATTCCATCATCAGTCAGTCTATGGAAGAGGGCACGACCAGGGAGGTTTCACTCCTCAGAATCAGTTCCAAACAGTTGCATTCACAGGGAGGAGTCCCATGAAGAGAGTGCACCAGAACAGCCACATGTGTTTGGAGTGTGTGTCTGGGGGAAACTTCGGGGAGAGGAACTAGTCTTGGGGACCGAGGAGTGTTGTGAGAAAACGAGTGCATAGCGGTTGCGGGGGGATTCCATCCTTACCACTGCATTCTGGGAACTGTTGCGCTGAAATATAAACTGTGGTCCCTTCATCTTTCCAGTGGATTCTCCTCTGTCCTCACCAAGAATATTGACCGCGTGTATGGCCCACACCGGAAAGGGAATGCTCTGCCGGCCTCAAACCCATTAGCCATTGCAATGCAACCTCAGTCGAATGAAAATAGCAAAACACAGGAAAAGCTGAATGGGCCCCAAAGGGTTCAAACCGGATTAGGCCCCCTAAAATCATTTAGTGACAGGCCCCGTCCCCGTCATGGCATGACTTGCTCAGGGAAATCGAGAAAGCTCACGGCCATTATGTGAGGCTAAACAGGCAATCCAGCAATGAAAGCCATTCATTTGTTTGTTTGTTCGTTCGTTCGTTCGTTCGTTCATTCATTTTGTCATTTGTATAGCGCCTTTCACCATAATGATGGTCCCATTGCACTGGTGGTTGAATGCCACAGGCGTAATTTTAGGGGGCACAGGGGTGGTTGTCCCCCCCCAACTTTCATGGCTCACCATTTTGTCCCAATTCATTTGGCTGGGACACCTTTTGTCATTCCCCCCCCCCAACATTTTCAGTAAAGTTACTCCACTGTTGAATGCCCTTGGAGGGAGCAAAGTCCAAAGTATGGGAACATTGGGGGGTGCTATTATGCCATTCAAGTTATGAGAGGGTGGCCAAGACACAGCTAGTTAATACAAGCCGCTTCTCAGGAAACGCCCCCTAAAAAGGCCTGCCTATGCGACTCGTAGCTCATTTAGTGACAGTCCCCGTCATGGCATGACTAGCTGAGCTAAATCCAGAAAGACCAGGGCCATTATGTGAGGCTAAACAGGGAATTCAGCTCTGAAAGACATGTTAATCCATGTTGTTTTTCAGGAAACGCCCCATAGAAAGACAAGCCTATGCGACTATGTAGCAATTTTGCACTTACAAAAGGTTTGCCATGTTAAAAAAATCACGCAAAATGTCTGAAACATTGTATCCGAATTCAGCATTCTGCTTATGTGCCCCCCACTTTGCTTTTTCTGGAGGGCCCACCGCAGCGAGGCCCCCAAGGAAAATTCCTTATTTATAGGCTAATTCTGCAAGAACCTTTTTTAGTCTCAGTTGGTGAAGTTGTGAGGAATCAATTTCCAAACACCAGTGATCCAGGGATAAATATAGTTTTCTAAACCATCAATCAGCCCCACACCTCTAGTGCACCAGAAGAGATTTGAACACAGTGGAAACAAAAGTAAATTATAAACCTCATTGTCCAATTTTGGTTAAGTGGACGGAATGGCAGGCTTATCTACACAAGGTCATGGATCGTTGGTTAGTTGCAACACAGCGAAAATAAAATTATTACCTAACGATAAAAGGGACATGTTACAAAATACAGCCCACCCTGTAAAGGAACACAGAGGACAGACAGTTTCACGAATGAAAGGGATGCACTCTGGATGCTGACAGGAGTGTAGTCGGTAAAGCAATCAGTCTTAACTGTTCATGGTTATTTGGTTTCAGCACCAAGGGAGCAAGGGGTCGTAAATATCACTAGGGGCCTTCAGAGAACTACCAGGGGGACAGAACCACAATGTACCTGGTGCTTGAGATGATCTTGATGCCCGACAGCATCAAGTTGGTTCCAGGATGCTTTGCAGCTCCTTCCTGAGACAGAGTTCAAGACGGGAACCAGCTGCAGGTATCAGGTGGCAGGCAGTTCAGCAAACAAGGCTGGACGCATGGCTGCAGGCTGGCCTACACGACACCTCGGGGTCAAGAATCATTGTTTCTGTGGTGGTTGGCAGATCTGGAATGCTGGTCGAGGCATCTTGGACGGCTTTAGTGACTGCAGCGTGACAACAGTCAGTAGTGCAGCCGATCGCAGTTTGAGGGCACGATTGCCTCGAAAATGTCCTTAAAAGATGGACGTTGGTTGAAGCTTGTTGTGGCACTCCTCCTAGCATCTTCGCAGGGTTCTTGTTATCCTTTAAGGCGGATGGCCCAAAGCTGAGGAGAATGTTTGCAGGCAATGCCCTTGTCCTTTGGTCAGAGACTGTCTGGCACTTCACATCTAGGAAGCTTGCTGGCAGAACCTAGCAGGGCATGCTGTGTGCTGGCTGGGTACCGGTTCTGAAGCTACTTGATGGATCCTCTGAGTTTGATATCTCCCTCTGTTCCCTGGGAGATGTTTAGGGGAGGGATATTGCTTCCCTCTTGGAAATCCTGGCTTTCCTTCACTGGCGGAAGCTGTATGATATGATATGATATGGCATTTGTAACGCGTCTATACACAAGTGTTTCAAGGCCGACTGTACCTTCAGCCAGGGTCCAAATGAGTCCTCCTTCTTACTCCTTTCAAAGTCATTAGATCATCTGCCAAAGCAAGGGCTCAACCCTCTTTAAAGCCATATGGGCCCCACTGATTGGTCCACGCTAGGCCTACCTTAATGAACCAATCCTGTGACCCCCCCCCAACAATCTTCTGTTTTGCCTGAGGTCATAAGCAGAGTACTTTGCTACAGGAAAGGTAAGGGGTGACAACACGTACTACTAAGTCCCACCAATCTTCCTGTCTGTTGTGGATCAAAGTGCTGTTGGTTAATTGAGCTCTCTATGACTCGTGATCAAAGTGTAGGTCTCCCTTGACGTTTGCATCAAGAACAAGCTTTCTGTCTCCATCAAATCACATACTTCTTCCCTCTGAAAGGGAGTTCCATGCAGGGGTTGCGTATTGTAAACAGTTGTCCCAGACATGACATTCACCTCCCTTCATACAGATGGCTAGGAGCTAGTTTTACTTCTAACTGGCTTACCCTTTGATCAACTAAAGCCTTATTTCAAATACTTGCAACATGAGATCCCGAGCAACCATAGATAAGGCAAATAATAATATAGCCTCCCCCTTCTTTGTAGGTAGATAGGTATCAAAAGTCACCTGTTCAGTCAAGATAGCAGCAACCATACTTGACGCAGCCTCTGGAGTCTGAATCCTGTTTGATAATCAGGTTGGTGACCGCTGTGGACTATGTTAACACACTAATCACTCCATCTCCACCACCTTTTAATTAGTTGCGTTTTGTTGTTTATGTATTTTTAGTGTGAAATTTCCACCGATACCCAAGGGTAGCTCTGACGAGGCCCGTGTGGAAGGGGGGTTAAAAATTAGATTGATACTGACCCCATTGTATTCCTCAATCATGATTGTTGATGATCTAGCTTAATTACTTAAGAGTGATAGTTGAATTGTGTGTTGCAATCCAGTGTTTAATAACACACAGCTTGAAGGAGTAGCAGCATCAGGTTGTCTAGTCAGCCTTCGTCTAACACATGGATCATGGAAATTCGATTCCTATGACTTGGTCTTAAACCTGACAGTTTGCAAATACTTTATGACATATTCACAGCTGTGCGACCTCACCTATTCGGTATTACCCAAATTGACCTTTGACAATTGACCTTTTGTCCTAATTGACCTAATAGTAGTGGTCCAAATTGACCTTCTTACAACCTATTCTACGGCCTCAGTCTTTTCTATTTGGATGCCCGTTTTAAGTTGCATTCAATAAATGGGGGGTGGCGGCTATTTGTGCTGTGTTTGGGACCATGCCCTATGACTGCCCAACCTTGGCCCTTCCGAGCTGACAATAGGTCAGGCTTTCACGACATCCAGCATGAACATATATGAAAATGTATCCAAATGTGGGCTCATTTGCATATTCGTTGGTTATTCTGAAAGTCTCGCAGGTGTGTAGGATCAAGGACCGACGTTGTGCACCAAAGTGATCAGCCCGCCTTACTGTTCGAACAGCGCATTCTTGAATTCCGTTAGGTTTGATGCCAGGGTAGTTTTGACGCCAGGATCTGGATGAGGTGTCTGGGTCATAGACTTAATGGACACCTCACCGCACATTGATATGATATGATAGGTTATTTATAACGCGCTTAATACCCAGAGGTTTCTAAGTGCGGACCCAGGGATCAAACCTGTGTTGCTCCTTGTCGTCTTGTTTCCAAGGCGAGCACGTTGCCCCTGAGATATCCTCAGGGGCAAACTTTTTTTGTAACTGCTTGTCCTTAGTGGCAACTCCTTTTTTCAGGAAACCCCATCCCCCAACCCCTTTTACTCCTTTCACACCGCTGTCTACTGAAGACTTCTATGGCTTTCGGATTAGAAGGGGGTCTGAAATGGACGACCATACATCGAATGTCCTTTGAGAATGTGGACGTTGGAGACTTAAGTATAATGGTGAGGATCGAGTGCTTTTTCCACCAACTAGAACAGCCTCCTTTTCTCCAGCAATTATTTGTACTATTCAAAGTCACACATTTATTCGGATTTCCACAAGGGTGGGGGAGTTTCCTGAGCACATACCGATATCACATTTCGCTTTCAGATAATTGTCCAGTTAAGAACTCAAACCATCGCGTATTTTCACATTTCACTGGGATAAAATATTTAATAGAAGATTTGAGGGAAGGGATGAAAGCAGCGCGATGAAAGGGAGGGCTCCCGAGAGTGATGAGTTTTCTAGATAATCTTCCCAGGTATGTATTATTTAAACGCTGCGGATTTGCTCGGCAGAATTCATTTGGAAGGCGGCCCGGCCCGCGCCTGCCTCGTGCAGCCGGTTTAATGTATTTCATGTTGCAGGACGCAGTGCCCTTTCTCTTTGCCAGTGCTTCACCACGCTAAACCTTTCCACTATTTCGGGAATTGCTGTCGATTTTTCCAATTCTGCATTTGTAATCGTCTCGCCGACAAATAGAACTTTTAAAAGCAGTGTGTCTGGCTGGCTGAAGTGCCCCCCTCCCCCCACGCCCCATTGGACTGGAGACAGTTCACCATTGTGTTGCTTAATAATGAGAATATCATATTTATGAAGCGCTTTTATTCAAAGTGCTTCACACTAAATATTGTCTATATAACTGCCCTCTGCTAATAGAGCTTGAAACACATTTTATACTTACTTTCAATGTCACTAGTGACTTCTAATGCACTCTGCCATTGGCATGGACTCCTAGTACTTGGCTGATCCTGGAGTGCAGGCTTGCCCTGATCTGACATTTCCTGAGGGCGGTGGTGTGACATTGCACAACAAATGGTATTTCAGACACAAACTGCAGACTGTTATGCCGTGGTCCGTAAAGCTGCGGGAGGCAATGCACGCGGTTGAAGGGTGATCTGTGGGTAGATTATGTCAGTTGCTAGTTCTGGATGTTTGTGCGGCCCAGTAGTTGGATGACCCCCCCGTGGAGGCTACATAGTGGTGCTTATTAAGTGCATATTTTTGTTGTGGCTGATGGAAGGGTGAAAAACACATCCGATGGGGAACCAAACCTTTTCTATGTGCTAGTGGCTAGTATTTCCTTGTACATAGTGTTGCAGAGGAATCCAGATAATGCGGTCTACCCCAAATGACCCAATACTGAAATAGACATCTTTACAAGACTAGTTTTCAATCAGCACACAATTCTCAATTTCACCAAGAATACAGTCCATTAAATAGTTATGAATTCAATCCTCTGATTGATTGTTAGTTTCTTGAGCCGCCACGTGTTTCAAGTCTGTAGCTCTTCCTCGGGGCTCTTAACAAGTAAATCAATCATTTTCATAATGTAATTCAATTAGATCAAATGTATGTTAGTTAACATGCATGAAATAATATCACAAACAAAATAAAACCAATGTCATAAATAAATGAAATACAAACAATTCAAACATAGTACAGTGATATAGTTAAAACATATAAAAGCATAAAAACACCTCATGCCATCATGGAGTAAAACAAAATGAATGGGTGCATGTGGTGTAGTCCGCATTTGGCAAAGTTGCATGTTGTGGTGGGACAATTAAGCCACATGGACTAGTTTCTGATGGTTTTGCGCATTAGGTAAGGCTGGACACGCTACAGGTTACCTTTCTCTGCCCACGTTTGCAGTCTTCAGCATGTGAAATTAGGCTAAGTAGGTGAAGGATATAATTGTAACAGATTTAAGTTAATTGTATTAGAACTCTCAGGTGGTTTGAAACTAACCAGATATTTATATATTTTTTCTTTATAATTCTCTCTATCAAATTTTGGTTTTCTTCAATTTGTGTATACGTCATGATCAATGTCTCCTTGCTTTCATTGATTTTGTTCTACTCTATGGTGGCATGGGGTGCTTTATATGTTCAAACTATATCACTGCACTTTGCATTGTTTGTATTTTATGTATTTATTACATGGGCTTTGTTTATACTATAACTTCATGCATGTTAACTAACATACATTCATACATTTGATCTAATTAAATTACATTATGGAAATGATTGATTTAGTTGTTAAGATCCCTGAGGAAAAGCTAAAGGCTTGAAACACGTGTCGTCTCAAGAAACTAACAATAGATTAGAGGATTGAACACATAACTATTTAATGGACTCTATTATTGATACAATTGAGATTTGCGCGCTGATTGAAACCTAGTCTTCTAAAGTTGTCTGATGGAAGGGAGGCCTACGTTTTGTTCGGGCCAGGCGATCGCCAGCACCAAAGCATTTGACCTACTGGCTGGTAAAGCACAACAAATTGCATTTAACACATATACTACAAAATAGCATGCAATACAACATGAAGACATTTAAAAGGCATGGAGCGCCTTGTGGTCATACAAGCCTTAAAAGGCATGGAGTGCACAAGGAGCCATTAGCTGAATTGGAGAGGAGAACACGCAAGTAGGTGAAAACAGGTGGAGAGTGGTGAGGAAAGAGGAAGTTGAGAGTTTAAAACACTCCCAGACTGGCTGCACCAGTGTAGGCCAGTATGACCACGCACACATTCTCGTCATGATGGCTTTATCTGTGATGCCGATAAAACATGCCATGCCACTAAGAAGACATGTCCAGACTGGCTGCACCAAGATAGGCTAGCATGGTCAAGTAAGAACATTCATAATACTGGCTTTACGCTTGATGCCAGTAAAACATGCTGATGCACCAGTGTAGCCCCACATCTCCAATTGATAAGCCAGCTCCCGGCCTGGTACAAACACAAGCACACACATTCAAAGTGCACATACCATCTCTCAAACAACATATAATCTCTCATTTGCATGCACACCCAAAAAACATTCACTCTCTCATGCCCATGCAATCTCAAACAACATACACTCTATCTCATTCACTAGCTCACTTACAGACGCAAACCCTTGCATTGACACATATAGATGCAGTGCTCTGTTCCAAGCATAACTGTGCACAGCCATTAAGCCCAGAAGAGGGTGTAGCTTAGATTCCAAGCCACAGAATTTGGTATGATCGTTTGGCAGGACTATTACAGCCCTTCTTCCTGGTGATGAGTACTGGGAAAACCAAGTAGTGGCTAAGTACCAGTGGAGGTCTGGCTACAGTGGTTGACCTCAGTTTAGCAGCCAAATCACACTGCATTGACATCTCTCATGAGGGCATTTTGCCCATTGAACGATCCTTGGACACGTGACAGACAAAGCTGATTATAATCAACATATATTAGAATCCCTCCATGTCCACTTTAGACTCAGCCCATAATGCTATTTCCCTCCTACTGAATGATTGGTTAGAACATAATCCATCCCATGCAATTATTTTAGGGGGGGTTAACTCTAACTGTAGGACTGGGGCTGACATCAATGATTCTAAGATGGGCAGCCCTCTAAATATACCACACAATGACTCAAGAGGTGTAGATGGGGATTTCTTTTTGAGAGGATGGGACTTGTCCCTTGAGACACAGCAGGCAGATGTAGATCTTGCGACCTGCTACACTTGGAATCGAGGGTTGGGAAAATCTTGGATTGATTATTTCTATGTCTCCAATACCATCAGGAATTTATGCTGTTCACTCTCCTTCCATGATCCGTTTGTTGGTGACCATATTATTTCGGCATTCTCGCTTTGGTTGGGAATTCAATGGCATGATTGTAATTTGACTACTGCTTTTTTGGATTTTGCTCACAAGGGTTTGACTGTCAAATGGTGTGACCGGAATTGTACCAAATTCACAAATCTTTTTAACAAGGAAGTTAACCACTTATTGTATAGAGGAGAAGGTTCTTCTTTGTTTACTACGGATAGCTTTAAAAATATAATTTCCTATTGGCTCAATCAAATTACTCGTAAGGGCAACATTTTGAGAGAAAATACTTCGCTCATGTATTTGATATTAGAGTAGCCCAATTGCGCAATTGAAAAAAACGAAAGAGATCTAGACTCAGGGCTTTGCTTCTTCTCCACTTAGAAAGAGAAGAATATGTTACAGCCAAGGAAAGTATCAATCAGGTGCATAAGAACGATGTCATGTTTCTCAAGCTGGAATTGTCTATCTAGACAACAAGGGCCTTTTAAAACAGCTTTTGAGTCATGACACAGTTTCTTTTTGGTCCACTATTAACAACAGACAGGGACACCATGGTGCACGTTCTGATTGCCAGATTTTGGAGAAAGGTTGGGTCGAATACTACAAACATACATTTTCTATCCTGATTCCCAGGGATTCGAGATTGTGGGAGCAGAGGATTCTGGTTCCTGTTCGTGGACTATAGATGAAATCCAATGGGCCATCTCTAAAGGTAAACCTTCCTAAGATGCCCTGATGGTTTGGCCCTGGTAGTCATTAAAACAGATCCTGTTGTTTGGGCCTTCACCTTGAAAGCGCTCTTTGATTCCATCTTTAAAACATCTATTATTCCATTTACTTGGAGAGAGTCAATTGTGATACCAATCTACAAAAAGGGGATCCAACTAACCCCAAAATCTATAGGCCCATCGCATTGTTGGATGCATCTAGCAAGATTTTTGCTTCACTACTGCTGAGAGACCTTAATAGCCATCTCACATCCCTGGGCATCCTCACTAAATTTCAGGTTAGCTTTAGACTGCAGATGGAAACTTCCTTGAATGCCTTTATGATGGCACATCTACAGGCTTCCACCAAAAAAGCTACAACTGGGACCATATATATGGCCTCAGTTGACATGCCCTGCGCTTTTGACAGAGTTATTAGACCTATTCTATGGTCAACGCTGCTGGCCTGGGGGATACCATCACAGCTGGTGCAATTGATGGCCTTGTTACAGAACAATACATCAGTGAAAGACTTACTATAGAGGGATTTCTCTCCAGATCCATTGAAACTACTCTAGGACTCAAACAAGAATGTGTTTTAGCCCCTGCTCTTTTTAATTCATACGTGAGTAACATCAACAAATTGTGGGCTGATAGTAACACGTATCCAGTTAGTCTGGGTCATCTGAAGTTAGATTGCATTGCTTTTGCCGATGATATTGTTTTCTTTGATAAAACTGCATTGGGCCTTCAAAGAAAATTAGATTTGTCTTCCGAATATGCTGTTAAAAACAATGTTGTCATCAGTGGGACTAAATCAAAGATAATACTATTTGCAGCTAAGACTAAGCAGGAAACCATGTATTGGTCTATAGGTGCAAGTAGATAGGACAGGGTGCTTTCTATTCGATATCTTGTCTACAGCTTGATGTACTCTAGTTCACATGATATCTGGAAGGACTAGATGAAGGATTAGTTGCGTCCCTTAACTTCCCAACAAAAGCATATTTACCACAGTTGTGTAAATTCACTATCATACCTAGGTTGAGATTTTACCAAGCCAACATCGAGCCTGTCTTATTATATGTACTTGATATAGCTATTGTTGACCTGGGGGCTTATTTGGACTGTTTATGGTCAACTTTGGAAGGAAACCCTGAATCTTGCAACTTCTCTACCCAATGCAGTTGTGAGACACGAGTTTCGGTTAACCTCCGAACAAAACATTAATGGGGGCAACTGTCGGATTTTGCCAAACATTTACCACCACTATCTGAATCATTGTATAAAGATCTAAACATTATGATGGAGGATTGCTCCTTGGTCTCAATTACTGCATTTAAAAACAAGATGACTGCTATTCTCAATAATATCTGTTCTTCCGAGGAAGAACTTGTTGCCCGCCCTCACTGCACTAAAACTCTACAAATTGTCGTCTATGTAGGAAGCCGGATACAATGGAAACCCTAAGACACTTGGTCACGAGGTGTGTTGACCTCATGGAACATTGGAAATGTTATTTTAAAACTGAGATTTTGTTGGGTGTGGATGTTGAGGGTGATTTCTTTTGGTCCAGAATTTTGGGGGAGTCAGAGTGTTGCTCTATTGATTGCATTACATAATTTTCATATTGAGATATTAACGTTGATCAAGGAAAATTGAGTCGCTTCTCTTGTGAATGAACTTTGGTATTTTTCTTTTTTTTCCGATCTACTATGAGAATTATTTATTCATGTGAATGTACTTTTTTATTATATATTTTTAAAAAACAATTTTTGTAAAGGGTTTTTCAAAACCAAATACAAGTGATGAAAGTTCTTTTTCAAAAGAAGTGGAGAGGTAACCTGATTTTAGTAAACTGTATTGTGTTTCTAGTAAGGCAAAACGGAACATTACAAGTGTTCATAACCCTATACATATAGATGCATCCTCCAGAAGCTCAACCCTTTTAGTGCTCGGTCGGGTGATGAGAAAGTGACGGCCTATGGACCAGGGTACAAAGTTGCTGTGCAGCAGGAATAATGTTGACACTGTTTGCTTCAATCAGCGGTTCCGTATTGCACAAAGACTGTATCATAGTGAAAGCTCTGTTAAAGAGTTGGTCATTTTGTGTAAACGAGTGCAACTATGTTAGTTAGGGGGATTAGGGGCATAATTGTTGAATGTTGCGTTTAGGGGCTTCTTTGGTTTCCATCTGCTTGATACATTGATTTCCTTTTCGACGGTTGCGCTTCATTACAGGTTGGTTAAAGGATATAGCGATGGGGCTCCCAATGTATTGCACTGGCTGCACTGTGGTTCAGAGAGTTGCTTTAATTGACTAAAGCTGCAGAGCATCCCTGACAATGTTATTTTTAGTTCTAGGCCCCAACTCTGTGATCATATTTCTGTTCAGTGTGTGTTTTCTTTTTGTGTGACAACTTTCCGCTGTGTCATGTACGTTGTAGTGAATTAATCACTGTATTCTATTAAAAGAGAAGATTATCGCTGTGCATGTTTTAATTCCAAGCTGTGACCTGGAATGCAACATGCATTTTAGTTACAGGATCCCTGCATTGTAGTAGAAGCGAACATTTGTCTATAAGGGTTGTTTTCACAAGCTAGCGTAATTCACTGGTGCACACAAAACAGCATCAAATAAGGTTGGAAACGACCATGATGTTAGTCATGTGAAAATGCAATGCAGAAAAATCTCACAAAAGATAAACAATAGATTATAGTAAGAGTTGAATAAGGCAGGACAACAATACTACTCAGATTTTACAACTATTTTTTGCAATAAAACAAGCCATTTTGTATGGTGATGTCGGAGAGGGTGGGTTGTTCTTAACAGTAGCTAGCTGCGCCTTGTGATATTGGGCACATTGGATATTCAGAGCTCTTTTAATCGTGGGGAGGAAAGGGAAGCAATCACTACTTGGAGAAGGAGGGCTTCAATGCAGCCTTGTGATCCTGGGTGAACAACATAGACATTCTGTTTGATTATGGCATACGTACCTTAGCACTGGAACTCTTAATGTGTGTGCACTGGACATCTCACGTGTTTACCCAGCACCTGAGTGTGGGAGTCCTCTTTTCTGATAATTACACATAATGTAGCTGCTTAGCTCCTGTGTTTCATGAGTCGGATAGGAGATAAATCAGTTATAGTAGATATAGACACACATTACTGTGTACCTTTGGAATCCTTGGCAAGGAGTTTATCAAGAGCTCGTGTGGTATGTTGGGAGGAAAGTAAAGCTATTGGCACGACAAGGTGGTAGGATTCATTTCAGTACAGTCTTGTAAGCATTGTCACAAATGCATTGTGAGGTTTTGCTTTCACGGCGAAGGGTAGAACATGAATCAGTACATGGAGAAGAAGGGATTACATGCAGTGCAGTCTTGTGATCTTTGGCAAACGGTCTATGCTGGGCTCTTGTGTGAAGCAATCATCTGCACAGCAGTCAGAGCCGGGGCTTGAGGGGTTCATCATATTGCACCCTTAAGATCTTAGGCCAACAGTGCTGCAGCCAAGGGGAGAACGGGGTGCAATCAGCACTGGGATGTGCAGTGCAGTCCTATGGTCTGGGCAAAAAGTATATTCTGAGCCCCTGTGCTCCATTGGGAAACATTGAGAAACAGCGCAGAATCCTCACCTTACATACCCTTTAATACATATACTCGAGGTGGCCACATGATCCAGACTTCCAAAGTACTCTAGTACAGAACACACACCTAGATATCAGACGAAATCTTTGTATTCTTTTGAACAGGTTGTATTTCGGTTTCTTAATGTGGTGTTTCTTTTGCCACTGTACATATCACAAAGTGAACATGTGTGTCAGCGCCATTTGATGAACAGACATCTGTGCCCCTTCCCTGGTCTACATCAGGAGTTAACAGTTGAACTGATCTCCACCCCATTTCATCACGATACATAAACCTGGGCCTCATGATTTAAATAACCAAAACCCCAAACCATGTAAATGGGTTGCCAAATCCCAAAACGATTCTGCACAGAAACCACCGTTTTATTCCAAAGCAAGTTCTAGTTCTAGGGCACTGCAGGAAGAATTATTTTTGCCCAACTTGAACCTAAGAGAATCAAGAAATTCTCACCCGGAATGGAAGAAAACTACTCCACAAGAAAAATGGGTTGCCATGGGTACCCCATGGAGGGATTAGCATTTACCTGACATGGCACCACTCCTGACAAATACAGCCTCTTCCGTGGGCTGTGTCCCCTTGGGTAGCATGACAAAGAGCACTAGGAAGGAGACTTTCTTCCCGTGTGTGTGTGGGTTTCACCTATGCCTTCCCCATCAATCCCAACAAGCCATCCTGCCACTAGGGCTCAGATTCTCCTAGCATCCCTGGGGCCTTGCGGAAGTTGTTGCCTGGCGACATAGTCACAGCTTGGGGCTAACATGGAGGTGAGTTGCTGTCATTGAATTTGCCTCTGCACTCTGGCCATACCTGCAACCTGGATTCTTTCTGTAAATTGGCAACAGCAGATTTTGAACTTGCATAAAGGTTCTTTGCCAGCACATTGTAGATTTTGAGTCATGTTAAATGCAATCATGTCTGTTGTTCGTTGGCCTCAGCAATGTAGCCTTAATGGTTGCATTCGGTAGTGGTCCTGACTGGTAACCCTCCACCTGCCTTCCTCCGCAAGAGGTCTGGGCCGTCGCTGGCTGTGTCCCAATATGCAGCCATTAATGCTATTGCCGCTGTGACCAAAAAGCAGGGTAACAGCCATATTTTTCTGTGGGAAAATGGCTTCGTGCGCACCCCACATTGCAAATTTCAGTAGAACAAAAAAAAACTAGAAACAAAATGAGTGTGTGGAAGAACAAGTGGGAGCTCTGGGAGCCCCTTTTCTATTTCTGTGGTGACCGAGGTAGCCGCGAGGAGGCAGGGATTCATGAGAAGGTGACAGAGGACTGTGAGGTGAGAAAGGATGGTGTGAGGTGAGCGATGGGGGCCAAGTGACATCTTGGGGAACTAGAGGTGGCAGAAAGGTGGGAAGTGCAACTGGAGCAGCCTTTGGAAAGTGAAGAACATGGGCACATGCCAGTAATTCCGGCTAGCGTACTGAGCAACCTGATATGTAGATTTCATTGTGTAAAAAGCAAACAGTTTAGGCAGTTTAGTAAAAGTGCATTTCATGATCTGTATTGTTGTCTAGAATAAGTGGAAATAAAGAGATAGATCCCTGCTCCCAGTACCCCGCATCTATATATAATAATGATACAGTAGACCACTAAGGAGTTCCATGACCAAATAGCGGGACGAGGACGCATCTATATATAATAATGATACAGTAGACCACTAAGGAGTTCCATGACCAAATAGCGGGACGAGGACGCATCTATATATAATAATGATACAGTAGACCACTAAGGAGTTCCATGACCAAATAGCGGGACGAGGACGCATCTATATATAATAATGATACAGTAGACCACTAAGGAGTTCCATGACCAAATAGCGGGACGAGGACGCATCTATATATAATAATGATACAGTAGACCACTAAGGAGTTCCATGACCAAATAGCGGGACGAGGACGCATCTATATATAATAATGATACAGTAGACCACTAAGGAGTTCCATGACCAAATAGCGGGACGAGGACGCATCTATATATAATAATGATACAGTAGACCACTAAGGAGTTCCATGACCAAATAGCGGGACGAGGACGCATCTATATATAATAATGATACAGTAGACCACTAAGGAGTTCCATGACCAAATAGCGGGACGAGGACGCATCTATATATAATAATGATACAGTAGACCACTAAGGAGTTCCATGACCAAATAGCGGGACGAGGACGCATCTATATATAATAATGATACAGTAGACCACTAAGGAGTTCCATGACCAAATAGCGGGACGAGGACGCATCTATATATAATAATGATACAGTAGACCACTAAGGAGTTCTATGACCAAATAGCGGGACGAGGACGCATCTATATATAATAATGATACAGTAGACCACTAAGGAGTTCCATGACCAAATAGCGGGACGAGGACGCATCTATATATAATAATGATACAGTAGACCACTAAGGAGTTCCATGACCAAATAGCGGGACGAGGACGCATCTATATATAATAATGATACAGTAGACCACTAAGGAGTTCCATGACCAAATAGCGGGACGAGGACGCATCTATATATAATAATGATACAGTAGACCACTAAGGAGTTCCATGACCAAATAGCGGGACGAGGACAAGCCCAAGTTTCTTCTAAGGTGATGTTCAAAATTTGTATAATGTACAATAGTGGGGGGTACTTTGTACCTTGTACGAGGTATCATCGACTCCTCTATTAATTCATCTCTTGCTTGCTCTGATTCAAAGGGTAGTCCTGTTGTTGCAATGTGGAGTAAAGGTAGAAACTGTTTAGTTTGAAAAAAACAAACTTGTTTACCGAATGTATAAATGTCAGGCAAATACATATTATAAGGTGTAATATACGTGTAATCCCAAGCATTGTGGTTTAGAATAACTGGTAACGCACACATGTATTTTCCTGATCTCCTGTGTGAATCCCAGAAGTACATATGATCAACATACTACTAAAAATGCATCCTTATTTATCAAAATGAGTTCAAAAGAAAGCACTCTGAAAAGCTAGTCATCGCTATATGTGTTGCAGTGGCCATTGGAATCCTTCTTGAGAAGCTGCCTTTTACACAGTGGGCAGACTTTGGTACCGCCATTGTGTCATCTTAAATGAACTGTAACGTAAAAAGACTAGCGATGCAAGCCACGAGGAGTTCCCTGACCAAAAACAGAAACGAGGCTGAGTTCCTTTTCAAGGTCCCAGAACGCCGACATGACTTACAATATTCTTTTTACGAACGGTTGGGCACCTTTTTTATTCCTTATAACACATGGCCATACATAGGGTCGGACTGGGTCACAAAATTGTCTCGGGCACCAATAAAAAAGTGGCCCACAGTTGCAAATGGATATTAATTCCTTTTATGACACTGATTGAATAGTAACCAAGGGGACATTTTTTGATAACTATTCAGCAACACAGGTCAAAACTACTAGTCACAGAGTGAATTAACTCATCAAACTGGCCCACATTGGTCAAAAAAGTGTCCCACTTTGACCCAAAAAACGTGCCCACGCCAGCATTTTGTGTTTTTGCTTCCGCGATGGGCCTATTGTCCTAAAGGCCAGTCCAAGCCAGGCCATACACTGAAGCCACTATAATGCCTAGCGTCTTGCTTAACGCAGTGCAAGAAATCTTCCAGGTGCTGATCCATGAAATCAACGTAGAGTCTTTTTGTCTTAAAGCGAAATATGGTGCTTCAAATGTCTTACAGAAAAATAGATTGAGAAGTTTAATACAAATTCTTCTAAAAAGGTGTTTGCTTTCTGCAATAACATGGCGATTGATGCTCTCTTGTCCTAAACTCCAGCAGTGCACACAATGCACACATTACCATGACCAGTTCTTTATCAGTGAATGGCTGTAAAGAGTCACCGAATGCCAGTGTCCAATGACGGCACCTGTAAAGCTTGTCACGACTTGAATCAAGTGCTGGGGCGGCAGTTAGCATTCTGCTCCTTGCTGGCTCCAGCAGCAACCGTTGGGATGTCGCAACTGAAGTGTGAATAACGGATTCCAGAGCAGTAGTGATTTCATGTGATGTTACGACCGTCCTGTATTAAGAACATTATTTACAACCTTTCATATTAATATTGCATGAATATAATGCACAGAACGTGATACAGAAATGGCAGGCTTCCGTGTATCGCTCTATACAAATGTTTACACAGACGATAGAGGCACCCGGGCCTCCATGCATCATATGGATATTATAAGTTACTAATCAGCTTGGTGGCAGGGCCCGGGTCAAGGGCTTTTATGTGTACATATCTCCAAACTGACTGATAATCATAGAATATATTACATGTGAGAAGCATTGTTCTATATAACACCACTCTTGGAATTGACGTTTCTTCTTCCGGAGCAGTACATATCTGCTTTTAAGTTAGGAAAGTGTTAGTGTTGCAAGGGCTGACTTTTGCTTTTGGAAAGTGGAGATCTATGACTTCACGTAGCTTTTGCTTTTAAAATGGGGAGCTCTATGACTTCACGTGGCTTTTGCTTTTAAAATGTGGAGCTCTATGATGTCACGTGGCTTTTGCTTTTGGAAAGTGGAGCTCTGTCTTCATGTGGCTTTTGTTTTTGGAAATTGGAGCTTTACGACTCCACGTGGCTTTTGCTTTTGAAAAGTGGAGCTCCATGACTTCATCTGACTTTTGCTTTTGGAAAGTGGAGCTCTATGACTTCATGTGGCTTTTGCTTTTGGAAACCGGAGCTCTACGACTTCTTTTGACTTTTGCTTTTGGAAAGTGGAGCTCCATGACTTCATGTAACTTTTGCTTTTGGAAAGTGGAGCTCTATGACTTCATGTGCCTTTTGTTTTTGGAAAATGGAGCTCTCTGACTTTTCACATGGCTTTCGTTTTTGGAAAGTGGAGCTCTAGGACTTCATCTGACTTTTGATTTTGGAAAGTGGAGCTCTATGACTTGACGTGGCTTTTGCTTTTGGAAAGTGGAGCTCTATGACTTCATGTCCCTTTTGCTTCTGGAAAGTGGAGCTCTAGGACTTCATCTGACGTTTGCTTTTGGAAAGTGGAGCTCTATGACTTCACACGACTTTTGCTTTTGGAAAGTGGAGCTCTAGGACTTCATCTGACGTTTGCTTTTGGAAAGTGGAGCTCTAGGACTTCACACGACTTTTGCTTTTGGAAAGTGGAGCTCTATGACTTCATCTAACTTTTGCTTTTGGAAAGTGGAGCTCTTTGACTTCATGCACTTGAGTACTTTTGCTCAGAATGGAGGATGGGCACTAATGGCTGCAGCTGCATCCCACAAGTCTTTCATTCTGTCACTATGTCTCCACTGACATTAAAACCTGAAGATTGGAAAATTGTAATGTAATCAGCCGGCTGGGATATCTCAAATAGAGGATTGTTGGGATATAATAGCAAGTGTCACACAATAGACAAAGTTCATAGCTCCAAATATTCTTGTATCTTCTAATAATGAGATCACACATGTCTGGTTATAATATAATCAGACATTTGTGGCATCATCACATTGTACACACTTTCACTCCTCTCCACAGCCACATTAAGGCTGCAGAACTCGGAGGAGTCTTGCAATATCCTTACAACATACATTACAGGGTTCTTTATTTGTTGCAATACTTGGTCACAGCAACATTCCCTTTTTTTTTTTATTTTAATGATTTTTATTGTTAAAATATTGATTTTGATACAGATATCAACAGGTTACAGACTTTGAATAAAACAAGAACAACAGAGAAATGACATAGTAATTGATTTTGATCCTTTGTAATAGTATTTCTATAAGGCTAAATTATTTGTTAAATTCACTTGCGAATGTAATATGAACTATAATAGATATAAACCGCATTAATATAACATGTAGTTTAGAATTAATTATATCACAGGTCTGCAACGAGTGATTTATATGTAGTGAAAATAGAGATTTGGAGCAACATTCCCTTTAATACGTGATTTCTCGCTTGCTCTGAGGGAAACAATATTAAGTGGTTGCAATGTGGGATCAATGCAGAATTCGTTTGGTCAGAAAAACACCCTATTATACAGATTGTGTCAGGTAGCACAACCACTTTAAGTGGTTTAATACAAATGTGTTTAACAACCAACATTACGGTTTGGAATAAGTGGTAACATGTATATAGATTCCTGCTCTCCTATGCTAAATTCCCAGCAGCACATATAATAAACACATTACCAAAAATGCATCCTTACGTATCAATTAGCACTCTGGGGAGAGGCACCCTATGATCCCAGTGTTTGGAACATGACCTTCTTTAGCCAGTTTAAGCCCGTTTTCCACCTTGGGCTGCTGGCATCTCTGCCGCTCAGCCACTATTCCCTTTCCTGCTCTCCCCTGACCGCCCAGATTTCCACCACCCCCACCTGTGGACCACACAGCTCCCCCCACAGCCCTAACCCTCTAACTCTCTTTGATCTCCAGCATTGGCTGCCAACAACATGGAAAAGGGACAGACACTATTTTGTGCAGTGGCCATCTTGTTTTTTCTTTAAGGCAACCAGGCCTGCTATGTCAATGCCCACCCACTTCACTTTATAAATATATAGATTAGCGGTCTGGAGATAGCCCTGCGGTGGTAACAGAATTAAGCACCGGATTGGTGGAGCGGGGCTGGTCGGGAATGGTCCTAAACCCTTGCAGAAGGTCCTTGCTTCGATCTGGTCCACCATGGCTCGATCTAGAGGGCCAATACTGGCCAGGCCCGCCCCTCATTCCGCTGCTTAATGTTGCACTAATGACTGTAACTTGACAAAGAAAACGATTTCAACAGAAAGGAATCTGAAAAGCAAGATATTTGCTTTAGTGAACTATTTCATTGGCAGTTTGAATCCTGCTGAGAAAGCTGCCTTACACGCAGCATGCTGACTCTGGCAGCAGGTATTGTGACATCATTAATCAACTGTAAGGTAATAAGAGGGTTGATATCATTTGCATATGCTGTTATCTCATAGCTGACTGTAGTGAATTCATTAATGATGTTGACACAGGTAACGCATGTGTTATTTGGTTATTTATCAGTTTAATCGGAGGAGCCCCCGACACGGCCTTTTCAGCCAGATCACATCTTCGTATATGATTCCATCAACATTCTGGAATCATGTACGAAGATGCAACCATGGTAACAAACCAACATTCTCACATCTCCCTTTCTAAACAATAAAAATACGTATTGTATTCAAACAAAACTTTTCTGTTAAATTTAACTAAAACACTAAACAATATAAATATTGAACATCACACTGTATCTTAATAACCAACAAAAAGGATACAATTTCTTCCTTGTTTTTTTTTTCACTTATCAGCCAGTCTTGAAAATATCACCATGTTGAACTCTTCAATAATATACATAGTCTTGTCTGTAATTCCATATTCTTTTTCTTCTTTCTGATCCTGACTGAACACTGTCATTTTTCCCTTCCATTAAACCTTTCTGTACTTCCTTTCCTTGCAACATTCCTTTTCCTGCAACAAAATCATCTTCTCCATATCTCCTCACTTCATTCTCCTTTGCCACCACAATATCATCACATGACCATTTCTTGCCATCTTCCAGTATCACAGACTTTCTTGAGCACTCCATAACTTTCTGTGGAGCACGAAACTTAGACTCTCCTTTCATCACACGTGTTGGTTCCCTCACTCTCACCATATCACCTTTCCTGATTTTACTCTCTTGAACGTTTCTCTGCTTGTCATAATAACTTTTATATTTCTCTTGTTTCCTTTTCATTTTGTCAACAATGTCATCCATGTTAATTTTTTCTTTACTCTCATTGCTCCTCATCCAAGCAGGCCTCAATCTATTGGTGAAAAGTCTCCCTCTCATCAATGTAAATGGCACCTCCTCGGTAATTGAATGTGGTGTGACCTTATATGTAGTGAGAGCTTCTTTAAGTGTCTCCTTCCATGGTAACCCATTTGCACACGCTAACTGTAATATACCTTTAATGAAACGATTCATTCTTTCTACCAGACCATTACCCATTGGGTGGTATAACGCTGTAGTAGTGTGTTTGATAGATCTGTCCCTTAAAAATCCTTGAATCTCTGACGACATGAACTGGGCTCCATTATCTGATACAATTTCTTGCGGGTCTCCTTCTCTACTAAAAATCTCATCCAAAAACTTCACTACTTTCACAGCTGTCACTGACTCCTCTGCTATGCCACATTCCACCCACTTGGATGTATAATCAACCAATACTATTAGATAGATCTTCTGACACTCTATAGATTCATATGGACCAGCTATATCAATAGCCAATTTAGTCCAAACAGTAACAGGAATGTCCACAGGTTGTAATGGAGTCACTCGTACAGATTTGCTTTTGTCACTTACAGCACAAGCAGTACAATTTTTAGCCAAGGCTTCCATATCACTCCACATGTTGGGCCACCAGTAAGCCTCTCTTACTCTTCTTTTCGTCAACATTCTACCCACATGGCCCTCATGCGCAATGTCCATGATTCTTTTTCTTAAAACTGTAGGTGGTATTATACGATCTCCTCTATTTACACATACCTCATCACTGGACAATTCATCCTTAAATCTTTCCCATTGGCTCAACTTGTCATCGGTTTTTCTCCAACCAGCTTCAATAGCCTTCCTCAGCATCTCTTGTTCAATATCATTGTCTGTTGCTTCCATCCAATCATTTTTTGAAAAACTAGGATGCACTTGAGCTATAATACAATCCATGTTCTGTTCCTCTCTAAACACTTGTTCATCCTCACCGTTATCTAGATTATTTTCACATGGCAATCTAGAGAAACAGTCCGCAACAACATTATTCTTTCCCGGAGTGTACTTTATGATCACATTGAATTGCATAATAATCAGAGTCCATCTTCTTATACGTGGAGACATCATGTGGGAATTTTTTGCGTTCAACACATGAACAAGAGGCTTATGATCCGTTCTTACATCTACAGGAATTCCCCAAATTAGACTCTTAAAATGTTCTAATATCCACTTTACTCCAAGTGCTTCTTTTTCTATCGTCGAATAACTTCGCTCAGCTCCTCTTAATGTCCTTGATGCAAACGCTATGGGAACTACTTCTCCATTTTGAACTTGTTCCAAAATACCACCTAAACCTACATTGCTTGCATCCACTGCTATTCTTGTTCTGGCACTTGAATCAAACAATTTCAAAGCTGGTGCTTTATTAATCATAGTCTTTATCTTTTCAAACTCCTTTTTACATTCTTCTGACCAAACATATTTCACTCCTTTGCACATTAACTTCCTCATGCTTTCAGTGTTATCAGAGTTATGATCAATAAATTTAGAATAATATTCTGTGAGACCCAAAAAACTCCTCAACTGGTCTTTATTATTTGGTTCCGCAATTTTAAGAATGGTGTCCACCAAAGATTCTTTAGGCATAATGCCTTTATCACTTATTCGGTGACCCAAATATGTCACTTCATTTTGTTTTATTTTACACTTTTCAATCTTGAGTGTCATTCCCTTCTGCTGTAACATTTGCAGCACAGCTAACAATTTGGCATCATGCTCCTCTTGAGAATTTCCTGACACCAAAATATCGTCCTGGAAGTAATATACTCCTTGTAGACCTTCAAACAGATGATGCATTAACCTCTGGAACACTGCAGCAGCCGAAGCTAACCCAAACGGCATTCTCTTGTACCTAAAAGCTCCCAATGGCGTCACAAAAGATGTCAAATGTCTTGATCCTTCCTCAAGTACCACCTGATGGTAGGCCGACGACAAATCTAAAGTCGTGAAAAATTTTGCTGGACTCATAGTGGATAACATCTCTCCAATATTCGGTAAGGGATGTCGATCAATCCATATGTTGGCATTTAAATCTCTTAAATAGACACACATCCTGATGGATCCATCTGTTTTTTTAACCAATACAATAGGCGATAACCATTCCGAACTTTCAATTGGTTCGATGACATCTTGCTTGCATAGTTTCTCTAACTCGGCCTTTAATGCATCTCTGGTACCGATGGGTATACTTCTCACTTTATGTACCACTGGTGTCACACCTCGTTTGAGAATAATGCGATGCTCAAATCCTTTAAGCAAACCAATCTTGTCATTGAAGACATTTGGAAAAGTTTTTGTCAAACTCTCTGCATTGTCGCACACCTTTTCAGAAATGCACAGAATGGGTACACTTTCTCCTGGATGAATTTTGATATTCAATGCAGCTTGCTCCCACCATCCTACTATTGAAAAACCATCCTCCACCACATACAATCTGCAGTATGTCTTGCGTCCTTCAAATTCCAATTTCACCCAAACACAACCTATAATATTGATAGGTGTCTTTCCATAACCCGTTGCTCTGGTGTTTGTCATCTGTAAATCTTCCATCTTCTTCTTCAAAACATTTACATGTGTTTGTACATTAACCATAGTATAAGGGGAACCTGTATCCACCATCACTTGTAACGTTACACCATCAATATTCATAGGAACCCAAGATCCGACTCCATCATCTCTTGGTGTGACAGTCAGTATCTGGACTCTATCCTCTGCCCGATCTGTTATTGCTACCAAATTACTGGAATCAGCATTCTCCTCAACAGCTCTCACGCCCACAGTAGTTGCATTTCTGCTTCTATAAAATCGACCAGTAATCCTACCAAATCTACTATTAAATCTGCTTCTTCCTCTGTTGGTGCGACACATCTTTCCAAAATGTCCAGTATGTCCACACCTAAAACACTCTGCTGAGAATGCTGGACACTCCTTTTCCATGTTCTCATGTTTGCTCCATCCACAATATGTACACCTATTACTTTGCTTGAATGCACCTCCTCCATCTTGTCTGTAACCACCAGATGTCTCTGACCTGACCATTCTCTTGACCATGGCAATCAGTTTTTCTTCTTGGTTGTTTTGCTGTTCATCATCTGTCCCTTGGACTGACTTAATTCCAGTGAACTCTGGTTTACTTTGAACCTCTCTCATACACTGTTCACCCATTTCCATTGACCTGGCTATCTCCATAGTCTTTTCTAATGTGGGATTTTTCGCCTGCCACAGTCGTTGCTGAATGCGCGGTTCAGCCACATGCAACACTATCTGATCCCTCAAATATTCATCCGTGACCCCTGTGAAAGCACATGTGGTCATTAGTCCTCTCAATGCAGCTACATATGAATCAATACTTTCTTCTTTGCCTTGTTTTCTTGTGAAAAATCTGTATCTTTCCAAAACAATGTTGGACTTATTACCAAAATGTTTGTTCAATTTAGCAACTGCTATATCATACTTCCTTGACCCACTTGACGCTTCACCCCATGTTTCTTCATCCTGTTCTAGATCAGGTAATGACCTAAATATCCTCAAAGCTTCAGTACCAATGCAGTGTAACAAAGTCGCTTCTTTTTGATCATCATTGAATTTAGCCCCTCCAATCGCTCTCAAATAAACATGAAAATTGTCTTGCCATTGCTCCCAAGGGCAGGTTGGATTACCAGGAGCCGACAAGAATTTTATAGGAGCAGCCGTGTTTTGCATGGCTAAAGCTTGATGATGATTATTATGTAATGCCCTACTCATATGTAGTATCTTCTGAGTTGTTAGTATACTTCTTTGCTTATTATCATTTGCTCTTTACTACATTTTTTTTTTTTTTTTTTAATTTGCCCGAACTTCCTGTCGTACGGCAAAAAAAACACAAACTAAAGTCAGTAATGCCGTGCACCTCTCATCGTTGTATCAATCTCCGTTTGTTTATCTCCTTCGATACGTAGTTACTGTAAAACAGCTGATCGCCGTAAGCGCGATCGTACCAAAACAAGTTTTTTTTTTTCAAAATGGCGGCACGCAACTCACGTACGAGGGTCCTTTACTCTAACCTCACACGACGGTTGATCCACACACTCTCGCGCTGCCCTCGATATCCTTGGTGAACTCATTTCTTAACATTATTGATATAATGTTACTACTTCCTGATGCCGCTCACCCGTTCTTCGTCCTTAATGTCTCCTCCGGCACGGCAGCTCACACAAACCGACCGTTACACCATATAACCTTCACTTCCTCCACCGATCAGCATCCTCGTCGCCAATTGTAGTGAATTCATTAATGATGTTGACACAGGTAACGCATGTGTTATTTGGTTATTTATCAGTTTAATCGGAGGAGCCCCCGACACGGCCTTTTCAGCCAGATCACATCTTCGTATATGATTCCATCAACATTCTGGAATCATGTACGAAGATGCAACCATGGTAACAAACCAACATTCTCACACTGACTTATGCTAATATCACACCCAGACTTTTATATAGATATGGCAGGCTTCGAAGTGCTGAATACAGATATAAATAAATACTCACTTTTAATTTTAATGATTTCTTTTGTGACCTTTCAAAACATTAGCATTGTCCATTTATGTCCAACTAAAAAGTAAGACTTGATGGTAAGTTACATGTAAAATGATCATAAACATGATGGCATCTATACAAATGTAAATTTCAATTTCTGCCATAACCTGCGTTTGGACTAAAAGATGGCTTCTGAAGCCCTGAATATATACCATATCCATGCGTATGGCCAACTGTCTTTGATCTTCTCGATTGGTCCCTGTGCGCCAGGTGAGATTTTTTAATTCCCAGGAGTGCTGCATAGGGACCCCTAGTGGGACCCCTAGTGGTTGTAACCTTATATAGCAAAGTAATGGCATACAAGTCCAGAGATGGCAATGGGCGTGCTGGTGCAGGCTCAGCTATCTACCTACAGAGAACAGAAAACTCGTGGCTAATTCTGACTCTGCTCTGTGATTGTGTTGAAGGTTCTCTGGAGGCCCCAAATGGCATTTCAGGGCCGAGGCGACAATGACACAACACGCCTAAGCAAATGGCCCATCACCTCTGCTCCCCTTGTGTTTACTATCCACAGTTGCCAAGTAGTCCCATGTCAGAGGTCACTTTCTTCTACCCCAGGATACTAGGACTGTGCACGATTTGGAAATGTTACTTTGTGCAGTTATATAAAAAAATTGCAGTAAATATCACCAATTTAAGAAAAAGGCTGCAATTTACCAACATTTTTGAGGGAAAATGCAACCAGAAAGTTGTTGATAAAAAAGTCAGCAAAGGGACTAAAGCGCGAGATTTTCTCATCGAACTAAGTGAAGGGGTTCCCTCAGTTTGCCTAGAAAACCTACAGTAAAAGTTAATTTGCATTTTTTCAAGCAAACGATGCAGGGAATACAAGTTTATTCTTTAAAGCTATTTACTTGAGTTTAGAATTTACTAGCGATAAACCTTTGTTGGGTATATTCCCTACAAATTAAGTAAGTGCTCTTTACTAGCGATTTCGGCATACATTGCTGATAAGCAAATCCTGCAATTAATGGTTGGGAATTTGCTTGAGCAAAGTAAGTTACAACCATTTATTAGACACCTTCACTTACTTTGCTCATGAAAATCCTGAAAATGATTATTCTGAAAATACCCCAGAAGTGTAATTGGAAAATGAATGTGTAACTTTGCAAAGTGAAAATAAGTAATTTTTTTCCAAGTGAACTGGCAGAATAAAAATTGTAATTACCCCTCATATGTAGGCAACAACACTTTGTACTTGTAGGGCTAGCAAATGAAAGTAGCATGCACAGAGCTGTTTCCTTGAAAGCTGAGAATGGATAAAGATGCTGCTAATGACACAGGCTTGATTGGCAACTCTTACTTTGTCACCAGGAGGGCTCTGTTTACATGAATTATTTATATAATGTAAATCCGAATGTGAATTGCTCTCAGCACTCGGCAGTTGACGTATGTGGCCTCCCAGCCAATCAGTGAGCTCAGAATGCAGAACTGCAATCTTCCCTGCCCGTTGGCTTCCTTACCTCATGTCGGCGCCACCACTCCTCTACAATGCACACCCTACTCTTACCTTCTGCCTGCTCAGCACAGCCTTCACCCTTCTCACTACTCCCCGCTTCCTGCTCTAGTCCCTCCTCATAGTTCCATCACTGAAGGCCATGGAAAGAGACAAGGGATTACAAGTAGTATTTGTCTCGTCTTTTACATAGTGGCCATTTTCTTTTAAACTTGTGAAATAACTGATGGACCATTTCACAATAGTATATAAAAAGCTGTTGGGTTCATGGACAGAATGCCTATGTGTTAATAGCTATAACCGCCTGGGTGGGGTCATTACCACCTGTTAATGGCACTCAGGCCTGTGTTAATGCCTTGCCATGCTAATGCCCCCAAAATTGGGGGTTAGTGCTTAGTTAGGTGCTTTACATCACAGTTGTTTACAGCAGAAGGTGATGAAAGTGTTGCGCATGGCAACATCATCCTTTAAACAATCGGGTCTTCAACAATTGTATGATTGTCAAATTGAAGGAGCTTCACTTATGCAGAGAGGTTACTGTTTGTTGGGGCAGTGACTGGAAAAACCCCCTGTCCTCCTGTCCAGAGAACCTGGACACAGGACCATTCAGGAGTAATGAGTCCAGTCAACCTACATGGCCACAAAGTGTTTGGGAACTGTGCCATGCAGGCATTTGAAGACCAGGTGTTTCTGTGGGAAGACAATTCGGTCCCCAGCAGTTAGACAGTGCAGGACTTGAGTGGCATCAGAGTTGAGTGTTTACGGAATCAAGTGATGAGCAACCCGCTGCCTATTACCCTCATTTCAGCTTTTTGATCTGCTACCAGGTAATGACGGCTGATGAATATTATTATTAGATGAGAGAGGCGTAAATATCTCCCTCAGCACCACACTCCTGCCTCACATTGCTACTCTGGATGTCCTTCCACCTGCACCTGATAGACTTGATCCCGAAAGCTAAGCTTCTTTGTTGAATGATCCCACTCATGCACGTTGGCTCTCAGATGCGATGGTCAGATGATTCGGCTGAGGGTCACTTGAAGATCATGAATACATGTGCACGCCTCATATAAACAGAACAAGGCTCTGTTTGCTGCTTGTCTGTAGAGAGAGGCAGTCAATATGCAGCCATGAATGAGCAAAGAATAACATATGCTTACAGAATGGAGCCAATAAGCATCTGTATAGATGGGAAAATGAAGTGGGAGAAGCAGGAAAGCCTAACCAAAAAACAGAAAACGAAAATGGAGGACAAAGAGGTGTTAAGAAAAGAGGGTGGGCAATCTGAGGGAATAGACATTTATGGAAGCGGAAGGTGAGGGGTAATGTGGGGTGCATGGTGGTAAGAAGTGATACGCCTCAACACGGGTACATCCTTAGTCTGCTTTCTTTCAGTCCTTAGACTTAATGGTTGCTCTGAAGTTCTTCCACAGCTTTCTGGAACTTCTAATTTAGGTGATTATTTGGCCCATCCTTCAGGTATGAACTGAGATACTATTTTATTGTATTTATTCATTGAATATTTATAGTGCACACTATACAGAAAAAGGGTGTTTCTAGGTGCCACAAGACAAGAAAAGGGGGCAAGGGAGAAACAACAGTAACGGCCCTACTAGGCCTTGTGACATTCGGATCAGGCAAGTGCAAAAACAAGAAATGCAGTGGGGGGAAGGGGAGTCTCACGAAGAGGACCCAGGGGCTGGTAAGTGTTGGACAGGGGAGGAGAAGAAAGGGCCCAGGGGCTAGGCAAGTGCTGGGGGGAGGCCAGGAGGGCAAGTGCCAGGGGATGCCGGGAGTGGACCACCGTCTAAGTGCGAGGACGGGGGGTCGACCCAACTCTGAGGAGGTTAAGTTGAAAGTGGTCCTTCTTGGCAACGTTTGTGATGTGAGGGGACAAGGAGAGAGAGAAGTCAAAGATGACACCAAGGTTTTTAGCCTCACAAGATGGTGAGGGGAGGAGACCCACAGAGGGAGGCTAGCGAGTGGGAGGGAAGCAGGGCACAGGGGTCCCAATGAGAAGGATCTCGGCCTTACTGGCATTAAGACAGAGATCATTAGCCCAGCGCCATGCCTGATATAATAGCAGTCTGACAGTCAGGAAGGAGAGAGGAAGAAGATACATAGTGGAGGGAAGCTTGAAGGAGAGCTATGTGTCATCAGCATAACACTGGAAATGAGGAGAGACGGAGGGGAAAGGTAGATGTGGAAGAGCCCAGAGGGATGCTGCAGGTAGAGAGTGAGTTGGAGGAGAGGAAAGAGCCCAGTTGCACCTGGGAAGGTCGATTAGATACGAAGGAGGTCAACCAAACCAGTGCCAGATCCGTGATACCAAGGGTATCAGCTTTGTGACGGTGGCATAATTGACTGTGTCAAAGGTGGAGGACAAACCAAGGACAAATCAAGGAGGATGATAACAGAAGGAGAATTAGAGCCAAGGGTTGAGAGCAGGTCTTCACTGGTATTCAGGAGAGCAGTTTCCGTGCCTCTGGATGCTCTGAAGCCAGACTGATGGTCATGTTAATGTTAATGTTAATGTTAAAGGATATTTGTACCACACACAACTGGAGTGGTCCCCTGGCGCCCTGTCAGATCTGAAACAAAAAAAGGGGGTAGGTTAGGCGTGTTAGTGGGACAAAGTTTGGAGAAGAGCAAGGGAGCTGTGAAGTACTGTTGGCAGCTTCAGTTCGGTTAACACCGTTCGTCCGGCATAATTGGTGTGGTATTCGGTCCTGAGTCTGTTGTGTGCTGTTGTGTGGGGGTCTGTGTGGTGTGTTCGTTGTTGCAGTGTGGTGAAGTGCATGCGAGCCATTAGAAGGAAGAAGAGGATTGAGTGGGTATGATTGTACCAGGGGCCCATTCAGGGAAGATCAGGGCCACTCTGCCACCAGACTGGTTGGGCCTGAACTTTGAGAGCACACAGAATTGATTTTGTAAAGTAGAGATAAAAAGCCTACCAAATGCAGCAAGCAATTGTCAAGCAGCACAGACACTGGCCTACCAAATGCAGCAAGCAATTGTCAAGCAGCAAGAGACTGGCCTACCAAATGCAGCAAGCAATTGTCAAGCAGCACAGGGACTGGATTTTGTTGACCTTAGTAACGAGTTACAGATCAAGATTATGCAGGTAAGAGGCTAATGCAGAGTGGGGAGAAAAGTTAACAGTTCAGTGCAGGTCAGTGTGCACGAAGAGTGAAGGCAGACAGACCATAGAAACACTTAGGGTAAAATGTCAGGTAGCCTAGTGCCTGGTAGAAAGTTAAAGTTCAGTGCAGGTCAGTTACAGTTGCACACGTAGGCCATGCTGGAAAAGGCCCCGGCAGCCAGTCACAAATGCAGATCCACAAGGCCCGGGGGATAAGGACAGAATGTTGATGCCCAGAGATGGATTAAATAACAGGCCCTGACAGGGGCCTCCATGTGCCTATGGGTGTGGGCTATGAAGGGTGTATGATGGGGCAAGACAGTGAGGTTATCTAACCCAGCCTTGTGGGCATGGAACTCTCATGGAGCCCCTGTGAGGCAGCACAGCTCAGAGAATCAAAAACCACTACCCATGCCAGCCTCGGAATGAACAGAGCTCAGCAGGGCCTCACCTTCCTAGCGATCAGGGCATCACTTTGTGACTTCCTCCTACTATGATGACACGATTATGCTTTCATGGCATGGAAGACATTTCAGCATTCATTAAGTTGTTTCTTTGCCCAATTTTTCAAGTAGACTTTTTGGTTGTGGCAGTTTCTCCTATTTCATAGAATAGTTTTCTTCTTTCTTATAATGGGCTGAACCCCCCTGTCCCTTGACCCTGCCCCCTCTTTTGCCCCTTGTCCCTCCCGTTCCTTATCTATACCTTTATCTATAACGAGGCAATCAAATTGCCACGATCCACCAGTTCACTATAAACATTGTGGGGAAGAAAGTCCTGCAGACGATTGAGTCATCCGTATGCCTGATTCTTCGGTAAGTGCCAAGCAGTCCCATCTGCTGATTGACCGGTATGTGGACCGGAGAGTCAATACCTTGCTACCAGCTTGGGCATCTTCGTGACTCCATCTGTGCTCAGTTCATTCAGATGGTGCTAAATGGGGTATAGTTACATTATGTCATGGCATGGTATTATCTCAAGGCAAATGTATGCAGCTTGCTGGCTTAATTTCTGGTCATTAGCAACCTCATTGGGGGAGCCAGCCAATGAGAGACAGAACATGGGCTGACACTGCTTGTGTTAGCCCGCGTTCCAAGCCGCCTGATGGCTGCTTCCCGTGGTCGCCATCTTCCTCCCACCACCCCTGATTTTTTTTTTACACCCTCCCCCATTCCCACTTATCTGTTTGCTGTGGCACCGGGTCGCGCAGCCGCGGCTCCTGCAGCTCCTGTGCCCGCTCCCTTTAGCTGCCATGGAAATGGAAGAAGGGCTCCAATAAGGAGTCGTGCCTTGCTATTCCATGGCGGCCATGTTGGCATAGTAATTTATCTCTGTGAACAGGATGCTGTGTACTTTTCTGTAGATTTCTCTTCGGAAGTGGGGACTTCGCAGCCCCTCTGATTTCTCTATCCCTTGCCCTAGGCATAGTTTCACGTTCCTTTTATCCAAGGGAGGATAGCTCAGGGGCAACATGCTCGCCTTGGAAGAAAGATGACACAGAGCTACACAGATTTGATCCCCGGGTCCGCGCTTAGAAACCTCTGGGTATTAAGTGCGTAATAAATAACCTATCATATATCATAACACTGCAACATGACTCCTGAGCTTTCTGATGAACCCCCTTTTCAGTGTTTACTGCCCTCAGCTGAAGGGGTTCTGCTCCAGAGCCTTTCTGATTTTGGTTCCACACGTGTATCCTTAATTTTCAGGGTGCATGTTGCGCTATCCTCCTGCAGCATTGAGGCAGGCCTGTTACACCTGTTATGGTCGAGCAAGCAGAGTGGGGTCCTGCAGGTGAAGGAGCAAGGGAGACCTCCAGAATAACGCAGAAAAATACCTGACATTAAACAAACTAATTGAGTATTAAATCGAAGATAATAAAAATAAAGAATGCAGCTTTAACTTGCATTATTTTCTAAAACAGCTCACTATTCAAGCGAAAGGGCCGCATTTTTATTTATTTCCTCTTCATACATTTAGACAATGCCAACTTTTAATACAATTCCAACCAATCACTAAAATCCAATTCCAATTTAAAATGAAACACACATTTTGACATCATATAAAACCACAAATCATTGTATATAAGAGTACAAAGGGCCTACCTCAAACTAATGTTTCCAAGATGATTGCTATTGTCCGACAGAAAACAGTACGAAAAATAGTACACGCTGCCTGATTGCCACAAATGACCGTACCCCACAAGTCATCTGCCGAAGAAAGCCCCATAAGACCTGCTGCTGCTAAATCACTGTATTAACAAATCTGTAACAATGCACCAGATATGAATCTCAGGAAGGGAACAGGGTAAAGGCACCTGTTTATTTATCCCGGGGCAAGAGGAAGGGAGCAGTGTAAAGGAAGTCCATCTGGCGCAACACATGGCCTGCTGTTATCAGCCAGAACATTCAGGGGTACTAGTGGTTCCCAGTAACACCGTATTGCTTAAGACAGTGGGGGCTCTCCTTGATCTCCCCTTTTTAACAAGTCTGTTTACAATGGGCATGTTCTCTCGTTTAAACATGGGGCCTCATTCCGAGAGGCACTTTTACCACCCCGCCAAACCCCGAGTTTGGCTTGAAGTGGAGGAATTACCTCAGGCATCATGCGGGAAGTAAATCCACCCCCTTAGCGCAGAAAACTCAGATGAATTACCCGCCAATGGAATTACTGCCAAAATCCCCATGAAGACCCATGGACTCCAAACAAATTTGGACTTATACTGCATATTACCACTTGTAATCCCATGGGACGGACTAAATCACGATAACAGTAATTTTGTTTGGTGGTAGGTTGGTGGAATTACCACCAAACTCGTAATGAGGGCCTATAATACTTTGCACAAGGGTAGGAAATGGTGAAATGGTTTAAATTTAAGCTCACGTGGCCCAAACCCCCTCTTGCTAGGTCAGTTTCCAGCTCCACTGTGGAATTTCTCTTACCCAAAAGGGCTTCAGAGGTTTCAGGCAAAATTTTGCTTGAACCCTGTGCAAGAACAGTCCACGTGTCGCACTCCACCTCCAAGCTGTCCAAAGGGTTATATATGTCTTATGATTTGCAAACCTTTTACTGTTAGAGTAAGTATTGTGACAAAGGAAAAGAGCAGAGAGCCCAACTTAAATTACTTGTTCAGAAGGGTTTCAGCTGAATCACAATCACAGACATCACAGACATATTATAAAGACACCATTTTATGGTGATTTTTATGTTCCCAAAATGCTCTTTGTTTTTATGCAAATCACCAGGGCTGGGTTTCTTGAAGAGACAGTGCTTCTCCCTTCGGCCTCTGCGTGAATAGGGGAGAGGGTTTTTCTAGAGTTCATTTTTAACCTCTAACTTACACAGCTATGGGGAGAGAAAACTTTCAGAAAACTAGTTGTACACCATTATGAATGCCGGGGCACTGATGAGCGAGTATGGATGCGCTGTTCCATGTACTTTTCAGCCTCATGCTGGTGTTTGAAAACTGTCGACTGGGTATTGCCAAAATGTAAGAGAAACACTTTGTGGCTATTTAGCACATGCTGGGCTTAACATATAATCGTAAAGTGTTTCACTGATTCCCTGAGTAAAACATCCGTTACATTCAAACAGAAGGCCCTACATTCATTCAGATCAGGAGTGCATAAAAATAAGGTTTAAGACGACAACAATTGTGTCCTTTAGTCAAGAATTCCATTTCATGAAGTGATAAGATAGCTCAGGAAGTCAATGCCCCTGCAACAGAGGTCAAAGATGTGTGCCCTGACAGGTGCGGTTCAGATTCTTAGCACTCTCATATTGAAAAAATTGACCACTGGTCTGCAAGATAGCTCACTGAGTACAACATATGTGTCCAGCTGACACAACATATGTGTCACTCTGGGCAGGGCTGAGAGAGCGCTTTATCCTCCCAAGGCTGATGCACTGAGTATCATCAAACTGGGTAATAATGTGGCCTGTCATTACATCGCTTAGAAAAGTATCACGTTTCTAGCCCGAAGCGCTATTGAAGAGGTATACATATTCTGTGCTTTAAGTGAGCCGGGGCAGTCTCCAAAAAGTGGTGCTGAGCTGGGGCCCTGCTGGGGCTCCCCGGTCTCCACAGTCCAATCACGGCAAGGCGGGACACATTATCCCACCACTGCCACAGCCGCGACGGGAGATGTGCCTGCCATGATTCAGTCAGGCAGGCAGCTGTGCCCGCCATGATTCAGTCAGGCAGGCAGCTGTGACTGACAGAAGGGCAGCCAGGCAGGCAGCTGTGACTGACAGAAGGGCAGCCAGGCAGAGGGCTGGTAGGCCCTTGCGTCAGTCATAGCCCCAAACTTCAATTTCCTCTCGTGACCCCTCTGAGCTTACAAACCTCGCGCGAGGGTCATGAGGAACCTGGCACAGTGATCTAATTTTCTCTGCATCACACAGGCCAGATGAGATCACCGCGCCCCCAGCTTCGCTGACAAGACGCCTCAGGGTCGGTGATCTGCAGATTCGCATTTTTCTGGCAGAGCTGCCACTCTAAAAAGGCAAAGGAACACAACAGATGTTGTGTTGGCAACCCATGTACAAGGCAATCCAGTGGCATATGCTATTTAAAAATAAAGGTGTGTCATTCTCAATAAAATTTCGAATTCAAGGAAAGGAAACAACTGTGTGTATGCCGAAAGGAGCGAACGCCGCTAATTTACAGCGAGCTACTATTTGTGAAGCTGACACACTTTGTTAGAAACACATATGCTGGATTGCTTACTGCTTAGCCACAATAGTAATCTGCCCGTGAGTATCTGCCCAGTAAGAACATTTCTGACGTCACTACAGCTAATAATGTTGACAAATTGGCCCACTTTGGCCACCTAACATAACTCCATTAAACACGTAACCTCAAAACTATGCATACAAGTGCAGGCCCAGGAGGAGCAGATTTGCAAAGTGACATGGTTATGGGTGGCAGGACTGGCTGAGCACCTATCTCACCCCACCTGGAACTGCCTCGAGATCTACCCAGAGGGGGGCTACATTACAACACGCCTTTTATTATTGTAAAGCTGACCCGTGTAAATGCCATACAGCTCCAGCGCTCCAGCCCACTGTGCTTTGTATTGTGGGACTTGTAGTCTTGCTTTTCCCAAAAGGTAACATTTTCTCTGCAAATCACTAGTGGGTAAACAAGCTAAATCCAGTGACTTGGCAGCTATTGTCCTACCACCACTCAGTCCAGACTGCATGGAAAGGAGACAGGGCTCAGTGTGCTACCTACACACACACACATGCATGCAGCAACTTGGGATTTCTGTAAACTGTTCAGTGTGCATTATCAAAATAAAATCGCATACTTTCATCACTGTTTGAAACTGGCATTCAGCGCCTTGCTGCACATTTTCAGAGTAAAGCGTGGCCTCCACATAAAAAGAACGAGTTTTCATTTTACAGGCAGAAAGCTACGTGAAGTTCTGCAGTCCTTTAGCTTTTTGCTCCTCAAATGTATTAGCACTTCGCTGGGTGGTCTGTTTAACATTTAAAAGGGTCACTGAAGATGACCATTTCCTTGCCAGCATTTCACATGTTGTCTGCCTCCTGTGCAGCCCTTGACAAACAAAAGAACACAAGAAGGATTTTTATCCTGGGCAAACCTCCGTGCATGAGGCAGTTACAATTTCACACTTGGACAACAAACTCACTTTATACATCTGCCGGCAGGCTCCACCAGACCATCCCGAAGACTTCCAGAGAGTGCAGCGCCCTCGCAGGTTGAGGGGATACAGAGCAGGTGCTGGAGCCTGTGAGGGGGCGTGGTGGGGGGAATGGAAGAACAAACTAGGGGGCGCCCTGCCAGCAGCACCCAGGGGAGGTGAGCCAAGAGCACCCACTGCTCTGAGCTAAGGCTAGCTCTGCCAGGGCTTCACACTGAGGTCCCTGCCAGAAAGGAGCCTGGCACACAGGCACTGCCAGGACACACTCGGGAGAGTGGTCTCTCACCACCCCGGAGCAAGGGTTTCCCCCGAGGGAAGCTCTTCCAGTGGGCAGAATCAAGTCAGGCACAAGGGAGCCTGCTACACTCCACTCACAGGGCAGATCTTCACACAGTTCCCTGCCAGGGTGAGAGCCTGGCACACAGGAGCTGCCAGATTACACCCAGGGAGGAGCCTGGCCGACAGAAGCTGCCAGGACACAGTCAGAGCGGTCCTGCCAGGTGGCAGTGGTCCACTCATGAAAGCAGTTCTCCTACCACTGAGTGGATCGCTTCCCAAGATTAGAGCCTGTTGCACAAAGGAACTGCCAGCATACAGGAAGGGAACTGCCAGGAGGTAGTCTAGCGCACAGTACTGTCTAGATTAACACATTTACAGCAAAGCTGCAGGGACAGCACAGGACAATCCTTCAGCTGTTCTTCTTTAACATACATTACAATAGCTTTATTTCTCACCCCCTCGTCTGGTTTCGCTGTCTGCCTTTAACTGGCAGCCCTGCCCCGATGAACTCCTCCTCCTTCTTTAGGCCACGCCTATAAAGTCTTACACCACGCCCATCATGCAAGCCACGCACCTATTGAGGGCCCACCCTCTATGTCTTACCCCACTTAAAGCACTGTACATACCATATTCATAAAAGGGTGGCATTTTAACATTGCTCACCATATCTTTCTGCGGTGGTGGTACACCATGCAGCTTCTTAGAGCCCTGGGAGCTGGGGAGGCGGGGACACGGAGGCTAAATGCATAAGCTGTACGGCGTCCGATGCCATGTCAACAAAAGGAATATCTTCCCCTTTGCTGGACCTGCGGGATTTCTACAGTACTGCTGGGTGGGTTTCTTGCAAAACGACTTCCTATAATATCTAAATTTGTACATTCCGTTTCTATAATTGCAATGCCAGCTTCATTCAAAACATTGTCACATCAATTTGGGTCCTGCCATCCGGAATTAGATTATCAGCTCCCCACTGATCACTCGTGTGACCTTGTGCAACACCCAAGTTTGTAGTAGGTTTCATTTCGAATCTGGATGGTCAATGCCACAGCTCTTTTTTGGGGGATTTGCCAGCCCCTTTTCTGGGAATTCATTCCACGTTTAAAAATACCAATGGCCCAATCCACTGTCCTTGCCTGCTCCCTTGGGCAGCTGAGGCAGTGCCCGCCCCCACCGCTTACCCAGGGCTGGCTTTAGGCCTGGGCGACCTGGGCAGTCACCCGGGGTGCCACATTAGCCCCTCGCCACGCCAGCTCGGAGGAGTCTTTCAAGGTGGGTGAAGGCGCCCTGTTGAATGGAAATGCCCCCTGGTCTTGTGCTGGTGCCGGGTGCTCCAGCACAGAGCGAGTGCTTTTCATTACAATAGGACGCTGATGATAACTCTGCGTGGGGCAGCCTGCCCCATGCTGCTTTAGCATCAGCGCCCTATTGAAGCGATGAACTCCCCGCTCCAGCACAGGAGCAGGGGGGTTAATCACTTAAATAGAGCACTGCTGCTAGGTGTCCACCGGGGAGGGTGCCACATTTTGTTTTCCTCGCCCCGGCTGCTACAAGAGCTAAAGCCGGCCCAGCCTTTAGCTTATGACGAATATGTAGGTGGGTATGAGACAGTGGAGTAACTGTGCTGAAAATGTTGGGGGGGCATGGCATCTGAAGAAAAGGTGCCACAGCCAAATGAATGGGGACAAAATGGTGTGCCATGAAAGTTGGGGGGGACAAACACCCCTGCCCCCCCCTAAAATTATGCCCATGGTATGAGATGATTGCTTTTGCGATGATGTGAGTCCTCCCGGTTCTTGATTTTGCCGGTGTGGGGCGGGGCTGATTGGTTTCTGCACAGTTCCATCTGTCATCTGCTTGGGCAGGCGCCGAGGTCACGAAGTTTGAGGTCAACCTGGATTAGGTTGCCCATGGGGTCTGTGCAGCCTAATGTACTGTCTGAGCCCTCCAGGTTTCAGATGTTCGTTTCTGGGAGATCAGCCCAATCTTGGGGTCTCAGGCACCACATCTCTCGCATTGGGTGCTAGTCTCACACTTTGCTGCAGTTTTTCTCTCTGGGTGTGGGTCAAGATTTGCATTACTGGGAATCATAGTTTTTCTGCTAACACGTTTGGTTTGAAGCCATCAAACCACACACTTGTATGCCCACGGGCATTAAGCTGGTGACAGCTCAACAAGTTAAGTGCTTACTGCAAACATGCCAACATTCTGGAGCACTTGAGAGGGAGATTTCAGCGCAGAAATCGTGAGAATGCAATTTTCCCATAAGATTACATTGGGGATACAGTTATTTTAGGCAGGGAGGGTAAATCCTAAATTGGGAGGGTTGGCAAGTATGTTACTGCTGACATTTGTTTTCAACCTTGGCAACAGCTAAATGGTCTAACCGAGTCTTACGTCATTACGAGGTTTATTTATCGAATGGCATTGAATTTGGTAACATTAACCCCTGTTGTTTACAGCCTCACATAAAACAACTTAGGACCCTCCTGTTTACACAGCACCTCAGCATCTTAGAGCAAATTACACAAGCTCCTCGGCCGCACCCTGTGGTCAAGTCTTAAAAAAAAGTGGGGACTCATTAACTTACGCCATGGGATGAAACGTCATCAGAAATTAGCATATCAAGGTGAAATATGCACATTTCATTCGATTGGCTTTGTATAACCCTACAGATTGCACAAGACAAATGGCATTTGCCTTTCACATAACCAACAAACACAAAAAAACACGAAATTGTACTTTCTTCCAAATGTGTTTTGAAAACTTTAAAACATATGCATGTTTTAAACTACTGGATGGATTTACTCAAACCAGTCCAGGAAAATAACTCAACGCTATTTGGTCCAAATCTGCCCAGCGGTTTTCATGCTATGGCTGTTCAAAAACTGCACTCTTTCTCCATGGGAAAATTAATGGGCGCAGGCTGAAAACAAAATGCATTTTTTGTTTTCCTAATAACATTTTCATTTTTGAATATATTGCTCCCAATTTTCCAGATTGGGGGGTGCTAACAAAAATTTTACTTGGAACATTTCATCCAAATCCAGTTGCAAGCCTTTCTCAGTCTCTCTGTTCCAAAGCACCAAGGCCGATATATGGGTTTAAAGGAGCATGGGGTACCCCCTTTGCTGTCGAATATTAAAAAATGACTTACCTCAACCTAGTCAAGGAAATTAAGTCAACACTTTGTGCCCAAGTTGTTTCTTATTTGGTCCAAATCTGAAGAGCAGTTTTCGCGCACTGCTGCTCAAAAACTGCACTTTCTCTCTATGTGAAACTGATTGGGAGAAGGCTGAAAACAAAATGTGTTTTTTTGTTTTCTTAATAATGTTTTCTTTTTTAATGTATTGTTCCTGACATTTCCAGTTGGTGGGGGGAGGCGTGGGGGGCTTTTGACAACGCTTTTGCTTGGAAAATTTCATCCAAATCCATCCAGCAAGTCAAATGTTATTAGCCTCTCTGCTGCAAAGCACCAAAGGTGATATGAAGGTTTAAAGGAGTCAGGGCGCCCCATACTCTGTTGAATATTTTAAAAACTACCGGATGAATTCTCCCCAAATAGGTTAAGGAAATTGAGTCAACGCTTTGTGCAAAAGTCATTTCTTATTTGGTCCAAATCTGCCCAGCATTTTTTTTTGCATTGCGGCTGTTTAAATGCTGCATTTTTTTCTCTGTTGGAAAATGAATGGGAGTAGGCTGAATACAAAATGCGTTTTTTGTTTTCTAAATAACGTTTTCATTTTTTAATATATTGTTCCCAAGATTTCCAGTTTGGGGGGCTCGTGACAAACCTCTTATTTGTAACGCCGAGTTAAGATGATCATCACTTCCCATATCTGCTAAATTTCAAGGATTCTGTTGCTTTAAATCTGATCACCTTAACTAAAGTTTTTTAAATTAATAAATATGTTAGTTCAACTTTGCACAACACTTTTCATAGGAAAGTGAGAAAATATTTCCCTACATAACCTTTCCTCACGCCATATCAATTAAGTTCAGTAAAGATGGTATACATCATTTTCTAAACACACAGGATCAATTTGGTAAGCTTTCCAAAATGTTTCCCCGTGAAATAAGAATGGGCAATTGGGTTTTTTCATGAACCCTAATAAACACCTTATCAGGAGGCATATCTCAAAATTGTCTAATTACATATTTAGAGCATTTTGGCAGATAGGAAGCCTTTTAATCCAGGAACTAGTGTGCAAATGTCAAACATCAAATCAGCCAAACTGAAGACATTCACTTTTTACGTTTTCAAAAATATTTATTTATTTGTAGCGGATACACACAAATGCCTATGGATTCTGATGATTCTTGCACATACGGACGGACACACATGCAGATTTCAGTGGACATGGGCACGTATAAGGATATAAATATCAATCAATGTGGGGACGCACAACAGTTTTTGTCAACATTCTAGAGACTCTAACAAAGTATTCACAAACTTACAGTGATCATGGTTTAGTCCTTGCCTACAGGAACACATTGCAAAAATGCTCATTACAACCTAACGAGAAACACTTAAGCACACATGATAGGCAAAATACCCAAACGAGGTTTCAAACATATATTAAACACGTTTACTTTTCAAAGGTCAACATACTGACACCTTAATCAAGAAGCTATATAACATTACACATTGGTTAATTTACAAAAAATCAGCACAATTTCTAATGCAAAATTTACGAACATACGTTGATTTCGCCAACCATATGGCCCTAGTGTGGAAGAACCTTCATTTAAACATCTTTACAATCATCATAAACTACCTCAATCGACAAAGCTTCTTCTTTAGGTTTAAATAGAATTCCAGATAGATGACATATCCTTTGTACTAGTCTTGCCTGTGCTAATGTTGACCAACGCATTTTGGGATGACAGATCCTTCTTCAGGGGAATGAGAGCCTTGCTTCCTGAAATGATAGATACAAAACTAAATCAGGGCTGCATTAAACTATACCCATTCAATTTAACTCAATTCAATCTGTATAAAGTGACTGACCTGATTTCATACTAAATACGTCACTTTCTCATTAAGCCACACACTTCCTCAACCTGTAACTAAAAGAAACATATCCCACAAACCATGCATATAGCTGTGGCAGCCTCAATATAATACCAGATCAAAAAATTCAGACCTAGCTTGTCCAACTTATTCGGCCTGATCACGAGTTTGGTGGTAACCCTTAAATGTGGCAGTATCCCGGCGGTAAAACCACCAGGATACCACCCAATTCGCGATGAGGCCTAATATGTGTTCATCAGGAAAAGGATGATTACACATTCTCCATCAAATAGGGTAAGCGCATCCCTCCAGTCCACTAGAAATGATTAAAGTGAAGTAAAGTCCTGATTACTGTTGAAGTATTTATCAACTGGATCCCCACCCCCTTAAACTTGATCCCAGATCTTACGTTGATCGTGTATAGCGAGCGATGGAGCAGAGAGTCTAAAAAACCAGCTGCCTGCTCCACGCTCTGCATTAATGAAACAGCTCAGTCAGCTGACCGCAAGCGTGCTGTAATGATGTTACGCATAACGTGACTAACATTTGTGTGAAACTATTCTCGCCATCTTGTAGTGGACTCTGTGTGGTAAACCTTTAGGAATTATTAACTCTTCATAACAAGCAACCGCCATAATAATTTGCTTGTCACCATTTCATACAACATACAATTCCCACAAGTATGTCACATTCAAAAGCTGGCTCCCCAATAGGGTAAATATGTACCTATTATAAGCTCTTCATATAGGGTCACCACTGCAGTAAAACATACAAGTCACGGATAAGGATAACACATGCACCCTCACACAATGATGCATACTGCTGCAGAAATGGCATAGATAAGGATAATGCATGCACACGCATAGAGGATTTCTGCATTCGTGGTCATTGGTAATGATAATGTATGCACACTCGTGCACACACTAATAACATGGATTTCTGTTGATATGGTTGCGGATAAGGATAACTTGCGCACACACACGTGTGCATGCACGATGCACACACACACACTCACAGTCACCTGGATATGTCTGGAAACAGCATGCTCTGGAGCCCCTCAAGCATCCAATACTACAGAATGTTTATCTTATGCTAGTCCAAAGCTGCATTGGGAAGAGAATCATTATGTTATCACAGTACATACATTATTACATCGCCTATCTCTAGAAGTGAGTTTATGTATTTTGTACTAGCACGCATCAATATACCAAACATTTTCCCCAGCTGCATTCCTTCCCTCCGTCTGCAACTTCCTTTTCTTTTTCCCACCCTCGTACCTTACTCTTTTTCGTGATCTCCCATCCGGCAGACTTAGGTCTGGTTTTCCTAGGTGGGGGCACAATACGCCACGGAAAGGCGTAGAGCTTTTAAAGTACACCAGTGATGGATTTGCACAATACAAATGCATATTAACATCACATACACATGGATGCACACATATTTTATGTATGTATCTATACTGACGCAAATGTACAGTCCATAAACACAGATACAAAAGTGTGCCTATTGACATCTATATGTGCATTATCAATCTTGAGATATACTAAAGCTGTGAACAACATCCAACTACTTCCATGGGCCTACTGTGAAAAATATAATGTGGCATCTGGGAAAAGGGGAGTTTTTTTGGCAGCCCAGGATGGCTTTTGCTCTGGCAGCTTCCCAGGGCAATACAAAATGTGGCGCCTCCTCCCTCGGACGCGAAGGTGCCGCCGGATTCAGCAACACAGAAGCTTTTCACTTAAACGTGGCACCAGAGCCTGGTTTGGGAGGGCTTAAGCCTCCCACTTTGAGGAGGTTGCAGGCAGAAGGTAAGGCTCTGGGCCTCATCATGTATAGGGTGGTATCCCGGCTGTAATACCACCCAACTGTAATAGTGTTAGCACCCACCAGTCTGGCGGTATTACCGCTGGATCACGGGTGGGTTCATTGGATCCAATTGGGCATTTTCAGCGCTAATAACGCACACTAATACAGGCGGCAGTAATACAGGGCACTAAATGGGATTTTCATCTCCAGAAAAAAGCTGGAGGTAAAATAGCCCATTTAGAGCCTAACTCGTGATAGGTCCAGCCCTTAAATACGGTGGTAATACCGTTACTGCCACATTTACAGGCTACAGCCCAACTCGTGATGAGGCCTTCTGCCTTGTTGTCCGAGTGCTAAGCCGTGGGCTCTGATGGGAAATGGGTGCTACCAAGATGCTGTCAGATTTCTCACCTGGTAGAGCAGGCTATTTACATTTAAACATTCATTAACATGGCAGCAGTAGCAAACGTACACTGGTAGAGGACAAACGCCTATATCAGGTGATTTTAATATTCCCTACAATGGCAAGCTTTAACAAAATGTCATCCTGCCACCTCAGACTCCACCCAAAGTATTTTTGGCTGGCTCCACCACCGTGTCAGCTCAGGGAATCATTTCAAGGCTCCTTTGTGTTGGTGTGGCGGTGGCACCCTATTGAAAGAAAATCTCCTAGCACAAAAACGGTAATCATGACTTTCCCAATGGTTAGTATGGAAAATCTGTATTACCACCATTAGCACCCATGAGCTCCAGAAGGGAAAACAAGGGTACCTTTTCTTTGTTTTCAGTTGCTTATCCCCACCAGGACTCACTAGTCCCTTTTCCCCTCTAAGATGCAACCGTCATAAAGACAGAAAAAGGACTAGCATGACCCATGCTCATTGAGGCGACTGAAAACAGAAGAAAAGTTGCACTGAGCCAGTATTGTGGAAGAGAGCTGGAAAATGCACCCATTGGCCTGCTTGAAACGCAGCGTGTAGAGGTTAATACAGCCCGGGTTCTTAAAAGTTAAACATGAGGACAACTCCCACAATCCATTGACTGGAGAATTGAGATACTGATAACCAATATTTGCCACAAGTCCATTTTCGGAAATGCTGCTGGCAAATAATGCCACCTCTGGCCAGTGGTCCAAGTGGGTGAGAGCGGTTGGGAGTTGTGCTCCTCTACTTTTTATATTACGTTTTACTGTTCTTGTACTTTCATTTTAAAAATAAACCATTCTAGAATGTGCTGTTTTAAAATAAAGATGTAGGAAAAAGTTTAAACTTGCACTTCAGTGCCCTGCATTGAACGTTCCCTTAACAGCAGGTGCGTTTGTTTGGGGGTTGGATTGCGTGTGGGAGGGGACGTGGTGATGGCGTTTGTGGGGGGCGGGGGCAAGCTAGCAGGGAATATAGTTCCACTACTTCTTTTCGTACACTTCGACCAGTGGCCCCTGGAATGACCCTTTTAGGGTTCTTATGCAGGCAATGGGGAGCCTGCACTTTCACTACCACTTACTTGTTAACCTTCCAAACTCTTGCCCCCGCCACTAGCTACGGGGGCAGAGTAGCAATGCTGCCAGTAGTGTTTTTTATTGGCGGCCTTTAAAACACGGTCTTGTGACCAGCTGCCACTAGGGAGTCGATTGGTTATATTAACCCCACCCGGTGGCGTAACATAAAATAATGATGGTGTCCCTTTCAGAATGTTGCGATTGGACCCTGATATTACCCCACCTGCAGCGCTGAGGTAGGGCTGAGCGGCGGCGTCCCCTTATACGGCTGATCTTAGCAGCACTGGCGCTTATTACATGGACCAATTAGAGATAAATATACCCACAGGCCCAGGTGCCCGACCTTATATAGCGATATCTGATACAGCGAGTGCCGTAGGAAATAACGCAGTGGGTGACATCACAAGAAGTGAAATCACAGGCACGTGCCTGTGGGTGACGCTTTGGCCTGCACTCTTTTGGTGATGATAGTCTGCTGCTGGGATATGGCTTAAAAGGTGGATTTGCATACAGCTGGTGCTGTTCTCTAATGACACAGATGGGCGACCAGGGGAATCAAAGTGATTATAATTAATTCAAAGCATGGCATCCATCACTTTTTGATTTTACACCACTTTCCCTCCAGAACTACATGTTTGCCAACACTTATTTATGTTACCTCTCCTTCTGAAGGTGAACCCACAGAATGGATCAGTTGAATATCATTTGTAAGGTACCTCAGTTATTTATTTATTGGTCATTTATATAACACCTATACACTTAACCAAGCATTTCCAAGTGCTCCAATGCAGGGAGGGCAAGAAGCTAGACAAGGATTAACATTCTTAATAAGCGTTGGGATATTCAGAATGTGCAAGTGCAATGTGTTTAGCGGTGCAACATAATACAGGAGGAATACAAAGCTGTTACAACATATGACAGGAATATTGCACATGCCTGACGGTCGTTACAAAACGCAAGAGCTAAACTTGAAGAAAGGATAGGGGAGGGGTAAGGTAAGACGCACAAAAACAAAATAAGTGCAAGAGATAATAAAGACGGAGAGGAGGGGGAGTGAGAGGGGGAAGGGGAGGCGCACTTTACATAACTAGACCCAGAAAAATGGCTGCAGATGTAAAATTGGCTAGTTCGATTTTCAGTAAAGGCACACTAAAAACACATGAATCAACTGTGGCAAGATGGAAAAACGCCTAGATTCGATTTTCAGGAAAGGCACACTAAAAACACATGAATCAACAGTGGCAAGATGTAAAAACGCCTAGATTCGATTTTCAGGAAAGGCACACTAAAAACACATGAATCAACAGTGGCAAGATGTAAAAATGCCTAGATTCGATTTTCAGGAAAGGCACACTAAAAACACATGAATCAACAGTGGCAAGATGTAAAAACGCCTATTCGATTTTCAGGAAAGGCACACTAAAAACACATGAATCAACAGTGGCAAGATGTAAAAACGCCTAGATTCGATTTTCAGGGAAGGCACACTAAAAACACATGAATCAACAGTGGCAAGATGTAAAAACGCCTAGATTCGATTTTCAGGCCGGGCACACTAAAAACACATGGATCAACAGTAGCAAGATGTAAAAATGCCTAGATTCAAATTCCAGGGAAGGCACACTAGAAAACACATGAATCAACAGTAGTAAGATGTAAAAGTCACGGTGAAGCAGGAAAAAGTTGAGTTGGCTACTCACAAGAAGGATTGCAAGTATGCCTTGAAGCCTTGCCAGACAGGAGAGGTCACCAACAGCCACAAGTCCAGTTGATTTCAGAGGGATGTGCTGGGGTGGAAGAAGACAGGTGGACACAACCAGTCCAGCCAGGCCCGCACAGGGCCAGACAGGGACCCTCGGTGAGGGCTGCGTGATGTGGGCCAGCTACCACCTGCCGACTTGTGATTGGCCAGATGATAGAAGGGTGGACCAATCAGTTGGTTGACGCACATGCTGCACAGATCTGTGTGCATTTATATACTGGATGAGCTGGTAAACCATTTAATCTCTTTGAAGAGTAATACCGCAATGACTTATGCACTCTTGATTGGAGAGGATGAGGCATGTGGCAAACACAGCTGCAAGTGGGCATACACCATACAGTCGCTAAACAAACATAAATGGGAGCAGCTGGTTTAAAGTGGCCCATTTTACATATGTGTTAACAGAATATTTCTAAAAGCTATAAGGACAATTTGATTTGTGGTCACTCTGCATGAATGATGGTTATTGTTAATAAACAGCCTAATTAAGCATATTGATTAAGAATTCATGGCATCCTTCGTTCAGCTTGCACTTTTCCCTCATTACTGTGCATGTGTCAGAAACCTGAGCACTTCCCCGGTGAAGCGCAGATCACATCAGCGCACTACCCACTCCTCTTCTAAAGGCAGGGGGAGCTCTGATTTTATTTTTAAAGCATATTGCACCACGACAACATGCACATTGGTTTCAGTGCTCTTTTAGAGATTTCAAGCAAACAGCACCATTTCATTTGCAGACCGTAAAAAAGGGGAAAGGGAGGTTACATCATGGAAGAATTTGTGGAATAGGAATTCAATACATTTTTTAAATCGAATTTGGCAGAAGATATATGTGGGGGGTGGGTAATCGTGATAGTTAAGATAGAGGGTATGTGGGGGGACTGTAGAGGGCCGCCCATTGCATATATTTGCAGCCAAATTGAAAAAAGTAAAAATAAAAAATCGCCAAAATCATATTCGACTAGCAGGGAGCTTTTCACTTTAATAGTTGCCTTTCAAAGGCTGCCCCATGCTGGTGTGGCAGTGGTGCCCTATTCAAATTCAAATTGAAAGCTCTCTGCTCCCGTGCTGGAGCGGGAGCTTTTCACTAAAATAGGTCGCCATTGCCATTGGACCCCTGCCCTCCAGACATCTATAAATCTATCCTTGCATAAGACACACCATCGGAAAACTACCTTCCTTGTCAATCAATCACTCACAACAGAGAGAATACCAAGTGCATTCAAAACAGCCTACATCAAGCCTCTGCTCAAGGACACAATGGGCAATGTGGAAAACCACTCAAACTATACACCAATCTCAATCTCGTAACCCAGCAAAAATATTAGAAACCTACATCTATGAACAACTACTGGGGCAGGTGGAAAATGACCATCTATTGGACCAAGCACAAGTAGGTTTCAGACCCTTGAGAGGAACGGAGACAGCATTAATCTCAATATGGGGTGATCTAAAGATGAACGCAGAATCAAACACCAAATCAGCACTAATATTACTGGATCTCTCAGCTGCCTCTGACTCAGTAAATCACAACATCCTAATAAAAAGACTGGAATAAATTGGGCTCACTGACAGAGCGCTGCTGGATCAAATCGTTCCTCTCGGAAAGAACAGAAACAGTTTGGTTAAAACCTTTCAAATCCACACCAAGGGACACCACCTGTGGAGTACCCCAAGGGTCATCGCTATCACTGCTACTCTTCAACATCTACATGACACCACTAATCAACCGCATTAGAAAACACGGACTGACATGCTATAACTAAGCAGATGATACACAAATCATCTTCAAATACAGCGGCATACAAGAAGAGAAGGCACCCCTAATAGAGTGTCTCAAAGAGCTCTACCAATTGATGAACTTCAATGAACTCAAAATTAACCCAAACTAAACAAGTCATGATTACACCTAAAGACAGAGAAAGCAATCAGTGGATCCTATGGCCCATAGAGCTAGGAAACCCACCGTCACTGTGCAGCTGTAAAAACCCTTGGAATCATCATGGACAACTGGTGAACACTAGAAGCCCAAGTTAATATGATAATCCAGAAGGGTTTCTTCAACCTATAAATGATTAAAAGAAAGACTACCATTCCTCCCATTCACCCACAAAACACTGGCCATCATGTCCCACATCATGTCCATGATACATTATGCTGACAGCATATACCTCAGAATGCCAGACTACCTAGTATGGAAACTGCAGTGAAGACAAAACGCGGCAGCCAGACTGCTACTTAAACTCAACAGAGGAGATCACACCAGCTCTTAGAATGTTGCATTGGCTCCCGGACAAAAAAATAATCACTTTTAAAACAAAACAATGTGCACAATGCACAGAGCATTTCACGGCCAGGGAGCCACATTTATTCAAAAGAAACTTTCCATCTACAAATAAAACAGAACCCTGAGATCCTGCAACGACATCCACCTAGGACCCAAACAATACACAGAAAAAATTGGGTGGGTCAGCATTCTCCTGCTCAGCCGGGAAACTATGGAACTCCCTTCCCAGAGAAATATGGAGGACCATACAAAATTCAGAAAACTTCTTAAAACCTGTCTCTTCAGCTCAGAACACAATGAAGCCAACTGAACAATGCCTGCACACCCCTTAACCGGCCATGTACTGAATAAGGAAAGTAGCACGTTAACAATTGAGGAAAAAGGGGTAGGACTGGGAAGGGAGACCTTAAACAGAGATGCCCCCACCACCACGCCCCTAAAGAGGTACCACTAAGAAACAGGAGAAGCAGGCAGGCCCGATCCGATTAGTCATGGGAAGGAGGCACAGGGGGAGGTAAAATCAGGAAAGGGTGACTCTCAGCCTAGGAGTACCTCCAATGCTTGCCAATAAGTGAACAGGAGTAATGCGCCAGACCCTCCCCATTAGATAATAGACAGCACCCGCAGGCCATTGAGGAAGACGACTAACCGTTCCCTATGGGTTCCCCTTAGGCCAGTGAGCATATCACCTCGCCAAAACAGGGCTTGTGAACAGGGCCAGACAGCTTAACGAATTCCGGAGAAGTACAGGAATCATGACTACTGAGGTAACAATTAAGGTAAAAAATAGAACAGGCCACCAAGGGGGAGACGAAGACTAGGACTGCCACAGGTGACACAGTTAGATGAATTCCATGGGTAGGAAATGTGACGCACATAGACAGATCTCAAGGATGGAAATTGTGATACAACTGGATGGATGCCAGGGTTGGGGAATCCGACGCACTTAGGTGGACTTCAAAGGTTGTAAATGTAAAGCACTCAGATGGATATTCTGTGGGGCATAGGTGTGACATAATCAGACTGATTCCTGGGGGGTGGAAGGTGTGACGCACTTGGATGGATATCAGGGGTGGGAGGTTTGGAGCAGTTGGGTTAATTTCAGGGGGGGTGATGTGGTGCATTAGGATGAATTCTCGGGGGCAGGGGCTATGACGCACTTGGATTGATCCCTGTGGTGAGGGAAGTTGTGTCATTGGGAGGATTACAGGAGGGGGAGTTGAACAGCCAGATTCGGGCTGTTTTGTCAAAGTGCCGCGCCCCACCGTCTGGGTAGTGTGGGTGGGTGGATTCGGCATCGGAGAGATCGTTACAGCGAGTACCTCTTAATGACTGGACCCTGCCTCATGGTTTTGAAAAAGGGTCGTGATATGTAGACCCATATCCAGAGGACTTAACCAGGCCTTCTAAACTGGCCTGCATGAGACTCTAAAGTGGGCAGAGGAGAAACCTTCTTTGAAACCTCCAGCCTCCTGCATAAAAGGAACACCTGGGTTAACCGTTCAGGGCACTGCCATAAGCCATGTACGCCTGTGTTCAGATGAAACCAAAATCCACATTCTCCAGCTACACCTTTCCAAGGCTTCCCTGAGGCGAGCTGGGAACATTGGGAGCATTTCTGGATCAGGTTTGCTTTTCTGTCTATGTCTGTCACGTCCAATGATATGGCCCTGGGCTTCATGGTTTCTAGTTGTTCTTCTAGGTTACTGTTTCTGATGGTTTTCCAGTTTATTTTCAAAATTGGTGGGTATTTTAGCTGATTTTTGGATGTGTTTGATGGTATTTGGATCACAAAAGGGATGATGAGGTGGTCACTCCATAGTATTTGGATGGGAGGTGCTGTTGTGATCAGGCTTTTTTGGTAAATATTGCATCCAGGGTGTGCCCTGCTGTGTGTGTAGCTCCTTTCGCCATCTGCTTAAGGTTCATGGTCTCAAGTTGCTTGGTTAAGGTTATCTGTGAGTTGGGGTTCTTTTCATCGAACCATAGGTTGAAGTCCCCGAGAATGATCATATGGTCATGTTTGATGGCTAGATTAGTGACTGCTTCTATGAAGGCGTCTGTGAAGGCAATGTCGTAGGTTGGAGGCCTATAGACGAGTATGAATGTGAGGTTTGATTGCGGGCCGTGGTAAGGTGGAGGATGAGGGATGCGCAATTCCGGGTGTTTAAAGGCTCTGCTGTTTTAATTTGTAGGTGTTCTTCGTAGGCTACTGAGAATGCTCCCCCTCTTTTTCCTTGTCTGATCACCTGTTTGCATTTGAAGTTATCAGGTAGGCAGCTGTGTAGCATGACTTTGTAGTTTTCAGTTAGCCAGGTTTCTGTGATGAATAGGATGTCAATTCCCCCCTCGCAGATTAGGTCGTCAATCTCGGTTGCGTTTTTTAACATAGATCTGGCGTTGATTAGCTTGCAATGTAGTTTTCTCTTTGTAGTCTATTGATTTGTTCTGGTTTGCATCTTTGGGTGGTTTTGTTGGTGGTTCTCCGTATCGTCATTGGGTTGTCAAGAGTGTTCTGTAATTCCTGTTTCGTCGTTGAATAGGTCGATTAGGTTTATAACTGGGTTAATGGCCATTTCAGGCTCCTCTTCTGATTCTGGATGTTGTTGGCGGTTCTCCTGAGTTTTGGTGATGTATGGAGTGAGGGTGCAGCTTCTCCTTCTACCATTTGTTCTGCATTTTTCCTGTGGGGTCCTTGTATCCTGCTGTTGTGTTTGGGTATCTGTTCTGTTGATGGTTCCATGTAATAATGTCGCCACAAAAATCTCGCCATGCAAAAATATCACCGAAAAATGGTTGTTTTTTGTGGCGATATTATTGCATGGAAAATGCGGGGGACACTCCCGCAACCCCCAAACTTTTTTTTTTCTTTTTTCTTTTTTTAAATTTTTTTAAAAAATGTTTTGCTCCTGTCCCCTTATATATTGTCACCCAAATAATATCGCCACGACAGTTTCCCGGCGATATTATTTACGGCGACCATATATATGGCGATATTATTACCTGATACCCTGTTGATCCGGTTGTTGCGAGATATGGTGTACGGTAGAGTGATCTGAGTGTTGTTTTGGGGGTGGCTCCTATTCCTCTGATGGTTCTGTGAGTTCGTTCTGATGATGTTTTGGAGTATGTCAGAGTAGGGGTCGGTTGTGGTTCCCTTTTGGCTAACGCGTGCGGTTGCTTTCTCTCGCATCGGCTGATTCTCTGGTGTGGCATGGTCTGGTCTTCTGGTATTTTTTTTTTCAGGCTGTGTCTCTGTTGCGAGTGACTTCTCTTGATCTGGGGTTATTTGGGGCCACAGGGGCATGTGCCCTCCTGTGTTAGTTATTCTGTATTTCTGTCTCTTTGTGGCTGTCCTCCTTGTTGGTTTTGGGTTGGGTTCCTCTCAGTGTTATTTTCCTAATGAGTTTTCTTTCCGTGGTTAAAGTAGGGGGAGTTGAGAGTGGTTGAGTCCGGTCAGTGTTTGGTGGTTGTCTCACGCTGTGTGCAGCCTTCATGAGTTGGCTCGGGTCGTTGTGTGGAGCGGTGGTAGATAATGGGCAGGACTTAGTAGGGGTCCTAGTTTTTCCCCTCAGATTAGTTTTACTAATTGATCTGGTTCTGGGTTCTGTGTTACTTACGGTTGTTGAGGTTCCTGGCGGAATTGCCTACCTTTCTATAATTGTTGGCGGTTCGTTTCCTGCTTTTCCCCTGGTTGTGAAATATGGCTAACTAATACAGTTTGTCTAAATTCACATAGGGCTAAAACAAAAATTGCCTAATTGTGAGATATGGCCGGCCAACACAATTGGCCCAAGTTCAAATAGGGCTAGAACACAATTCTCCTAAGTGTGAGATCTGACCAACTTACACAATTCGCCTAAATGTATTAACACCTGGATATGGGACACCTGGATAGAGTGAGAATGGTCTAACAAAAAGGGCACACCAGTAAATGCACAATAGTAAGTGTAGTAACACCTAGATTTTTAATGGTGGTGGCCCGGGGCTGGGCCCAGGATGGCACTGGAAAACGTGACTGGCACAACAGGAGTGTCTGCCAAACTGGCCACTCTGCTGCCTTCATTGATACCACTGGGATACCACATGTACACTCCTGAGCTTTCCTTTTGCAGACCATTGGCAGTTAAGTGAAAGTTGTTGAATTGGAGTTATGCAACACTACAACTCCCAGGGTTCATTAGTTGAAACCCCATGATTCGATAAGAGAAGCAGCGGGGACATTACATAGTCATCTACCTTGCTGCGTCAGATGCATTCCTGGATCACAGACACTCTGCGCAGTCTGGGAAGTGAGGCAGCTGCTCTGAGGGGGGGGGGGGGAGAGCGAGAGAGAGAAAGAGAGACAGAGACAGAGACAGAGACAGAGACAGAGACAGAGACAGAGACAGAGACAGAGACAGAGACAGAGACAGAGACAGAGACAGAGACAGAGACAGAGACAGAGACAGAGACAGAGAGAGAGAGAGAGAGAGAGAGAGAGAGAGAGAGAGAGAGAGAGAGGTATACAACTATTAACCGTCTCGGTATATCTTCCTCTGTAAACAAAAAAACGAATACATATTTTCACTTACAATGTACGATTTTCTGGGACATTTAAACAATATTGCGAGAGTTCATGACAACGTCGAGGTATGCCATTGCATGATTTGTTTTAGCTTGCAGCACCATCTAGAGTTAGTATTAGGTACTGCAGAGTGAGAGGGGGAAAAATAAAGTCTATCATTTTGCAGGGGAGCACACATTTTGTTAGGGGGTTTCTGTCTGCTCATCCAGGATACAAGTCGATGGTGTAAATGTGAGGTAACTGCATCTCTCAACTATTTTTAAAGAGGGGACTTCCTTGCCCCATACATCAAACGTGGGAGAGGGCTCTCACAGAGAGGCTGATAGGGTTGGGAAGGGCTAATCACACATTGGTGATCCTGTCATGTGACTGTATCTGCCCAAATCTACAAGCTCTAAGAAGGCACTTCCCTGTTGGGCAGTGCACAATACTAATACGATTTAATACATGTCCACTTACCCCTCATTCGTCCCACCACACTAGAAAACACAAGGCCACAAAGGCTTTTTCTATGTCTCCCACTCTTCAAGCCTCTGCCCCACAGCACCAGCAGGCATAGTGCTCTCAATCTGTGTCCTGCTTCCCACCTTTCCTATTTGGGCATACTGGTCCATAATGGTATTATAGAGGGTTTCCCGAGTAACCCCCCTGGCATCACATCATCCGCTCTGCACATACTCCTATAGAGAAAAGCCCACCAGGAGATGTTGCCTGAGAAATAGGGGCAAGTTCCCAGTACAGCCATAGTTTGAGGGATAGACACACTGTCTACCGTGTAACAGACTCAACGCCAGCCCAGCTAATCTAGAGGAGGCAGCCCAGCTGTTGGGAAGTCTTCTGATTTCTGAACATGCTCCCTTTCACCAATTTCACCAGTAGAGGATAGCTCTTTGACTATGTCCCAAACAAACAGAGTACTCACACCTATTCATGCCACTCCCTTGGCATTGCGGATGACAGCTCTGACCACCTTACCTTTGGGCGTTTGCTCAAAACTTTGCTGTGTTAATTTGTGGTTTGGCAGCTTTGTATTCATTCCAGCGCCAGGGTGCCTTCGGGTGTTTGTGCGCTCTATAAATTTGTCTAACATAACATAACATAACATAACATAACATAACATAACATAACATAACATAACATAACATAACAGATTCCTCTGCACTACCTCTGGCAGATTTGTCCACAGGGGAACTAGAATAGTTTGCACAGATGTAGTGATGAAAGACCTCTTAGGCAGGTACATGACACTCTGCCTGAATATACAACTGTCTAACTCAGCACCATGAAAAGATTATACACCTCAAACTATGTGCATGTGCCAGTCTAATAATAGCTCATTAGTGCTGAACTGCGATGAGCACTACTGTGAGTTATCAGTGCTGATGCTTTAATATCATCAATGAGGTTAAGTCTCATTTTGGGTTGGTTAGAACCGTTTAATCGATATTCCAGACACATGTGTGGATTGAAAAATTACAAGTGTCCAAGTGCCAACATGTGTTTCGACCTATGATCAGTCTTTCTCAAGGCTGGTCTTATTTGAGACGAGTAGTCATTTCTAATGTAATAGGCGCTTCCCAGCAGTAATGTTGAGGAATGGATAGACTGTTCTTGCGTCAATGGTATCATGGCCAAATTGGGAAATGTGGAGAATTCATTTGTTGGCAATGGTAATGATAATAACCAGTCCTCAAAAGTGCAGGTCATCTTATTCGCAAAAGTGACCTGCACACTTCGGGAGGGGCTGGGCAGTAGCGTTAAGATGTGCTGTCCATCCACTTGCATACATCAGTGTCAGGACCGTGCCCCTGACACTAATGTAAGACAGGTTCCCAGCAAACACATCTTTGCTGGGAGCGCATTTCACTGAGATGGGCCATTAAAGGGCCCATCTTGGTGAAATGGCCGAGAAAAAAAAAATCATCCCTGGTTGGGGGATGGAAATGCAAGTGTGGCAGCTGTAATTTAAACCATGGCTGTGACACGTAACAATAAAACATGACAAGGTCAAATATGACCCTGTCATGATTTGCGCCTCACCCTGTGCCTCTTTCAAAAGGTGCAGGAGGAGGACCCTCCTTTCTGAATATTTAAAGTCACTTTCCGTTTGTACATTCGAGATGCTCTTTTAAATGCCCAGAAATGCCACTTTATTTGCACAAATGCACAAAGGGATGAAAAAGGGCCATCTTCGATGTGTTCATTCAGATGCCCTTTGTGAATTGGGCTGCACCTTTTTTGGCACAGCGCATCTTTGCACTTTTGCCCAAAATGGTTTTGAGAATGTGACCGGGCATCCTGACATGAACAGTTTAGTCCCAGCTGCTGGGTTGTAGGCAACGTGTTTTTTTTGGGATGTGGGTTCATGCGTGCGTGTGTGTGAGGAGAGCAGACGGAAGACATGTAAACCTCGGTCTGCTTTTCCCGACACCAAATCTATAGAAAACGGCAGGCTCCCTAGGGTTACTGTGCAGACACCATGACGGAAAGAGTTATTTAGACATATTTGAAATGAATGAACCAAAATATACCACTCCTTGCTGCTGGAAAATGCTTAGAATGTAGGTTGGTCACGTGTAATGTACTCGGAACTGGGTGTTGTAAGATTTCACAGCCTCCCTACTGCCCTCATCGCAATGCACCCTGCTAGCAAAGCACATATGTCTGCTCGTATTGAGACAGGTTTTAATGCCAACCCACCTGTTGCATTTAAAGAGTTTCCAAGTGCACAGTTCCTCAGATGACCATTTCTCTTGCCTCTGGATCCGTTTTTTGAAGCACATTAATTTCTTTTACAAGTGCATTCGCTCACTTTTGGGCCTAAATACTGTCCTGGAACTTTGGACCTGAAAACTGTTCAATGCTGTAGAAAGAGCAGGTTTCTCCCTACTGTCTTCTGTCATCTGGACTACTAACTTGCAATTCGGGGAGGTGGTTGGAAAAGAATGCTTCGTAGGCAGATTAACCCAAGAGTAGGCCAGCAACTGCTTAAGTGCAACACCTAGAGTCTTTCATATTCTTATCGTAGCCGGTATCATTTATAAACTGGTGCACTGCACAGACCACAAGTCATGGCCTATATTTAATATGCCACTGTCTAATTTGAAGGCTAATTTACCAATGGAAATCCTACTTGGAATACCTTCTGCTAACACATCTGTTTCAGGGTAAACTATTGATCAGTGAACTTGTACTTGAGAATGCAACTTTCAAATGAATGCTACGGGTTGGCAATCTTTAGTGTTAATAGTTTTCATTCTGCTATGAACAACACAGGCAAAGGCCCTGAGCTATCTGCTTCACAAAAAAAGAGAAAAGTCCCAGATGAGAGTGAGGAAGTACAAGAATAGGGTCAGGGGGCGAGGCAGAGTTCATCCTTTTTGTATCCCTTACAATAACTTCCAAAGTAAATGAGGCAAAACCAGACCATAATTGCGCCTGTACTGTAGGTGAAGTGTCTGCAATAAAATTGGCAGATTGAAGCCCAGAAAAAACAATGTTATCATCAATATCGGAGATTTCGTGAATAGAAAAAGAAAGGGAATCACACAAGGACTGTGATGGTATAGCCGATGTTTGATGGGACAAGCCAGAAGATAGGGAACAGACAACATTAAAAAAGCTCCTTCGACTGATTAAGGGCTTTTTCAATTTAAAGACTGTAGTAGTTGCATTTAGCTGATGAAATGGCAATATGGTAGGCACTGGTGACCTGGCGAAGTAAATCTTTGACTAAGGAGAGTATGTTTTCCACCACTGCCTTTCCGCTTGTCTACGTTTCAACCGAGCTAACTCCAGGTCCTCTGTGAACCGCGATTCTGATGGACGAGTCTGCTGCCTACAGACAATGAGGGAGGCAAAACGGTCAGCGGCCGTATTAAAAGTCGAAGCGAGGACAGACAGGTCATGGGGCAGAGACACATAAGGTATTAATTGTACAAGCCACATTCGTGGCACACGTAGCGTGCCACATATACCTTAGAAACCTATCCTCATAGAAAAGGTAATGATAGAGGGGCTAGTCCAGTCTATCCCCAACGCCGAGAAAACTGAGGTATTCTGGTCAGAGGAAAGATCATGTCAAGTGTATTACCCAATTTAAGAGTAGGCTCATGTACCAAGTGTACAAGTCCTAAGTCAGCCATGGCTGCCAAAAGATGAGGGACAGACTGAGTGCCAGAATCCTTACATTTAAAATTGAAATCGCCAGCCACAAGTGGATTGAAAACTTAAAATGTAGATCAGCGACCAGGTCCACCAAGTAATCTGTAAAAAGTGGATCAGACTAAGGAGGACGGTAGATAGTTAAAAAATGATGCCCCTGATTCATGGAATTATCTGCGCGTAAAACGCAGATTTGCGCGCCATTCTGCGTGAAAATTCCCATACCTCTAACAGGGATTATCGGGCAGAATGGTGCGCAAATCTGCATTTATTCACAGATAATTCCATGAATCAGGCTAGATTTGTTACTGAGGCAGAGAAATCCAGATGGTCACATAAAGCTTGCATCCGCATAGTGAGATTTAGAGCAGGGGTCAAGTCCTAAAAAAAGAAGTGGGGGGACTCATTAGCATAGGCAACGGGAACTGACCTCGCCGGAAGTGACCTTGTCAGAAGTGACCGCGCCGGAAGTGACATCAGTTGCACTGTGTGCTTGCTAGGGGCTACTGCACACATGTGGCCACAGTAGACTGCATTTCCTGTGGTACAACCAAGCTAGAGAAAACATCAGTTGACACAGAACACTGAGCGCTCCACCACTTAACCAGCAATGACCATGCGGCATGGAGAGGGTTCACAACTCAACTTTTAAATTTGGAAAAGGTAGAGCACATACCACTGATCCTGCTGTTATTCAGTGCCAAAGTGTTATGGCTTCTTTCTTCTAAAAACCCCATTACCTCCTATGAGGGCAGCCCAGTGTGGGTGGCTTTCCATGTTAACGAAACCTATCTGTTGATTTGGGGCTGGTGGCTCTTGTGTAGGCCATCTACTGACTCTGTGACCCTGGTTTATTGAACTCTTTATTGTGTATAAGAAGAAGTGATGTCAATTCCTGTGATGCCATCTGGGTCTATGGTCATATGACAACAGTTCCTAAGATGCCCTCAAGGGGTCAATGTTCATGCAGTGTCACACCTGCTCAAGATGTCATTCGCCAGATGTCATTTGATGTCATCTGCCCCCGAGGCGCCAACAATACATTTATGAAGTTGGCATCCATGGTCACCATAAGGCATCCACAGAAGGCACTGGATAGGGCAAACAATAATTATAATGTGAAATTTCCACTCCAACAGTACCAGGGCCTCTTCTCCTGCAGACAGATTTTTTTATTTAACATTTTAGGTTTATTGTTTTTCACATTATGTAATACATGTGACAACTACATTGGGCTTGATTCACAGAGCATTTTCTATGGGATTCCATTATAAAACGCTTCTGTGAATCTGGCCTATTGTGTTTTTCCTACATCTCTCAACATAGAATAATCTAATGCCTTTTGGGGCTTGCTCGGCACATTTTATGCATGCAAAAATACAAAATAAAATGAATAGAACACTGCGTCAAGCTTTAAGAAATTGACGTTCATGTCACTTAATAGACTCGCTGACGGTGGTGAAGAATTAACATATTTGGTGCTAAAATGTATTAGTGCTACTTGATAGAAAACTTGATAGATCCTTCGCTATGTGCCTTAGGCTGTGTACCACCTGCCCGCAACATTGAATGTATTGTATGTAAATCTGGGCTCTGTCAAGTGCTTTGGATTAAGGCGCTATATAAATAACACATCATTATCATTATCATTGCAGTCGCAGCACACATTCCATTGAGAATGCGTTCACTGTATGTTTGGGTTGCAGGATTCACAACAGGCAAACTGCTGACTTCGGCACATATTCTGCTCGTTATTGTGGTTGTTTATCAAGAGTTTTCCTCTAGAGTGAATGCCTCACTGCAGGGGAGATATGCCAAAATACACTTTCTATAATTGGATTAATATGGGTCCTCATAAATGTGTTGACATGTGGGGAAATGATTCACTGGGCAGATGATGATGAGTTTTTTACAGGATCATTGTAATCACAATTTCAGCCAGTGTGCAAAATGTCAGAGGCTGCAGGGTCATGGTTGTGAAAGCCTTCGCTGGCTGGGCTTATCGAATAACATAACATCATTTGATTGGAAAGCATTACATTTTTGGGATGTTTTTTGAGGCACGCTGGAGCGAAATGAAGTCTAAATAAATGGGAAAATAAGCCCACTGCATACTCAATATTCAGAACAACGTGTCTGCACTCAATGGTTGTGTTAAGTAAAAGGTAACATACGGAGGCATGTTCTCACCTATTCTGCAGTTCTGGTTTTAGTACAATATAAAACAAGGACAACTAGGCTTGAAAACCACCACAGCTCATTTTGAAAAATGTGTTATACTGATCCAAGCATGCATAACGCCATCAGCATTCATACCCGGCTGCACCCTGTATTCGCAGGGGCGAGTTGAGGGGCACGCGTAGCACGGAGGGTCAGGTTTCAGAAGCATTCCACCTTTGCACGTGTCATCTCGCACTCGTCATCTGCTACGATGAGCAATACAAAAGGGGCACGTGTTTTAAAAGGGGATTTTACGTGAAACAAACATCACAAGTTGTAACTGAAAAACATGCGTTTCCAGGGTTAACTTACGTGTCCTTTGCACTATTGCCCTAGGGGGTCCCACTCATAGGCTTAGCCGTCAGTATATTGCTGCATACGGAAAAAAGGGAAATAAAACTACTAAACAGTAATCAGACCAGACGGCCAAACTCCACTACCGGCTCTCGTGCCAGTGCACCCACTCAATAGTATTAACAAATTTCATTGGCTGATAAACAGCCAATGAAATTAAGTAAGCTTTCGTTACTCTGCAGATCCAGGCCTGGCCTGTCTGCTTTAAGATTGTGGTTGTCGGCGCCTATTTCAACAGATGCAGATGGTACAGTGCTGAAGACCCTGGCCTGCTAACTTGGGGAGTGTGGTTCGAATCCTGGCAGCGGAAGATAAAGAAAATAATAATGGATGTTTCTTATTGTTTTAAATCCACTCATGGCCTCTTAAAAAATACGCAGGGGGGTGTGTACCCTTGACTTGAGCCCTGACTTAGAGGCAGGGTATTAGCTGATACACAAGTTTTATGAACTGAAGATATGCCACCACCTGGATGGTCAGAAACTCGGTCACACTGGAATAATATTATAGCTGTTGGGAAAGGTTTGAGCTACTGCTGCAGGCCCAGAAGACTCACGCAGTCAGGTTTCTGTTACACATACACATTCAGGCAAATAATCCTGTAATATATCAATGCAGAAAGAGGCATGCGCAGCCAAGTAGTGTGCACTTAAGAAGGCTCTGTGGAAACGCCTCTACGGTGTACTCGTTAGTCGAAAGTAAAAGGGTTCTGTTTGTGCGGAGTTTGAACGACATTATTTTAAGGTTATTACCTTCTCTGTCTATCTTGAAAGTCCCTCTATCTCTGTGCATTTCAATGGGCAGGTGGAACGCGCCCCGCTTTCTGATCCGTTGTGGGTGGCCATGCGCATACCCTCTACATCTGGCTCGATGAGACACACACATTTACACAACTGCCATCACGTGCCCAATTCTATTAGCTTAGACCGTTCTTGTGTCTATTATGGCCATGGCATGTGACCCATTGGGGAGTCGAGGCTCTAGCCTGGGAAACAAAAAAATGGCGATTATGAGGGCAAACCCAGTGCTTTCAATGGGCCGTTCCTACCCGGCCCTCAATACCTTCACTTCCTATTTTTGAGCATTTGAGTACCTGCACTTCTCAATGCCTGAAAGAGAGTACCGGTACTCAACTATGTTGCGAGGTCAAACTAAAAGCTTTTCATTTCACTTTATCGCAATTTAAAGGATTACGCTTCTCAAGCCTTTGCTGGGGCAAGCAGCACCCCCCCCCCTCCTCTCTCCACCATCCGAAATGCCCATAGTGTCTCCTTCAGGGACCACCCCGCAGAACAAAAGGAGGGACAAACGTGCATCTACTGTGCGCTCAGCACGCCAGGCACGCCAGGCACGGAACACTGTTTCGCTCAGTGGGCTTCACCTGTTACCATTGGTGTCCTTTTATGGAGCAGGGATTAGTTTGGAAAGCCTGGGAAATTACTTTTTAAAGATGTTACCAGTGCCTATTCCAATATGTAAATGTTTAAGTAATTGGAGTTGTGACGGAACGTTTTCCACTGGAAACTCGCACACAGCTCCAGTTACCTAACACATTTCTCATTAGGCAATGAAAGCGAGCAGTAATCAAACTCCCCCGCTGAAGCTTAGTTTACAGCTATGATATCTGCTAGTTTGCTATGCAAAAAAAGATAGTCTCAGTTAATATAGATATCCAAAGATTCTTAACACGATGGACAACAACAAACTGGAAGTTTTTGTGAAAGGATCTCAGATATACTGCTTTACCCGAAGTGCATGCTCCTTGGCACATCATTTAATCTCACTGGGCATTGCCTGCAAACAGGGTGTGTCTAAAAGGGATCTGTGCCCAAGGTGGCAGGCCAAAACGGCCGGCGCCGAAAACGCAGTGCCAAAGTGTCCAGCTGTGTAGCTTACACTTTTTTCCCCCATTTAAAGCACTGAGCAAACCTATGTGTCGACAAGCACGTTCTCTCTGAAAACCCTCAGGCCTTAAGTTTCCACCGTTATCTCCTGCATGCAAAATACTGCGTGCGCCACTACACTTCCTGATCCCCCTGATAACAAATGCGCTCTTCCTGCTGTATATCACCAGACAGGAAGTTGGTGATTCTGGGTTATGATATGGGGGCGGCTTCGCCTACGACACATTTCTCACTTTGCATTCAGTGCCAGAATCTGATAAAAAGTGCTGTTGGGTGGCCACTAACTGGCAGAACCTGTACACACGGAGTAAAACCCCTAGAGTTGCTAAACACCTCTTTGGGCAAATGCAAACATGATCATCCCGTGCTTTGAGCTCACACCACACTCGCTGGTTTTGGGGCTTGCACCATGGAGCATCGTTTCACTCTCACCCAGTCTCAGTGGCAGCAGTGACTTAAATTGAGTCTCACTTGGGCTTCGACATGTTTCTGCTAAAAGGTTACCCTTTGGTTAGAAATGCCAGGTACGACGACACGGAGCCCGGCGGAATGGAGGAGGCACCCCCGATAACCCGGGCGGCGTCCTTCTCGGTCCCCAGCCCCTTCCCCTTTTGGGAAAGGGGGGTGTGGGGGTTGCCGGGCCAAGGCGGCAAAATTGGGGAAGCCCGCGAAGGAAAGGCACGGCAAACAAAAGAAATGCCCGCGAAAGCCGAAGCGCGGCAAATATCGAAGAAAGCCTGCGAAGGGCAACAAAAGGAAAGGGGAGGGGTTTCCCCTTCATAAGGAGCGGAGATCCCGCTACTAACAAGAAAGCAGCTGCAGCCGAGGGACACCTGTGCACTTCCACGGGACTGCAGCAGAGGGTTTACAGTTAATAGAAAGAATGCGTACATTGGTGTTGTTATTAAGCGCATTGTTCGAGACTGTTGAACCGCGCATATGCTGCTATGGTTCATATAAATGTAAGGTGCATGTTGTCGGTTGCTATAACGAAGGGGGCAGGAGTATAGCAGTTGGCAGCGCATTACAGCATGCAGGGAAGTGGTTCCTGGGCTGCTCGTAGAGGGATAAGTACGCTGATTAATACACGGCAGCGTGAGTGCACGGGGACTTAGTGCAGTGGCAGGGGTTTAGGAGGAATTGACGGTTGCCTTTGGAGTTTTAATTTGAATAAGTTCCCTCTGCATGGCTCTGAAAATGGGGTACCACCCAAAGCGGACGGGTGTTCTCTGGGGGTGGAGAAATAAGTTGCGTGGGCGCATATTGCTCCTTTTATTGCCGTGAGCCCATGGGTTGGGTCCCGGGAGCTACACCGCCGGTGGCGGGCTGAGGGTGACAGTACGACACCAAAGGGGTAAAGCAAACATTGGGGGCTGCGCTGAGCCTGTTAAGGTTGGGTCTTTTCAAATCGGGTTTTAGTACATGTTCACTTTTGTTGGGCTTGGAGGTGATTGGAGGATTGTAGTAGGACACTGTAAGCTAGGCAGCCAGGTCAAAGGGTAAGCTGGTATGACACGGGGTATGAAAATGAGCACCACACATCGGGGGTAAGAATAAGCAGCACTCAGATACCTGAGGGTACGCAGCATTATATAAAGGCTAAATCATGGACAGCACAGCAGCTCCGACATTAGCATAGCCCGAGACCTTGTTCCAGACCTAGCAACACCCCTGCTGCCGGCGCCGTTAAAAGGAGCCCGCGGTGGCGAATGGCCAGTCACCCCTCTGGTTGGAATATTAAGAAAGGGGGTTCAAGGCTTAAAAAATGGGGGGTTGTTTAACGCTAGAAGGAGGCAGATTATGCATCTAGAAATTCTCCTTACTCGACAATAATGTGCGGTATCAAATGTGTTCAGGTACAGTTACAGGTTGTAGATGCCAGTAAGGGAGAAGATCACTAGTCAAGCAGGCCACTGTTCAGGGGTGAAATGGTAAAGCTGACCAGGTGGAAAACTGTTAAACTTGGTTTTACTGGCAGTTTCAGTGGAGTAAGCGTCCTGTGTAACCAGCCAATCCTCCACCAGTGGGCCACAGTAGCTGCCGCCTAAAATGAACAATTTGCATCGTATATGCAAGGGGGAGCTGCACCCAGTTAGTGGGCAGCCTGGCCTGGCATAACCGGCTAAGGGTGACACCAGCGCCGGATTTAGCAGTACACCCAATGTGAACATTGTGAAGACCAGGGAGGGCTTGATGTTCAAAAAGACGGCTATGCATGGTTTGTGCAGGATTCAACCAGGATAGCAGGTTCAGACCTGAAATGCACGAGTGGCAGATCAGGTCATTGTAATGGGTGCCACTGGTACCAGGTTTATGGGAAGAAATGGGGTGCAAGAATGGTGCGCCAATTTTGCTGTAAAGTCAGACAACGATGGGAAGGGTCTGTTTCAGATGGGGCCAGCCCGGTATAATTGCACTGGGGGATCAAGGTCCATTTCAGGGTAACGGGGTAAAGAAAATTCCCTGCCTCAATTAGGTGCTGGGTACCTCACCGTTTATTGCCCCAAGGTCCAGTTCACGGCAGTTCCAGTTACCGCCAGGGTCAGGTCTAATAATCAAGTGGGGGACTAGGCAACAAACAATGGGAGGTGGACATCGACAGTAATGAACAGGTCTAAGGCTAATAGTGTGGGGAAACACCGAAAGGCGGGATTTCGAACTCCGAGCGCTCTCCCCGCCCGCGGACACCTGCAAGGGCAGGGTAGGCCTAGGCTCAAAGGTGGGGGTGTGGGCCCTACTGCACACTTGGCGCAAACAAATAGGAGGAAGCAGGCAACACCTTCTGGGGTGAGCAGAGGTGCCCCGGAGCAGGCCCGCCCTGGTTATCCCCGGAGTAGAATCAACACAAAACTCTGGGAAAAGCAAAAAAGAGGAAAGGCGGCACAAGACCGCGGATGCTAGTGGGGCGAGAGAGCAGGGTGGGGGGATGTAAAGCAAAGATGGTGCCTGAAATTCTAAACAAGAAACAAACACGGCGCACCCCTCCAGCATGGGAACTCCTGCAAGGACAGGCAGAGCAAAGATTAAGTTGGTGGGGTGCTTTAGCCAGCTAAAAATGATGAGGAACCTATTGCAGGTACAGCAGGACGAACAAATTGGAAAGGTGGCAGGGGCTGAAGTGTCCCAGAGCAGGCACACCTGGGTGCCGTCGTAGTGGTGGCGGACCATGATGGTAAGGTGGCATGGTCAGAAAGGTCCCCGGGCAGGCTCACTTTGGTAAAGGCGGAACAGATTGGAAAGGGGCAGAGACAAAGTGTCCCGGAGCAGGCCCGCCCTGGTTAAGGCAGAGCAGGATGGAAAGGGGACAGAGGAAAAGGGTCCCAGAACAGGCACGCCCTGGTGAGGCGGAGCAAGAGGGAAACGGGGCAAGGTCAGAAATACGGAAATTGCACTGGCCAAAATAGGGGAGAAAGAGGGGTGTTTGGTACACATTCTTTTGGGTTAGGGGCTGCTTCAACGGCGGCGGCAATGGGAATAAGTGAGGCTACGATCAAGCAGATAGGCAGCTGGAAATCAGGCTGCTTTAAGAAGTACAGTAGGCCAGAAAGAATGTAAGGGTGACAGGCCTTCTTCTTTCTCCCTCTCTGTAGCACCTGCCTGGAATAAGAAGGTAGCAGTATGGGTGGCAGGACACTCCTTCGGATCCAGGGCAGGGTTCAGCTGGTCAGTCGAACAGGAAGCTCTGACAGCGGGCGATTTTAGGATCAGGTGGCACGGGGTGCTTGGCATGAATGGGGCGCTATTACAGGGTCAAGTGCGTAAACTCTTGGCCAGCAGAAGGAAGCCCGACATCTTGACCATTCGCCTTGGTGGCATTGATTTAACGAGTTTAGGGAGAGGGGCTCTCCTGCGGGAAATGAGGTACTCTGTACAGGGGCTGGCAGGACAGCTAGGTGAAACGGAAATAATATGGTCAGTAATCATTCCAGGAAAGGAAGGGCGGGGTCCTGACAGCCACGCCGCAGTAGAGAAGTCCTGGCGAAACTGAATTGCGCAATGGCTGAATGTCGCAAGGGCAGGGGTTTTGGTCAGATTAGACACGGGCTCATTAACGGATAAACTCCAGGGTATTTTTCAAATGAGGGGTGCACCATCATCTTTGGGTATGGACTTATTTTCTGGGACATCCGCACGAAGATCTTAGGAAAGTGAGGAAGGAGCAAAGGGGGGAGCCACGGTGGGCGGAAACCCACACGTGGCGTGGCGGTGTTTGGCCAGACAAACACAGGAGACAGACTCCGGAAGAGCCAGGAGAATGCGGGAAGGGTCTTCGCTCTTCCCAGACCCTAAGCCCCTTGGGAGCCTAAGCGGCAGGGGCGGCGGGGAAGGACAATTACGGCTCAGCTTCCCCCAAAGAAACGGCACTCTCCCCGCCCAGGAGCACCTGCAAGGGCAGGCAGGCTCGGATACTACCAAGGCTGGGAGAGTTGGGCCTACTAATGGACTCTTGGGAAAGGAAAGGGGGAAGCAAGTCCTTGCGACACGGAGTAGTCGCCGCACCTGGCAGACAAAGTTTTCCACAGATATGTACAGTTTGGTTTTATGATTGTGGAATAAATTCTGCGGCCTTCTTATGCCAACAAACAAACAAGTCTCATTCTGCACTTTCTGGGGGGGGAAAGGGCAATGAGTTATGTTTGTATGTTAGCTGTCATATGGACGGATGCCGGGGTTATGCCAGGTACGACGACACGGAGCCCGGCGGAATGGAGGAGGCACCCCCGATAACCCGGGCGGCGTCCTTCTCGGTCCCCAGCCCCTTCCCCCTTTTGGGAAAGGGGGGGGTGGGGGTTGCTGGGCCAAGGCGGCAAAATTGGGGAAGCCCGCGAAGGAAAGGCACGGCAAACAAAAGAAATGCCCGCGAAAGCCGAAGCGCGGCAAATATCGAAGAAAGCCCGCGAAGGGCAACAAAAGGAAAGGGGAGGGGTTTCCCCTTCATAAGGAGCGGGGATCCCGCTACTAACAAGAAAGCAGCTGCAGCCGAGGGACACCCGTGCACTTCCACGGGACTGCAGCAGAGGGTTTTCTTTTTCCCACCCACCAACCCTACGAACAGAACAATCAGGAAACGCCTGGTCGTCGGCGTCGCAGGACGACAAGGCGGTGTGGCGGTGTTTGGCCAGACAAACACAGGAGACAGATTCCGGAAGAGCCAGGAGAATGCGGGAAGGGTCTTCGCTCTTCCCAGACCCTAAGCCCCTTGGGAGCCTAAGCGGCAGGGGCGGCGGGGAAGGACAATTACGGCTCAGCTTCCCCCAAAGAAACGGCACTCTCCCCGCCCAGGAGCACCTGCAAGGGCAGGCAGGCTCGGATACTACCAAGGCTGGGAGAGTTGGACCTACTAATGGACTCTTGGGAAAGGAAAGGGGGAAGCAAGTCCTTGCGACACGGAGTAGTCACCGCACCTGGCAGACAAGGTTTTCCACAGATATGTACAGTTTGGTTTTATGATTGTGGAATAAATTCTGCGGCCTTCTTATGCCAACAAACAAACAAGTCTCATTCTGCATTTTCTGGGGGGGGAAAGGGCAATGAGTTATGTTTGTATGTTAGCTGTCATATGGACGGATGCCGGGGTTATATGAAGTGGTGGTCCTTTGAGGCTTTGCATCCGAGAACACCTTCCCTTCCATCGTTTTAAACTTGCCAGTCTCGTTACATAAGAGAGGCAATCCAAAGCAAACCAGCCAGACTCTGCTCCAAAGAAGGCAGTCTATCCAAAACTGGGACTGCAAGCAAAATCGTTTTACGCCAGTGTAGAGTAAAGGACCTTCCATAAATCCTGTGTCAAGTCTCATGACATTACAAGCGAGGCAAGCTACGGAGAGGCAGGCTGCCCAACGCTCTCCCCTGCAACTTCCTGATCAGGGGCCTAGTATCTATCCTAAATACAGGAACTGCCAGCAGGACTAGATTAACCATACCACCTACGACTGTATGCTGAGGGATAATTGGTGGGTAAAGTCAGAGTTAAGTGTGTCGAGTTAATGAAGGAACACTAACTCAATCTCCTGCCTGGTGTGATCATTTGCATGGCCATAACAGCAAGGCAATACTATGCAGATTTCTAGGGTGCCACCACTTGCACACCTGCTCCAACAAGCAGAAAAGGCATCTCCATTAACATGGGATAGCAAAATGGCGTTCCCCTATGGTAACAAAAAACCCTTGCAGCGGCTCTTACTGCAAGCATCCCCAGGCAGCATTCCACCTTACTGGCCTCATCAATGAAGTCCAACGTGGGCCCCGAGACATAGCACTCTTGGGCCCTACTTCTAAGAATATGCTTCCCACTTGGGCAGAGCAACTGAAGAGAGAACTCCAAAAGCACTGGTTGGCGTCCCACGTATTTGCAAAGGGTACGCTCCAGCATTTCCGTAACCACCCTTTGGTTTTCTCTGGGAGTCTCTGTAACTGGATTCCCATGTGTGGATCTTGAGCTTCCTGTGCATAATGTGTATTTATTTATTTATTGCACACAGCTCCATTTCATGAATTTTTATCCATGATGTCCATTTAGCAATTTAGCAACCCCCCACCCCAAAGAAAGTTCATAATCATTGCAAGTTTTCCAGCTGCGCCGCACCATTGACGCTCAGTAGGAATGGAACGTGCCACTGTTACTTGTGTTCACATGTAAAGGGAGCATACATTAGAAATTCGGGCAGACGGATCCCTTGGGAACGGGGTGCAGATTGATTTGCAAAGGGGTTTTAACCCATCTGCAATGACATTCTGTATGTGCCCATGAGAAGGTAGTCAGCTGTGCGCAGAACTGCCAAACTGTTCATGGTATTCGTTGTTTGACTTTTGAGACATTCTGATGTTAAATGTGTGTTAAGTGCATGACAGTTGCAGACCGAAGGACGTTTCTATAAATACTCGGGTGAATTAAAAGGTCAAAGTCAGGGGTGGACTGGGATCCAAACGAGACACTGGAAATCAGGGGAGTTGCTAGGTCTGGAAAAGACCCGGGGCTAAGCTGATGTCGGAACTGTTGGGACTGGGGGCTAGCTAGTCTTTTGGCTGTAGTTCCTGAGATTCTATCCGGGGCTACAACCAAAAGATCAGGGGCTATAGCCCCCTTAGCCCCCCCCCTAGCAACGCCCCTGCTGGAAATACTTTTCAAAGTGGCTCCATATTACACGTTATCGAGGTCTGTGGGCAGTCTAGAGAAACCCTGTGTGCCAATAGGAAGTTGAGGGAGCTCCTAGATGTTCATGGGCAGGTTAGGGAACCCCTGGGTGTCCACAGGAAGTGGAAAGGATCTGTGGATGTCTCACAGCAGCGTAGTGAACCCCGGGTGTTCACAGAAAATGAGGGCAGACATTGGCTGTCCATGGGCAGCTTAGGCATCCCCGAGCGTCCGTGGACAATGGAGGGAGGACCTTAGATGTCCATTGGAAGTCTAGGGAACCCCCTGAATGCCAATGTGCAGTGGAGGGAACATTACATGTAGAAGGGAACGTTAGGAAACCCTTGGGTGTCCACAGGAAGTGGGAAAAGCCCTGAAGTAACCCTGGCCAGTTTAGGGAACCCCATGGGTGTCCACAGGCAATGGAGGGGCTATTAGCTGCTATAAATTGATAGGGGTTTGAGAAATCACAGCTTGTGTTTGTAAGCAGCCCAAAAAAAACTATCAAATAATCAAACATATCTAAATGCATTAAATCCAATATAGTTAACAATTACATAAATACAACTATCCAGTATTCCAATTAACACATATCCTATGTAAGCTGGTTGTCCCTTAGCTCAACCTGTTTCCGTTCTGTCCAAATTTATGGTGAACACTTCTTTAGAAATGCATTCAACGTAATAATTCCAAAAGTTTATTTTCGTTTCCAATCTTGCTGGGAGCTATCAGATGTCCATGAGCTCACCGGCCTAAGGCTTCATGCTGCAGCTCACTGATGAGGCCTAAAGGGCTGAAACATGCCCTGGCTTACTTGTGTTCCTATGAAAAGGTGATGTTGTCATTTTGGAGTGGAGGGCTTCTTTGAGGGCGTGGTCAAGCGTGATTTGCTTAATGGTGGTACATTATTGTAGTTTCACCGATGAGCTACAAAGCAATGGGCAGCTTTTCAAAGGAATTCATAGTGCTTAATAATGTTTAACTCAAACACTTTCTCCATCACTTTTTGTTTTTCTTTGGATATCATTATACAGAGAGGTGTTTCACTGTTATGGTGATATATAATGTCAACCCAAACATCCATGTGGTTTATTACATGTGAGACAGACAGGCCTACTGAAACCTTCAATATGATGTCTTCTCTACTGGTAAAGAAGAAAGACTGGGAGGTGAAACCCAATCTACCAAGGCCTTTTCTGTTGTGGCAAAATATTTGAGGAAATTTGGTTTGGAATAGGCATAAAATAATGAAAAGTAAATAGAGAATTCTAGAACAGGGGAAACATCTATTTAAATATGTATCAAACTAAATAGACTGAGAACCTTACAGACGATTGTTTAAGTGACACATGTGTGCCACAGCCACTCTGTGATTCTCTTAAGGACATAGTTGAGTTGTTTGTGCCTGGATGGCAGAGGGTTGTGAAGGACACTATCGAAGGATTTGAGAAACAGAGTTTTGAAAACAGAGTGCTTAAGTGAGCGCACTGTACAATCGGGATGGGCGGTGAACTTTAAATAAATGCCTACTATCTACATGTATTTCCCAGCGTGTCTCAGTATGGGTAATTGTTGCTTCTCAGTGGAGTCAATAACTGTGGAACCCTGTGCGCAGATCTACATGCAAATGTACATCATTTATAAGGCTCTCATTACAGCCTTGAACCATGGACATACTGCTGTTCAGATGTTGCATTTTAAGAACTCTTTGACCTTCTTCCCAGGCGAAAGGTACTAAGGGGTAATTTGAAAACGCCGTGGTTCTTTTGACACCATCTAAAAATCGCGTTTTCCAAATCATGTTGAATTATGAAATGGTTATGCCCTCCTTTCCTGTCGGCGGGACCCATGGGTTTTAATATGTGACCTCGAAAAAATAACAACTAGTGTTTGCTTCTTACCATACCAGCCTGGGATCGCGGGACCTGTAATGTGTTACCAGGCGCTGCGGCTTTGTTGCAGACTAATGAAAAGCAAGCACACGTTTTCTGTGAATGCATGCTTTAAGGCCTATTTACCACATTTCAGCCTACCCCTAAGTTTGGTTATACTTATCTGTGCCCCTGTATTTCTTTTTAAATGTAAATTAATTTTATTTTGGGCTTGACTGTCTAATGATTAAAAGAAGCTCCCTCCCCTTTTACGGTGTTACTCTCGCAAATGGTAAGTACCTTTTTACTGTGCTGAACTTGCCTTTTTATGACATGATCCCAGGCTTTGCAACTGGATCGCGCCTAGTAAAGCTGGTTATGACTTTCCACATCTTCTGAATTTCAATTTGTTGCGTTAAATCTGCGCAATTTAACTGCACCTTAACTAAGGTTTTTTCAGTGAAATGGAAGGGTTTTGTTTTGTTTTTTGACGGGCCACTGGCCATGACCTTCCAGCATGGCCAGTGACCACAGCCTTTGGCCGTGGCCACTATACATATCTTTTGAGCCCAATAGCAAGGGCCTTTGGCCCTGGCCAGTGAGCACAGCCTTCGGCCATGCACACTGTATATTTTAAAATGTTACAGGGCCACAGAGGCATTGCAAAGTATAAGGGGGCAATTAATTAAGTTAACAGGGAATGCCCTTCTTAAATCAGATGTGTAACACGAAGGTTTGGACAATTGCCAACTGTATTCAAGCTGAAGTGAGAGTAACCAAAGAATAGTCTGTTTTCCTAAGCCAGGTAGTCAGTGTGTTCTTTGGAATAAAACCACTGTGGTTGAGGGCACAGTTATTTCTCACAGAGAAAGAAACTACTGTGGGTTTTAACACCCACTGGGGCAAGGCTGTGTAGGAAGACAGGAAAGGATAGAGTTGAATTCTAAATGTCCCTTCCTTGGGACTCTTCTGTCCCTGTGTAGCGCTGTTTGTCTTTTGATGTTGGTCTAACACAATTTCAGAGTGATTGCAACCTGACTTTGTGATAGTCCTTTTAAAATCCCAGTGGATGGGGTGTGACAAACAATCCTCGGGCAAATAAACTTGTATACAACCCAGTGGATGTATGTTCTCCTCATCACGTAAACACTGTTTTTAGATCGGGTACTTGTCTCTTCCCATGCTAACACATAGGGGGAGAGAGTGGTTGACGGGCACATTGATGCAAGGCTGAATGGTGCATAACATCTAGAAGTAGTTAGTGTCTCTTCTTACCCTATCCCCTGTTTTTGTAGGCGGCCCAGCAGCGCTACACAGGCACAGAAGAGTCACAAGGAAGGGACATTTAGAATTGAACTCTATCCTTTCCTGTCTTCCTACACAGCCTTGCCCCTGTGGGCGTTAAAACCCACAGTAGTTTCTTTCTCTGTGAGAAATAACTGTGCCCTCAACCACGGTGGTTTTATTCCAAAGAACACGATGGCTACCTGGCTTTGGAAAACAGACTATTCTTTGGTTACTCTCACTTCAACTTGAATACAGTTGGCAATTGTCCAATCCTTCGTGTTACACCACAGAGGCATTGGCCTTCAGCCGTGTCCACTATACATGTACCCCCAATATATTTCTTTTGGACCCACCCACTCTACATGTCTTTAGGGCCAACTATATTAAAACATTACCGGGCCACTAGCAATGGTCTTCATAATATTGCTCTTTTTTGTGTATTAATCTAATTTTTTTAAATCTCTTTTTTTCAAAAAAATGTTTGCCCCCTAAATATTGTGAACAATTGGTGGCAATTGAAAAAGAAGATTGATTGTTACATTAACATAACAATGTACTCCAGTTACGTTGCTGAATTTAAATGGACCAGAGAGTTCTGTTTGTGGATCGTTTGATGGGCCTGCAGATTTTTCTGGAGAAGAGACTGCGCTTAGATATAAAAATGAAGCTTAGTCTCATTCTAAAAGCACACATTTCACAACCACAAGATCCCCAGCCTCCCCTACTCTCCTCAAGGAGAATCAGTAAATTACATCTACAAAGCATTTCCTCTTTATACTCTGAGCAAAGTTACACTTTGAAAATGTAATTTAAAAAATGCAAAACCCAGTCAATAAGCTCTGCAGTTATTATCACTTCTCAAATTTCATTCCTCGTCATTTCTTATTACTTTTTCTTTTATGCTCGTAGACCATGATGTCAAATTGAGATGTCATGCAATCGCTTGGAAAAGAAAGTGCTTTCTCCAGCATACGCCAATTCTGTGCATTCACTAATACACTTCACTAGCGCTCCCCACAAACATGCTACCTTCAATCACACATTAAGAACCCCATATAACCTTTAAAAAATATTTTTAGAAAAACATTGACATTTATTTTCTCTCGCTTTGAGGTAAAACACTGCATTCCTTAAATGGTGGATTTTCTAAAATGAATCGCCTCTATTCCAGCAATGCATCCTCACAGATATATAAAATAGTTTTGTGCCAGAGGCACCGTACTCTTCACCAAATTGTTTAAAAAATACTGCTGATGTCTACCAAAACAAAAAAATGCATGTAATCCCATCATTCTTCCCATTTTCAAACACATATTGGGAACATTTGTCCAGCTGTTTAGTCTCTGAACCTGTTCAAAGTCTGTGCATTTTCCCTATTGGAAAACCAATGGAAAAAGTACATAAAATACTGTTTTTGACCCTTTGTAAGTGTTGAACTATTTTGACAGATTTGTGCCGTCCGGACCAAACATTTATTTCGGCATGCTGATGTGTCCCACGGGTCAAACATTATTGGTCATAGAATTTTAGGTTACCCAATGTCTTCTAGGTTTCACCTTAACTATAGGGTGAGGTTTATAGTCACTATTTCGAATAACATTTGGTGGAAAGTCAAAATGTCGAAAAAAAAATGTCGAATGTGTTTTTTAGTTCATTTTTTGTTCAAAATGGGGGTGTTCCCCCCAAACACCCTTTTTTAATTTTGTTTTTCTGTTTTAACCCTTTTTTTTACTTGCAGAACCAAAAACAAAACATGTAAATAAAAAAGAAAGCATTCGAAAAAAATAATTTAGACATTCTTTTTTCGACATTTTGGTTATTCGACCAAATGTTTTCCACATTTTGACTGGACACCATAGGGTGACTAGTGCTGCTCTATAAGATACAGATATTCGTTGATATATGTCTATATATATATGTGAGTATATATTAAACAATTGTGGTCCCTGCACATTTAAGATGAGCATCAAGTTCCATAACAAACCCAAAAATGTAATTGCTAATAACTTTTGACTTGGATGACGGATATGGCTGATATTTTGCAAACAAAACCTTTGTCGTAGGCCTCCCCGGAATGAATATTGTAAGAAATATTTGTAAAAAAATGAAAACGTTATTAAGAAAGCAAAAATAAAACAGCTGTTTTCGTCCTTCTCCCATTCATTTTTCCATGGAGAAAAAGTCAAAATTTCTGCATAGCGTGCAGCAAAAACCGCTGGACGGAATTGGACAAGGCACGAAACAACTTGTGCACTAAGCATGGACTCGATTTCTGGGAGTGGTCTGGGGGTATTCCATCGACAGTTGTTAAAATATTTTCCACAGAATGGGGTGTCCCCTTCTCGCAAAATGATAAATACATTTTCCCCATGGTACTTTGCAGCAGAGGCCTTTCAGAAATGAAAACTTCTCATTTTATTTTTTTGCTCGATGCAAGAGATAACCAGGGTTATAGCAGGTATGACCAGGGTTAGCTGAAAACGAAAAGGGGAAAAAATGCCATTTGGAGGCGGAAAAAGGATGAAATGGCATCAGGCTAGAGGTGTGGGGCGGGGAATGGCATCCTGACAAATTGGGGAGTTTGGGGGTGCTGCGGACCAAGATCAGAGTTTGCACTTTTTGCATAACCAGGGTTATACTGAGGATAACCGCGGTTCTAGTACAAAACAGGAATGAAAGTTTGTCACTTTTGACAATTTTGGAAAATCACACTGTCAGTAAACACAAAAAACTAGCCTAATCATGTCAGTAAACAAAACAAGTGGGCCAGATATGTGATGTCATCAGTGATGTCATCAATGACATTTGTGATGTCATATTTCATGTCCTGGGTGTTAGTCTTAGCAGTGCACGGTAGTGGCGTGAGTTATGGTTGCTTAGCTTACCATAACTGTCGAATTTCTGGGGGTTTTCAGTTTTACTTGTAACCATAACGTCCCTTTAACAAAGATTTTTGCAGTGAATTTCATAGGTTGTTATTAGTGGAACTTAACCATAAGGTCCCTTTAACAAAGTTTTTTCAATTAATTTCATTGGTTTTTATTAATGCAACTTAACCATAACGTCCCTTTAACAAAGTTTGTTCAATGAATTTCATGTGTTTTTACCAGTGCACACAAATTTCCTAAAGCTTACTAATATCATCATTACCCCGATATAGCAACATTTTTGTCTACTTTACAAAGTCACCTTAAACCTCTGCCATTCCTAACCTTCTAGCATCACTTTTAACATGTCTATACACTTTTTGCAACTTTTTCTTACTGTTATTGTGTTCGCAGATTACCGTGAACATCTGACATCATCGCAGACTATCGAGACAGTGTCATGGGAAAACGTGCGTGTGTGGCATGATGAAGTGTTTTTTGTGAATGGGTCCGTGCTTCGTGAACAGTTCAGAACTGCATTTTCAGCTCGTCTAGGAACTTTGAAGCTCAAAATGTACCCTTGCACAGCTCCTACACCTATTCTTACTCATTATGCATTAACAATCTAGCACACAGCACATACTTGGAAGAATATTAGGAAAACTGCTATTTATCTTTAAAATGGCATCAGCTGTCGCCATCCCTCCTCCCCAAGAGCCACGATCACCACCAGCTGGAGGAGCTACACAACAAAAGAAGCGCAGTACTTCAAAAGACAATGAAGGGGACGAAGAAGATGAGGTAGAGGAAGTGCCTACCTCTAACACCCAGAGAGAATTATGGGTGTGGCAGTTCTTTACCACTTTTGGGAATGTACCAAAGGCTAAAGATACCAAAGTGAAATGCACTGAGTGCAAGATTGTACTCGGTCGCGGACTACCTAGACAGTACTCCTAAAGGACCATCTCCATGTGCCGCCACACCAAATCCAACCACTGCAATGCTTTCAGAAAGGTTGTTTCTTTGTTAGGAAGTAGTAGACTGTCTTCCTTCACCTCATCTTCCTCAACCAATACTGTAACCACACAGCCTACTTCTGTGGGACACAAAGACCCGCCAGCTACCTTGCAAGTGATAAAAGAGGCTGTTGATCCATATCTTTCGAAGACAACAGTACTCTGTATATACTGCAACACACCACTCAGCAGTGGGGTTCAATTTCAAAGTGCTTTTGAAGCTGTAATCAAGGAGCATGAGAAATACTACCCCCTGCCTTAGATGTAATACACATGTAACATCTTCCCCGGTCCACCTTCCCCTCCATATTTGTGGTTGGTGCCTCTTCCCTAATTTCCCTCCCCACCTTACTTTCTGACCTCTCCTGCAAAAAAATTAAAATTAAACAGCTCCTTTAGGAACCAGCTTTCACAGTTACAAAATAGAATTAAAAAAATAATCTTATAGACGCCAAATACTTTACATTTCTCAGTAAAGTAGTTAGATTCAATAAGATTCTCCAACATTTCCATTAGCATGTTTTGTTATGCTAATGGAAATAATGGACAATTGTATACTAGAGAAAAATATAAAAGGACAGAAACAATTTTCTGTCCCAAATACTTTCTCTAGCATACAATAGGGACCATAAACGATAGACCTTTATAACTATCTGCGGTCTCCACAGTCCACTTTCCAGGCCATGGATCATTAAAAGACCCGCATGGCACGTGCACACCATCGCACAGGGCAGCCCTTCTTCCCTTTTTAATTTTATATTTATAACAATCCCTCAATGCCTGCTTTCAACCAGTGACACATTCATCCACCAATCACTTCCAAAAACTGTACATATAACCCTATCACCATATTAAGCTTCCACACACCAACTGCCACTTAACAATCCTCTATAAATCTTTTGCATCTGCATTTCCTTTACTCATACAGAAAAAATGTACACAGTGCTCCTATAAATGCACATATGCATTGTGCAGTGAGAGACGTGCATAAATAGATGGGGCAGTATGGATGGGCAAGTGCTCATGAGAACCCAGGAGGGAAATGCCAAGGGATGGAGAGGTGGGACACCACTGGCTAACTACTGGCGCAGCGGAGTCCCAAGGGTGGGATGCATCTTAACCGCCATATCCCTTTAACAAAGTTCTTTCTGTCAATTTAATAGGTTTTTATTAGTGAATATTTTTCATGGCGTTACATCACTTATACACGTTATTAATAATTCCTCTTTTCATATATATTAAAGAACTATAAACCTCCTTTAAGAAGCATATTTTTTGCAACACATACTTTTGTCTGTCCTTAGCAGCAGCGCATGCTGAGGATACACATCATTGTTCAATTGCCTACAGCATAAGGCTCAACTATGACCCAAGCCGAGCCAAACTACCCCTATTATTCACTGCACCTACCCTGCATCCTAGGTCAGTGTCAACTATACCCTCATAATATAACCAATGGCCAGTGCTCATGACTAGCAGCCATGGCCAGTCTCCATATCCATGGGGCATGGGCTTCGGTCATGCCGCATTCCCCTATAAGCAAATCAGAGTACACATTTGCGTTTTCCGAGGGCCAGGCCCACTACCCAGACACCAAATGTCTCTCACTAGTTTTTCTACTTACATTCTTACACTTTGGAAAAATAAAACACAAGATATATTTCCAAAAAGAATGCTTTCAGGTCGTTGCTAAGGCTTGTCGTGCAAGTTTGTTGTAATCTAGTCCACCACTGCAGGCTGTAACCGCAAGCAAAATATTTTTTCCCATTCAAACCTACTGCTTTGGCCATGCCGCATGCCCCAACAAGCAGATTACAGTACTAATTTCTTCTTGCTGACAGCCATGCCCATTGCCCAGAAACCCATGTTATATCACTGTGTTGTGTACTTACATTTTTACACTTTCAAAAAAATAAATTACAGGACATATTTGCAAAACCATGCTTTGAAGTTCTTCCTGACCCTCCTCGAGCATATTTGCTGCAATTCAATCCTGCATTTCAACCTGTACCAACAAGTAGAATACTTTATCCCATTCAAACCTATCCCAATTTCAAAAAGCTTTACCACATAGCTGCTCCCTGGTGCCCATGCCCACTTTAACAACATTGCTGCTCCCTCATGGTCATGGCCAGGCCAGATTGTCCGGGTCATGGCCAATATGACCACTGCCCATGGCCATAGGCTATACCTCACTCACCAAAGGTATATCAATATTCTTTGTACCTACATTATGACACTTTTCAAAAAATAAAACACAGACATGTTTGCAAAACCATGCTATAGGGTCCTTGCCAATGCGCCTTGAGTGAGTTTGCTGCAAATCTGCCTATGTTTTCTTTTTTGAAAAGTGTTAAAATGCATGTACATAGAATAGTCATGTAACTTAGTGCCCATTTTTCTTATTTGAAATTTCTTTTATTGAGTTTTTCCCAACAAACAACAAACAAAACAATTAATGACTTTCCACCTGACCTCCTCTTGCTCCTGCTGACCCCACCCCCACTGCCCTTCCTGCCACCCCCGCCTCTTTGTCTTCTAGTGCTAATTGGTCCCATTCCCATTCCTCTACCATAACCCAGGTCCATGTGCATTCCTCCTGTGGCTTCACCTCATTCAGTAGATCTCCCATCATCCTCATAGTAATCCTGTTCTTCCCCTATCCTTTGTCTCGTGGAGGTTCACGTCCTGGGTGGATACTAGTTCATTCAACAGTTGTCCCCAGTTCACAGACAGGTCACCCTCCCCTGCAGGTGACATTTATTTTTGAATGTACTGCACCTCTGCTATGCCCCACCTCTGTACATCCTAAAGCCATTGCCTTAGCTGCGGCCCGCTTGGCCCTTTCCACGTGATTGCTATTCGTCTTTTGGCTAAGACGAGTAGGAATCTAGCTATTTTATTCCGTGTCTTGTGCTTCTTGGATCCCGGCAGCAAGCCCCATAAACACAGCTCATGATGACAGTCATGCCTGCTCCATAGTAGACCATTAAGACTCTCCATGACTTCCCCCAAAACCTAACAATAATCGGGCAATCCCAAACCGTGTGCCAAAACCCTGCATGATTGTGCCCCCACCTCGGGCAGGCATGGGGCACCGACTAATCAATGACATGTGGTATTTCCGGTGTCAAGTAGACTCGGTGCAAATAATAAAACTACGTGAGTTGGAATTGCGCATTCCTGGATGACTTCTGGACTTGTTCCCACATGCAGACCCATCGTTCCTCCGATATGGGTGACCTAGTGTCTCTCTTCCATTTTCCCTTAACTGTTAACCCATTGGTCAACCTTTCTGCCTGTAAAGCACCGTACACCGCGGAGATTCTCCCCATCTCTCCTTCAAATGTATTAACACCTCCCTCAGCTGACTGGGCTACGGCTCCTCAGGAATGCTGCCAGCTGTTTCACCACCCTCGCATATGAGAGAAAATGGCTGCTTGCCACCCCATAAGTCTGCCTCCACGTTTCAAAAGTTAGTAGTCTAACCCCTACGAAGAGGTCCCCTAGCGTGATACATCGCCGTTCTCTCAAGGTCCCCAGCCCGACACCCGCTAGGGCTGCCCTGATGAGCATATCAAACCCAATGGGCAGGCTCCCACTGTACAAAACCTTAACCTTCAGTGTCCCCAGGAGTTTTTCCCATACTGCCCGGACCTCCCTAAAGACATTAGTATCACCCTTTCCTCCTATAGGGCCCCACAATATCTCCATTCCTTGCCTGTGCTTACTAATTCCCCCCAGCAACCCTTGGATTTCCACCTCTGTGGTCTCATTCCAATTGGCCATCCCTTATAGATGTGTTGCCATGAAGTATAATTCAAAGTCCGGCATGTTCAGCCCCCTTCTTCCCTACTACATCGCAATGACTTCAACGCCACTCGACACCTACCCGTATTCCCCAACAGTTCTCCCTGTACCTTATCCAACATCCTTAAGAACACCTTCCTGATGACATATGGGATGTTCACAAAGTAGTACAAAAGCCTAGGGAGGACCACCATTTAACAGAGTGCTAATCTCCCCAACAGTGAAAGAGGTAGTCTCTTACAGTACTGCACTGCCTGTTCTATCCCCGACAGTGCCTGTGTCATGTTGTAAACAAATGTCTGCTCCATGTCGTGGAAGATATGTATCCCCAGATACTTGAAGAATTCCTTTTCCCATCGAAGACCTCAGTCTGGGAGGGCTGAGTCCTCCCTCGCTCTAATGCCAGCTAATAGGAACAACAGCGATTTCTCCTTGTTTATCTGATATCCCGATAACCTCCAAAAGTTGTCTAACACCTCCAAACTCACCAGGATATTTCCAATGGGTTAACCACATACAGTAGAACATCGTAGGCATACAATGAAATGGTGTGTGGTTACCCCCAACCCTCGGCTCTTATTCCAGTTTCTGGAATATATACCCAGAAGTACCTTGCCAGGGGCAATAGAATTGGAGAAACCAGGCAGCATTGTTGGATACCTCGTTCTAACAACCACCCATTCGATATCTGCTTGCCCGTTCTGACCCTGGCTGTCGGGTTACTATACAACAGCCTGAGTCACTTCAGAAACCCACTTCCAAATCCGTAAGTTTCCAATACCTTGAACAACCATGGCCACTCCAGCAAGTTAAACGCTTTGACTACGTCCAATGACAACATCGCCATTTCTCTTTGGGAGTCCTTGACCAGGTGCGTGATGTGGCGTAGCTGGTGCAGGTTCATACTTGTTTCCCACCTCCCTCCTCCCCCACAAAAAAACCCACATTGGTCTGGGTGCACCAATTCAGGAGCCACTTCAGCTAATCTAGAAGCCAACACTTTTCCCAGAATCTTCGTGTTGACATTTAACAGCGATATCGGTCTGAATGAGGCACACTGTATTGGATCTTTGCCCTGCTTGAGGAGGACCTTGATCATGGCCTCTCTCATGGTCTCTGGGAGTATCCCCTTCTAGAGTGCATTGTAATACACCCGTTTCAGCTGAGGGACCAGAATATCCTCATATACCCTGAAAAATTCCCCAGGGGACCCCTCGCTACCCGAGCCTCTGTTCATCTGCATGGCTCTCAGCTGCCTGATATCTCGGCTTCATCTATAGGGGAATCTAACTCCTCCCTGGCTTTCACTCCCAAAGTAGGCAGTCACACCAATTCCAACAAGTCTGAGGCCTCCTCCTCTGAGTGGGTACCCTGTACTGTGTACAATTATGTGTAGTGCCGTGTGAAGTCTTTGTTTAATCCTTGCTGTTATTATATCAAGTTCCCAGCTGGATCCCTTATTTGGGTGATCGTTACGCCAAGCGCTCCTGTTTTATTAGCCATGATAGAAGTCTGCCTGTTTTGTCTCCCTCCCCATGTATTGGCCATGGTCAAACCGCACAAGTGAATCTTTTGCCCGGGGCATCCCTCACTGCGTTGCCGTTTGCCAGTTTCACCTCCAATCGCTGGATCCTCCCCTCCAAATATTTCACTGCGCTACCCAGCGTCCTGTGCACCCCCACTAGCTGAGACATGCACACACCCGGTAGGGTAATTTTAAATGCCTCCACTCTAAATGCACTCTACCCCCACATCGTCCTCTGAGCCCACATTTAATTCAAAGAAGGAAGTAACAGCCTCGTGTAGTGAGTGGGTGTGAGCCCCTTCCTCCAGCATTCCTGCCCGCATCCTCCACAACCCAGTGGTGGCACGTTGTCGCAGGTTTTCCATCCCCACCACCAATGGGGAATGGTCGGACAGAGTCCTGTCCAAATGCTGGGGATCAGTGAACCAGTGAAAGTGTTCTCCCCCCCTTTCCTGACCAATCTAATTATGGGTTCAAAACACAGTTAAAATCCCCTCCCACAGATGTATAATCCTGTTCGATCTCCCCCTGTTAATGCCATCTCCGGGGGGAAGTAGCCCTTTTCATCCACGTTCTGTACATACAAGCGAACCACACATATTTTGTGCCCATCTTGGTACCCCATGATCGTTATCGTCCTCCTCTCAGTGGCTCCCACAGTCCTTTCCACCTGTAAAGGGACCTCCTGGGCCTCCCAGATCAACACACCCCTTGTGAAATACTCTACCACCCCACTTGTATTCCAATGTTTTCAAGTCCAACCCCTGCAGATGGGTCTCCTGCAATAATGCCAATTGTATGGCATGTCTCCTCAGGTATTGTCCTACTCATAATCTTTTCCCCTTGCTACCCAAGCCCCTCACATTCCATGTGGCAATTCTAAGGTGGTTGGCGCCTGCGTGTTCTTTCCCATTGTGACTGCACCTTACCACCACACCTCCACAAATGACCCTCATGGCACCCACTCCAACTGTTTCCCCCATACCTTTCCCCCCTCACCCCACTCCCTAACTTGTCCCTCTCAGCCCCCTCGGCTCTTCCCCCCCAGCCGAGCTTCCAAATAGTAAACTCCCCCCAACTCCCTCTCCCCATCCTCCGCCATATCCCCCGACCTACTCCAACAAAGACCTCTCATCCCACACCTGTATCTTAGTGTGGTGAGTGAGATCTCAGTGTTGAGGCAGATAAAGCTTCCTCCCCACTTCGAACCACCAACATTTGTACACACTCTCTGTCAAAGCATAAAAGACTCCTGTCATTCTCACCTCGTCCCCCCTCCCCTCCATCTCTGTTATCTGCAGGTTTTCCCTTCGGTGCCTTCTTATCCAACCTGTTCCATGCCTTGCGAGGAAAGGTGAAGAAAAATGATTTGTGTGTATCAATCACCCAGAGTTTCGCTGGAAAAATTTTCATGTAACGCAGGTTCAGTTCCTGGAGTCTGCTCCGAACCGAGTCAAATGACCTCCTCTGTTTCTGAACCTCTTATGTGAACTCAGGGAATATCAGGACTCTGGCATTTCCCATCTTAATATAGCCCACTTTTCGTGCCACCTGCAATATTATACCTCTGTCCCTGAAGTTCAGCAGTCTGGCCATGATTGCCCTGGGCTGTCCCCCCCATCAGAGGGGGTCTACCCAAGACTCTATGGGCACGCTCCACTGTAAATAGTTTGTATACTCCTTTGGGGCATAGCGTTTCCAGGATACATTTTTTCAAGTAGAGTTATGTACACTCCCCCTGCTGTCCCTCCGGGACCACCACCAGGTGGGTTGTGTTCCATCGTGACTGATGTTCTGAGTCCTCCGCTTTCACTTGCAGGCCTCCCATTGCACCTACAAGGCCGCGCACCTGATTCTTCAGCAGGGCTACTTCGTCTTCCACTGTACTGACCCGCTGCTCCACTTCCGTTACTCGATTACTAACTTTCCGCAGATCCGCCCTCACCAATGACACTTCGACTCTGACCTCCTTTATTTTTCCCTTCAGGGACGTTCTGGAATCCTGAATCGCTGCCATTGACCCTTGAAGTGTGACCCCTCCTCCAGTATCCGACCCCGCTTCCAGCTTTTCCACATCCCCAGCCACTCATTTGCCGGCTTATGTCTGTAAGCAGCGTAACTGTCAATTTTCTGCTGTCCCTTCACCATGATGTCTCTGTGTGCCTGTATTAGTTCATTAGGATGCTTAGGCCTGCCCACCAGGGGTCTGTGCTCCTATTGCTGCCACGTCCCAGCTTTCTCCCACCGGGCCACTGATCCTCCCTTCGCCTTGTCTCTCCTGGAGGCCCCCGTGCTATCACTAAGGCCCTATTGATGAGATGGCAGGATTCTGCCCCTCTGGCTGTTTCCACCTGAATGGTGAACTAGCTAATGTAATCACTGCAAAGCTAGCCATTAAGAATATTTATCTCTCTGATTTGTAGGGAGAAGACAAAGGTAGATGACTTCACCTTGAAATAGACTATTGAATAACCAATTTTGCTTTCACACTCTTTTGTCTTTTGTAAGTATACGACTAATGACATTTTCTATTTGCTATATCTTAAACCCATGGAGAGGCCAAAATAGTTGACCTTGAAAAATATTTTTTTATTGATTTTTAAATTCCACCATGGTGTCAAATATTTTTTCTTTTCTCTCCGTTGTATGTTATTTTGTAGTGTATTCGTCATTATCATTATATTGGAGCACATATGATTGAATCCCAACCAAAGAAAGGTTCCTGCCGTGAGGAAGGCCAAGAATAAACTACTTTGGAGAAAAAGTACTAGTGCTTAATGATCCTTCTGGCCGAAACATGTTGACAGTAAATGAGACTTTAAACAGCTACCCTCATATCTTATCTAGGTCTAGTATTGACCTTTATAGATGGTTGTGATGAAGAGATGTTATCTAGAACGTTGTCAAATCTACAGTAAGAGATAGACTATGGAAACTTGAAAGTGTGTCATTAACAATTCATGTCTCTTAAAACTGGTTGTGAAATGATGATACTGCTGAAGAAAAGTGTCTAGTCACTCTGTCACTCCATTGTGCTTTATATGTTTTTGTGTATGTTTTAGTATAAACAATAATGTTTTTTTATACATGTTTAAAGGTATTGAATACATTTTGAAGAAAGAAACTAATTTCTGCTCTGTGGTGGAGATATTTGGACTCACTTGAACCTAGTGAATTTGGCAAAGGTTTTTGTATCTCAATGTCATTAGTCTGAAACGTGTGGGTGAAGAGAGGGGTAATCAGCTTTCCATTTATATTTTGTTACATTTAATTTTTCCCGTCAGAAAGCTGACGCCCCATAAACAAAAAAAGAAGGGAAAATACCCAATTTAGCATTCCTGTTTCCCCCTGGGTAACATCCAATCAGGGCCCTGAGAGTGTGGTCCCAGGGCTGCTCTGCACTGTCTCTCCTCACACCACTGTCTGGGGTTACTTCCCACACTCACTCTCACATACTGGGTAGATATGCTCCTGTAATGCAGGCCACCCTCTCCCCAATGTCGCTGCAGGTCCTCTTGTCGACACTTCTTCCCTGCTCTGCTGTCCAGGCAGGGGTTACAGATGGTGCTGTCCTCATATGCTGCCCTGCCACCACTTGGGCTGTTGGTTGCTTCCCCCTGCCCCTCTCACCTGGGTGGATCGGCTGTGGTTCACTGGTCTGTTTGCTCTAGTGTTTCACCCCTGCAGGATTGGCTCCCGAGCACCAGAGTAGTTGTGTCATGATCTGTGGGGGGAATGGGCCCCTTGCGGCCTGTTTCTCACTGCTCGCCATGCTGGGTCTGCCTTTAATGCATTACCAGCCCCAGGGGGCTTCCTTTGGATCTTCCTTCGTAGCTGGGTCCTCTTTTCTGCCACTGCGTTGCAGTTCAGTGGTCCCTCGGGATAGCTCCAGGGCGCTCTCTTTGCTCCGGCGCCTGCCCTGCTACTTTACTGTGTGTCCTGGCCCACCACTGTGTGGGTGCTGCCTCCTCGCTTGCTCACTCACTGTGCCACTTCCAGGGACCAAAATGCACTCCGGGCCAATTTCCACATGGCTGTGCACTCCACAGTCTGGCTGAACCGCGGCTCTGTGTCCCTCACTTCGTCACTGATGTGGGTCAGCACCCGAATCGTCCGTCCAGTGCCGGTGCTCCGTGCTGCTCTGCAGCCATCCTTCCGCCACAGGCATCCTTCCTTCCCGCACCACCAAGGCCCGCACTCTTAGGCTACCAGCACAGTGGTTCAGAAATGGCGCCCGTGCCCCGTCCTCACTTCAGACACATCGGGTCTAGGCTTTCTGACAGCGGTTTTGCTCGGGAAGCAGTCAGAATACCGCAGGGGCACTCCTCCGTCGATCGTCACAGGGCTGTAACTGATTAGGTGTGTGAATCAGGATGCTTGCCGCAGGATTTTTGGTGGTCCCAGCGGAGCAATGATAGTCACTTCTCTATCTTGCTCCTGCCAGGCCATGCCCCCCAACTTAGCCCCACTTGACAAAATCCATTCAGACTTTCAAGTTTGGGTCTATAATCTTTCTGAAAACCTTTGTCCACATTCGTCAAACGGCAACAAAGTTATAAGCCATCTAAAAATGTTGAGATCCCCTCTACATTTGCCCCCTCTTGACATAATCTCACTAAACTCTGCAAAAACATTAATATCTAGGTCTACATCGTTTTGAAAACCTTTGTCCAGATGCGTCAAATGGCACCACATTTATAAGCCTTTAAAATAATTTGAGCCCCCCCCCTCTTATTTTGTTCCCTCTCAGCAAAACAGCACAACACTTTGCAGAACTATTCACAGACAGGTCTAGAATGAACTTCCAAAATGTCATGCAGTGACACCAAAGTTATAAGCCATCCAAAACTGTTTTTCACCTACCCTGTAATGCAGAAATAGGCATAGATGTCTGTGAACAACTCAGATGTTCGCAAACTTCACAGGACTGTCCCGGACAGCCAGACTGTTCACGGACATCGGAGTTGAAATGTCACCCATTTTTTGCGCTTTTTAAGGCCATATCCCATCCCATCCTCATCACCACTCACCTCCCCAGAGATTGTTTCATTAGTTTAACAAGTGCAATGTTGTGTTTTTAATATGTTTTTACCGCAATGGTTGTGGACAACGGCCGCTGTCCGCTAATCCAACATTGAGGGCGTTTCCAAAAATCTGACGCACCTCATTCTTTTCACCATCCAATCATCGGCCGCGTCCTATGTCTGCGGACCTCATGCCACCCTCTGGGCCAATCGGAGGCCCGTCCATGGACCAAACAGGGAGAAGTGAGTCCGCGAACTGAACCCAGATATCACTACATTGTTTACCTACTTTTTGGCCATTTATAAAAAAACACTCCTGGATGGATTTACACCAAATTTACAAAAGCGCGCTTTCGGGACCAAACCGCCACTCCTGCCACAAATTTATGAAAATTCGTCCAGCGGTTTCGACTGTAGACATGAGCAAAATGTTGTTTTCATTGCATTTATGGGAAAAACCACACATTTTGGGACCCCTTTACAACTTTACCCCCATCCCCCCTGCACAAAACTTCATCAAACTTTGCAGAATCAATCTGACGTGGCCATATATTTTTTTTGTAAATTTTCATAAGGAGTTTAGACCCAGAATTGAATGGATTTGTAACGTTTGGTGGGATTTTGTCAAGAGGGGGAACAAATTAGAAGGAGGTCTCAACATTTTTAGATGGCTTATAACTTTGTTGCCATTTGGCAAATGTGCACACAAGTTTGCACAATGATTATAGACCGAACCTTAAATGAGGCGGCTAAGTTTTATGACTATTTTATGTACGTACATTTTGGCACTTCAATAAATAAAACATGGATGAATTTCCATCAAACTTGTGCAAGAAGCATGGGCAAGGACCCTATAGCATGGTTTTGCAAATGTGACTGTGTTTTATTTTTTGAAAAGTGTCATAATGTAGGTACAAAAAAATGGTGATATACCTTTGGTGAGTGAGATATAGCCTCAGCAAGGACCTCAAAGCATGGTTTTGCAAATCTGTCCTGTGTTTTATTTTTTCTAAAGGGTCAAAATGTAAGTACAAACAATTGTGACATAACTTTGGTGCCTAGGCAATGGGCCTGGCCCTGAGCAAGGACAAATGTGTACTCTGATTTGCTTATTGAGGCATGTGGCATGGCCAAAGCCCCAGGTTTGAATAGGAAAAATGATTCTGCTTGCGGCTGCAGCCCTAAGTGCTGGATGGGGTTGCAGCAAACTTACAGGAGGAGCCTCTGCAAGGCTATGAAAGCACGCTTTTGTAAATCTGTCCTCTGTTTTACTTTTTTTGAAAGTGTCAAAAAGTAAGTACAAAAATAGTGATATAACTTTCCTGCCTCGGTAGTGGGCCTGGCTCTCAGCAAGGACAAATGTCTACTCTGATTTGCCTATTGGGGAATGCGGCATAGCCGAAGCCATGCCCCATGGATTGTGGAAACTGACCATGGCTGCGAAGCCATGAGCACTGGCCATTGGTCACATTATGAGGGTATAGGGGACACTAAACTGGGATAACAGTGGGTGGTATTCTAAATTAGGATAGGTGCAGTGGATAACGGGGGTGGTTTGGTGGGGCTGGGGTCATGGTTGAGCCTCATGCCCAAGACAATTCAACCATAACTTGCATCCCCAGCATGCACTGCTAATCACGACACACATCAGTATGCTTTGAAAAACATTGTTTGTTAAAGGAGGTTTACAGTTCTTTTATATATGTTAAAATAGGAATTATTCATAACTTATATACAGTGATGTAACATCATGAAACATTTTCATTCATAAAAACCTATGAATTTTACAGAAATAACTTTGTTAAAGGAACGTTATGGTTAAGTTGCACTAATAAAAACCTATGAAATTCAGTGAAAAAACATTGTTAACTGGACATTATGGTTACAAGTAAAACCGAATACCACCCAAAATTGCCAGTTATAGTAAGCTAAGCAACCATAACTCGTGCCACCATGGTGCACTGCTAAGACTAACACCCAGGACATCAAAGATGAAATCACACATGTCATTGATGACATCACTGATGACATCACATATCTCGTATGCAAATTAGCCCACATGCAAACCTTTTTCTCCAGGAAATTGTCTTTGTCTCAGAGGGCAGAGCTAATTTATACATAGCTTAACCCAAAACAGACATTTGCAAGGCTGCCAAGACAACTACATACCTGGTTTCACCTTTATTAGGGATCATCAGTGCAATGTACTCATGACAGCCTTATGGTTGGAGTATTTGGTCATGTTTTCACAACTCCAAGAAAGTTATTGTGGGTTTAAAAAGATTTGAAAAAAACCTTTCACATGAAATGTGAAAGTTGGAAAGTCCATTTGAGCCAAGTCACACATTCCTCCACACCACCTAGTAGCCATTGCTGGAAGTTCACCTCCAGTTCTGAGTCACAACAGCAAAGCATTATGGATATGCAAATTAGCCGTAATGCAATCCTTTTTCTCAGGGAAATTGTCTTTGTCTAAGAGGGCAGTGCTACTTTATACATAGCTTAATCAACCCAAGACAGACAATTGCAAGGCTGCCAAGTCAACTACATGCCTGGTTTTACCCTTAATCAGGAACATCGGTGCAGTATAGTCCTGACAGACTTGTGGTTGGAGTATTTTGCCATGTTTTCACAACACCAAGAAAGTTATGGTGGGTTTAAAATGGTTTGAAAAAAAAAAAACCTTTCACCTGAAATGTGAAAGTAGAAAGTCCATTTGAGCCAAGTCACACATTCCACAATGCCACCTAGCAGCCATCGTTGGAAGTTCACCTCCAGTTCGCAGCCACAACAGCAAGGCATTGTGAGTATGAAAATTAGCCAAAATGCAAACCTTTTCCTCCCGCCCATCTTTCTGTCGGTTGTGGATCAAAGGGTCTCTCTTGTTAATGGAGCTCTCTGTGGTTCCTCTATAATGTAAGGCCTCCCTTGAAGCTGCGGCGGGACCAGACTTCCTGGCACTGTCAATCCACATACTCGTACCTTCTTAATAGGGTCACCCTGCGAGAATGACTATTACAATACACGCAGTCTCAGACATGATATTTCACTGTCAAAGCAATACTGGGGGGGGGGGGGCTGGCTTCAGGTTGACAGTGCATCTGAATGGTTGTTGGAGTTTTCTCTCTCATTTGTTGGCTTCTGCAGCCATGCCCCATGTAGGCCTGTTTGAAGTATACTCAATTAACATGTTAATTAGGTTAATTGCTGCCACCACCTGCAGGGCTCACAAAAGGAAAGGATGGATCCATGGACCTTTCGTTAGTTAATTAGACTGGCAATGGCAGGAGGAAGGTTTGGTTCTCCCCTTCTGAGATGCATTGTATAATCCATCCGTCACATCCTAACTAAATATGACAGAGGGGACAACTGCGCCTGTAGGCTGTGTCCATCCAGAGTACACGGGTCTATGTGTATGTTGTATGGTGAGCATAAGAAAATGTGTGCAGATTAGCCTCACACATTTTCCGGAGGTTGTTGTGCCATCATATCATTTCATATCAAATGTTTAAAAAAGGCCAGATGAGCATGCACCCAACCGTGCGGATGGTCGAATTCCTCAGATTGGCAATGTGTCTTAAGGCCTAGAAGGTGACCTTGCAGCAGCTATAGAGCCTGGTCAGGCAGTTGAACTTCGAATTAAGGATCATCCCAATGGGGACACCATTCGCCGAATTAAGGATCATCCCAATGGGGAGACCATTTGCGAGGGCAATTGCAGGAGCTATGCCTGGTTTGACTAAAGTACATCAGCACACTAGGTTGTCCAGGGAACCCAAACAGGACCTGATTGTTTGGGACGAGTCCTTCAAGAAATTTAACGGGTACAGGGGTGGCCTGCAGAAGTGATGAACAGCATGCAATTGAGGCTTTACACGGACTGGGCAGGCAGTGTGGGGTTCTGAACTATATTAGCCCTCCATTGTAATAGGTGTGAAGCCACTGGAGGGTCCTGGCGGGAGAGGTAAGGGTGGGTTGGGATCAGGGGGCAGCTAGTGACGGGAACAAAAGGGCTGCCTCCTGGTATTGCCCCACCCAAGGGCATGGTGTGGAGGGTATAGGGCCTCACCACGGTTGTAGGTCAAAGGATCGACAGTGAAAGTGTGGACAGGTCAAAGGATCGACACCGAAGGGTCGACAGGTCAAAGGATCGGAAAAAAAAAATATCGTTTACATTTTTTTTCTTTTTTTGGGGTCCCCCCAACCCCCTTTTTTGCCAAAAAACAATTTTTCCCTAAACGAAAACCTAAAAAAATATATATAATTTAAAAAAAAATGTCATCCTTGGACCTGTCGACCCTTTGGATTAGATCCTTTGACTAGAAACCCCTCACCACCATGCGCCACTTTGGGGCGCTGGAGCCATGGTCCACCTGATCAGATAGGAACTGTTTAATGATTTTATGATGGAGTATATATTAATTAAGAATGTCTCATTTTGGTTTGATGGATTTGTATTTTACTGTGTAATAAAATATGGCTGGGATGGCACCCAAAATGTAATGTGTCTGGACTACTCATTCCTCCTGTGGCACTGGTCCCTTGAAGAGCTCACGAAGGCAAAAGACTTGCTTTGCAGGAATGCCGGGTTGGGCTGGCCAGGGGCCTGCTGGGGAGGAGAGGACTGGCAGATGCCAGAGGGAACTGGTTTACTGTTAGGGGGGCCGGCTGGTTTACGCTCTTGTCTCAGTGGGGGCGGCGTGGCAGTACTAGCATCTCTCCATAAATGGAGGGCCAGGAGGCGAGGAGTGCACATTTCACTACCTGGTCCTGCTGGAGGGATCCTCACCACCGCGCTCCTGCCGCCTTTGGCCAAGCCGCCCTGCTGGCGATCTCTGCATCTTCCCATCCCACCCACCCTTCCTTTAGAGGTCAGAGTGGGTCGTGTTAGGTTGGGGAGTGCCATGTGAACAATGAGATCCCCTTCTGGGGGACTCCGGAGCTGGAATAGTGCTGAGGGGAGGGCATAGAACCCGCCCATCGAAATAGGTGTACAGCCACCGGAGGGTCCCAGCGGAGGTGTTAGAGGGGGCAGGATCAGGGGGCAGCTAGGGCCGGTAACCAAGGGGCTGCCTCCTGGTATCGCCCACCCAAGAGCATGGCGGTGAGGGCATAGGGCCTCACCACCATGTGCCCCCTTGGGGGGCTGGAGCCATGGGCCACCTGGACAGCATGATCAGATAGGAACCGTTTAATGATTTTATGATGGAGTACATATTGGTTAAGAATGCCACTTTTTGGTTTGATGGTTGTGTATTTTACTGTGTAATAAAATGTGGCCGGAATGGCACCTAAGAAGGTGACTGGAATACATGCTCCTCCCCTGGCACTGCCCCCTTGCAGAGCCCACGAGCTGCATGCCACGAGTCACAGTGCAGTTATGTCTTTTTCGACAACCGCATTTTTTTTGTTGCGCCGTGGCTTGCAGTTTCGTTTAAATCCTTATAGATATGGGCTTACAAGTCACAGCATTCAAAGGGCTGTTGGCTGAAAAGCCAGAACTGGATAAAGGTCATGCTACTGGCACGGGGCCAGTCGGTAACTATCACGTCAATGGCTTAACCTTGTGCATGTCTTGATTGAATGATGTGTAGAAATGCCCTTTGCCCCCCAGCAGATGGTCTCGTCATCATTAGCCGCTTTCAGGAGGTCAAGGGAGGAATGAGGAAATGGGGAGGGGCAAGAATGTGAGGGGGCGCCGTCTCAGTTGGGGGGGGGCAGACAGGCCCGCAAGTTAACACAGGCAGAAGTAAGTCCTTTAGTAAAATATAAACGGATGGGGCACACACAAGTTCCTCTTACATCCTGTGACCCAGAGACTGAAAACAGAAGGCCAAACCGAGGAAACCATCAGAGAGACGGTTTTCATATGGCGCAACCCTGCCTGTGCTGCTGCGCTGCTGACTTCCTATGCCGAGGGTGGGGGCTCTCCCACTCACACGAGGCCCTCCACCCGGCACTGCCTGGCTCTCGGTGCATGACCCGCGTAAAAGGCCGGCCTGTGAGCGGGCGGGCGGCTGGATAGGAGGAGGGGTATGAGTCCAGGGCTCGTAGTGTTTTGGAGTGCTGTGTGGAAGTTCCCAGGCCGTTCCGGGTCCCGGGCAGGTGCGCGGGAGAGAATCCGAACTATCGCGAGAGGGAGTGCGCTGCCACTGGTGACGGGAGGACTTTGCGCAGCCAGGGCCACGTAGGAGAAATAATGTGTGTCCAGCTAACGCAAGAGGGGCCCAAGAGCCATGGCTGCACTGCATGGAACTGCAGCTGGGGGTCTGAGACGGAAGCGGAAGCCTGGTAACCCCAGAAACAGGATGGTGTGGGACTCTACAACGTCTAGCTGAATAGCTACAACTGAGGACCCTGGAACCAGCACGTACTGTCATACGCAACTGAGCATCCTAGAACCAGCGCAGAGACATCTACAAATGAAGACCTCCACATTCGTTGGAGCTTTCTAGAACCAGCCCCGGCTCTGATCGACAGCTGGGGATCCAGAACTGCGTATCTAGAATTGATGGCCATGGAACAAGTGCTTAGTATGCACAGCTCATGACCCTAGAACCAGCCCTGGGTGTCCTTTGCAACTCAGGACTATAGGACCAGCTACGGGGGGGGTCCACAGTTGAGGAACCCGGAACCAGTGTCCACATCATCTACATCTGGCTATCCTCTGATCAACACTTGTTACCACTGAGGACCCCAGAAGCAGCATTGGCTATCTACAAGTGAGGACTCCCCCAAAAGCACTGGGTATCTACAACCAGGGACGCTAGAAACATCACTGGGTATTTTTAACTGAAGGCCCTAGAACTAACAATGAGTGTCTACCATTGAGCAGCCTAGAACCGCGTAACTACATCTGAGAACTCTAACATCACAATTGTTTTATTCATAACTTGGAATTCCAGAACCTGCACTGTGTATCTGCTTCTGAGGGCATTGGAGGCAACACTAGCCCTTTAAAGGTCCACACAACCAGCCCCCTCTATGTACAACTGCAGCAACTAGAGCTAGTACTGCTTATCCAGAACCAAGAACACAAAGCCCTCACTGTGGAGCTACAACTGGCGGCTTTGCAAGCAGCACTGGCTCTGCACAGGCCCACACAGCCAGCCCTTAGTACATGCAATTAATGACCTTAATGCCTGTACTAGTTATCTACAAATGAGGACCCAGAGGTAGTTCTGACTATCTGTGATCTGGTGCCCGAGAACTAACCCATCAACACTATTAATCTACTACTGAGGACAACTGAAACAACACTGGGTGTCTGCGACAAGTTACCTAGAACTAACCTACCAATCCTAGCAATCTGAGGCCCATCGAACCACCTCTGGGTATCTGTGATGAGTTACCTAGAATGAACCCACCAACCCTAGCAATCTAATTCTGAGGCCCATTGAACCACCACTGGGTACCTGTGATGACGTACCTAGAACCAACCCACTCAATCCATTACTGAGGACTACAGAACCAGTACTGTGTATCTACAACTGAAGTTCTGTCAGCCACACATCAACATGGACATATGTGTCTACCTGTGGATTAGAACCGTAGAATCAGCATCCCAGAGTTACTCTATCTAGGGGGACCGTGGAAAAATGCAGACTGCTCTGTGAATTTTTATTTAGCCCTTTGTGCTGCTCTTGGTTTGTTTCTAGGGGTTCCCAGTTCTGGCAGGTAAGGGAGCCAGGGCAGAGCAAGAAAAAGTGGTTTGTCCAGGATCACACTATTTATTGAAGTGGGGAAGCCGGAAATAGAAGTTAGCCTCTTTGATCACGAGTTGGCGTTTTAAGAACTAGACCACATATCCCAAAATTAGCTCCATATGGAGCCACAAATACGCTTGGTGAGTGACAGCACAGGGCCCAGCACTGCATGGACTCAACACACAATCTCTGTGAGTGAGAAGCATAGGAGCAGGACAGCACGGGGCCTCGCCACCGGCATGCGCTCGCTGAAAGACCTGGTATGAGAAATGACTCTCCTCCTTACCAGAATCAAGTTTCACCTGCAGGTCTTAGGTGCCCCCTTCACTTTCACCCCATAACAGTAGCATAACATACTACGGGGACCCCGCTTTCCCTACAGTCGCACACATCGGACGTTCTCCCTAATTCGCATCGCTGCCCCATATAGACTGACAGGGCGGGAGGCAGCGGGGGCGCTGGGCTGGGGTTGGGTACATTACACGCTCCCATCAGCGTTTCTTTAATCCGGGATGCCCTTTGATTCCAGTGGGCGCTGCCAGCGAGGAGGGTGAGTGAGAGGAGAGGCATGCAGACCCCGGAGAGTCGGCGTGAGGGGAGATAAGAGCGCAGGGAGACTGGCAAAGGCTCGGAGTGGCACAGAGACTGCGGGGGCAGACGGGAAGGTAGCGAGGACGCCTGCGAAACACCGAGTCCAGCAGAGAGGGGTCGGAAAACAACGAGAGCAACGGGGCAAGAGAAGGGCGAACAGAAGAACAGCTGGGAAAGCTGGAGAGGGAGAGCGAGAATCTACAAGGGTACACGAGGGAGAAGGAAACAGGCGGAGGCGAGAGAGCTATAGGGGGGACATTTTAGGGTCCCGCAACGAACACTTTACAACAGGTTTCCACCTGACGCTACCGGTTACTTTACCCATCCCGTGAGCACCCAATAACTCCTTACACCCCCCTTCTTACTTAAACACGTGCAACCCTCTCTCTTCTAGTTTCCCGAACGTTCTATCTCCCATACACAATAATTCCCAAACCCACTGGGCGCTCATAATTAGGCATTGATAACCCTCCACCTGGGTGGCTCATCAACACCCCCCCATTTTCTTAATCAAAACCTAACAATCCCTTCCCCTCCCCATTCAATAACTGCTCTGTATTGCCTGTCCAATCAATAACCCCCGCCCTCGCAAATTAATACCCTACCTTGTCCCTGCATTCCTAACAAATACCCTACACTCCGCACCTTTTTAAAACTCATTTCCGGTTTGCCTTTAAAGCTGCTTAATCAATAACTCACTCATCCTACACATTCGCCAATCCCCAAACATCGTTCACATTTCGTAATCAGTGACGTGTACCTTCAACGCACTCACTCAGCAGCCACCACCTGACCCTCAGCCATACTTCCATCTGGGTTCTTTGACAACTAACCCACTTCCCCTTAAATTTCCCTAAGCCTTTCAGGCACGTGGCTCAATGAACGACAGCCCCTCATTTTACGCCAATCAAATGGATTTGTAAGAGCTGTTGCCATGGAGAAGTTTTTCTGTGGCCATTTTGCTAAGTCCACTGCCGAGCCATGTCAGACCAGCAGAAAAAGGCCCAGTGTTGTGGTGACCGCAACCAAAGTCCGCAGAAGATCCAGTGTGGGCGTCCCATCCCAAGGATTGCTGGCTCAGAGACGGGGCCCCACTCCGCGGGTCACTGGACAGAAGCCCTCGTGCTGGGGCCGAGAGCTGACTGGGCGGCGCAAATCAAGCACTGCCCCGCTACAGGTTAACCCGCGATTCTCTGTCCAAGGCAGAAAGGCCAGGGTGTTTGGGCCCGCCGAACTGAGTAGCCTAATGTGGAGCGACTGGACCAAGTCGCAAATCCTCAGAGGTAGCGGAATGCAGCAAGGACGCCTCCCAACAGTGCCAGATGACGCTGAAGGCTCCAGCCCTGGCTACGATGACCAATGCTTTGCACCGACCAGTGGTAGCCATGAGTTTGGTTGGTTCTCTAGGGCTCGTCCAAAGTCTTTGCTGGAGGCTTTGTTGGTCCATTATCATGGAAGCCAGAGCCCTGACCCACGAGAAGTAATGGGGCCGACTGCTTATGGAAGAAGACGGCTGGCCACGTGGTCCCACTCGCCTGACAATGATAGCTTGGATGCGCAGCCAAGTGCAGAGGAGCTAGAAGCCCTGGAGGACCCAGAAGAGGCCAGGGCTGCTGAATCCCACACAAGACCACTAACAAAGGAGGGATGGAGGAGACGGACAATGATCCGCAGGTGTTCCTCCGGTCATAGGCCCCCAGGCCTGACTAGGTCGCTGAGCCACGAGCCTGGGGTTCCACACAGATCAACCGCGGACATGGAGATGTTGCATGGACTCCTCTTGCGGCCGAGTGCAATGTACGTAAGTCTTTTCCTACTCTGAGATACCCATGTCCCTCGCTCACTATATTATGGCATGTACAGAACTATGCCGTTTGTGGCATGGCCTTTTTAAAGCAAATCTATATATACCTACCTGTATATACCTACCTTTAGGGATACCCTATTCAAGGGCCTCTGACGCCGGAAAGAGTTTGTATGAGTGCAAATATTGCTCCAGAGAAAAAATGAATTTGCAGTGGCGCAATTACTGCCCTGGTTTAAATTCAGCCAAAATTGCACCACTCCAGGTGGAACGTTTCTATATTAGGGATGATGCAAGAGATGCCATGCAGGTGTGTACAGGCGAGTGTGGAATCACTAGTCCATGTGCATTGTGTATGCCTGCCAAGTTAGGGTTATGGATGGTTATTAGTGAAAGGAGGAGTAGCAAGCATCGTGTCTCTGTCTCTCTCTCTCTCTCTCTCTCTCTCTCTCTCTCTCTCTCTCTCTCTTCCCCCCCACCCCCCTCCCCCCCTCCATATTGCCTGCGTACTGTGCAGGGATGCATTGTGACGCAGTGTTTACTTTCAGACAGGCATACAAATAATTGAATGTAGACAGTGAATCACTGTAGAAAATTGAACCAAATGTCTCTTTTAATTCTTTTCTTTTTTTCTGACTTGAGATTGTATATTCACATTTATGTACATTTTTTGTAAATGCAAAATAAATTACATTGGGCCTCATTACGACCCTGGCGGTAAGGGGTTTACGCCAGCGTTAGCTGCGCCGACCCCTTACCGCCAACTACGAGTTCCCAGAGCGCCATGGTCACTTTTCCGCCCGCTTTTTGCGGGCGTAAAAATCCATGGCGCTATGGGACCTCGGTGTTGATTACGCCACCGTAGTGTACGGTGGCGTAATTAACACCTTCCCCACTCCCATTGAGCCCTATGGGGCCGAAATGGGAATGGGGAAGGGTAAATGGGTCAATGGGGACTTACCGCCCCGCCAACCTCGGAATGGGGCGGTAAGTCCGCCATCCGCCATGGCGTAAAGGGACTTTGCGCCATGCGGAAAAAATCCGCCAGGGTCGTAATGAGGGCCATTGACAAAATTAAGGAATGTTCTCAGAAGAAAACATTTTGTGGCAAAAAATAATACCGATATCCGTGGTACAGGATACAAAACAAATTAAGTTTCTTTGAATTCAACTATAACTTTTTCTTTTACGCAGCATAGTGGATACTTCTGGTTTAACATTTAATACATTTCACAAAGCCCCAATCCACTGTATGCTTTAAGGGACTACCCCGATTTAACTTTTTGTATGATTCTTCAATTCTAACTCTTAGATGAAACAATGGTCCACAGAAACATTGCCCCTGGAGGCCTGCAGCATTAGCACTCTGCAGAGTAAATCAGGGGGTCCCATAGCACAGGAATTGCTGCATATATAAGGGAACAAGGCTGTGGCACCCACTGGGTGTGGGTCAAAACCCAGGAAACTAGTTGCCCAGTTGTGAAAATGTTCCGCGAACATCTTTGAAAGGCATTAATGTGGGTTCCTTGGACTACACCCTTTACAGCCCAGCAATCCGAACTAGTTTCCAGGATTCTCAGCGGTACCTTTGCTATTAGACCATATATTGGGTCTGCTGGTTCAACCAGCACAGTGTGTAAGGAGCCACTGGTGGGCGTCTTGGGCCTTCAAACAGCTGGGCAGATCCTCTCTGTTATGTGCCGCCCATCCTGGATAGTGTAGGGCCTGCTGATATGTGGACCGATCCAAAGTTTTGAAGCGAGCAGTGCTTTCCGCTATCAAGAAGTGTTAGTATGAAAGGGTCCGGTAAATCAATTTATTTAAAGCTACTACACACTTTTGCACTATATCCTATTTGAAATACGCAGCTAAGTGCACAGAAATTCGTGGTTGCCCCTAAGCACGTGAGTAGGTCTAGGAAAAAGAGATATGAATCGGAGGGAAAGAGACACTTATTTCATTTTTTGTGATCTGTATATACGACTGAGAGCTATATCACTGCTTCTCCTTTTCAGAAGCTTAGCCATGAGAATGGTGGCAAAGGTGATGGCTCTGCCAAGGGGCCTTGATAAACTATTTCATTAATTTTGCTGTTTTAATTGCATTGATAGGGGACAGAGGGCACATATACATCTAAGAGTCTTCTAGGATTTCTAATGGGTAAATTAGAAATATATTTTAATCCCTTTTATATTTCTGGTATTTATTCCAAAACTCTTTATTAGGTGTACATTGAAATATTTCACGGATTCCTGTGAAATGTGTACGTTATGTATAAGTTTCGATCTAAAGCATTGAGTAAATGGTTGATGATGTTGATGACTACTGGACTATTAAACTGTGATTTCAGGTTACAAACATCTCTCTGCCACAGGTGCATTGACCTATTTTAATGGTTGCTGTGCTGCCAGTTCATTAAGCTGTTGAGCTACCATTGCATTGGTCTCCAGGACTAGCATTGTATACTGCTGCAGGTGTTTAACCCAATAAGGCACACACACCCTTCTGCAGCATGTGCATTAAAACAAGTTCTACTACCGTTATTGGCCCCTATAACCAGTAGGCTGCATACATCTCTCCTCTCAGTTGGATGTGCATCAACACGCTGAGCTATTGTACTGGTCTGGAACTTGGCTCTACAAGGTTATTTGCATTAGGTGCACTTACTGAACCCCCAAAGTTCAGTTAAAGCTCTTAATGAGCCTGCAATGCATTTGTCACTTTGTGGCTGACCTCAGCACCCCCCACACTGTTTGGCCATAAATGAATGGGATCATTCACAGAGAATGTTTCAATCTGTCACTGACAACTCTATTACCAAAAGTGCAGTTTCACTGTGTTTTTTCTATAGGGAATTCAGACGCCCTGACACACATTCATATATGGGATCTTGCTGATTGCAGTGTGCTGATATAAAGAACAGGACAGGTGGCAGTGGGTCCCTCTCTGTCTTCTCCCACCCCCCTCCTCACATTATCCCATCCTCGGGGGAAGTACAGCAGCTCTGATGCAAGACCCAGTGTTACCCAGACCTGACATTTGTGCACAGCATAAGGTTCTACCAATTGGCCGCTTGTAATGTGTGAGCCCTTTGGCTGGTCCTGGTTTTACATGCTTCATGTTGGGATTTGAACTTCCATTTCCTCCATTAAAAAGGTATAGGAATACAAGACCCAGCCTGCATCGCACAAGACCAGGAATGCCTCATTGTGACACACATGACACTGGGCCGCTTGGCAGCTATGAGGGAATGTATGTTGGGCATGGCTCCCAACCCACAACACCCACAAGCACCCTCACACCCAGGTACGCACAAAGTGTGTCTCAATTGCTAAAAGTGCTCGAACACATGGAAGCTAGGTGTTAAGATAAGGGCACAGAAAGTGCACCAATGAAATATAAAGGCACCCACCCTGCTTCAATGGACCTGGGATCCAAACTTGTTTTTTTTATAAGGTTTGATAGCCATTCCTGTGGCTTCAAAGCACTAAAACTGACTGGGTACATTTAATCATTCAGTGATATCATTTGATAAATATTTAAAAAGGTAAAAAAAGCTGCTTACCTTGGGCACCCCAATGAAAGCCAACTCAGAGCAGCAAAGACACTATCCAAGCTCCAAATATGTCCGGAGAGGTATTGGCAAGAATGAAGAGTCCTGCACGGGACTACAGAATACACATGCGCCTGGCCGGGCAGGCAAATGGGTACATTCTTGCTTGGTTTCCAAGCAACCTAAGCTCTGATTCCTAATAAGGTCCCAGTCAGCCACTGAAGAGGGGGGCAGTCTGGGAGTGAATGAAGCCCTAGTTCCCTCTGCAGCTCTGCCACCACCGGTAGCACCCTCTTTTCTTTCAGTTTCTTACTGCCTCTGGGATCCTTGACCAGGGATCTCAGAGGCAGTGCCAGCGGTCACAGGGGAGTTGCCTGGGTCACCACTGCAACCTCTGGAGACCCCAAAATGACACCCCTGCAAGGAGGGTTCCCTCATCCAGGTGGGGGAGCACCGGGACTTGGAGAATGGTTCTGAAGTCTGAGTTTGGATAAATTCCTTGCTTCCGGGGAGGAGTTAAAGCTCTGACCAAGGTTTCTGCATCATCGTTGTGATGTGTGTCTTGCAGGAGAAATCACAGTCAATGGGAAAGCTGAGGGACCTTTCACCGAGGGCGAGATGCAGAGAGAAGCTGTGACGTCCTATCCCTGTCAGCCAGTTCCGGACTGTGCATTTGGTGGAGACTCTAAGGAGGCTTAACTCTGTTGTTTTTGTGTCAAGCTTCAGGTAGGCACTGGGCATCCATGCCTGAATGACGGAGAGGCATTTTCAGCTGTTGGATAGTGTTGATGCAGTTGGCCCTGTGAGCCATTAGCATTTTGCAGTCTGATGTTGTGGTCGCAAGGAGGTCCTGATCGGCTCCATGTAGTGGTTGAAAATGAGTGGGCACTACAATGGTCACACTGGCCACTGGTAATCATTGAGGTCTGTGGGCACCCGGCTGAAAGAGCTGATATCCGTTAGTGATATAGGAGTCAAACCAGTGGAGGGCTGTGGACCTGATTCTCATGCTGATGGAGAAAGTGTTGAGTAGTGCTTTGCTGTCAACTGTGCTGAATGCATCAGAGAGGTCAAGTCGGACCAAGAGGCAGTGGTTCACTTTGTCCATTGATGAAGAGTGCATTGTCAGTTACATGGATGGTGGCACATTCAATGCTCATTAGGATCATAGGCCTGACTAGTGGTCTAGAAAAAGATTGTGTTGGCCAAGCTCTTTGGGTAGTCGGAGGGTGATAATCATCTTAATGTTTTTTCCAATGAAAAGTAAATGGGTGATATGGTAGTAGTGTTATAGGTCATCAGGGTTGAGTGTAGGCTTAACTAAAAGTGGTAAGATCTCTCCAGGTGGTCCAGGAAAGGGGCCTTGAGAGAGTGATGCATTGATAATGTCTAGAAAAGAGAAGTGAGTGTGTTTCCTAGGATGTTCTTATTGGTTGTGGCTGGAATGACATTGTCCCTGTTGGAGTTGGTCTTCAGTGATGAATTTATGCTTGCAATGTCTTCCAGTCTTATGGTTCTGAAATATGACCATCTTGGTACCTGATGTGAGGGATGTGTGGACATCCCTGGAAGGTTGGGATTCTTTAATCCACCTCACATCTTCTTGATTTGATCACTGAAGAACGTGTTAATTCTGTTACTCGTCTGAAGGTTTGGTTGCTGTAGGTGCTGTAGAGTGTTCAAGCATTCATTGACAGCCATTTCGAGAGCTCTGCACCTGTTGGTTGATTCTACTATGGTAGGTGCCTAGTGATGTGCTGTGGTGACCAAGTCCTGAAGTCAAAACATAGTCAGCAATTCCTACTCATTTTATCCCTTGCAACTCTTGACTACTAGCCATAAACAATTACAAGCCAGAAACACCATTTTTGAGGACCCTTAAATATAGCAATATCAGTATTTCAAAACAAAATGGTGCAACTTATTTTCAGTATTTGTATGCCTCCATTTTGAAGATGGGAGTCCAAGTGTGTCCCCCATGACCCCCACCCAACTGTCAGCCCGAAGACAAAGGGACGAGAGATGCACGTCACTCCTGCGCCCTTCCACAACTTCGCTGATGTACCGCAGATGTAAGAAATTCTATTCATTCAGACAGCCATTTAGGCCATGCCCAATTGACAATGTGGAGGAAATGCAGTTGTCCTCAATCAAACAAGTTGACTTACTATAACCTCGAAAAAGCTTATGACGCCATTATTGACACCACTGACATCGCTGTCATCACTGACACAATGACATATATGGTTTGGCATGAGGCATACAGGCATCCACACACAAAGCTACACAAACACAATCGTTTATTCCAGATAGACACTAAACAAATGCATGTGACTCGCATAGATACAGGACTGACACTCACACACATATATCCATTGCTAAGCGGAAACAGCAAGACGCCTAAGACTACGTATACCCAACTTGCTCATGCTCAATTGCGACTAATATGGACGGCCATAAAAACAAAGATGGAAGTTATAGGTGCATTGAAGTGAATGGGGAAAGGCTGACAGGCTGATCCAGTCAAAGCACGCAGACAGGACTCCCCATGCAGACATTGTACACGGCCCTGTCAGAGACAAGTGGGGATGGAAAGTTTCCAGTTAGCCAAGGCGATAAAGCATGGTGCGTGGGTGTCGGTAGTGTCGGTCAGTGCATGATTGATCTTGAAGAGCAGGGTATAAGCATTGGATGATAAGAAGGACGTGCATGCCATAATCCATGGGGGCGTTTTTAAAGGAGAATTGAGATACCGCGGCTGCTTTCTGTTAGTCATTGTGGGAGGGTGGTATGTGATTTTGCCATATAGGTATGGCTGCCTGGGGAGTTTTCGACCTGCTATTACCTGACCCTTGCCATGCGTAGTGCACAATAGAGACAAAGAGAGCGTGTGAAACAATGGAAATGCGAGTTGTGTGAAGAGACCTGTGGGTGGAGGATGGGTTAGTGGAATCAGTGTATGGGGGCTGTGGGTTAGAGGAAGGGGTAAAAGGCGATGGAGATGTCATGGCGAATCAGTCCCACTGGCATCCTCGGCACGATGGCAAACTCCCCTTTTGGAATGGCCTTAGTGTGGCACACAGACTACATAAGCCAATAACCTGGCATGATATAATGGCCCCTGCTTCCCTCTTTCTCCATGCCCTAATACAACCCAACCTGTGTCCATCCTGTTGCTGAGTTCCTCACCTCTCTTCATCTAGTCTCTATCAGTGCATTGGGCAATTGAAAGGTGACACAAATGGTCTAAAAGCAACTCTACTTCCTGGTTTTCTCCAACTCTGCCATATCATATTGGCTTACGTGTCCCGCAGTGCTCTGAAGCAAACAACAATCTGTAAAAACTGCTATAAAAGAAGCTCACATGACATAACATTATGCTCTCGCTTTACCTCACCCGGTAGCGCAAGGAGCCACCAGAATAGCTAGGGTTGTGGGGCACAAGACCCAATTAAACTCCATGATGCTCTTCCCTCACGTTTTGCACCTTATACCCTGATTTCTCCGTTCTCTTTCCCTCCATCCGCATCATTTCTTCTCATTTCCAGTTTCATCTCAAGGAAGTCCTAGGGCACTACATAAGCAATCAACGTAACATAAAATCATGTTTCTTTCTTTCTTCTCCATTATGCCATCCCTCCCTCTTCCTTTTACTCCTCTTTCCTCCTGGAAGTTCCCTCTTTCTCATGCCACCCCATACTCCACCCTCTGTCCCCTTTCAGTTCCTTGAGGCGGCTGGTCGGTGACACATAGCACTGCACATGGCATGATATGTCCAAATCCACTTATTATATCCACAAAATCCAGGGTGCCTTTAATGGCCTTGATCTTACAGGCTATTGCTTATAATCATAAACAGAAAATGATCAAGGCCTCCATGTCACACAAGTCCCACCGTGCTTGCTCTATGACTGCATAAGATTCAACAAATAGTTGTTTTAATCCGTTTATCAAAAGTTCAAATTGCAAACATGGTGTAAACAACTAATTTTGATAACCACACACATATATAGAAACCCACAAAAAAATATCAACCGTTACAATGAAAGTAAGACGTACTAAAGGCAAACACTAATAAACGATGCTGCTTAAATTCAAACTCATATTATTCCAACAAAACAATAATGAAAAATGTGAACAGAACACAAGAAATACATACAGTTTGTCATTAACACATCTAAAAACAAATAATATCCATATATTGACAAGACTCCCCCCTCTCAACATAGGGGGCAAAAGGTTCTCACTAACAGATGTAATATAACCTGCCCTCATTTAGCAGTGCTTTTATATCTTCAAAATGTAGTCAACATGTTGTGTTTCGGCCAATCCCAGAGCAGATGTAGTGCTCCAGTTTAAAGCTGCCTTCATCAGGACAGAAACAATGCTTGATTTCAAAGAAACCACTCAATGTGCTCCTGTGTTCACATGTGTCTAGAATAAAAAATATATACACCTTTGATTAGAGCAGGAAAAGGTCTTTGTGACACGTAACTAAAACACTGGGATTAATCTGTAAGTCAAATATATTCACTGAAACAACTAATGTCAAATGGGCTACATACCTTCTGTGTATAGCCCCTATGTAGTTGAACAATTCCAACTATGGCAGCACCAACTTCTTGTTTACTGGAACCTGCCTGCAAATTTTAAAGGGGACACTGGTACTTACTAACCCACTCCCCCTGTCCAATCACAGTAACTTCTTTTATATGGCGACAGACATTTACATGTCAAGCTTACCTCCCTTCTGGGAGCTGCAGCCCTCTGTATTTTCAAGTGTGATCATATAACATCTTTATAGGTGTCCTTTGTGGGTGATAATGAAATGAACAAATCATTTTGCTCCCATTTCTATAGGGGCACTCTCATATGTGCTGCTACATACTTTTGAACAACCAGGTGCACTCACCCGCTGGAAACGAAGGAGCTCCCAAACTTGGGCACAGGCAAACCGTGCCAGTCATTTCAACGTATCGCTTCAAATGGGGATCTTATCTCCCTGCCCCCCAGAGTCTCACTTCTCTGTGCACATGTGACTCTGTAAAATACAACCCACACTTATCGTCAGCAAGGGAATATCCCATTTCTATTTCCACAACCTGTTTCAGGCAGACTAAATCTGAGCAAAGCCGCAAACGGAAGTTTACATCAGCTCTGTTTTCTTGTTCATGTGCCGCTATTCTGCACATAATGCCCTTATCTCGCCTCATTCTGAGGTTGTGCCTCACGGGAACAAATCATTCCAGTATCCCGGGGACCCGGCAAGCAGTCTATAACGAGGCCGGATCACATCTGGTCTGCCGTGCTTCAGGACGTGTAAATACACACACACAGGGATGATAGAAAGGGAGGAGGTACTACTCTCGCCCAGGGCTCAAGTCGAGGGTACACGCGGGGGGACGGAGTCCACCCACTTTTTTCCGAGGGTGGACTCGGTCCCCCCAGCTAAAATGAGAAACATAGAATGTCCTGTTTGAATTGAAACCGACCTCGGGGATCGAAACACAGTTGTCAGGTTTGTAGACCAGACACTTCACCACTGCACTATATGACCTGAGGAAAATTGACAAAACAACTAAAGGTGAAATGTCTCACTTCGGTACTGGAGGTCCCAGGGAAAACATTTGTATTGGTTGAGACACTGACTTAGTCTGTTTAAAACATGTATACCGTTAAACGTTTTCAAAAACACGATTAGAAGAAAATATCCTGTCTTGGTTTTGTGTGTGTGTTGATTTTATGAAAGGCAAATGCTATTTCTCCTGTGCAATTTGGGTGGTTATGCAAAGGCTATTTAATGAAATTTGCATAGTTCACCTTGATATGCTAATTTCTGGTGACGTCAAATCTCATCACGTTTGTTGATGAGTCCCCCCACTTTATTTTTTAGGACTTGACCCCTGCTCTTGCCCCTTCCCTCTGTGGGAACACTAAAGAAGTACTAGATTTCCTAACGGTGACTGTCCATTGAAAGCCTGCCCAGCACTACTAACACTCCTGCAGTACGTCATATAAATATGACACCAAGTGAGGTTAGGTGGAACTAGAGTCCAAGTTTAGACTGATGGCAGTAGTTCAAGTTTTTGTGATAATTTTAAGATAAACATTTCATACCCACTTAGTAAAATTAAGACTTTGCTGTTAATGCGGAAACGTGTGTGTACATCATACAAATGTGACACATAGTAAACTAAGGTGAAACGTGCAGTTTAATGACATTTTTTCGAGTTTGTACGATCTTATTAGGATCAAAATTTCATGCACACTTTGTCAAATTGGGACTTTATCCACTTGCTACATATGATGTTCATAGAGTCCCAAACATCACCCCTGAATAATTATGGATGCTTATTACTGTACCTTTTCTATCTATACTATTTGTTTTATTCTTTGTATTATTGTGACGTAGTTTATTACAAACGTTTTGCACATAAAAAAAAGATGCAATTTAATTTCCCTTAATGTTTCGAGTTCATGAATGCTTAAAATGTCTTGATTCAATTTAGAGTCCACTATAACAAGAAACGTCTAGAAAGTCTTATCCAGCCGTCGAATTTATGTAATTTTTGTCTAGTATCTTGTCTAAAAAGTTAACGCCTGCAAATACTTGTGCTGGGTTTTCACCTAGCAGGAACAGACTACACCACACTTCTATTGACAATGGCCCTCATTACAACACCGGCGCTAAACCCTGGCGCTATTAGCACCATGGTTGGTGCCGGTGTTGTAACGAGTCCGCCATGGGGAAATGGGGAAATACCGCCCCATTCCAAGGTTGGCGGGTGGTATTTCCCCATTTCCCCATGGCCCTTCCCCTTCCCATTTTTGCTCCATAGGGCTCAATGGAAATGGGAAAGGCGGCAATTACGGTACCGCAAATTGCTGTACCGTAATTGCCTGCGAGGTCCCTTTGCGGGTCCCTACTTTAACGGCTGGTCCAGACCAGCTGTTCAGGTCGGGTCCCGCAAAGGGACCTCGTAATAAGGCGCTAAGTGGTTAACGGCAACGCAGCCTTTTACGGCGCCGTTAACCACTTAGCGCCAGGGTCGTAATGAGGCCCAATGTGTCTACATTACTTACGTATGCTTTCATATACATTGTTTGTTCTGAGTCTAATGCCGGACATGTTGTCATAAGATGTTTCATTGTTTCAATTCTGCCCAGGTGAATGCAGAAGCAACATATGTTATCTAGGCAGTCTTGTTGTTTCGACACATATAGTCGCTCTTTCATTGGATATAGATTTAACCTCAAGCGCAAGAACTGATTTCGATGATGTCGACTGGGGAACATCATCAGATGTTTCAGTGTTGTATTTAAGGCCCAAGTTTCAAATGACAGACCCATTAGTGATTCTTACTGCACCCTCTGCTGGTGAGTTTCAATCCAGTCTTGTGTTGCAAGATTGTATTTTATCGCACACAGGTTAGTTGTCAGAGTCTCTAGAGACATCTCCAGGTGCAGCAGATGAGATACACATTAATCGTACCACTTCTTTAGGAGCCAGGAATGTGATTCGTTTGGCAGAGGTTTTAGTTATCTGTAGGGGATTGCAGAATCTGCTATAGTTATTTTCCTTAGAAACGATAGTGGTTTACAAACAATAATTGATCATAAGGACTGGAGCCCCAATTCCGCTTGAACGTTATGTTATGTTATGTTACTTGGCATTTATATAGCGCCTTATGTATTATTGGTATGATCTCAAAGCGCTGGCAGGTTGAACGCCCTCGGGAACCGTAGTTCAAGTCAGTAGAAAGAGAAAGTGTCATATGGTACGTGGGTGCAACGGATATGTGTGCAGCTGGTGTAGTTGTTGGATGATAGCTGCTTCCTAGCAATAGGTGTGCGCTGAGGAAATCATTTGGAATGTATTCAGTCTGGTGGGTGGACACCCAGACTGGGTTGTGGCTGTGTTAGGCCTGAAGAACGACTATGCGAACAGCTAGTAGGAATGTGCTCAGCTAGCTGCGTTTTATTAAGGTGATGAGGTGATCATGGAGTTGTGTTCGTATGTGAACAGCTAGGCTGAATTAACAGGGGTATAGCTGTGTTGTAGGTGAATGATGTTGTATAGTAGAGAGTAAGTGTAGTGGTGTGATATGGTGGTTATCAGTAAAAGCGCCTGAGACCAGGCGCATGAGCAGGACGGTGGGGATGAATGTAGCGACATACAGATATATAGTGGCAGGGTGGATATAGGTATATATGGGATACACATATATATGGGGATACAGGAGGATGGCATATAAAGGGGATACAGGTATATTGCGAGAACATGGGGAACCGGTGTTGCCTCCATTCGCACCATCCGCTACATCCGCATCATCTGCTACATCCACTACATCCGCTACATCTGCGACATCTGTGACATCCACACCGTCCATAGCATCTGCACCGTCCCTGACGTCCGCACCATCCCTGACGTCCACACCATCGGTAACATCCGCACCGTCCATAACATCCGCACCATCCGTAACATCTGCACCGTCCATAACATCCGCACCGTCCGTAACATCCGCACCGTCCGTCACAATAGCAACTAACAGAAGGCTTCTTGGCAATATTAAAGTTGTTTTCAAGAACAGTCCCTCTAAAGCGTTCCATGGTTTCCATGAAAGATTTAATCCTGCTTCACCTTCGTAAATTAAGATGGGAACCACTTTCTCTTTATAAAATGTGATTAGTGCAAACAAGGTAAATTTACTGTATCTGGCATGTAGAATTTCACCCTGTGTTGCTAGCATTTTGGTTTTAGATTGAAGTTCTGTCAGCCAAGGCTTTTCTCCAATCGTTTTGTTATTTCTGATGCCAAAATAATGTATCGCCTCTACCTGTTGTAGTTGTCCTCTGCCTATTTTCCACTTGAAGGCCATTCCTTTTTCCCCAGTGAGATGGCCAAATGTTATAATTTTAGATTTCTTGATATTGATCACCAGATCTTTACTATCCATATATTGTTGCAATGTGGTTAATAAACGTTGCAACCCAGTTTGCGTCTGATCAAAAAGAACTATATCATCAGCATAGATAATCGACAATATATGCTGACCATTAATCTTTGGTGGAAAGGTTTTTTTCGCCTTTAGAGCTATTGGAAAGTCTGCCAAGTACAAATTGAAAAGTGTTGCTGCTTACTGACAGCCCTGTTTTACACCTCTCTCAGTATTAATCTCACTTCAGAGTTCACCCTGGTTGTTAAGTCTAATCCGTATTGCAGTGTTTGTATGAAGGGCCACGACAGCTTGCAGCCGGTCAGTTGGACAACCGCAGGCACGAAGTTTAGCCCCCAGTTTTGGTCTGCTAGCACTGTCAAACGCTTGTAGTAAATCAATAAATGCTAAATACAGATTGGATTTGGTTTTGATAGCTTGTAGTTTTAGTGCATTTGGAAGAAAAAGATTGAGGTCAGTGTCGACGCCTTTGGTGAACCCTGTTTGTCTCGGGTCCACAATGTTCATCTTGTTAGCCCATCTAGTCAACCTTTTTTGAAGATTAGACTCAAAGAGTTTACCAATCACGTCTAACAGCACTATTGGTCTGTAGTTTGACGGGTCTGCTCTCCTACAACCAGAGAATCACTAATGCCAGTTCCAAATCAAGAGAAATTTTCTCCATATTCAAAGAACTCACCACACCAGCCTCCGGCCCAGACGAAATCATCAAGGATGAAGCATGGTGTACAGGCATCCAGGCTGCTCTCCTCAACAAAGTTAAATTACTCCAAGACAAAATAGCCTCCCAACGCAAAGCTCTCAACACCCCCACCTGCCCGCCCATACCTCTCACCTACAACTCTCCTTCACAAACACCCCTTTTTGCCTTCAGAGAAGTCTCAGAGACGGAAGTCAAGAACCTCCTTAAAAAAATCAAACCCTCCACATGCAAAGGGGATATCTGCCCACCCTCCGTAATCAAAGAGTGCTCAGAATACCTCACCCCCATCATCACGGCTTTTATCAATGCCTCTTTCGCATCTGGAAGTGTACCACAATGCCTAAAAGAAGCCTGGGTCCGCCCGCTCCTAAAAAAACCCTCTCTCAATCCTTCCTCCCCTAACAACTATCGCCCCATCACCACCGTCCCCTTTCTCCTTAAAATCCTAGACAAAGCCGCACACAATCAAATCCAACACTACCTGGAAACCAACACCATCCTAGGCAAAAGACAGTCAGGTTTCCGCAAAGGCCATGGGACTGAATCTGCTCTTCTAGATTTAAAAAATCAAATTACTAAAATAATGGGCACAGGCAAACCTGCCCTCCTTCTCCTACTCGACCTTTCTGCAGCATTCGATCTGGTCGACCACAGCATTCTCACATCGCACCTCTCCAATGCTGCACACTTCTCTCACAAGGCTACCACGTGGATCACATCCTTCCTTGAAGGCAGGGCCATGAAAGTGTACTCTGACCAGGATAGCGCCCCCCCACCACTATCAATTGTGGAGTCCCACAAGGGTCCTGCACCGCACCGACCCTCTACAACCTATTCACCAAACCCCTCTTTGACTTACTGGACTCCCTCAACATAGCGTACACCAACTACGCTGATGACACGCAGGTCCTCCTTCCCCTCTCTGGAGACTACGACCTTGACTCAGAAGCCCTCCTCAAAATCTACTCGACTATCCAAACATGGATGGCTATCAATGGTCTCTGCCTAAACGGAGACAAAACCGAAATCATCATCCTAGCCCCTAACGAAACTCTAACCAAACTCAGCCCCGATTATTCGCACATGATCATCGACAGTATTAGCATACCTGTCTCCTCTGCCGTCAAGACCTTAGGAGTCTACATTGACGCGACACTCTCAATGACAAGACAAACCAGCGCCATTGCCTCAGCTTCTGCTCTGACTACCAAACTCATCTACGCCATAAAACCCTACCTCACCACGCCCAACTGCCTCTCCATAGCCAGAGCTACTATAGGAGCCAGATTGGACTACTGTAACGCCCTCCTGGCAGGCACCTCGTCAAAAAACCTAAACAGGCTCCATATAGTGCAAAACAATGCCCTCCGTGCTGCACTACACATTCCCAAAACTGACCATATCTCACAGGCCAGAAGACGCGTCCACCGGCTCCCAGTCAAGGAAAGGATCAACTTTAAAATCCTCACCCTCACACACAAATGCATCAACCACACAGCACCGCCCTACCTATCTGAAACTATAACCAAGAACTCCTCCATCCGCCCCAGAAGAAGTCATCACGCCAACCAACTCCAAGTACCCACTGTAAAAAGAGCCAAAGCCGGCGGCATTGGCTTCCCTCACATAGCACCTAAGCTCTGGAATGCCCTCCCCAACTCGCTCAGAGCAGAACCATCTCTGTATCTCTTTCGCAAATCCCTCAAAACCACGCTATTCAACTAACTCCACCTTCCCTTCACCCACTTCAGCTCGCACACATCTGATACGAAAAGTGTTCGACACGAAATGCTTCCTGTAATGAAAATTGCTTTGTAACCATCTTCCTTCCATTGTAACCAGACTATGTATGTATTCATGTAACAGCGCCACGATGCCCCCGGGCTGACGTGCGCTTTAAAATAAATAAATCCGAATAAATAAATCTTCTCTTTGAATATAGGGACAATGCTGGCTGTAGTCCATGAAGCAGGTAAATCGCTGACGGCCATAATGTGATTGAATAGTGCTGAAATAAATACAGTCCCGTTTTCAGGAGCCGCTTTCAGAATACAATTTGTTAGCCCTTTGGCACCTGCACCATGTGAAAGCTTCAGCTTCAAGATTGCATCTCTGATGGCATCTTCTGCAACTTTGAAGCACCAGGATGTGGTGACTGCTTTTAAAGGTCTACTATTGCTTCTGGCTGACTGCGCAAAGACCTTAGAATAGTGATCGAGCCAAATTTGTTCTGTGACCCCATTACTTAAGCAGGCGTGTTGATTGATAGTTTTCTGATTAATTAGAGACCCGGTATCTCTTGAATTTGGATCAGATATTGCTTTGAGCATTATCTTGGCCTGTTCTTGATCACGCAGTAGTTTAAAGCCGAGTAGCCAATTCCTATAGCGCTGTTTCCTCTTTTTAATTAGAACTGTCATTGTGACCATGGCAGTTTTTTTTAGTTGTTCAAGGTCTATTTGAAGAATTTTCTGCTGTTCAACAATAGCTGCACTATATTGATGTTTAGGTTTCAAGTACAATTGTTTGAAGCCCGTATCTACTACTTTGTTACTCGAGGGAAGAGGTACAAAACACAGACCGGACTCTTGTACATCACGGAGATCTAAATATTGTGCAGTGATCGACAAGATGTCATTTGGAGTGATTTTTAAATGGTTTCTCATTTAATTTACTTTGAGTTTTCCTAGTCGATGTGTTGCTGGCTGTATACCCTGGTTCCTCCAGGTAAGTGTCAAGGAGTCATGGTCACTGCTTTCCTGTGGCAAAATGTCGAGTTCTTCGATGTTGTGCAGAACATTTCGAGAACACCAAATGTAGTGTATATTTGAGGCAGAAGCACCCCTTCTCCATGTTTTTCTTCCTGGTTTGTCTCCCACGGTCTGTCCATTCAGTATGTAACAATTTCTGTCCCACATATCTTGAATGCACATTTGAGTCCTAGTGCCTAAAAGAGAAGAATCCCTAGGTGTTACTTTTAAAGGTTTGCCATCTTTGTCAAGGCATTTCACGTTCAAGTCTCCACAGATCAAAAAATTAGGCTTACTTTAAGCTATATAGCATTCATCGATGGTGTTAGTCACACTTGTGTGAAGAGATCATGGCTGGATTCCAATACAGGTTTATCACCACCATGTGAGTTGGATAATGTTCATCACAGTAATCATGCTGAAGAACAATCCATTGGACAAAGGGATTTGAGTTAGTCCTTTTAACAATCTCTAGACCTTGGTTGTGTTTTATCATCGTAATTAATCTGGCATATGTCTCAATTTTCGTCCTTTTGCTGCATGGTTTAGAAGAGTTGTTTATCCATCCCGTACAGGGGGAATCTGAAGCCAAATCTCCTGTAAACAAATAATAGTGTGGCATTTCATGTTCAATTTTGTGTTATTGGACAGAAGTTAAAATCCTCGGGTGTTCCATGAAAGTTGACTTCCGTTCGTCTTAATTGGGCAAACTCCTGGCTAATGATGATTTGAGGCGGGCAAGGCTTTAGCTATTAGCCAGGCCCAGTAGGAATTTGCATCCACTTTCTCAGAGGAATTATGAACTTCAACCACCTGACGGGGCTGTTTAAATTTGTTGCTAAAGGTGAATATCAGGGGGCCTATTTGAAAGTTCAATTTTTTGACAGGGCTCACCTGTGGGTGCGTTGATGTAAATGTCTTGCACAGGTAATTTGGCATCCTTTTATCGTTACATTGGCATTAATTTTTTGGTACTGTATGATCTCTCGGCTCAAAGCCAAATGGTAGAAGGGCTGATTTGGCCTCTAATAGAGTGTTTTTGCGGAGCTGCGACTTCACGTGTAGAATGATCCCGTCACGTCTTCCTTTGCGTATTCTGCAATTGCAATGTAGTCTGACAAAATGGTTATGAGGGAGAACACACAATGGAGTAGATGCATCACATTTCTTCAGTTTATATTTACTACATTTCCTATTGTCAATATGTTTTCCAAGTGAATTTTCTCAAAACTTGCACAAAAAACTCCAGCAGTTTCCGTAGTTCTGTGAGAGGGCTTTGGAGTTGGTTTTTCCTGTCCCGGGCCCCTTTTAGATTAATCTATACTATTTAGAGTACCCAATTTATGATGGACACAGTTATAATGGCACCAGGGCCATTCACCATATACATAGGGGTCCAGTCACATATAGTATACATACATGGTTATACATAGTGGATCTTCATACATCAATATCAGGTTATTCCATTCCATAGAAATATTTAGGCCATAGTTCACAGTATCCAACTGATAGATCTGACGTTGTTCGAGCCTATGTAGCTGTGCTCCTATATCGCCCCCCCCCATCTCGGATGTGGTCCTGGTCCGTGTGGACCTAAATTTGTAGTGTTCCATTAAATGATTATCACACACCCTGTTACGTATACACGATCTGTGCTCTGATATTCTTTGTCTGATTTGATTAATAGTTTTACCCACATATAGCAATTTGCACGGGCATCCGATGATATAGATCACATATCTGCTTTTGCAGTTTGTGTGTGCTCTCAATTCCCAAGACACACAGAACAGGTTTCACATTTATGGTGGCCCACCACTGGGGACATCCCCCACAGTGACAACCCTGTTGGAGTTTCTGCCGGTGTCTTATAATACACTTATTGACAAGAAACCATGGCCATGAATGCCTATATAGGCCCTGAGGCCATGAATTGACAGGCGGCTGGACTTTCAAAATCAAAATGACAGACCTTCTAAACACAGCACTAGTCCCCTAACTTCAAGGCACTCACTGAATACAGAAAAAGGAGAACATTGGGGATAATATAGAATAATGAACACAAACACGTACCCAAGGAAATGGAGTCCTCTTGGGAGTCTTTGTCTATATAAATCACACTGTCTGCGGCTTGGGTGGCACTTAACTCCTTAACGACTAATATTATCCGCATTAATGTACACGAGGGAACAATATTCTGTGTATCACATACTCCTGCGTTAACTATTGTGCATATGCCTGTTATATCACATTTCAAGGCCCGCTTGCATAAAGATCCTTACCTGACAGGAACACATTAAGCCACAACCCTTTTGTTACCTGCCCTTCCTTTTTTGTCTGAATTAAAGGCGACATTTGTCACAAGGCTTCTTACCAGTCCAAGTTAACACCACTCTGATGCTACGATAGCTCTGTGATTAAATGCACCTGCTGCAGAAAGCTGTGTGTTACTGGGTCTATGGGAAACAATTGCATTTTTTACTGCGAAGCCCAAAATGTCAATTTATTTTTTCTTTTAACCTATTTTACTGCATATATATGCAGTGAGAGACCCCCCCAACCCACCCATACCCCTTCTGCATTTATTATCACCTTAACCCATCCGCCCACATATATATGTTTTGAAATGCGGATTAAACAATTCGATATTTTGGGCTTCACAGTGTTGGTGTGCGCAGTAATGGGCTGATACTGTGTAACCTACACTTACAACTATGGTTGTCATTAAGAGTTTGCCGGTTTCCCGCCGGTATTATCGGCAGAATACCAGCAAACTGCCTTTACCTCTCCCCCTCTCTCTTTCTCAATAGAGGGAGAGAGAGGACGAGAGACAGAGAAAGCGAGAGTATAATGGAAGTAACCAATAGCGAAGACTATATATTTTTTCCGTGCCGTTGGTAACTTCTCCTGCCGACCCTCAGTCTTGTTGTGCACTGTGCTCCTGCTGTAGGGTGACCAGATTTCCAAAACGAAAAACTGAGACGACCAAAAACATAAAAGAGGGACTACCCCATCGCAGCCCACCAATTACCGCCCCTCCTCCCACACGCCCCCAGAACCACCACCCAATCATATTTCCAGCAGTTCTCCTTTCCATAAACTGTATATGATCTCATTTGTGAAGTTTTGCCTGTGAATCTTGGCATGTTAATTCAAAATTGATATTAGATGGCTTGCTGCACAATCATTTCCACGCCAGTCTCTGTGGCACAGTCAGTAAGTGTTGTGACTTGTACCTGAAAGGTTGGGGGTTTGAGCCAATCCTCCAACTTTACCTAAAATTTATGAAAGTGTTGTGAAAAATGACAATTTTAATTACTGTAGCCACCCAACCATGCAAACCCCGGACGGGGTTTCTAAAATGAAAAAACTCCCGGGACCCCGGGACGGAGGGTGATTTCCCCGGACTGTCCCGGGAAAACCGGGACGTCTGGTCACCCTACCCTGCCCGCCACTATGCTGGACTTACTAGAAGTCCCGAAGTTTGTACAGACCCAGCTGTGCTTGCAGAAGAAATCCTCGAGTGGAGCGTTCCCCCGGGTCCTAGCTCCACCTCACTCTATGGGTTTATAGGAAAACACACGGAGCGCTTGAGACTGCACTGCAAAAGTAAATGGGACGAGCGTCATGCAACATGTCACCCAGACCAGTTGTGGCTGAGGCACGCCTCCTCCTTTGAAAGCAAGGATGGGGATACGCTGCAGGCTGGAATGCAGTGCCAGGCATTTGAAGACCCTCTGATTTGGCCAGTGCATCGGTGAGAGAGGCCCAACATGGCAACATGCATGTGGCATAGTGCGGCCACACTTGGTTTAAAATGCACAGTGACCATAACAGCACAATTCACATTTGTGTTTGCATGCACATCTCCGACAATGTGCATGGCATTTTCTAGTGACGGGCGAAGAGGGCTGCTGCCTGGAGTGGCAGTGATTTGAGGGCGCTGGACAGGTGGTCCCAGACAGTACTCGGAAAGCTGTTTTCCTCTCCCTTTTCTGCTTGGCATTTCAAGTACAAAGAAAGAAACAGGGCGTCTCTCTGTTACAAGCAAATAATTTAAAACGTGCAGCTTGCGTTAAATACATAGCTACAGGCACAGCTTTGGCTGGGTCATTGCAAGTGACCTTTGTTAGATGGATGTCCCTTAAGACGTCCAGATGGTGACCCCCTGGAGGATAGCTCAGGGGCAACGTGCTCGCCTTGGAAGCAAGACGACACGGAGCAACTGATTCGATCCCCGGTCCGCGCTTAGAAGCCTATGGGTATTAAGCGCATTATAAATAACCTATCATCTTTAGAAATGTGAGCAGTGAATAACGAGCTTCTTGCTGTGCGCAAAACAATGACCACAAGCAAGTGACCCTGTCGCGCATTACTTATTCTGTATGTCCCTGTATGTGTACCAATGAGAACTAGGAAGACACGTGGTTACTTGCTTAAATGGCAGAATATACCCAGGTCCTGGCTTTACCATTTAATCAAAGTGTGTGATCCTGACGAAGTCATGTAACCTTACTGTGTTTTAGCTGCCAAAATTGGGAGTCCCTCGAAGTTATTCAGTTCTCAGCGTATGCTACAAAAAAAAGCCTCACTCGTGGCTTAGTGGACTATAGCATAGCATTGATAAAGCACAAAAGGTAGGGATAGTCAACATACTGTCTTTGTTTCAATGCATTCACCTTATAAAGACACGTTTGATGTCTTCAAGTATGTGGATCGCCCTGAGGATCTTGGTTTCTGCTGCCAATTTTTAAGAGAGTTTCAAAAGTAATAAAAATACTGATTGAAAAAATCGACTGTGCAACAGCAATGACCACTTTGTTTGATTTCATTAGACAATGACAATAAACACGAGAAAGTGAAAGTGAGCATTTTTGTGCAATATTATTGTCTACTTTGCTGTGGCCGCTTATTACATTCAAGAACTTTAATGAATAAAAGCAGCGTGTGTTTATAAAGCCAGGAATGACTTATGTAGGGAGGGTTTGTAGCGTGACGTTTGTGGCATGGGGTGCATTGTAATGTTTTCCCTGGGCACTTTGTTTAACGGGCCTTTGCTGTGTTGTGCATTGCTGTCCAGCCGAATACTCATGCCAGCCTCACATACTGGTCCATGATCCATGCTCGCCCACTCACTGGCCCATTATCTATGCCAGACCCACCACTGGCCAAATAATCATGCCAGCGTCACGTACTGGTCGCTAACCCATGCCAGGCTCACATACCTGCCCATAACTCATGGCAGGCTCACATGTCATACCATTACTCATGCCAAGCTCACATAATAGTACATAACTCATGCCTGGCTCACTTACTGGTCCATAATCCATGCCAGGCCCACACACTGGCCAAATACTCATGCCAGCCTCACATACTGGTCGCTAACCCATGCCAGGCTCACATACCTGCCCATACCTTATGGCAGGTTCACATACCAGTCCTTTACTCATGCCAAGCTAACATACTGGTCCATAACACATGCCACCTGAGATAGTGCTCCATTACTCCTGTAATGCTCAAATAGTGGTCCATAACTCATGCTAGGCTCATATACAGGCCCATAACTCATGCCAGGCTCAGATACTAGTCAATTACTCATGCCAAGCTTACATACAGGTCTATAACTCATGCAAAGCTGAGATACTGGTCCATTACTCTTGCAACACTCACATACTGGATCATTAACTCATGCTAGGATCATATACTGGCCCATAACCCATGCCAGGCTCAGATACTGGTCCATTACTCATGCCAAGCTCACATACTGGTCTATAACTCATGCAAAGCTGAGATACCGGTTCATTTCTCTTGCAACACTCACATACTCGTCCATAACTCATGCTAGGCTCATATACAGACCCATAATTCATGCCAAGCTGAGATACTGGTCCATACTCATGTTAGGCTCATATACTGGGCCATAACTTATGCCAGACTCAGATACTGGCCCATACCTCACGCAGAGGTGCATTAGGCCCTCATTTAATCCAAGGCAAAGGTTCCAAAGAAGCACACATGGGAAGGCATTCCATATAATGCGCACCCACAAATACTTTCGGGAGTTGGTCATTATGTGCAATTTCCTAAACTCAAATGTTGTTTATGTTCATGCGCCGTATTGAGAGAAAGTCACGGATACCAGACATCTACTTCTCAGTTTCCACCATGAATAAAACTCCCATAAAAGATACCCCATAAAGCCAAAGATATGCACTTTCCTGCTACCATACAACTGTAACACCAACACCACTCTAGTATGATCTGCTCCGCTTCAGCCCAAGGGGAAGAAGTTTTAGGGGCAAAATGAAGCGGGAGCTCAGGGAAACAAGAAGCTCTTTCAATAATATTCAGTTCCCAGGTGCGCAAAAACATTGTTTTTTCCTTAGATGCATTCCAGAATCTTTCTGGTTAAGACACAGTGGCTTTCATCCCCTCGGGCCTTCTTCAATAACTCTTTTCTGACCTCCATCTTTCTATCCGCTTGACCACAGCTAAGGATTGGAAACATCCAAATCTTTCACTTTTGGTAGAAAGTCTTCCTTATTAACAGTGGGGCGTAGCAGAGACTCTCACCATTTCTGCTTGGTAGGGACCATCTTCTCTGTGCCCTCTGACTTACCATCCACTCCTGATCCTTTTATGGCTAGATCCAGTAGACGTGTGTCACAGATGCTTTTTGTCACGATTTATTGGACGATCAATCTCAACTCAGGGAGTCCCCCCCAAGCAAGGTGACGCACAGCAAAGCGCTTCACAGATTCAACTTTAGTGAGGTCTCCATCCTATATAGTAATATTCAGCAAATACCCTCTTTACCACCAATAAGCTAGGAACCAGGGCGGTGTAGAGTAAGAATATGTATTTATTTAGGTTTTTGCAAAGAATAATAGAACAGTCACAAAAGCATCAGCCACCAACGCCGTGACACTACACAATATCACAATTTCAAATTACTTGCATCACTTGACTGACCTATATTTCAAATGGACTTTCAGTCACTACAACACACAGGTAACATTTGGAGATGGGCAGTCATCACTTTACATCAGATGTCTTGCAATTGAACCCACAGAAAAATGTAAAACACATAATGATTGCTTAGATTGTTACCATGCTCTTTCCTCCCAGCAACCCCCACCCTCCAGGCATCAAGCAGAAATGACCCCTTTGGTGTGAAGGCATGGGACAAGGAGTGGAAGTGCAATGGGAACATCGTTTTGGCTTTTTATTTGAAAGGCAAGGTTTGGGAATTAACTCTCTGGGAAAAATAGTTTCTCAACACACAATAAAGTGAAAGCAAGGCTTTGGGGATTCTGGTTCGAGAATAAATTGGAATAAATGGGAAATTTTGTTTTGCACCTCTCATAGAAGGGAAATGCAATGCTTTGGGATTCTTGAGAGAAATGAATGGGCACATTCGATTTACACACTCTACATTTCTTTGGGGGATTAAGGACACCTCCTTCTGTACAGAAGTCAGGGGTTTCAGAAAAATAGTCACCCAAGTACTTTTTGTGTATACCGGCTCTAACACACTGGGCATGAACTTTGTTAGTTTCAAACTCTAGCAGCACTCATCCTGTGATTTTTCTATATGGGAATTCATTGATTTAAATTTAATTAAATGTGCCAAGGGTCTAATCAATTTCACCCGCTCCCCCACAGTAAAAGGTGCAAGATTAAGGTAGGCAGTTCCCAACACAATTCAATTGAAATGTATAAGATGTTTTTCTATAGGGGAATTAATAGTTATATTTTTAAGAAAATGTGCCAAGAGTCTAACCAGTTCCACCCCCCTACCTGCTATGCCAGATGGAGATTAAGGCTGGCAGATTACCCCCACACTTGTTGGCATTTGAATTGATCTACTTACATGGGAGGCCTTCATTATGGGGCACCAGCAGGTGTCCCCTGAGGACAGCACAGATCTGGTCAAAGGCTTCGGTCAAGGATAAAAAAAGAGGTCAGGGCGACCCTCTGCAAGAAGAACATGGTATGATAACCTGTTCTGTGGGAATGCACCCACTCAGAGTCCGCAGCCACATGTTTTAGCTCATTTCGGTCAAGGATAGTCCCCAGCACACAGTCCTCGTCTGGCTCCTCAAATTGCAGGCAAGCTAGTTTCTAAATTTCCCAGTCTCTGTCTCCTATGCAAGATTTAAGGCCTTTCCAGATAAACATCTTTTCTCCTGGCAAGGTTTACCCTGATGGCCTTGGTAGCTATCCTTGCCTCTCTACTAGTTGTTCCTCACAAGAGTCCAGAAGTAGACTACATCCAGGAATAGAGTGGAAAAGCCCCTCTCAGATTGAAAACTGATCTCTTATAAGGCTGATGACACTCACATATTATATTAATTCCCACAATATGGATTGGCTAGCTCTCTCCCTCCCCCTACCACCATTACACCCAATACCTGCTGATAGGCCAAGGAGTTGGGAGGTGTCGATGATGGAGGCTGAGGGACGAGAAAGATTCATCATCCCATAATGACAGGTGGGTTTACCTTTTCATTGTTCTTAAAATTTCCCTACATGGCTGCTACCTTAATATTTTAGATAACTGCAGGCACCCATATATTTTTGAGTTCTATATTTTATGGCGAGATGGAAAATACTAATCTTATTTCGGCATGCCCATCCTGGGAGGAGCTACCATTTTTTGTGATTTGCAACTGCGCCACACTAGTGAAAAATGTAACACTCCACAATTCACATCTTAATTTCACAATCTAACACTCTACCAATTTTCCAGTTCCTCAGAATTATGAGTGATAATGGGATGTGCTATGGTATGACTGTTAATTGGTGCACTTGGGCCGTTAAGTTTCGTGGGTTGGCTAAATGTGACAAAAGAGGAGGGGATTTGAAATTAAAATTGTGGCGTACGGAGTCAAAATGTATTTGTTATTTACGGCGTGTTAAACAGGGGCTCAACACTGAGCATGCAATTAATGTTTTCTTGCACTTATTGGGATCAGGGACCAAGTTATTTCAATACTTATACCAATTATTTGCGTGCAGCACACAATTAGACATTGCCAGTCTCATCACTCAATAAAGGGATGTGAGTTACACACTAGCTAACCCTATCATAAGTAATTTCAACCATAACACAAGTGGCCCGCCTTAAGACTTTATCAGAGTAAATAATGTGAATACTGCATTAGCAACTTTAACAATTTTGATAAATAGCTGTGATGCCACATGCTGATATGTATAAATTCAAAAACAATTGGTTCAGGATATCAGTACACATCTCCAATATAGTTACCATTTACTAAAAGTACTAAAACAGCAGTGGCCAACTTTCGCATAAAAAGCCTGAACAATAACAAGGATGAATCCAGCATTCATCAAAAGCCTAAATATCAACAAGGCTGAACCCAGGACTAGCATGGAGTATGTCACATAATTGTGACATCACACACTCATGCGTGTGACATCAGACACAGGCAGGGCCACATAAATAAACAATTAGAATGGCGCTGGCGGGCTCTACATGCACACAGTGCCCAGGATTTAGCTTGAAGGACTACTTCAAGACTGCAAAGATAAGCAAGATGGGAATAATACTTGAGAATGTTGATAAGAATAGCCACTTAACAAATACTAGATACTATGATAAATCCTTGTCACATTACAGTGCACACTCAATGCACCATGATAGCACAGAGAGAAGGCACTTATGAGATTATTCCTTACTTGGATCCACTGAGACCGCTAGCAACTGACATTTATGGCACCTTCACCCCTACAGGACCACATTCTAGCTAGAACAGGCCACCATATAGAAATTAGTGACCAGCACAGAATCGAGTAAGGACAACAATGGAGGTAAGCGACAATGACTATCATCTTATTATCCTCCCACACCAAACAGACATGAAAGTTAAATGGCACTTAACCCTACCTATTACATATCTCTTTCACAGTATTTCAAAGAAGATAATAAAAAGACAGTGTAAAGTAGAAGATTAAAGATAATACTGGACATTAGAGTTCAAGAGATGCATCTCAAATGGGTAAGTGACCCCATTTAGCATCCTATATGGCTAACCAATGGAATCTATGTAACTAGGTAAACAGAAATACATCGACTTAATTCAGCTGATTTCTACCCTATTAACAGGGAACCACACCCGAGACTAATTGGTAAGATCCATTATATATATTAAGTGAGATACTCACTCTGAATGCTGCAACCGGGTGGCACTACATAACCGCTTGCCACCTAAGATGAACGCTTTGCCAACCATTGGGTATGTCACACAATCTCCTTAATAGATTATGAGCATGAATCACTGAGCTTAATGATGCTGACAAAATGAGTATAAAAAAATGAACACTAATCATGATGTTGAACGATGAAGATGAAATGCATATCAAAATATTATTTTGTTTCTTTTTAAATAGGCTATCACAGAAAATAAATTAAGAGCACAATCAAATTTGATTTAGTAAATTATTGTATTTTACAAGAACGAAATTCCTTTTGGCAAAGTGCGAATCACCAGCACATTACTTCCAATTAAACCTCAGAATTATGAGAATGCCAGATTCATAATTGTTTTTATAACTCAAATTGTAAACATCACACAGAATTCATATTTACATGGTACTGATGGGCCTCTTACCCCCTTTAATATGAGTCCCAGATGAGTTCAGTGGAACATCGGTGCTCTTTTTATTAAGGAAAATGTAATTCTATGTTAATCAGCCAATGCTTCACACGTGCTCGTCAGTTTCACAAAAGCCCCCACCTTTTCATAAGTTTCATTTCTCTTCTCTCACATGACCAGGACGCCTGCCTGGCTCATGTTAATCCACCCTGCCCTCCTTGTCTTCAAAGTCCTGTGTTCGAAGATAATGCACAGTTAATGGGGAGGCCTGACCTTAAAGGTAATTTCTGTTGGCCGGCTTATCTACAGCCTTTACAATTCTGATCTAATTCTTTATATTTCTTTGTATTTTAAATTGAAAACCAGGCCTGCTTTTCCTGGTGGGCCCAGCCCAAAGGTCTTGAGGTCAAAGATCCAGTGGCGCATACCTTTCAGTTCTGTGGTGAAAACAAGCTACATACATAAATCTAAAAGAATAGCATTTTAAATTGAAAAGATGTGTTTAACATGCCATTTTGTGTTGCATCTTTTCCTGCTGTTTATAACTACAATACAATATTTGAACAGATATGATAAGTTCACTTTTGGTATTATTCACCCATATGCCACAGTTAATGTAGGAAATTATTGTTCACTTCTCCAACAAGTAGGCTTTTCCATTTAGATGTCAGTTTTCTTGTGGAAAGTAAGTGTTGTTCTCTGAAATGTTTCACTTGGCTTCACTTTTTAAATGTAAGGCACAATTCCTCCTTAGTATTTTTCAAATGCACAGCATTTCAAGGTATATTTTCCCATGTGTACTGCTGCAGTTTTGAATCTGTCAACATGTGCCTTTTCCTAGTTTACACACAGTCAGCTCTGTAGCCCCACATGTCTTTTTGGATTCTGAGGCACACTATTAGCAATATGACAGTCCTGAGCCACACTCCCCTTTCCATCATTTTGACACGATTTGTGTTCCTACTCTAGGCCTTATGTCAGAAGTAAAAGTTTTGAACTGGCCTGTATCTTCCCATAGGTATCAACATCACCCAACTTCATTCTGACAATAAGGTCTTGGATGGCCACTCAATCCCTGTAACCCTGGGGTGGTATTTGCACCACACATTTTACATCTCACAAATCAGAGAAAAGTAACAAGTGGTGGGTGGAAATGCTTGGGCCAACATGTTGTAACTTCTTAAATTGCCTCTGCACAGGAGCACAAGCAACACTTAGATGTGACACACTAAGCCCTGAGAATGCAAAGGGAATCTCCACAATAACAAGTAGCACCCCCCCCCTTTTCATGACCTTGCTGAAGAATGGGAGATGCATTTGGAGGGACCAACTCTCTCTTCCATCTATTTCACACACATACTTGATCATTTGCTTTGAATTCAGACAACATTGAAGAAAATCCACCATCCTCTTACCAGACTGCAGACACTGAAGGTGCCTTCATAGTTACCTAGTAATTAGTGTCTTGTCTTGGCACCCAATCCTGAATTTGTAAAATGAGACTGACAGTTTCCTACTGTATGAACCGGGTTATCAAGGTTATTGGATCAATGCACACAATCAAAAAGTCACAAGTGAACAGGGTCAATCCTGCCTATCCAGGAAACCCAATAATCTACTTCATAGAATGTAGAGGATAAACCTTCATTTTTACAATAAATGTTTATAGTCAAAGGTGGAGACCCATTGGTCTAGTTGTATACACAACACAGAACATCCTATTAAATACAAATATGCAAAAGATGTGTGATACTGTGACATATAAATCTTCAAAACAATTGGGATTTCAATACAAACATTCTAAACTGTACATTGCCTACTGTTGTGTCAAGGCACTACAGGGGTCAAAACATAAATTACAATAACATAGCAAGATGTTGAGAATTCACAAATATAATCAATGTCTTTGGTGAACACTGAGATTAGAGATAGGAGAGTCTACATAGGAGTGTTTCGGCCCTAGCAGGCTAAAGTATAAGCCTCTCTTGAGAGGGCCTTCATCAAGACGGGTGGACGGAATGTTCTATGTGTATACTGCCTACAAGAAAAAACATGGGTCAGTTTTAAGTGCTTGGGTTCGAGGAATAGTTATGCAGGTAACATTGCTAATTCTTCGTTCATGTACAATAAATGTATAATTTTACGTGTCAGTGTAATGACTCAGCACGGTTTCAAAAGATGGGGCACCCATTGTATTTCGGGTGACCACTAAGGAACTTCATTAGTTCAAAAAGAGATGTCCAATCTGCAAGAGAGGACTCATATCAGATATGTATCTGTGAGTAAAAACCCAGAGGGCACGGACCATAATAAGGTCATGTCGGCTTACCTGCAAAGCCTCGATGTGCGTATCAAGCTGGAGCTTGAATTGTGGCACCTGCAATGCACAGAACGACAATTCAGGCTAAAAGAAGGCATGTGGACCTATTGCTGTATCATTAGGCCGTTATTCACATATTTCTCTAAAATGTCTAAAACACCAAATTACCTTAGTGCTGTAACACCTCTATGTGGCGGGCTGAACATCGCTGTGCGTATTAAGCGTGCTGTGGAACTGGAAAAGGGTTATCCTGTGACGGTTCTCTGACAGTTAGGATCGTGGGGCCTGTAATGCATACAACGAAAAATCAGGCTAGAAAGTAGTGCATGGACCTGTCACTGGGTCATTTAGTCATTTGTCAAATATTGCTCTAGAGGATATGAATAACCAAATTGCCTTAGTGTTGTAACGGCTCTATGCAGCAGGCTGTGAAGCACTGTATGCAACTGGCATGCTGTAAAATTGTACAAGGATACCACGCGTGTTATCCTGTGTTGATTCTCTGGCAGTTGGGATCTGTGGAGGCGATCGAGATGGAGGTGGAACGCTTTAGTGTAAAGGCACAACTCATGGGTTATTAGCCATATGGAGTGTCCTAAAATCGGCTGGCTTACCTGTGTCAGCGGAGTCGGGCTACAGGCTACACAGTGGCCACACTTGTCGTGTCCTTGTACTGGCGGAAGGTCCCACAGCGTGTTGATTGGGACCTTCCACCAGCACATTTTTTAACACAAAAATGTTAGGTGGAAACTACAGGATCAGACCAACTGCAAAACAAAACTAGTAATCTATGTCATCGAGTGCCCTTGTGGGTTACTTTACGTAGGAAAATCCATCAGGGCGGTTAAGACCAGGATCTCCGAGCACCACTCATGTGCTAGGAACAATGTACCGGATAAACCACTGGTAGATCATTTCGTTTTAAAACAACATAATGACACAGACATTAAGTGGTTTGTTCTGCAAAAATTGAGACCCACAGTAAGAGGTGGGAACATCATTAAGGTACTCACACAATTAGAACAGAGGTGGGTTCATAAATTGAATACTGTTCGCCAATACAAAAAAAACATCTATTTGTGTTGTATTTCATTTTGGGAAATTGTGGGTGTCCCCAGCTCGGTCCCCTGTAGTACAACCTCAGACTGTTAAGTCATTGATAGACAACACCCAATGTTACAGCCACATATTCCCTGTGAACGTGTGCACAGGGAGCCAAGTTCAGCTATCAGACCCACCAGTCGCTACATAGAAACTTTTAAGGAATATGCCCGAAGCAGAGGGGCATTACCGAGCCAGGTAATGCCCCAGGCCAGTTAGAAGCCAGAGCGAAGCACAGGCTTTAACAGTAGCCAGGGCATTACCTGCCCTGGTAATGCCCCCATGCAAGGGTTTTATTGCTCTAAGTATCCCGGCATGTTGTACTGGGATACTAATAATGTTTTTAAGTTGAGAAATGGAAAACACGCCATTTCTCAACTTTAGAAAAACCACAAAACGAAATGGCCACCATGAATCGGGGAGAAGAGAACTACACGTAGTCCCCTCTCCATTTCCATGGTGGGCATTGCTGTGTCAGGGATGTGCAGGGAACACTAGTGTTCCTGGCGCTGGAGAGCGACCAGGCAGTGCAAGGTAAGTGCGGTGGGGGATTGGAGATGAGGAAAAGGAGGGTGAGCGTGGGGTAGGGGAAGGGGACATGGGGAGAGCATACTTTCCTGATTCCAGATGAGGGAAGATGGCAGCCTCCATCTGTGAGGAGGCTCGGAGCGGGGCTAAAGCACCCGTTCTTAGCCTCATGTTTGGCTGGGAGGACACCCGTCCCCTTGTCGGGGTACTATTTAATTATATAGGGGATTAGGATGGATCTTATGAGAGTTACTAGGGCAGGTGCTGCCAACCCCTGCCTCAACACACCCATCAGAGAGTGGACTAATAAGAGAAACATTCCAGTCCAAATCTTCTAAGTTGCAATGGAGAACACTTGGCCCTACACCTCGACGAAAAGTTCCCTGCAGCCTCCAGCCCCATGTAAAGTAGCATGATTGGCAGCCGACATGACTGGCCCGAGGCAGTAGATGAATCTTCCACGCCCCTAACCGCGACGTTAGGTGATACATGGGAGGGACATGCCCTGATGCTTTTGCTATGCTAGCCTCATGATGTATGGGAGTGACATGTTCTCATGCTGCTACTGTGCTAGCCTCATGATGCATCAGCGTGACCTGCCCTCACGCTGTTACTGTGCTAGCCTCATGATGCATCAGCGTGACCTGCCCTCACGCTGTTACTATGCTACCCTCATGATGAATTGGAGTGACCTCTCCACATGTGGTTTCTATGCTAGCCTCATGATGAATTGGAGTGACCTCTCCACATGCGGTTTCTATGCTAGCCTCATGATGTATGGGAGTGACATGTTCTCATGCTGTTACTGTGCTAGCCTCATGATGCATCAGCGTGACCTGCCCTCACGCTGTTACTATGCTACCCTCATGATGAATTGGAGTGACCTCTCCACATGCGGTTTCTATGCTAGCCTCATGATGTATGGGAGTGACATGTTCTCATGCTGTTACTGTGCTAGCCTCATAATGCATCAGCGTGACCTGCCCTCACGCTGTTACTATGCTACCCTCATGATGAATTGGAGTGACCTCTCCACATGCGGTTTCTATGCTAGCCTCATGATGTATGGGAGTGACATGTTCTCATGCTGTTACTGTGCTAGCCTCATGATGCATCAGCGTGACCTGCCCTCACGCTGTTACTATGCTACCCTCATGATGAATTGGAGTGACCTCTCCACATGCGGTTTCTATGCTAGCCTCATGATGTATGGGAGTGACCTCTCCACATGCGGTTTCTATGCTAGCCTCATGATGTATGGGAGTGACCTGCCCTCACGCTGTTACTATGCTACCCTCATGATGAATTGGAGTGACCTCTCCACATGCAGTTTCTATGCTAGCCTCATGATGTATGGGAATGACATGTTCTCATGCTGTTACTGTGCTAGCCTCATGATGCATCAGCGTGACCTGCCCTCACGCTGTTACTATGCTACCCTCATGATGAATGGAAGTGCTCCGTCCTAATGCTGTTAATATGCTGTCCTCATGATAAATAAGAGTGACCTGTCCATATTATGTTACTTTGCTAGCCTCATTATGAATGGGAGTGACCAGTCCTCATGCTTTTACTATGCTAGCCACATGATGCACGTGAGGGACGTGTTCTTATGCTGTTTCTATGCTAGCCTCACTGTGAATGTGAGCGGCCTCTCCTAATGCTGTTAATATGCTATCTTCGTGATGAATGGGAGTGACCTGTCATTATGCTGTTACTATGCTAGCCTCATTATGAATGGGAATAACCTATCCTCATGCTTTTACTATTCTAGCCACATGATGCACGCGAGGGACGTGATCTCATGCTGTTTCTATGTTAACCTCATGGTGAATGAGAGTGGCCTGTCCTAATGCTGTTAATATGCTATCTTCATGATGAATGGGAGTGACATGTCCTCATACTGTTACTATGCCTAGCCTCATTCTTTGAATAGAGATATGTTACAGCTTTCTCCACAAGCAGGTTGATATTTTGTAATCAGATAATGGAGCTTTCCCCGGGCCAGCTCTACACATTAATATACAAAAACCTACAGATAATACAACATGTGAAACAGTGCTTCATCATATTGAACCCACCAAGAGCTCTAATAGTGCTAACAAACAATGCACCAATCCTGCGGGACCTGCAATGGTGTGGCCAATTGTACTGCGGGTTGGGTGGTGCAAGTGCTGGTTTCATCCAAGAAAGACAAGCAAGTGCTTGGCGATAGTCGCTGACATGTTTGTATGACCATTGCTTGATAGTGCTGTAATCTGTTCCACATTTAGTGGTTCTGGCAGTGACGCTTGTAGTAATAATAGAAAGGGAGATTTCGATGCCATTTGAATTCTAGTTGACTTCACGGCACGGGTCAGTCTTTGGGTCTCACGGCACGGGTCAGTCTTTGGGTCTCACGGCATGGGTCAGTCTTTGGTTCTCCTGGCACGGGTCAGTCTTTGTGTCTATCTTTCGTCTGTTTTTTTCCCTTCCTCTTCACAGGATGGTTGCTAACTTGGCTTTTGGATGTAAGTTTGGGGTTGGGGATAAGTTGCGGAACCACATGTCCTCAGGTGATACAGCATTTCTGAGACTTAGATACAGTGCTGGAAATGGGAAAAATGTACTGGGGGAGCCCTCTTATCCTTGGAGGGGCGGGACCATGTGGAGGAGGGGGGGGGGGGGCGATGGGTGTGGTCCCAGACGGGGTCACCCAATACAGTATCTCTTCATAGAACCCAATCCTGGCAATTTTCATAAAAAAGAGCACTATGGGAACATAAGTATGTCCCAGATTTTACATTTGAAACATGTCTTATTGTGATTCAGTAAGAAACCCTTTTGAACAAATAATGGAGGTTGGGCTCTGCAGTTTTAATTAGTCACACTACTCACCCTAAGAAAGAAGATGTCTCTACATTGCAGGATATATATACCAGTCTGAACAGCAACAACAAATATGTGAGGCTTTGGCTGTTTCTGTATTCAGTTGCTCAGGCGGAGTCCTGTAAACTCCTTTCAAAAGACTCAGCAATACTGCAGAGTTTTCTGGAAGTCACACTCTTGTTGTAGCAAGTCATTGGGCAGTCCCTGGGGACAGGGCGGCAAGGCATGTTTTGCCAGAGCTCTGTTTTGGGAAGACTTGTTTTGCTGTGAGCGTGGGTTCCTCCCGCCACGTCTTCCCTTCTTTTGGACACCACCATTCCCTGAGCCTTCTCCACATCCATGCTTAGTCTGCACCAGGAGGACTCCATGCTCTCTGGCTGCGACCCCCATGGCACTGCTGCTCTGAATGCTTGCAATGGCCATCGTCATCGTATCTTTCAGCATACGTAGCGGAGGATACCTGCATCTCCTCCAATGCAGAAAGCACTCCACCACCTGCTGTCCCACCACAGGGCTGTGGTTCTCCCGTCACTAGCCCAGACACAAAGGATGGGCCGCCTGCACTCTTCTGAGTAGCCAGCCGTGGGGACTGCTCCGTCACACCGATTTCCATGGCTTTCTGGACTTTCTCAAATCTGACTTGGTACATTTTTCTCTGGCCTTTCGCCAGTCTCAGATGTCACGAGACATGAGGACCAGGAGTGTTCAAATCTCAGTTGTTTGATGAATCGCCTCAGTTTTCGACTGCATGACGTTCTCAAATCACAGGTGTTACATGACGCTTCGGGGATAGAAAATAAAATTGGATAAGCAGGAGCTAAAAACAGCTCCTGGGTATCCAGCATTAACCAGTGACCAGGAGCTACCACTGGCAAACGAGGAGCTACTACAAAGAGTACTGCAAATCTAACTTCCACATAAGATGCAAAGATATAATTTTCTCCATTATTTGACCCCTCATGCTGTAAATCTTGTAAACGTTGTTTGGATGTGTCCTAATGTTCATTTATAGATTGTCCCAAATGAACAGAGTTAAATCCACATAGGTGTGTTTGTTTGGCGTCATTTGGCCTGTGGAGCCAAAAGTAGCTGTTGATATCAAGCTAATCAAGCTCTTCCAGGCTCCAAGCTCGAGCTAAATAGCTCCCAACTCCCCTCCATTTCGAACCCTGCTCTTTCAAATCACAGCTGCGACAGGATTTTAATGTCACATGACTCTGTGAGCTTTATTAAACCTCAGGTATTACGCGACACTTCGGAGGAGCTTTTTATATCTCACGTGTTACATGCCTTACGGGAGGAGCTTTTTTTATATCGCAGGAATTACGTGACTCTACGGAGGAGCTTTTTTTTATGTCTCAGGTGCTATTTAGCTGTCAACACTTTCTCAAATCACAAGCTGTTATATTATTATCAAAAATTGTTAATGTTTCGAAATTACATGTGTTGCCTTGCTCTCAAGATGTCTTAAGATTTGAAATGTGAGAAATGGATTGCCAGATTTTCACCCGCCATGTTATATAATTCTGAAAACATTTTCACAAGGATATGGCGCTATACGATATGCACCTTTTCTTTTCCACCATTTTGTGCTAAAATGTAATTCTATCAGAATGCAAAAAAATGTGCCATAAGTTTAAGAATGCATACTGGTCCAATAGCATGGCACAGGAAGGTATTTACGCTGCCACCAGTAAAGTGCCAATTTAGCAAGGGGGCACTAATGGTATGTTAAGGCAGTGCCGCGCGACAATGTTGATATCCCACATTACTTAAGAGCATTAGCTGCGGCTGATGGCTTCTCTATGCGAGTGAATGGGCAAACAGGCACTCTCCGTCATAATGAGCATTATTACTCCTCTGACAATAAGTACACAGAAGAGATCTGCGAAAAAGGAACAAACAAGAGACAAAAGGCACAGTCGCGTCTACGGCTTTAATGCGTTCTTTTATAATAATTTGAATACGCAGGGCGGACAGGGAGGGCCCAGCGAGAGAAGGGGGAGGGAAATGCCTGATGAGGTGGCAGCCTGTGGAGGGAATGATTGACAGATGTGTAATGATAACACTCAATTAGGTTATTGCATGCGCACGTTTCTGTTGTGAGAAATGTGACTGGCTTGATTTCTCACTGGCAAAAACCTACTCAATGGTTCCCACAGTCTGCTTTGAGAGCATCCGCGTCATCAAACGTTTTGACGAAGGTCTGTTCCTGCGCAGGTCAGAGCCGGTTGGTATAAGTCAAGAATTGCTTGGTCTGAGGCGGGAAGGAAGGGGTAGATGGTTCCTTTGTGGGCACTATCCGAGAGCCTTGCTGGTCCGGTGAAGAGCCCAGCTCACAATGCAACAGCTGACGCTCTTTGGCTCACTTTTTGGTAACAGTGTCAACCTCAGCCTGAAGCACTGTGGGAGGGAGTACAGTGAGTGAGATGCGGTATGACACTTTAAGTACCAGAGTTTCAAATAAAGAATCTCTTCTTTATTTGAATTCAAGACTTTATTTAAATGAAAGAAGGCAATTTGGTTGTTTCAAACAGAGGCTCTAGTAACCCACTCAAAATAACATATATATAGTGAAAATATTTTCTTCTAAAAAGAAAGCATCCAGCAGCGTGACTCTATGGGCCTCATTACGAGTCAGCCGGTCCGGAAACAGCGGTGGTGGTAAATCCGCCGCCACTGTTGTTTCCGGACCGGCTGATTCCGAGTCCTGCAGGCGGGAGGTGTCACTCCCGCCAGGTCTGACCTGGCGGGTTTAACGCCACCCGCCTGCAGGCAGACATGGAAACAATGGCTCGGTCATAGACGGAACCGGTGTTTCCATTGTCCCCATCCCCATGGAGCGCTATGGGACTGCATGGGAATGGGGATTTACGGAATTCTGCCTCCGGAATTACTGGGTCACCGAGGTTGTAATGCCCCAGTGATTCCGGCAATCACAGAGGCGGAATGGTATTTTGGGTCCAGCGGCAGCCTGCTGGTTTTTCCGGCACGGCTACCGCCGGACTCGTAATGAGCCCACATGTGTTTTTTTTCTCCGATTGATAACTTGGGATTTGATGTTCATCATTAGCGTGGGCTGTCAGGGCGCTATAGACAAAAGCCGTTTTTGGGTGGGATATATGACTGCAATAAGGTAATTTTATGAAAATGAGTTACTTTGTAGAACCCACGGGTACAGGATATTGTGTGATTTTTAATATGGGAATCCCTTGGCTGGGAAATTGATTGAAGTTTTCAGGCGCCAGATTGCAGTGATTTCCGCTCGACCTTACCAGGAGGAGTTCTGCATGCGACAGTATTTCCGTACACTCTGGCACTGCAACAGACAACTCTTCTCCCGCAGCACCCCTGGCAGTTGTTTGCACGTGTTGCTGTTCATTTGTGGAGCACCAGGTCTAAAGAATATCCAGCAGACCCGCGCTTCGCGGGCCTCTAAGGTGGATGGATGTCAAGTAGCACTGGCAGATGGGACACCAATGGATCCTACGCCAGGTTGAGGACTCAGCAGGCTCTGGTGGCTGTGGGAGAACTTTAGTGTTTCCCGTGGACTCTTGTTGGCTTCTCAGGCTCTTTGCTTTCTCAAATCAAGCAGGCAAGGGTCCGACAATGTCCTTTGCAGGGGAGAGGAATTGTGATTGGCGTTAGGCTTGGTCGACTCCTATCCCTTGGTGGTTCTCCAGGCAGACAGGCAAGCTTGATTTTATTCCATGCAGTGTGTTCCTGCTGCCCTTGAAAAGGAGGACTTCTGGGTAAGCCTACCTCTGCAGAGCCCTTCTAGCCACTATTTTCTGGCACAGTGGAATGGCGCTCAGCTATTGTCAACGAGTGGCTGTGCCTCAACACATTTCATGCACAGGGGTCCAAACATTCTACATCGAAATGCACCAATCACAGAGGATGCATTTATTACTGCAAAATCCCCATTTCCCCTATTTTGGTGGGAGGTGCACATTCTGGAAGGAATGTGGAGTTGCAGAGTCCTTTTCATGCAGTCCATAATATTTCGTCAGCATTCTGTGGGGCGTCTGGCTTATAAGGCACCCCAACTCTGGAAACCCACACTAGATGGCATGTCTGCCCAGTACCAAATAATAATCAAAGCTAAAGAACTGCTGCCATGGTACCATACAAGGAGGCTAGTCTGATAGGCCACTCCTCCCACCTTGACTTCAAAGTTCACAATGGTAAGTTTCATCTTCTTGTTTCTGGCACAGGGTCATATTGAGTCCCCCAAAGGACTGTGTATTCCATGCAAACATTAAGGGCCTGATTTACAAGGCCGTTTTATAATGGCACAATACCACAGGAAAACGTTCTGTGAATCAGGCCCTAAGTCTCTCCTAGTTTACTGATCTAGTTAATCTGTCTCCTCTGGTCTTCAATTTGATACCCAGCTTACTATAACTTGTTGATTTGGGGTAGTTTTTACCGCAGATGAAATGTTCGAAGGAGAAACAACCGAAGATAACTTGTTCGAAATAATCTCGGGTCGTTTCTCCCCTGAACATTCCCGTTGTGCCCAAATCCCCACCCACACCCCTCCCACCCGCCAACACACCCCTGCCACACCCCCACCCACTTACTTACCTTCAAATCCGTCTCGCTGGTTCCTGTAATGCCAGTTCCCTTTCACGTCTGTGATCGGGAACCAGCGTCGCAGGGTCCTTTCCTTTTTTGAAATTTTTGTTTTTCTTCGGATAAACTGCGGGGCTGTCCCCCGCAACCCCTGCTCACTGTACTGTACATTACACTATACTGTACTGTACAGTATGGTGAGCGGGGCGTTGCGGGGGACACCCCTTCAGCCCCCGCAGCCTTTTTTTTATTATAATTCTTTTTTGGACTGTGGGGCAGCTGTAGGCGACACCCCCGAAACCATCGCTCACAGTATAGTAAGGGGGTTTGGGGAGACACCCCCGTAGACCGTGCAGCCCTAAACCAAATCCAAATGATCCACCCAACCAAAAGTCAACCCTTTAGAAGGTCGAACATTTGGTGGTACCTTCTTTCGGACTTTTGGTTAGTTAGGTCATTTGGATTCAGTCATTTTGGCCGAAACCAACATGTTACGGTTTCCAATGTTTTCATCGCGGCTATTTTAACCATTGCCATTTTTTCTGTGGTGTTTTACTGTAGCTGTTTTCGATTTGTTTTTTTTATGATAAATTTCCCCAAACCCCCTACAACTCTCCCGCACCACCTCCCCCTGTCACCTCTCCCTAATCCCCTACTCCAAACACACAACGCATTTTTTTAAAATGCGCAAAAACAGCTGCGGTGAAAACACCACTGAGATAATGCTAATGGCTAAAGTAGGGGCGAGGAAAACGCAGAAAGCACTTGTTACAATTCAATGCTACCAAAAGCCAATGGCTGCCGTATTATTGAAACTAGTCATCAAGTGAGTACAACTGTCCCTGACATCTTCCAAAATACTCCAAGAAGGGTCGGCCAAACACGAAAAGCAGGGTGCTCAAGAAAGAAATCTATGGTACAGAGTTCTCTATTCACCATATTTTGTGAGTGACTATCTTGAACAGTTTCAAGTTTCACATCAACGTCTTGTCCAGATGATGCTAGAAACATGCCGTGCCGACCTGGACCTTTTGTAGATCGCAGGCTCATGCAGAAAAGATAATTTAGCGAGTAGGTGAAATAGGTGGAATTGGGCTGACATTCCCGTTGTTCATCACTTTTGATCATACTGTTCTGCGCAATATAATTCAAAGAGCTGAGTTTAAGTAGTAAATAGACGTGTATCCAAGGCTCGAGATCAGCATCGCAAAGTGGGGTGTGTATTTACTGGTACATAATAAGAGGAAGGTTGATTGGGTAGTCATGATGCTTGTTTGCTTTCAGCCATAGTTTTGTTCTTTTTTCGTACCCCAAATTCAAGCCAAAGTCTTAGCCCTGTGTATATTCTCTACCTCTACAGAGAATAAAATGGTCCCCTTTACGAATATTCTCATCTGCTTGTCTTTGTGACTCATGTGGGGATTAGATTAAATGACCGATCGAATTTAGACACCATGCACACCTAGTGTTTAAGATTATTCTGTTTTAGTAGCAAGTGGAATTAGTTGTCCATGTGGTTAAGGTGTATTTATTTGATTCAAGGTGCAGGGGAGAAGAGAGACAGCCCTGGCATATGGGTTGTCAATACAATAGAACAGAAACAAGTTCCCTATTTGGGAAGTCCCGTCTGCTGCACACTATCTATGGCTAGATAAGCCCAGTAATTTTGAAATTGTAAAAAAAAAAATATTTTAGTTGACATTAGGTCATCATTTTTGCATTCTATATAGCTCAACGCATGCTCTGTAAAGTCACAGTTTTATATTATATAGAAAAAAGACTAGGTGAATAAGAGCATACTACAACCAACCATCATATTTACAGATGTAGATTGATATGTTTAAAATTGCACATTTTTGAGTTTATGTTACTTAAACTGACTGATTTCTATATTTCTTTCTTGAATGTATAGATTTGTGAAAATATAATGGAATTAATACCCCCTGATGAAGAGAACTAATCTCGAAACGCGTTGGGCATATATGTTTGGAATAAATCATCTTGTGAAAGATTGTGAATTTTGCATTTTTGTTCTTTCCTTAAATATAAAACTGTGACTTTATAGAGCATGCTTTGAGCTATATAGAATGCAAAAATGATGACCTAATCTCAACTGAAATATTTATTTTTTTACAATTTCAAAATGACTGGGCTTATCTAGCCATAGATAGTGTGCAGGGCACGGGAGTTCCCAAATAGGGAATAGATTAAATGAAAGAGATCACACCAGTTCTAAAAACTCGTACACTGCGTAAAAACAAGTTGACAATGACTGTAATAGGGGAATTTGCTGCTTGTGAGGGCGAATTTGTTTTGAAGGTGTGCAAATGGTCCAATCAAGTCAACGATCTACCCACTAGTGAACCATCTGAACACCATTTGGCTCATAATAAAGTTTTAAGACAAACTTAAGCAGGACAGTTGTTTCTGCAGATTTTCTCATGTATATCACTTGGTCCTCTCAGGCAAAACCATTAATTATGCAAGACTTGTAAGGTGGGAGCCAAGAAAACCTTTATTTGTGATGAATTATATGAAGCTGATAACATTTGGAAAAGTCAGAAAAATGTGTTATGGGAGTACACCATCTGGCAGCATGCTCAGTAGAGGTTCAAAGGCCTCCGTTCCAAAAGACGAGGACATCTTTTGGACTAAATCTAGAAAGAAAGCACCTCAAACAAATGTGTTGATTGTTGCAAAAAGTGTTTTATGTTACAATTTTAATCTACAGTGTACAAGCTATCATTAATGTCATTCCAAAAAGGAATTTTCAAAAACAAAAGGGCAGTATATACTCATGTGTTCATGTATGACACAGAGGCCATAAATAAATTACTTGAAATTTGCAGCACTTGTTCAACTTTGTTTCAGTTGATTTGCTTCTTGGTTTTCTGAGCAATTACCTTATACAGAAGCAATATTAAAGGTTCTAAGAAATAAGCAGCATCCAATCTACCCACCAACTCCTCACTCATCCGTTTGTGGTTAAAGTTGGACATCTGTCTTGGAAACGGATTTTAAAACTCCATAGTCAACACAGACACACAGATCCTAGGTTACTGCTTTCCACACGCGTTCTACAGAAGTAGAAGTAGACCAGGGAATAATAGAGGACTCTATGACCTCAAGATCTAACACCTTCTTGAACATGGCATTGATGTGGTCTTGTACTTTTTCTGGGTTCTGTAACTCTTGTTTTAAACTGGGACATTCTCTTCAGTATCGATGGCATATTGACTCTAAGGAGTCAGTCCTGGGGAGAGTAAACAAAGGGAAGAAAACTGCCGGAGCAAGGTTTTACACCCCTCCTGTTATTTCGGTGCCAGCTGTGGGGAGAGGATTACTCCCTCCACTGAGCCGTCCAAAGGGCTACTCTGGAGCACATCTGGGAGCGTTTCACTTTCCTCTTCCTCCCAGTCTGAGAAAAAGGGTAGGGCTCACATGCCAGTCCCAGTAATGAATGCCTCCATCGATTGATGTGGAGGACACTATATGGGAATCCCAAATCCAGAAGGTATTTGACCTCCCTATGTTTTGATACTATCTTGTAGAGTCTGACCCACTTGACCTGTGTCCTGTAGGGCACTAGGTCTTGCAGGTTCAATGACCTACACTTCCTGACCAGGAGTGAATTCACCCGGTGAAGCTTTACCATCATATCATTGTTTTAGGAAGGCCTGACCTCCTTCCAGATTGCTGTTTGCTTCACCCATCATTGTTGCCACCCCCTCCTGAGCCCTAGCATACAATCCACCACATGCAAGGTTGGAGCAGTATGAAGTCATTACCATGCTTCTTTTTTCCAAGAACAAAGAAAATCTAATAGGATGGCCAAAAATAATCTGAAATGGTCTTAAGGCAATACCCTTTTGTGGAACATCCCTGTCGGCAAATAGGTGATACAACAGAATGAGTTGCCACTTTCTCAAATGTTCCTCTGAGGCACCTATCATGCACGCAATGATTCAGTTGCCTCTTTCGACCAATCCATTCTTTTATCAATAATAAAAGGTAGAGAACTTCCAAGTAACTCCACAGTTCTTCCACATGACCTTCCTGTAGTTGACCATGAAGCCCCCCGCTCCCTATTAGACAAAGTTTACTTAGGCAATACAATTCTGGTAAAAAGAAAAAAAAACAAAACAAGGAGACCCCTTTCAATTGCCTTAGTAGTGGCAGTGATAGTTTTTATGTGAATTACTTTCAAGTAACCGGTGCTGTAGTACATCACAAGCAGCACAACATGGTTTTCTGAAGCTGTAAAAGGTTTAAGGGCACGAACATTGTTGATTCTTACCTTCTCAAATGGTACCCCCACTACAGTGTGAGGCACCACAGGTGTCTGGATATTAACACCCACTTTGCCTGATAACTGACACACATTCTGCAGTGATGATCCACTTGGACCTCCATCTTGAGCCAGTTCAAATGAATGAGAAAACCGCCCCCTTGTCTTCAGCTTCACAAATTGACCTGTTAAAGGTATATCATGGACTAACTGCAGCAGGAAGGATCCAACTAAGTGGGGCACCACCAGCTTTCTCTGGTCTCGATCAGCAGATTGTATGAGTTTACAGTACATGACCCCATCCTCCCAATAGATCAGGTGATTCACATTGGGTTCTCCGTCAAACTGTGAAAAGGCATACATGCTTGTGTCTTCTGGGGAACAAAACTACATCTGCCCTTTACAGAAAGACTTGCTATAAGGGCAACATTCTGCAAGTGAACTCGCAATTCAGGGTGGTCTCATTTTCATAGTATTCAAGGTCGGTTTGAACCTCTTCTTCCTCTTTGGCAGGGTTAGGGGTGTGAGCATGGTCAGGAACTTTATTGCTCCTCTTGGCCTTAGCTTTCCCCCTTGCCAAAGGTTTAGCCAGGGACACAGACTGAGCCTTTTAGGTCTGGGATCTAGAAGTCAACCCCCTAGGAGTTTATATAGTGTTGGAAACCACTCCTTACAGCTCTAGATCCTTCCCCAGCAACACATTGGGCCTCATTACGAGGTTGGAGGTAGCCATGGTGCTATTAGCGCCATGGCTGCCTCCAAACTCGTTCCGACTCCGCCCTGGTGAATGGAGCAATTACTGGTCCATTCCAAGGTTGGTGGGACCGTTAATTCCCCATTCACCAGGGCCATTGACCATTCCCTTTTGAGCCCCCAGAGGGCTCAATGGGAATGGGGAAGGCGCTAATAACGGTACCGCAAATTGTGGTATCGTTATTAGCTCTAGAGTCCCTTTGCGGGTCCCGTCCTTAATGCCTGGAAAAACCAGGCGTTAAGGAAGGACCTGCAAAGGGAACTCGTAGTAGGGCGGTAAGAGATTACCGGCAAAGGTTCCCTTACGGGTGCCGTAATCCCTTCCCGCCCACCTCGTAATGAGGCCTATTGCCTGGTACTTCTTTCTGCAATCTCAAGGTAAGATTTACAGTTCTACCCTTCACTGTTACTTCTGGATTCCGTCTATTAATCCTTACATCGAAATTTCCCCATATATTTAGCCTGCAAATCAATTGTACCTGGGGTTTCTTGTACACACCATAGTCAGGTGTGTCTCTGGAATTTGGCTGCCCAGTTTCAAATGTGGAAGGCATATTTAGAATCTCTTAAATACGTGCAGTGCTGTTTCATCAAAGTAAATTACTGTGTGCAGAAATTACATAGTGGTGATGTGCTATGTATATATATATATATATATATATGTTTAGGGATAAAGGTTATGAGGATGTGGGAAGAGTAGGCACGCGGATGGGTGGGAGGGGTAGGATATAGGGGGACCTATTATAAAAATAAAACATTATAATTTCAGCCAAGTAAATGACCACAAAATCATTTTCTTCGATGAAACAAAGTAGAACCTGCTCTATAAAACAAAACATTCTTACTTTGCATGTATTCTGCATTCCTAAAGATATTTTTGTTTAAAAGGAGTTTCTCAAATATCAGTTGTACAGGATTTTTCAAAATGTTTATACATTTTCAGACATTTCATAATTTTGTATTTCCCATAGCTCAAACAGCAAGATTTAAACAATATGAAATTGTACAAACACTATTTAGTGATGCTTACATTTTCCAGTAGTTTCTGTTATTTCCCCCAAAATTTGGAGGTTTGTTGTTTTAAATCTTTTGCTCCTTGTAATTTTTATGGAGATGTTTTCTAGGCTATTCTATTCCTTTAATGTTTAGATTGATTTCATAATGTATGGGAGGTAAGGGAGTTTTTTCATTATTTGTAGATGTTTGTAATGTGTATTTATTTCTCCAACTCCTCGTCTGTCGCTCCCCCATCCCCTTATTGTTCCTCCCTCCCCCTCCCTCCAGCACTATCTGAAATGTTGTCAGGCCTAGTACGATAGTCGCTTGTTTTGTTCCTCCCCTCCCTTTCTTCACCCCCTCCCTCACCTTTTGTTTTCCTCCTGCTCTACCGGAAATGTTGTCAGGCCTAGTACTGTAGTCGCTTGTTTTGTTCCTCCCCTCCCTTTCTGCACCCCCTCCCTCACCTTTTGTTTTTCTCCGGCTCTACCAGAAATGTTGTCAGGCCTAGTACTGTAGTCGCCTGTCTGTTTCCATTTCCTTCCCACTCTCCCCCTCCCTTCCTTATCTATGTTTTAGCTCTTGCAGTATCTGAAATGTCGTCAGGCCGAGTGAGATAGTTAATTTCACATCCTTACTGTTCATGGCCTGTAAGAATGTCGTTGTATTTTCCGTTGCCTTGAAGCGCTTTGAAACACATTGTTTATAGGCGCTATATAAATAAACTATCATATCATATCATAACCCCCCTCACTTACATAGATATCTGTTCCCAATATCTTTTGCTAAGAAGATCTCTTCAATAAATCATGCTTTGGCTTGTTCAGCCTGCTGTCAAAATATAAAACATGTATTGTTTTATAAAAATCACAGGAGCGTCTACATTAATGCCATCAAATCGCAGGGCAGCAATCTTCAGGTTAACAGATCAGGTCAAGGGCCTCACATAAGTGAGGGCTGGTTCTCAGTAATTTTAGAATCGTACTAACTCGCTTGTCCAAAAAATAGAGCAAACAGAAATAATGAATTGTGCAGAGTTGCGATAAAGAAGTCTTCTGCTTTGTCTAGATGCAGGGAGTGGAATCTGGCATTGCATATGGATGTTGGGAGGATGGATGGAGAGAATAAAACGGCTGCATGGGGCATGCAGGAAAATAAGGATCAGACTAGCAGGGAGAGAAGGAGAATCAGGAGGCACATGGAGTACCTAATAATGGGTATCCCTTATTGGTCCTAATATCATATTTACAAATAGTGCATGGGGGGGCGCATCAGAGGTCAGAGAAAGGGATACAGTTCCCTTTTCTTGGATTTTGTCTCAAGCTAATTCATAGCCATACAAACATTGGCCTGAAGGCGGCAAGCTCCAAGATGCTCATGTGTGCATTGTTTTAAGAGTACCAAAACGCCATGCACGTATTTCTAAAGCGGACCTTGTTCTCCAGCTATTTTGTGGCGTGCTAATGCGAAAGTGTTAGTGTTACTTCATATTGACCAGGCCCTCCGCGCAGCAATAGCTCTACAACAGCACCACCTCTTCCGGGTTGTATCACCTGCAGCCCTGGTAAGAGCATGGCTCATTATCTTTTGGAGTAGCATATGGTAGAAAAATCTATGATTTCTCACCTTGTCAAATCTCACACTCATGAATTTGCCAATTTCCCCAGATCCAGCAACTCCAACCCTCCTCCTGCAAGAACCCACCTGACTCACCGTTACAGCCTAGGAAAACCCACACAGCTTTCAGGAAACAACCAGTGTTTGTGCAGACGCCCACATCTCTGCTGGAATCTATGCTCTCTGGGTGGTGAAGTACTTTGAATAGAAAGTAATTTCCATTTATACAATGCATTTCAGACTTCTCCATGGGAATGCATAGTTGCAGATAGATTTTAAACAGCAAGGATCCGGACATGCAGATAAAACATCCAGGGCTTAAGACAACCCTTTGCTGAACGCGCAAAGCAAGTTATGGCTTCATGATATGGTATGATATGATATGATATGGCATTTATAATGCACCTATAGACAAGTGTTTCAAGGTGCGACAAGGCAAGGGAGGGGGAACAGGGGAAGACAGATAATGATCCTACTAGGCCTGGTGTCATTCAGATCGTGCAAGTGCATAGGAAGGGGGAAAGGGAAGAGTGTGAGGGTGCAGGGAAAGGGGAAAGTACAGTACATGGGCTAGTAGGATAAGAATAAATAAAACGGCCAGCTAGTGGCAAGTGCAAGGTAAGTGCATGCATAAGTGCAGTTAGGGGGACTGTAGGGATACAGAAACAGTCTCCAGGTGCAGGGAGGCAGGGCAGGTGTGCAACTGGCAGGGCCTGGGCCTGTGAGCAGAAGGGGTGGCTATGTAACCAGTGCAGTTTCAGCCAGGAATCAGCAGAGGAGAGGAAGAGAGAAAGCAGAAGCAAAGAGGAAGGTTTTGAGGTGCTCCCGGAACCGGAGATGTTCTCCTCAAGTTTCAGGGAGGCAGGAAGGCTGTGCCAGAGGGAGGCCCCTGCCGAAGAGAGAGATCTACCACCAACTCGTTGCTTGGAGAAGGACTGACCCTGAGGGAGTTGGAGGTGGATGAGCGAAGAGCTCGGGAAGGAAGATATTTAGGAAGAGAGAGTTGAAGGTATTTCGGCCCCAACCCCCAGAAGGCCTTGTGGACAATGCAGAGGTTTTTTAATTGAATCCTCGCAGCCACTGGGAGCCAGTGCAGAGATTTCAGTCCTGGAGAGATACGATCCCTGGGCTTGAGGCCAAGGACAAGTCTCACAGTCCTGTTCTGGATAAGTTGCAGAGGGTGGAGAGTTGAGGCAGGCAGATTTAGATAGAGGCTGTTACAATAGTCCAACCCAGAGAGAACCAGGGCTCTGGAGACAGTGAGCTTCTGGGGGAAGTAGAGGAAAGGAAGGATACCACGGAGGAGGTGCAGCTGGTAGTGTGACTTCTTAGAGACGTCAGAGATGTGAGGAGGATGAGAGAGGGAGAGTGTGGAGTCGAAGATGACCCCGAGGTTTTTAGCCTTGCAGGTGGGAGCAGGAAGAGGGCCAAAAGAGGCAGGACAGAGAGCTGCAGGGAAGGAGGGAGTGGGTGTGCCGATGAGTCGAATCTCAGCCTTACTGGCATAAAGGCAGAGGTCATTGGCTGCACACCACTCCTGGATAGCCGACAGACAGTCACAGATGAGGGAATGAGAGTAGGAGGCCGAGGGTAGCCTGAACATGAGCTGGGTATCATCCGCATAGCACTGAAAATTGGGGCAGAGAGCGGCTTGCTCTCTTACAGAGAGAAATACTTGCCATCAGAAGACAATACATGTTTACAAATATATCAAAATGCCCCCTATCTTCCTGCAAGCCCCAATCACATATGCACACGAGTGGTTTGCAATTGTTTCCCTCCATCTTATGACAACAAGAGTACTACTGCGTCATATTGCATTTCGGTTTTAGGGGCTATACAATTCTTTTAATGTAATTTTTGAATGTCTGTCCAATTACCGTTAAAGTCATTTGAGGGCAGCTAGGGAAGAAACAGGGCGACAAGCAAGTGGCTGCATGAGGTGCCATTGCACGGAGGGTTCAAGATCAGCTCCATCCAGCCTTGCCAGTCTCCAAGATGTACGTCTGAGCTCAGGATTGAAGAACTCTGATGCTGTTTGCCTTTATTCCTGTGGCATAGGTCAGAAAATTTGTAAGCGAGGCCAAAATTGAAACGACTGCGGACCGAAGTTATTTACTTGCAAAGACTTGTGATGCTTTCAGTTTTATTACTGTTACACATATTTGTGCATTCCGCACAAAATGAGTATGCCAGTGTTATGCATACAATGTGTGCCACTGCACGGTCCACAAACAACCTCCTGTAACCTGGCCATGGGGCTGGCCACACATTGCCGAAACCCCATGTGGACTCACTCAAACATTATGGGACCAGTCGGGAGCATTCAGAAATCCTGATGCCTAAACCCGGCCTGAACCCCATCACCCCTGCATTCCTGCCACCGTCCTCGACCCACACCCCCGCTTTCTGCCAGTAGTCTTTACCAGAAGGCGCTAAAGCTTGTGACACAGAACTTAAGTCCTGACAAAAGCAAATATTCTTCAGGCAGCTGTCTAAAGGTGTGATCGTGGGCAAACAGGAAACCATGCGGCAGAATCCAGTGGGGCTCAGTATTCAGAAAACAGGGCAATCCTTATAGAGATAGTTTATATATAAACATTTAACAAAACAAAAATGTAAATGATAAGTCTGTCCAGAGGGAGCAGCTACAGTGTTCTGCAGTATTCTCCCCGCCCTCTATGAGAAAGGGAGTAACCCAGTTGTGACATGTACCTGCAGCCTCCGCCCGCGTGAGCGCCTTCTGCTGCTTATGATGTCACGCCAACTCTTGAGGGGGCGGTCATTTCATCTCTAGTCCCCTGCCCTTCAGGAGCTCAAGGGCGTGGCCGTACAGAGTATGCTTCTGCCATAGGCCTCAAGGAAGGCCTTGGAGGCCTCGTGTGAAGTGATGACACACTCAATGCATTTAGTTGGAAACCCATTTGCTGTGGCCCTAGAGTTGGAACTGTGACAAATGCAAATTCTATGAACTATGAGTGTGGCAGTGTTATGCAACAGTGCTATGCATGCAAAACAGGCCCAATCCTCCATAATCCTGAGAGGGTCAGGGCTCACCCAAAGTATGTTTCAGGCCTGGTCAACGAGATGCACCAAGTCCAAAACCCCTCCAGAACTCCTTCACCCAACTTTCTGCCAGTACATATTAAGGGTGAATGGTGACCTCCTTCACCCAGCAGAGGGAACATTGTGTGACCATAGTAATGGACTTCGGCAAGACATCGAGTGGCACCACTGCCCAGGGCAAAAGGGACCCATTGCTTACTTGCCCCCTCACTGTTAACATTTTCAAGAAGCCTACAGCAGTGTGAAGCAACACTTCCATATCCCGTAAGTAAAGTTGTATCCCATCATTTTGAAGGAAACAGTAAAATGTTAGCATGTTATGTCGGATGAATCCCAGGCAACCCTCCCCATCTTCCTAATTGTGCCAATACAGCATTGAGTCTCCTGACCAAGGTGTTCATTTGCTTCTCACAGCACAGTGATCCCACTTTGGTATTGTTTTGGACTTAGACACCACCACACCTGTGAAAAGAATTGTTCAAACCACGTCACTTCTCCTAATAAGAGTTCCTGAAATGTGCACCACTCCTGCCCATGCATATGGCCTACGGGCATGTGGCGCGTAATAAGAATTAAAGTAAACAAACAAACCCCAAAATAAATAAATAAATAAATAAATAAATAAATAACTAACTAACTAAATAAATAAATAAATATAATTTCCGCCCAAGTGTTCCCCATGACACCAGGCCTTGTCAACCAACCTTTCTCTCTGAGATCCATTGTTGGCAATAGGTGTAGTCCCCCTGGAAAACCAGTGCCGATTCAGTTCATCCAAATTCCTTCAACAGCAAGCACTTTCCCTAATGCCCCACAATCGCTGCCAAATAACATGGCTGCCTTCCTAATGAACCAATGTCCTAAAACCCAGACTACATGATTGTACCCCATGCTCCCGATGGTCGAGAGGAAGAAGCAACATTCAGGTCAGTGTGATGTGCCCACAAGTGAACCACATAAAGCAAATGTGGGTAAAGGTAGAATGTATAGCAATCAGACTTCCATCTGCCAATCCTCTCCACATCTGATGATGCAAACACCAACCCTGATGCAGATGTGGCAGTCCCCACCCTGGCATAGACTGGCATGTATCCGCGTGGTTGTGAGTACAGATAGCCCGTTTTTGCACACCCTTAAAAAATGTATGTATACATAGTGGGGCCAAATTACCGAACAATTACAGAAGCTCAAATGCATTTTGAGCACGTGCAACTCCTTTTGCGCATGTGCAGTGGCAGTAGTGCTCCTGCAAAATGCATTGGCTATAGTGCTAGAAAAACTGTGCATGTGCACATCCCTTCAGTGGCTTTGCTGTCAAGAGGTGGGAGGACTGGCCTGGCTAGTCTGCCACTCTGGACAGGTACGAACTGGCACAGGTGTGCCCCCAAGCATTACTAACGGATCACCCCAATCATGTAAATGACATGCATTCTAAGTGGGCTTGAAGCGCCTTATGCTGCAAAAGGCGGAACATTTTAAAAGCATGTGTCATGATTGTCAGCATATCCCACTTGCCAGCGTGTAACCTCCACCCCAAAGCAGTCAAAGCGGCCACCTGGGGCTCTGGCAGGTTTTGCAACAGAGAATAGTGCTACACTCTATGCAAGGCTCCGAAGAGAGCTGGATCTCTGTGCCTATTGCAAGACAAAGCTCCACCCCTGACCTTCTGACAGGTTTAATACTCAACAGCAACACCCCGGGACATCCAGGAACCAATCCTTAGTACCCCATGATACATTATTGGCAACAGATGTCAACAATAACTTCCCCACAGAGATTTATCATTAAAACAACAAGCATTGACAGCGGCAATATAGTGCCTCCCTATCCCCATAAATAGAAGCACATAAAGAATCCTCTTTAATGTATGTTTAACGTTAAATGTGTATTTGAGATTGAAATAGTATAGTAAAAAATAAGTAATCCCTTATATTTACAATGGTGTAGTTGAATATAGACGCGGCATCCTATACGTCTCCTATCCAGTTCTAGGAACGTAAAGCCTGCATTCAACCGACAATGTGCATGGACATCAAACATATTGGACAGTAAAGCTCAAGAAATCCTAACAGAAGCCCATTCAGGATAGGGCAGCCAGCAGTCATGTGGTATTATTTCAGTCACTGTAAACCTATTAAATGGAAGAAGATACATCCAATCTATCAGACAAACAGGAGTCCTGAGGGCAATTACCTGAAAACAATGTAAAGCCCTGGAAACTAAGGTATTACCCAAATTGACCTTTTACAATTGACCTTTTGCACAATTGACCTAATTATAGTGGTCCTAATTGACCTTCTTCACAATTGACCTTTATATTATTTTAGTTATTTTATATATGTATTGGGTTGGTTTTGGATTGTAAATAATATAAGGGGAAGGGTGAATCTATATATTGTGAAGCCCAACTGTGGTGCGTTCAAAAGAGCATTACTAGATGCACGTTGAGAATTCTGAATATGAGCTGGGTGCTTATGACTATTGATTATGCATGAAGCACCATTCTTCCTGTCTTATGCCTTGTGCTGCTTTTTACATGCATCAGAGTTGCTGTTTCAGGGATGTTAGGAACTTCTATAACTCTTACAAAAGCAGTGAAGGAATCACTGAGTAGGTGATGTTACAGAGGGCAAACCCCTTTCGGTGGGGTGATCCACAAGACAGCTCTTCTCACGCTGGACGGTGAGATGAGTATTTTGTCTCCTTTATTTTTTGGTAGTAATGTTTGGATTTATTTTTTGAAATTGGCTACAATTATTATATTATGAAAACGAATGCAATTCTAAAAACTAATAAAAACTAATTGTTCGGCAGTTTCCATTGAGGGCAACAGTCTAGCGTACCGAACGGCGTTCGCCGAACGGCACCCGCGTTATATGGCGTTATGTGTCCTATGACACAATTCAAAATATATAAACATGCAGAAACAAAAATGGCGGCCTCTTTTTGCTGTGGATTGGCGTATTTGTCTCCAGCAGGAGTAGAGAGATCCTACAGACTCCCTCCATTTCTATGTACGTTGGATCTTGCGATTTCTTTAAAACAGCATGATTATAAAAGCTCTTTAATGGGGTCCTGAAGGCCACAACCGTTGATTACCCTTATTATTGGTCCATTTTTAGGTAATACCTTTTCATCAAGAAGCAACATTTGCATTTGATCCAGAAGTTAAGGGCTGGTTATTTTCAGGAGATAAGAACCTGTCATAGAAATGTAGGTGTTTTGGTGCTGGTGCACCCTTGACACTTTGATATGAATAGGTGAAGTGACCTTTATTAATTTTTGATTTTTTCAGGCCAATCCATTGGCTTTACTAAGACTAGGATAACATCCTAGATCACAAGGTGACTAACCTATGTCCCTAAGAACACATGTATTGGAAGGTAAGGGCCAGTGCCTTACAAGTGGGTTTACTGGTGGTGGTGCACTTACACCCTAAAGAAGATGGGGTTATATGTATTCTTAAATATATTCTCTCAGCTAATGTCCAGCAGCAAAATTGTATATTTGCAAACAGGTTCAAGTGGAATAACTCGTCAGTAAGAATAGACAAGAGTATGAAAGCTTTACTGTAACCTTGTAACCTACGCCGTGATACCTCCGGGGTTGGGCCGTGATACCTCCGGGGTTGGGCGTATAATCAAATGTAATAAATAAAATAAATAAATATGAGACTGGGATTAGACAATTAAGGTAATTACCCAACAGTTATTTACTGTTTTTATTTAGGACAGAACATGTTATGGTAAGGACACTAAATGAGCAATTCACTTTGCAGGATATGATGCCAATTTTGGCTTTGAGAATTGAGAAGGATACTGAAGATAAAGGAATAGAGTTTGCTTCCTTCATTTCGACCATTATACCGGTAACTATACCTTTCAGTGAGCAGTCAATCTGCAAATGGATTTAATTAGTACAAGCTGCTAAGCAACCTTTACTAGAAAGGCAACTGTTTCTTCACACTTGGGTTATATGATAGGAAACCCCTTCAGCATATCTCCTTTTATCTTCATTAGTAATGACCATAGGTTGGTGTCATGGGGTGGACACATGGCCATGGTGGTGGTAGCACACTTTTGTTTCACAGGCAACCTAGTATTAAAATGTGCCGTTGTATTATGTGATTTCCAACACAGGAAAGTAATATGGGCCTTTTCTATGTTTTTTCCCTGCTCCTTGTAACCCACAATGAGAATCGCAATTGATCCGTTTGTTGCAAATAATTATGGATGTACCTGTAGACATGGACTCCAATTTCTTAATTGGTGGTAATGTATGATATGGAATATTTTATGTTGCAGAAACTAATATTTGTGTTAATTATGTTCAAATGTTGATTGGATCAATGTTACACAAGCTCTGATGAAGACCTGTTAGTATAGGTCGAAACACGTGTTGGCTGCTACCAAGCAAAGCAGAATATGTACCATAAAAGTGTTCAGCATTGACTCTGTGTCTAATGATGTGTCATAAATATTAAGGTGTAGCGCAAATGGTCAATACCTGCTCTAATATCTGATAATAACATAGTTGCATTTTTTATTTGCTAAAGAGTTACTTTTTGGAATGATTATATTTACAGCTGAGAGCAAAATAAACAAATTGCACAGCATCAAGGAATACTTTTGCAGCATCAGAATCTGGGGGAGTGCCACAACAATCAAAACAAATAAGCTGAAAAGTATGAGAACAAATACTAGCGTGTCAGAGTACCATTTCACCAAGAAAGTAATTGTGCAAAGCACGGATTCCTTATATTTGTATTTGATGATGCCCTTTAGACAGTGAGTCTGAATGTTAACTATTGTTTGCAATGTTGTCTACTTTGTTGTCTCTACTTATTAAGTTTACATATTTTACATACGAATAAAGAGTGCAGGCTTTTTACATAATATTGCCTATTGTTGGGGTGTGGTTTGCATCATGAGGGTGGGGAAACATTCTCGTGTTTTTCTCAGGGGGCCATATGATCTAGAAGCTGCTCTTGGAATATAGTCAGTAGGGGGATGTTACTGGATGCTGAATGGGCCGGAGGCCCTGATGAGTGGAGCGTGCAGTGCTGTTGCGCAGTTCCTCTTCTGAACCGAGTGTGAGATGGGAAGTCCAGATAATGTCTGCATATGGGGCTTGCCACATTGCTGGCGACAGGTTCTAGAATTACCTCTGGTGGAGGATGGCACTTGGCTCTCAGGATTAGTTTAGGCAGTAGAAAGAGTGGACGCACATATCGGCCCAGCGCAGCATCTTAAAGGAACATTTCAGACACTTATGTTCCTGTGCCAATCATGTAACTCTATGTACAAAGCCAGTACGCAGAGCCATCAGCAGTGTGCCACGCCATTGGTGGACGTGAGATGGACAGAGCTTGAACCATGTCACCGCCCATGCAGTTTGCTGATGGACAAAAGGAGGTACATGCATAGAAGTGTAACAGTGGGTGACTGTGAGCAACAGGGACATATTGGACTCAGGGTGTTTCAAGTGACAGCAATAGCGAGCTTAATTGCTTTTTGATGTCACTAGGAACCTTGAGATGTAATTGGAGTGGTTAAGATCACATTTTTGGATAGAAGTTGTCATGCTATGCGAGAGAGCGGATGCCTAGAGTCCCCTGGGTTTAATAAGATGCACGTCACTGATGAGGCCAATGAAGTCTGAAACATGCTCTGGGTTTGCTTGTGTTTCCATGCAACAGGGACGTGGCCTTGCATTTGGGGATGGACTGCTTTCATGGTTGGCAGGACTAAATGATTTGCATTTGACTGGCCCCTTTCTGCATTAGCGCAGGCAGTTTAATAAATGGTGGCGTGGAAGGTTGCCCCGACCCCTTCCACAGATTACGACGATTCATCGAAATGTTTCACCCACCATGGTTTGTGGTTTATAACCTAATGTGGGAGATGATATATCCAGATGTGGTTCTCTTGCTCGCTGCGCCATGCGGAACCGAGCTATGCCTCACTGATGAGGCCCAACAAGGCTGAAACGTGTCTAGGTTGCTGGTCTTTTCCTACAGATCCAAAATGGTTAGTCACCTTCTGCAATGGTGCAGACAGGGTAGGTAACAGTGGTTTGGAAGGTTTTTCAGAAACATGGCTGCGTGGAAGGTTGCACAGACCACAGCCACGGATTCGGAGTTCTCAAAACCTCTCACAGATTGAGCCATGGACCTGAGACCGACCGGCAGATCCAACGCTCTCCATGAGGAAGGCCGCACTCACTGGCAGGCCTGAGCCGTTGAGAGATCAGTTGTGCTGCTCTATACGTGATGTAGAGCCGCGGGCGGGCTCCTGTCACATCTGCGGTTCCTGGGCTGGTGGAAGGCAAAGCAATCACCAGCCGCTGGCCTGTCAGCTTCAGGGGCCTGATGCCAAGTGTGGTGCAGCTTTTTCATGGCCACTTCCGCATGGTGCGTCGAGACTGTGGCGATCCTGGGCAGTCAGAGAAATGCTGTATTCCACTGCTGTGACGTCAGTGTGATAGAATGCAATCACGTGAAGGTGAACCGGACACCAGTCACTCATATTCTGGGTGCATCAGACTCCAGAGACCACGCGCTGGTGTTTATTTACATGCATGCCAGTAGTTCGTTTAGACAAAACTAACCAAGTGGTGCACTCTTATTGTATCAAAGTATTCCCTTTCAATATTTCTTCGACTTACATGTTTTCTTAAATCGGTTGATCTAAGGCTGAAGAAGACGAACCGAGCTCCTCAATGTGTTTTTGTTCAAACCAATGAACCATCTTGGGGGGGGGGGGGATAAAAGTGCTAAAAAAAAGTGCATTCAAGCACCTTCAGCAACATGCAGTAGATTCAGGTCCAACCAACCTTTTCGTGTACCACAGACCCCTCTTGCGTACCTAATGAGGGTCTGTTTTTCTATACCGTTTCCCCAATGCTAGAACCTAAACATGCGACCCCTCCACCCCCCCCCCACCCTCTATTCAAGCCGTCACTGTTTAGATGTCTGGTCCTTTTTTTGATGTTTTTCTTCACATTCCCTTATTGATGGCTTCTTTATTTGCTTTTACTTCTCTTTTGCTTGTATCCATTTTATTGCATTCTAACGTCCGGTAACTATCTTCTTTCGTCATACGCACATTTAGTCCCTTTTTTGTGTTTTCATCAATTGAATTTTCATACTCCAGCCACTATACTGAGTCTACCATTTAGCCAAATGATAAAATTATAAACTGTAAATATTTTAGTAAATTGAACACCTTGTGCAGTGATGCATGTCATGTGCAGATCGCATCTTTTAATCCCAATAAGTTAGCTCAGTGTGTTAATGTACCTCTTGCAGAGATCTGTATGTAGCCAGTAGGTCATATGTTCAAAGCCAGTCGTATAGACTCAGGGGCACGGGCGCCCACGCAGATAGCTCATGGAGTAAAGTGCTGGCCTCTGACATGGAGCCAGCCTACATTTCACAGATTTTAATTCCATGCCATGTCGGACTCAGGCTTTCCTTCTGAGGAAGATTGGATACTATTAATTGGGTAATAATGACACCTGCTATTTACAGCACCAAGAAACAGAAGGAATGTGGTATCTTGCGCTCTTTAAACACCACGTGGTTCATGGTTCTTGTAGGTTGCAGAATCCAGTACCAATGAGGTCCTCAAGCGGCTAATTCACTTGCTACAAAGTTGTGTGCGTTTGTGACAGGAAGTTCAGAGGTTTCAATCCGAAAAAGATAACATATGGGGTAAATGCAAGCTTTACAGAGATCCCTGTGAAGCCTGCAGGAAACTAATTCCAAATCTAGCAAAATAGCTCAGAGGTTAATGTGCTTGCAGCAGTCATCTACATGTACCCGTTTGTTCACAGGTTAAAATCCAACTGTTAGCGCCACAAGGTTGATAATATACTACACACAGGGGGTAATTCATGGATTATTTGCACTGAAAAAAATGGGATTTGTGCGCCATTCTGCCCGCAAATCCGTGTTTAACAAATGGGATTTGCGGGCAGAATGGCGCACAGATCCCGTTTTTTTCAGCGCAAATAATCCATGAATTACCCCCACAGTCTTTAAATGGTTTACTTTCCATACCTATTACTATAACATTTGTATACCCAGTGATTGAGCACTTAATAGAAAAAAACACAAACTACTACTATTTTTCTACCCATAATTACAATTTGAACTTTCTGAAATTGTGAGGCTTATCTCCAGCAACAGAAAGAACACCCCCCAGTATGAGAGAGTTGAAAAGACTGACATTTTGGATTGGTACAAAGGAACAATTTCCAATGAACACGTGTATTGCATTGGTCGCAATGTATTTCTTTTTAAATGGGATAAGCAAGTAAAGTAGGCACATTATTAGTCTGAAACACAGGACTGCCCCTCACATATATCGCCAGCTGAGCAGTATGAAGTGATCCAAGAATGCCAGTATTTACTCTTGCTGTTCCTACCCACCTCCCCTTTTAAAATCATTGACATACATTACACTTGAAAGTGTCTTTGAGATCGCTCCATAAACTGAAACTTGGCAAGAAAGCCTTCATAGCATCTCGAAGGTTTGCAATCAGTTACACTCAGCTGCCACTTAAGTGCTAATGCATGTAATCACTGTTAATGTGCCTCACTTAAGCGCTAATGCTTGTAACAATCACTGTTAATCAGTGGCGGAAGTGGAAAAAAGGCCACATCCAAAAAGGAAGGAGTGGGATGGTCGGGCAAATGGCTAGGGGGGGGCGGGGTGTTGAGTGTGGGTGGGAGGTGGTAGTGAGTGACCAGGATATATGATGTGACATTTATAATGCGCCTGTACACAAGTGTTTCTAGGCACTTCGAGACACGGAGGGGGATACAAATGGAGGACAAAATAATGATTTTACTAGGCCTTGTGCCATTCAGATCGCGCAAGTGTGTGGAAGAAGGAAGGGGAGAAGTGCCAGGGGGGAGGGGAAAGGGGAAGTGCACTTAACTCACCAGTGCAGCCAGCGGGTGGTGCAGAAGTGCAGAGAGAAGGGACTGTAGTGTTGCAGATACAGACCCTTAAGTGCTGGGGAGCCCGGAGGCAGTGCAAGGGCAACTGGACATGAGGGAGCCTGGGCCTGAGTTCAGAGGGTGACCAGCTGACCAGTGCGTGGAGCAGTCAGGTGCATCTGCAGGGAAGAGGAAGAGAGAAAGGGAAAGTAAAGGGGAAGGACTTGAGTTGCTTCCGGAACCAGAGGTGGTTCTGCTCAAGTCTGAGAGAGGCATGGAGGCTGTTCCAGAGGGAGGCCCCAGCCGAGGGGATAGATCTGCCCCTAACTCTCTGTTTAGAGAAGCGCCTGACCCTCAGAGAGTTGGAGGTGGATGAGCGGAGAGCTCAAGAAGGAAGATGTTTTGGAGGAGAGAGTTGAAGGTAGAGCGGCCCCAGGCCCTAGAAAGCCTTGTGGATGATGCAGAGGGCCTTGAAGTTATTCCTTGCAGCCATGGGGAGCCAGTAAAGGGATTTCAGAGCTGGAGAGACCACAAACATTGGCTCAAATAGTTGGATTTCAAGGTCTACAGTGATAATGCCTTATAGAGTTTAAAAAAAACACAAATTGCATAATAAAGCCACATGACAACATGTACATCCTTATAGCAACATGTTAGGCCAAACGAATATCATTGTGGCTTTAGTTTTCACATCCTGAATGGTAAATCGTAAGTCCTAGAATGCAAGATAATGCCAACCTGAACAATCTAATTAACCGCACTGTACTTTCAGTGATTTAACACACGTAAGAAAAGAAGTTGTGTAATAAACAAAGATAGATGTGCAGATTCTTTGTCACAGACGTCCAGCACGTTGTTATTCATGATGTGGAAAACATTTGATCAGTGAGTTAAAGTAACTTTATTTTTTTGCATGCCAAGATAGTATACGTCATAGATATAAACACATCTTTAAATGGCTGCTTTGTGTTGCTCACTCTATCACAGATTTGCAAGATAACTGCTGCTTTGCGAGCTCTTTGAGCTGGAAATGTTCCATCATGCACATGAAAGGCTCTGCCAGTGATAAAAGAAATGTTTCAGCAACCTGAGCAGCTTACCACACGCAGAGCCCCAGACGCTGAGTGTCTGCATAGCTGTGATTTGGGAATTATACCAATGATTTATATTGCACTTCAATCTCTGCTGTTAATGTACCAGTGCTTCAAGCAAGAGATCACAAACGGGGCGTCCAATAGACAGACATCTTCCCCCTGCTGTCGCCTGGCTCATTCTATTGTACTTGCATAGAACTCAGGGTATTTTTAGTTTGGGCTAGTAGGTGGAGCTTAAAGCGCTACCTTTAAGCCGAAATTATTGCCATTAACATAAGAGTTTCACATATGGGCTTTGAATGCAGATTTGTAATACTTTTCCAATGGAGATGACATTTGCGGAGGGACACAGCGTTGGTAGGCCTCCCATTCCCTGCCGCTAGCCATGCTAATCCCCCCTATGGCTAATTCCACCCATTCCTGCCCATCTCTGAACTCTTTGAGCTATTTGAGCTTTTCCATGGAAGCAGCCATCTTGGATGACTGTCTCTAAGGAAGCTCTCTGGAAACAAGCCAGCCATCTTTGAATAGTAAATATACCATGCATCTTTCAAATAAAATGATACATTGTTTCAAATAGCTAACGTAATTATCATTTTGGGAGCTTGTTTTGATTTTCAATGAAATGAGGGCTAGTTTTGGGAAGCTGCCAGTATGGTGACTTGGTTTGTTCCGAGGGCGATACAGGGAGGAGCAACATTGAAGCAGGTGATCCAAACATGCTGTTACAGCTTTGGGATAAAACTCCTTGTTTTTTAACTACTCCCCCTGCCACGTCTTGTCTTTTGCCACCCCCAGCCTGTCCAATGGAGGAGCCGGAGTCTCAGGGGAGTAGTAGCGAGCTTCGCTGGCTCCGATTGAGGCAGAGCTTCTGTACAGCGCATGCCCACCACGTATCCTTCAGCAAAGTGCTTGCCCAGAGACATGGTGCTGGATTGGGACTAAGAACTGCCTGGGCTCCTGGTGAGTAGCACTTTAAAATGGCCCAGCCACAGTCTGGTGCTGGTGGGTCCAACGCTCAGTAAGGTGGCCTGCGCCTTGTCAGTCATTGTCTGGCGCTGGCGTTTTTTTCTTCTTTTTTTTTTAAAGGAAAGAACTGATCGATTCTTCTGTGTTCTCGAGTATGTTGTGCACAGTCGTGTGATAGTATGTATAAAGTATAGTTCTGTGGTCATTCCATTTTTCCTGTGGCGGTGTAATGCAATGCTATCCATTTTAAAGAGATTGCGACTTAATGAAGGAGAATGGGGATACAATTATGGAGACTGCCTCGATCCAGGTAGACCGGGTTGTCTAGAATTTTGTTCGTTTGGGTAGGAGGAGTGAGAGCTGCAGGGTGAGGGTTCCAAGATCTGGTCATTGCACGGCTTTCATATTTTCTAGCTAAAGTTACATCGATGTTGAAATAATTCTAAAGTAAAATTGAGAACTACTTTCAGAACACTTCCTGCAGGCTGTCCTAGCAGGAACAGTGCACAGAGTAGTTGAACCAGCTGCTTCCAGCATGACGAGAAAACAAAGTCCAGCGAAGTGAGGAAGGCAGAGTATTTAACACTTAAGAGATTTGCTGCGGATTGAAAGTCCGGTGGGACATGACAATGACAATGACATCCATGCCCCGGATCCTCTATTGTTGCACACCTGCGCTAGGTGAATAGGATCACAGAAATGGGTTATATTGCAGTCAGAAGTTAAAGCAAATCTGTTGCCAACCCCCAACACTCAAAGGAGATGCCCCTCCTTTGCTGTAAAAGAGGTCTACTCTGTTAGGAGACAGGGTTGTCAGTCTGGAGCCCAGAGCCATTTAGAGCAGCAAGGATTCTGTGTGAAAGCTAGGGTGCACAGAGGTCCTAGTTTTGCCAGGACCATCGCAGGAATGTTGCCCTTGGTCTCGGCGCCCTGAGATTTTTTTGAGTTTTGAAACCTCGTCTCGGGATTTGGTGATGGATGGCTACTGTTCCGGTTTTTGCTGGTGACCCTCGACCAAATGCTGAAATCGGTCAGGGGGAGTGCATGACAAGCTTGCTTTTCACTTGCGTTTCATGCCCACCCCTTCCTCCATGACTTCTCTCCTCCAATGAGAGATTTGAGCTTTCAATGAACATGTACTTACACATAATGTGTGCGGAAAAGACTGCCGACATAGAAGTAGGACTACAGTTTAATTGGAGTCCATTGTGTCAAAACTGTAGTCCTACTTCTATGTCGGTCGCTCATCCCGTTTTCTTTATTTTACAAATCTGGTCACCCTAGTGAAAACAGTCAGGGAGGCTAGCAGTTGAGTGCACAGAACCAAGCGACAGCACCCGGCATTTACAAAACCATCAACCCTGCCACCCAAAAATAAAGTATGTGGAGTGAATTTTGCACAACGCCGACAGTGTGCATGCCTCGTGTTATCGAGAGTAGCTCATCGAGTCCTGTCTTTTTCTTTCTTTGACTTCTGGGGCGCATAGACTGAACTACAAAGTAAATGAATGACTGGACAACGGCTAGCCCAGCCTCTTCCGCAATACATGGGGCATGTTGACATCTATGTGGTAGGGCAACCCTGTTTTGAAATGCGTTGGGAGAATGCGCTGCAAACAGCTGGCCAGTGGAATTTGCTACTAAATGTTTGGTAAGCATTGATATGAGGCGGAATAACCCCTTGCAATGGAAGCCTGGGTACTATAAACTTTATGTAAAACTTGTTTCCCTTAGAAGGATGGGCAAAATGCGATATAATTTTTATTTGCCACATGCCAGGTGTCAGTAAAATGCCCAGGCCAGCCCTACTTCTTCAGCAAAAATCATTTTTTGAGACAGCTCCACACATATATGGAGGGTGTGACTGGGGCTGGGGGAATTAAAACTAAGGATGCAGGGTTGGGAGACATATACAATGTGTCCTTCCATCCAGTGGTGGATATTGCAAAATGTAAAGGGGATCCAACAAGGGCCGGGTGGGGGCGGAGTTCTGAGGGGGCCGAGCTGGCAGTTGAACTCCGCTCAAAGGACATTTTTAAAATAATAGTTTCAAAATGGTGCAATTATTTCATGCTGCTTCTTTCCAAACTCCACGTTGTACATCTATTCCACTTTAAATCACTTTGTTGGCAGTGGTGCACCCACAATACTGTTGGTAATGCAGTGATTTTGAGTACATCAAGGGATCCATAGACCCGCAGGACTATGTGTAAAGACTAGAAGTTGCAGGCATGCCAATGAGGACGGTTACTGTAATTGTGGTATTGGAGGCATGGAAGTTATCCCACACTCCATAGCTCTCAAATTTCACCATTCCATATGTGAGAGTTATCATGTCCTGTCTTTTAGTTTGGGCTATTACTATTGGGCTGAAACTATTGCATTAGGGTAAAGATATGGAGCAATGGCATACAAGGATGGACGCAAAGCTTGTAGCTGTTGTTTGGTTGTTTGCCCCCAATTGACTGCCTAATGGCCATGCTAATCCCTATAGCCATTCACACCCAGTTCCTGCATCCCCCGTGCCCAAAACACGTCTCATGGCAATTCTTTCAGATCGCAGGTATGCCTATTGTGCCCTTCACTGAAATCTTTTTAAAAACCAGCATTACCATGTTTGACTTGGATTTAAGAAGTAGGCATTTACCAGGCACTACTATTAGATGCCTATGTATTCACACTATTTTGCACCTGCTACTATCAATGGCCAGTTAATACCCAGCAGCCTTTCCAATGCCTACAAAAAAAGCCGAATAATTGGCATTGCCAGTGCTTGTTTTTAAAGAGTTGATGCTTTTTTATGAAGCAGCACAGGGGCCTTGGGGCCCAAAGCTGCTGACTCTTAGCCAGCTGCCAGGTTTGCTCTGGCTTGCTTGGGTCAGTACGGGCTGCCTAGAAGGCAGCAGTGCCCCAGGGCATTACACACGTCCACACCCCCTATTGACAGCCCTGATTTTTCGGGTCCAACAGCACTTTGCATTATGGGATTTGAAGTTCTGCATTTTCCAGCATACGAATGGCCCTGCAGGGTCAAGCATGCAAAGTGTTGTTGGGTAAAAGGTTAGAACTGAGTGAAAGTGCCACTCATTCTAAATCCCAAACACAGCGTTCCCATTTCGCTCCACCACCCACTCCCATGCCCCTCCCTCAGCACATTTGGGGTGGGTCAAAGTCTTAGTAACATAGATTCCTGCATTGATGGCCGTTTGGTAGATTTCCTTAATTGTGTAAATCTTGCGTTTGATTCACAGAGCAGTGTCCAGTGTGATGTGGTCATGTGGAATGCAGAAAGCGTTAAGCCGTTGCACGCAGTTTAAATAAAGGGGCGGTCGCGCACCACGGCAGTGCACGCCGGCTCAACAAGCAGGATCCGTGTCCATGATTTCCTTTCAGGGACGGGGGTGGGCGAGGCATGCATGAAGGGAGCCCCGGGCCAAGGACAATCTAACACTGGCTACGAGGATGAACCTGGGCAGGGGGGAAAGCACTCCGATGCGCAACTCAGTCTGCAGTGACGTTTTCCGACGCCTGTCAGATGCATTTCAATCGCGGTAAGAGGACAATCACCATTCTGTGTTCCCAATGGTAGTGGCTCCACACAGTTGCAGTGCTCGTGCACCACGTGGGTAATTTCTGGAACCCCCAAACCGTGCCTGCAGGGCAAGGAACTGCCTCCAATGCCACACAGGCCCATTTCCACAAAAAAACTGCAACTGAGGAACAGACTCCCCCTTAGCTGCAGAGTGGTGGCCCCACTAGGAGCAGCGTGGATGCGCCACAGAAGCTGTCTGAATGCCGTTAGCCCCTAAGTACGCCACCAAGTGCAAGTCGCGGCCTCCACATACAAGAGCGGTGCCTGTGCGACCACACAGTGACACACGACCACAACCATGAGTGACGAAGATGATCAGCAAGCAGGTGGACAATGCATTTCTGCAAGACCCCCACGTCAACAAGGCACTTTAGCCCCGATGCCTGAATTCGATACCTCTGGAAACCCATCGAGTCTGGGGCCGAAGTGAGTACTTTGGATAGAAAAGCTGGACATGTACTTTAGAGCCACCAGTGAGTCCGATAATGAAGCTAAAATAGCAACCCTTATCTATTCCACAGGGTCCAAGGTACACAAAATATTCAAGTCCCTCGCTTCTGTGGACAACTCATATCAGGCGGCAACAGACTGCCTCAAAGAACACTTCCCACGGCTGGCCACGCAAGACTATGAGAGGTTTGTCATGTGCGCTGCCAAACAGAAGGAGGAAGAATCCCGGGACAAGTTCTATGGCAGGCTCCTACATTTGGCCGCCATGTGTCCATGGGAGAATGAGGAAGGTATGGTCAGGAACCAACTGATACAAGTGTGTGCCTCAGAAAAACTGCGCCACCAAGTACTGCGCGAGCCAGGGCTAACGCTGGCCCGCATCTTGGAGATGGGCAGATCATATGAACTAGCATAAACCCGTGCCACCAGAATGGACGCTACAGAACGGTCACTCAAACTGGATGACGTCTGTGCAATCGGATGGCAACAAGGCACTCGATCAGTAAAGCCTCGATGGAACGTTACAAGAGGAGAAAACCCAACACCCTGCCCTAAATGTGGCTATGACCTTCCACATGCAGGGGAGTGCCCAGCAAAATGAAGGCTATGTGGCTGATGTGGAGTGGCGGGCCACTTCGCGAGAATGTGCGAAGCCCCCATACCTGTAACCATTTCCAGGGGGCCAAGCAGGACACCAATTGAGTCTCTGAGGCGACAAAGGCAAGTAGCAGTAGTAGAACAAGAGACAGTAGGACAGGAGCTGGCGGAAGAGGAAGAGGAGGAGGAAGAAGTCTTCTTCAGCACCAGCATTGACCCCCTCAAAACCAAAGAGAGGAGACAACCAATGTGCACTGTGTCCGTAGAACACAGTGGTGTCAGTAGGTCTGATGGCAACCCGTCACTACAAAGCCCTCCCAGGGCCCCCGACACTGTCCAAAGCACAGGCGAAGATATTCACGTTTGGTGGCGCCCAACCAATACCTCTCAAATGTGTGTTCATTACCAAGGTGGCTGACAAAGGAAAGGAAATCAAAGCTACATTTTTTGTCACAGATTCGTAATCACTCATTACTGAGCTGTGCTGCAGTGGAGGCCCTAGGGATAGTTCATTTTGCCTATGAGTATACACTGAGGACATTAAGGAGGTAATAGAGAAGTTCAGAAAGGTGTTTGAAGGTGTCAGCAAGCTGCGAGGTGAACCCATCAAGCTGCACATTGATGAAATAGTCCCCTCCCAACCATGCTGAAACATCACCTGATACCCTCCACCTCAGAGAGCAGGTAGACCTAGTGAAACTAGACATCATTGAGAGGGTGGAGGGACCCGCTCCATGGGTCTCCCCCATCGTCTTCGCACACAAACCAAAGCAACCAGGGTCAGTGCAAATTTGTTTCGACATTAGACTTCCGAATCAAGCCATCAGAAGGGCAAGACACATAAACCAGATTCTAGATGACGTAGTAGGTGAACTGCAAGGAGCTTGAGTATTTTCAAAGTTAGATCTGAGGTCTGGGTATCACCAACTGGAACTCCACCCGGACTCACGTTACATCACCACCTTCACAACCCACCAGGGCCTCCACCAGTACAAATGCCTCAACTTTGGGAAATCTTCCGCAGCTGAAGTATTCCAAAACATGATACAAAGGGCTCTGCCCGGACTAGATGGAGCCATAAATCTGAGTGATGACATTTTGGTGTATGCCACGTCAGAGGCAGAATATATGGGACGACTCGAGAAGACACTGCAGAGGATTCAACTCCTCGGGCTCATCCTCCACCGTGAGAAGTGCGAATTCCTGAAGAACAGCATATAATTCTTTGGGTTCATGTTTCATGAAAATGGCATATCCCCCAACCCGCAGAAGGTTCATGACATTCAGGAGGCGAGCCCACCAGGAAATGTGTCGGAAATTAGGCGCTTCCTAGGGATGGTGACGTACTGCGGTCGCTTCACCCCAAACTTAGCAACCCTCTCAGATCCCCTCAGAGTTCTCACGAGGAAGGACAAAGTGTGGGAATGGAACACAAAAGAGCAAGATGCCTTTGAGGCCATGAAACAGGTGCTTACTAGGAAGGAATTCATGGCCTTATTTGACCCGCAAAAAGAGTCAGAGATCATACTGGACGCCAGCCCTCTTGGACTGGGCTGGTCCTGTCCCAACAAGGCGCACAAGAACAGATGAGACATATAGCATACGCCAGCAAAGCACTAACAAATACGGAACAGCGCTACTCCCAAATTGAAAGAGAAGCATTGGCTGATTTATGGGGATCCCGGCACTTTCGCATTTACATCCTAGGCAAGCCTGTAACTGTGGTGAGCGATTACACGCTGCTACTACCTATCATGGTGGGATCCCCATCCAAACTTCCCCCCGAGAATTGAATGGTGGATGCTCGCACTGATGAAGTATGGAGTAAATCTGACATACAGGCCGGAGACTCACAATCCAGAGACTCACAATCCGGCAGACTACCTCTCGCGACAACCAAGGAGCAAGGCGGATGCAGAAGGTAACAAACAACTTTCAGTTGAAGAACATGTGCGCACGGAGGTGGCAGCCGCCAAACCAGTGGCACTTTCCATTCAAGAGTTGGCAGACGCATCAAACTGTGACGGGTGTTTCAAGGTGGTAAAAGTGGCCATGGCCAATGGGTACGGGAAAACAATCTTGTCCAACCCACATCGAAGAAGCCAAGGAGTGCAGAAAAACCTAGAACAGCTGTGGCAGGTGTGACACGAACTGTCATCAACCAAAGAAGGACTCGTCTTACGAGGAAGCAAGTTGGTTATTCCACAGGCGCTAGTAGAGAGAGCAATCAAACTAGAACACTGTGGCCATCAGGGAACAGCCAAAACCAGCTCAAGGCTACATCTCAAGGTATGGTTTCCCAACCTTGAGGGGAAAGTGGACACATTTCTTGCGAACTGCATCTGGTGTCAAGCAGCAGCCCCGGCCAACAAAGAGCCCAGGATAGAATCCATGCCGCTCAGAGACCGGCCGTAGGATGTTGTACATGCAGACCTTGGGTCCACAGGCCAGGGGATGCACTTCTAGTGATGATAGATCAATGGTAACAGTACCCAGAAGTTGAGCAGGTTGAATCCACAGCCTTTATCCAGGTTGCGCAAGTAATGGAGAAAACGTTCACAACCCACGGTTTCCCCAGAGTCATATGCTCAGACAATGGGCCCCCATTTCAGAGAGAGTGCTTCACAGAATTTCTGGAAGAATGTGGAATCACCCACCAAAACAAAGTCACACCGGCCTGGCCAGGACCAATGGAGAGGCTGATCACTTTATGAGGACGTTAAATAAAGTGTTCCGCATCGCATAGGGTCAAGGCAATGTGCTATAGAGGACCCTATATCAGTTCCTGCGGGAATATCGATTCACACCCCACGGCTCCACGGGAGTGGCACCAGTGGGTCACTATTCCGGAGATGCCTGAGAGGCCTCCTTCCGGAGATGGAGGGCCAGCCCCAGGAGACCATCGACGATGAGAGAGCAATGGAAGATCGGAGAATCCACAACAAAAGAGAAAACCTACAACAGCACCTCAGACCACCGCACATAGCCTTTGGAAACACAGTGCTGCTAGTGAGAAACCGACCCCGAGGAGGAAAATTAACTCTCACCTATGAACCCTATTGTGATGCTGGAAATGCATCGGAGGGATAGGGCCTCCGTATCCTTGCCCTTTACTTCCTTTTTATCGTGTGTTCTGTCATATTTTCTGCGCAGGAGTTCATGTGGGACTCCTGGCGGTGCAGCTCTCTTTTTTTTTGGTTTGGTGAACAGACCCGTGGGATACCCTTACGGCACCCATGGGTGGGGGTACAACCCTGTGCCCCTAGTGTATGTTTTTGGGCACCTGTGGGTGGCCCGCAGAGCAGGGTATGGGCTGGTGGCAGCTCCATGCTGACTTTAACAGGTGCGCTGAGTATCCTCCATTTTGGGGATCCCCAGGCCCTGCCATTGGAATCAGTTGATTCCTGATGGAAAACAAGATGGCCCCTGTGGCCTCTTGCTTTGTATTACCTATCACCTTGTTTTCCCAAAGTCCTGGGAAGCCCTGACTCTGTCCCTTCCCCCTGACTGGCTGTTGGGTGGAAGTTCCATATATGGTGTTGTTGTGAAGGCCCGACCAGACTAGCTGGAGCCTTCCCGGTGACTGTATGTTGTGGGAGCCTCCTGTGCGTGGGACCTGGGTGAAGGGAGTGTGTGACCAATATACACTTCTTGTTGTGGCTGTCTGGTTTCTGGTATGAAAGACAAAGACTGAGACAGCCCTGCCCGAAACTGGCCTGAATGTGTGTAGTGTTGAATGGCTGGGTACTTGTCCAAATCCACATTCCTTGTTGCGAGTGTCTGAGAGGGAGGAGGATGGCCTGAATGCACTGTGTGCCTGATTGGCTGACTGACTGCATGAATGCCCTTCTGTATGATTGGCTGTGGGGCTTGACCCAGCAGTGTGGATGAGAGACAAGATAGTATATCTGGGGACCTCTCACCACTGGAAATTGTTCAGAAGCTGTGTCTACACTTAAAGAGTAACTGGAACTGCTGATCTTTGACGCCCAGCTGGAGGACGAAGACTTGCTCTTGTATTTGCTTCGACCTGATCTGAAAGCTGCCGAACTCGTCAAGGACTGATCCGAGAGAGAACCTGGTAAGGCGCCCTTTTCCCGTGCTCTGAGGGACCATCGAGCACCGCTAACCTTCGCCGAAGCTCCCTGGAAGTCAGACCCTCGAAAGGCTGGCGACCCGAGACGGGACCGCTGAGGAGAACGAAGCAAAGCACCCGGACTTCGCCGTTGTCGAAGTCCATTGCCGTCGACCAGGGTTCACAGGTTTGTGTAACCGCTGGAGGCCCGTCGAAGTTGTGTTGCCCAGCTGTGGGGACCACTTGATGCTGTGCCGCCGATGACCGGAGCTGCCCGCTCCTTTGCCTAAGAACATTTGAATCCTAGGACTCCCTTGTCTGCAACGTCGACCGCTTTGTCCCCCCCGGAGAAAGTCGAGGATGACCAACGCGCCGAGGAGAATCCGCCGGTGGGTTTCCCACCACCCAGAGACCACAAAGACTTCGACGACTCGACGCCCTTGCTGGGCCACAGTTCTTCCGAAACTCTTTGCTGTCTTGAACAATCTATCGCCGAGGTGCCCCGCACACCTCATCCTCGCAAGACGTCGCTGACGAGCACCGCCTGGATCGACATCGGGGTCTCGGCACCCTTGAACTTCTCATCGCTGCCGTCGACGACAAGTTCACCATCTTCGACGCCTCTCGACGATCCGTGGCTCCTGCTTTAAAGGGAGTCACTCAAGAAGGATCCTTTGACGTGCCTTCAAAGAACTCTACTCCACCAGGTACATTGGGGGGGTAAAACATTATAGGAGGAAATAAGGCTATTGAACAATATATGGACTGGGCTTGTGCTATATATCTTTATTTTACAGGTTGCCCAGGTGGGGGGATCTCCACACAGAACTGTGTCTATCGGTAGGGGCCAGTATTCTGCCTATTGTTTCAACCATCTTACGTTCCCTCCTATCTCTACTGCTGGTTTCCTTGTTATTGATCTGTGTGACATTTTAACCGTACAGTTGATGCACTTTAATGAGATTTGATAACATTAGTGGTACGACTTTAGAATTGTATATATTTATCATTGTTGATTTCCGAGTACAAAGTGGGTTATTGTGATCATGTACATACCTTTGAATATTAATTATATAAAGACTGTGTTTTCAGTAATACAGTTTGTGGACATTCCTTTGTCGGGGTTCGGGGACTACACTGTACTTAAGAACCAGCCTGCATCACCTCCCGAGAAGCTAGGCCTTGATTGCTCGTCCATTGCTACCACTTGAGAATCTTGGCTGGGGTCCTCTGTGCCTCTCCTCTACCATATAGAGAGAGGAAGTACAGGCACCCTCCACCAGTATCTTCACACCTATCCCATGGATGTAGTCCAGTTCTAGGGATCGATGGTGACCGTAGCGGATCAAAGAGGGACAGTGACCCGAAACTCCATTTTTTTCTGAAAGGTTGGTGAAAACGAGGGAACAGGGGAATGGGACAACAAGACATTCCCGACCAGAACCTCAGAAGAGGATGCAGAACAAGGGGACACGTGGAAGAGTAAGACAGCAACCCCAGCCAGGGTAAGTGATCACGCCACAGGGGAGATAGGCAAAAGCAAATACCCCAGCCGAGAAAATCAGAGTTGCCCCGCACAGTTCAAGGACTACATAATGGGAGATTAGCCTCGATCTAAAGGGTCAGGAGCAGCCAGCAGTAAACCCATCAGGACATAGACGATGGAGGGAGGGGCCAAAGTAAAGAGCTAGGCAGGACTAAGCCAGCAGACGTTGCCCACGTTGGGCCCAAACCAGTCTGGTACATTACCATGTTTACTAGGTTAAAACTGTCATGTTTAACTGTTAAAAATCAAGAAAGAGGTTTGAATTGTTCCTTATAAAAAAGGAGGAATGGGGTAGGGTCACGTGGCATGGGGAGGCACCTTTAAGCCGTTGGACGCAGTTTAAATAAAGGGGGGAGCCCAGCACAGGGACAGGGGTGGGCAAGGCCTGCATGAAGGGAGCCCCAGGCCAAGCACAATCTAACATGCAGGATCCGCCATAGCTCATTCCCATGCTCCCAAATTAAAGGTCCTCCCGCTGAATGGAAATAAGTTTATGCGTGTCATGAAGGTCAATGCTGCTTCTTGGGAAACACCATGTGGAAGCCATGACCTCTTTCAGCAAAGTGTCCTGTGTTCAGTTTCAATCTACAATGTACTGATCTGTTCTAAAAGCACACTGCACATACTGGACAGTCATCTGGTGCTCATGTAATGGGTGATGTATTACTCAACTAAGCGGTACTTATCGAATCGACTTCATAACGATAAAGGGATGAGTCAGACCTATCTGAAATTGAAACTGTGACCTGCAGTTTATGGATACACAGTTCCTAGGTTGTCACATACCAGGCATGGGTCGTTCATCCAAACCTTTTTCCCCCTTGCATTTTGGGAATTGCAAGTTTCTTTTCACATCATGAATGGAGGACTGCAAACACCAGAATACTAAAATGCTGATTAAGCTACTCATCCGTAACCAGGGAGAGCTTCATAGCTCAGACCGATGACGTCAGCGCTTATATAACAACTTGAAGACAGTTTTCTCTACTGTAATCCAAGTGAGCTTGTTCTGAGTCAGACAATGAGAAATTGCTTAATTGTTTCATTCATTCTGTAATGCGTAGTAAGTTAACTCCTGTAATGAATATTATTTCCACCAGGTGAAGCATGCCGCAGCACAGACCACATTGTTAGATTCCTTCTACGACATGCATGCGAAAAGTACAAAAGGAGTGATTCACAAATGTTCTCAGTCTGAGTACAAGCAAGGGTACCAGATGGCACTGCCATCAAAATACTACGTCAACTTCTGCAATGTAAGTTAGCAAACCAATGCATTCTAGGAGTTGTAGTATTGAGCGACTCCAATTGGACTTATGAGCTACATACTATGGATTTGAAAAAAGGAAAGCCCAGGGCTGTCCTGCTCACAGTGGTGGAGACAGCCTTTGGTGCCACGGATGGGGGATCTTGAGGGCGCACCTCCATTATAAATGATTATGGTCAATGACAGCTGCTGATATTTTTCAGTGGAGTTGCATCGACATGTGTACCGAATTGGCTCTTGTGACCACCTTTTAGCGAGGATGGTCAAACAAACATGAGAGGGTTTTGAGGTGTTCCCTCCTCCAGAATTTTTTTAAAAATAATGGGTTGATGCTGTCTCTGCCCAATTCCTGGCCAGTATTGCTACTGTAAAACTATTGTGTGGTGTATCAACAGTATATAATTTCAAAATGGGGGATTGCTTGCTATCAGTTATGGAGGAAGGAGGCAGCCTATTGTTAGTGAGAGCCGTTTTCAAAATACCTGTAATAATGTAAATAAAAGTGTATCTAATTCTGTACTCACAAAGATAAACTCCAAACTTATTTCCCTTGCAAAGCTCAATATCTCGGTAAACCGACTTTTTTTAATTTGGCACCAATGTTATTTTATGTTAATGTGCTCTGTATGACAAAATGTACAAATGTAAGTTCACAAAACACAAGGAAGGAATTTGAAAGCACATTTGCAATAAACCATAGAAGAAATGTTTATTTTATTGCAATTATCTTCAAGTTCTGGAGCACTAAACTATTTTTAAACAATATTAATCTTTTGGTCTTGTGAACTTTTCCAATTTGTTTTGACTGTCAATGCTTGTCAGACAGGTTTTCAGTGGTGTGCTAGTATGTTTAAATATCTTATCATATACTCAATGAAACAAGAAGGTACAGCTTCCTCATTGTGACAATTAAGCCATGCAAATGCCCAAACTATTGGTTTTGCCAATGCTTGTTAGACAACTTTTCAGTCTCACGTTTATATCCCTACAAGTCGTATTACACTTTTAAAAAAGTTATAAAGCTATGACATTTGTTTGTCAATGAGCAAGTACAAACACCTAAACTATTGGGTTTGAGAATGCCTGTTGAATGAGTTTAAACTGGAATCTTCATTCATGATGATTTACTTTATTCAAAGAAATATATCTTCATTAAAAAGTATGCACGTTATATAACAACGCATAGTTCCAGGATTAAAACACTATTGAACCACAATTTAAATCACAATAGTAAATGTTCAAAGCACTTTCAAGAAATAAATGAAATGCACAGGAGGTTCTTTCTATGGTATTTTTTTGTTCATATGGCACATTGCACTTTAATAAATGAGATACACAGTTATTTCCATTTGTTTTCTTTTCACAAACAGCTACAAATGCCAAACGCACTGGCTTTGCCAATGGTTGATTAGTTTTCATGTGCATATGTTCATATATCATATTCGATTAGATGAAATGAGATGCAAAGCAACACATTTTTTTGTTGTAAATTAACAACTACATATGCCAAAGGTTTTGGCTTTGCCAATGCTTTTAAATTAATTTTCAGTCATATGTTTGTATATCATATGACATTTTTAGAAATGTGATAAAAATGTATTACCCTTTTTTAATGAACAAAAAACACCAAAACTATTGACTTTGCATATACTTGTTGATTCATGCTTTCAGGCGTATGTTCATATTTCATATTGCAATTTACGAAACAAGATACCAAGCTATGAATATTTGTTTGTCGATGAAGAACTACAAACGCCAAAATGATTGACATTGATGATGCTTGTTTTATGTATTGAGTCATTAGTCATAGTACATGTATTTTGAATTGTATTGTTACACCGTAAGCATGGTGATACAAAGCTACAACCGTTTTTTTGTCATTGAACAATTACAAAGGCCAAACCTATTGCCGTTGCCACTGCTTTTTTGATGAGTTGTACTATTTATCTATCTATCTAATATCTATCGGATAGATACATTTGGCCCTGTTTAGCTGAATGGAAATAGAGGCTTATCTATACAGGACATGTTGGCTGTAGCTGTACAGTGGAATTCGCAAGAAACTTTCAACTGCTGAAGCATGTCCTGTACAGCTGAATTTCTACTTCCATTTTAGCTAATCAACACGTGTTTGCTGGTGGTATTATAACTTTCATAAGTCTGACTTGTAACACACCGGTCTTATGAAAGTTATAAACCGTTGTGTTTCAAATTCACTGCTCTGACAGCAGTAGACACACCCAATCTCCCTCTAGCACGCTGGAGGGGGCTGGTGTTTAATGATTGATGTCAGGGCATTGAATGAAACAAAGATATACACATATCGCAAAAAGGATGCCTGCAAGAGTTTGAAAAACAGGACTTTGGAACACATCAAGTTGCTCATTTCACATTTCAAAATTAATTGTAACGGGGTGTGTTTATTTTTTGATGTGTACGCCAATAAAACTCTAGAGTGCTTGTCTCCCCTTGCCCTCTTCCTACGTTCAATTACATTCCAAATATGCAGTCTTTGTTAAAAGGTGGTCTGCATATGGTGCCATACTTCCTGATGTCCCTCTAACCCAGGCTTGTCCAACCTTTTTGAATGTGGGGCCAAAGCATTAACTTTTTGGCACCCAGTGGGCCGGCGAGCCAAAAGTGAACAACCTCACCCAAAGCAGTAGATTAAAAAGCGATATTGTGTGACCTTTTACACAATAGCATCACAGGCAGTGATGCGCCATGCAGACCCAAAAATAGCTTTTGGTGTCAGGGGCAGTGAGTATCTCAGGGAGCCCCTCCATCAAATGTTCCAAGGTTAGTTGCTTGTGATTTCTTTCATTGTGTATGTGCTAATATTTTCCTGAAATAGTGGGTGCGACCGAGCGTATAAGGATCTAGGGAGGTTTGGGGGGTTTTACAGCAGAAAAACGGATAAAAAAGCCATACGTTTATAATCAGTTCTATAGGGGAACATGAACATTGTTTGTTTGTTTGTTTGTTTGTTTATTTGGTATAGCGCAGAACCAAACCCGAAGGGGTAGCTGGGCGCAAACAGTACAAGATTACTTAAGAACTTAGTTACAGGAGAAATACAATTTATGCAGTTCGCAGTTAAATCAAGAAAAGTGCAGTTTATACAGTTCACGTTAGATCAAAGGTAAGTATAGAAGGAAAGCAGAAGGAAAAGAAGAAAAAATGCGGAACTACTGTTCAGTCTAGTTGATCGGATGTCATTCAGCTGGTTGCAGACGTCTAGTGTCTATGTGGGAGGGGAAGGTCAAGCTAAGTGTCATTGGCATGGATCCAAGTGAGGACTTTTCGCCTGAAACTAGAGTAAGGTTGGTCCATTCTGAGAACCAAAGGGAGTTTGTTCCAAGTTTGCGTAGCTATGATTGGGAAACTAGAGCCGCCGGCTGTACTCTTTTTGTATCTAGGCATCACTAAGGTGAAGGCGTTGGTCAGTCTAGTGGGACGGTTTGAGGTTCTCCTGTGGATTCTATTGGCCAGATAGGGGGGGGCAATGTTGTTAAGACATTTGGATGTGAGGGAGAGTATTTTGAGGGTGATCCTGTCTTTGATTTTTAGCCAATGGATATTTTTCCTAAAGGTGGAGATGTGGGCTCTGTTAGGAATATTTAAAGCTACTCTGATAGCGTTATTTTGGAGAGTTTTTAGTTTGTCAAGGATATACTTGTTAGAGCCTGCATAGAGGGCATTGCAGTAATCCAGCTTGGATATGATGAGAGCATTGGCTAATGTGATGCAGCTAGTCTCAGTTAGAAAAGGTCTACATGCTCGGATCAATTTGCAAGTATATGCCGTGGAGGATGCTAGAGAGTTCGTTTGTTTTTTGAAGGTGAGCCTTGAGTCAAGATAAACCCCGAGGGTTTTGACTGCAGGCATCACTTTGATGACGTTATTGTCGATGTTAAATGAGGCATAGTTAGGGTCAAGTTTTTTGATAGCCAACGCTGAGCCAATGATCAGTAGCTCAGTCTTGTCGTCGTTCAGGCAGAGGCCATGGGATGCCATCCAAGCCTGAATGAGGAGATATATCTTATTTACTAAGTCCGTGTCTTCCAAGAAGTTACCCGAAAGGGGGATTAGAATCTGAGTGTCATCTGCGTAATTAGTGTAGACAACACCCAGTCTGTCCAGCTTATCAAACAGGGGCTTAGTAATTCCATTGCACCAACAGCAGACAAGAACATTTTACAACACAACACATTTTAATGATCTATGTATCCACAATGTAAGACCGCACTGTCACTGATGTAACACATTGTCATGCTGGTTGTGCTCAAAATATGCCTCTGTAGCAACATGTCTATCCTGGCTGTTCCCAATTTAGTCCAACATTGTCCTGTGGCCAATACATATGCCAGCTTATCTGTGTAATGCACATTCATTACTTCTGTGGCAATGATTGATGCTGCCTGTGCAGTGTGCACAATACATATGGCAGCTTATCTCTCTAATACACATTTATTACTTATGTGTTAATGATTGATGCTGCCTGTGCAGTGTGCCCAATACATATGGCAGCTTATCTCTCTATGTGTTAATGATTGATGCTGCCTGTGCAGTGTGCCCAATACATATGGCAGCTTATCTCTGTAATACACATTAATTACTTCTGTGTTAATGATTGATGCTGCCTGGCAGTGTGCCCAATACATATGGCAGCTTATCTCTGTAATACACATTAATTACTTCTGTGTTAATGATTGATGCTGCCTGGCAGTGTGCCTAACACATATGGCAGCTTATCTCTGTAATACACATTAATTACTTCTGTGTTAATGATTGATGCTGCCTGTGCAGTGTGCACAATACATATGGCAGCTTATCTCTGTAATACACATTAATTACTTCTGTGGTAATGATTGATGCTGCCTGGCAGTGTGCCTAATACATATGGCAGCTTATCTCTGTAATACACATTAATTACTTCTGTGTTAATGATTGATGCTGCCTGGCAGTGTGCCTAATACATATGGCAGCGTAACACTGTAATACACATTCATTACTTCTGTGTTAATGAAAGAAGCATAATCCAATTCAACAGATAAAATGGGGAAAAGCGATCACCCAAAGGTGAACCTAATTAAAGAAACGCAATGTGAGCACAATCTTAAAGTATGAAGAACTAGACATGGCCGGGTGTCCTCCTCTCCCATCAGGTTTCATAGGTTTTTATTAGTGTAACTTAACCATAACGCCCCTTTTACAAAGTTTTTTCAGTGAATTTCATGGGTTTTTACCAGTGCATGCTATTTTCCTACAACTTACTAATATCATACTTATCCAATATAGCAATATGTGTCTCCCTTTTACAAAGTGTCACCTTACAACTCTGCCATTTCCCACCATCTGGAATCATTTTAACACTTCTATACACTTTTTGCAACTAATTCAACTAGTTTTGCATCCGTAGCTGTCTACGAACATCTGACTTCATAGCTGACCTTCCGGACAGTGCCACATGACCATACACTGGCGCCCGGCATGATGACGTGTCTGAGAACCTGTCCGCACTTCACGATAAGATCTCTGTTTCGCGGACAGTTCAAAACAGCATTTTCTACTGATCTAGGAACTTTCAACTTCAAAATTTCCCTTGCACTGCTCCAACACCTATTCCTACTCATTATCCATTAACAATCTAGAACACAGTACATACTTTTAGCAAAACTGCTATTTATAATAAAATGGCATCAGCTAATGCCATCCCTCCTCCCCAAGAGCCACCACCATTTCTGTAATCAAGGAGCATGAGAAACACTGCTCCCTACCTTAGAAATAACACACGCGCAACATCTTCCCTTTTCCACCTAGCCCTCCATATTAGTGTTTGGTTCCTCTTCCCTCATTTCCCTCCCCACCTTTTGTTCTCGGATCTCCTGCCAAAAAAAATACATCCAAAAACAACAAAAGACATATTCCTTTAGGAACCACCTTTCACAGTTAAAAAATAGAAGTAAAAAAACATGTATAGACTCTATCTACTTTATATTTCTCAGTAAAGTACATAGAATCAATAAGATTTTCCAACATTTCCATTTGCATTTTGTTCTATGCTAATGGGAATATTGTGGCGTTCATCCTCCGTTCCAGGGACTGGAACGGTGGATACCGGCACAGCAGCCCAAGTTATCAGCCCAAGCGAAGCGAGGGTGGATAACGAGATCTCAGGTCCATTATCCCCCCATTCCAGCCCCTGAAATGGGGGATGAAGGCCATTAGCACCCTAAATACCCAAAGCGGGAACCTGAGGTGCTAAAAAAGAGGTTTTTCTTCCTACACCAGGATGCCTGCGGTGACCCGGTGTAGGAAGGAAAATCCTTTTCCCAGATGGCCACCATGGAAGGGAAAGGCGAGGGTTCCATACAGGGCCCCTCTTCGTTTCCATGGCAGCCTGCAGAAGGCAAAATGAGAACCCTATGACCATATTACCAAAAGCACATTTTTCTTCCCTTTCAGATCTGTCCTAATTCCGAATAACTTTACCACAAAGGCAGTCCCAGGTGGACATGGCCACTTTAATCCTATGTTTTGTCCCTTGTGGTCATGGCCAGTAGCCAGATTGTCCGGATCATGACCTTATTCCATGACCGGGACAATCTGTCCACTGCCCATGGCCACAGGCTACCCCTCGGTCACTAAAGGTATACCACTATTTTTGTAGCTACATCATGACACTTGTCAAATAATAAAACACTGGCACATTTGGAAACCATGCTTGTAGGACCTTGCCAATGCTCCATACGCAAGTTTGCAGGAAATCCACCCATGTTTTATTTTTTCAAAAGTGTCAAATGTATGCACATACAATCGTCATATAACCTAGCCCCCACTTGACAACATCCATTCAGACATTACGAAAACATCTATATCTAGATCTATAATCTTTTTGCAAACCTTTGTATAGATTTGTCAAATGGCACCACATTTATAAGCCTTTACAATATTTTGGGACCCCCCCTCTAATTTTGCTCCCACTTGACAGAATCCCACCAAACGTCGCAAAAACATGTATATCTTGATCTATTATCAGTTTTCCAAATTAAGTGTTGATTCGTCAAATGGCACCTCATTTATAAGCATTTATATTATTTTGGGACCCCCCTCTAATTTTTGCGAACGTATAAGCTGCCCAAAAAGTGCTCTTCCTATGGGTTTAGCAACTTAACCATAACTACACGGCCACTACCGTGGGCCATGTAATGTCTTGCGTTATATATATTTATGTGATAAACACACCAGCACGGGGTATGTGGGCATACTTTCCACTGCTATCAGTGGCACTCTTCCACAACCACGATCCCGGACCGCCACCAATGAGATGTCTGTGTGCCACTTTTTAGCTTTTGCTACAGTGGAGGAGTGCCACGAGAATTGGCATGGAAAGTTTAGGGGAGGAAGGGTTTCCCAGGCCCCCCTTCATTTCTGACAATGCCCATGCTATGCTCATTACACGGTTGACAGCGCACCTCTGGCCAAGGTGTGAGGTAGCCATTGAATGATACATAACTGTGCATGGCCTATAAGCCACAAGGCTCTATTTTGTGTCAACCACAGACTCCATTTTCTACTAGGCCGCATATACACGCTGAACGCGAGCCTGCACCTCTCCCCTTCCCAGACTGCACACATCCAGCCTGTCTCCCTCCACCTCCTCTCCTCTGCCGGCTCCACGCCTGTCCTATTCTCACAGAAGCCTGGGCGCATACTGTAGCAAGCAAACATTGTATCTCCCTTCTTCCTCTGAGATCACTGCCCTGGGTGTGACCGGGCCAGAGCCAAACATCCGTCTCCACAAACCTGCCTCAGCACTAGCAGACCCCTTTTAGAGAAATATAGACCACAAACTCCCTAACCTTACATTTCTTTGATGTGACAGTTATGAGACCCCTGCCCATGTGCCACCCCTGTACACCCCCATAGTACTGATCCCGTGAGGCCATATATTCTCCTTGTACTAACAAAAGTAAAACACTTGTGTTTGATCCTAAAGGCACTTGATCCATGTATTCTGAAATACTGTGTTAGATAAGGCACCTGGACCCACGTATCTTCGCTCTCCCTGTAGCCCAGGTCAAAGGCTCATGTGATATATATGCTATCACTAAGTTTTATGCATTCTATTAAATCTTGTATGATTAGAATTGATGAGATGAGCTAGATTAGAGAAAGAGCAGGAAATATTACTGCACGGACACTGCCTGACCCCGCACCTCTTCCTGATGAGCCCAGTTGACCTGTGTGCTCCAAGAAGTTACAAGATCAGTGCTGACAAATCCCGGAGCAATGCATCTGTGTAATGTGTACTGACTTGTCCTCTTTGCCCAATGAGAAACGTTCACTGTATCCCCTATAGCACACGTCATCAATGACGTTTTTTTGTAATATAACGTGTATTTTCAGTATCATGGGCAGAGCGCTCTCAGAGTAGCAGAGTCTTCTGCATGCAGCATGCCCCATTTTAAACTTTATATAAAGGCATGTCTTTTATCTCACTTGCAATTGGTCCTGGTCTCATTCCCTACTGGGGTGTGTTCATTGGTGTCCTATTATTTGGATATTTGATTGTATTTGTGGAGAATGCCAGCTTCCATAAGCCATTGATTCCGAAAGTGCCGGTTGCTAGGGTGGTTTACAGCCATTCCTAGCAACCGGCACACATTCAGAAAGTGACGCTTTTATTCCGACTTTGGAAAAATACACCTACTTCAGAATATGTTTTAAGTACCGATATTTTTTGTAAACGCGTTCTACAATGTGTTCGGTACGTAACACTGTGTTGAGAATCAGGCCTCAATACTATGGCATTATTGGTTTTGGCGAATTTGTCTGGCATATGCCAAACATTTGCCAAAGCCATTCTTACAAAAGAGAGAGGGAAATGGGGTTCTGAAATGAGACTATCTGTTTGGCATAGCAACCAGCAATGCCATAGAATGGCCAATTCACATATCTCTTTTCCCAAACTCCTCCGCAGTACTACCCAATGAGGAGCTCCCTAACAAGATTTACTTCAATCAGCAGCTTTGTAGGAAGCAAGACAGCCAAGCTTTCCATTTTCTTTGTAGTGATTTAATTTTAATTTTGGACTATTTTTCACAGATATATGGACTACTTTTGGGCTAGTTTCGGCTGAAATCTTATTTTATTCCTACAGTGGCTGCCTCTCTAGCCCCACCCACCTAAAGTACTTTGACTTCAACCTAATAAAACCATTGTGTTCCATTTCACTGATTTTATACTCTGTCGCGCAAGGTTTATGGTCTGCACGAGCATTGAGTGTGTCACCCTGGGCGTTTGATTGTGTTGAAACTGCTCTGAGCATATCACCACCACATAGCTCTGACTCAAATGACACACACACGTCTCATATGCTGTACGTTCCATCCTCTGTGGTTTGTATTAAGTTTCTGAAAGAGGAACTTAGCGCTTCTTAGAACAATACGGTACCAGCTCTTCTTTCTGCTAAACACCTTTTCCCAAGAACTCATTTTGTCTGTAAATATAAACCAACGCTTATTAAAATGCTGTCACAAAGTATGGTTTGACTTAAAAGCAAAAAGGTGCCAATTGAAAAATACGTTCGGGTCATTCAACACTACACACACGTTCATTGCTATAGCTGCTGTCAGTAAACTGCCCTCGTCCTATATCCTAAAACCTGATATAAAAAAGGAATTCAACCCCGCATTACAAGTCACTTCCTAACCTAATCTTGTATACGCAAAGCAGAATTCTACCTCACCCTAAGCACACAGTTACAAACCCTCTGACACACATCTTTCCAACACACATTGGGCCTCATTACGAGAATGGAGGTAGCCATGGAGCTATTAGCATTAGGTATTCATGGAGCTATTAGCATTAGGTATTGGTTTTACCAGGCGTGCAATCCGGGTCCCGCGATGGGAAGCTAGTTATCGGCACTCCCGGAATGAAGGGGGCCGGTCCCGTACCGGCCCCCTTCATTACGGGAGCGCCAGCCTTATAATGAGGCCCATTCTCTTGTAAGAGCCCATTCCGAAATCCAGCCTGAGAGCTACCTTTCTCTTGGCCTCTCCAAAAGTTCCTTTAATTGCACCATTAAGGGAGTCTGTTGTGCCTGTCCTCCATAGCCACCCACCCTACCCCCACTCTCTTTAGCCCATCCACTTTTCCCCCACTCTCTTTACCCTCACCCACCCTGCCCCACTCTCTTTACCCTCAACCATTCTACCCTGACCCACCCACCTTTCTCCCACTCTCTCTATCCTGATCACCCTACAGCCGCTCACCCACTTTTCCCCACTCGTTCTACCCTCCCCCACCCTACTCACCCTCACTACCCTCACTGTCTCTACCCTCACTCAACCACCCTACTCTCTCGCTCTACCTTCACCGACCCACTCTAGCCTCGCTCTCTCAACCTTCCTACCCCCACTCTCTCTACCCCACTCTTCTACCAACTCTAACCCCACTCCTTTTACACCACCCAGCCTACCCCACTCTCTCTACCCTTACCCACCCTACAAACCCACTCTCTACCCCACCTTCCCAGCCATACTATCCCCACTCTCTGTAACCCTACCCATCCACGCTACCCCACTCTCTCTACCCCTTCCACCCAACCTACCCCACTCTCTCTACCCCTATCCACCCATCCTACCCTCACTCACTCTGCCCCACCCAATCCACACTCTCTCTACTCCCACTACCCTAACCAAACTCTACCCCCAAACACACACCCTACCCACACTCTCTCTACCCTCACCCACCCACCATACCCACGCTATCTCTACCCCACCCACCCTACCCACACTCTCTCTACCCCACCCACCCTACACCCACTCTCTTCCCCCCACCCTAACCAAACTCTCTCTACCCCACCCACCCTACCACGCCTCGACCCCACCCAACCCACACTCTCTCTGGCCCACCCTACCCACACTCTCTCTACCCCACCCACCTGCCCACCCTACATACTCTCTCTCTGCTCTCTCTACTACCATATCCAACCACCCTACCCACACTCCTTCTACCCCCACCCTCCCAACCACCACTCTCTCATTCTGACCTTCACTAGTGCTTGATTTTCTAATATGCAGGGCCCGATTAATGGAATATTTGCACAGTTCAAAATGACTTTGCACTGCCGAAGCAAACCCTGATTCATGGAAATGTGTAAAGTGTATTTTTGCAGTGCAAGTCAGTGCAAGTGGTCATTTTTGCGATACAAAATGACTTTGCACTGACTTTGCACTGCAAAAATACACTCTGCACATTTCCATGAATCAGGGTTCGCGTCAGCAGTACAAAGTAATTTTGAACCATGCAAATATTCCATGAATCAGGCCCTGTGTATTAGAAAAAAGGGCGCTGGTGCAGGTCAGAACGATGGTGCATTCGTAAAACCGTTTGTGTGCACAACGCCAGACCAGCAGAAGGTGCTGCATTTCTGGATTGAGATACACGTCTTCCCTTTTGGGTGAGGTGGACAGGTGGTGTGTGTCTTTTTGCGCATGCGCGTGCACGTCGATATGCCTCAGAGGGGGATTATTATCAATCGTGTCTACTTTATTCGCTAGTGTTTTACAGAGTCTGGTTGTTTCGTTTCCTGGGCTTCCAGTGTTTTCCACTGGGTTTCATCCCCGCCATCAGATCGCAGAGACACCGCATAGAGGCCCTGCAATCGGCCACTAGTAGACAGCGAGGGGAGAGGAAGGAGAAGGCCGCGGGCCCACCTCGCTCCCTCAGAACACAAAGGGAAACTGGAATGTTACGGGTGATGCCAAATGAGGCAGGCACTAAAAAAGCCAACAATTTTGACATTTGCACTTGTTTATTGCATTTTACATTTATATGTATGACAGTTGTACACCGAATAATAACTTTACACGTCCCAGAATCACGGCAAGTTAGTATCCCGGCTGAATCCCGGATCTGCCCCATCACCTTTCTAATCCCATGGCAGATACTGACAGGAGTGCTCTGATGAGCCAGGTATGCCCTCGCTCATTGGCTGGGGTGACTCTTTACAGAGTAAAGCCGTGAGCCGAGTTGGTAACTGTCCGATTTGCCCCTAATCGGTGTGAGCCAATTCGAGCCATAAATCACAATGGCTCGAATTGGGTTAAAAAACATTTACAATCCATGTGGATTTTAAGAAAGGATGGCACAGATTCTCAAACATTTTTGGTTCAAGTGATGAGATGTGCTTTTGTGAGTGATGAGATGTGCTTTTGCATCTCATCCCATGTGCCAAAACAAACTTGGGTCCCCTTTCTGAAAGGGTGTTTGAATGTGCCCATCACAGATGCGCACATTCAGAGGCCCTTCTCTGCCCCCTTTGCACATTAGTTTGTATTTAGTATGTGCTTACGCAGAAGCAATAAGGGGATGTTTCTGCATAGTTCAAAGCACATCGTGAATACAAATGGAATGCTTTTTGAAATGTGCAACAAATAGTTACTTGTCCCTGTGCCCATTTGGAATAGGTGCAAGGGAATACCCAATGCATGACAAGATCATTACCAAACCTGTCATACATTTTCTTTTAAATGGAACAGCAGCAGTGTCATCTCTGCTGTCCCACTTGCATTGCTCTCCCTCAAACAGGGATAGAAATGCTTTTTTCTTTTTAACATTTTGACCCATCAATTCGTATGCACTTCCATCACCCACGTGGTGCTGGGAGCCTGTCATACATTAGGGTCGGGAGCCTATGCACGGTGGATGGTAAGCACATCATTTGCACTGCTGCACTGGTCCCCTGAAATGCTCAGGTCCCCTTTCTGGATAAGGTATATATATTGTTTGGCCTATTCTCAAAGGACGGCTGAATGTTTTCAACACATATGTGCGCATTCAGATGCCCGTTTTTCACTCCTTGTGCACATTTATGCAAACAAGGGGGCATTTCTGTGCATTTCAAAACATATCCCGGACCCATGAACAAAATGCCCTTTGACATGTGCAGAAGATAGTCACATTCCCTGTGCCTATTTCGAATAGGTGCAATGGGATGGATAATGCATGACAGGGCCATTATTGACCCTGCCATGCATCGTCTATTATATGTAATATCAGCAGTATACTGTCTCACTTGCATTTCTATCCATCAAACAGGGGTATAAAAGCTTTTTTATTCATATTTAACCCCGACTGGCCCATCGTTGTGAAATGCACTGCCAGCACCCCCATGAGTACGAGGAGCCTATCCTACATTAGTTCGAGATCGCTGTCCTGACACTAATGTATACAATGCGGCTGGCCAGTGCTCTATTGGCGCTACTGCACATCATCCCTGAAATGTTCAGGTCACCTTTTTGGGTAAAGTTATCTGCACAGTTTTAAAAGTAACGCAAATCAATGAAGAGCACCCTATGCGCTTTTTCATTTAATACATTTTTAGGTCCCTGTTGTATCCTTTCCTTCACCACCAGCAATACTGAATTCGGGTACACTGGGCCAGTGTAATAGAATTCCTTATCACCACAAGCTGAATTGGAGTTGAGCCGAGCCATCAAATACTCAAATCGATACAAGCTGTGAAGGCATCATGTAGCAAGACACAAACAACAGATTCAAAGTTCAAACAAAAGTAGTTTTATTAACTCATATGTCAGGATGGTGTAAGGCCTATCTGGCCCTATGCTTAGGTGGGATTTCCCTACTTAAAGAAACTAAGGAATGTCTGAGTGTTAAAAGTCTGTCTGTGTCCAAAACCTATACTTGCCCTACCAACTAAAGATAAACAATGTGTAGGGATGTCAGCAACAACAACAAAAGAGTGTTCCAAATAAAGTTATGAGCTTCTTCCAGGTCTTTGCTTGTTTTCCTGCTCCCTTTCCCCAAGTTGAAAACAGTTCTGCAAAGTCTCGGGGTTCCCTTGCCCAATTAGTCAACACAGTTCCCAAGGGATATTGGGGTTCCTTTCCCCAAGACAGCAACACAGTTCAAAAGGGACCTCAGCGTCTCTTTACCCAAGACAGCAACAAAGTTCGTAAGGTTTTAGGGTCCCTTCCTCAAGACATCAGTTTATCCAGCTTGCCAACTTATACTTAGTCTCTTTATCTCAATATCAAAACCCAGTTCTAGGTTAACTTTACACTCCTTCTGGTTTCTTGACAGTTTACACAGATTGTTTTCTTCTGCTTAACTTCAGCAATCTCTCACACACATTTGGGTTGGCTTTCTGTATGTTTCCTTGGCATTCACATTTAGGGTACACCCAGTCTAGGTGCAGTTTTTAGACCACATGTTCCACCCATTACAGGTCACAAAACCGGTAACCCTAAGCTTTCTTGCCCACACAGGTCTTCTGTAAGTACACCTGTGTTCTGGTTCACATTCACTTGGCTCACTCTTTGCAAGTCTTTTGGTTTTGCCACAATGTGTGTTCCTCCTTGTCAGTCTCCTGACTTTGCCATAATGTGTTCTTTCATATAGTTCACTCTGTGGTGCTCTATTACCTCCACCACATTACCTCAACACTCTTCAGTAATATTCAATACTTGCTTTTCACTGCATTTCATAAGATTTGTTCTTTGCTTTCAGTATATGGTACGTGTACTTCACACAAACCTATCTTCTGTTCATAGGCTTATCAAAGCTTGCATAGGCTTGTCAAAAGCTTTCCTTTCAGTTCGGTATTCACTACTACTTAACTCTTATTCTGCTATTCACAGTTCATTTTATTCACATTGTTAATCATAACCTGCCATTTTGGGTTCACAACATCCTGCACATCTCCATTCATTCATTCGGCAATTACTTTTGACCTTTAACAGCCCCCCGGAGTTCCACGGTTCGAGCTTTGCCTTGTATTCACTCACTGGTACCTAGCGGCTCCTCCGGGCAGCTGCTCTCCTTTTCTCCGGCTCTGCATACACGTTTCCGCTATATCGCGCTCCAGTCTTCTTTCTGTGGGTTGCCGGCAGCACAGCTTGCTTCCCACGGATGCTGCTAGTAACTTTCTGCAACCAGATTCCTTCCTTCCCCTGCACCTCGTGCTGCGAGCACCCGACCAGGGTGGCTCGCAGCACTGTGACCCTCTCGCGGCCTGGTTTCCCAACAGGACCCTCCTCTGTGTCCTCCTCCTCCAGAGGATGTCTCTTCCCTGAGGCCCGCAAAGCTCAGCCTGGCTTCTCTCCTGCTGGTCCTTCTGCCAACTTCTTCACTGCTGGTCTCTCCTTTTATACACGTGCAACCTTTTAATGGGTTGCAGGTGTAAATCCTCAAGCCCAATTGCCTGACCATAATTAGTAGAGTTCTCTGGACATGCCTGATTCTCACAAAAGTCTGCAATCCTCTTCCTCGTCTCAGTACTAGAGTGGTGAAATTACATGTTAGTGTGTACCACCCCTAGGCGCCTCTTCCTCGCTCCATTACTATAATGGTCTGAATGAGGGGAAATGAGGGGAAGTGATTGACAACAGCCTATAAAGGCAGGCGCGGGGGAGGTTGATTGTTACAAAGAAAAGGGATGTAACATGTCTCGCCTATGGACATCCTCTCCTTCACCCTCTTCCTGGTGTTTCTAGATTGAGAGTGTCTTCTGGTGTTATCCTGGACAAAGGGATCAGGGTAACAATATCCCATTGATGCGGCTGGGACTGAGGGTTCATCATGGAATGGAAATGGGGGATACCCCGTCTCACCCAAGGATATCCCCCTGTCATTCCCCAAGTCTTCCCTACCCAGCTGATCCTCCCTCACATCTACACCGCCCGGGTCGGGATCCAAGAGCGATGGCCATTCCCTGGTCGCCTAAGCAGAGGATGTTGGGGAGAAGGAAGTGAGGATGCCCTCGGGTTCCTTACAAAGCATCTCAAATTCCGATTCAACATTTTCGAACCAATCCTAGCCTCAGCTCCAAATGGTTACAATCTTTTGAGCTGAGTCAAACCCTTATTGTTTAAATTTGCTTGGACCTTTAGCAAGCCGGTTCATATATCCCTATTTTTCACACAATCACAGATATAGATGCACTTTTTTTGCATGCTTTGGTCACTTATTTTTTCATTCAATTAACCCTTTTGTGAGTCACAACCATGTATACAAATTTGCATAGTTTCATTTAATTGGCATGCATGCATATTTTGAGTCAAATGCTCGGGAACTGCTAAACATAAAACATTAAGGAAATAGAAATAAATTTACAATTGCGTTCCCAATGTTCATGTATAGACGTCAATAATAGAATCAACAACCCTCCCCTGTGGCAAACTTCATACCATTACATGGTTCCTTTGAGTTCCCAGGAAATCACTGCCAGATTCCCGAAGAAGTTTCATTTTTAAGCAGGAAATAGCAGTGCTGTCCAGTAAACCTGTCTTGGCTCCCGTCATCATGAAAGATGAGTTACACATGTCAAACCCACCCAATTCATTCCTAAGAACAAACTGAAAATACCCTTTCTTTTATAAAGAAGAACACTTATCTAATGATTTGTTCATCCCAAAGATCATTTCAAAATCCAAAATATGACTCTGATTTTTAGGGTAAGTGCTCAGGACCATCCCCAGGGAAAGTTAGGAAGTTGTTTGAAAACGTGCAAATGTAGATGATCTCTATTGCATCCTGCCATTACAAAATGGCGTCCCACTGAAGAGTTCACTGCCTTCTTTCGAATGTCTGATTTGTGGTCAATGACTCACTCACGTATTATCCTTTTAATGTCCCCGCCATGCATAGTGGGCCTCCTAGCTAATTTCGAAGAGTGAAGAGAATATGGTGACAGCAGTGGCACCACCAGGAATCAAATTTAGGAGGGGCACAGAGGGGGCCAAAAACAAAAGTAGGGAGGGTCACAGACACAAGTGGGGGGACTGCCTATGAAAGGCAATGTGTGACGTCAGAAGCACTCCTGCAGAGAGGCTTTTGTGCACACCAACTACCCACACCCCACTGCACCCCCCCCCCCCATCAGAATACAGGCACACAACCATTCAGGGACTAATGACCCATCATTAGCATTTTCGTGCTCTGCATTCTGAGGGGAGGGGCTGCAAGCCTGCAAGCTGCTCTGCACACTATGGTGGTGGCTGTACAGAAGCCGGGCAGGAAGACTTGAGAATTGGCTCGTGCTCACGTTCATACCAATGCCAGAATGCATACCATGATCACTGCTAGCTTTGAGACAAAAGAAGAGCATTTGCTGCGTGATATGCAGACATTTGGCGTAGTGAGTGTCACAAATAGCACTACAGAGAACACGACAACTGCTTGCCTTATGTAGAGGAGGTTTAAGGGGGGGCCTAGGATTTCAGAGGGGGGTAGCCCGCCCCCCTAGCAACGCCACTGGCATGCTTGCAAAGGCCTGGTTTCGCTGTCCGTTCTGGGGTCCTTAGTTTTCCTAGGCCTACTGTGGACATCCTTCACCCATTGTTGATATGGGATTACAAGCAACTGGCTGGCAAGAGAAAACACGCGCTGCGTGAGCTACTCGCCCCCTAACACGTGGCCTCTTGCGGTTTCTAAGTCTGGAGGAATTCTGCTACAGACCTGGAAACACAGACAGTTGTCACATGGTTATCTTTCTGCAAAACGAAACCCACCTACCACACAGCGTTATAACTTAGCGTTATAACATAAGGAGGAGATTTTTGCAGCCCTCACTTTTTCGCCAAAAACAATATGTATACTGGAACTCTAGACCTATACGTAAACGGAAAAGGCGAGGCTACGAGTCCAGCAGGCAAAGCGCAGTTGGCTTAAAATCCAGGCCTGGATGAAGGCGCTCCCGATGACATGGAGCTAGTTTCCATTCCAGTCAGTGTATTTTGGAAGGGTGAGTTGCCCATTATGCAGTGGTATCTTTGACGGGCCATAAAGTACTTTTACACGCTTTTTAATCCTCTGTTTGCAAGGCTATCAGGAATTCATTTATATACATAAAAAAATAATACCTTGAATTTTCTAGAGCACTTAACCCTGCATCATTGAGGCGCCCTGGTGCTGTTTATAGCTAGAGCTGCTATGAAGTAAGTGGCACCTATTTAATCAGAATGATGAAAGGCTGGATCGCCACACCAACACCTACTGTAGTCCAACCCTGTGGCATTGGATTGTACCCACACCAATGCAGCAGACTCCTGAACCACCCTGATGCCAGCCACTGCAAAATACCATATGCAGATTTCCACTGCTCTGAACCAGGAAACAAACAGCTGATTAAGATCTGGGCAAGCGCCATCTGCAGATAAAGCTGCTTGGTAAAGTGTCAAGGCCAGAGAAAATGGTACAGAGAGATGATCTTCCACCAGCCTTGGAAGCATTCAGATCATTAAAGTGCGGTCAGATCATTCAAGTGCGGTCAGATCATTAAAGTGCGGTCAGATCAGTAAAGTGCATTCAGATCAGTAAAGTTGACAACAAATGAAAGTGTTTTCCAAACAGGAAACTGCGTTCAAATCTATAGAGTGCAATGATGTGGACATGTGCCAGAATCCACGCAAAAGCATACAAGTGAGAAGGCTAAGGGCCAGAGAATGAGTGAAGAGGTTAGTGCAGAGGTCATAGGGCATGGGGGCAGAGAGCGGGGAGAGGGAAACAACGTTGACTCTGATTATATTATTGGGGTCCCATCTGAAATTGCAATGTTTCAAAGTCAGGGGAAAATCATCTAGTACCAGGATATGAATGCACGTACAAGTTCAGACCTGGACTTCAACTCCGAGCCAGAGGACAAACACACATTCTCAGGGCACACACCTTGCCGGGATAGCCAGTTAACACACAGAAATAGCTACAACACCCCCACTAACTCAAATGGAAGGTGGGGTGTAAATATGAGCAAGAGCATTGGTCTGCAAATCCTGGATGGGCGGACAAAAGGCGGGCAAAAGCTGATACCGTCAGACAATTTGCTTTCAATTCAACTCATGGTAGCAGCAACATCATTTATGCCATGCCTGACTTAGCCCCCTCCAAAATCAATGATTTCATTGTGAAAGAGCAATCACTCTCAGACCACCGGCAACAGTGTTTACACATTAAAATGAAACAACAACAACCCATCCAAAGAAATGTTACAAACTCCCCCGCACATTTAGCTGGAAAAACCATAGGAACGGCCATCTCGCCTCTGCTGTCCATTCCCCGAAATAAGGAACATGACCAACACCTCCCTCAATAACTCATGCAGCCAGATTCAAGGCTACACAAACCAAAGCTGTAAGAGAGATGTAGATAAAATACTCATCAGGGCAGCAACAAACTCACTTAAGTTACAACCCCCCCAAAAATATGTGAAACTCAATGACCAACTGGATACATGGTTTGAAAAGGACTGTAAACAAACTGAAACTAAAACCGAGAACCCTGTCTAGCCTACAACACAAGGGACTCAGTGAACCCTTAACTGCACACAAAATATATCTACACACTCAGGGAATATAAATCAACAGGATCAGTTTACATGGGAGCCAAAGAGGATTCCTAAGCAAAAACTACACAACAAACCACTTCTTCGCAGTCTCTGATCTGCAAAAATTGGGGAAAATATTTGCTTGCTTTATAGTTTTCTGAAAAGCATTTGATTCGATCTGGAAGTCAGCACTAAGCCTTAAATTAATGCACTTTTGAATGAGGGGGAGACTTACAACATAATAGACTCCATGTTGAAATCAATCAGCTGCTGCAAGGTGAAAATGAACAACATGCAAACTGTGTCCTTTCAACAGGACCAAGGAGTGAGGCAAGGGTTCAATCTCTATATCAATGACCTCCCTACATTGCTGGAGGAACCACAGGACCCAGGATGGAGACTGAATGGCTCAGAAATAAAATATCTGCCATATGCAGATGACCAGGTCACAGGCACTAGCCAGCGAAGGACTCCAATACAACCTTAACGTCCTTGAAGAATATCGAAAGACCTGAGACATAGATGAGAATCTAGAAAAGACCAAAATCACGGTATTCTAGAATAAAGTAAAGAAAAACAGCAACAAATTCAAACTTACATTCTTTAATAGCACAGAGGTTGAGCAGCTTTTTGACTTCACTTACCTGGGTCGCAGAATAAGTGCATCTGGACGCGTACCCCATTATTTTGCTGCTGTAAAAAATCGTTGTTGTACTTCCATAAAACAACTTTGTGGGGAAGTAATTACATATGTTTGCATTAAGGGGAAGGGGTGTAGAGGGGTGGGAAAGGGGTAGAGCAAAAATAGGGAAAAAAGCACAAAGTTATTTTGTTGAAGTAAAGTTCAACAAAGTATTTTACTTCTTCAAAACCATGTAGAACGTCTGGAAGTTTTAAAGTGCCAATAAAAGCACTTCAAGAAAATGACCTGTGCATTTTATACCATCCAGAAGCAAATGTCATACTAAAATCTAGCTGTCAAACTAAGGCCAATGCTTTTTGACAGCACCATTACCCCTATCCTACTTTACCAGTGTGTGGTGTGGGGGCCAACACTAAAAAAAGAGTGTGCCGAATGGGGCAAATCTCCCACCAAAACGTGCACCTCCTGTTCTGCATGGAAACGTCCTAAAGCATGGGTGCAGAGCAGAATTCTGGAGATTCCCCGTCTGCTCAACATCCAAAAGTGCATTTTTTAATTCTGGTGCCGTTTCAAGAGCAGTGAGCCAAACTCCCTCCACTAATCGGTACGTCAAGACCTAATCGTAAAACCCTTAAAACAATCACTTGAGCAATATATTACAGAATTGCACCTGGTCGGCAGCAGTACCCCGCAGTTTGAGAGCAGAATAAACTAAAGGTAGTAGGAGAAATCGATTTAGGTCTTAGAAGAGGCCCTAAAGAAGTAATACACTGTATACTGGAGAGCAGAAGTGGGACGCCACAGCAAGCTAGAATGCTGCAGATCATTGGGGGGAGAACTTTAAACTTCTGCATTACTTCATTTTGGTGAAGAAACAGAAGCAGAGGCAAACACTCACCACATAGAGAGTGAGTGCCCACAAGCTGGGAATAGAGACTAGCCAAAACAGCTGAAAGAAGAAGTTTAGGGAGGGTAGAAGCTGCCAACAAGGTGACTTGCAAGAAGTAGAAAATGGGTGACGCTTCCTCCTGCACTGCCCTGCATGCTAGGACGTTTAGGAGACTTATGTTCCAACAATTTGCGAGAATAACAGCTTTTTGCCAGTAAATCTGCACAACAACAGATTTGCGTCAATGTTGGGCAACAACCAGAATTAGCAAAGAGAACAGCAAAATATGTGTAGGCCTGGCACCACAGAAGACAAAGTGCATAAAGCAATATGGACACAACAATGATTACCACTGAAGAGAGTGTAACATTTATGTCCAACATTTATGTTGGAAATATTGGTCTAACTTGTCATGCCAATAAAGTACCTTGCATTATTATTGAAAGCTAAAACACATCACTAGCTCTTCAAATCTCTATTCTGGGGCACCCTGGGATTTGTAGTCTGGTGAGAGCGATATTTGAAAGGATGTGATTAGGGGATGACACGCATGTTTCCCTCAGGTGTCAGCAGGAAACAAACTTTATATTTGCTTTTATCAGATTATACACTGAATAAAATCATTGTTATGGAAAAGGAAAAAAGGCACAGTTATGCTGCCTAAAAGTCAGTTTTTCAAGTCAGCCTTTGAGGGCTTTGTCAATCAGAGAGAAAGCATCTGCTGAAATCATGAGAACATCTAATTGAAGAAGTCCACATTTTACACAATGATGGAACTTTAGAAAAATGCCTGAACTGTATAACAAACCAAGCACCAGAATAGAATATAATGAAACTAACACATGAGTTCTAATTTGAAAGAATTCTTTGGGGAATCGGCCACACATCTGGAATGGATAGAGAAACACAACAACTGATGACCTAGAAAATAGGTCGCATCGCAAGAATGTGCGGTCCTCTGGAGAAAATCTGAAAAGGGACAAGTGCCAAGAGTTTAAAGAACCTTAGTGGCAGCTGCTACCTTCTTAGTCTGAAAGCGCTTCTCAAGTTTATGGCCACGGAACCACCGACTAACTTATCATTGCCTCCCTGCACTTACTTAAAGCCGGCCACTGCTCCGGCACTTACTTGAGCTTTGCCTATTGCACTCTCCCCCTGCATCCCCCTTGCCACTCTAATCTTAGTGCCTGAAGCTTGTATAAAGAGTCTGCACCACGTGACTGAATCATTAGATTTTAGGTAGATTGGAGAGTTTGAGTTTGAACGGACAGTGCCACCGGTTTGATAACATAGGTCTCCAACCCTCTAAAGGACTCAATGACACGGGCAATGCATCCAAATGCTTACATGGCTTGCCTGTGAAATATGTTCTTTTGGTGCTACTGTGTGAATGCCAAGTCATCTTTCTCGCCGCTAGGCACTTTTTCAAGGCAAGTCATTCTTCAGCATTCCTCAAGAATCAAACACGGGCTACTTCATACTCATGCCTTGGATTTGTTAATCCAGCGGGAAGGCTGGGAAGCACCCGAATCCTGGTCCGATTCCTAAACACGGAAATCCTAAGGTCCCCCCTTCTTGAGCGTGGGGCAGTAGCTGCTGTGCATTGAGCGCAGTTGGGACATGGCATTGACCGAGGCCCTGAGAGCCATTGCCTTCTATTATCTTGGCATTTCTATTGGTCAAGCGAACATTGGCCATCTTCTCCCACAGAGCTCTGCATCGGTTGAAGCGTGCTTCCACCACGCCGTGAAGATGGGGTGACGGCAAGGCCCAGCAGATCCTGGCCCTTGGGATTGGAATCACTGAAGATGCAGAAGTTTCAATCATTATTTCCTGTGCCTTCTTCAGCTGTCTGGTTGCCTGAATTCTGTCTGATGTAAAGGCGAAGCGTGCAGCTAACACCGGTTTCTGTTCTTTCAGTCTCCTAGGCCTCTTTCGGATCTCATCCTCTTGAATGCCTCTGGGTGTGATACTTTACTCATGCAGGGCAATAGGACTGCAGCTTAATGTTTGTTAATGCCACACATAAGGATATCTTTTCAACAAATGCTTTTTCCCGATAACAACGGATTGTATTGTATTGTATTATTTATTTATTTATAGAGCGCACCGGGCCGTTAGGCAATTATCAGACAGTGACAGATACCGTGACTATATGTAGAACATTGCTATTATAGCCGCAATTATGGGGAAAAAGCTTTTTTTTTTTTAAAGTGAATAAAGAATAGAACTATTTGGACAGCTACAGTGGGGTGGGGGTGGAAACTGGACATGGCTGTAGAACACGGTTAATTATATTTTATTTATTTTTTATTTTATTTATTTATACTGCCAAAAGCCTGCAGGCATGAGGGCACGTACAACAAGACAAAGACAACAAAAGGAAGACGGCACAACAGGTCCATCATTGCAGTCAGCTACTCGTTTATCGAAATAATAGCGTTTTGAGTTTCTTTCTAAAGATTAGATGGTTTGCGACGAATTTTAAGTGGCAGAGTTGGCTTGATAGGGTTGTAAAATATACAGTGGGCGCGGATGAATGCTGTGCTCCCTGGCCAGGCTATAAGCCCTGTCTAATGGGCACAAAAGAGAAGGAAAACACATACATAGTGTTTTAAAATATAGAGTTGGACTGGCCAAAGGCTCTGCTCACTATGGGCTCGAAAGACCATGGTCACCTACTGGGTGTAAAGGAAACATAGTGAAGGAACATATACATTGGATACAGCCAAAGGCCGTGGCATCAAAAACTATGGCATAACAAAACCCTTGAAATTCACTGAAAAAACTTTAGTTAAAGTTTAGTTAAGTTCACCAGATTTATCACAATAGAATCCTTGAAGTTCAGCAGATGTGGGAAGTTGCGACCGGCTTAACCTGACGCGTTCCCGTTGCAAAGTCAATAAGGACGAACATATTATAAGAGAAGGGATTCACAATGAGATACAAAATGGAATCATGGGGGACACGGCATATGGGAGACATCAACAGGAACGCGCTGAGTTAAGCCGGTCATGACTTCCCACATACACTGAACTTCAAGGGTTTTTGTTGTTATGAATCTGGGCAATTTAACTCAACTTTAACTAAAGTTTTGTTCATATATATATATATATATATATATATATATATATATATATATATATATATATATATATATATATATATATATGCGTAGAGTTAAATGCCACAGGAACAACTTTTCTTCTAGAAAGAAAAGTATTCCCACATACTCATGCCAAGAGACCTTTGGCCGAGGGTGCACAATATAAAACCCCCAACACACGTGCACCACCACACCACAAGGTCCCACCACCAACTTGGAATTTGACACATGACAGCAGTATTTAAGAAGTCTTTCTTCTATAGAATATGCCCAATTGTGAGCCTGGTTTGTTTCATATTGTGCGTCTTCTGTGACTCCCTTCCAACAACATTGGAGAGAAAAATGCTTTTCATGTAACCTGTCAGATAAGGTTCACTGTATTAGTAGTATTTATTTCAGTAAAACCTATGAAATGGACGTCTTCCAGAGCTCCAGAATCCTTCCCATTAGGTGAATGTGAGCTTTGTATAGTTCGGTTATGTAGACTTTAGTCCACATGAACTAACTCAAAGCAGTCAATGTCACTAATCCGTGGCCCTTCATTGGGCTGCTCACAAAGCCCCAGGCAGTTGCATGCACACATGTTTGGATGCAGTTTGCTTGTGAGTCTCAAAACGGGACACGGGGTCCTATGTGTAAACAAACACCTAACTGCCTGCACACAGATGCATCAGTGTGCACACAGATATGGAACTTAATGGGTGCGAAGCGGCATATCTCCATTAACACCCGCTTTCCATATACAAAATGGCAACCTTTTTGTGACTTGGTCCCTTCATCTTTCCTAGCTTTGGCCTATATGCCGGCGTATGTGCTACCCCTGCATGCAGTAGCAGAGGCAGTTTTTGGTGCCAAGTGGGGCGGATAATCGGTGGCGCACTGAGCACCAGAGGAGAGGCAGAAGGTGTAGCTGCCCCCTCTCTCCTGGCTCCACCACTGCCAGCATGCACAGACTGTGGGCTTAATGAAGAATTTACATTGTCCACCCTCAGTGGGCTAGTGCAAGCATACCACGCTCATGACCTCAGTGGACGATTCCAAGCATACCGCGCTCATGACCTCAGTGGGCCAGTGCAAGCATACCACGCTCATGAACTCAGTGGGCCATTGCAAGCATACCACGCTCATGACCTCATTTGGCCGGTGGAAGCATACCGCGCTCATGACCTCAGTGGGCGATTGCAAGCACTGCACCTGCACCTTTTGCACACCTGCCTTGCCTCCCTGGCAACCCCCTGCACTTAGGAACTGGTTCTGTATCCCTACAGTCCCCCTACCAGCACTTATGTCTGCTCTTACCTTGCACTTGCCACCATCGTATTTATTCTTCTATCCCATGTACTGCACTTTCCCCTTTCCCTTCCCACTGGCACTCTTCCCTTTCTCCCTACCATCGCACTTGCGCGATCTGAATGACACCTGGCCTAGTAGGATCGTTATAAATGCCATATCATATCATATCAAGCATACCGCGCTAATGATTTCAGTGGGCCAGTGCAAGCATACCACGCTCATGACCTCAGTGGGCCATTGCAAGCATACCGCGCTCATGACATCAGTGGGCCAGTGCAAGCATACCGCGCTCATGACCTCAGTGGACGATTCCAAGCATACCGTGCTCATGACCTCAGTGGGCCATTGCAAGTATACTGCGCTCATGACCTCAGTGGGCCAGTGCAAGCATACCGCGCTCATGAACTCAGTGGGCCATTGCAAGCATACCGCGCTCATGACCTCATTTGGCCGGTGGAAGCATACCGCGCTCATGACCTCAGTGGGCGATTGCAAGCACTGCACCTAAACCTTTTGCACACCTGCCCTGCCTCCCTGGCAATCCCCTGCACTTAGGAACTGGTTCTGTATCCCTACAGTCCCCCTACCAGCACTTATGTCTGCTCTTACCTTGCACTTGCCACCACCAGGCCGCTTTTATTTATCGTATTTATTCTTCTATCCCATGTACTGCACTTTCCCCTTTCCCTTCCCACTGGCACTGTTCCCTTTCTCCCTAGCATCGCACTTGCGCGATCTGAATGACACCTGGCCTAGTAGGATCGTTATAAATTCCATATCATATCATATCAAGCATACCGCGCTAATGACTTCAGTGGGCCAGTGCAAGCATACCGCGCTCATGAACTCAATGGGCCATTGCAAGCATACTGCGCTCATGACCTCAGTTGGCCAGTGCAAGCATAACGCACTCATGACCTCAGTGGGCGATTGCATGCATACCGTGCTCATGACCTCAGTTGACCATTGCAAGCATACCGCGCTCATGACATCAGTTGGCCAGTGCATGCATATCACGCTCATGATCTCAGTGGGCGATTGCAAGCATACCACGCTCATGACCTCAGTGGGCCATTGCAAGTATACCACGCTCATGACCTCAGTGGGCCAGTGCAAGCATACCGCGCTCATGACCTCAGTAGGCCAGTGCAAGCATACCACGCTCATGACATCGGTGGGCCAGTGCAAGCATACCGTACTCATGACCTCAGTAGGCCAGTGCAAGCATACCGCGCTCATGACATCTGTGGGCCAGTGCAAGCATACCGCGCTCATCATCCCAGTGGGCCAGTGCAAGCATACCGTGCTCATCACCCCAGTGGGCCAGTGCAAGCATACAGCGCTCATGACATCTGTGGGCCAGTGCAAGCATACCGCGCTCATCACCCCAGTGGGCCAGTAAAGCATACCACGCTCATGACATCTGTGTTCCAGTGCAAGCATACCACACTCATGACCTCAGTGGGCCAGTGCAAGCATACCGCTCTCATGACCTCGGTGGGCCAGTGCAAGCATACCGCGCTCATGACCCCAGTGGGCCAGTGCAAGCATACCGCGCTCATGACCTCAGTGGGCCAGTGCAAGCATACTGCGCTCATGACCCCAGTGGGCCAGTACAAGCATACCGCGCTCATGACATCTGTGGGCCAGTGCAAGCATACTGCTCTCATGACCTCGGTGGGCCAGTGCAAGCATACCGCACTCATGACCTCAGTGGGCCAGTGCAAGCATACCACGCTCATGACCTCAGTGGGCCAGTGCAAGCATACCACATTCATGACCTCAGTGGGCCAGTGCAAGCATACCGCACTCATGACCTCAGTGGGCCAGTGCAAGCATACCGCGCTCATGACCTCAGTGGGCCAGTGCAAGCATACCGCGCTCATGACATCTGTGGGCCAGTGCAAGCATACCACGCACATTATATGCCATGAAGTTGTAATTTCCCAACACTGATATTCCATTGTTATGGTGACTTGCTGGTGACCTCAATACATACTATCGTTTTCATCTTTTGCCCCCAAATATACCTCTCAAACATTAGTTTGCTCTAACTAGATAATTTTTAATGTACTTTGACCAAATTGCACAAGTCTGTTTTTGCAGATGGAAACACGAGCACTCTAATCATGTCGGTAGGGGACAGCCTCTAGAGGAGATCATGCTGTTGACGTAGGTGTCTTCTTTGTGGAGCCAATCACGCGCACAGAGGAAGAGAGTGTTAACGCCTATTAATCCATTCGGGAGATGAGAGCGTTCAGTCTCCATGCTCATGCAATCCTGGGCCTCTCTGCAATATCGGCACCAGTGGGTCTCGTACCCCTCGATTCTCTCATTTCCACTGGCTTCTTTCAGCAAGCAGGGGCCACGACTTCCATTAAAGTGCTTTGCCCCTGGATGGTAGCAACCTGCCTTTCACACGCAGGAGGCGGGAAAAGCTCTAAAAAAGCATTTCAGGTTTCTCAAAAGATAAAGAAGCAGGACGGAGCGTAGTTTTGTGGGTTTTATTTAAATAGAGTTTTGAAGTGGCATTGGCACTATTTGGCGCTATATAGAAAGAAATCCGTTTTGCGAAGTCATCCAAACACTGATGATACGTTCCTTGAAACACTCAGTTAAGTAGGTTCGATTTTCTGCTTTTTAAAAAAAATATTTCACTGTTCATGGACTTTTTTGGTGAAATAATGTTTTGAAAACTGTTGCTCTCAATGACACTTGTAATGGGATCACACGGGGAGGAAATCAAAGCTTTAATGCAAAATGCCTGTCAGTTTCTGGTTATTTGAACTATAGTTCATATCATCGTGCATTTTGTGACATGAAACTATCCAGTAGTGTGAGCATAACACTAGCACTGTGTTTTCATTCCCCTCCCATCGTCCCTGTTGGGCAGAGACTGCAGTGTGGCAGGGGGTGGGGGTAACAAATGATACATTATTACGCTAAAGTTGCTTTCTTGAAGTGTCCACATGAGCATCTGTGTAGCCATTTCACATTTTCTTATTTTAAAAGCCTAGTGGCATTAGGAAGATGATTTAATAGTGTACATTTAGCTGATGGCACCTGTCACCTTATAAATACTAAAAGATACTGATCAGGCAAAGTATAATATTAATCTGGAAAGCCTTGTAGGTTCTGATTCACCTGGCAGCAGCAAGTTTATACTGCAATTAATAAAGCCACATGTTTAAACTCCATTGATTTTTCCAATATTTTGTCATATGTGGTTCTAATGCCCTACCACCTTACATATTGAATGCTAGGTGATCCTAAATATATAGCAACACATTGCCAAAGGCACATGTTTGGTATGATCATAATAACAAAGTTACAGTCATATTAGATGTAATGAAAGAGAGGGTTAAAGGAATGAATACAACAAATTTGGTTTTCACTGATTACTCCTGACATGAAATAGCAATAGACTGTGAAAGCAGCCCTTCTATTAGGTATCACTACATATTATCCCCACCAAAAATATCGCCATATATATGGTCGTTTGGAACGGCCATAGACGATATTTTTTTTGGGGGGGGTCATTTTTGGAGTTTTTGGGACCGTGGGTTGCGGGGGTGTCCTCCGCTCCTTTAAAAATAATGCGGGGGTTGCAGTGGTGTCCCCCGCAGGTTTCATGCCTTAATATCGGCGTAAAAATATGGCGATATTTTTGTATGGCGATATTTTTGCGGGGATTTTAACACATGGAACCTTCTATTAGAGATGATACGAGATAGCTTCAGCACAACCCAGGGAGGACCCTTGTCCTACCAAGTGACGGATTCACACTTTATTCATGTGTAAGGGGTCTTCCAAGCTTTGAGCAGAATCTACAATAGACCCTTGAAGCCGTGCCTGCAGTGGGTGATTGGGGAAGTGATTAGTAATTGCAGACATGGCCCTTTTTTCTTGGGGTGACGGGAATTGAGGCGAGCTTAGGCAAGCCTTGACATCAGGGACAGTGAGGAACACGTTACCGTTTTGGAACTCACTGAATCCTTAGCATCTGCCATCCAGTGACTCCACCAGAAACAGGGCACCCCAGCAAGAACTGCAAAAGAAGAAGAACACTCCCTGGGGGAGATGTCTCCACTGGATACTAGAGAGGGCGCTGGAAGCCACCAATCATCTACTAGGATTTAACCATAAGTCGGGTGTGATAGACCCTCTGTTGTTGTTTTGTAGGACTCAAAAGAAGACAGAGAGTCAAGATGGGCGAAAGAGTCCCCTCCCAATGTCCATAGGGAACAGAGGAGGCACCGCCTGGGAGAGCTTGTCTGTTGCTGAGGTCTACAGTCCAAGTCACCCAGATTTCCAAAGGGGACAGTGAGCTGTGTGGTGACACAGATAACGGCAGGCTGCAGATGAAGTAGCAGAAGAGCGTTCCAGTTTGTGTGGTTCTTAAGAGTAAAATGCCTGATATCTAGAAGTGCCATTTCGGCAGCTTCTATTGCTGTACCAAACCAAAGGGCATTCAAGCCATCATTGTTTTGCTGTTGAGTTGCTGCCAAACCTGTGAGTTTTCATGCAAAGGACTGCCACCATAGCCATTGGTCCCCTCTTTGCAGTGTTAAACTGACTTTTCAAGCCAGCCACTTCCAAGACATCACACTGTGCCACGGCCCCTTCAAGCTCACTTACAGGTATAGAGACAAGCACTCTGAATTACACTTCACCCCATGAAGCAGCTGATTGAGCCGGGCGATCCTCCCATCCAGGAGGTCTACCCCCAGCTTGAGCTTGTGCAAATGCCATAAAGAACATCTAGAGGATGTTGGCCACCAATGAACAAGGGTAGGAGACTAGTAGACCAGGGCAGGGGCCATTCCCAATCACACCAGTAACACCAGTAACACAGAACAACCACAGAGTTCCTTGAACTCTAGAGATTGTTGGAGTCCCCTATCTCTTCTTTAACCATAACAAAGATTCTTGGATTCCCCTATCTCTTCTTTAACCCTAACAAAGATTCTTAAATCATATTTTGTGGTTTTTCCTGCCTTCAAATAGTGCCTATAACTAATATCTTTTTCTTCAGTGCAACTCTGATCTATCCAGTACCCCACTGTAGCTTTTCCACCTATTTATACTGTCCTTTTCACTGCAGTGTTTTAGTATATGTGTTGAGTAACACCTACTATTTCTGCATAGACTTGCATGGATATTCCTTTTATTTTACTACATTCTGTATTGTGTGTTTTTGGGTGCTTTCTCCGCCGGCCTACCGTCCTGGAGAGTACACCCTGTTCATAGCCCACATTACCAAAGATGAAGGAGGTATGCTATCTGCCTTGGCCTGTTTACCTCAGCGGTGGAAAAACATGCAGGCGTTGTCGTGGGAACAGCATTGTGTACCCTCCCCTCTGTCCCGCATTGTATTACTACTGGACAGAATAGAAAGCAGCCCCTCAGAATAGAGTCCCCCCCACTAGAAAAAGCTAGTTGAGCTCTTTTCTGCTCTCATGGTTCACTCTTTTTGACACCGGAATGCAGTGATGTGGAAGCCCCTTTTAATACCCAGTCCCCCTAGGGACTGACTCCCCAACTCCAAGCTACCAGATTACAGTTGTGCAGAGCGTCTTCTGTTCTTTATATCCTTCGTCCTGGGTGTATTTGCTGCTTCCCAACTGAAGAGGTAAGTCAGAGGTAAGTCCAAAGTGCCATCATAAACCCTGCATACCAGGTCCAGGCGGCCCCACCCATCGACCACATCCCTTAGCGGGAAGACCCATTCCATTAATTGAGGGCCCCAGTCTAAGCTGAAGGACCTTGCTGAAAACGTACCTGCTTTCCAAGCTATTTACATGCAGACTTACAGCACTAATACTAAGGGCGAAATCCTTCAGCTTCTTTTGGGAGAGTTCACACTAGTAGCTTTTGTAATGACCATTGGACGATATGGAGACCAAGGATCAGATGAGATTTGAATTTCCAAAAGGAACTTCTCCTTGAGTAAGGTGCTAATAGAAGGGTATACATATATGAGCGATTGATTTGTAGAATGCCTGCTGACATTTGAGGCTTCTGGGTTCAAAGTACTAAGATGTGATGAATACATTGGGTGTTTTGTGGGTGCTAATTCGATTCAATCTAAAATGAGTGTCTAGTGATGGGTCAGGTAGTTGAGTATTCTAAGGCAACGTAGAGTCAGGTGTGAAAGTACATTCTACAGAAATGGCTGCACTTATTGATGGAAGTCACAGATGGTGGGCACACATCAAACTCTTGTCCTAGCAGTGCCAGATGAAACCCTGTGGAGGCCGCTAGGAAGTTGAAATGTTGGGCCCCCCCCCCCTCGCAAATGATCTCCTGCTACCTCTTCTTTTTGGGCGCCAACATTATGGGTCTACAAAAAAGCAACAACAAACAATATTTACACTTTGCTCAAGAAAATGAAAGATGTCTCAGCCAAAAAAGAGCAAAAGTGCCTGAACAACATGGATTTGTTCTGTTATGGTAGACGGTGAAGTTAATCAAATTTCATTATAACTCAGAAAAGCTAACATACTTAGTAGTGCAGACGACGGGTCTGTATACTTGTCTGTGTTCTCGAAGCTTCTACGTGCGAATATTGTACTAGGGTCTGGCGTCGGCGGGAGCTTGTGACACACAAACTCACAGAAAGCTTCATTTCTGGAGGTTTCTTGTGGATAAAATTGAACTAAGTGTGCACGTCGGCTGCTAGGTGGACATGACCATCACTACTGTACACTACACGTACGTAGTTTACACCAGATTGTTTTACAATCTGACAGCTGCAAGAAGATGAGCTTTTAAGAGACAAAGGCCCTCATTACGACCCTGGCGGAAATCGAAAAACGATGGCGGAAATGCAATACCGCCATCGAATAGCGCTCGGTGCGATTATGACCCGTCACCGTAAAGTACGATACCATTAGCGACACCGTAGTGAACGCCAACGCTAACTGCACCAAGTACGCGCACGCGCGCCATGCCAAACCGTAATTACCACCATGGCGCAACGGTACGCGAATTCTGACCCTAGCGGACATGTACCTAACGCCATCAAGCATGGCGGAAAGTACCATTCCGCCATGGTGAGAAGTACGGCATCGCGAATCAACCGTAAACGGCCCTACTGAGTGCCTGTACACCACTCCCTGGCCACATTGCACAACACCTCGTAGGTGCAATGAAGTCACACAATGCAACCAGTGAAATGTACAAGTCACCCATGCATGCCAACGAACAAATGAATCCAGGGGCTCCAAGTGCCTTGTGAGTGGGCATCCATATTTGCCATGGCACCATTGCCGCACTGATGCAGCACAGGCATGTGAAGGTTCAAGTACAGCAACATGAGCAGAAAAATGAGACAAACAAAAACAGGCCCCCCCATCGACTGACACCAGTGTAAGGCAACATTCAAAGCAGTATCCTGAGTGAGACTGCACCAGCCCTGTACTCCTGCCAGTAAACAAACCAACCATCAGCATAAGCATGTACCACACAAGTTGGCAGAGTGACAGAGCAGCCAGGCTCATCTCAAGAGGGGCCAATGGGAGCTGCAGGGCACAGATGGCACGAATACAGAAGCTATTCCAATGGACATGACCTCAGTCTCCCTCCAAGAAACGCACGCAAACACAGGCACCTGTGACCAGCCATAGTCTGATAATCACATCATTCCACCAATCCACCTGGCTGACCGGCATCTGTTACACAAAAGCTAATCCCCCGCCCCTGAGCATGACATCATTAAAACAGTCATAATGGCAGGCCCCATCCCTGACCTTACTGGGCTTCATAGGCAAACGCGGCCAGTACAGTACCACGCAACTATACTCAGAAGCCGGAACCCAATGCAGATCTCCTCACAATACACCGCTCCACAAATAGGAATATGCTACATTACTTGCAAAGAATAACGCTACACGGTTAATATCAGAATAGAAATTTAATGCACCACAAAATCACCAAGCCCATACAGCCATTAGGTCATGAACTCCAAAATACATTTCAGTATTGTGGGCTGCATCCGCAATAAATGACCAGCTTCTGCTTGTGTGACGCCCTGTTCCTTCATGGTACACAGGGGCTACATTCATGTTCAAAAAGGCAACATGGAAGCGCCTAGAACCGCAGGTCCGTCCCATTAGGTAGGCACTAGTCCAGCTGAAAGGTCGAAATGTTGCTCCTAGCCACTAGTACTGCGTAAGGGCATGTGGCCCATTGGCGATCGTCCCATAAGATCGTAATGGTGCTCCACTGATTAACTCGAAGCAGCAGGTGTCGGGAGTAAAAGCCATCTGCAGGAGTGGCATACAGATGGCAGCGGCAAAAGGGGAGGAGATACCTGTCACCCAAATGAAATGAAAAAGAATAGTATGGCCATCAGAACTTGATTCGTATTACTCACTTCAATGATCACACTAAATCTACAGCCATATGCATGCTAGCCCACTCAAAAGGATTATTCCCACCCAAAATATCACTTGCGAATCACAACTATAAAAATCGAGGTGAAAACACTATTACAAACGAGTGTTTGTGTGCATGCGTCTGTTAAGACAGAATCCATTAGATGGGATTAGTAACGTGCATAGACACAAGTGTTTGAAGGCGCGTCAAGACAGGGAGGGTTCAACAAGGGCAGAAAGACGATGGTCCCACTATGGCAGCTCTGCATCACATAGCGCAGGGGAGGTGGATAGATTCCAAAAAGCCTTGTACATGGCAAACTCTCCATCAAATCATCTGTCCATGCATCCATACATCATTCCCTCATCCCGGTATGAAAACGCCTGATTATTTACTCACGTAACATGTGAAATTTCCATTGAGTCTGTGCGTAATGCAGTCTGCAAAATCCACTGTGCTCCAGGCCGGAATTCCAGTGTTGTGAAGTAACATGTATTTGGGAACGTCCGGCCTTATCGTCCACTACGCTATTGCGCATCCCATACTATTCATATCAATCATAGCATTCTCGCCATGGCCCCTGTCCCAAGGACATTATACAATAGAACCTTATATCTGCAGTCAGACCTGTGGGCGTCTCCTCGCCGCTAGCTGAAAACCGAAAGCGCTGTCCTTCGAATTCCTCATTTGCAACATCACGTCGAAAAGGCATCTGTGACCGCTTGAAATCACAAATTCATCCATGTAGTGCGGCAGTGTGTGAAAATGGCAACTGGCTTCACTCACAAATGGGACGCCCCGCCCGTCGGTGAACCGCGGTACAGTGCTGCATGAGGGTCCACCGTTAATCGAGTACTACATTCCACTGACCCTTCACAAGTTTGTTCGCGACTGCAAAGATAGTATGTGAAGCAATGGGACCATAGCAGAATGAACATATGAACCAATATCTCACTGCCATCGGGATGAAATACATGATTGTAATGGCAAGATGCCATGCGTCGAATTGCAGCGTTGTGTGCGGGACGTGCTCGCCCAAAGGGGATTGCAGCTTGCACAGGTGGAATGAATCACCACAGGTGGAGGCAATACAGCTTGAAAACACATATATTGCACACCCTACCCCCTCCCACAACCACACCCACTCCAAAATGCTACCTGCAGGACTAGCGATGTTGGCCCTGGGGGACCTGATAGCACTGCAAGTACTCCAACTTCAAGAAGAAGACGAACACTAACTACTACAACAACCGGCCGCACAGAGGAGACGCAGGAGGAGGAGGAGGAGGAGGGCAAGGCAGGGCCAGCAAGGCCCGTCAGCACAGCCACCACCACCACGCAGGCAGCCCGCAATCCCACGCCTCCGAGCACATCCGTTCAACCTCACGGATGAGCAGATCCACACCCTCTACCGTTTGGACCGGGACACCATAACCGCCATTGTGGACATGACACAGGCTGACCTTGTCTGCATGATAGATAGCCCAACCGCCATCCCACCCCTACTGAAGGTGGTGTCTGTACTCCACTTCCTGGCCACAGGCACCTACCAGCACACAGTCGGACAGTTGTATGGCATTTCACAGCCAGTGTTCTCACTGACACTATTGCAAGTGCTCGATGCCCTCCTGAAGCACGCAGACGACTACATCTCTCTACCACGCTCGGAGCAGGAAATTACGAACACAAAAGTGGGATTCCATGCACTTGGCGGCATACCGGGTTGCATTGGTGCCATCGACTGCACCCATGTGGAACTGGTCGTCCCACATGCCATGGAGGCCCAGTACTGCAACCGAAAACAATTTCATTCTCTTAATGTACAAATGGTGTGTGACTCCAACAGGATCATTACACATTGTTGTGCCCGATTTCCTGGATCAACCCATGATTCTATGGTCTTGAGGAACTCTACAATACCACGCTACATGGAGCGACACGCAGGGAACAGATACTGGCTACTCGGTGAGTCTCATTTCATGCATGATAATGTGGGGTATGTGATGCGGCAATGACCTGGCAGGAAGGGGGGGGGGGTGCGTACGTAGCAATGTCATTCCACAAACATCCTTTATTGTCCACATACAGGTGATGCCGGGTATCCACTGAAGAGATGGCTCCTTACACCACTCCGGAACCCACAGAACCAGCATGAGGAGGACTACAACCATGCCCACTCACGTACCCGTGTAGTCATAGAACAGGCATTCGGCCTACTGAAGACTCATTTCCGCTGCCTCAGCAGGTCTGGCGGGGCACTCCTGTACCGCCATGAGAAGGTTGCAAAGATGGTCATGGCATGTGTCATGCTACACAACATGTGCGTACGTAGAAATGTGCCCATGCCCCCTGACGCAGAACTGCAAGCACCTGAAGATGGTCATGATGAGGGTGGGGATGTGGCAGCACCTCAAGGAGTCTGCGAGGCACAGGAGGGCCGTGACATTCTTCAGATTCTCATTGATTCATGCTTCTAGCACTCACGCCTGGTGGCTGATACATGGACACGGGACTTGTGGCACTGTGTGTGTCTGGAACATGCACAATATGGACTGTACGCCTATGAAGGCCTCGTACACAAAGATCAATGTCCACACATCTCATTGGATGATCGTGCATTGTTTATAGCATATGTGAAATTATGTTACACACCCCATCGACCCGCCACCCAAGTGAGCCCAACACACCCCCTCCACCCTCCTACCTCCCCCCCGAACACCAGTGTCCGAAGATGCTCATTGTCAGTGGGCAGACGCTATTGCAAGCCCCCTCTCCGGGTATCAGGGGCACCCCTGCCTGTGGAGCGCAGGTTCCTCCCAGATCTACGTTGGGGGCTGCCCTGGACGGAACTTGCAACGGATGATGTCTCTGCCTGCTCACGTCCATGCATGTCCCTAAGGGTTTGTGAGAGCTCAGTGAGCACACGGCGCACAGCGGCAAGTTCAGCACATACGTCTTTGGACGTCGCATGCAGTTCCCCCCTCAGGCTCTCGGTGCTTCTCTCCATTTGTACTCTCAGGCTCTCGGTGCTTCTCTCCATTTGTACTCTCAGGCTCTCGGTGCTTCTCTCCATTTCTGCCCTAAGTGTCTCAGTTGATGTTTCTATGGCTGCCTTGGTACCCCCACATTCATCAGCATGGTCCTTGAGGAGCGTGGCCAGTTGCTGCTGTTGCACGATCACCTGGTCGAGGGACTGTTGCCTCTGCTGTGCCATGGCCATTTGCGGTGGTGTCACAGAGGGGCTGGTCACCTCATGTTGCCTTGCCACAGGGCTTGTGGGGGATGGCCAGTCGTCGTCTTGTGGGTGCCCCTGCGTGGTATCCTCATGGTGTACGGGATGAAACAAACAGGGGGATTGAGACAGGCCATGGATGGATCTTACTTCGACATCCCCGTTTTCTGTGTCGGAGCATGCTGCCATTAATGCAGTGTCACCTATGGTGCTGCTGCCACCAGAAGCAGTGCCTTCTGTGGCATCCATTGGGGGGACCTGTGGTGGTGCTGTTGTGGGCATGCTGGCTGCTGGGGTGCCTGTTGAAGTTCCCTCCTGTGTGCTGCCACTTGATTTGTGCTGCTGCCGTGTCTTGATGCGTGCAGCTGAGGTGGAGGGTCTTTGGCCGTTGGTCTTGGCCCTCTTTGCAGGTGTGCTGGTAGAGGTGTCCTGGAGCTCGTCGTTTGAATCGGACCCTGTGGTGGAGTAAAGGAGGGCGAGCGTTATTAATGGGTCTGTTGAAATTGGAATGGCAATGTATCACATGCATTGGGGTGGTACCTGAGGGTGATTTGGGTCGGGGCCTTGGAGGTGGTTTCATTTTTGTGTGGATTGAGGATGCAGTTGTTTTGCAGCCTGCAGTTAGGGTGTGCCTGCTGCACGTGTAGAGGGTGTTTTTAGGATTTTCAATTATTTATGTATTTAATGTGAGTTTTAAAGTGCGCTATCAGGCCAATGTATGTGGACGTTCTCCTGGACATGTGTTACTGTTGCACTATGTGGACACATGGTACTTCACATGATTGGACATTGTGGATTTAGCATTGTTTTATTTGGCCCACCTACCGGATTCTTCGGATGTCTGCACTCCTTTCTCCATCCCTCCGACTCCCTCTATACTCTCCATTCCAATGGTGGAGGCACAGATTTCTTCCCAGGGGGTCAACTTGATGGGTGATTCCGATCCTCCCCCGGTAGCTGTGGCAATGTTACGGTTGGCGGATAGTATGCTCCGTACGCGTATCCGCAGGTCGTCCCATCGCTTTCTGCATTGCTGTGGGTTGCGGGGTGCGGTCCCCACCGCACTTACCCGCTGTGCCACCAGGGCCCATATGGCCTTCTTGTTCGCAAGTGCCGTCCTGGTCATTTGCGTCGAGAAGACGACGGCAGCATTCTCCTGGAGGGTCTCTGTGAGCACGGTGAGTTCCTCACGGGAGAAGTGGACCTGCCGCTTGCGGTCGCACGCTTTTTTCGCTACTTTTCCCATTTCTATTGCTTTCACTAGGGTGGATGACGGGTTGGGATGTGTCTCAGGGTAGTATTTTTAATGGTTGTGTGGGAATTCTGATTTTATAGGTGTACGGCGTGCTGTTTCCCGTTCCGGGACCATGTTTTTACTTCCGTTTCTGTATATTTACGGTGACCGTACTTTCCGATTGCCGCTCATTACGGTGACCGCTAAGATGGGTGGCGGAATTGCACCTAGGGCGCCGTACGACGGCGGTGAGGGGCGTTTTGGGGACATTTCCGCCATCGCGGACTTTGCACTTCCGCCATGGCGTAGTGCTCGTGCCCGATGGGTCGGAATTAGCCGCACTTTGCTCCGTCGTGCAATGGCGGAAACGCTATTTACGCTATGGCGGTCAGGTCAGTCACTTTACGCCAGGGTCGTAATGAGGGCCAAACTGTTATGTGAATCTGATGTCTCTGGTGTACGTACTTTGAGTTGTTAATGGGTACATTACATTAATACGGTATTTTCGCCAAAGAGTCTTTAATGTAAAGTTTTCATTTCTTTGAGTTGATTGTTTTTTTCTGTCTTTTGGAAACAATTTAGGAAATCTTTATAGTAATTTTCTTTCAAGATCAAATCAATATTATTTTGATCTGTTGCTGCGGGGCCCCTAAAAGGAGTGGGGCCCATAGGCCAGTGTCTACTTTGCTTATTTAGTAATTCGGGACGGCGTCCAAGCACTACATTAATTAAAACGAGAATTGAACACACGCCTTGAAACATGTATAATATTAAATGCAATAATTAAATCTAGACCGCACTCAAGTCTGAAAAAAGTCCTAGATTTTTAAAGTAACGTACATCAACGTCTGTCCATTTTTATCAAACACTGCTCATCCCAGCACAACCAAACATTCTCTGTAGTCCTGTTTATTTTGTTATTGTTTTAGTCAGGGTTAAAAATAAGTAATTCCAGAACTTCAATTGGAAAGAATAGAATAAGACCTGGCAAATCAATCAAGGAAGGCTTTGCTAGTGCCCCTGGACTGACTTCCTAATGGTTGAAAGAGAGAGACACGACAATACAAAATGGGTGCTTGGCAGAACTAAAGTCCCCAGAGTGACAGCGACTTTCTGCCGCACCCTTGTCCTTCAAACGCTTTTGTGATCAGATGGCGGGTCACCTGTCTAATCTTACTGCTGCCTTCTGGATTCACATGTTCAAGTCCCAGAAGCGCCAACCTTTCTTTAAATCCTTTTTAGTAGGACACATTGAGTCCCATTAAGTTGGTAACGCCGAAGGTAGCAAAACTCTAGAAGAAAGCTTTATATAAAAAAAGATTAAGCTATTAACAGTTTGGTTTATTTTTAGCAGGCCCAATGCACAGAGCTGCTGTGGCACCTTGCCTGATTCAGAGCTCAGTGTTTGAGTTCAGTCTAAGCTTTAACCCATTGTAGGGGAACACGACCCATTGATACAATGGGTATAATTCTTCTTTTCTGTGCCAGTCTTTCGGAGCGCCTAGATGAGGGAAATGGCATGAGTTTCGAAACCGAGGCACAGTCTCAAACTGCCTTAGCTGCTGGCGGCATTGCCAGTCTGCCTTTGGAGTGGACGGTGAAAATGGCTGGGTCAGTGCTGGAGGTTTTGGTATCTTTGCCTACGCTTCTTGATTCCCAATAGAAATCTTGTTGCACGGTGGCACCCTTCTGCTGATTTGGGGGTGCTACAAAGTTGTCTGTGACATTGTAAAGATACAGAAATGTACAACGATAACAGCAAGAACACAGAGCATTGCAAGGGTGCAATTTAGTTGTCGAGTCGGCGGGTAATGAGATTTGGTTTTTACTCTGGCTTACTAGGTTAACATACATTTATTTGTGAATATAGACGATGTAAAAGCAGACCTAGAAAGTGAGTTGCTTCGTTGGTTGTCATGAAGCTACTGTCAGGCAAAAATGCAACCGAAGACTACGGAGAAAAGGGCATTTGTGTGATTCACAACTTACCTAAAGTTTCTCGGCGTGGCTGTACCTGCCTTTGTCAATTCATTTTGAAGTTTTATTTGGCTTGTTATTGGGACATTTGAGGCTGCCCCTGGCATGCGATAGTCGCGCATGCGTGGTTATAGCTCATCATATGGCGACTGTGAATATGGTGCAGGATCGGACTGGGCCATAAAACTGTCTCAGGCACCAATGAAAAAGTGGCCACAGTTGGAAATGGCAATTCATTCCTTTTGTGACACTGTTTGAATAGTAACCAAGGGGAAGTTTTTTTAAAAACAGTGGGATGCAAATTGTGCTTTTTAAAGAATATTCATTTATAAACACTTGTAGAAACAGCTGCAGAGTCAATTAATTCATCAAACTGGTCCAAATTGGCCAAAAAAGTGGCCCACTTTGACCAAAAAAAACAGGCCCAGACCAGCATTTTGTGTTTTTCGTTTGGCCACTGGCCTATTGCCCTATAGGACAGTCCGAGCCTGATATGGCGGGATTGTTGGGGCTTTTAATGCCGCACTTGATACTGACAGGTGGCACTTGTTGGGGTTGTCAATGCTGGTTTCACTTAATCGAGTGCAATGTGGGATAGGTTACTTGGAGTTATTGGTTTTCTATCCCCTTCCTCCGTCACCTATACCTAACTCTTCCGTTTTCACATTACAGGCTGTGAGTCTGGTCTATTAGAGCATGACGTCTTCATTTGCATGCAGAAGCGTAGCCAGGATCGTCTTGCAAGTGGGGCCTGAAGCTTATGTAGTTGAGCCCACCACAGTGATATTAATGCTGCAAGTGATTGGGCATTAATAGATTTTGGGTGGGCCTTGTCTGCTCACGCCTTACCCTGCCTACTCCTCTGTTTGCCCGGTGACCATTTGCCAGCCTGATGCAGATATTATAACTTGGTAAGGCTAGGACGAAACGTGGGTTGTTTTTGTTTTTATAATTTACTTATCTGCTTAGATTCTCAAGTCATGACTTTTTGAGTTTCCTGTGAGCTATTTTGCTATTCGCGTGTTTGCATGCTTTCTAATATACGTATCAACTACTAAAGTTCAATATTGATATTGAAACTAACTAGTCCCTGCGCATTCATTTATGTAAATATTGCAGTTTCTATTTTTATAATGTGGTTAGGTATGCAACCAATTTTAAGATCTATTGCCATTTTGTTTGGAAAACAGAAACATATTGAAACATAAAACAAAATGGCTCTGCTCAGAGGCCCTACTGTGATGTCACCTAATCCCACGGGGCGCTCTTTCCAGTAAAGGCCTGGCTGCAGTTCTCGCATGCAAACTGTGCTCACTCGGAGATAAACTATTGGTAGGACAAGGCTGGGACCAAGACTTGGCTGTTTGGTTTTTGGTTGCCTCTCAGGTGCTCACCTACTTGGACCGCCTTGTCCTTGCTTGGGTCTCCTACTGGTGCCCATCAGAGCTTATTCTCATGGGCCGGGACTGCAGAACCATAGTTGTTATGCCTTAACAGCCCTCCAAGCCTTGCCCCAGGCCTCTCTGAGTTATCTCCTTTGACTCATGGGCAAGTGTGGGGCAAGGTGTGTGCCAATCTCTCCCCAGCCGTTGCCAGTGTTTTAAGGAGTCTCTTCACCCCTTCCAACCATCTCCCCATGTTGTCCATGGAATAAGGATCATGTGCCCCTGACAGGCCCTTACCACAAACTTGGGCAGTGCTTTCGTTGGAATGACAGCCTTATATGCGCTACTGCTCCTCCCAGCCCCCTGCTCCAGGGTGGGTGTTTCCAGGAAAAAACTTTGAGTTTATATGATATGATATGGTATTTTATTTATATCGCTCTCGTACACAAGTGTTTTACAGCTGGGGCTGCAAAGCAGCTCACATTCACTTTGGGAATTCTGTGTGGTTTGTGTTGCCATGAATAGGCACAGACTTCACTTGCCAGGTGAGGGAGTGGACAGTAATAGGAACTGGTCAGTCCTGCAGTGTGCAAAACTAAAGGTTGATACCCGGAAGGTTTTGGATAAATCATAATCACAGGCACAGCTCTGGGAAACACTCCAGACAATCCTTTTTCAGCCTGCTACCCCATTACAAAAGGGGAAAGACCTTTTGAAAATCAGGCTTGGCCCCACCCCAAAAGGGGAAGCCCAAAGCAATGGCAAAGGTTCAGATTCTTTCTAAACCTTCTAGCTATCATTTTGCTTAGTCACCCCGAGTGGGATGGTTATGCCCAGACATGGGTCCCATGCCTGCTTGGGCTTGAGACCCAAGCTACTCCTCGCTGATGAGGCCCAACAAGGCCAAAACATGTCTGGGGATGCTTGTGGTCTCGAGCAGAAGGAATGTGACCAAGCACTTCGGGCTGGACTGCCCCTTTGGGGGGTGGGACCAAGCCTGATTTGCATATGGTGTTCCTCATTTTGTAATGGCTTGGCAGCCGAAGAACGATGGGCTGGAGGGTTGCCCAGAGCAATGCCAGAGGTTAAGATTCATTCTAAACCATCTAGCCATCACCTCTTTTGTTTTGCTCAGTCCTGCAGAGTGGCCAGCTTTTTCTGAGAGCCCAGCGTCTATAAACACCATATTCCCACCCTCTATAGCAGGGGTCTGCAACCTTTTTCTGGCCAGATGTTTTAGACTACACCATCCATTATCCATAGCCAGCATAGTCAATGGTGAGGGATCATGGGAGTCATAGTCCTAATCATCTAGGGAGCTGTGGGTTGCAGACCCCCTGCTCTCTAGCCTCAGATGTGGGAGGCCACTTGGTTACTGGCCTGCAGCAGTCCACCACAGGAGTTGGTATACTTGGCCTTGGCAATCTCCCCGCTGCAGATACATTTCCTCTCATCTAAATAAAAGGGGAAGTCCCTTACACGCCTATGCAAATAATATATGTTTGTTGTGTTTCCACAAAATACGCAGGCACAGGAAGGCAAGTGAACATGTTTATTTCAATCGGTAAAAACTGCACCTGCTTTCACCCTCCACCCACCACTCTCCAACTGCCTTCTCGCTGTGTGCCCTCCGACCCCTCTCAGTGCTAGTTCAATAGTTTCAGCCATCACCCGGTTAAATCTCTCTACTAACCCATTTTTTTCAGGATGATAATTAGAAGAAAACCTCCACTTTATGCCTATACTTCTTGCATATTCCTTTGGTTTATCACTCTTGAATTGTGTAGCGTTGCCACTTATTATAATCTCAGGGTGCCTTTCCTTTCTAGACACTTGATCTATGAATTGTATCACTTTTACCATGCTCACATTGTTGACAAGTTATACTTCTGGCCTCTTAGTATGATGATCCACCATTACCAGAAGGAATTTTACTCCCACTTACAAATGATCATATGGCCCTACAATACATATTCCCACTTGTCTCCAAGCACCATCAGGAACCTGAATTTGAGACATACTTTGTTTCATCACTTTACACTCCTGTCTGAGTTCTGACATGGCCAACAATTTGGCACTGTCCTTTCTATCTCCACGCCCATCCCTGGCTACCATTATCTCTCTTACCTTTTGTTAAATTCCTGTTATTCTGTGATGGCCTGTGTGGCCTAATGATATCAAACTCTCTCTGTAAGTTCCCGCTGGTATTAATTTTTGCCCACACACTAACATGTTCTCTTCAACCGACAATTCTTCCTTGACTTCTTAATATGACAGTACCTCCTGGTCTAGACTTCCTTTATTAGGCTAAAATTCCATGGTGTAATTCAATAATTAAAAGCTTGTTGCTGGAGGTAAACACTTCAATTTACCTCAAGAAATTAGCACAGTAATTCCTCCAGCGGTAAATCCACCAAAATCCATGGGGGAGTTACCACCACTTGCAATCCTGTGGTGCCATACGACCAAGAGAAGGTAACAGTCATCGAATTTGGTGGTAATTCAGTGGAATTACTGCCAAATCACTGCCATCGTAATGAGGCTCGTAGACTTCTACCATGCTCAGGAAACACATATTGCCATAAACAAGTTTGAAACCTGAGTAAGAAGTCATGTCGTAGCATTGGTTAATGTGTACTGGTTTCATTGCTATGTATTTAATTATTTAATGCATATTATGTAGTACATGAAGAATGCCATGAATACCCATTTGAAATATTTATTTTCCAAGAGCAAAGTTTCACTTTTTATCCATTCTTTACATTTGAATGGATTCGTCTATTCTACAGAACAGATTGTGATGCCACAAAGAGTTCCTATAGCTGTTCTTCCATTGAGCGCTGTGTCAACCACGTGGGCAAGGATCTAATGAGAATAATATAGGAGCGGAACCTTGCATGTCAGGTAGTCCCACTAGGACTAGAGGCTGATGATGATTCTGAAATGGATAAGGGGATGCGCCATCCTACACAAGATGGCTGCCCCACATAAAGGAGAAATGTATGCCAGTTCTTGGGAGAATATGAACTTTGATTTTTTCCTTACTTGTGCCGCTCACTTTTGTTTTCTTTTCCTTCTAATTCCAGGAAGGCGATTTCCCGCTCTGGCCTCCAGCACTTGGCCCCCGCTCACTCCCTCAGCGTTTCACTCTCCAATGGACCCCTCAAGGAGCCCAGATCAACTCTCGATTGGACTGTAAGTCGCCAGTGTCCCCCTGATTTACCCCGCACTGTCTTTCCATGTTTCCTTTCTTTCTTTGAACAGGGCATTGGCTCTACACAGTGGAGTCTTTTTGACCAGCATGTTGGAGGAGTTGCTTGCATGACCAGCTCATTTTGAGGGGAAATACACCAAAATGTCGCCCTCAGAATTCCGACTACCGAAATTCTGACTTGGGGTATGGGTTATAATGGTATTATCGGGGGGCTGTGGGGGTCTCCTATCCCCTGCATTTGTATGTGGTGTAAAGGGGGTTGGAAAAATAAAAGTTGCATTTTCGGCCCTCGGAATTCTGGGGGTCGTAGTGATCACATAGATCCTTTTCAGCATAACTATTTGAGGTAGTGTGCATGGGCAAAGGAGAGGGGTGCATCTTGCATGTAATTCTTGAATGAAGGGTGTAAAGAAGTGCAATTGCACTAAACCTTTGGTAGGCAAGGGTGTTGCTGATAAAACGCAGCCTGCGACAACTAAAACAGAGAAAGGAACCAACATGCTTTGAGCAGGAACATTGCCATTGGGTGAGAACTCAAGTCCTATTTAACCACGGGGGCACTTGATCACATTGAAATGAATAAATACATGTGTAGGTCTCAGTGATAAAAGCATCTTTTTTTAAATATGAAGATCAGACTGGACCATTCCAGAATGGTCACTTGACTTGGGAAAGATCACTCTGGCAAAGGCTCCCATGGGATCATCCATTCATTGGCTTCACTGTACATGGGTAGTGGTGAGCTTTGGAGGTTACTGTTCACTTTTACAACCTCATCGTGGCAGTATTTAATTAAGTGGTGATAGAAAATTGCCACAAAGTAAAACCGAAATCATAGAATGTAGCGACTCCTTTCAAAAACCATGCACCCCATCTTATGATTTCTATTTGAAACTCTTCATGTGGGTTCAGAGGGCACAAAACACAGCTAAAGGCAGTTATTGTGAGACAACAAAAGTGTCACAAGTGATGTTTTAAAAGCGGGTTATGGAGGGTTGTGATAAAATGGATGTTATGTAAGTCAAACCTGCCGCAAAAAGCAGTGCATTGTGCACGACAATGCGTCATAATCGTGAACAGGTCAAAACACGTGGAATTTACGGCTGGTTGGTGTTTTGTAGTGTAAAAGTGAGTTAATTGAGAAGCCAAACTTGGCTGAGAGAAATCCCTTATAAAGAAAGTATTTCCTAATGCTCAGACATTCGTTATGGAGTCTTTCACACTACGCACATCACCGCCCTAGTGGCCTTAAAGCACAGAGGCTTGCCCGTGTATAGGGGAATTGTGAGCCCGGCCGTGGGTGGCAGCCAGACCGTGGTCTATGGGATGAAAAGGAAACCTCCCCAGGAGTGCTGGGACGGGTTACAGTGGGACACAAAGACAGAACTTGTAACATATGAGGGATCGAAGGGTGGAAATAACGGCCACCGCAGAAGTCTTTAGTGTTGTGTAACCCTTTGATGAGTTGTGACTGTATACTGCATGCAAGTGAGGGTGCCGCCCATCCAGAAGTGAAAGACCTTGGCAGGGACACTGGTTTCCAGCCCCAGGCTGCCATGGGCACCTTATACCCTCCCATACTGAGGCATCACTCCATCCTTCGCTAGTGGTGGCTACTAGACGGGGTTTCTTGACTCCTTCTCGGCTATTTATCTCCCCCTGAGGCCTCAGAAACTTGAACAAATCTTTACAAGATGTCCAGCTAATTTGATTTACATGGGGCAGGTTCCTGAGGGAGAAGTGCAGGGAAGCAAACCCTCTGTGGTGTGATTGCCCTTCAGCACCACTCCGTCTCACCTAAAACATGCATAGATAGCTTTAGGCTGGAAACCAGGTGTGAGGGATGATTTATGTGTCCCCTTTTTGGATTATATAGAGTTTTTATAAAATATGCTGACATAGAGCCCACTGCAATGGAGGATCCATGACAACAGCAAGAAACAGCACAAACTTGTGAGTCATTTCTAGAAGAGGCTGGTTCCCCACAGGTAGCCGCAGATGATAGTAGGACGACTTAATGAATACATTAGCTAACAGTTAAAATTTCAGAGTTGCATTAAACGACGTAACTACCCCATTCGGTATGCTCTGTTTGGAGAAATTGAGAAGGCCCAACACAGGTGGAGGGGGAATAGCCCTGGTCTCTGCCTCCTCAGCCCACAAGCTGGACCTCTGTTTTCTGAGTTTTTTTCAACAGACGAGGTTATTGTTCATACGTTTCTTGACATTTATGAGTCTGTCTTCTACATCATTTATTTTAATGTCATTTCATGTAGTTTGATGAAGCTGAATATCAACAGCATGCAAATGCAATGAGTGTTTAGGATGCGGTCCATAGGAGCCATCTACAGTATACACTGAAGGCGAGCGAGCAGTGACTGTGCTGGTGCTTGGGGCACTCAACAAGGGATCATTGTGGATAGGAACAAGAAGACCAGTCTCAGGTGATGGGTTCATTTGTAGAGGAAGGTCATGATCCAGTATGCTGATGAACCTTGCGCACCCATGGATTCCTTTAAGCCATGTGATATACTGCAGTGGAACACTACACCGGAGGATGCTGAGAAGTCGAGCAGGAGCAGGGCCCAGGCCTGACTGTGGTTTCTAGATGTGAGGAGCGGTTCACTGACATCCATGAGGGTGGCTTCTGTTCCTCTCTGAGGGTGGAATCCAAAATGGTAGTCCTCCACATGGTTGGGTGGCTTGAGGTGAACTGCACTTTATCTACTGACTAACATTTGATGTAAAGGGAACGGCACCGAAATTGGCCAGGATTTCCCCAAAACTGTAGGGTTTTGTATTGTGCGGTCCAAGGTTGTAGGCTAGAGGATAGGGGAGAGAGTGAGGCATTGATTGTCTTGGGAGGATAGCTCAGGGGCAACATGCTCACCTTGGAAGCAAGACGACACGGAGCAAGACAGGTTCCATCCCCTGGTCCGCGCTTAGAAACCTCTGGGTATTAAGTACGTTATAAATAACCTATCATATCATTGAACAGATTTGCCAGCAGAGGGGCAATTACTGGTCTATCCTGGAGTTACTGCTTCCTGGTGATAGGTAGGAGGCTTGGAATGCCTTCAACATTGACAATCTCACCTTCAGCAGAAGGGTGAACTCAAAGGTGTTCACTGCACAGGAGGCACCACCAACATGTGCACTTTTCTCCCCTCTATGCAATTTTCACGCTTTGCATTATGAAGTGAAAAAAGAAATGATGAGCCTAGCAGAATCAGATTATCACACAATGTTTGCATTTTAGAGCGCAAAGAATTCCAAATGGCGTCCACAATGTATGCTTGAGAGAGGCATTTAGAAAGGACTACTCTTTAGGTGCTAAAAATAAGTGGATTCCCCTATGAATCCTGTGCAGTGATGCCAGCGTGAGCATGGATGATGGTGGTGATGGCTTTCTTGGCAGGCGGAGGGTATGGGGTGGGCAGAAACAGTCATTCGGTTCTGTGCCCCTGCTCAGCCTACCCAAGAAACGAAAAAGAGCCACTGTGCAGAAACAATTGCAAAACTAGGCATACACCTTTCAATCCAGATTTGTTCACCTTTTCCGGCACTTGGGGGATTTGAAAATGAGCACCAAGGAGTGTGGCCCTGGCAGAGGGAGTTGGATAATGAAGGAGAGTTTGTGTTGGCGATGCCGCTGTGTTAGGTCTGAGCCAGTCTACCATTGATCTGAAGAAGTGAAGTGGATGCTTACAATGTTTTTGGGTGGGTGCTGGGGGACAAGCTGTCTTAGTCAGAGTGCAAACTCTCTCAAGATTTGGAATAGTTTCTTTGGAGAGTTGTTGCCAAAATTGATACAAGTGTTGTAGTACGCTTTTTGAGTTCCTCGTTTGGCAGATTTATCGTCCACTCTGTTAAAGATGTTGCAGGTGGTGCGATCAATCAAGGACTTGGATTTTTGCAAGACCCTTCGAAGAGTTCCTACATCCCTTTTCATTACTCAAAGATCCCAATTTAATCCCATCTGTACTTCTTGAGTTAGTACCAGTGGCATAAATGCAATGTTAGGAAAGGTCCTGAAGAAGGCTTCTGCCTTGAAGTATTGAAGTTGCTGTGCCAGTAGGTGATGCCCAGTGTCTGTCTAGTAGTCAGTGGGTGTGGAGGGTGGTCATTCTGCGTCATTACTTGTGTTAATGTGTGGGTAGACCATGGGTGTGGCTGAGATCAGGAATGCTAGGGCCACATTCATTGGTTCCAGAAGGAACAGTGTGCAGATCCTGTCAATCCACACCGAGTGCATATCCTTCGGAGGAATCTTCAACCCAGATGCCAAGATCTCTGAAAATGCATGCTCGTCGGGCCAATCAGCTCAGTCCGTCAGGCAGCTGCTTAATGCTTGGCGGGTGGGATGGATAATTGCTTCTATGAATGTTGCGGAACAACCACTAATGCATGTGTTTTGGAGGCCTAGGGAAGTAAGTAGAAAGGCTTCACCCTCTGTGTTTTCTTGGGCTGGCTTCCACATGCCCAGGCTCACCAAGCGGTGAGTAAATTCCAGAGCTACCCCATGGCACGGTGAACACCTCTTCTCCATGTATCTTAGAATACCCCATGGAATGCAGTTGAGACCCAGGATAAAAACGGTCCAATTGTACATGAAGCTCTTCCACCTTGTCCTTCTCAGGCCTTCCCGAGCATCTTACATATCCTCTGCCCTCGTCTCAACTAGCACCCCCCGCCCCCGAATGTTGCTCCTTCCAATCACTACTGAATGTTCTATCATACTCCTCCTTTTCCTCTCTGACAGACAAAGCACTTTGAAACCACATTCTATGACAGGAGGCGCTATACAAATGCAAGATAGCATCACATAACATGTAAGCAAAATGTGCTTAAAGGAGCGGTTTCTAGGTTCTTTGATATACTTGCTTGTAGTAGTGCCAAAGAGTGTCAGTGGGAGAGAACCTTTCTGCCCACATCTCTGTTCCGCAGATGGCATTCTCGGAAGGAGCCAGTTTTCAGTGAATGTTAGGCAGTCGAGCGGGCAGACCGCTAGGTTGCCCTGGATGCTCCAGAAGATATGCAGGTGAACAGTGCACCTTTCAAGATTATGTGGGCAGAGCAGGGGATAGTGGGAATGATGGGGGGCAGGTGACATCTTTCTCATACTTATTGGTCCAAGCACAAGAGTGAGGCTCCTGTGGAGGTAAACAGGTAGAGGAGGTAGAGTCTGTGTTTTCAGGGGTTCTGGGTTCTTTCCATTTGCTAGTTGAGGTTACTCTTTGTGAGGTAGAATGACCTTGTGCGATGATAGGAATGAAGATGGTGATGTTCCCAGAAGACTGATGATGGTCAGCTGGGATTCCGACGATCACCATGTATGGAAGGTGGCCACGGTGGTTTGTTCTGGGCTTCAGACAGGATGAAGTAGTGTTTGGTAGTGGTGCAGACTTTTCATTGGTCAAATCTTCTTTTGAGGGCTGAATGTGGTGGTTGCCTTTGCATCCTTATCTTTCCTTTGTGGTGGAGCTTGGCAGTGATCGGGGAGTGATTGGCAGTTGCGGAGCGCGTGACCAGTGCTTGCTCACTGGGATTCCAGTGAGGTGCAGTGAGTGGTAGAGACTGAGGAAGGCCTGTTGGCAGGCACTGATGGTAAAGGTGGTGAAGATCAGATAGCGATAATAGTCGGCAAGTCTCCGGTGAACGTTTCAGGAGCATGTAGGGGCAGTGCTTGGTTCTTGCAGTGTTTTCTGGCATGTTTATGAACAGTTGAGGAGGGAAAAAGGTGATGTGCCAGGCAGAGGCCACGTTTAACTATTAGGCTGTGCAGAGTACAGACTGCCTTCATGGTCGGGAGGTGCTGGGGGGAAGGGTCAAGGTGGGTCCTCATGGGTCAATGTTGCATGTGCCAGGGTTCAAGGGGGTAGAGGCTGTCTCTCCACTACCACCCACTGCATGCCCACACTCTCTACCCACACCACCCATTCTCTCTCCCTCACACACCCCACTCATGTTTGGGCTATTTTGGGCTACATTTGAAGACGTCCTCTTGAGACTGCTTTGTTCATGTTTCCTGCACCCAACCAACTACCATCCCTCAGCCACTCCACCCCACTCTCTCTACCCCACCCATCCTACCCCCACTCGCTCTACCTTCACTCACCCACCCTAGCCCCACTCTCTCAACGCCACCCCCTACCCACCCTACCCCCACTGTCTCTACCCCAAACCCTCACCCCCTAACCACCCTACCCACATTCTCGACCCCATCAACCCTACCCCCACTCTCTCTCCCAAACCCACCCTACCCATACTCTCTCTATACCCCACCCACCCTACCCCCACTTGCTCTCTGTCCCTACCCACCCACCATATCCCACTCTCTCTATCCCTACCCACTCTACCCCCACTCTTAATATCCCTACCCACTCTACACCCACTCTCTCTGTCCCTACCCACCCACCCCACTCTATCCCTATCCAGCCACCCTACCCTCACTCTCTTTACCTCTACCCACTCTCTCTTCCCCACCCGCCCAACCTACCCCTACACTCTCTACCCCACCCAACCTACTCACACTCACCCAACCTACCATACCCTCACCCAGCATAACCCCACTCTCTCTAACCCCAATCCACCCACCCCATCCACACTCTCTCTACCGCCACTGTACCCCCAATCTCTCTGCCCCCACCCACCACTAGCCCCATACTCTCCTCCACCGACCCACCCACCCTACCCCCACTTTCTCTACCCCACCCAGCCTACAACCAGCCACACAACCTACCCCCATACACTCTACCCCCACCAACACACCACTAGCCCCATGCTTTCCTCCGACTCACCCATCCTACCCCCATTCTCTATTCTCCGGCCCACCCACACTACCTCCATTCTCTCTACACCCACCCACCCTATCCCCACTCTCTCTACCCGCGAACACCCACCCTAACCCCGACTCTCTCTACCCCCACCAACCCTACACACACCCACACAACCTACCCCCACTCTCATTACCCCACCCCTAACCTACCCTGACTCTCTCTTTCCACACCCAAACTAACCCTACTCGCTCTACCCCCACCCACCACTAGCCCCATGTCTCCTCCCACTCACCCACTGTACCTCCACTCACCCGCACTACCACTATCCTCTCTATTGCCACTTTCCCACCCTATCATACCCCCTCACGCATCATACCCCACTCTCTATACCCCTACTCTCTCTAACCCCAATCCCCTCAACCTATCCCCACTCTCTCTACTCCCCACTCTCTCTACTCCCACCTACCCCCACTCTGTCTACCCCTACTCTTTACATACCCCATCTCTACCTCAAACCCACCCTAACTTCACTCTCTCTAGCCCCACTCTCTCTATTCCCACCAAGCCTACCCCCATTCTCTCTACCCTCACCTACCCGACCCCCACTCTCTACACCTTCACCCACCCACCCTACCCCCACTCTACCCCATCCACTGACCATACCCCCGCTCTCTCTACCCTCACCGAACCTACCCCCTCTCTATAAACTACCCACCCACCACAAGCCCCACTCTCTCCTCCCACTCACCCGCCATACCCCCACTCATCCACCCTATCCCCACCCTCTCTATCCCCACTCTCCCTGCTGCGACCCCTCCAATCTACCCCCACCCTCTCTATCCCCACTCTCCCTACCCCAACCCAGCCAATCTACTTCCACTTTCTCTACCCCACCAAACCTAATCCGACTCCCCCACCCTTAGGTACTCCCTCACCCACCATACCCCCACTCTCTGTACCCCTACGCTCTGTAACCCCAATCCACCCACCCTATCCTCACTCTCTCTACCACCACTCTCTCTACTCCCTCTCACCCCCATTCTCTCTACATACCCCCTCTCTCTACCCCCACCCACCTTAACCTCACTCTCTCTAGCCCTACCCAGCATACCCCCACTCTCTCAACCCTCACCCACCCACCCTACCCCCACTCCCTCTACCTCCACCAACCCTACCCCCACTCTCTCTAACCACACCCACCCACCCTACCACTACTTTGCCCCCACCCACCATACCTCCACTCTACCCCCACACACACATCCACCATACCCCTGCTCTTTCTACCCTCACCCACCCACCATACCGCCATTCTCTCTACCCCCACGCAACCCCCACTCTCTACCCCACCCACCCTAACCCCACGCAGCCACCCTACGCCCACTCCCTCTACCACCATGAAACCCACCCTACCCCCACCCAACCCCCACTTGCTCTCTACCCTCTCCCACCAAACCCCCCACTCTCTCTACACCTCCCACCCTACCCCCACTCACCCACCCTACCCCCACTCTCTCTATCCACACTACCCCACTTTCTCCACCCTACCCCACTCAACTCTCCAAAAACTAAACTCTCTCTACCCCACCCACCTTTCTCAACTCTGTCTACCCCGACCCACCCTACCAACTCTCTCTATCTACAGCAACCCAGCCAACCAACTCTCTCTCTACTCCCACCCATCCAGCATTCCATCTCTCTCTACCCCAACCCACCAACCCTACCAACTATCTGTACACCATCCACCCACCCAACCTCCTCTCTCTCTAACCTCACCCATCCTACACCCTCTATCTCTACTCAACCCTACCCCCTCTCTTTACCGCCACCACGCACCCTACCCCCTCTTTCTAGTCCTACACACCGTACGCCCTTGATTCCCACACCCACCCACCCTACCCAACCATACCCCCAATCCCTCTACCCACCCAACTTCTCCCTATCCTCTCATCCTTTCTTGCGCACTCGCTTTATTTCTTATCCTCTCACTCTCACCCTTTCTTGCTCATATTTCCTCTTGCTCATCATCGATGGCACCCTCTATCAATGGCTTCCTCCCTTGCTCTAGTCCCCTATTATATTGAACAGGCACACCGGCACCTCTTATCGCAATCCTCCTTTGCTACTTTGCACTCTCCTACTTGCACCCGGTACCTATAAATGCAAAATGCAAAAAAACAGTAGAAAACGCTGTAACAATTGGCATTGCCGATGCTAGTTTTTTTAATGGATTTAGAATAACCTGTGTTTATTTTCAAGATTCAGTAAGTTGCACTAATTATTGCATTGCTTTATTGGATAGTTGTAAAAAAGGAGGCAACTTGTGTTTCGTGCTTAGAGCTTCACCAGGGTTTCCATATAATACATTCATTTTGTATGCACATCAGAATATTTCTGCCTGGTCCCCAAGGTATTGCTGAAAAAGTCAACGTTGAGAACTTAAGAAGTGCCATTAGTTACCTGAACCCTGGTCGCGTGGGGATGATACTGTCACCATTGTCTCTTGAGTAGGCGGCCTTCTTCTCCCGAGTCTGTTTTATCGCATTGCCTGATGCACCACTTCAGTCCTGATGTCTTTAAATGTTACATGTTAAAGGTATTTGTACTGCACACCGTCACCAACGGAATTGGTCCCCAGGCGCTCTGGCGGATCTGTAAATAATAGGGGTGGGGATTGGTTAGTAGGGTGAAGAGGGAGTAGGATAGTGAGAGGAGTGGTGTTCTGTTGGCAGCTTCAACTCAGTGTACACCGGGTGCTGAGCTTTGGTGCGGGTATTGGATCGGTGTGGGTCCGCTTGTGCTGTTGCTCCGTCTTATGTGTTGTTGCAGTGTTGTGAAGTGCACGTGGCTTGTTGTGTGAGTATGCAGAGTTTGAGCTTATAATGGTTAGTGGGTTACATGACCTTTAGCATGCTAACATTCACAGTTTTGTCTAAGTGTGGCAGTTGTTGGCCTTCACATGTGGGCATGCCAACATTCACAGACTTTTCTAGGTGCGGTGCAAGCTAGTGTTTAGAAATCTGTCTAGGTGTGGGCATGCTAGCATTCCTAACTTAATCTGGATGCGGTGCAGGCTGGTGTTCACGATTCTAAGTGTGGCACCTGCTATCATTCAAGTTTCATCTAGGCGCAGGCATGTTATCCTTCAATTAATCCTATCTAGACGCGACGCAGGCCAATTGTCCACAATTCTAAGTGTGGCCTGTGCTAGTCTTCACGTTTAGCGTAGGTGTGTGCATGCTAATATTCAGAGTCCTATCTAGATGTGACGCAGGCTAATATTCACAAATCTAAGTGTGGGCATGTTGACATTTAAGTTTCACCTAAGTGCGGGCATGCTAACATTCAAGGTCCTATCTAGATGCGACGCAGGCCAGGATTCACAATTCTATCCAATTCTATCTTTATTGACACCGGGTCATCTGTACTTGAGCTGTGGGCATTATACGCCTCAAGAGGCCAGAAAAAGACTTACGACCATTTTAGTCAAAGTGAGGTGTCTGTGAAGGTCTCTCATTGCGTGATGTACCCTGTGTGGGGGACGGATCTGGGGGGGGGCGGTTAAAGCTGGTGCGAGGACAATGTGCTGGCAAGCTGGGGCTCCTAGGAAGGACATCTGCCATTGGAATCAGTCATACATTATATGCCTCAACTGAGTGCAAAATTCGATCCTACTTTTAAAGAAACATCAATATAAGCTGATCTACTGAGATACTATCGAAACATCACAATACATTTTCAAATATAGTAATTATCGCATTATAGATAATTTGCAGGGAAAGAGAAAAGGAGAGAACAAAGCACAACCAGCACATCCTCCCACCCCCCGCAGCTCAACATCATCATCAAAACCATAACAAGTGCTGCGTTGCATATTGATTAAAACGAGCATGAAAGCCCCCTTCACACATTCTTTCTATTTACACTGAATGTTTAGGGAGGAATAGAAAAGCAATCACATAATTGCAATACTGTACAGTGCTGGCCGTCGGCTAGTCTGGCAAGTCATTGAATCAGTGGGCGACCTGCTGGGAAATGAGCCATGTGTCAGATTTTTCATTTTTGCTTGTTGTGGGTGAATATTTTCTCACTGATCATGTGCAACTCCTTTTTTATTAACGTAAACCAAATCACATGAACACGTTCCTTTATTGTTACCCATTTGACCCCAATGACCAGTTCTTTGGTTGTAAAAGCGCCCAAATGAATTGCTGCAACTTTACTTTAATATGGGTCAAACCTATCACGTCTTCCATTATTAACTAAACAATCCCCTTTGTAATGCAACAGACTTAAAAAAAAACCCGATGGAGTGGAAGGCTTCCCAGAATAATTGCCAGTGGTTATGATTAGTTCATATATTTCCAACCTTCAATTTTTGGTTTATTTCAAAATACCCTAATTGGCAAGTGAATGGCGAGTAATGGGTCCCCAGCTGGAAGGCTGCTTGAGTTCCACTTCAGAAGGCCTGTAATCTTGCAGGCTGGGCTGCACAGCCCCTCTTTGGTGTAGATTAAGATAGGTGTGTTAGCCCTCTGCAATAGGCACAGCGGGACTAATAAATGATGGAATGGAGCATTATCAATCGATATGATTAATTCTCTGCTATTCTTCCATAACTTTTTGGTTGCTACCCAAACTATATGCCAGTGGTTATGATTAATTTGTAACTGTCCGTTGCAGCCATCACTTTTTGATTCTTCCATTACTAACCGTTCACAGGCACTCCCCATTTCCAACAATTAAAAAAACGACCCTATTGTTCTGAAAAATGTATAAGGAATGGCTGTGACTAAGTAAAGCCTTAACTTGGCCTCTGATGGCTGACACGCGGATACTGTGTACATTGTCTACGCGCGCACTGAACAGACCTCAAGCAGACAGGTCAAAGGTAAGTTTCAATATGGGGCAGTGTGACACCTCAGGCATAAGGAATGTGACAGGTGGATATGATCCCTTCTACTAATAAACCCCCGAACTGCACGCTCAAACTGCAGAATACAGAAGTTTGGCTAGTTTGGCTGTGCAAATATTATGACCCATAGGAACATTACTGAAAAACCCTATACTGCTTCCGCAAAGGGAGTAATGCTTTTTTTTTTATAGGTAACCAAACATATTCCTCCTTGTGTTTGCCCAGGGGGCAAATGAAACTTGGTTGCTCAGAGACAGCCTCGCTGAGGGGTAGTTATAAAGAACATTTTCCCTGTATCCACTTAGGTGTTTTTGTAGAGGAGAGCAATGCCAAATCAGTCATAAAGCCTAAAACCTTACAGAGAGGACGGGTTAGAAAAAGGTGTAGGTTATTAAACAGAAACATTCGTTATGGAAAAAGCACAGCATGAGATGCTGAGGTGCCTTATCTGGCTCTGTTGCTTCCATTTTGAACACGTTGCCACCGGAAATCAACAGACTATCTGACCGCTTCTCCGCTTATCGCACTCGCTAAAGGCTCCTTTAGAAATGTCTTCTTTGCCCTGCAAACGCGCCACCCTCTTTCTACTAGCAGCGGCTTCCTACCCAGCTTATGTCTATTCACCCCAATGACTCTGTCTACTAGCAACTCCGGCCCACCCCACTCATGTCTATTCATCCTAATGGCTCTGTCTACTAGCAACTCCTGCCCACCTCACTCATGTCTATTCATCCCAATGACTCTGTCTACTAGCAACTCCTGCCCACCCCACTCATGTCTATTCATCCCAATGACTCTGTCTACTTGCAACTCCTGACCACCCCACTCATGTCTATTCATCCCAATGATTCTGTCTACTAGCAACTCCTGACCACCCCACTCATGTCTATTCATCCCAATGACTCTTTCTACTAGCAACTCCTGCCCACCCCACTCATGTCTTTTCATCCCAATGACTCTGTCAACGTGCAACTCCTGCCCACCCCACTCATGTCTATTCAACCCAATGACTGTCTACTAGGAACTCCTGCCCACCCCACTCATGTCAATTCATCCCAATGACTCTGTCTACTAGCAACTCCTGCCCACCCCACTCATGTCTATTCATCCCAATGACTCTGTCTACTAGCAACTCCTGCTGACCCAACTCATGTCTATTCATCCCAATGACTCTGTCTACTAGCAGCTCCTGCCCACCCCACTCATGTCTATTCACCCCAATGACTCTGTCTACTAGCAACTCCTGACCACCCGACTCATGTCTATTCACCCCAATGACTCTGTCTACTAGCAACTCCTGGCCACCCCACTCATGTCTATTCACCCCAGTGACTCTGTCTACTAGCAACTCCTGCCCACCCCACTCATGTCTTTTCATCCCAATGGCTCTGTCAATGTGCAACTCCTGCTCACCCCACTAATGTCTATTCATCACAATGACTCTGTCCACTAGCAACTCCTGCCCACCCCACTCACGTCTATTTATCCCAATTACTCTGTCTACTAGCAACTCCTGCCCACCCCACTCATGTCTATTCATCCCAATGACTCTGTCTACTAGCAGCTCCTGCCCACCCCACTCATGTCTATTCACCCCAATGACTCTGTCTACTAGCAACTCCTGACCACCCCACTAATATCTATTCACCCCAGTGACTCTGTCTACTATCAACTCCTGCCCACCCCACTCATGTTCTTTCATCCCAATGACTCTGTCAAAGTGCAACTCCTGCCCACCCCACTCATGTCTATTCAACCCAATGACTGTCTACTAGGAACTCCTGCCCACCCCACTCATGTCAATTAATCCCAATCACTCTGTCTACTAGCAACTCCTGCCCACCCCTCTTATGTCTATTCATCCCAATGACTCTGTCTACTAGCAACTCCTGCCGACCCATCTCATGTCTATTCATCCCAATGGCTCTGTCTAGTAGCAACTCCTGCCCACCCCACTCATGTCTATTCATCCCAATGACTCTGTCTACTAGCAACTCCTGCCCACCCCTCTCATGTCTATTCATCCCAATGACTCTGTCTACTAGCAACTCCTGCCAACCCAACTCATGTCTATTCATCCCAATGGCTCTGTCTACTAGCAACTCCTGCCCACCCCACTCATGTCTATTCATCCCAATGACTCTGTCTACTAGCAACTCCTGCCCACCCCACTCATGTCTTTTCATCCCAATGACTCTGTCTACTAGCAAATCCTGCCCACCCCACTCATGTCTATTCATCCCAATGACTCTGTCTACTAGCAACACCTGCCCACCCCACTCATGTCTTTTCATCCCAATGACTCTGTCTACTAGCAACTCCTGCCCACCCCACTCATGTCTATTCATCCCAATGACTCTGTCTACTAGCAACTCCTGACAACCCCACTCATGTCTATTCATCCCAATGATTCTGTCTACTAGCAACTCCTGCCCACCCCACTCATGTCTTTTCATCCCAATGACTCTGTCTGCTAGCAACTCCTGCCCATCCCACTCATGTCTATTCACCCCAATGACACTGTCTCCTAGCAACTCCTGTCCACCCCATTCATGTCTTTTCATCCCAATGACTCTGTCTACTAGCAACTCCTGCCCACCCCACTCATGTCTATTCATCCCAATGACTCTGTCTACTAGCAACTCCTGACAACCCCACTCATGTCTATTCATCCCAATGATTCTCTCTACTAGCAACTCCTGCCCACCCCACTCATGTCTTTTCATCCCAATGACTCTGTCTGCTAGCAACTCCTGCCCACCCCACTCATGTCTATTCATCCCAATGATTCTCTCTACTAGCAACTCCTGCCCACCCCACTCATGTCTTTTCATCCCAATGACTCTGTCTGCTAGCAACTCCTGCCCACCCCACTCATGTCTATTCACCCCAATGACTCTGTCTCCTAGCAACTCCTGTCCACCCCACTCATGTCTTTTCATCCCAATGACTCTGTCTAGCAACTCCTGCCCACCCCACTCATGTCTATTCATCCCAATGACTCTGTCTACTAGCAGCTCCTGACAACCCCACTCATGTCTATTCATCCCAATGATTCTGTCAACTAGCAACTCCTGCCCACCCCACTCATGTCTTTTCATCCCAATGACTCTGTCTGCTAGCAACTCCTGACCACCCCACTCATGTCTATTCATCCCAATTACTCTGTCTCCTAGCAACTCCTGTCCACCCCACTCATGTCTTTTCATCCCAATGACTCTGTCTACTAGCAACTCCTGCCCACCCCACTCATGTCTTTTCATCCCCACCCCACACATGTCTTTTCATCCCAATGACTCTGGGCCTCATTACGAGTTTGGAGGTGGCCATGCCCTTCAAAAGGGCATGGTACTCCCAAATTCAGGTCCGGGTCCGCAAAAGGGGACTTACCGGGCCATTCCGACTTTGGAGGGCCCGGTAATTCCTTTTGCGGGACCCGGACCCGGTACGTCCCCATTCCCATTTGAGCTCCCATATGGCTCAATGGGAATGGGGAGGATGGTAACAACGGTCCCGTTAATAACGGGGTTGTTGCTGCCATCCGGTACTGCTCGCGGGTGCCGCTCTGCAAGCCTGGTCTGACCAGGCGTTCCATAGCGGCACCCGCGAGCATACTCGGAATGTTGTGGTGAGGTAACAATGGTGCCTGTAGCACTACTGGCGCCGTAGTTGTCTTACCGCAACACTCCTAATGAGGCCCTCTGTCTACTAGCAACTCCTGCCCACCCCACTCATGTCTATTCATCCCAATGACTCTGTCAACATGCAACTCCTGCCCACCCCACTCATGTCTATTCAACCCAATGACTGTCTACTAGCAACTCCTGCCCACCCCACTCATGTCTTTCATCCCAATGACTCTGTCTGCTAGCAAATCCTGCCCACCCACTCATGTCTATTCACCCCAATGACTCTGTCTCCTAGCAACTCCTGTCCACCCCACTCATGTCTTTTCATCCCAATGACTCTGTCTACTAGCAACTCCTGCCCACCCCACTCATGTCTATTCATCCCAATGACTCTGTCTACTAGCAACTCCTGCCCACCCCACTCATGTCTATTCATCCCAATGACTCTGTCAACATGCAACTCCTGCCCACCCCACTCATGTCTATTCAACCCAATGACTGTCTACTAGGAACTCCTGCCCACCCCACTCATGTCTATTCATCCCAATGACTCTGTCTACTAGCAACTCCTGCCAACCCAACTCATGTCTATTCATCCCAATGACTCTGTCTACTAGCAACTCCTGCCCACCCCTCTCATGTCTATTCATCCCAATGACTCTGTCTACTAGCAACTCCTGCCAACCCAACTCATGTCTATTCATCCCAATGGCTCTGTCTACTAGCAACTCCTGCCCACCCCACTCATGTCTATTCATCCCAATGACTCTGTCTACTAGCAACTCCTGCCCACCCCACTCATGTCTTTTCATCCCAATCACTCTGTCTACTAGCAAATCCTGCCCACCCCACTCATGTCTATTCATCCCAATGACTCTGTCTACTAGCAACACCTGCCCACCCCACTCATGTCTTTTCATCCCAATGACTCAGTTTACTAGCAACTCCTGCCCACCCCACTCATGTCTATTCATCCCAATGACTCTGTCTACTAGCAACTCCTGACAACCCCACTCATGTCTATTCATCCCAATGATTCTGTCTGCTAGCAACTCCTGCCCACCCCACTCATGTCCTTTCATCCCAATGACTCTGTCTGCTAGCAACTCCTGCCCATCCCACTCATGTCTATTCACCCCAATGACACTGTCTCCTAGCAACTCCTGTCCACCCCACTCATGTCTTTTCATCCCAATGACTCTGTCTACTAGCAACTCCTGCCCACCCCACTCATGTCTATTCATCCCAATGACTCTGTCTGCTAGCAACTCCTGCCCACCCCACTCATGTCTTTTCATCCCAATGACTCTGTCTGCTAGCAACTCCTGCCCATCCCACTCATGTCTATTCACCCCAATGACACTGTCTCCTAGCAACTCCTGTCCACCCCACTCATGTCTTTTCATCCCAATGACTCTGTCTACTAGCAACTCCTGCCCACCCCACTCATGTCTATTCATCCCAATGACTCTGTCTACTAGCAACTCCTGCCCACCCCACTCATGTCTATTCATCCCAATAATTCTGTCTGCTAGCATCTCCTGCCCACCCCACTCATGTCTTTTCATCCCAATGACTCTGTCTGCTAGCAACTCCTGACCACCCCACTCATGTCTATTCATCCCAATTACTCTGTCTCCTAGCAACTCCTGTCCACCCCACTCATGTCTTTTCATCCCAATGACTCTGTCTACTAGCAACTCCTGCCCACCCCTCTCATGTCTATTCATCCCAATGACTCTGTCCACTAGCAACTCCTGCCCACCCCACTCACGTCTATTTATCCCAATTACTCTGTCTACTAGCAACTCCTGCCCACCACACTAATGTCTATTCATCACAATGACTCTGTCTACTAGCAACTCCTGCCCACCCCACTCATGTCTATTCATCCCAATGACTCTGTCTACTAGCAGCCCCTGCCCACCCCACTCATGTCTATTCATCCCAATGACTCTGTCTACTAGCAACTCCTGACCACCCCACTAATGTCTATTCACCCCAGTGACTCTGTCTACTAGCAATTCCTGCCCACCCCACTCATGTTCTTTCATCCCAATGACTCTGTCAATGAGCAACACCTGCCCACCCCACTCATGTCTATTCAACCCAATGACTGTCTACTAGGAACTCCTGCCCACCCCACTCATGTCAATTAATCCCAATGACTCTGTCTACTAGCAACTCCTGCCCACCCCTCTCATGTCTATTCATCCCAATGACTCTGTCTACTAGCAACTCCTGCTGACCCAACTCATGTCTATTCATCCCAATGGCTCTCTCTACTAGCAACTCCTGCCCACCCCACTCATGTCTATTCATCCCAATCACTCTGTCTACTAGCAACTCCTGCCCACCCCACTCATGTCTTTTCATCCCAATGACTCTGTCTACTAGCAACTCCTGCCCACCCCACTCATGTCTATTCATCCCAATGACTCTGTCTACTAGCAACTCCTGACAACCCCATTCATGTCTATTCATCCCAATGATTCTGTCTACTAGCAACTCCTGCTCACCCCACTCATGTCTTTTCATCCCAATGACTCTGTCTGCTAGCAACTCCTGCCAACCCCACTCATGTCTATTCACCCCAATGACTCTGTCTCCTAGCAACTCCTGTCCACCCCACTCATGTCTTTTCATCCCAATGACTCTGTCTACTAGCAACTCCTGCCCACCCTACTCATGTCTATTCATCCCAATGACTCTGTCTACTAGCAACTCCTGACAACCCCACTCATGTCTATTCATCCCAATGATTCTGTCTACTAGCAACTCCTGCCCACCTCACTCATGTCTTTTCATCGCAATGATTCTGTCTGCTAGCAACTCCTGACCACCCCACTCATGTCTATTCATCCCAATTACTCTGTCTCCTAGCAACTCCTGTCCACCCCACTCATGTCTTTTCATCCCAATGATTCTGTCTACTAGCAACTCCTGCCCACCCCACTCATGTCTTTTCATCCCCACCCCACACATGTCTTTTCATCCCAATGACTCTGGGCCTCATTACGAGTTTGGAGGTGGCCATGCCCTTTAAAAGGGCATGGTACCCCCAAATTCAGGTCCGGGTTCCGCAAAAGGGGACTTACCGGGCCATTCCGACTTTGGAGGGCCCGGTAATTCCTTTTGCGGGACCCGGACCCGGTACGTCCCCATTCCCATTTGAGCTCCCATATGGCTCAATGGGAATGGGGAGGATGGTAACAACGGTCCCGTTAATAACGGGGTGGCTGCTGCCATCTGGTACTGCTCGCGGGTGCCGCTCTGCAAGCCTGGTCTGACCAGGCGTTCCATAGCGGCACCCGCGAGCATACTCGGAATGTTGTGGTGAGGTAACAATGGTGCATGTAGCACTACTGGCGCCGTAGTTGTCTTACCGCAACACTCCTAATGAGGCCCTCTGTATACTAGCAACTCCTGCCCACCCCACTCATGTCTATTCATCCCAATGACTCTGTCAACGTGCAACTCCTGCCCACCCCACTCATGTCTATTCAACCCAATGACTGTCTACTAGGAACTCCTGCCCACCCCACTCATGTCAATTAATCCCAATGACTCTGTCTACTAGCAACTCCTGCCCACCCCTCTCATGTCTATTCATCCCAATGACTCTGTCTACTAGCAACTCCTGCCAACCCAACCCATGTCTATTCATCCCAATGGCTCTGTCTAGTAGCAACTCCTGCCCACCCCACTCATGTCTTTTCATCCCAATGACTCTGTCTACTAGCAACTCCTGCCCACCCCACTCATGTCTATTCATCCCAATGACTCTGTCTACTAGCAACTCCTGACAACCCCACTCATGTCTATTCATCCCAATGATTCTGTCTACTAGCAACTCCTGCCCACCTCACTCATGTCTTTTCATCCCAATGACTCTGTCTGCTAGCAACTCCTGCCAACCCCACTCATGTCTATTCACCCCAATGACTCTGTCTCCTAGCAACTCCTGTCCACCCCACTCATGTCTTTTCATCCCAATGACTCTGTCTACTAGCAACTCCTGCCCACCCCACTCATGTCTATTCATCCCAATGACTCTGTCTACTAGCAACTCCTGAAAACCCCACTCATGTCTATTCATCCCAATGATTCTGTCTACTAGCAACTCCTGCCCACCCCACTCATGTCTTTTCATCGCAATGATTCTGTCTGCTAGCAACTCCTGACCACCCCACTCATGTCTATTCATCCAAATTACTCTGTCTCCTAGCAACTCCTGTCCACCCCACTCATGTCTTTTCATCCCAATGACTCTGTCTACTAGCAACTCCTGCCCACCCCACTCATGTCTTTTCATCCCCACCCCACACATGTCTTTTCATCCCAATGACTCTGGGCCTCATTACGAGTTTGGAGGTAGCCATGCCCTTTAAAAGGGCATGGTACCCCCAAATTCAGGTCCGGGTTCCGCAAAAGGGGACTTACCGGGCCATTCCGACTTTGGAGGGCCCGGTAATTCCTTTTGCGCGACCCGGACCCGGTACGTCCCCATTCCCATTTGAGCTCCCATATGGCTCAATGGGAATGGGGAGGATGGTAACAACGGTCCCGTTAATAACGGGGTGGTTGCTGCCATCTGGTACTGCTCGCGGGTGCCGCTCTGCAAGCCTGGTCTGACCAGGCGTTCCATAGCGGCACCCGCGAGCATACTCGGAATGTTGTGGTGAGGTAACAATGGTGCATGTAGCACTACTGGCGCCGTAGTTGTCTTACCGCAACACTCCTAATGAGGCCCTCTGTATACTAGCAACTCCTGCCCACCCCACTCATGTCTATTCATCCCAATGACTCTGTCAACGTGCAACTCCTGCCCACCCCACTCATGTCTATTCAACCCAATGACTGTCTACTAGGAACTCCTGCCCACCCCACTCATGTCAATTAATCCCAATGACTCTGTCTACTAGCAACTCCTGCCCACCCCTCTCATGTCTATTCATCCCAATGACTCTGTCTACTAGCAACTCCTGCCAACCCAACTCATGTCTATTCATCCCAATGGCTCTGTCTACTAGCAACTCCTGCCCACCCACCTCATGGCTATTCATCCCAATGACTCTGTCTACTAGCAACTCCTGCCCACCCCACTCATGTCTTTTCATCCCAATGACTCTGTCTACTAGCAACTCCTGCCCACCCCACTCATGTCTATTCATCCCAGTGATTCTGTCTACTAGCAACTCCTGCCCACCCCACTCATGTCTTTTCATCCCAATGACTCTGTCTTCTAGCAACTCCTGTCCACCCCACTCATGTCTTTTTATCCCAATGACTCTGTCTACTAGCAACTCCTGCCCACCCCACTCATGTCTATTCATCCCAATGACTCTGTCTACTAGCAACTCCTGACAACCCCACTCATGTCTATTCATCCCAATGATTCTGTCTACTAGCAACTCCTGCCCACCACACTCATGTCTTTTCATCCCAATGACTCTGTCTTCTAGCAACTCCTGCCCACCCCACTCATGTCTTTTCATCCCCGCCCCACACATGTCTTTTCATCCCAATGACTCTGGGCCTCATTACGAGTTTGGAGGTGGCCATGCCCTTTAAAAGGGCATGGTACCCCCAAATTCAGGTCCGGGTCCCGCAAAAGGGGATTTACCGGGCCATTCCGACTTTGGAGGGCACGGTAATTTCTTTTGCGGGACCCGGACCCGGTACGTCCCCATTCCCATTTGAGCTCCCATATGGCTCAATGGGAATGGGGAGGATGGTAACAACAGTCCTGTTAATAACGGGGTTGTTGCTGCCATCCGGTACTGCTCGCGGGTACCGCTCTGCAAGCCTGGTCTGACCAGGCGTTCCATAGCGGCACCTGCGAGCATACTCGGAATGTTGTGGTGAGGTAACAATTGTGCCTGTAGCACTACTGGCGCTGTAGTTGTCTTACCGCAACACGCCTAATGAGGCCCTCTGTCTACTAGCAACTCCTGCCCACCCCACTCATGTCTATTCATCCCAATGACTCTGTCTACTAGCAGCTCCTCCCCACCCCACTCATGTCTATTCACCCCAATGACTTTGTCTACTAGCAACTCCTGACCACCCCACTCATGTCTATTCACCCCAGTGACTCTGTCTACTAGCAACTCCTCCCCACCCCACTCATGTCTTTTCATCCCAATGACTCTGTCAACGTGCAACTCCTGCCCACCCCACTCATGTCTATTCAACCCAATGACTGTCTACTAGGAACTCCTGCCCACCCCACTCATGTCAATTCATCCCAATGACTCTGTCTACTAGCAACTCCTGCCCACCCCTCTCATGTCTATTCATCCCAATGACTCTGTCTACTTGCAACTCCTGCCCACCCCACTCATGTCTATTCATCCCAATGGCTCTATGTACTAGCAACTCCTGCCAACCCCACTCATGTCTATTCACCCCAATGACTCTTTCTACCAGCAACTCCTGCCCACCCCACTCATGTCTATTCACCCCAATGACTCTGACTACTAGCAACTCCTGCCCACCCAACTCATGTCTATTTATGCCAATTACTCTGTCTACTAGCAACTCCTGCCCACCCCTCTCATGTCTATTAATCCCAATGGCTCTGTCTACTAGCAACTCCTGCCCACCCCACCCATGTCTATTCATCCCAATGACTCTGTCTACTAGCAACTCCTGACAACCCCACTCATGTCTTTTCATCCCAATGACTCTGTCTGCTAGCAACTCCTGCCCACCCCACTCATGTCTATTCACCCCAATGACACTGTCTCCTAGCAACTCCTGTCCACCCCACTCATGTCTTTTCATCCCAATGACTCTGTCTACTAGCAACTCCTGCCCACCCCACTCATGTCTATTCATCCCAATGACTCTGTCTACTAGCAACTCCTGCCCACCCCACTCATGTCTATTCATCCCAATGACTCTGTCTACTAGCAACTCCTGACAACCCCACTCATGTCTTTTCATCCCAATGACTCTGTCTGCTAGCAACTCCTGCCCACCCCACTCATGTCTATTCACCCCAATGACACTGTCTCCTAGCAACTCCTGTCCACCCCACTCATGTCTTTTCATCCCAATGACTCTGTCTACTAGCAACTCCTGCCCACCCCACTCATGTCTATTCATCCCAATGACTCTGTCTACTAGCAACTCCTGCCCACCCCACTCATGTCTATTCATCCCAATGACTCTGTCTACTAGCAACTCCTGACAACCCCACTCATGTCTATTCATCCCAATGATTCTGTCTGCTAGCAACTCCTGCCCACCCCACTCATGTCTTTTCATCCCAATGACTCTGTCTGCTAGCAACTCCTGACCACCCCACTCATGTCTATTCATCCCAATTACTCTGTCTCCTAGCAACTCCTGTCCACCCCACTCATGTCTTTTCATCCCAATGACTCTGTGTACTAGCAACTCCTGCCCACCCCTCTCATGTCTATTCATCCCAATGACTCTGTCCACTAGCAACTCCTGCCCACCCCACTCACGTCTATTTATCCCAATTACTCTGTCTACTAGCAACTCCTGCCCACCACACTAATGTCTATTCATCACAATGACTCTGTCTACTAGCAACTCCTGCCCACCCCACTCATGTCTTTTCATCCCAATGACTCTGTCTGCTAGCAACTCCTGCCAACCCCACTCATGTCTATTCACCCCAATGACTCTGTCTCCTAGCAACTCCTGTCCACCCCACTCATGTCTTTTCATCCCAATGACTCTGTCTACTAGCAACTCCTGCCCACCCCACTCATGTCTATTCATCCCAATGACTCTGTCTACTAGCAACTCCTGACAACCCCACTCATGTCTATTCATCCCAGTGATTCTGTCTACTAGCAACTCCTGCCCACCCCACTCATGTCTTTTCATCGCAATGATTCTGTCTGCTAGCAACTCCTGACCACCCCACTCATGTCTATTCATCCCAATTACTCTGTCTCCTAGCCACTCCTGTGCACCCCACTCATGTCTTTTCATCCCAATGACTCTGTCTACTAGCAACTCCTGCCCACCCCACTCATGTCTTTTCATCCCCACCCCACACATGTCTTTTCATCCCAATGACTCTGGGCCTCATTACGAGTTTGGAGGTGGCCATGCCCTTTAAAAGGGCATGGTACCCCCAAATTCAGGTCCGGGTTCCGCAAAAGGGGACTTACCGGGCCATTCCGACTTTGGAGGGCCCGGTAATTCCTTTTGCGGGACCCGGACCCAGTACGTCCCCATCCCATTTGAGCTCCCATATGGCTCAATGGGAATGGGGAGGATGGTAACAACGGTCCCGTTAATAACGGGGTGGTTGCTGCCATCTGGTTCTGCTCGCGGGTGCCGCTCTGCAAGCCTGGTCTGACCAGGCGTTCCATAGCGGCACCCGCGAGCATACTCGGAATGTTGTGGTGAGGTAACAATGGTGCCTGTAGCACTACTGGCGCCATAGTTGTCTTACCGCAACACTCCTAATGAGGCCCTCTGTATACTAGCAACTCCTGCCCACCCCACTCATGTCTATTCATCCCAATGACTCTGTCAACGTGCAACTCCTGCCTACCCCACTCATGTCTATTCAACCCAATGACTGTCTACTAGGAACTCCTGCCCACCCCACTCATGTCAATTAATCCCAATGACTCTGTCTACTAGCAACTCCTGCCCACCCCTCTCATGTCTATTCATCCCAATGACTCTGTCTACTAGCAACTCCTGACAACCCCACTCATATCTATTCATCCCAATGATTCTGTCTACTAGCAACTCCTGCCCACCCCACTCATGTCTTTTCATCCCAATGACTCTGTCTGCTAACAAATCCTGCCCACCCCACTCATGTCTATTCACCCCAATGACTCTGTCTGCTAGCAACTCCTGACCACCCCACTCATGTCTATTCATCCCAATTACTCTGTCTCCTAGCAACTCCTGTCCACCCCACTCATGTCTTTTCATCCCAATGACTCTGTCTACTAGCAACTCCTGCCCATCCCACTCATGTCTTTTCATCCCCACCCCACACATGTCTTTTCATCCCAATGACTCTGGGCCTCATTACGAGTTTGGAGGTGGCCATGCCCTTTAAAAAGGGCATGGTACCCCCAAATTCAGGTCTGGGTCCCGCAAAAGGGAACTTACCGGGCCATTCCGACTTTGGAGGGCCCGGTAATTCCTTTTGCGGGACCCGGACCCGGTACGTCCCCATTCCCATTTGAGCTCCCATATGGCTCAATGGGAATGGGGATGATGGTAACAACGGCCCCGTTAATAACGGGGCTGTTGCTGCCACCCGATACTGCTCGCGGGTGCCGCTCTGCACGCCTGATCTGACCAGGCGTTCCATAGCTGCACCCGCGAGCATACTCAGAATGTTGTGGCGAGGTAACAATGGCACCTGTAGCACTACTGGCGCCGTAGCTGTCTTACTGCAACACTCCTAATGAGGCCCTCTGTCTACTAGCAACTCCTGCCCACCCCACTCATGTCTATTCATCCCAATGACTCTGTCTACTAGCAGCTCCTGCCCACCCCACTCATGTCTATTCACCCCAATGACTCTGTCTACTAGCAACTCCTGACCACCCCACTCATGTCTATTCACCCCAGTGACTCTGTCTACTAGCAACTCCTGCCCAGCCCACTCATGTCTTTTCATCCCAATGACTCTGTCAACGTGCAACTCCTGCCCACCCCACTCATGTCTATTCAACCCAATGACTGTCTACTAGGAACTCCTGCCCACCCCACTCATGTCAATTAATCCCAATGACTCTGTCTACTAGCAACTCCTGCCCACCCCTCTCATGTCTATTCATCCCAATGACTGTGTGTACTAGAAACTCCTGCCCACCCCACTCATGGCTATTCACCCCAATGACTCTTTCTACCAGCAACTCCTGCCCACCCCACTCATGTCTATTCATCCCAATGACTCTGTCTACTAGCAACTCCTGCCCACCCCACTCATGTCTATTCATCCCAATGACTCTGTCTACTAGCAACTCCTGACAACCCCACTCATGTCTATTCATCCCAATGATTCTGTCTGCTAGCAACTCCTGCCCACCCCACTCATGTCTTTTCATCCCAATGACTCTGTCTGCTAGCAACTCCTGACCACCCCACTCATGTCTATTCATCCCAATTACTCTGTCTCCTAGCAACTCCTGTCCACCCCACTCATGTCTTTTCATCCCAATGACTCTGTCTACTAGCAACTCCTGCCCACCCCTCTCATGTCTATTCATCCCAATGACTCTGTCCACTAGCAACTCCTGCCCACCCCACTCACGTCTATTTATCCCAATTACTCTGTCTACTAGCAACTCCTGCCCACCACACTAATGTCTATTCATCACAATGACTCTGTCTACTAGCAACTCCTGCCCACCCCACTCATGTCTTTTCATCCCAATGACTCTGTCTGCTAGCAACTCCTGCCAACCCCACTCATGTCTATTCACCCCAATGACTCTGTCTCCTAGCAACTCCTGTCCACCCCACTCATGTCTTTTCATCCCAATGACTCTGTCTACTAGCAACTCCTGCCCACCCCACTCATGTCTATTCATCCCAATGACTCTGTCTACTAGCAACTCCTGACAACCCCACTCATGTCTATTCATCCCAGTGATTCTGTCTACTAGCAACTCCTGCCCACCCCACTCATGTCTTTTCATCGCAATGATTCTGTCTGCTAGCAACTCCTGACCACCCCACTCATGTCTATTCATCCCAATTACTCTGTCTCCTAGCCACTCCTGTGCACCCCACTCATGTCTTTTCATCCCAATGACTCTGTCTACTAGCAACTCCTGCCCACCCCACTCATGTCTTTTCATCCCCACCCCACACATGTCTTTTCATCCCAATGACTCTGGGCCTCATTACGAGTTTGGAGGTGGCCATGCCCTTTAAAAGGGCATGGTACCCCCAAATTCAGGTCCGGGTTCCGCAAAAGGGGACTTACCGGGCCATTCCGACTTTGGAGGGCCCGGTAATTCCTTTTGCGGGACCCGGACCCAGTACGTCCCCATCCCATTTGAGCTCCCATATGGCTCAATGGGAATGGGGAGGATGGTAACAACGGTCCCGTTAATAACGGGGTGGTTGCTGCCATCTGGTTCTGCTCGCGGGTGCCGCTCTGCAAGCCTGGTCTGACCAGGCGTTCCATAGCGGCACCCGCGAGCATACTCGGAATGTTGTGGTGAGGTAACAATGGTGCCTGTAGCACTACTGGCGCCATAGTTGTCTTACCGCAACACTCCTAATGAGGCCCTCTGTATACTAGCAACTCCTGCCCACCCCACTCATGTCTATTCATCCCAATGACTCTGTCAACGTGCAACTCCTGCCTACCCCACTCATGTCTATTCAACCCAATGACTGTCTACTAGGAACTCCTGCCCACCCCACTCATGTCAATTAATCCCAATGACTCTGTCTACTAGCAACTCCTGCCCACCCCTCTCATGTCTATTCATCCCAATGACTCTGTCTACTAGCAACTCCTGACAACCCCACTCATATCTATTCATCCCAATGATTCTGTCTACTAGCAACTCCTGCCCACCCCACTCATGTCTTTTCATCCCAATGACTCTGTCTGCTAACAAATCCTGCCCACCCCACTCATGTCTATTCACCCCAATGACTCTGTCTGCTAGCAACTCCTGACCACCCCACTCATGTCTATTCATCCCAATTACTCTGTCTCCTAGCAACTCCTGTCCACCCCACTCATGTCTTTTCATCCCAATGACTCTGTCTACTAGCAACTCCTGCCCATCCCACTCATGTCTTTTCATCCCCACCCCACACATGTCTTTTCATCCCAATGACTCTGGGCCTCATTACGAGTTTGGAGGTGGCCATGCCCTTTAAAAAGGGCATGGTACCCCCAAATTCAGGTCTGGGTCCCGCAAAAGGGAACTTACCGGGCCATTCCGACTTTGGAGGGCCCGGTAATTCCTTTTGCGGGACCCGGACCCGGTACGTCCCCATTCCCATTTGAGCTCCCATATGGCTCAATGGGAATGGGGATGATGGTAACAACGGCCCCGTTAATAACGGGGCTGTTGCTGCCACCCGATACTGCTCGCGGGTGCCGCTCTGCACGCCTGATCTGACCAGGCGTTCCATAGCTGCACCCGCGAGCATACTCAGAATGTTGTGGCGAGGTAACAATGGCACCTGTAGCACTACTGGCGCCGTAGCTGTCTTACTGCAACACTCCTAATGAGGCCCTCTGTCTACTAGCAACTCCTGCCCACCCCACTCATGTCTATTCATCCCAATGACTCTGTCTACTAGCAGCTCCTGCCCACCCCACTCATGTCTATTCACCCCAATGACTCTGTCTACTAGCAACTCCTGACCACCCCACTCATGTCTATTCACCCCAGTGACTCTGTCTACTAGCAACTCCTGCCCAGCCCACTCATGTCTTTTCATCCCAATGACTCTGTCAACGTGCAACTCCTGCCCACCCCACTCATGTCTATTCAACCCAATGACTGTCTACTAGGAACTCCTGCCCACCCCACTCATGTCAATTAATCCCAATGACTCTGTCTACTAGCAACTCCTGCCCACCCCTCTCATGTCTATTCATCCCAATGACTGTGTGTACTAGAAACTCCTGCCCACCCCACTCATGGCTATTCACCCCAATGACTCTTTCTACCAGCAACTCCTGCCCACCCCACTCATGTCTGTTCACCCCAATGACTCTGACTACTAGCAACTCCTTCCCACCCCACTCATGTCTATTTATCCCAATTACTCTGTCTACTAGCAACTCCTGCCCACCCCACTAATGTCTATTCATCACAATGACTCTGTCTACTAGCAACTCCTGCCCACCCCACTCATGTCTATTCATCCCAATGACTCTGTCTACTAGCAAATCCTGCCCACCCACTCATGCCTGTTCATCCCAATGACTCTGTCCACTAGCAACTCCTGCCCACCACGCTCATGTCTATTCATCCCAATGACTCTGTCTACTAGCAAATCCTGCCCACCCCACTCATGTCTATTTATCCCAATCCCAATGGCTCTGTCTATGAGCAACTCCTGCCCTCCCCGCTCATGTCTATTCATCCCAATGGCTCTGCCTATGAGCAACTCCTGCCCACCACGCTCATGTCTATTCATCCCGATGAATCTGTCTACGAGCAACTCCTGCCCTCCCTGCTCATGTCTATTCATCCTAATGACTCTGTCTATTAGCAACTCCGGGCCACCCCACTCATGTCTGTTCATCCCAATGAAGCAGCTGCCATCATTGACCTTTTCCAGGTAGAACAGACTCATGGCTTTCTGAATCCAAAATGGATTATGCGCTTCCTCACTTTCAATTCTTTACATCTCTCCCAAACCCATCACCTCCGGGCTGGGCTGAAGAAGACTATTACCAGATCCAAAAGCGTACAGTAAAAATACAATTAATGTGAGAGGAAGCTGATGCTCTCTAGATCATCTCCCTGAGGGATAACATGCAAGTTATCAGCAATTCAAGCCGCCACTCATACCATCTTTTTAATATTGTCCAATATAGTGACACTGATGAAAGCCTTACGGATATACCTTAAAGGACTATTACATCAAAATTGTGTTACTGGAGCAGAAGTAGGGGTGCCACTATATTAGTAGGCATATTGGGAATTCCACTGCAGTAAATGCATCAAGCCCGTGGGGCAGACGTTATAGTATGCATGCTTTGGTTACATCTAGCACTGACACAGGTTATTGCTGCACTGTGATTTGATGACATTTTGCTAAATGTGCACTATTCTATTATATATATGTATTTGTGTGTTGTATTGTTTGTGTAGGATATTGTTGATTGTGCTGTTAGGTTGATGCATAGATGTACCATTTGTATGACACATGCACTTTTTGAATGATGAAACAATGATCATTGGAAATGTCTGTTTCTCATCACAAAACAATCAAATGTTTAACAATATGTTACATATGTTCTCTTGCTTTTATAATGAAATAATAAATGTAAGCAATAAATGAGGTAGGTCCTTGTTGCAGTGGGTGCATCGATTTAATACATTTATTGTTTCAAATGAATACATTAGCAATCTTTTGCCACAAAGTTTGTGGTGTAATCGCAAATAGAATATGACAACATCATTATTAAGGAGGCAGATAAGGGAGGCAATGTTATGATTTTGAATAAAACAGATGGTATCATAATGGCTAAGTAGCACCTTAATACATAGGTGTCCTACCTTAAATTAACCAATAACGCTGTTTCGGCAGATTATCACAGAAGCCAACACTTTGCTAGTTAAATGGTAAAACAGGGGAATGCTGACAGATAGAGAAAACAACTTTCCCTACAAGTAATTGCCCTATCATGCCAACTATTTACCTTCTACTGAAGGTACATTAAGAATCCAGTGATTTATCACCAGTAAGGCTGATTGCCAGTGGTGGAGGTGATTACATTGAAATTTTACATCAGAGACACCATGCATATTTTGCACAAACGTGAACACTTAATTTGGCACAATGCCTATATTTTGGTTTCTTTTGAGGTAACAGCATTCTATCAAAATGGCATGATTAACCAGTTGAAGCTCTTGATGACTTCTTCAAGAATAAATCAGCGACATACACAATGCAGCACATCATGATCAAGGAGATGCTTACATTTGCTCTTTTTCTTTTTGATAATGAATATTGCTGACAGATTTCAGGTGTTGCCATGGGTGCATGTTTTGCACCTACCCTGGTGAATCTCTTTATGGGATTTCTTTTTTAAATTACACATTCTTTATAAGATAAATTCACCAAAAATATTATACAGTAGAATAGGTACATTGATGACATATTGGTAATTTGGAAAAGGTACAGAGAAAGTGTTGGAAGATTAGACAAAGCATTTAAACAGCAACACGTTGGTAAACAACTCACCCAACATCGCAATAGTTCTCACATTTACTTTCTGGACTTACTTAGATATTTTTATTAAGGACAATAAATTGAAGGCTAAGACCTATCGCAAGAGGACAGAAGTTAATTCCATTCTACATTCAACCCAGTTGTCATCAAAGATCCAACATTGAAAATATGTCAACAATGGAATTTATCTGAGCCTGTAGAAGCTACAGTGAAGAAATCAAAAGAGACCAACTAATTCCAACTAATCATAGACAGGTTAACTGCCAGAGGATATAGCAAACAAAACATTAAACAAGCAGAAGCTAGAGCACTTATCAAAACAAGGAATTAATTAATGATGCAGAAGAGGGAGGAACTGCAGGATTAGCCTCAGAAAGTGAATTATATAACACAATATAGTGCAAACAATGCACATATCAAGCAGATACTAGCCACACATTGGCATATATTATTATTGAATAAAGACTGACATGCAATATTTAAGAAATGAACCCCGATTTGCAGGATGCACTTACCTGCTGTCCAGGTGGGGAACATGGCAGCCTCTTGCTTCTAAGGAGGCTCGGAACGGGGCTTTGCCTTGAAATAAAGCCCTCATTCTAAGATTAATTGACAGGGCGTCTGACTCCCACCCCACACCTGGGATGCTAATACTGAAAAAACAAGTATAATTCACACACGGCACCTTCCTTATGCAATCAATTTTGCCCATGGTCAGGACAAACATGTGTTGGCAAATAGCTCATGTCTGTAATATTGTCCACATATGGATTTAACAAAGAAATGTAAATTGGAAAAATAATCCAAGACTGTGGTAAGCAATTAACATATGTAAACATTTACATTGGGCAAACAACTCAAGTCTGTAAATGTATGTTTATTCATGGGTGGGCATTCCACAAATGGATTTAACACAGAATTGTAATTGGGCAAACAAAGCTGCATATTACCCCACCACCATTGCTGCAGCCTCTAAATGGAGCAAAGACCCCTTTGAAGATGTAAAGCATTGTACAAAACCCTCACCCAACTCTGAGGTACCAGCAACTCAGGAAAAGATTTGACGGAATCAAAACATTTTTTCTAAAACAAAAATAGACAAGAGACCATCGAATCAACCTCCCACAACATTAGGGACCCCTGCACTGCAGCACACACTCTGCCCATCTGGACTGAATTATCTCCTCTCTCTCACGGATTTCCTAAAAAAATTTGCTTCCCTCAAACCTACTTCTTACTCTGACAATATCATCCGAGCCTCTGTCATTAAAAAATGGATGGGCCCGGCACCCAAAGTGCTCCTCAGCATCATTTATGCCTCACTCACAGAACAGTAATTCCTAGACACAGTCAAGATTGGTCTCAAATGACATGTTTTGAAAAAAGAACCCTAGATCCAGACGACCTGGCCAACTACCGGTCTATTACTAGCCTTCGTATATTGGCAACATCTTTGAAAATGTAGTCGCTATACACAACTTGTCAGAATCGAACAACTTCCCCTCCTAAAAAATGATTATCAGTCAGGGTTCCATCCCAAGTGCAGCATCGAGACAGCCACCATCCTGGTGGATGATGCCCTCCAAATCATGGATAAGGGTGTCTCATGCCTCCCCCTCCTTGACCTCTAGACTGCATTTAACACCAGCAACTTCTGCATCCTCCTCTAACTCCTTGCCGACAGGATGCGATTCTCTGTCACTGTCCTGAATTGGTTTTTCTCCTAGCTCTCAGGTGGACACCAAGACATACAGATGAACTCGCTGTATTCTAACCAACTCCAGGTCTCTTGCAGAGTCCCCCAAGGGTCTATCCTCTCACCAATCCTTTGTAACCTTTACATGGAGCCTCTGGGCATTCTCCTCAAATATCCCAGTATAGCCATCTGCCAATATGTGGATGATACTCAGTTGTACATGAGAGTAAATAGCGTGCAGGACATCATTCATCTCTGAGATTACCTAGCCATCATCCAGTCCTGCATGTCGACTGCCTACCTCAAACGAAACCTATGCAAGCCTACATTTGTACTCATCGGTCCACCCGCTCAAAAACAACTTGCTCTACAATATCTCAATGATATGCGCCTAGAAGGATTTGATCCACAACTCTTCTCAGACTCAGCAAAATCCTTAGGTTTCACCATTGACAGCAGCTTGTCCTTCTAGAAACACATAGCCAAGAATGCGAAAGCAGCCTGGCTCCGACTTCCACCCTTTATACAATCAACCCTTCATACCATTGCAGTAATTCCGAACCTTAGTCCAGGCTGCTCACTTGGCTCCCCTAAATGCAGTCCACCACCCCTCAGCATGTCTTATTACAGGTGCACAGAAAGTTGACTGAATCACCCCCGTACCACGTGAACTACATTGGCTTCCTCTCCAGGCCAGGATAATGTGCAAGACTGCATGTATCATCAATAAAACAGTCGCAAGTATTACACAAGCGTACCTGGCAACTAAGGTCCACATATCTAGTGGCACATGCTCCTCGCGCAGCAAATCTACCACGCAACTCGCCCGCAAAGAGAGGACCCGCAAACAATCCTTCTATTGCCACACACCCAACCTCTGGAACTCGATCCCGGTGTCTGCTCAGAATGCCCAACCGATTTTACATTTTTGAAAATCTCTCGAAACATGGCTTTTTTAACAGCACCTGACCAAGGACTAATTCCAGTGGTCACACATACCGACGCATAGACCTCACCTCACAGGACTGCACTACTGTTAAAAGATGCCAGTCCAAATGCTGGTTACCCACACTCTGTACAGCACTCTGCTGCTCTTGAGCTAGGTCCCCTCTTTAAACGATAAAATAAAATAATAATAAAATAAACAATTCAAGGCTGTAAATTGATATATAATGAGCAGGCAGTCCACAAACGGATTCAACTCAAGAAAAACTGATGCAAGAAATCTAAATTGTTTGTACCACAGATTTTTTCAACCCTAGTTAGAATGTAAAAACTATTTTTTAAAAGACTATAACATCTGATTAGTCATGATTCTAAACAGAACAGCAATAACAGTAGAAGCAAAAGAAATAATGTCAAATTTGAATAATTAATATCTTTGATTTCTATATTAGAAATTCATTTATTTAATTTCTATTTTGGAAGCTAATGGGGAGGAGCACATGATACTTGGAAGTTAATTTCTTTCGGATAGGTTTAGGACTGCTTCGATGTCCCACTCAGAAACAATTTGAAAATGGCACAAAGTATCAATTTTAAAATTTGCTTGAAATATAGTTTGGAGACAGGTAACATGTTAAAAGCGTCTTCCTCCTGAAATATGCATTATGTGTCTGAATCACACACAGACATTCAGGACAAACACACACTTTGCACCTCCAAAACGCACTAGAGAAAATGTGGGACCATTAAAAGAAAGGTGCTCCGAAAAGTAAAAATGTACATGGAATAGTGCGAACTTAAGGAAACGGCCAATCTACTGCCACTAGTAAATGGCAGGTTTTACAAGACTGAGCCCTTGTGCACATTCACATTCTCTTTATAAATAGGAATATACATTTCATAAATTGTGGAATGACATGTTTCAACTTTGCCACACATGTGCCGCAGAAATATGGCAACATGATTTCTAGAAACATCAAGTCACGACCAAGAACTGACTGCTTCGCAAGAACATATTTTCAGATTGTTTACATAGATGTCAGGAGCATGAAATGCCCTTGTTCATATTTCTTGCAAACCATAGTTCACGTGAAAATGTATTCCTTTTAAAAGTAATTTTTGAAAAAAATCATATTTGAACAACGTACATTAATTCCTTCAAATGTAACGGAGTCGCCGGATATGAAATTACCCCTCCACAGTACCTAAGAAACCACATTACCTAAGTAATAAACTCATGCACAGATATTTCTGAAGAAGAAGTATGTGTTCCTGACAGGAGATAGATGAAAAAAGTACACAACATGTTTCTAATGCCATCTTGTAACGCACACATGTCTGAGGAAGTATTCTTCCTGTCGAGAGATAGTTAAAATAAGTAGAACACGTGTTACATATGAAGGTGTTAACATAACAAGGAAACACAATCCCATGCAGTACTTGAGGATGGCACTCTGTGAGAAACAACCCCCTTAGTATGCAGGTAGAGTATTCCACTGAGGCTTCAGTTTATGCAATTGAGTATCTTGACATGCCACCATTCACTCAGTCGCATGTTCTGCGCTACCATACAAAAGCAAAATCACTGCAGGGAGGACCTACCCTACCACCAGTTCAGAGCCAGAACTATCCATTGGCTTAAAACACTCGACTCATAACGACCTTCCGATGCCTGGATGCGCCACTACCACCTGGCTCCTTCCCTCAGTGTATGTAAATATGTATATAGCATTGCTTAAAGTGTATATGTTCCTCCCCTCATTTTTGGCGTGAAACGTCCGGCACTGTAACCGCAGCGGGACCTCACCCTATTGTATGTAACTACGTTTTTGCAACCCTCTTGCTGCCTTTGCGCCTGGTTACCCCTGGGTTTGGTGCGCATTATAAATAAATAAATACAAATACAAATACAAAGGGAATGCCTTATGTGTCAGTGTGTGACATCGGGAACACAGGAATGGTTCCACCCCATGCCACATGTTTAGTTCCAAGTACATGCATAGAATGAATCATCATTCCAAAAAGGAACATTTATGATTTAATAATGTCACATAGGTTCATATGTGCGTACCCGTTCTTAATGAAATGCACCAAAATAAAAGGAAAGCTACTCTAAATGTAATGGTGTGACATCGCATGACGTTATACAGGTTACTCAATGTACTGAATCACATGCATTGATTGACATTATTATAGCCGCATGAGGGACACGTTGTAATGTTGTGTTTAGTAGCCTAGTTGTCTGTCTGTGTGACTGCTGTAGAGAGTGCTGACTTAAGTCCCGTGTTAGGCGTGGAGGTTGTTTGATTACGCGGCGTGTGGACCCTCCTGTGGCATGTTGTGTTCTTTATAATGTAGGGTGACACTATCATGTACTGTTTGTTGGCAAATGTTTTGCAGCTTGGGTGATGTTTTGGAGGGTCGGGAAGGGTGCGGGGGGAGGGGGGAGGTGTGGGGCAGTCCTCGAACTAACATGTTACCAGTGAGTCTTAATGCTGTTTGGAAGGACTTTGGGACGTGTATTTCTTTTTTTCTGTTTAGTGGATGTTTTTCTTTGTACTTGTCGGGTTTGGAGTGAGCTGTTTCTGGGTCGTTATATCTTCTGACTTTGGGGACAGCATGCTAGTGTTACGCTTCCCGGACAGATCCACCAGGTCATTTTGGGCCCATTAACGCCCTGTTTGCATTGGTTTTGTTGATCTTTTTCCATATGGCACCGTGGGCTGGGTGACAGGGTATTAATTTTACTTTCTTCCTAGATCTGTGTTATGACATTAACACGTTTTCATTGCCCAGCTAGATTTTCACCTTTGGAGAGAGTGTGGTGTCCGGGTGATTACATTACAGGGCAGTTCTCATTTTTGGGAGACCGCGAGTGACAGGTGACAAGACCAATGACAGGGTTATGACTGAGAGAATTGGGCAGTTGGAACTCCCAGCTACGCCCTTGTTCCCTGTCGGTGAATAGAGCCTTTAGGGGGCGGGGGGGGGGGGGCGGTCATTGGTTTCTGGTAAGGAGTGCTCTGTGTATGCTTCACAACTAGGGGATTCTATTTTGTGGCCCGGGAAGGAGCCCCCCCCTACATACAATACATGCTTGTGTTGGATTGTATGATTTTCAGCCCCTGAAGAATGCTACTCAAGGGGAAAACCTCTTGGTTATCAGCCCAAGCATAGCCTCTGGCCAGGTTTTGGTGTTGGAGAGCTAGGGGCGATGACTGGAGACTCACTGGCAAAATAACAGAATATTGAAGGTTTACAATCATATCGGGAGAGAGGGTCCTGAAGCCCCTCCATCCCCAGAAGTAGCATAGAGGACTGTATTTGTGTTCTCAGAGGGTTTGGGTTTACATGCCCCCCAAGTAGTACCTCTTATTTTGGGTTCTCTGTAGGTGAGGGGCCACAAGCCCCCTAAGTATTCCATTTAATTGGATGTACATATGCTGGTGCGAGTTTCACAGCATCATAAAACCCCTATCCTTATTCACTTATAAGCCTCGGGAAACAGGTTTACGATGGACCACCTGCCCTTTAATCCTCTGAATGCTGAGCAGCATTCATATATTATCAGGTTCACCCAGATGCCTCTAGTGGTCTCTGTTTGCTGCACATAGGTTCCCTGTCAAGTGGCTCCTCCTCAGGTGCACAGCGAGTCATCTATGGACAGTGAAAGAACAAGGAACACCCTTGCACCACCTTCAAGGTTAGCTCCTGATGGATGCTCCAAGGTTTTTGCTGATGAAAGATGCTCTAGAAAGTCCCGGATAGTGCTGATGCCTGCTGCATTTATTTATTTATTTTGGCATTTATATAGCGCACCGAACCCTGAGGCATCTGGGCGCTTTCATTTGCCCACTATATAGGACAGCAATGCTCGCATGGCTGACTCTTTTCACGTTGGGTCATGGATATTTTTTTTTTAAAAAAACGTTTCCGTCAACATGTGCACTCAGACACTTAATCCGCCCTTGCATGCTAGAAAGCAATATGTTCAGAGCCTTTGTGCAAAGCTCGAGCTGGTAAGCAGGCTCTATTCAAGAAAAAACAGCTCATGATAAATGCCACAGGCTTCAACATTGAGTTTAAGAACGGAGAATGACTTCTTTTTGATTTAAATCCATTGTTGATATATTTCCCCCCAATGGGTTATTCCCCCAGACTAATGCTGACTTCATGGTGACAGTGGACAGTGTGATTATTCAGTTCTGTTAGTTTGAGGGACCGCCATGGCTCAAGAGTTATCACACTTCAAAGTTTGAGTCCAGATCTCATTCTGTGTGGAGAGATCAGTCTTTATTGCCTTCCCAGGCTATGGCAACTGCCCAGGCAGAGGGTTAAAACAGAGAAGAGAGTGGGCACCACCATGTATTCAAAAATGTTCAGAATATTCAAGTAAAAATCAAATATTTCAAAAAAGAATATACATCCAATTGAAAAGGAGCTGGCTGTGACAAGTCTGGAGACACCCGGACTTATAATTGCAACACATGCTGGAGACCAAGTAATAATACTGGGTCACGCAACCGCTCTCATATGGGGCCCAAGATGGGCACGTATTTATATCTGATTCACGACAATATGTTCAAGTATCCATAATATACCATGCTTCTTAGAGAAAGGAAGATGAGTCTTTCTGATTCATATCAAAAATGATTTATCCATAGTAGTTCAAACAAAAAGCTATCACTAATAATCCTTAGTGAGGAAGCAGTTGCCACAATCCACATGTATTAGACTAAAAAAGCCAATGCATTTCGGAAATTATTTCCTTCATCAGGGCGAGTCTCATTGGTGTGGTCAGTGGTGAAAAACAGAACGTCCTGCGTTCATGCCCACTCAGCAGTGGGTTGTAAATGACATTATGCACAAAGGCATGGAGAAAATCCACTCGTGCTTACAAGGAAACCAATCTTGTAATACACAGAGAGAAACGATCCTCCACTGTGCAGCTGCAGGGCAGTGACACAGACTGCAGTGTCCATGGATCAAAATGTGAAACCTTGAAACTGGAAAAATGCCAGGAGTGATGTATGTCCACCAGCAAACCTGCTGCCAACCAGTGCAGAGGCTGACCAAGGGTAGCATACTATGGGTAGGCCAAGGAGTAGGCTTGCACAGCAGTCCAGCTTTATGAGCTTACGAGTAGTTTTTAGTTGAGTGGCACATTATCTGTGGGTGGATTTGTCTAATGTTTAGGAAGTTGTATCTGGCTGCAGTGGCAGTTGCAGTGGTGAACTGGAAGAGTTTAAGGTCATTGTCAAAGAAAACGCCAACGTTTCATGTGAGCTATGGGTGAGGGGGATCCAGAGGAAAGAGATGGGAGAGGTGAGAGTGGGGTTGGCGTTGGAATCCGGAAGAAAGACAACCTGCATCTTTGAGGAGTTGAGCCGGAGGCAAGGCAGAGCCATCCATTGGTGGAAGGTGGTTAGGGAATTGGTTATGCGTTCAGAATATCTGAGTAGCATTAGCAAAGAGGTAATAGTTCAAGCCAATGGAGGAAATGAGTTTGGCGAGGGAGGTATACAGGGTGAAGAGAATTGTGCCTAGGACTGATCTTTGAGGAATGTCCACTTTGAGGGGTGTCAGGGAGGAGGTGCAGGAGTGCCATGAGATGGGGAAGGAGCAATCATGGAGATAAAAGGACACTCAGCCTAGTACAGCAACCTTGAACCCAAGGTGTGAAAGACTGCAAAGTAGGAAGAGATGATCCACAATGTTGAATGAAGATGAAAGGTCTAGAAGGATGAGAATGGAGGAGAGGTTAGGGTGGTGGGCAGTGGTAGGAGAATTAGCAACGTGGATTACAGACGTCTCAGTGGAGTGTTTGTACCAGAATCCAGATTGGAGGTGGTCATCAAGTGAGTGCACCTCAAGACATTTGACTGCGGGACTGAAGACCACTGAGTGGTTCTTGGGGAGAAAGCATCGCCTGGTGGGTCATTGATAGATTCCCAGGGTATGAGAGTAGATAGTAAACAAAATAGGGAGGATGTGGCTGTGTAGAAAGCTGCACTTGCGGTAAGGTAAGACTCCTTATAGGTAGCATGGAAAGTGGGGGATAGGCCATTGCCCCAGCTGCATGAGCAGAAAAGCATGGTCTTCCTTAAAAGCTAGATGGATGAGGAGAAATGTAATTGAGGTTCCAGATGCAAGATGGGATAAAATTGCGTGCAGGGTAGTAATCATTGAAAGGTGTGGATGTGCAGAGTTGAATTCAGTAAATGTGAGATCAATAGAGTGAGAACAAAAAGGGGAGCGAGCTGTTGATTTGGTGGAAGTAGAGTAGCATGGACTCAGGCTTGAATTTACATAAAATATGATAGAACCATCAACAACTCTCTGGTTAGTAATGCCATAGAGGTGTACGAGTGGGAATATTGGGCAGGGCCTCAGTTCAACTGGGCTGAAGATTTGCTGGGTGAAGCCATGATTTCGTTTGCACTAGCTCAAGGCTTTCCAGCCCGAATCCTCCATCTGAATTTTAGTTGTGCCTCTCTCCCGCCCACCAATCAGTAACCCCAAAGCCCAACCTCATGTCTTAGGGAGGATTATATGTCTTCTGCATGACAGCATGGTAGTGGTGATTGCTAGACTCTGGGCTCATGTGATCTGTCTGAGTATTGCAAGCCTGCATAGATGCAACAGTTGTGTAAAGATATGTATGGCTTTTTGATGTTGTGCTTTTGTTAGTGAGGCTGTTCGTAGTTATTTCTGCATGTTACTGGTGGGTGATTTGCTGCTTTGATTAATTTGTGTTGCTGTTCAACCTCATCGACCTGGTCAAGCCTTTCCGCGATCACGTGGTGTGGAAGTGAGGTTGAATGGCAGAGCTTGCACGTGAGTGTTTTGCTCTCCCCTTACTTTGTCACTTTCAGCATTTTCCTGCTTTTTCTCTCATTCCATATGACCTAGCTATGTTGTACTGCCATTGCATGCTTTCATCTTCATGTGATGTATCGCTGTTATATCCTTGATGGTGTGTGTAGAATGTTGAAAGAATGGTGCATGTGTACAGCGCAGAGTGTACGTTGAATGAGGCAGGTTGAGGTTAGGATGCGCTCGCTGTTTTTTCTTTTATGCCTTACCCACTAAGCAGAACTTACTGTGATCAGAATTCCTTTTTCTAGAGATGGCTCCTGTGATGGTCATTTCAACAGCAGACTAAGATTAATATACAAACATACAGCTAGAACCCAATAGCTACTCTAGTGTCCACATGGCCTGTCCTATTTTACGAAACAAGTCCTGGCTGCATCCTTCTCCTGCTCATACCACTGCTTTACAGTCTTTTATCTCTTTCATCAACTTTTACACCAGCTCCTTGTCTCTTTCTTCCTGTCCCTTCTCCCTGCATAACACCATCTTGCCTGCATTCTCCTCTGCTGGCTCCTTACTCCCTTTGCCATCTTTCCACCCCTATGGGAAGTGCTTGTCCCCCAGCCTTCAAAATCTTCCACTTCTTATATTAGTACTTCCACAACCTCTCTGCTTGTCCTTTCCAAAGCCTTCTGCTTCTTTAACAACCTCTGATATTTCACACCTTCTTTACCTATCTGGCCACCACCCTCCTCTCTATATCTTTAAGCATCTCTTTCTGTGGAAATCTCATATTTAACTGTATCACACTGCTCTGGGCACTGCAGCTAGCCAGAAGAAGGACGCAGACACTCTGAGGACATGGTTCACTAATCTTTATAAAAGGAAGATGATACAGCCTTGCTTTCCCTGTCACTATGGGCGATCCCTGCCTATCTTACTAAGGTGCTCTTCCGTCATGTGTGAAAGTCCAAAAGAAATACGTCTGCTGCCAAACGAACCCAAATGACCCTACCACTATGAAAAGCAACTTAAAACAGGAGAATTAATCCCTTCTCCTGAGGGTACTTCCAGTACCAATCAACAGTGTTCTGTCTAGTGTGACTTTATGGATTAGTCTTTGTAATTCTTCAAAAGGACTACTGATTAGTGCTGTCCACTTGGAAATCACATGCAGTGATCTTTTGTAGGATCTATGGTCCAGGTTACTGATTTCAACATATTCTTGGTTTGAATTATTATTCTGATAGGTTTTCTCTCCTTAATGATTATAATTCAGTTTATCCTTGCCTACTTAGCTTGGCACATATTTCACCTGGGTAGTTCCTCTGAGCTCTGATTCATACGGTTCTCTCTTACTGAGATGTGGTTCAATGCCAGCTCTGTCACTGCTCTTGACACTCTCCTTCCTGAGGGCTACAAAGTCCTCTCCAAACCCAGGCCTAACCTGCCCGGAGGTGGAGTGGCCCTGATATTCCCTGAGGCGGTCCCTGCTTCTATCATATCTACTCAATCCTAAACCTCTTTTGAATGCCTCATCTGTAGGCCTGGGGTGTCTCCTACTCTCTCACTCACCCTTGCAACCATTTACAGGCCCCCAGCCCTTTCTCTATCTTCCTCTGTGAATGGGCCAACCTCACCTCCTTCCTTCTGACCTCTTCTTCCAAACTCATCCGCCTATGTGACTTCAACATTCACCTCGACTCTCCTGAATCTGCCACCTTACTGTTCAGTGACCTCTGTGACTCTCACTATTCTTCCTTCTGGTCCGACCCACTAAGCCGGACACACTCTGGATGCCCTCATCTATGGAGACATCCCTTTCTCTAACTCAGTCACCAACCCCCTCTTCTGGTCTGACCACTTTCTCCTCTCCTCCCAGTTGGGGCCCCTCAGCCCTTGTCTGAACTGCTCCCCGCATTGCCAGCCTCCTTCGCTGTCATTCGACTGATGAAACGTGTGACAGTCACTGCTTTTGCTTCCACTTTCATTCCCCCTTCCTACCCTGCTTCTGATTCTCCCTCTGACTCTGTCCTCATTAACCTGCACCTCACCATCTCAAACGGCCTTGACATCCTTGCCCCTGTCATTAGGATCCGCCTGAAACCTGCCTCCAAGTGCAACACCTGATATGATTCTGAAGTAGCATCTCTAAAACATAAGTGCAAAGTTGCTGAATGGAAGTGGCAGACCTCGGGTTCATCCTCTGACAAACTGGCCTGTCGCCTACTTCAAAGGCAATATCATTTTTCAATACGCTCCAATAAGAGGGCCCACATCCAAGCCTGCAGCTCTGGAGCCACTAACAATACTGCTGAACATTTCAAAATCTGCAAGGAATTTGCCAATCTAACTGCAGTCTCCACTTCTTTTCTTCCCTTCCATGCCCTGCGCACCACATTGGCCTCCGATTTCTCCTCTAAAACCCAGAACATCCTGTCCTCACCCTCCACCACCCCCACCTCCACTCCCACTTCTGCCCTCCTGCCTCGCTTGGCTCCCCTCAGGAAACCCCCACACTCTACTCCCTCCTGCCCATCGCACCTGATGAGGTCTCAAAAGTTGTCTGCTCTATGAAGGTCTCATCAAAAAATGTGCTCACTTGCTCTTCTCAAACCATAAAGGGCAACATCTCCTCCCTCGTCCAAGCTCTTGCCGACTTATGTAACCACTCCTTCGCCACTGGCTCTTTCCCTCTATCCCTCAAGCACTCCCACCCTCACCTAAAAATGCACCCTCTCCTAAAAATGCCCCTCTCCTAAAAATGCCGTCTGCTGACCCTTCCTGCCCAGCTAACTATCACCCTGTTTCCACCACCCCTTTCTGGGTAAACTCCTGGAGAAGTTGGTCCTCCCCCAAATGATCCGTCATTCTGAACTCGGTGGTTGACTCCATGACCATCAATCTGGATTCTGGGCATCCAGAGGTCCGGAAACTGCTCTCCTGAACACCCGGGAAGACATGCTTGCAAATCTTGACTCTAACTCTCCTGCTGTTCTCATTCTCCTCAATCCCTCCTCTGCCTTTGTCACAGTCAACCATTCTATCCTCATACAATTACTCTGTGCTACCCTCGGCATCACAGATCGGGCACTGGACTGGCTGACTTCTTTCCTCACTAACCACCCCTCCCAGCTGCAGCTTGGTCCTTACTCCTCCACCACTTCACTCTCTATCTGCGTTGTCCCCCAGTGCTCTATCCTATCGCCATGGCTCTTCAATATCTATCTTGTCCCTCTTGCTCACCTGATCTCCTCCTTCTGTCCTAATTTCCAGTGTTACGCTCATGACACACAGCTTTCCTTCAAACTTCCCTCTACTACCTCCTCTTCCTCATTCCCGAGTGTCTGACCGCTATACATGCATGGTGTGCCACCACCGACCTCTCTCTTAATGCCAGGAAGATCAAGACCCTTCTTGACCCACCTGCACCCTGTTTTCCCTCCCACTCCCCTCTATCTGCCCTCCTTGGCCCCTCTACCTTCACCTTTCCTTGAAGCCAAAAACCTTGCGGTCATCTTCGACTCCTCCCTCCCCTTCACCCCTCTCATCTTGGATCTTACATAGAAGGCCCACTTCCATCCTCACCTCCTCAGAGGCATTCTCCCTTTCCTCACCTTTCCCCAGAAGCTCAATATTTCTAGAGCTCTGGTCCTGTCTAGGCTGGTCAACTGCAACAGCCTCTTCCTCAATCTCCCCCTTTCCTCCCTATGCCCCCTTCAGCTAATCCAGAATAGGGCTGCAAGACATATCCTTGGCCTTAAGCCCACAGACTGTATCTCGTCAGCCCTAAAATCTCTCCATTGGCTTCCAGTGGAAAGAAGGATCAAATTCAAGACCCTCTGTATCATCCAAAAGGCTTTCTGGGACCTGGGACCATGCCATCTCCAACTTTCTCTCCCTAAATACTTCCTTTCTAGAACCCTCCGCTCCCCTAACTCCAAGTGTCTGCTTGTTAAATGCAGGTCTCACTCTTCGGATGGTGCCCCTCTTTGGAACAGCCTCCCTGCCCCTATCATACTTGAGCTGGACCTCCTTAAATTCTGGAAAACTTCTCAAAACCCTGTTTTTCTCTACCTCTTTCCCTCTTTCCCTTCCCTGTTAATCACCCCACTGCCGCTGTGGCTGACGGCTTGGACCTTCATGAATCTCACAGGTACTAGGCCCCTGCCCAATCGACACCAGCAGCCTCTCCCCAGCACTGCCATTGTGGGCCCCCTATCGGGTGGCTTTGCATCCCGCCTGTGTGATTCCCCTGCCCTAGCACTTAGCCAGCGGTTCCTCCCCCAGAACCCTCAGCACTTTCCTCCGGGGCTCTCCCCCACCCCCTTCTTCTGTACTTCTCTTCACAGCACTTGCATGTCCGAATGTCACAAGGCCTAGTAGGACCACAATTGTAAATTTCTGCCTTTTGACATTTTCTTTTTTTTCTCCTTTTGTTCACTCTCCACTTTGCCTTGTGGCGCCTTGAAACACTATTTTGTTGTAGAGGTGCCTAAAAATGCTCAATAAATAAAATAAATAAATAAAATATAGTATTCTGTACTTCGTGTACAGACTATTGAATGCCTTTCCACTTTCCCCAGGGTATTATTATCCACTGTTCCTTTTCTTCAAGCATAGATATTAGAATTTCATTCCCTTGAGTCACAGTCTTTAAAGTTTCTTAACTTCTGTTTTCACTCTGTCTCGCCATTTCAACTGAGATGAGTTATTTGCACAGCATAATGATACCCTCGGGTACTCCTGTGACTCCCGCTCTCCCAGTTACCTTCAAGTATGCTGGAGACATCCTCGGGAATCCGGTACCTTGGGAGCCCTCTAACTGGTCTCATGCTGCTGTCTGCGTGTCTCTGTCAGCGTTATCTGCTTCAGATTTTCTTTGCCCCGTGCGTTCTCTCAGTATCTCGGTGAGGGACTGGAGACCGTACTGCAAGGATGCATTTTAATTTTACCTGTTTTTCGGACTGCATATCCGAGCAGCCTTGTGCCTTCTTATAGACATGTCAGGCAGACCAGTGCCGGCGTGTCTTAGCCGGTTTGTGCCGTTTCGTGTCTGGTGTGCTCAGGTGAACCCTTTTGTTGGTTTATAGCTATCTTGCCAACTCCCCCTCTAGATTCAGGTATACTTGAAGCCTTTATAAAAACTTTTCCTCATTAAATTGTTCTCTTTTTATATACTGCTTTACATATCAGACACTATGCCTGATCTCCTTGCATTATTGGAAAACATGCGTCAGAACATTGGTGTTTCTTCCCCTGACCAGATCTCTTCTAGACAGTGGGCCAGACACACAGAGATTATATCCCGATATATTGCCATGGATATTTCAACAACTGCTCCAATTCTCATATAAACTCTCTCGCCCAGGAAGACCCACTGTTTCCTTTAAATTGCAACAGCAATAAAAATAGAATTCCTGAGGATGACTTAATCACTTCCTCCTTAAACATTCCGGGTCCCAGTTCTTTTTGTACACTGGATATCTCCACTCTGGTGTATATTCAGCCAATACGATAGGGCTCAATCTAAAAGACACGTTTTCTTTGTCCCCCTCTGAGGCCCTTTGTGCACAATCCCTTTCTGATGATTCTGCCTCTAATAACTTCACCAGGGAATCCTATGACAAGGATGATAAGGAGTGCAGTCACGGAGCCTGTGCAGGAGCTGAGCCTATGCTCAGCCCGTCTGCGATAGGTCCATGCTACAGTTAGTTCTGGTAAACCCGCCAGGGGGGCTTCATTATACTATCCTGACCTTAGCATCTAAGGAAATGAAATGCCCCCCTGGATGATCTCCAGTTCTGGTTAATTCATATGTTAACACTCAAGGTTCCACCATTTGTGCATGTCTGATCAATGCGCATTCTCCTTCTGCGCACAGGTATGACATGTTTTCCTTACTTCAGGACTATGATCCTGACCTAGTATGTGTTACAGAAATGTGGTTCTCTCCAACCTCTGGGACAGACATTGTTCAAATGCTGCCCACTGATTTCTCCATGCTGATTGCGCATAGACCTTTCCCGCAGGAGGTGTTGCACTTATTTTTAAGGATGGTTGCAACTTGGAACAACAAAGTTGAAGTCTTATTAGCTAAGTTAGCAATTTCTGCTTCCTCTGTGCTTCACTTTCTTATTGTTTATCATTCGCTTTCTTATAGTTTAACTTCTTTTGACTCTAATCTTTTCCCCGTATTCTCAGATTTAATCCTCGCACACAACAACCTGTGTATCCTTGGGGATTTTAACATCTGGGCAGATGCCCCTCAAAATTCTTTTACTACCTCCTTTCTGACCCACATGGATAGCCTTGGCCTGCAATAACTTATGACGGGCCCTACTCATTCAAAGGGGCACACTTTGGATATGGTCTTTGTCCCACACCACTTGGTGGTGGTTTATGCAGCTCAACAGCTGTGCTGGTCCGATCACTAAATAATACCCTTTGAAGCTGTATTGCCTCAGCCACAGCCTATTTTAACTGAGACCAAAACATTACAGAGACATTGGAAGGGTATTGATGCTAATAGATTAGCACATTGAGTAACTTCCATTTAGCAATTGCTAATAGCTATTTCCTTGCCCCTCTCTCTTCTGTTAACACAGTTTATGGCTGCCTGCTCTGAGGCAGTCAAATGCTAAATTCTCCTAAAATGGTTTCGCAAAGTTGCCCTGTCATCAGCTCCTTTGTTCACCCTTAAACTGCACGCACTACGCACCCTAGCATGCAGGGCAGAGCACAAGTGGCGAGTAAGCCATGACCACTCCTTTAGACTTTCTTTTAAAAAGTTGCAAGCTTTGTACCATAAGGTGATAGAGCTGGCAAAAGCACTTATCACTTCATCACCATTCAGGCAGCAGAAACTCTTTCAAATTGTAAAAGATCTGCTTGCACCTAGAGTGAAACCTGCAATACCAGCTTCTCAAACAGGTGTGACAATCTGTGCAATTCTCTCACTGAAAAAAAATCTGAAGTTTAGAGCAGACCTTTCAGCTCTAGATCGCTCCTGTTCTTTAGTCTCTAAGGTCATCTTGAGGGATGATAATGTTAACATCCCATCCTTTGCTTCTTTCAGTTATACTGACTCTTCTGAAGTGGTTGTGTCCCTCTTACACCTTAAATCAGCATCTCCTGCAGATGACATACAATTGTCCTGTTTTAGAAATATGGCAACCTCACTGAAGGAAATCCTGGCTGAGGCGGTTAACTCCTCTTTGGGACACGGTCAATTTCCAACAGCATTAAAACATGCTATAGTACTGACACTTCTAAAAAAAAACAAATTTGGATGTTTCTCTCCCCTCACACTACCGTCCAATCTCTTTGAGACGATGTTTATGAAACTTCTGGAGGCAATCGTTACCCCACAACTTAGATCATACCTGGAAGACCACCACATTTAGGACTCTCAACAACTTGACTTCCACCCCTTAATGGGTACAGAGTCGATTTTGGTCTTGGTACTCGATGATCTGGCATTGATCAGAGATCAGGGCGGTATAGCAGTTCTAATACTATTGGACCTGTTTGCCGCCTTTGATATAATTGATCATGTCATCCTCCTGCAACTCCAGGAGATTGGCATCTCAGGATCTGTCTTGGACTGTTTTTTGGCATCTAGGCTTCAGTCTGTTTTTTTTTACCTCCTTTCTGTTCTGTCCCAACCTTGGTCACTTGTGGTGTTCCTCAAGGATTGGCCGTTTCCCCTCTGATTTTTAACATTTATGAACACCCATTTGCTCGCCAGATTCACTCACATGATTTCCTTTCCTGATCATATGCGGATGACACCCAGCTCCTGTTCGCCTTGATGGCGATCAGGCTGATACAGCAGTATGCCTGCGTGTTTGTTTGGAAGAAGTGAGCTCTTGGATGAGCAAGAAATGTGTTGAAACTGAATGGGGGGAAAACTGAAGTTTTGGTGGTGGGCCCTCCTGTTCTTCTGCACTTTGGGTTGGGGATATCTGGCCTCCATCTTTTGTAACGCTCACCTGTTCTTTTCCACGGGGACGTCTCCAGACACACACCTGAATGCTCTTCGGTACCCCTCGCCGGTCCCGGACCCTTGGATAAGCGAATTCAGCTCTAGAAGACAGGAGGGGCATCTTAGATGATTTCCTACTAGATCGCCCACCTCCCACGTTCCCGTGCAGGTTCCCTAAGGGCGACTCTCACCTTATTGATGTTAATAGTGCGCTCTCAGTCCTGCCGCTCCGGGTAGGGGCGCGTCGATTTTGGGCCCGTTCCGCCGAGTTGCTTCACTGGCGAGGGCCGGAGTTCAGACCGGCTGCAACTCCTTCTTCAGGTAAGTCTTAGTGTCTTTATTGATGAGAGTAAGTCTTTATAGGTGAGAATAAGTCTTTGGTATATGAGCTAACTCTTGTCCTCGTTGCTGGTGGTGGAGGTCGCGAAGAAAGCCAAAGACTGGTTCAAGCAGGTAAGCTGAGTCGCCATGCAGCGCTGAAAGCGTCCTTGCAAATGACTAACCTGCTAACTTTGTCTTGCAAACCTCGACGGGCTGGAGTTGGAGGAACCCCCGAAGGAATGAAGAAATCGGGGGCGGCGCAAGTTGGGCGGCTTCGAAGAACAGATGAAGCAGCTAACGGGAGAGAGTTGAGATGATATCTGCTTCGGATGACTAGGAAGCCACAGGATGCTGCAAAGTGGTAAGTATGGCGATGGTCTTTCCTTGGTTACTCCGAGGTCGAAGGATGCTGCTGAATTGGTAAGCATGGCGATGGTCTTGCCTTGGTTACTCCGAGGACGAAGGATGCTGCTGAATTGGTAAGTATGGCGATGGTCTTGCCTTGGGTACTTCCGAAGCCAAAGGGTGCTGCTGAGCTGGTACGTGGGGCCTTGGTCAGGCCCAGGAAGGCTCCCAAGACGATGGATGAAGCTGAGCAGGTAAGGATGCAGAGCAGGATGAGCGTCACGCTGCAAAGGCAGAATAATACGAAGCGCGTGCTCTTGGTTGGCATGGTTTAAATAGCTAGGTAGTATCCCAGGTGCCTTTGGGGTGGGCCCCACCCTGGAAGCTAGACTGCAGCATACAGTTCTCCAGTATTCCGCATGGGGGCGGCCATGCTTATCCATTGGCCATAGGAAGCTCGTCCCAGTGAGCGTCTCCTATGCCAGCAGCGCCAGGACTGGCTCCAGGGCATCCGAGGAGGCCCCAATAGGGTTCGTAAGGGCCTGTGTCCCCTTGAGGGAGATAAGGTTGTGACAGCACTCCCCCCTAAGGCCCCTCTAAAGGGATTTCCTTGGCCTGGTCCCGGTTTTGAAGGGAATGTCCAGTGAAAACGCTGGAGCAAGCGAGGGGCGTGAACATACTCGCTGGGCTCCCAGGACCTATCCTGAGGTCCATATCCATTCCAGTCCACTAAATAGTAGAGTTTAGATCTCACCATCTTAGAATCCAGGATGTCCTTCACTTCATACTCCGGTTTGCCTTGAATGATGATCGGCTCTGGTGGAGTTGTTAAATGGGTCCCTGGTTTGAATGGCTTCAGAAGCGATACATGAAATACTGGATGTATTCGCATGTTCGTAGGTAGTGTCAGTTTCACTGCTGCCGGGTTAATAATCGCTTCCACTAGGTACGGTCCCAGGAACCGTGGACGGAATGTTTGTTTCCCCTTAAGTGGTATGTGTTTGGAAGCAAGCCATACCATATCTCCCACCTGATAAACCGGAGCTTCGGAGCGGTGCTGTTCAGCGAATCTCTTCTGGCGAATCTCAGCTTGACGTAGGTGTTCTTGCGCTTTGGCGAAGGCTTGAGTGATGGTATTATGTAGGGTCTCGACTGCAGGCATTTCCAGGGTTCTGGGGATGTCTAACTCGGAAGTCCGTGGATGCCACCCATAGATTGTAAACAATGGAGTCTGTCCTGTGCTGCTATGTAGCGAATTATTGTAAGCGTGTTCTGCGATCCATAGGAGTTCTCTCCAGTCCCCTTCGCCCTGGTGAAGCATGCAGCGCAGGTATTGTTCAAGAGTCTGGTTGGTTCTCTCGGTTTGGCCGTCGGTTTGAGGGTGGTGGCTCGTGGACAAACGGATATCTATCTGGGCCAAGGAACAGCACTTCTTCCAAAAGCTAGATACAAATTGAGATCCGCGATCAGATATCAGGACTGAAGGAAATTCGTGTAGGCGGACGACATGTTCAAGGAAAGTCTTGGTGAGGCCAGAGGCAGTAGGCAGCCCTTTGAATGGAAAGAAGTGAGCCATTTTTGAAAATAGGTCCACAATCACCAAGATGGTGTTGAAGCCTTGACATGGAGGAAGATCCGTAATAAAGTCCAATGACAGCGTGTGCCAAGGGGCCGGGGAAATGTCTAACGGTTGAAGGAACCCCGCTGGTTTCTGCTTGCTGGATTTGTTTTGGGCACAAACTCCACATGAAGACACAAATTCGGTAACGTCCTTGCGCCACGTTGGCCACCAGTAATTCCTTTTGATTTTGGCTAGAGTCTTCGCGATTCCTGGGTGGCCCTCCATGAGGGAATCATGGTGTTCGGAGATAACCTGTCCCTGCAACTCTTTCACAGGAACAAATAACCGGTCCCGGTAGTATGATAGCTGCCCTTTCACGCTGTAGTGCTTTCCTCTAGAGGCCCACTCCTGTAGCTGCTCCTGGGTTAGGATCTGTTGAATCTCGTAAAGAAGTTCACTCTGGGTCATGGTGGTGGTAATTCCTAAGACCCGATTTTCCGGTATGATGGCCACTGGGTCCGGTGGTGAATGTGCCATTTCGTCCATGCCCATATGGGAGAGCGCATCTTCTTTGCCGTTCTTGATTCCCGGTCGGCAGGTGATCACAAAGTCAAATTCGGCAAAGAATAGGGCCCACCGCAGTTGTCGAGACGATTGGGCTTTCGCTCCTTTCAAGTACTGGAGGTTCCGGTGATCTGTTATTACAGTGACAGTGTGTCGGGCTCCGAGCAGGTAGTGTCGGCAGGCCTTGAAAGTGGCCTTAATGGCTAGTAACTCTTTATCGGTGATGGTGTAGTTTAGTTCCGCCGGTGTAAATTTTCATGACCAAAAGGCCACCGGATGCAATTGGCCCGTTAGAGGATCTTTTTGGGACAAGACTGCCCCCATGGCCAGACTGGACGCATCGGTCTCCATGATGTAGGGGAGTTCTGGGCGCGGGTGTCGCAAAATAGGAGCAGAGGAGAACCGCGTCTTCAGTTCTTGGAAGGCCCTTTCCGCTTCTTCAGTCCAGTTAAACGTCTTGTGTGTTTTTCTGAGCAACAAAGTAATCGGGTGCACAACTTGGGAAAATCCGGGGATGAAGCGCCGATAGAAGTTCGCAAACCCCAGCATGCTTTGAACTCCTTTAATGGAAGTGGGAGCTGGCCAATTGAGAACTGCGTCCACTTTATGGGCGTCCATTCGAATGCCTTGGGGAGAAAGGATGAATCCTAAGAATTCCACTTCAGTGACATGGAACGAGCACTTTTCCAGTTTCGCGTGTAGATGGTGTTCGCGAAGCTTACCCAGAACCGCCCGCACATGTCCAACGTGTTCTTGTTCAGAGGAGGAGTACACCAGGATGTCATCGATATACACGAGGGCACAGACATCAATGAGTTCTCGAAGGACGTCATTCATAAAATGCTAGAACGCAGCAGGGGCGTTGCATAGGCCAAATGGCATGACTTGATGTTCAAACAGGCTGTACTTGGTACGGAAGGCCGTCTTCCATTCGTCCCCTTCTTTTATACGCACCAAGTGATAGGCCCTTTCAAGTCCAATTTGGTATAGATCTGTGCTTCCTTAACCTGGTCCAATAACTCCGGAATCAGGGGTAGTGGGTAACGGTTTTTTACAGTTATCTGGTTCAATCCGCAGTAGTCAATACACATTCTCAGTTCACCCTCCTTTTTCGGTACGAAGAATAATGGCACCGCGGCCGATGACTTGGACAGGCGAATAAAACCATGTGCCAGGTATTGCTTCAGGTAGGCCTTCAAATGCTGATTTTCGTGTTTGGTAAGCGCGTGAATGCACCCGCATTGGACTTGGGCTCCTGGCAGGAGATCGATTTGGCAGTCGTAAGGCCGGTGAGGTGGCAACGTATTCGCCTGCTCCTTCTGGAAAACGTCCTGGAAATCTTGGTAGTGAGCCGGCAAAGTCAAAACCCCTCCAAGGGTATGAGCCAAGCCTTCCCGCACCGGAGAAGTTGCGAGCTTGGCCTTCCGCCCCTTCGGGTAACAGGTGTGCATGCAGCTGTGGGCGAAAACTAACTTGCAAGCTCGCCAGTTGATTCGGGGGTTATGGGCCACCAACCATGGCATTCCCAGGTCAGCCCAAACTGAGGAGCTTTAATCAGGTCAAAGGCTATGATTTCGCTATGTCCATCTTCACACAGGAGGGTGAGTTCCGAGGTGCACTCTGATACAGGACCAGAAGCGATTTCGGTGCCATCAACTGTGGTCATGGTCTCTGCGGTTGTCTTGGAGCACAGGACTAGGCCCATCTTTGCTGCGAGATCTCGATCAATATAGTTCCCAACTGCCCCGCTGTCTAGGTACGCTTCTAAAGAATGCATCTCAGACGACTGTTGGTGGGGAATAATGATCACAGGTAGCGCAAAATGGGAGGTCTGAAACTGGATTTCCTCGCTCGACAATTGGACCCCTACAATTGCCGGGCTTGGTCATTTCCCGACTCCTCCTCCGGTATTTCCTTATCCGTGGCACCAACTGCTCGCCTAGGGGGCTTGACCGGGCAGTCCTTTAAAAAATGACCCGCTTTTCCGCAATACAGACACAATTGCGTCTCCCTTCTTTTGTCCCTTTCGGCCTTGGTTAAAGGGGGCCTAAACCCGCCTATCTGCATTGGTTCACTGGTTCCATCAGAGCCCCGTGGGCTGTGATCCTTGGGACGGACGAACAAGGGACGTGAATCTGACCTTCCTCGATCACTCTTCCTATCCTGCAGGCGACGGTCCAACTGTACCACCAAACCAATGAATCTGGCGCAATCCCGGGGTGGATCCACCACTTGGGCCAAAACGTCTTTTAGCTCCCGCGAAGATCCCGATGAAACAACGTGGTTCGTTTATTCTCAGGCCAGTCCGCTTCGACCACCAGTCGATTAAAGGTTGCTATATAAGTTAACAGGTCCTGACTCCCTTGGCGGAGTGACAAAAGTTCGTAATCCAGGGCTTGCCCATGGTGGCGTCGGCAAAGAGTTTCTCCAGTTCCCGTTGGAACCCATCAAAGTCTCGCAGCAGAGGGTCGTCTCGGCTGATGAATGGAACTGACCAGTCGGCCGCACTCCCACTTAAGTACGAGAGTACAAAAGCCACACATGCTTGGTCCGTGGAAAACGCCCCCGGCCTACATAAAAAGTGGAGGCGACATTGATTCATGAAAGTGGCGTATCTGCGGGGGTCCCCAGCAAACCGTTCCGGAGGAGCCAGTGGAACAGTTCCAGGAAGGTTAATTTGAACTGGACTGTTCGCGGTAGCCGAGGTGGAGGGACTTACTCCGGGTAACTGGGTTTGTCCTGCCTGTGACTGGAGGAGTTGTCTTCCAAGGTCATCAGTCCTTTCCTTGGCGACAATCACTTCTCTTCGCAATGCATTAGTGTCCTGCCGCATCGAAGAACAGATGAAGCAGCTAACGGGAGAGAGTAGAGATGATACCTGCTTCGGATGACTAGGAAGCCACAGGATGCTGCGAAGTGGTAAGTATGGCGATGGTCTTGCCTTGGTTACTCCGAGGTCGAAGGATGCTGCTGAATTGGTAAGTATGGCGATGGTCTTGCCTTGGTTACTCCGAGGTCGAAGGATGCTGCTGAATTTGTAAGTATGGCTATGGTCTTGCCTTGGGTACTTCCGAAGCCAAAGGATGCTGCTGAGCTGGTAAGTGGGGCGTCGGTCAGGCCCAGGAAGGCTCCGAAGACGATGGATGAAGCTGAGCAGGTAAGGATGCAGAGCAGGATGAGCGTCACGCTGCAAAGGCAGAATAACACGAAGCGCGTGCTCTTGGTCGGTCGTGGTTTAAATAGCCAGGTAGTATCCCAGGTGCCTTTGGTGCGGGCCCCACCCTGGAAGCTAGGCTGCAACATACAGTTCTCCAGTATTCCGCATGGGGGAGGCCATGCTTATCCATTGGCCATCGGAAGGCCGTCCTAGTGAGCGTCTCCTATGCCAGCAGCGCCAGGACTGGCTCCAGGGCATCCGAGGAGGCCCCAATAGGGTTTGTAAGGGCCTGTGTCCCCTTGAGGGAGATAAGGTCGTGACATCTTTAAATCCTTTCCCACTCCCTGTGAAAGTGGTAAACAAATCTTGGCCTAAAAGTCAATAGCTTACTCTCCTCCGAGGCTCAAGTAAACTCCATCTGCAGTCCAGGCTTCTTCAAGTTGAAAAAGTTGAGAAAAATGTTGCCAATTTTCATCATTAATTTCCATGCTCCAGTCATAGCTGCTTCCATGAATGTTTGCTAGCTCAGCCTAACTACTTGATCAATCATTTGCAGGTATTGCATAATTCAGCAGTTCGCCTGGCCAAAGGCAATCGCTATGGCCATCACATTTCTGCAGCCCAGCAAGCACTTCATTGGTTGCCCATAGGACTGTGTATCAGATATAAGTCTCTTTGCTTGATTTATCAAGTTTATCAAAAGAAGGGATGCTTGTCTCTCCAGGAGAAATATCTCCCTTATCAGCCTAAACATCCTCTGCAGTCAGCTTCTTCTTTTCTGGTAGTAGTGCAATCCTACCGACTGGAACGTTGCAGTGGCTGTGCCTTTTTGGTGGCAGAGTTTAAACTTTGGAACTCCCCTCCTTTGGCCAAATGTAGGTTACCCGCCTTCGGGCAATTTAAAGCTTCTCTCAAAACTTATTTATTTGCATAAATCTGACTTTTCCTTGTCTGTTCATTTCTCATGTTAGCACCTTGATGTCTTCGATAATTAGTTGCACTATATAAGTGTAATGAAAACGGATCTCTGGTGGTGTTGATGAAGCTGTGTGGGCTGGCTGTCCACCGCAGCTGCTCTGCGGTCTCACCACCACTGTTCTCTGGGCCCCTGCCCTTTTGGTTTCTCCCTATCGGGATTCGCTGTAGCATTGGTGTGCCTCTCTGCAATGTTGAGCGCATTCGAAACTCACGGGCCTCCTGACCTATGGTCTTATCTCACTCTCCGGATGATACGTAGCTCAGAGTCCTCCCGGGAGAACATATGCTTTCCTCTCCTTCCAGCTCTCTTTCACTGGGTGTTCCGTAGCTCGGGGTCTTCTCTCTCCAGGTCTCTCTCATCAGGTGTTGCTGAGCCTATGTTCTTCAAAGTACTCGCCCCAGTGGAATATTTTTATTTAAAGGGTCATGTTCTTTTTCTTGATAATAATGACATCTATTGAGTGTTTCTTCATCCCAGTCTTGAGCTTTAGTAGTTTCTAGTATTGTGGGGCTTCCCATGTAAGCCATGGTATGCACAGCTGTAGGGAGTTCCTCACAGGAATGGGAGTCCTTTTACCCAAAGGGGGAGTCTCTCCTGGTGAGGTCCTACTTGCCCTGACCCCTAAGGATGCTGTTGCAGAGTGAGCTACCTCCATAGCCTCAAATGGGGGGGTCACCCTTGGGGAGATGGGACACATTCCCTCAATTCATCATAGTACCCTCTTTCAGCACTACTCTCCTCTCTACTACTTTCCAGCACAATGGTCTCTAGCTCTCTCCCAACTTCTACCTCAATATTTTCATCCTCTTTGCCACTACTCTCCCAATTCTTACCACTTGTGCCAGCTTCTGTGGCCCCTTATTCTGTCCTCTTGGGTCTCTCTGTGATTATTGGTCAGGCTCCTGGACCTCTCTTCCAGTCACATGGGTCTTGCACAATCCCTTGACCTCTCCTCCATCCTTCTGCAAACAAATTCCTGTCTCTCGTCTCCAGTTCCTACTCAATCATGTACTCAGACTGGGAATGTTTGCTTTTATAGGGCTGTGGTCCCTCTTTACAAACCTCCCCCGATTGGAAAGAGATTCAGATGTGTTAGTTGGGATGGCTGTCAGCTCCTACCCAAGGATGGTATACAGTCCTGATATGGGGCTTGAGATTAGCTCATCCCTCCCGTTGGCAAGTCCTCTTTCTGCCTTCCAAACACTGGCCCTGCCTTCTGCCCAAGGGAACCCAAATGTGTCCTTCAGGCAGCTGATGTAGGGATTGGCAGGAAGTACTCACCCCTGAGGATTGTCTCCGGTTCTGATGTGGGACTTGGGCTAGACAGACACTGCACGCAGGTGGTTCTCTCTGTGGTTGTTATGCCCCAAATCTGCCCCATTGTTCTGACTTGTGTGCTGTATGGCTGACTACCTTTTGAGTTTTCCGTCCTAATAAAGGTCCCACTCTTTCCCTCTGCAGATTTACATTTGATTTTTGCACTCACCCAAGGGGAGCTGAATGTGCAGGTGATGCTGGCCACACAAGACTATCATTCCCTGCTTCCCTAAAAGGGGCAGTAGGTAAAGACACCAGCATTTCAGTGGAAGCAAAAGCACTTTGCTTTGGGGAAACCCTGAATTCCCCTATCCCATATGGTCTACTCTTTCCAGTTGTAGAGGGATTTGCCCGTTACGGGGTCCCTGTCCTTAGCTGGCACCAAGTGACTTCCCCTTCCCGGAGATGGCGACTAAGTGAGGGTGACCAGAGAATCCTCCCCCATACATACCAGACCGATAATCTGATAGGCTTTGGGAGCACGCAACCCCTCTGGCCACTCTATTTGACATCCCCATAGCGAGGCAGGGTATTTCAGCAGAACTCCTAAATATGTGCAATCTTATAACAAATAATGTAACAAAACTGGAGGAGAGAAAAATGAACTTTGGAGTGCCTGGGCACAAATATGATAGCCTGGATAAAATGGTGGGTTGCGAGAAAGGAACACCTAGCATTTTTGAGGTCTCATCTGGAGAACTGTGTATCCATTCTGGAAGCCAGGGCTACCGAATGATAAAGGCAAACTGCAGCAGTCTACAGAGGGGCAACCAGAATTGTGCATTGTCTGGTGAAGATCAGGAATCGAAACTTAGGAGAATTGGCCTATATAAAAGCAATGTTCAAATTCTCAACAGCAGTACACACAATAATAGAGGCTTGCATTTTCAAATGGAAGTATGTTTGTAGAATGCAGAGCATTATACAAGACTGGACTGGTTAAGTGTGGGTTTTGGGGAGCTTTGAGTAACATTAGATCCTGCAAGGTTACTGCTTCCTGAACATTACTTGTGTGTATTGATCTTTGGTCTGCATGCTGATGATCAAATCACTTGTACTGCTAGAGTTCAACAGTAGCCTGTCTGTTTTCATTCCCCCAGCCCCCATCCAGCACTATATGAAATGTCATCAGCCTAGTACGAAAGTTGCTTGTTTTGTTCCTCCCCTCCCTTTCTGCACCCCTCTTCCTCATCTTTTGTTTTTCTCTGGCTCTACCAGAAATGTTGCCAGGCCTAGTATGGTAGTAGCCTGTCTGTTTCCATTTCCTTCCCACTCTCCCCTCCCTTCCTTATCTATGTCTTAGTTCATGGACTATCTGAAATGTAGTCAGGCTGAGTACGATAGTTAATTTCACATCCTTAATGTTCATGGCCTGTAGGAATGTCATTGTATTTGGTCTGACCAGACGTGAAAAGCGGGACCCTCTAGCAGGCCAGGATGCTAACAACGGGTGACCAGGCCCGTTTTTAGCATCCTCCCCATTGAGCCCTATCGGGCTCAAATGGGAATGGGGATTGATTTTTACCGGGTCTAAGAAAAGAGCAATTACCGACGGCAGCCGTGTCCTTAACAAGGGCACGGCTACCGCCAGAGTCGTAATGAGGCCCATTGTGTATAGGCGCTATATAAATAAACTATCATATCATATCATATAACAGGACATCACCTGAGGTTGCTTCTGAAGGGAAATATGAATATTAACTACCACAGTAAGACCAGGACTAGGGCTTTCTGCATGTTGGCTGCGTGACTGAAACCATCAATCGGATTGTCAGGGTAGGTGAATCAGCTTGATTCCAGATTCCAATGTTCCGTTTTTGGCCTTGGAGGGTATCCATGCAAGTAATGGATGACTTGACCGGAGGGAACTCACAACTCTGGCAGCATACATGTCTTGTGTTTTCCCATCTACTCTCATTCCCTTCTTCCTCCCTCTATCTTTTGTATCTCCCTCTCTTTTGCTCTTCCCATCTCTACCTCTGATGTTTTCTCTCTCTCTCCCTCTCTCTCACTTTCTACTATACACCCCTCGATACCACTACTCTCCCCTCTCTACACTGCTACTCTCTCCTTTCCACACCACTACTGCTATCAACACTACTAATACTCTATACGCTACCCAAACCTTCTCCCACAGCCACTCTCCTTTCATTCTCCGAATCCCCTTCCAACTCACTGCCAAGTCCCTCTATTAGCCCACTCACACACCTTGCATGCACATTCACACCGGAGTACCACTTTCTCCCTCCAGCCAATACCTCACTTTGCACACTCCTTAAGTGATCCTCCTGCAAGCTCTTCTGCACTGCCCTTCCTCTGCTTGGTCAGTTGGTCCTCCTTCTTCTCCCTTGACCTCACCCAAACAACACACACCTTCCTGTGCCTCCTCCTTCCCCCTCCATTGGCTCTCTTCCTCACGTGGTTCACTGGGCCAACCATTGGCTTGCCCTTCCCCAGGGGAGGTGCTAAAGGAAAGCAAACATCTAAAGGGGGTTAAAGACCTGCCCCCTTTTCGTATGTGGGTCCATTTCCATTTGGACATTGTGGTCCACTATCATTACAGTCAATAGTAATTGACCTCATCACAGGTCTGGCGGAGTGGTAAAAAGTTGGAGATTTACCTCCAGCTTTCTGCCCATTTTTGGTGCTATTACCGCAAGCGGTAATAGCACCAAAAATCCCCACAGATTCCTATGGACTCAAAATAAATGGGTATTAACAGCACCAACGCAACTCGGGATCCGGTGCAAATTGTGCCAGACTGAGTTGCAGTAACGCTAATAGTGTTGGACGGTAGCCTGGCACATTTACCGCCGGGCTACTACCCTACTCGTGATGAGGCCCATTGTCTCAGTTTTTGTTAGGGCTTGATCGAGCATTTGAAATGCAGATTTTGCATGGGGACCGCTCTGTGGACCTGTTGCTGGTTTGGAAATAGTCTCTATGAGTATTGTGTAGAGTGCTGATGTTGCAGTTTGCTGCATGGACCAATCTGCTGTGCCACGCACAGCGAGTCCACCATTACTGGCAGACGGATGCCATATAAAACAGCTTTGGGCTCATAGGTTCTTAGTAGAAGCTACTCCATTTCATTAAGGTGATCTATGTCCAGTCCACTTCATTGAAGATAAAGCTCTAAAATGGTTCTCAATATTGAATGTGCCTAACCTGGAAGAGTGCTGTATATGACTTCCACTGGAAGCATTAGCAACTATCTCCCTGACCAAATGTTACAACCTTCTTCTGGACTGCTATTGTGTCACAACAGGGGAATGCAGCATTTTCACTTTTTTAATTTCATTTTACACAGCGCAGTTGGCTACAAATAAAGCCTTAGACACTAATCAATAACAGAACATAACATAACAAATAACATTCTAATATATTAAAACTTCTAGTATATACATGTAGCATATACATTAAACATACTTAATAAACCAAATGAGAATACTTTTAGGTACAACATTAATCCATTTGAGTAAAAGACATCCGGCTCTTTTTAGCATGATTTACTTTTTAACTCACCTCGATTTGTATCCCAAACATTGTTACTGCCAGCGTAAGAGAAATTTAAAATCCCTTTAAAATCCCCACCCATCACGATTCCGTTTTTAAAGAATTTTTGTCTCTAACAAGCTTTCCCAACATTTGGATATGGCTGTGGCTTAGCCTGTCATAATACATCATCAAATGCCTCAGTTTCTCCTTCTCCCTTCACTTCCCTGAGTCTACATCTTCTGTCTTGCCTGAGTGCCCCATTCCAAGCATTGGCAACTTCCCGGCTCTGCAACCCATTAAAACGCAATAACATAAATCTTCTCCTCAGAGAAACAAATGAAATATCTTTGCACCGTATGTAGAATCTGGCACTGCTTTTATATACTCACTTAAAAGACTCTTGACTGATAAATGATCTGTTTTTTTTGTCTGTCCTACAGGGAGGCCTGCTTTTTACGTGCATTTTCTCTGCCCGGTATTTTTTCTTTTTGGGGTGCTGTGGATGAGGGGAGGCGACTTGGAGTCCTATTATAAGTTTGGAGGTATTTCCTATTGAAATATCATCAAACTAGTTTACCGTTTCCACCACTCCCAATCCACCGGATTAGGATTGGTGAAATTGTGGATCGCCATCCCTAGAGTCCAGAGGACTTGATTGGGGAGTTGGAGGAGTTTTGACTGGCAGTAATTCTGCCCATGGTCAATGTTCCATTTTTAAATCTTCAATTTTTAAATGGTCTAGCAATCGCTTGAGGTATTTCCTCCACTTTACCCTCAAACTCGGAATTTGGCAGTGCAAGAAAGAGATGCTAATGAAATTGCTGGGACATTAGCCCCATTTCTTCCAGCGCCGCCAAACTCGTACTATGGCCATTGGTATTTTGGATCTTGTATTTAATCCCTCATATGTCAGCTCTCTCCTCCTGCAATGCTGGTCCATAAGGGATGGCACAGGGATTGGAAAAGGGACACATGGGGCCAAACACAACCTACATTTTAGTTGGGTAGCTTTCAGCTACAGGTTTGTATTTCAGCTCAGGGTTCTGAGTGAAATCATTGACAACTCGAGTTTCACTATAGTGACGTCACTCAGATCTCCTTGATGCAATATATCACTGGTGGAATACATCCCTACCCCGCTATAATTCTATATATCCTGCAACACCTCAGTCTGCAAGTGCTTGCATAAGAACAATTTAGTCAGTGGGGTACAATGCTAACCACCACCACAGGTGATCCCCAGGAGGTTAATAGCAGGCAAAAATAAATAAATAAACAGCAGGGATATGAAGCATCAATAGGGTCACTACAAAGGCCACCCATTACATTGGTGATCCAATGAGAATCATGGATCACTGTCGTGTCTGGGGCCCTAAGTATAGAGCCAGCAGTTTTGATGTCTGCAGGATAGGCTAGTAGTCTTCCAGAGTCCCTTACTTCCCCTCCCCCCATCACCCATGTGTGTGGAGTTGCTGGCATTCAGGACTTCGTATGTCTAACAGTGATGCCCACAGGGAGCTGGTGCTCTGCGCAGGTGCCAGAATTCACCATCTTTCCTGTGCCCTGTTGGACTGTGTAGTATCACAGTTGGTCTATGATTTCCCCGGCCAGCCACACTACTGGCGCTCTACATTTATGGTCCCTCATCATCATTTCCAGAGGGATGAGGTGATTAGAGGCCAGGCACAAGGGAACCACCAAAATAGTGCCAGGTCTGCCTCAGGAATACTGCGAAGAAGGAAAGACCTACATCTGTATCCTCTGGAAGAGTGGAGGGAAAGGAGGGCAATAGTACAGACATGGGGCCTCATTACAACTATGCTGGTCCGGAAAGTGTGGTGCCGGTAAGCGTACCGGCACCGCTCTTTCCGGGCTTGCGTATTACAGGTCTGCCTGCCAGAGCTGCTGCACCTGACAGGTCTGACCCTCCCGAGCACAGTGGCCACGGTAGGCAGACCCGTCACGGAAGCACCGGCACCGGTGCTTCCGTTTTTCCCATTCCCATAGATTTCTCTGGGAATGGGGAACAACATTTTACCGGTGCCTGATTTTCCGGGCCGCTGGGGTTGTAATCTCCCGGTGGCACCGCGAAGTCAAGCGCCAGTAAATAATTTCGGGTTCGACATCAACCCACCGGTAGTACTGGCATGGTTGCCGCCAGACCCATAATGAGGACCATGGTCTTGTTATAATGGTTCCATGTGAAAAAGTCACCAGGTAGGTGACTTATTTTCCAGAGCCCTAAAATTCTTTCACCAAATATTCTAGAAGGGGTATAATTATATATTATTATCACCAATCCTAGAATATTTGGAGAAAGTGATGGACTGGAGGGTGCAGTGTTAGGGAAACGTTGCCACCTGGCGGCCATTTTCATGGCAACATTATCACTGGATACCTCTATAATGAGTCTTGCAAAGCAGAGAGGAGGGGCCTCATTACGACCGTGGTGGTCCGGGAACTACGGTACCGGTAAGCATGCCAGTACCATAGATCCCGGACCGCCGCACTACGAGCTGTGCTCGTTGGCGCCTGTCAGCCCGCCAGGTCTGACCTGGCGGGCAGAGCAGCACCTGCGAGCACAGCACGTCGGATGCACCGGCACCATTCTGAATGGTGGTGGTGCATCTGATGTCCCATTCCCATTCAACCCTATGGGGCGGAATGGGGATGGGGAGTCCCTTATTGCCGGCACCCGCAAATGGGCAATTACCGGGTCTGCCGAACTCGCCATGAACCGGTTCTTGCCCATTCGCGGGTGCCTGTAAAAATGCAACTCTGGCGGCAGCCATGCTGGTTTTGCCGGCACAGCTACTGCCGGAGTTGTAATGAGACCCGAGGAGTATGATCAATGTAGTCTTTGGGCCTCATTACCAACATGCTGGTCCGGTAACAACGGTGCCGGTAAGCCTAACGGCACAATTTTTACTGGATCGGCATGCTCCGAGTCTGCAGGCGGCTGACATACCACCTGGCGGGCAGAACAGCACCCGCCTGAAGACATTCCGTCATCCCCATTACCATTGAGTCCTATGGGACTCAAATGGGAATGGGGATTTATATTTTTCCGGCACCAGACTTCCACAAACACCGGGGTCGTAATCCCCTGGTGTTTCCGTGGAGCCAGGCGCCGGAAGAAATCCCAACTCTGGCGGCAGCATGCCGGTTTTACCGGCACGGTTACCACTGGAGTTGTAATGAGGCCCTATGTGGCATGAGTTGGAACTGGCTGCATAGCAAATGCTATAGAGAGAATTGTGTATTATGGAGACCATTATCGCTTCAGAATGTGCATGCGTACACTTTCCTAAACACAGAAAGCCTGAGTTGGCAGAGTTAGTTGAACGAGGTACAATTTGCCTTTTTTTGTCTCACAAGTATCCACTGTGTGTACCACACAATAACTATTGCAAGGGTAGTGGGAAATTACTGCTGTCACTGGAAGTTATTTAAGGTAGCAAAACAAATATAGGTATAAAAGGCACGTCAAGTTGTGAGCTACACGAATAAGCGTCTATAATTTAGCGATGCATTTAGAAGGCACCCCGGCACAATGAGCTTCTGGAATTAATGGCTGCGACAGTCATAGGAGAAGTGCCAGGCAGTGCACGTGCTGAAACCAAAAATAAAACAGGAAGTGATGGCGCACAACTGGTGGGTTCGCTGACTCACTGCGTCGGAGTGCATGTCTCCGGCAGTGTCAACACCACCGCACGCTGGACGGGTACCTTTCTGAAAAGGAACTCCCAGGGCGCAGGATGGCCGCAGCTGGGACTAGAACAATATGCTACAGCCTCCACAATTATACAACTGTGAACAGTGGAAATATAGCCTATACCCTGGAGAAGCACCCTAGAAATAACTACTAAATTAATGAATAAATAACATGAAAATATACCTGCCCAAAATCATCGTGTTGCGGCCTGGTTGAGTATTCTAAATGGGGAGAAGTTGAGCCTTTCTACACATAGCAACCATGAGTTCCAAATATGCACTACGCTTTTTGATATAGGGTAAAATCCCAAGGTTTTCAGTGTTTCTAAAGGTTTGGAATCTCTCCAATTAGGACAGAAACAGCCAAATAGCCCCTTTCAAGGGGTGGTTCACACAAGTGAGTCTAAATCCACGTTTTAGATCACTGTACCTTCCCAGAGGAAAAATGTCCATTATGATATAAGTCTGGTCCTATTCCAGCACCGAAATGCGAGGCAATTTTCCTCTGAACGAAAACACCATCTGCAACCATCGACGCATGTTTCGGCCTGGTTAGGCATCATCAGTCAGGTGAAGCAGACCCTCTCTAAACACAGTGGGCAAGTAGACCACATCTTGATCACCCTTAGTCATTTAGGATTAAATCCCACGTTTTTCAATGTTTCCAAAAATATGGGTGCCCCTGCCTGAGAATGAACACGGCCACATATCCTGGTCTTAGGGATGGTTCCGACCCAGGAGGGTCTAGAACCATATTTGAGCTCATTGCACATTACAGAGGAGAAATATCCTTTTGTGTATACGTTTAGTCCCACCCATAAGTGCAGTAGAGCACTAAAACGGTAGGCAATTCTCCTCTGAACAAGATTACTATCAACAACCCCCTGCCCATGTTTCTGCCTTGTTGGGCGTTATCAGTGAGGTGAAGCAGAGGCTGCCTAAGCAGAGTGAGTATGGGGGCCACATCTGGATTGCCCCATGTAACTTAGGGTTGTGCGCTGGACCAGGCTGATATGCAAATGCACCACAAAAGTGATGGATGGAAGGTTTCGAATGAATCTAAACCACTGGTAATTGCTCTGGGTAACCTTCCACACCACCGTTTTTTAGCCCGTCTGTGCCATTGCAAAAGTGGACCAGCCATGTGCAAATCAGTCAGCAGCTGCCGCCACCGAAGGTAGCAGCCCAGCCCGAACTGCTAGGCCAGGTCCCCTCTGCACAGAAAACCAATCAACCCCAGACATGTTTCGGCCTTGTTGGACCTCCTCAGTGAGGTGCAGCCTGGTACCCTGGCCAGTGGTTAAGATTCATTCTAAACCTTCCAGCCATCACTGCTTTGTTTTTGCAAATGGGTCTGTTTCCTCTGTGAAAGGTACAGTGAGCTAAAATGTGGTTCAAGACCTTCCTGAGTGGTAACCATCTCAACGAATAGGTTATTTTGCACTTTTTGTTCTCAATAGAGGGGCTCATTGTTGCAAATGAAGGGACCCATTATAGGTTCAGGGCAGAATTACTGTTACAGGTGTGTTGTCCTGTGGTATTACCGCCATATCACAAGTTGTCCGGATTGCACACAGACTGTTGGCGGTAACAGTAGTTCCATATGGCAGAATTACTGCCAGAAAGGAGTTCTGGCTGGGAATTCCACCTGGAATCGGCAGAATTACTGTTACTGCCACCACATTCGGTGTTAATTCGACTGGCAGAATTACCACCGGTGGAAACAATGTCATAGCCAGAATGGGAAACCTACCTGTGGCCATCCTTAAAATTCCAATCCACCCTGTATCTCCCATTTCCTGGTGCCATCCGGGGACAAGAGTTGGTAGGAACATGTCCCAGGACGAGGGTATGGCAAGGGCCCCATGTGTGGTGAGGGTGAACGGCAGGCGCTGGTGGATAAGGCTGTTGCACAAGCAGATGAACTGTATGGAAGAAGACAGCGGAGGGCCTCTGGCCAGAAGAAGGCAGCCATATTTGGTGACCATATGTGACAAGGTCGTGGCAGTGGGCATTGCCCCACAGGACAGTGAAGACTGGCGCAAGAAGTGGAACAACCTGACATCCGCCATAGGAGGTGACACTGTGGAACCCCTCGGCCTGACTTCATGTGAGGAAAAGACCAGCTCAATCCTCCACATGGAAGGGTTAGAGGGGATTGGCAGCACCAAAGTTGGAGCAAGCAACCAAGGGGATGCCAGTGCATCTTTCAGTTCCCACTCCAATGTGAAAGCACTGGCCAAAAGCATGCGTCCCCCAGCATAGATAAGCGCAATAGTCAGGGGGATGGACAACCACATGGAAATCTGTACAAAGGCACAGAGACAACATGCATGTACCAGGGAAGGTGGGATACTGCTGTAATGCATATGTGCCATAGGTGAAATGTGCATTTGAATCCATGGAGCCATGAGAAGCCCCCATGTGGGCTGTGAAAGTTCATGTTGCAAAGTGAAATACCTGTGCCACCAAAGCAAGCCATATTGGCAGGCCAACAGGCAATGTGCCCATGCATGTGCCGTGTACACTCTCACCAGACACTACTCCCACCTTGCTCTAGCTTTCCTCATTGGCTTGCAACTGATGATGTCCATTAGGGAAAATGTGTGTAGGATGACCATACTTCGTTGCATGATTGTCTCACTAGCCCACTTACTAGTATGCATGATGACTGAAAGCATATCATTATCCATCCAACCGGTTCACCGTTGACTCAGGCTAAGAGACAGGGCTTTCCACTGCCCAGGAGACCTACACTGCTGGCAGCGCATCTACTTCCACCCCTGCACCGGCCGACCATGGGAGTAGTGGGAGGACGAGCAGGAGGAAGGTGCCAAGGTTACATGACACCAGCCACAAGTCAGCTATGAAAAAGGTGGCGACAGCCACTGTCCCCACATGTGTGCCCTGTGACCCCGCCACGAGCTCTGCAGATGCCACAGGTGGCACTGCACCTGCTTCTGCAGGTGCGGCACCCCCAGCAGCTGTGACTGCCTCACCACAGATGGCCCACGTGGAGAACCCCAAGGAGCAGCATGGTGCCACACCCATCTTCCCTCTGATGCCCCCTCATCACGTGTGGTAGACAGCCATTACCAACACCAGTCTGAGTCAGACAGAGGGACTGATGGCAGAAGATGAGAAGGATGATATGGCCTTCAGGTCGCCCTGCTTCAACCGTGGCCCTCTACAAAGTCCACAACACTCACTGGTTGCAATCTGGGTGAGGATGAACGCCATGGAGCAGTGCCAGATTGTTATTGAGGACCTTGCAGATCTGCAGGTGCAGCACCTGCAGGCCATCAGACAGTGTCCAGGGATCATCAAGGAGGATGGCCAGGTCCTTGGACCATCAGTGCCGGCAGCTGTCCATGGAGACTTCTGCCATCACCTCTGTGGGCCAGAGGATGAGGTAGCACATGAAGCCATGTAAGCCTTTGCCAAATCCAGGCATGCTGGCATGCTGCTCATGATGCAACACATCCGGGGCCAGGAATCAGAGCGTTCCATCTCCATCACCACATGGAGGGATAATTGCCTGGGACCGCAAGGAAGCACTCATTGAGCAATTTGGCCCATACAGTGTTCGGACAAGCTGCCAAGGGTAAGAAACTACGAAATGACACGATCTGACATGATACTGTTTCACTGGGCACAAGGGAGGTGGGTGACAAGGGCTGTTGGGGATTGGGCAGGTGGCTTGCAAGGGCTGTTTGGGATGGGTGCTCACCACAGTTGATAATTAAAAAATGCATTCTTTAGTAGAAATGCAAGGACAATACGGGTCTAGAAAAAAGTAATTGCAAGTAATGTGTCTAGAAAAAATGCTCAATTAGTTCTTGCCGCACCAGACATCTGTGCCTGGCTTCCTCATGCTCAATGTGCAGCAGCACTGCATCTGCGGACAGTGCACCATTGTCTGCTGGGGAAGGTATGTCTGGGTCAGGGGCAGGGGGTAATTTTGCCTGAGGCAGATGTTGTGCAGCATGGCACAAGCAGCAAATATCTGACCCACCTTCTCTGGCCTGTACATCAGGGCCCCTCGGCTATGGAACAGGCACAGAAACATGCCTCCAGCAGGCCAAAGGTCTTCTGAGTGCAGAGTCTGGTCCTGACATGTGCCTCTTTGTAGGCCACCTCCTGTGGCGTAAGTAGATTGTGCACAGGTGTCATCAGCCATGGGAGCTGGAGGTAATCAGAGTCATGTGCAAGTGCATAGGACACAGATGTCAGTCACAGTGCATTGAGAATGTGTAGCATTTTACATGTCTTGTTGATGGGCACTGTTTTGATGCAGTTATGTTGCATTTGTACTACACGGTTTTCATACCCAGTGATTCAATGATATGTGATATACTACAGGGGTAGATGTGCAGTGTCACTTAGAGATGCACTGTGCACGCAGCTCACAAACAAATTGTGACAGACATGGCCTGTGATAGGATTTCAAAAGTTCATGTTGCCTGTGCTGGGCCTGTGGTGTGCTGTGCTGTCAAGTAGTTCCCTGCTGGGTAATTTGCTGTTCTTGTGCATTCCTGCCACAATCCATTCACATAGATGGTTTGCAGTGTACAAACCATCAGTGTCTGGCAGTGGTGCATTCTCATTTTGCAGTATTGAACTTTTGCATTGGCTGTGTACGTTTGTGTGCCCTATGCACTGTGGCTCCTGTAGTCACCTGTTTGTGCAAGAACTACTTGGTGGGGCACTATGCATTGCTGTCAGTCTACTGCATAGTACTGCTGGTCCTAGTTATGTGGGTTGGTGGGTTGGGTGGGTGTAATTGTTAAGCAACTTCAATTCAGCACTCCAACTAAGTCAATGCCGAGTCTGGGATGCCCAAGGGAAGCCCTTAATTATATATTTTTATGATAAGTTCATAGATCTGGATGATAAACCCTTGTATAACGCCCCTCTCTTTGAATCCCCCTGACCTCACTGAGCCAAGAAGTAGGTTTGTTTTGCAAATTAAAAGATTTATTTGAAAATTAAACAATATATATATATATCACACTTTTATAATAAATGAATATTTGATTGCACACTTATGAATATGACAGTGATCAACAATGGATAATATTACAATGGTACACTCTTTTAATCACTTAGGAGTTGGTATAGAAAGGATAAGGTAGCAGAGAATACTTTTATGGTCTCAAGGAAATGCAAAGATGGAAAAGAATGCAGCGCAGGAATAAACTGATATGGTTTCAACAGGAGATAACATGATCACTTTTTCTTTTGACAATTCACTCCCCCCTATGCAATATAAGGAGATGGAAGGAGAGCACACAATTTTCAGGAATACAATCAAACGCAATACCTATTCAGTTCCCCCATAGCAAGCTTAGAGCAACAGGGATGATTTTAAAACACAGGCAAAAATACTTTAAATGTGATTTGCAAAGAAGTGAAAATATGCTAAAAATGATTTTAATTCCCTATAGGAGATTCAGGGTAGGTGACAGCTACTTTGAATGAGTTCAGGTCAACACTAGCAATGATTCATGAGGGATTATCAGGTTGAAAACGAATTTCAGCAATGCAAAGCAAAAGCAGCTATTTTTTTACAAGTGGTGAAATGAGCTAGTTGCAATTTGCGGCACTTTTTCCGAATGCGTCGAGCGCGATTACGGAAAAACTATAAGGAATAGAAAGTCAGGATCTTAGCTTTAAAATGGTAGTTAGATATCGTTCCTAACACATGCGGTTCCAAAGATATGGACAGTTTTGTGGAGGTAGATTTCAGAAATGAAATAATGATTCAGAATGATTCAGAATGGCAAACGACACTTTCGCAGCTTTAAAATCACAGAATGGACACACGATTTCTATGATGCAGTTCTAGGTAGGCGGAATTGGATGGGATAAGCTTATTTTAAACTAATAGATGACTGTGCACAGTTCTGGCTGGGTACTCACACTATAAATTTGAAATAAGCCGTCAAGATCTGGTCAACAGGTTTAGCTGCGGTTCTCTCTGCTCTGCTGGTCTGGATCTCTGGTTCTGGCAAAAGTTCTTGGCACTGCTGGTCTGGTCTGGTCTCTCTGGATACAGCACTGCTTTCTGGGTTCTGGCAAGGATTCAGCTTGTGGACTAGGGCTCTCTGCTACAAGTTCTGAAGTCTCGATTCTAAGTTCTGGTTCTGGAGTCTTCTGGATATTGTCTGGTCTGGCAAAATGCTTTGCAAGAAATAAGTTTGAAGTGGAAAGTGAATGTCCCTACCTGGATTTCAGTGGGTCTTTTTATGTCTTTTGAAAATGGGTGTGTGCGTGGGCATAGCTAAGCCTGCCACTCACAACTTATCATTGGCCAAGTTCTCCTCTCTCCCTTGATTGGGGAAGGAAATGGAGTGTCATCAGGCATCAATTTTATGGCATACAGAAAGAGCACTCCCCTTGTCACTTTGCACACAAATCTATTTTTGATCCAAATGCATATTTATCTATGTACAATTTTTCTAATATTATATGTCCAGTTAACATATTTTCTGTAGCACCAAACCATCCGATCCCTGTCTTTGTAAGATGTCGTGTCCACTTCTGACAGGATTCTGCCCTTTTCATCCAGAACACAACCTCTAAACTTGTCCAAAATTTACACAAGTATGCGCAAGGAATATGGGCATCAAATGATGAAGTGTCAGATTTTTAACATACAGACGTTTGGAGTAATACCTTCTTTTCCGCTACTACCCCCCAGAACATACCACAGAGTCCTAACACCTCTTAAAATGTACACAGAAAAATCACAGGAATAATTATATTATTGATATCATTTTGACAGTTATGTACGATGAATTATCCATCTTTTTAAAATTATGCTCTGGCCCAGATGGGTGTGGTTTAGGTTCCAAAGCACATGGGCGAATTTCTGTCTGTCCCCGCCTCCAGCTCTGCTGGCTGACAGAGGCACTGCTCCTCCCAGTTTCTTCCAAGAGGAAGCCATTTACGACCTCCCTAATTTAACATTTGCCTGAGCCAAGGAAAGTTCATTGTTCTGTTTCCCTTGCAGTCCCAGGTGCCCCTCCTCTGATTCAATCAGAGAGGTTTGATCTCCTTTTGGTGGTGCAGCAGAAGGGAGGCCAGGCCTGGGAATGCAGTTGCTGGGCAAGTTTCCACTCCTGTCGGGGGTAGTTGGTGGGCAGAATTCAGTCCCCTTAAGCCAGCCTTTAGCCAAATGTCACTTTTGGTTCCAATTTATCTTCATTCAAATCAAACTTACAATGTTTACACATGCAGCTAGAACGCTGATTCTAAGTTCAAAACTATGACATTTAAGTAGTTGCAACCTATGTGACACTCAAAAGTAGGTCACTCATTTATTTTAGACATTTCGATTTTAGTGGCTTTAAATCCCAGTTCACTTAAGCTGCTGACATCCACAGCTCAGCCCGTTTTGTTATGAACATTATTTTAGGCTCTTCATCTTTCCGGATTTGGCATGCACACAAGACTTCATTCTACCAGACGTCTGCTGGTGTTCAGTAAGATTTTTTAATATCTTGCAATGTTTGAAATAGGCATTTTAAGCTTGCATTCAGAGAAACAAAGGTGATTTCAAAGCGCTTTTTTAGCTAACAGGCACTGCTGTTTTTCCTTTGGCACCACGTTTCACTCATGGCGCTTCTGGCCCATCACACTCGCACTGGTGGGTGGCAGGTTAGGCGACCATCTTGGTGTGCACAAACTGCGCAGTTCTTCTGGATTCTGGCGCAAATGTGGGTTGTAGCATAATAGTTCAAATATGGGTCAAGACACCTGACATAATGTGGAGTGTTAGAGTGCAGGTCCTTCATGTACTGTGCCTTGGCATGGCATGCATTGATCAATAGTAGTAATGTTCCACCCCCCCTTCACATGGCATTCAACTGGTGCTGCGAGATTGCATCGTGTCATGGCCCTTTTACTCAGCCACCATCCATGTTCGTTGCCCTTTGTGGCATTCAATTCACACAGCCATGGTGCGGTTACGGAGGACCATGGCATTGTGGGTGGCTTCAGGGAAGCAGGTGCAGCAGTGTGATCTTCTCAGGTCAGCGTTGCACGTCACCAGCACGTCACCAGCACATCTATAGAGTGGAACTGCTTCCTGTTGCAGTAAGTAAGTCTCTTCGGATGCCTGGGGGGAAAACTACACCAGATGGGCGCAATCACATTTGACATGTGGGGTGCTGCGTTGACACATGCGCCGGGATGCATGGCACAGGAATGCCTCCAGCACCTGAACGAGCACAATTGAACAAGTGGGCTGCGACATGCCATGCATCATGCTCACAGTGTGCAGAAAGGTGCCGCTGGCAAGGAAATGTGGCACATAAATGCATGTCCCACTTAGCTACAGCTGATGGTAGGGTGCTGTTTGAAAGTATGTTTAGGTCAGATGTGTAGCCTTTCAGAGTGGATTGGGTGCACCTGAGAATTGTTTTCCATCACCTGAGGTTTTGGTGGAATTACCACTGATTTTTTACAGCATTTTTTTGCGGGTATTTCGACTTCTAAAATTGGGGAAATACCATTTGACATATTGCCGGTAATTCCATTGGCAGAATTAGCGCCGGAACTATTTCCACCTGATATTGGCAGTTATTCTGCCGGCGGCCATTCCACCAGGGCTAATTCCGCCGGCAGAATTAGCACCAACTTCTAATCCTGGGGTGTGGTAAATATGGTGGTAACTCCATTACTGCCATACCTGTAATGAGGCCCTAATAGGAGGACAGGCTTGTGAGTCATTTTTCAATGTGACACAACGTCCCCGAGAAGGGGCCATAGGATAATGCAATCACGCAGCCAAGCGGATGTGTTCTAACCATAGTGAGGCATGCATTGGCAGGGAGTGAAGAGGAAGACTGGGCACATTAAGGAACTTAAGTAGGTTGAAATAAGGATACGAGTACACAGAGACGCTTGTGAGGGAGAAACTTCCTCTTCCCTACCCCCACAATAAAGTAAATAGATTCAGCAATCATTCCATGCAAATAATGAACACGGAATGGCATAAAGTGCAAAGGATGGTTGCTGTCAACAAAGAGGAGGTCACAGGTGTGCAAAGAAGTGTACCAATAATCTTACACTATGAGAGACAAGAGAGCCCACAAATTAGGACAGACAGTAGGGGACTCAAGCCATACTAAATAGTGAAAATAAAAACAGACAGTCAATGTTTAGGGAAATGGTCATAATTGCATTATTGGACCATATCAGAGGAGGGTGTGTGTGTGCACACCAAAGGGATAGTACAACTTTAGGATATTAAAACTGGGGAGATTTGCTGCATGAAGACCCTTCTGCAGGAGCCAGAAGCACATTCAGCATAAAAAAACAACTATATTAAACGTCTCTGTGAGATAGCCCTGCCATCTCCTACAGCTATCTCTCATTCCTCTATCTCTCTCTCTCTCTCTCTCTCTCTCTCTCTCTCTCACACACACACTCTCACTCTCACTTTCTCTGGTGACTTAATTCTGTCAGCAATAAAATAATCACTAGCTATTTTGAGTGTAACATATGCAGTTCTAGCATACCTTAAAGGTCAATATAAGTTGGTAATTCATAGGGTCACTTCTGTCCCCCTTCTTAAATATCGGAATTACCACAGATCACTTCCAGGAAGGGGGAGACCTACAGCATTTAGCTCTTTCGAGACTGAAACGTTGAGCCAGTAATGAACTGTTGCAAACTGTGTTGACTAGCCATGTCTCAAATCAAGGAGAACTGTTAGTTAGCGTTATGACACATCTAGACAAAATTGTGCTTGCGTCACATTTAGATAGAATTGTGTATATTAGCTGGTGTCACATCTAGACAGTATTTGTGAATATTAGCCTGCGCTACATCTAGACAGAATTATGAAGATTAGCACTGTGTCACTCCTAGACAGAATTGTAAATATGAGCTTGTGTCAAATCTAGACAGAATTGTGAAGATTGGCATTGCGTCACATCTAGACAGAATTGTGAAGATTGGCAATTGCATCACTCCTAGACATAATTGTAAATATGAGCTTGCGTCACATCTAGACTGAATTGGGAAGATTAGCATTGCCTCACATCTAGACAGGTTTGTGAATATTAGCCTGTGCCACATTTAGATAGCAATGTGAAGATATTCATGCATCAAATCTAGAAAGAATTTGCAAATTAGCATGCATCACATCTAGATAGTGTTGCCACTAACCAACCCACTAAAAATCTCACCTTTTTGCATACACTTCTCAAACTCCAACCAAACACAACCACGCCTCTTAAAAACACCAAACTGCATGAACATCACTTCACTGCAACGACAAAACAAATCACACATAGCCTCGCACAGCAGAAAACAACAGCTACCAACCAAAAACCACACCTAAGCTCAGCGAACAGTGTTAACTGAACTGAAGCTGCCAACAGCACATCACTGCTCTCTTGCACTTTTCCCGCTCGGTCGTACTAACTCACCCCACCTCATTTCCTTTTCAGATCCGCCAGAGCACCAGGGGACCACTCCGGTGGTGATAGTGAACAGTACAAATGTCCTTTAACATTAACATTCATTGACACTGGAACCACTGTGCCCTGTGTGAAGATAAGTGCGGGTGGAAAGAAGTAACTTGAAATTATTGAAGATGGTTGTGATAGTGGAAGGTGAAGGTCACCGCATAGAACCGTGCTCATTCTGTTTGTTGAAATTATAGCTGTTGTTGAAGTGGGTACACTTTACCATTTGAACAGCAGAGGACAACCGAACACTGATAAATTGCATCAGCTGAGTACAGAGACATATCTAAGTGTTTTATATGTTTAGATGTTGACACACTTAATAAGAAATCATTCAATTGGTCCTTCTCAACCTGCCAATCATTTTGTTTCTCAGCTTCTTGTCATAGGTGTGAACCTGGGACAGGCTGTCAAGAAACGCTATTGAACAACCAAAGTGTCTTGTTCCATATCAGGTGAGCTTCTGCAGGAAGTGGTACTGAGCTAAGTCTTCAATTACCACCAAAGAACCCCTAATGGTGACTGTGTAATTTGGACCACTCAGCTCTGTTTGATACCGCTGACCAGCCACTGCTACTGTTTCCTGGAGGAAACCGGCTGCAAGGGCATCAACCTCGCCTGGTTCAAGCACTTTCATACTGATAGGACGCAGCCAATGCTTCTTGCAGGCCCCCATTAATGTCTGCTTCAACTGGACTATCTTGTGGAATGCTCCTGCCTTAGTCACATCATTTTTCCTTATCCTTTTAATCTGCATATTACACCACTTGCCAAACCCATCCACTCCTATGCACTCTTAGGCTGACAAAACCCAAAACGTGTTCCCTATGGCTGGAAACAGGGTAGCGGCAACTTCAACATAATATTATGTTACCTAATGGATCTTTAGCTTTTCTGTTTTATTGTTCTGTTGCACTCTTAATTGGGCACGTTGTAAAATGTAATAAATTACATTTCAAATTGTATTTTGAAATCCCTATGCTGCTTACCTCACTGGGCCACCCTTAGGAATATGTTAAAAAATGTTATTGGTTTGGTGGGCTTTTGCCCTTTCTCTTAAGGCACAAGTTAGCAACACTGTCAAGGCGGATTATTGACAAACAACCCAACAATTCTTCTCCTTAGTCCCAAAGAGGTTTTTTCCATCTCATAGCTGGTCTATTCCAATGCCCTCTACTGCTGCTTTCCTACCAGTCTATTTCACTAGTATCAACTTGCCCAAAACACAGCTATGAGACATGTTGGGGGGCCCGGAAAAGGGAGTACATCTCCGAGCTTCTGGAGAGGCCTTCATTTGATGCCCATTAACGTTAGCACCAATTTAAAGGCAACACAGACAGAACTCTGTATGGCTTGGGCCCTTTCCATTTTCTGTTCAAATTCTTGACATACTCCCCCCATGGCTCCCTGTGATATGGGAATCAGACACTGTTGGCCCTCATTTCATGTTTCAGGAAAGTGTGGTTTTAGGGAGGGTTTGCAGGCCTTTCTTTTGTAACTAGATATGCATCCTCTTGATCACCTCTGCCCTGGTTCACTTGCCATTTTGTGGAGACATCAAGTACAGGTGATATGTAGTGTACCAACCTGGAATATGGGCATGGATACTTCTGATGATTGGAACATTGCTGGAAGAGGAAATATGGAGGTTTCGTCAATGATGCAACCCTAATCCATGTAAAATGTAGACAGTACCTCCTGGAACTCAGTTTTATTAATGGTTGAACAATGTGGGATTTTGGTGCTTTAAATGCTTCTCAAATGTATTCGATCTCTGCAACTCGCCTTACCTCAGCGAATTCACGGGACTTCCCAGAGGAGAGGTAAGGCTGGGCACTTTGGGTAGCCCCCTTCACCTCTAAATCAAAACAGAGGTGCAGGCGATAGCTAGGAGGTTCAGACCCAAGTAAAGATATAGGGGAAGAGACTTCAGATGGTAAATGAAGATGGGTGCTGAATGCAGGGCAGATGGCCAGGCAGGAAGAAGCCGAAGAGAAGGTGACTGGAATGCCCTCCACGGATGTCACAGCAAGAGTGACAAAGAAGTGACATAGGCAACAAAAGGGGGACTCAGAGGAAGGATAGAAGCAGGGAAACATGGGCTTATGACAAGGAAAACGCCAATGTAATGGAACAGAGTTGTGACGCAGAGCTTACCTCATCGCAATTGCTTTTATGGCCGCTGCATTCCTCCGGGGTTGGGACTCCGCTAAGATCCTGGTGGAGGCACGTCTGTTCGCATGCAGCTGCCATCTTGGTGGGGGCAATGTGCAGTGCATCATGACCATTTTTGGTGGGGCCTGTGTAGCTTCCATCGTTCCCATAGCGACCAGGTCACGGGCCAGCAGAGGTGATTTCTAACATTCGAAGGAACCAATAGTAAAATCACTTTCTTATAAAAGTAGAAGCGTGCTTTTGGTAGTTAACATACAAATAAACTGTGCTACATCTTTGACCAGAGATTAGGTCCACTAGGTTTTCCATTGGTTAGTGAGAGCAAGTAATTGACAAACAACATGGTAGTGGTATTAAAACTGATATGTCAGCTCTTTGTTGAGACCCGAGGGTTTTGGAATGGAGGTGGGTTGCCCCTAGATCAAGAACTCATATAGAAATCGATAGCCCATACCCATCTATTCAGATAACAGGCGCAATCATTGGTGATATTACTAATACGTTCAAAGATGTTTTTTTGGTGTATCAAATAGACTTGTACAATAGGCAAATTTCAGAGTAGACATATTGTGAATACCTCAATTCATACATACAAATACCACAATAACAATATTAATTCATATATCTTACAATGTATTCTTTACACCAACCCCTAATTAAAACCATTTCGTGTATACCATCGTATTCCAAATCCAACAACTCTCTTGGATTCTATTGACCCCACATAAAGTGCACATTTTCCTGAGTCGAGTTTTGTCAATTGCTATACATAGCACTGATCATCTTATCTCCAGACCTAGCCCAACATGTTTCGTTCCAATAGCAACCATTGTTTACCCAGAACCTCATCAGGGGCACATAACTACAGGGGAATAATACAATATTTATCTTTCTCATTCAAACAACCGCTGCAGTCCAAGTAGACATTAGTTTTCCTAATCTTTCATTTTCTCTTAATTTAACTTTTTTTCAATCTTCATGGCGCTTCTTCAAAATAGATGCCATAAGCCCAGAGATGCACTTGCCCTGGGCCCCCACCTTGGAGGGGCCCCACAAGGCTGCCTGATGTAAAGAAGTAGGATTCCATTGGTCACCAGACTTAAATAGCACACATCAGGATATTTCTTGGCCTGCTACTGAGGCTCTAAACCTACTGCCTGTCTGTATTGACAAGTACATTCTGCTCTGATCAATTCATCAATTCATAGGGCCTCATTCCGAGTATGGCGGTAAGGGATAGCGGCCACCGGTAACGAGACCGGTGGCGGTAATCCCTTACCGCCATACTCCGAGTTCCCTCTGCGCCCTCGCCCTTAACGCCTGCTTTGAGCAGGTGTTAAAGTCGAGGGCGCAAAGGGGCCTCCAAGCCAATAACGGTGACCGTAATGAACGGTCACCGTTATTTGCATCTTCCCCATTCCCATTGAGCCCTAAGGGGGCTCATTCGGGAATGGGGAAGAGCCTTGGTGAATGGGGAATTACCGCCCGCCAACCTTGGAATGGGGCGGTGATTCCGCCATCCACCAAGGCGCTGCCGGTCCGGGTACGGCGTCAACCAAGGCGTTAATAGCGCCATTGGTTAGCGCCGTACTCGGAATGAGGCCCATAGAATTTAGGAATCCTTACTTTTTCTCTTGTTAGGAACACTGCTTCTTGTTTACTAAGCCTTTCCCTTGGTAGAGCTTTTCCTACTTTGTCAGATATCTATCCTTTCAACCTCTCTATTGGATCATCATTTAGTTCAGGTAGCACATTGTGTCATTCAACTGTCGGACGCATTCTGCACTTAATCACTTCTATTTAGAATTACAGAAACCCCTCCTTTGTCTGCTTTTCTTATTATAATCTGTGCATAAAGAGCTAAGCTGTTTAGAGCTTGCCTTTCATTTCTTGCAACCTTCTGACATGGCTTTTTCTTGTTTTTGGATACTATCTTTTCAATTTCTGTTAAAACGTTCATTTGAAAACTAGGGCCGCCGCACTATGACTGTGCATGGGTGGACAAAAGGTTGAGGGATTACGTAAGCCTGAGTCATTTTGAGGAGATTCAAATTCTTTATCTCCAAACAATTGTCTTAGATGCATTTTGCGCATGAACTGGTTCCATTCCAATCTTAAGTTGAATTTGTCATGTTTATGAGTTGTCACAAATTCTAACCCTTTCTCTAGTATTTTGGACTAATATTCAGTCCGTTTATAATTTTAGAGGTTCACTATAAGACTCTCCTGCCCCTCTTGACACTCGGGTCATTCTCACAGTCTGATCGCATTTGTTCTGTCTCGGAGAAATGAGACTCATTCATGCCTCTCCTTCGTTGCTATGCCATCTATTTCTGTAAGCACATCTCCAGGGATTCCCTCGATGTGTAAAACCCCTACTGTCAACGTTCTCGTTCTCATAGCTATTGTCATCACTTAAACTAAATTAAGTCTTTCTATATGTAACTATTTTCTTCTGGGTATTCTCTCTTGTAGTTTCCATGTTTTTCTTAGAATCATACCCCTCTTGCATGTATGTAAAAACCTTTTCATGGCTAAAGTCAGTGAGATCTTTTTTCATCCTCCATATTGTTTCGTGAGTTGATCAGATGGTCAGTGCTATGTGTAGCCATTGACAAAACTCGACTCGGGAATATTTGCAATTGTGGGGTCAAGACAATCTAAGATGGTTGTTGGATTTGAAATTAGATGGTATACAAGAAATGGTTTTAACTAAGGGTTGGTGTAAATAATTCAATTGTAGGATATATGAATGTATATTGTTATAGTGGTATATGTAGATATCAATTGAGGTATTCACAATATGTCTGCTGTGAAATGTGTATATTGTACAGGTCTTTTTGATATAGAACATATTTGCGTATCATTAATAGAATATGTTTGCGTCAAAGATTGCTCCTCTTATCAGAATAGATGGGGAGGGGCTATTGATGTAGGTATTAATTCATACAGATTTGACACTTTTATTTGCTGAGAAACACAGCGTCTCTTACCACTTTTGTATATTTGTATCCTGTGCCTTTCAAGAGGGGGGAAGGGGAGGTGATTAGTGCGCAGGGCTTGAAGCCCATCCCACTTACAATCTCCCTGATTCTGATGGGGAGGTACTGGAGGGGCACGATTTGAAATGCCAGTCTGATAGTCAAGGGCCAGGCCCTTGGCCAAGATATGAGGATGATGGATCATCTCCACACAAATCATCTAGAACCTTCTGCGGCATTGAGATCGCCATATACTCATATCTGTAACATGTGAGGCATAAGTGATGTATTACCTGGGGGATATGCTGACCACAAGCAGTGTAAATTAACACTGCATGTAAGTGCAGCCATGGAATTAACATTGCCTTTAGCTCTGCCCCCTCAGGCTGTTATGTCTTAAAGCAGAAGGAAGATACAGCTCTTTTTTGCTCTGGGTTCTAACTTCTCTGTAATTGGATCCTCAGTCTTTCCCACCTTTTCAGGTACTGCCTGCCAGACAGACATGGCAAAGTCTCTACCCACAATTAAGGAGTTTAAGTAATCAATTAAAAATGTCATTTTCCTTGAATAAAATTCCATCTCCTGGGAGTGGTAGCTCGACTTCTGAAAATGTCCTGCCATAAACACCAGAATATGGATGTTTTCAATCCAGTTGTAGGGAGCTCTCTTGCATTAAGGGCATGTGCTTGGACACCAACTCACGAACACTCCTTGAATTCTTTGACTTTGTCTCAAGGGGATTAGATGTAATTTTCAATCTGGACTTTAATCAGCAATTCCCCATGCTCTAGTTTAATTAATGGAGAACAGCATGTTTGCTCTATCACCCTTTATTATTACAAGTTTGTCCTGTAGCATGTTTACTATTAATGAGCGCATATGTACTCATTTTACTGCAGGATCCAGTTCTGCTTCTGTTGACATTGCAATGGGGGGGCTGGGATATCACAAAACCCTTCCATAGGCATCAATGGGCATGGGAAAATGCTCATAGGAATGTATACATTCTTGTCTTTTATTACTACTTAAAATCTCCTAGAGATTGATCTTTTCAAAAATTAAAGGGCAAAGTAATGAAAAAACAAATAAAGAGAACAGCACAGTATGCCTCATTACGAGCAAGGCAGTAGCCATGCCTGTATCGCAGGCACGGCTACCGCCATGCTCACTACCGGCACCGCCTCCTGCGATTGGGCAATAACCGGCCCATTACGAGATGAGTGGGCCAGTAATTGCCCATTCGCGGGAGGCAGTAATGCCGGGCTCCCGATCCCCATTCTGCCCCATTGGGCCGAATGGGGGTGGGGAGCATGGGTGCGCCGGCACCGTTAATAATGGTGCCAGCGGCATTACGGGTTCTGCTCGCGGGTGCCGCACAGCCCGCCAGGTAAGGAACCCGTGAGCAGAACTCGTAATGCAGCGGTCCCGTATGAATGGTCCTGGTGCCTTATGGGCATCGTTCATACCGTGACCGCCACTGTTATAATGAAGCCCAGTGTGTATAACTGACATGGAACCCTGGTGAATTGTTCTGTTTATGACATATAGGTACTCATTTGTTTGTGATTTTTTTTCAAAATGTCAAACAGAGCTTTCCTATAATTCAATCCAGGATAATATCATATCAAGTTCCGAGTGTAATTGCTTCTGTTTCTGTTGATGTTGTCTTCTTTGTGACTTCATTTTATTAATTCTCCCTTGAAGATAGTATGGTCATATTTACTAAAAATTGGAGTGAGATGATAATCATGGATGTGTGTTGACAAAATTAACAAGTGAAATGTCGGTGACAAATGAGGGCGGTGACGATCTCAGTTCACATAATTGAGAGGGTAGTTTGTAATAGTCACAGTTTCGAAATCACCTTCCTGCTGAGGTCTATCACGATTCTATTGAATTTTTATTTATGTTTGCAAAGGTAGCGGGCGCCCCTCTCTCGACAGAACAAGGCCTGATAACCTGTTCAGTGGTTATTAACCACTTGAGAGTTCGCAGCCACTGCTTTTACTCACTGTGCCTTTCACAGATGGGAAATATCCATTTGCATATCAGTCTTTGTCCTGCCCAGGGGCAGTCCAGCACCGAAATGCAATGGCAATTCCAACCTGACCGAGAGTACCACCCTCTCACTGTGCTTAGAGAGGCATTAGCTTCACCTCACTGATGATCCCCAACAAGGGTGAAACACGTGTATGGGGTTGCTGGTGGTACTCTCGTTCAGGTTGGAATTGCCATTGCATTTCGGTGCTGGACTGCCCCTGGGCAGGACAAAGACTGATATGCAAATGGATATTTCCCATCTGTGAAAGGCACAGTGAGTAAAAGCAGTGGCTGCGAACTCTCAAGTGGTTAATAACCACTGAACAGGTTATCAGGCCTTGTTCTGTCGAGAGAGGGGCGCCCGCTACCTTTGCAAACTAAATTTCAAGGAACCTGGGATTGGTAACCCTAGGTCTCCTGGGGGCAACCAGACGTGGGCTCCCTCTCACTGTGCTTAGAGAGGTATTAGCTTCACCTCACTGATGATCCCCAACAAGGGTGAAACACGTGTATGGGGTTGCTGGTGGTACTCTCGTTCAGGTTGGAATTGCCATTGCATTTCGGTGCTGGACTGCCCCTGGGCAGGACAAAGACTGATATGCAAATGGATATTTCCCATCTGTGAAAGGCACAGTGAGTAAAAGCAGTGGCTGCGAACTCTCAAGTGGTTAATAACCAGTGAACAGGTTATCAGGCCTTGTTCTGTCGAGAGAGGGGCGCCCGCTACCTTTGCAAACTGAATTTCAAGGAACCTGGGATTCGTAACCCTAGGTCTCCTGGGGGCAACCAGACGTGGTCTCCCTCTCACTGTGTTTAGAGAGGCATTAGCTTCACCTCACTGATGATCCCCAACAAGGGTGAAACACGTGTATGGGGTTGCTGGTGGTACTCTCGTTCAGGTTGGAATTGCCATTGCATTTCGGTGCTGGACTGCCCCTGGGCAGGACAAAGACTGATATGCAAATGGATATTTCCCATCTGTGAAAGGCACAGTGAGTAAAAGCAGTGGCTGCGAACTCTCAAGTGGTTAATAACCACTGAACAGGTTATCAGGCCTTGTTCTGTCGAGAGAGGGGCGCCCGCTACCTTTGCAAACTCAATTTTTATTTATGACCTTGGAGCGATGAAGAATTGCAAGGTATTCTCTAGGATCCATCTGAAAAATGTTTAAATAAGAGACAAGATGTGTCAGTATCAAATACAAAATCCAACAATTATTCTAAAGAAGGTTTTAATATGCAATTTAAGACAATATTAGAGTTATCATCCATTAAAAAATACCCATAGAATACCTCGTGAGTCCCAAGGTTTTAAGCTTGACGGGTGAAATTTGCAACAAAATGCACACTCGAGATGCACCTGCTAAACGTACATGTTGAGCTGCAGGTGCATCATCTAACATAGACTTTGTCATGATTAGTGATGGGCACTGGTATAGAATAAGAGATTTTGAGTTATCAGTGCTTTTATAAAGCAATAAGGATCCACTCTCCGTAACCTTGTCGACTAATGAACAGTGTGATTTAGATATGGATGATGTCACATCTATTAATACTGACACAATGTCCAAATAATACAAGGGCAGTGAAATGGGCAAATCTTTATTTAGGCATTGCCTTTCCACACATTTATGTAGTGGCCATTTAACTATTAGAGCAAGCAGTTTTGTTAGACCAAACAAAAGCCCAATGTAATAATAGATTATTTTGTTGAATTGCCTCCATTAATTCAACCTTATTTGACAAAATCTCTTGCAACGGTCCATAAACCAATAATTGGTATGGCAAGAAGTAAAGGACAGTTAAGACAATGTTAATGAATCCTCTAAAAATAGGATGGGACAGACCAAATCATAATTCAACTATTGAGAATGAAAATAAGGAGCTCTAAACAAGAAGAACATTGAGGATTGAGAAGAAAAGCAGAAAACCCTGGAGGATGTAATCCAAAATCAAGATCAAAAAGAGTTTTAACATGTTGTACAAACAGGTTCATTAATATTAATAACCTCCAATTCGTACCCACCAAAATCTACAGTGCTCTAATTTTTCTCAATAACATAAAGAACCATAGATGTTATGAACTTCTGTGAGGGACCACATTCCGATTTTGAGTAACAAGAAATTACCTTTTGACTGGAGATATTTTTGTCATAAACCCCAAGCTCAGAGATGTTACACACACATATATATATATGTTCTCGCAGCGGATGATCATTCAAACTGTGCAAAAAAGGGCCTTTTGTATTTCAGAGTAACTTAACCAATACCGTTTTCCCCCATCTTTCCTCCAAAAGGCTAAGCTTGCTTTAATGTGTCTATGTTTGGGAGGTTGTATTGGATGGTGCTGAAAGAAATAGGAAAGTTGATCTGGTTTTGGACGTTGAAACAAATAGTCTGCCACCTGTAGATCATCTTTCCGTGCTCTGTGCTTCACACCCCCATTCCCTCAGTCTTCAGTATGTTGTAAAGCAGATAAAGATTCTTCCGAATGACTAGTACCTGCCACTTCCTCTGGGGGGATGATGTTGTCTCCAATTATTTCTGGCAGACTTGTGTCTGACACTTCCTCCTTGGGGGAATATTCAATTGTTTGTGGTAGACTGGTACCACCACCGGCTGCCACTTCCCCCTCGAGGAGGACAGCCTCACGTATTTCTGGCAGACTTGATTTCGACACTTCTTCCTTGGGGGAATCTTCAATTGTTTGTGGCAGACTGGTACCACCACCGGTTGCCTCTTCCTCGAGATGGACAGCCTCAATTATTTCTGGCACACTTGATTCCGACACTTCCTCTCGGGGGGGCACCTTCAATGATTGATGACATTGTAGTTGCTGCAGCATCTGCCTCTGTTGAGATGTCTTCAATAACTGCAGAGACCCTGGCTTCTAGTCTTATCACATCTGAAGCTCTTGTTGATGGGTCCAGTGAAGAACCAGGTTTAACACTTGTACCTGAAGAAGATGGCTGGTCACCCTCATCCACTTTTCTTCCAGCAATACCACCACGTGACATTTTGATGGTCTGACCTGTAAACAGATCTTCAATTTTTTTGTTTTGCCGGATTTCCTCTTCAATTCGCTTTTTCTTCTTTTCTCTCAATTTTTCTGGTCCTCCCTTTCTTTTTTTAGAATCCATTTCTCTCCTAAAAAATAAAATTAGCTTAATTGTGCATCTGATTCCTACCTTTATCACAGTAGGTCGAAGTAACCTGGCTGCCAGTGCCAACATCCAAAATGTAATTTCATTAAGAGGAACCAAGTGCTTGTCAGCATTTTCATATTTGACTGTTGCCAGCCTCAGCATAACCTCCCTCCCAAAAAAGAGAACAATATCCATCTGGGTCTATAAAATGCTGAGTCTAACAGTAGTCCAGTCCTATGGCATGGTAAATGAACTGGATGCATGCATGTCATTTCTCCAGGCCAGCAGTGGCCTGGACGTTGTATTATGGTATGAATTTTAAGAAAAATAGTAGCCGAAAAGGAAAGCTGCATCGTAATTAATTTATGAAAAACACCAAGGGTGCATATAGCAAGTGAATTCCTGCTGCATGCACACAAATGCACACGTTTGTGTAATCATCCTACCCTCCACCCCAGTGTTTGAGAGAGGTATAATCAAGGTTTTCCTTTTGCCCTAGCACACATTAGGGCTGGATGCAAATTCACAATAACAAAATGTGGCCAGATTGAAAGAGGAGGAATAGGATAGGAGTGCTGCCTGGTCACTGTGCTGCTTATAGGCTGGACTGGAGCTTATGGTGGCTGTGCTTCTGGGGGGAGACAATAGGTGTGCATAATAAAGGCTGCCAAAGTGGTTTGAGTTTGCTATACAGGACCACCTTACATTACAGTGCATTAAAGATGTACAGTCACTAGTGGTTACTTACCCACAGGGATGGGCTCGCCTGGCTGGCTGTTGGTAGCTCTGCTAAGTCCTTACTAGAGTGGATACTTAAACAGCGACCTGCCTGCAAAAAGAAACAAGGTAAAGATGACGAAAACCCAATAAACACAGAATGTATCATATAAATACAGTGCATGGCTTGTAACAAAGATATGATGTGCGCCGAAGAAGCATCCCCCAATAGCTAGGGGCTAAACCATAGATAGTCTGTCACGAGCATCCAGGTTCATAAAAGCTGTATACAAATTGTCAAATTGAGCTAAAAAACAATAGAGGATGGTTTGTGATGTGCTGATGTATACCTTGTCTCATTTGGAGGATGCAAATTGCTAAAGAATTTCCAGACTGGCATTGTCTGTGCCGCAAAAGAGCTTTCCCACTACGTTGAAACCCTGCTTTTAACAGTGTGGTTTACTCTATGCAGACATGTAATTTCTAAGCTATTTTCAGTTAAATATTAATGCGCCAGTCTTATCGCTGAATTGTTCCCTCTCTTGCAGAACAGCAACAGCTTGACCCTCCCAATGTCCTTCTTACACATGAAGTTCATGGCTTTTGGCTGAATTAGGTTACTTCATATACTGTAAAAACTTGAGGTCTCACTAAAGAAGGAAAACAGCTGGTGATGGAGCAATGCTCTGCTGAGTGATGAACTCGGTGCTTGCATTTATTCTTGCATTTATGTATTGCGATCTGGCATTCCTGCTGATGGTATAGAATTGCCAATGATAAATAAGGGTGATGATGAAACTACCACTGCGTCACTCACGGGCTAGCATACACTGCATGGCAGAGGCCTCTAAATCCTGTAGCCGGTGTCTAGTGCATTATTACGGTAAATGATATGATTGGTTATTTATAACGCACTTAATACCCACAGGTTTCTAAGCGCCACGGACCAAACCCAAACGGACTTGCCCTGCAATAGGTTTATTACTATAGACCCTTTGATTTTGACCGAGACTCCACCAGGACTGCGTTATTATTATCTTCTGGTCGTAGCTTGCTCCCATCCTTAGATTTAGGGCATTGTGATTGGCTGAGAGAAGGTGTATATAATCTATACGGATACATCTGTCACAGCAGTGTGGGTGCACTTTCTCAGCTGAACGAGAAAGAGTAAGACATAATTGCAGCCTTCGGAAATAGAAAGTGATGAGAGAAGGAAAGGGGGTGAGAGAGAGTGAGAAAGAGAAAAGGAAAGAGAAAGAGAAAGAGAAAGAGAGAGAGAGAGAGAGAGAGAGAGAGAGAGAGAGCGAGAGAGAGAGAGAGAGAGAGAGAGGTGATAGAGAGGGGCATACTTGCTATCATTCCTGCTCTCAATAGTATTAGGCCTTCTCTGCATGCATCAAACTGTACAAGATTACATCAAAGTGACTGGTTTACTATGCAGACAGACCTTCATAAATGCCTTGTGTGAGGAAACCTATTTACAGGACACAGAGGCGGTGTGCTTTGATTCAGCGCACACTGGTGCTACACAAGTAACCCGCTCGCTTGGAGCAGTTTCGGGTGCGCACCACTGCTCGGTGAGACATTGGACCCCACAGATGCGAGGATCAAGGTGCCGTGTGAAGCCCATGGCCTGTATTGCTCGGCCCTTGAAACTCTTCTAATTGGGCTCAGAACTAGCACATTGCTGCTGGTACCTTACGTGTTTGTTTATTATCACTCACATTGCATAATACGTGTGCAATGACGCATCTGCTTAATAAGAAACCTTTTTTTTGGACATAAGCTCACAGTTGTGGAACTAATATTTTCCCTGTTGAAGGGCATGGCAATGTGTGAAAAATGTGCTGGCCATGACATTTTATAAGCTTGTGTGTGAAATTTGAAAGTGCATAAAAAGCAAAGACAGTCAGCTCTATACCGTGTTACAAGCCTCATTTCGGTCCTAATAGCTGTTGGCAAACACTAGTCTGACTAACATCTACACCTCTGTGGAACCGGGCTGACACTGACAAAGGTAAAATGCAAATGCAGCATGGACCAGTCTTCGTGTTAGAAGAACGTGGGGCTGATAAACAGCCTTTTACAATGGCACAATCCAACATGCTTTGTAAACCAGGCCCCGTAGAGAATGATTGCACCAGTGCAAGTGAAATAAGAAGTATGGCTAATAAATAAATAAATGGTCAAAATTGCCCCAGTGCAAGAAACATATCCTTCCAATGAGTTTCTGCACTAAGGCAATGTTTGCCATAGTCCGAGCACTGGTGCAGAATTTGCCCTGGTGCAAAGATGCATTGAAAGAATATGTCTTTTGCACATGGGTCATTTTTTGTCCAAGTGAAGTGTAAACGCTATACCATTGCACGATTCTCTAAAATGGCCCTATACAGAACGGAACTTGGGTGCCCCATTATACCAGCACAAATAAAAACATCATACCTTGCACAGGCCCAGGCAACATGAATTATTCCACCCAAAGACATTTAAAAGAGCAAGTTGTAAAATCAAGTCTGGCCAGAACTTGTTGTGCAAGAAAGTCAGTGGCCTCGTGAAAGAAGGTGAGTAAGGTGTTAACATGCTGCACCCAAGCTCACCTGTTTCAGTGCACACAGTCATTCATGCACAGATAGGAAACACTTCGAAGATGCGCGTGCGTCACGTGTAGCGTAGTGATCAAGGATGGCTGCCCGGCCAACACAAACAGAACACACTGCTCTCTAAAGCCCCCCTTTGCCCACCAGCAGCCCAACTAACGTTTCTAAAATACCAAATGACGTTTTTAGTGATATATATTTTGGGTCAACTTAAGTAAAGGTGGGCGGGCCTAAAATAACATGTGACTACGTGGGGATATGGCAAAAACAAACGCAGTACAAGAAAGACAAATAACAAATTATAAAACTTTTCACCCAAAAATGTAAAGTAGCCAACCATAATAAATAAGTGATCAGGCTGCAATGGATGGAGTCGTAACTTGCTAGGGGAGCCACAGATGCAGTGACACTTGCAACTCAACCATAGCTCTCAACCTTTTTTGTCAGCAAGGCGGGTGAAAACACCCGATTTTCTTTTTGGCGGGTGAGAGGCCCATAGAAGTGAATGGGCGTATGAAGGACTTGGCGGGTGATTCATCTGCTTTCAAGGCGGGTGACACCTGCCAAAAGCGGGTGAGTTGAGAGCTATGACTCAACAAACAGGAACACGTTTGAAGGCAAGACGCGATTTGTCGAGGCTAGCGAGAGTGCATGGCCAGATTATAGAACACACACACAACAGCACACACGGCTTGTCACAGGCAGCTTAGCAAATCTGTTAAACACCCAGAAAATAAATTCCACGCCGTGTTTGTTTCTTTTCGTACAAATGCTGCACATCAATGGCCTTTAAGAACACCAGGTTAAACTAAATTGCTACTGTTTGAAAGAGCCAGAGCAGAGTGCCGCCGGTGTGCCCCGTCCATGGAAATCAATGCTTGTGTCAGATAAAGCAATTAACAGTTGTGTTTGTTTATTACAGAACGTGGATGTCTGTAACATAACATTAACATATCCAGGCAGTGCTACGTTTACATAAGTGCAGGAAGCATGCACGCCAACATCTGGACCGCAATGAAATGGCTGTTTTAAGTGTGTTCATAATGAGACAGAAAGAGCAAAAGAGGGGACTAGTTAGGGGTGACGGGTGAGGCAACTTGGCATTGGAAATGAGAGCAGGTGAATTGTTAAGTTTGAGGGAGTGTGTGTCGGGAATGAGAGTTTAGGAGGATGGGGGAGACCAAGAAGATTGGGCATTCAGAGTAAGTAAAGTGTGTAGGTTGGGGGAGAGGACTGGAAAGGAGGGAGAAGCCGAACTCGACGAGAATGAGGTGGCGAAGGATGTATAGGGAAGGGAATTCAGGCAGACATACGAGTGAAGGAGTAAGGCGTGAAATGAAGGACCACCTTTGAGACGAAATGATGGAGAGTAGAAAAAGAAGGAGGAGGGGCCGAGTGTGGCATGCCGAAGAGGAATAGGCAGGATAGCAAGTTGGAGAGCAGGAGTCAAGAGAAGGAAATGAGGAAAAAAGGGGCAGAGGCGCATATGAGTGGGGGTGGGGGGCATGGGAAGGGCAGCATGAAAGGAAGGGAAGCTGCATTAATATAGCTTTAGAAATAAAATGGACCACTGTACAGACAGAAATGAACAGAGGCCAGGAAGCATGGCAAGGAATGAGGGGTGTCCGACAGAAACAGGTAGGGATCAGAAACGTGGTGGGGCAGGAGGGGTTAGAAACAGTTGGGGAGGGTCGGTTAGAAACATGTGTGGATTAGAAACAGGTGGGGTCAGAAAAAGGGGAGGGCTTTAAAAACAAGGTCTGAGGATGGAGCAGGTGGGGGGAAGGATGGTGGGCCGGCAGACAAGAGGGGGCAAACTGTTGGAACTTGGAAGAGAGAGGGAGAAGGAACTAATCAGGAATGTGGCGGACGCAGGGTGATGGGGAAGAGGGCAGGCGCGGATAGAAACGGGCAGATAAGGAACGGAGAGTAACGGGGGTGAGAAGAGGTGGGAGGGGGCAGACAGACATTGTCTGGAGGAGGCAACTCTGGGGAGCAAGGTGTTAGTGGGGCCAAGAGTGGATTGAGATGTGCTGGGGGAGGCGGTGGGAGGGGATGGGATGATGGTAAAGTGTCGAGAGTATGGAGTACTAGCAGGAGGGACTGAGGCGGGAGGGGATGGTATGGCAAATGGGGGAAATCGGGTTGGTGAGAGAGTCAGAGAGAGTTGGGGCACGGTGTGTGTGGCAGGTGGGGCGGTGTGGTATATTCGAGGAGAGGCGCTGGCCGGGGCAGGCAGTGGCACAGGTGCTGGTGGGGTGTGTTGGGAACCTAGAGTGGAGTGCGACAGGCAGAACAGAGTGTGGCAGAGTGGGGGGAAGTTAGGAGTAGTCAGAGATGGGATGCGATTGATGTGAGAGAGTAGGGAAGGTGAGGGGTGGGTGTGGGAGAGCGTCAGATCCATGGGAGCCCAGGCAGGGTGGGGGAGTTGGGAGTACAGGGAGGGAGGGATGTCTCGTTGGAGTGAATTGGGAGTTCAGGCTGGGTGGGGTCCTGGAAGGTCATGGACATGGTCGGGGGAGTGGAGTAGGCGAGAGTTAGTGTACTATGGGGTGCTGGCGGGGCGGGGAATTGGAAGAGAGGTGACATTGCACATGGGGTGAAGTGATGGGCGAGTGATGAGGAGCTCAGGAGTCAGAACCTGCCGAAAGGTGGGTGCTGTATTATTGATGGTACAGTTCCTACGGTGCAATGTTCATAATCATAATTGTATTAACACTTGAGTCGACTTGACTAGGACTTCACTTCATCAATCATCACAGGAGCACGTCGCACGGCCACCGGGCCACCAACCACCACCCGCTGCGCCGCCGCCGGACTGGTGGCGGCGGCCGGCCCAGATGCATCACGCATGCATGCAATTTGCAATTGCGAATCATCAAAGCAAGGTAACAATGTGTTTTTACCTTGCTTTGATGAATAATTATGCTTCCAGCAGCGCACCAGGCAGCTCCTCCAGCTTGCTCCAGGCTCCAGCCCCTGGGAACATGGCTGTAATCCCCCCTCCCACCACCCTGAGTCTCAATTTCCTCAGGCGAGCTGCTCGGGCCGCGCCCAGGCGGCCGCCCACGGCACACACACTTATCTATCTTCATAATTGATAGTGAGACTGACATCAACAATTTTACAACAAAAAAAATAATGATGGTCCGCAGGCCGCAGCAGACACTCTGTGAGTGAGTCGCCGACTCGTGCTGCATATTACTAAACATTTTACTGGCTAAAAAAACAGCCCTGGGGTGGCCTCATGAAAACTGGCCGCTCAGGTCCTCAAAGGTCATCGGCCACTGGCCGATGAGCCAATGCGGCCAGTCCAACCCTGACCACAGGAGCTGGAAAAACTAGCAGCAATGCAGCTCAAATCTCATTCTTAGGTTTGCTGAAGTCTATGCTAAATGGGTACGGAGACATGCAGGTACAATCTAGCAATGAAGAAGGTTACATTTGCATGCACAGAATGTAGACTGTTAGAAGGAATTTGTAGAAATGAAAAGTGCCGTTAGAAAGGCAACCATTTTAGGGAGATTTGACAATGAATGTAACTGCATTCTGCATGATGTTAGAAAAGCATGCTTAGTCCGTGTGTGGAATGTACAGGAATGCGATAAATCGTGTAATTACAATTGATCGTATTTTTTTAGAACAAATTGCTTCAATGGCATTTTGAGGAGGAAAGCATGTTTCTTGAACGTCCTGATGTGACAGTGGACTGTGATCCAGGAGAAACCAATGATGTTGCAGATTCTCTCTTAAGGAAACCTCGAGCTGGTACTGGGAGTTTCTGTTTAGGTTTGAGGCCCACCTTGTTGGCTCCACACTCTACTGCAGGCTCAATGCCATTCCAAGGGAGTGTGTAGTGCACAAGCGTTTCTAGGTGCAAAAAGACAAGGGAGGACAAGACAAACGATCTTACTAGGCCTGGAGTTCTTCAGATCGTCTAAGTGCAAGAACTAGAAGTGGAAGGGGACAGGGGGGGTGCAAGGGAGAGTGAAGGGGAAAACAGGGAAGCAATGCTTCGAGTAAGTGCAGGCAGGGCAGCATGTCTCTGGGTAGTGCAAGGAGAACAAGGGACTGTAGGGTTACAGTTACAGCCCCTAAGTGCGTGGTAGGCCCAGAGGCAGTGCAAGGGTGACTGATCAAGAAAGAGCCTGGACTCAGTGAGACTGAGGGTAACCAAGCAACCAGTCGGTACAGCAGACAGGTAGGCCAGGTAGGGCAGCAGGGGAGGGACAGAGAGAAAGCAGAGAAGAAGAGGAGTGTTTTGAGATGCTTCCGGAACTTCAGGTGGTCCGGCTAAAGTTTGAGAGGGACAGGGAGGCCACTCCAAAGGGAGGCACCTGCTGAGGAGACAGATCTACCCCCATTATCTTCCTGGAGAAGCATCTAACCCTTAGAGAGTTGGAGGTAGCTGAGCGAAGGGCTCGAGAAGGAAGGTATTTTGGAAGATAGTGTTGGGTGTAGTTGTGGCCCCGGCCGCAGAACGCCTTGTGGACAAGGCAAAGGGTTTTCAACTTGATCCTTGCAGCCACCGGGAGACCGTGGAGAGATTTCAGAGCTGGACAGATACGGTGCCTGGGCTTGAGGCCAAGGATAAGCCAATGAAACGAAATTACGAGAAAGACTGGGAAAAGTATTTCATCAACAGGAAGAGGTATATTGTTTGCGATGCACAGGGGAAAGAAGGTGATCGGAAAGAAATTAAATTCCATGGCTTTCTTAAAAAACATGTGGTATGACGATTTTTGTTTGTAACTTGGACAAAAGCCTACATTGTTCCAGGCTGAGAGTTAGCATATGTTTGGTTCATGGATATTCTAGTAATTGTCTGAACCCAGAGGTCACAGTGGGTGGGAACTAAAGGGTACAACATTCCCATGTTTCTGGGGCAATCCAGGATCATTCCCTTACTTTATGTAAGACAAATTACTTTTCCAGAACGACACGTTTTTTTTTTTAATTAGGCGTTTGCTGGAGGTTCGAACCCGAGCCTTGTTATGACCAGCCAGTATAACATGTCACTGCGCTATCTTGCCTCCCTGGATTGGTATTATTTCAATAGGCTGCTTGGGACATAAACCGCATCCCCAAGCAGCCAAAAAGGCCGAGCTCGGCAGTGATCTACTTATACGTTGTTGTAGGTGCAGTAGTGTTTGCTGGTAATGGGACGGTGTGTGTGGCTATAGGCCTAGGCATGAGAGGCGCGAATGGTGGGTGATTGGAAGGGGAGACTGCATGCTGCATGCTGTGAGGGACAATGACACACTCATGGTGGTCTATTAAATGTATTCTCTTGCACTGTGTTTTCTTCAGTCTTGCTAGAACTGTTGTAAAACACAATCTTGCAGGGTGGAGTGGAGGAAAGGAAGGACCCAGTATGGGGTTTGATTTGGACGGAGGGGGGTGGGTGACAGGGATTATGGGGGTGGGCAGAAAGGGGGCAGTTCAACAGGAGCATAGTTCCACTACCTTTTATTTTACAGTTCGACCACTGTCTGCATCGAGGAGTACAGGGAAGGTTAGGGCGAGGGGTGAAAACGCATGTTGATGGGAGGTGGTAAATTACATTTTTTGGCCCCCATAGCCGTGGCCCAAATATGCATCGCTGGTGTGCGGAAAAACCTGAAGCTGCTTAGCCATGCAGCCTGGCATGACAAACACTATCTGTGTATGGAGCAGTTAAAATATATTGTGTGTGTTTAGAGACCCCCCCTAAAAGAGTTTGTATCTGATGTTGACATGGGGGGTTTAAAATTGGCTCTGATTATCATTGGTTTTTATGGGATGCAATGTAATGAAAGTCATTGTTTGGGTGCTTAATCATCTTGCTCTACCGGGCCCAATGAGGGAGATGCGCTGCCTGGACCCAGCCTTCTGTTACTCACCCCTGACATAACCGCACTCATGACAGACCTCGCCACGAGTCAACACTCTGGCATACAAAGCGACAGGCAAGGGTTAGGCAATGATTTAGTTTATTTTAAAAAAAATCTACAAACGATACAAATAAAAATACCGACATAACGGGTTCATACTTGATATAGCGATTACTATTCTGTAAAAGCACTAACATTTTAATATGTTGTAAAATAACTTAAGCAGTTGAACTTAAGGACCGCCCTGTCTTTGCCACACAGGAGAACGCAATAAACGGAGACCACGTCTGGCTGGAGACCAACATCTCGGGGGACCTGTGCTACCTGGGCGAGGACAGCTGTCAGGTCAAGTTTGCCGTGAGTTTGGACTTGCTGTATTTCTTGCTTTTACGGAACCATGCTGCAATTTCCCATCATTCCCGTGGTACCCGGGTTGGGGAGTCTAGATATGAACTTCTAGAACAGGGTTCTGTTCTAGGTTCTCTACATGTATTGGGGTCCAACTCCCATTAGCCGTGGCCAGCACAGTCAGTGGTGAGGGATCATGGGAGTTGTAGTTCTGGCGAGCCATGTGTTGCACGCAGGCCTCAGTTCTAGTGTACCAATGCACGTTCATCAGCCCCCGGGGCATTGTTATGAGTCAAGGTGTAAAGGTAAAGACAGGCAGTATCTAGAGGTCCTGTAATATTCACGCTGCATTCCGGGGAATACTGGAATAAGTAAATAGTGCATGTTTTGGAGTTTGAAATGCAAACATTTTACCTCCACCCAAAAGGTGAATGCACGCATTGTAGCTGCCCCACGCATATCACACACGCTAAACTTCTATGAATAACACGCCATTCTACCTAGGCCAGGCGTCTGCATCCGTTGGCTGACGTGATGTGTACTACAGCTTCTATCAGCCAAGCGAGCAGAGTCAATGGGGAGGGCTCATGGGAGCTCCAGTCTTAACCAGCCGAAGAGCCGCAGGTTTCTGACCCCTGACCTTGACTGACAGCCGCTCTTTTGTCTTATACCGGTTTTTCATTCCCCTAATAAGCTTTGTTGATTCCGTTTCTTAGGCATTTCTGGGCCTTCCTTGTTATGTAATTCACGCTCCCAGTTACTCCGCTTTGCTGTATAATGCACAGACGGGTCGTGACAGACTCTTCTGGGCATTATTTTGCAAGCCAGCGTTGCGGAGTGATCTGCTGCTACTGCAACATCGAGAGCTGGCCCCGGAAGGAAAGCCTTTCTTCTTTTTTCTCTTTACCAAAACATGACATGCTGATTTTAAAAAACCTGCGTGCAAAATTTCGCAAAATCTTGAGGTTCTATCGCAATAGAAGGATAGACACCCGAAGATGCGGAGACCCTCGGCTTTTTGTATCTGTTAATGGTACTTAGTACTTTTTCTGTAGAAAACGTCGAGCGTTTAGTAAAACGTATTTCTTTGTACTGCCCATCTTGTGCACCAGAATTATAGAAACCTGTCTTCTGGATTCTGTAATAGCTGCTGCCACCCCGTGGCCACTTTAAGCATTACCACCTTGTTACCCTCGCAGTTGGCTATTGCTTTCTCTGTATTGGCTGCCTTTCAGTATTTCTCGAGGCTGCTAAGTGGCAAGAGATGCTGCTGCTTCTTTCACCCTTTGCAGAAATGTAAATAATACCGGCCTGGTCTTCATCCCGGCTCACTTTCTCTTTGTTGCTCATTTATTTCAGAAATCAGCACTACGGCGGAAGTGTGCAGCATGCAAAATTGTCGTCCACATGGCTTGCATGGAACAACTTGACAAGGTAAGAGGGTGCTCACCTTAGCCAGAGGTCAAAGTGGGCGGGAACTAAAGGGTACAACGTTCCCTTACTTTTTGGGGCCGCCCGTCATCGTTCCCTTACTTTATGTGTCTGAGCTCTGTCGACAAGAAGCTCGTGTAACATCTCACTGTGCTACCTGGCAGGTGTTGTTTATTTCAATAGGCTGCTTGGGACATGAAACCTATTGGTATTGGTATGCTAACTGTTTATTTATAAAGCACCTATGCACAGGCAAGTGTTTCAAAGCGCTCAATTCCAAAGCAGCCAAAAAGCCATGCTCTGCATCTGCATATGAAGGCGGAGCGTTGTTTGCAGGTAATGCGAGGGGTGTGTGTGTGTGGGTGTGTGTGTGTTGCTAGAGTCATGGTTGTGTCCCTTAAGAGGTGCAAGTCCTCAGTGATTGGAAGAGGAGGCTGCATAAAGTTTCACATTGGGGACAATACCTACTTTTTTTTAATTTTTATTATTGATATCGTTGAAATAAATCAACTTTTCAATACAAAACATTACATACAATTAATCTTAAAAGGTACATAAGACATTTAAGAAGAAATTCATTATGATTGATTGAAAGCATTAAAGTTGATACATAAACATATTGTACAATTCTCATTAACAATGACAAAGAGAAAAAAGTTATTCAGTTCACATAAAACACGTCCGACCAAGAAACAATGAGAACGAGGAAATTCAACATGCTATTCCTGGATAAATGACAGAGAAATCAAGTAAACAACAACAATTGTTTAGCAGGTTAAGTTCACTCCATAAAGAAAGTTGACAATTGCAATTTGAAGGGAGACATTGGTCGTCAGCAGTAATGTGGACCATCTTTCTACTGATTCTAAGTTCCCCAAGTAGCTACAATGCCATGAGAAGAATTTCAAGCGCTCTTGGACTAGCGCCGGGCATAACGAGAGTATATGCTCTAAGGTTTCTATGGCTTCAGTATCACAACAAAATCTACAGAAGGAGGCCGCCTCCTCACTGCCCTTCGGTTTGGCCAAAAGTTCACGAGTGTGCCATAAGTTCAGGTGCATTCTAAGAATGCCTGAGCGTATTCTCTTACAGGGGAATTTTAAGAGATAAGGTTCAATACATCCCAACCTCTTATGTCTAAATTTTTCAGGGATTGCGGATTTATATTGCAAGCATTTGTTTAGAGTATTGATCCAATCATTGCGGTAAATTAGTTGTTTTACTTTATTTGGATTGGTCAAGAGCAATTTAAGCAACGCATATGCTTCTACCAGATGCGATAAGTTGCCCGCAACCACTGTTTGACAAAACAGTGTTCAGTACGGAAAATGTAATTTGAGAAAAATTGCAGAATATTGTGTTCACAGTGAGGTAGAAGGGTTTTCCGCAATAAGGCACATGTTCTCCACTGATACTGAGCATTGAGAGAAGTGAGACCCAATTCATACCGTATCCAGAATATCGGGATACATTGAGGCAGCTGAAGAATGGCTTTCCAGAATTTGCCTTAGAGCTTATCAAAGACTTTTGGTAACCATGGTGATTGAGACTCCAAACCATATAGGATGCATGGGGTGGCTTTTTGTTTCCAGAAGAGGACTGCTGGTTGCATCGAAAAAGCACCATAACGATGCATTATAATTTTTGTTTGGGAGATAGCCGAGTTGAGCTTAAACTTAATGACATCGAGATGAGCATTAGTCGAGGCACTAACATCAAATCCATGCCAAGATAAACATAGCTTGATACTATCGCCAAATTTATGTGATTGATGGACCAAGATGGAAGAGATCTCATTGTATTACGTGGTCTGTAGACGATGACCTGGGTTTTGGTTGTGTTCACACGTAAATCGTTGGCCAATATATAGCTATTAAAGCCATCAAGAAGTTTTTGTAGCCCAGCCGGGGTTTTGGAAACTAACACCAAATCTTCGGCATACATTAAAGTTTGAATCTGGCAATTGTTTATCTTGGGGGAGTCTGATGTTATTGCCTCAAAAACCTCTCGAACGTCATACATAAAGTAATTGAAAATTGTTGACGCAAGGAGGCAGCCTTGCCTAAGGCCACGAGCAGTTGGAATAGCTCTAGATAAAAGACCTTCTAAGTTCAGTCTAATGCACACTGAGGTTTCCCCATGCAACAACTGAATGATTTGTTGTAGAGTGGACGGACAGTTATCTCTGGTAAGTTTTGCAAAATGAATCGGACGAGAGATGGCATCAAATGCCGTGTGGAGGTCCACAAAGGCAAAATAGAGTGCTTGTTTGGTATTTTGCGCTTGAGATTTAAGGGCGTTCAGACAGAACAAGTTAATATTTGTGCCTATGCCCGCAAGAAAACCCGTTTGAAACCGGTCTCTTGCATGAGCTACTTTGGTCCAGATGTTGAAGTCCCTCAAGATAAGTTTAGAAAAAAGCTTTCCGGGGGCATCAAGAAGGCAATGGGTCTATAATTGCACGGTAAAGTGCGGTCGCCCTTTTTGTGGATAGGAACAATAATAGATGTTTTCCATGAGTTGGGAATCTTGCGAGTCCTGATGATAGATTGGAAGAGATTATTTAGTATTCCAGCCCACTTTGAAGGGTTTAAACATATGATTACTAAGGCCATCAGGGCCTTTAGCTCGAGAAGAGCTAATACGTCTAATATATTCTTCACGTATAAGTGGAGAACAAGCAAGAGACCAAGCTCAGAATCATTAGGTAGCTTGACCAAAGGCACAAACGACGAGTCTGCATACAGGCTAGAATAGTGTTCGATCCATTGGGTCTCAGTAACACTAAGGGCCTGTAGATTACCTTGAGATTTATTAGCACATTGGTTGAAAATTGCCCAAGTTTCGGCCATGTTCTTTTATTCGCTATTAATTTGAGCATATGTTCACCATCTACTTGCAAAATGTGTGCACAATGTTGTTTCATCCAATTGTGGAATCTGGTTTTAACGATTCTCAACTGTTGAATGAAATTAGGCAAATTCATTTTAACAATCATTCTTTTTTCACGATGATATTCAGTCTTTTTAGCCTTGATTAGTGGATTAAAGGTATGTTTGTGTGGGTGAATCTCTATTTTTTGATTTGGTTTCATACGGGGATCAAATGTAAGGAGAAGGTTAGTATACAATTTGGACAAATAGAGCTATTATTTGAGATGACTAAACGAGCTAGAGATGACAAGTTATTATTTGACCAACGAAAGCGCGTTTTAGCATTATTAACTATTAGGTTGTTCGTATAGTACGACCTTCGGATAGCTAGATAATTCCACTTAATTGTGAGCACTAGTAGATGGTGATCACTATGTACTTGTGGAAATATTTTAAAAGTGCTTATTTGTCCAGTTAGGTTGGTATGTGTATACATATAGTCTATTGTAGTAGATATGGAACCCCTATGCCATGTGGGCTGAGCCGGAATATCGCCTTGAATTTCACCATTGGTCATGTGAAAGTTGCAATTTGACATAAAGGAGGTCCATCGCTTAACCTTCTCCATTGTGGTTTTTCCTTTAGGATTAATGCAGTCCAAATTGAGATCACCTACAATAAGGGTATCCGTAATGTCTTGCGAAAGCAACACCAAATCTAAGAGTCTGGACAAACCTGCATAGAAAGCAGCATCAATCAACCCTAAAGGATTGCGATAAATATGAATCAACGCAATAGTATGTGCTGGACATCTAATCTTAACAAGTTCGATAAAGGCAGAAATAGAATCCCAGGCTTCAATGGCGAAACCACTGGACATGTTCACTCCTGTCAATAATCCTGATGATGGTCGACCTTTTTGACTCCCAATAGCTGGAAGAAGAACAATCTCATAATTGTTCCATACGGGTGTTTGCAGGAGCCAAGTTTCCTGTAATGCTATTATGTCCATAACAGTTGGAAAGTTAGCAATAGAGGTTTGTAAATGTGTGTAACCTCTAGTGTTCCAACTAGTAACATTAATTAGATGGTCTTTAGATGTTTCTAATGGTTATGACATATACGACTCGGCACGACCAATGTTCTGCATCAAAGGGAAGCTTGCGCTAGATTGATTAGATGGTTGCTTTGCATTAGAGTCCCCATTCATGAATGCTGGGCCTTGTGCTAGTAGAAACCCCATCGAAAATAATTGCATTTTCGATTTCCAAATGGTGTTCAGAATGATACCCGAAGGTATCCACAGACGCACCACTGAACAAGTATTTTCAGAAATAAATTCAATCTGCTCAATATCACTCGAGCTTATGTCTTCGAGCTCCACCACTTCGGAGAAGATGTTGAGCACACTACGACGGTTCAAATCGTAGGTGCCAAAATGTCCTCCTCGACACTTCAAAATTAAAGAATGACATTTGCGCCGTACCAAGGGATGAGAACTGGGTATCGCTGAGATGTTATTTCGCGAGTTGTGGCTATCAGAATAAAAGGGATCATTTAAGCTAGGTTTAGGTAAATTTGTAGCGTGAGATGGAATAGCGTGAGGGCGATTGCCAATACGCAGGGAAGATTGTGGAGTTACTGATGATATTGGCATAGAACTCGGTAAGAGCCACTGGCTCAGAGACGAAATTGGATCATTTGGTTTTTGAGGAAGCTTAGAAAGGATAGGCTGAGAGCAAGAGGCCAAATATGCATCTACAGCCTCACGTATTTGTTCAGCCGGGATTGTGGTGGAAGAGTCAATGCTCTTCTTGGTGGCTGAAGACACAATTTTGTCACAAATGACTAGGTTTGTTTGGCCTTTGCGTTTGTTTAGATGTTGGCAAGTGGAGACTAACTCAGGTTCACGAATCAAAGCATCTAAAGGAGGATGGCTAGAGGCTATGGTAGTAATAGGCACTGGAGGCAGCACTGGGATGATAGACCCAATACCGGACTGTAAAGGGCTCTGACACGGAGGTGGGACAGTTAAGATCAGGTTTAAAGACGGCACTACGTCATTAGCCAGGGGTACAGTCGTAGGTCCCAAGATGGGACTAGGATTCTGCAGACCAATAGTAGGAGGCACTGAAGGAGTGGATATTAATATAGGTTGTGTGGAATCTAGAATAGGCACTGACTTGCTCGCCAAGGAAGCAATTGGGGCTTGGATCGGAAGACAAGAATTTACACTACTAATGGTAGAAGACAGATCGGGAGCCAGCGTAAGTAAAGGTTGTTTAGACACTGGCGTTTGTACTGAACCTTGAGAGGCTTGTGTAGCTACCATAGACTCAGGTACCGGGATCAAAGTTTGAAAAAAAGTTTTCATAGTTTGCTTCTGCAATGTCAGAGTAAACAGGTTTGAATTTTTCTTTTTTTTTTCTGTGTATTGTGAGAGATTTTGGAGGACTTTTTCCTGTTTCTCCTTGCTGGTAAGGGCGGAATATCATTTCCTTTCTCAACAGCAATCACAGAAGACGTAGAGGCTGGGGGAGGTGAGAGCTCAAGGATAGATGGATCAGTTGTGAGAATAGTATGTGTATCATTCACAGGATCACGAGCGGCGGAAAGATTCATCCGTCCTTCAGAAGTAATAATGTCAGCAAATGCAGGTATAATCTGCGGAAGTGGAAGATTAAGGGGCAGGGGACTTGTTGATCCGATGGTCACGATCGAAATTTCGTCATCATGAGCATTGTTGGTTGGGCAAGGATCGTAGGGATTTGATGACATATTATCAGCCAAGGTCTTGAGTAGTACTAAGGCTTCATGTGCTTCTACTGAATGAGCGGTAACTTTGGCATCTAAACATTCAAACAGTTTAAACAGGCTTTGTAGATTTAGCTGCATAGCAGCCAAAGTAATGGCTGATGTTGATAAAACAACCATGGCCTCTATTGGGAGGATAACTGGGGGGCGTGTGAGTCAATTAAAAGTTCATTCCGCACTGGTGATGTAATTGCAACAGGGGATAAAATCATGGATGGCACGTTTGTTTTATCCACCAGATTAGATAATGAGGTATTAGGCGGGTTCCGAGAAGTATATTTTCCCACAGGACTTTGAAAAGAAAGTTCCTGTGGGACTTGTGTTTGAACTCTCCGAGGAGTCGGTTAAACAAAAGAAATAGAAGGGGAACTTGGTGAACACTCCGAACGTGAACTGGCTGAAATGAGATTAATTACGCTCTGTGAATCCTGCAGTATCGAATTATTCGATTCAGAGTGTCTAGCATGCAGTGAGAGTTCAGGCTTGGAACATGGGGAGGACGTTAAAGGTCTATCTGAGTGCTTAGTGCCTCTCCTCTTAATAGTCAAACATGGCAAAGGTGGGTGCAACATTGTGTTGTCTGAGAGTGGGAGTGCCGCTCTCACAGCGTCACTTTTAGGTTGTTCCTCCGCTATAGGCTCATAAAGAGACAGAGTGTCAGAAACTGCAAGAACTTCACTAATGTGTTCAAGGGTTGTTGGAATCTTTGTGCAACCGGAGCTGGCTAACATGGTAGCAGAAGGAAGGAGGACAATCTTACGAGAGAGACAGGGGAGTCGTGCCGCAGGTGTTGTCAATCCCTTCTGACGTAAATTTTGAGGCATACCAGAAGTTAATAAATAAGCCATGTGCATAAAGTGCCCAGCAATTCAGATTTAAGGATTAGATGAAATACAAGACTGGGTCTTTCACAATAGTACCACAACAATAAACACACAGTAATTGGCTCGAGTGCCTTCAAAACTGGAATAAAGTGCTTGTAAATAGAGTACAAGAGTCACTTGGTTCTCTTAATTCAAACAAAGGTTCACAAACCATCCAGTCACAGGGTAAGGAACGCCCGACAGCTTAAGGAGCTGCCAGAGTCCGTCTCTCCCCCCTTACCCTTGTGACAATTGGGTGATTGTAGAGCTGTTGGAGCAATGTACCCCCAAACTGGAGTACTCACCACACAAGGACACGGACACAGCCAAACAGCTCAACAGCGGCTGGACAATTGGACACATGATGCGTCACATGTCCAATTGAAGCTCCGCCCCCTTGAGGAAGCGGACTGCAGCAAGAGCAGAGGCTCGCAGTGCTGCCCGGTGAAAACACGTGTGGCACAGGAACAAATCCACAAAGATAAAAGCACTTTCAATCCGACAACAGAAGCCTACCTACACTAATGGGGGTCCTTCAGATTCATTTACTTTAACTGTTTTCTTCAGTTTTGCAACAACTCTTGTAAAACAGAGCATTGGTTGCCGGGTGGAGTGGAGGAAAGAAATGGCCCAGGTATGGGGTTTCAAATCAGGGGGAGTGAAAGCTAGTTGGGGCGGGGCGTTTGAGCCAGACAAGGGGGCGGGGCAACATCGTTGCACTTTTATTTTTTTACACTTCGACTGCTGACCTTAGCCACTATTGCATTCATTGAAACATGAACAAGGAAGAGCGCCTTCACAAGACTTTTAGCTGAGAAGCTAGTGTGTCAGCGCCCATTGCGGCATGGGCAGAATGTACAGCCGGAACCAGGCGGTACCATTTACAAACTTTTTTTTTTAGGGTGCTCAACTTTTTGATATCCTTTTGCGGGACACTTGCCCACAAGGTGCCGGGCCGCGCAGCTGCCCAGAGAAAGAAAGCACCAGGCGGCAGTGCCGTGGTGTGTAGACTGCCACTTCCGCTTTCAGAGTGGCTGTGCTGGATGCAGGTTGTCCCGACTTGCTGTCTCCGAGAGTCACACTGCAGGGAACAAAGCAAGTCAGGACAACCTGCGTGCCGCACAGCCCCTCTGCAAACTGCGAGACAGAGTCCCCAATTACGGGACAATCCCAATTACGGGACAATCCCGCAAAATGCGGGACAGTTGGCCACTCTAACGTTAGTCAGCTCATCCAAATGAAAAGAATCATTAAAAATGGTCTCCGGTTCAGTTTCTGCTGAAGCAAAAGTATGGACCACTTCTCTGCGCTCCCACATGTTTACAAGGGGAGTGGGGGTAGCTGATTTCCCTGGTAGAGTGGAGGGCAGTAAATGCAGCAAGATGAAGAAGCGATGGAGGTCATGGCAGTGTCCTGCGGGTCGCAGGAGTGGCCCCCGTGCAGAGGCATCCCTAGGGTGGGGCAAAGTTGGGCAACTGCCCTTCCAAACTGTTGCTTTGAGCCCCCACCCCACACCGCTGAATTGGAGTTCCACCCCATTAAGGAAACTTTTCAGCATAGCCAATAAAGGTTTTGAGAACCTGGCCCTTTGTCTTTTTTTTAATGGGAGTTTTTGCAAAAATTGCCAATTTTGCTGGTGTTTTTACAAAAAGGGCACTTAAAATTGACAGTTTTTGCAGTAATTTACGTGATTGCGAAATCACTATCTGCTAGAGGGTCTGACAAGCCACGGCCAGAACAGCAATGGCCACGCAGAGACCACACAAAAGCTGAAACTGACGCAGCCCTCATTAACATCTGTATACCAAGTAAGTGCACACCTGAAACCTATAATATGAGTTGCAGATACAGGCTACAGATGCAGATATGACTTCCCACATGCAGGCTCCTGCCCAGCAAAAAGGCTATCATGTGGTGCAGTGTGTTCTGAGAATCGTGGGATACCCACCAGCTGCCTAGAAGAACACATCCGTACTCCCCAGAGTGAGTGTCACAGGCACTCACCAGAATGGACTCACTGTTCTCCTGACACGTAGGCCCCACCACAGACACTAAACAAGCCCGGCACAGAGATGCAGACTCCCCCTGCAGTGGTTAATGACCAAAAAGGTTACGTGTTTGCCCAAGGGGAGACTACAACACAACAACACATATTCCACCGCTATGATTATAAATAAACGGTGACCCGCTTGAATTTTAGATAGATACTGGAGCCGCAGTTAATGTGAAAGGGGGAAAGGAATATACCTCGTTATCCCGAATGCCCACTTTGACACCGGCCTCCATGGGCATCTAGCCATATGGAAGCACTTCTGGTGTCTCATGCCTCGGCATGTTCCCGACCACACACACGCACAAAGATCATGCTGCTGATATAGTGCTGTATGTAATCAGCACCAACATAAAAAAATGGCTGCATCCTTAGCTGAAAGACTGCCCTTCAATTGGGTCCAATTCATACCCTGTATCTAATATGGGTCTGCCATCATTAAAGTGAGCAGGCAACGACTGCACGCGTATTTCCTTGCCTGTTCCAAGGACCAGGAAACCTCAAAAGCAGCCAAATAAAGGTACATGGGGATGAACAGGTCAAACCGGTTACTCAACATTATTTATTTATTTGCATTTTTAAAGCGCTCACACAGCCCGGGGGCAGAGAGGGGCTGTTACAGGAATATGTCTTAGGTGCGTATTTATAACACGCTTCATACCCAGAGGATTCTAAGCACGGGTACGGAGATCGAACCGGTGTTGCTTTGTGTTGTCTTGTTTCCAAGACGAGCATGTTGCCGCTGAGCTATCCTCCCAGGACTGAGGGATTCCTTGCAAAATTCAACTGCAAGTCGAAGATGAACATCAAGCACTATTAGACCAAGACATCATCAAATCTGCCAAAGGGCCCATCCAATGGCTCGTTTCCATTGTACCAGTGCCAAAATAGAGTTCAGGTGGGCACACTCGTTGGCATATGCACCCCTAATCTGGCAATACTAAGGGACCGCCATCTTGCCCCAAGAACAACAGACCTGATGCACCTATACCATCAATTAGAATGTCTTCCATCATCACGATACATACTAACTTTGTGACCCACTTGCGGCTCTTACATACAAACGCCTCTGTTGTGGTCGATCATCAGCAGCCAAGATTATACAGGAAGTGATCCACAAGGTTAGAGAACCAATACCGCACTGCTTGAACTGTAGTGAGGACCTTTTCGTTTTCTGCAGCACTGAAGAGTCACACAACGCAACCCTCAAAAGAGTATCCAGGGTGCTGTAGGATACAGATCTAATGCTTAGTGTGAACACATGTTAATTCTAAAAGACCACCTTGAAATTCTTTGCTCACATATTTTCCAAAGATAGTTTGAAGCCAGATCTCTACAAGGTGCAAGCCCTCGCCTCAACGTCGAGTCCCACCCACTTGTCCACACTGCGTTTATTTCTAGGCATGATGAATTATTATTACACACAGTATATGCAGGATTTCACCTCGATTAACGCACATTTACACCTGTTAAAGAAACAAGGGCAAGATTTCAGGTGACCACCCAAGTGCAAATTTGCATTTGACTGCTTCAAACAACGTATTGCCTCTTCTACCTGCATAGTCTATTATGACCTGGACCTGTTTCCAAGCTCACTGTGGATGCCTGGCACAGTGGACTAGGTGCCATCCTTGCACATTACACGCCCGATTCAATATCACTGTACCGAGTTGTCTCTTATGACAGCAGGAGCCTACGCATGGCCGGAAAGACAAGTTTGAGCCTCTGGACACTACCACCTGTTCCTCTATGGAATGAAATCCACCATCATCACTGATCATCAGGCCTTAACAATGATTTATGGAAGGTACAATGCAAAGAATCTTCCTTGAATTGCAAAATGGGGTCTATACCTCCAACAATGCAAGTTCGGAAGCATTTACAAGCCATGCAAGGAGACTATCTGTCCAGGCACTCTTTACCCATGGCAGAAGATGCCGGCCTGTTCAGGAAAGACGAGGACATTGGTTTTGTAATTCACCAAGTGTGAGCAGAGAGTATGACCATCAAGGAGCAAGTCACTGATCCTATACATGCTGCCACCATGCACAGCCTTCACCGAGCCAAGAGGCATGTCATCACCATGTCAGCCATTTCCACTTCTTTATTAGTACTTGGCAACACACAACAAGGAAACAACACACACATAACAACCAGGCAGTACAGTTCCACATGCAGGAAGTCAAGTCTCCCAACTTCCTAAGGTTCGGTCTATTTTCCCTTAGTGGCACCCGTGCTCCAGGCAAAGCGTGTGTTTGCTCTTGAGAGTTCCACAAAAAACGCTCGGCCCAGCCTGAATGGGTATGTTTAGAGACAAACGCTAGTTTTGTTAGAACTGTCATTTTAGTTGAGGGGATCATACCCATCATAGACACGGGCATCATGGACACTTTTTCTATTTCCCCGGGAAACTTAGGTCAATATCCCCCAATATTAGCATTATAAAGATATTCACTAGATCTCAAGATCACGTTGGCCAAACATCTGATTGCGGTAGCTGCCCACCTGAATTCTCTCAAACTCGAGGGTGCCAGTAGAAATAACTCCTATTTGGCTTGGTTGACACAAAGCCAAGAGTTCTAGACAAACTGTGGGACATCTCACATTATCGGTTCTACAATTTTTACCAGGATCTCCTCTTTCAAAACAGAAGGATGTCATCTGCATATAACCATATCATCCCTGCTGCCCCCTGTATTCTTGTACCCCTGTTCACATGTTTAAATCTGAGCAAATCTGCCAAGGGTTTTATGATCAATGATAAAAGAGGGGGTAGGGAACAACCCTGTCTCGTTCCTCTTCCTGGATCAAAACAGGAAGAACTCAAGCCATTGGTCTGAATTCTAGCAAGGGCTTGTGATTGAAGAAGCTTATATGTGAAATAAAGCCTGTGCTACAACCACATTTCCTTCAGGCTTTGTAAAAAGTACCATGAGACAGAATCAAATGCTTCCTGCACAACTAGTGTAGCCACAAGTGTAGTGAAACCCCTACACGAACAAGAGAGACGAGGCTAGGTGGAAAAGGACACAAGCGACAACCCCATGAGGACAGAACAATAGCAAACATGCCAACACTACCAACATCCTTACCACCTCAGAAAGGGCGTAGGGCACGGGCGTAGCTCGCAAGTAAATCAAACCGAAAGGACTAGGTTGCAGAAAATGACAAACTGGGATAAAAGGGCTGGCCAAACACAAAGATGGATACACAAGGAGCAGCTGTGTTAGCATAATGACAGAGAGACAAGACAGCATTATCATGCTGAAACTGAATCACTGAAAGGAAACAACCTTCTCTAAATCACGAAGGAGACACAATAGGTGTGTGCATGGCTCCAAACAAGGCTACTAACCAACCCCTTTTGTTTCAGATCCGTCAGAGCGCCAGGGGACCACTCCAGTGGTGATAGCGTGCGGTACAAATATCCTTTAACATTAACATTAACAACAGCCTTCACCCCAGGTGATGTCAGGGACATGATATTAAAGAACATACACACATGTAAAGACGTAGACCAGCCATGTGTACAGCCTGACCTGTCCAGGTGAATTAAATGCAACATTTAGGGTAGAAAACGGGCTGCCAAAACTTTGGTGAAAATGTTTGCATCCACATTGATATGATATGATATGGCATTTATAACGCGCCTATGCACAAGTGCTTCAAGGCACAATGAGGCAAGGGAGGGGAACAGAGGGAGAACAGACAACGAGCTTACTAGGCCAGGTGTCATGCAGATCGCGCAAGAGAAAGAGGATGGTAGAGCCCCATTTCTTCAATTGGTTTTCGGGACTTATGGTGGAAAATTATAATAACCTGACGCCCTGAAGGTGGGAGAGTTTGCATCTTCAGCGATTCCTCCAACGCCTTTAACAAGTATGGGGCCAGCTTTGCTTGGTATTGATTACGAAACCTGTACACCAATCTGTCCGACCGAGGGGCCTTTCCACTGGGCAGGTCATTTCTGGTCTTCAATATTTCTTCGACAGGGAATGGGAGTTCCAATTGGTGGGATGCATCGGTGGAAAGTGAATACATCGGGATCAAGTCTAGGAAAGTTGAGTTTTGCTCAGAACTCTTAGCATCCTGTGGCAAATAAAATACCCAGTAAAATGAAAACATCTCGGTTTGTATCCTTACTTTGGTGATGAAGCACACCGTCCTCATTTCGTACAAATGGGAGGAAACCTTCTCTCCTCTCTTGCTAAGCCAACCACGCTGGAAGTCTCCCAGGCCTCTCCCAGCCTGCACCACACCAATAGGACATTGCTAGAGCAGACGGAAACTTTTGCAAAATGGAAAGATATGGTCAAATATGAAAAAGAAATAAAGGCGGCCCTGTTGGTGGCGCGCCAGGGCCGCGTTCCTTTTTGGCCTTTTTCTTGGGGGGCCAGGGATTGCAAGGGCTCAGCCCGTGGTGGGCTCCTATAGTCAGGCCTGACTCCTAGGCTCGGCCCTGGCTCGGCCCTACCCATGAAATCCCTGGCTCCCCAGCTCTAATGGCATGTCATCGCATGTTGATGCATGGTTAATGTTTAACAGCGTGCTATCATGTGATATTTTGCCCAGAATATTCTCAGATTGTTCTTCTGTCTAATTGAACATTACTCTGGTTACGCCGCCGCGCTCCAGGCGCCCCTGGAGATTTAGGCCTGCAGCATTGCTGGATACTGTTTTTGTCTACAAATATGCAGGATCAAATTAAGTTATATTTTGAAATAAATGAGGGCTCAGCGGTGTCTATGTGTATGCTACCGCAAGAATTCATGGCCTATATATGGGGCATTGCTATGGCAACAGAGTTTAGTTATTTGAAGTCTATACCGGGCGATATTGCAAGCATTGAAGAGGATTTTCACAGGCTTGAGCAACGATACGCTGCATATCCATCCTTTTCCTTAGTATCAGACAGAAATGAAGGTTACACTGGGTACGTTTCGTGCAGCTGTTGAGCGGGAGCTAAAGTTTCTGTCAGCTCTGGCCCTGTCGCATTGGTGTGGTGCAGGCCGGGATTGGCCTGGGAGACTTCTAGTGTGGTTGGCTTAGCAAGAAAGCGGAGAAGGTTTCTGCTGCGCACAGGCAAAATGGAAAGAAATGGTCATTTATTTTCATAGGTCAGTTGTGAAAAAAACCCAAAGTTTGCCATTTCTTTCCATTTTAACCGCACGGAGCAGGAGAAGTGGAAAGAAATGCTCACATATGAAGAAAGAAAATGGTTATTTCCTTCCATTTTGCCTGCGCGGAGCAGGCAAAATGGAAAGAAACAGTCAACGTTGAAAAAAGTAAATGCGTTCCTGGTGCCCTCTCGGCACGTGCCCTCACGTGTATTTTTTTTTCTTATATAGGCGTTTCTTTTCATTTTGGCCACGCGGTGCGGGCAACATGGAAAGAAATGGGCATTTATTTTGTTGCACTGGGCAGCAATGGTGGGGCTGGTGGCAGGCCGGTGGCATCCGGGGGTACCACCCAGAAAGGAGGGTCGGGCTGGAGCACCCTTTGGAGCCTGGGCCATCCTGGACCTCGCCAGGCTCGCCCACCTCCACACGTCATGCCCAGTGGAAAAGTCAATATATAGTAACATTCCTTAGGGTGCTGAACCATCCACACCTCTAAATCTGCACTGCGCCTTCCCTTCAGCAGTGCACACAGCACTGGCTCAAGGTACGCCCAGGGGATGCAGCCGCACAAGGGCGCCCCCTCGGTGCCGCCAATAAAGGGCGCCTTGCCTCCAGCTCAATGTCATGTAAACTTAAATATCAGTCTGCCGGTCTGCCCACCCGGCGTGATTCTTTAATAGGCGCTGGGGCAGTCCGATATTTAAGTTTACATGACGCTGGGCTGGGCCTTAAACACACTTACAAGAACAGCTGGGGGCTCAGTTCTGTGGTTCGGACGATACTTGTTCGTGATAGTACAAGCTGGCCACTTGTTTCCTCGAGCACAGCAGAAGCATGTGGCTAGTGTCAAGCACAGGTATCAGCTGAACAACAGGCCGGAGCCCCCTGCTGTTCTGCGTTTGTGGTGGGTTGGCTATAATGCTGTCAGAATGTTGGGGAAGGCGGAGCGATAAATCTCGCACAGGGTGCTGGCAGACCTGGGGCCGGCGCTGAGTGCACAGGCTACCTCAGTTAATGCAGTAGGGCCTACACCAGTACAACCAAGCAGCCAATTTGTGTTGATATCACCACTCCAACTTATGGAGGCTGTGGGGTATGTTGCACATATCCAGAATATGATTTGATAAAAATGTGGGCCATCTACGGTCTGACCGTAAGCATTATCAATAAGCAACTTCTGCCTATCAAAGCGACCATGTGCAACACCCCCCACACCCCAAAGTTAAACACAGTTACCGTACATGACAAATGTAGTTAGCAGGGAATAGCAGAATGTCTGCACTTACCCTTGCACTTGCCACCAGCTTGCTGCACTTTTTACTTATTGTTTTGATTTATTCCATTTATACTTTTTACTGTTAATCCTATGTACTGCACTGCCCCTCCTCCTTCCCCCGCACTTCCCCCTTCCCCTGCACTTGCGCGATCCCAATGTCACCTGGCTTAGTAAGATCGTTGTCTCTGTTTTCCGTCTCTTCCCCCCTTTGCCTCATCGCGCCTTGAAACACTTGTGTATAGGCGCGTTATAAATTCCATATCATATCATATTATAACACCCCTACATTGAGTTCACTAAGATTTGTGATATCTTTGCAACCCCCCACACCCCCACCCCGGCCAGCAAATTGAGTCCCACTCCAGCTCAAACATGTGTCTCCCGCAGAAGAGAATAGTGAGCAGCATGGGGTACATTCCAGATAATACAGGTGACATCATCAAAAATCTTTCTTGATTTCCCACAATGAGTATATTGTAGATAAATCTTCAGCGATGCACCCACACGCCATGCATCAACCTGCCCACTGCGCGCCATAGCTACCATTCATAATCGGCAAGTAACATTATGAATAATCCCCCGACATAAACCTCCCCCACCCTCACTGCACCCCAAACCGCTACAGTGGTATAACCCGTCTCATCAATAATGCCCAACACGTCACAATATCGGCATTAGCGAAGGCACTAGATGTGAGCTGAGTGCCCAGCTTCTTTATAAACATCACATACTGTCCAACTCTGGGCCTCGAGGGCCAGTATCCTGACATGGTTTTGAGGAGATCCCTCATTAATCTTCATGAGGACAAATGTGCATACATTTAGAATCAGTGTATGGAAATTTATCTCATGAAGAGTAAGGAGGGGTTACTGAAAACCTGGCATGGATCCGGCCCTCAAGGCCTGGAGTTGGACTATAAAGCATACTGCAATGGCTACATTTCAGCATGTAACTGGAGACCGTGATGAATTTGAGACAAAACAGGACCGACTCCACTGACCACTTGTTTCCCCGAGGCCAGCCAAAGCATGGGGACTCGAGTGAGTAGTATGCGTACCAGAATCCGCCAGTGAAATATTTGTCTCAATGAAAGCCACAGCTTCTTCCGGTAACGTTAAGGAGTAATATGTGTTGTTAAACTGAAAGCAAAGCAGGCAGGAAGAAGCGTGGCGTGTTGAATATGTCTCTCACAAAGTCTGGATGCAGATAAACTCTGCTGGATTCCCTGCAAAGCTCACCAAGCTCCCTGCAATATTTCAACACAAGCTCTCAGTAGTTCAGAATGCCAGCCATGATTGGGCGAGGATAATCTCCAGTGCGCTCGTTCCACAATAAGATGACGCCAGAGTAGGATTGCCCAGAACCTTCCTCAAACATTCCTCAAAAGACTTCTCCATGTTTTGTTTAATTGCATTCTCTGGCACACCTGCGGATATTGTTGCAGGAAAACTGTGATTCCAAGTCATCGCACTTCAATTGAACATGCTTCGGCTCCTTCGTTAGGCCGGCTACCAAAGTTTTCTGTTGATGTACCCTGTCTTCCCTTAACCTTTCCTGTCCTCGGCCGCTGTCATCATCAGGCTCTCCTTTTCTGCTTTTCCTCTGGTGGAAGTTATACTGGCAGTGATGTCATCAAGATTGGCGTTCTTACTATTCAGCAATTGTGTATCGGGGACATCGAAGCAGCAGTTGGTAAGAAATATAGAATCCTGCCAATCCTTTGAAGCTGCAGAGGTGTCGTGCCACTCGTAGGCACCACCTTGGCAAAAGTATACATACTACCCTGTTTTTTCTTCCCACCGCGTGCCATGCACAAGTGAAGAGCAATAGAGTTGTAGGCTGCCACAAACCAACTATGTTCACCTTGTACAGCAATAACACCTCACCTCAACAAATAACCCCAGTGGAGAAAGTGTTGTGTCCAGAAAAACTCCATTCTCACTGGCAGATGGAAGGAAATAAAAGTAACTGCCTATCAAAATGTATCTGCACTGCCCTTATTAAAGGAAGTGGTATCCAATTAGAAAGACAGGAGCTGCCCCCATAACTTTTCATAAAGTAATATGCGACCACAAACAGCTTGACTTCCTGTTATTTCAAGTTCCCAAGGTCTTGCCCAGAGCCAGATAGGTAGACTGAAGGGCGACCGGCTCACCCACCACTGCCTCCATGCCTCATTTGCAGGCAATGAAGCACACTAAAATCAGAGCGCTCCAGCAGGCAACTGCGGACAAAGAAAGAGCACACCGCTGGGAGATGCCATCACCACCACCGACAGATTTGATTGCAGGCAACACCACACTCTGCTGTGTCCGGGCCGCTGTACAAGCCCCAGCCGGAAAGACCCAGGGGTCATGTATTAGGCCGATGCCGCACCACAGCCCTGATCCCTTCAGCAGAATCCTAGAGCAGCGTGGTCGAAACTGGACCTCCACAGCTTTGCAGAAGCAGCGAAATTCTGATGCCTCAGATGCAGGGTGGAAAGCGCCTTCTCCACAGGAGATTATAATAGATAATGTGGCATCAGTTAATAATCAGTTAAGATTTGAAGATTAGACAGCACAGAACCTTACAGAAAAGTGGCCAACCTGCGTGGCTTCTCAACGGAGGCCCCAGTCTTTTTCACTTCTAACACTGATGTTAATATATTAAAGACATTTGTTTAAATCAAAGATTAACTCTCCCTAACCACATGCGGCATACTGTGCAAGATCCACAGGATAATAATCCCTACATTGATGCTCTAGAAGATAATAGCACTAGCCCGCGAAGGTCCTCGAAGCATAGTGTACACAAAACAGCTTCTACAGCTAAAACACTAATTCTCTAAGATGGACTCTGTATTGAACTTGCTTAAGTGTAGCTCCCCGCACATTCCCTGAGCCTCTCCAAATGTCCATGTTGCCCACCGCTGTTTGGGTAAACCTGGAGGTTGATTTTGCTGGACCTCTCCAAAATGTTACTTACAGCATAGCAGCTCTTGATGAATTGTTGCGATATCTGTAGCTACATACCATTCCTTCAACAGCTTCTACATCAGTCAAGGAATATCTTGAATGAAAGCATCAACGAGCAACACACTGCAGTTGCAGGCCAACGGATTGTTGGGGCGATTCATGGGTTCCTGAAAAGAACTCTACACGTTTGTCACATCACAAAAGGATCTCTAGCGCCAGCTTTGTATCAATTGCTGATAGGCTATTAGAACATGCCACAATGCACCACGGGGAAATACCCCTCTGAGATGAGGCACACACATGCATTCCTCATGTCACACAGGATACAGAGCAATCAGATGTACTGGCCGCGTTTCTAGAGAGTTGCTGCGTGCAGGTCTGACATGAAAGAAAATGCGGCTATGGGACTGGGGTATTAAATCTTGACAGCTGAAAAAAGGTGATCAAGTTTTGATGCAATAACCCAGATTGCAGGAGGCACCACCTCTTTTTAACCCACATCGTTTGATGATCACTGAGATGAAAGGATCCACGGTAATAGCGAGATGTGGTGTTTTCTCCATCACATGGAACTATACTTAAAGAAAGGCATTGATCTACATAATGTCCCGCCGGAAGAACTATCTAATTGCTCCTTTGGCCATGATAATGCTTAGCTATCTGAAAGTGTTATTTAGAAAATGAGCGTTGTTATCACACTGATGAGCCTCATTTGCCAAGGATCAAATCACAGAGTGGGGTTAGACAGCCAGAAAACTAACTAAAGAAATAAAAAAGAATAATGGTACTCATTCATTTTAGGGCTGGGAGATGTTTCACTCTTGGTTATCGTAGTCAACTTTGTTGGATGGATTAGGAGCAGGAAGGGGAAGCATGCCAAACAGGAAAGGGAGGGGTTACTTTCATGGAAAGACACCAATAAAGAAGAGGTTCTCAATTTTCTGGCCTCCTGTGTCACATTAATTCATCCAATACTAGAACTTGACTGATTCCTGAAAAGCAAGAGTACATGTTACTATGAACATCCCTCTGATATCATACACGTTTTCAATGAATTATTGGTGCTATAATAGAATCAGTTTTCCCTTTTTTTCCACCAACATTTTAGCGTCAGATTTAAAATAATCACTGAGAACAATAATACTATTTTCCTTTCATTTTATTCATTAAGGGCTTTCAGAAAAGCACCACATAATGCAATATTATAGCGCTAAAAAGGTGACTGCAAATACAGCTCCGTGTTGAAACTCTAGTTCATTACATTGTTGGGAATGTTTCAGGAATAGCTATAGGTAGATTCTGTTTGAGCAGTTGGAAGGAGGACACATTAGAACGTGAATGCCCTATTGAAGTAAGGGGGACCAGAATGTTTGAGAAAGGAGAACACATGACTTCAAGTGAGGTGGCGGATACGGGAATAGTGGATGAACATATCAGGATGAACAAGAGAACTTGAAGGTACATATGTATGTCTGCTGTAATGTGCTGTTTAGAAATGTGTGATGGATGGTGTAACTGGTCGAATTGCGACCAGCAATAACTCCTGTGGCATTACTGCTTTCCCAGATATTTCTTGTCCCCACAACAGATTGGTCAGGGACTGTTTACACCCCCTTTTCACTCAAAGCTCCTTCTCTCTTTGTGGTGCTCGTCCCTTTATCTCAATCAGCTGTGCAATTGGTAAGGCATTGTATGGTGCAGGCAACTGTTCAGTGTTGGGTGTTAACACAGGATACTCTGAAATGTGTGGCACTGGGAGATATGCTGCCATTATCACTGACACATCCGCAGCAGTATTACCAAGTGAGACCTCGTCTGTGTTATTAGCGTGGGCAGTGCATTTTACAACTGCCACTACAGATGGTTGAGACAGTGTGTGAATGAGTTTATCCAATAATGCAGCCTGTTGAACTGGGGATCCATCAGCTCTCCTGAATCCCCTCCTCTTCCACCATTCGAGGCCTGCATGCACCGTGGTGGTGAGTCAGAATAGATGGTCATGTGGCACCCCTGGGATGCTTGAAGCTTCTATAAGTGCTATGAGCTCAGCAGCTTGAGCCAAGAAATGCATTGGTAATCTCTTCTGCACTAGTGTTTCGCATTCTCCATCCACCAGGTGGACCAGGTGCACCAGTGTGCCATAAGTCTGTGTTCTGGTCAATTGTGTCTAACCCATCAACGAAGAGGACCCCCCCCTTAAGTGATTTATCATGGGCCTTTGGAATATCATCTTCCTCTCCCTCAAAAGTTACACAGTCATGCTTGGCCAAGTCTTCATCAGAGCACATTTCTGTCAAAAAGGTGGCAGGGTTAACAGTTTTGCACTGCACAATGTGAATGTTTGGGCTTGATAAAATTATCTCATATGCAGATGCTCACTGCATGGTCAGTTTGGATTTAGAGCATTCTAAAATGGCAATGACTGCATGCTCGATGTACAATGTTACGGAGCATCCATTAACGAAAGAGGAATTCTTCTCAATGACAAATGCTGCAGCAGCAAGTGCTTGTTCACATGCAAATTGGCCCTGCATTACTGAGTCTAGTATACCACTGTAATAGGCCATTGGTTTGTGGCCCATGGTGTCCTTCTGTGTCAGCACCACAGTCATCAGTTGGCAGTTAGAGTGGGAGCATAAGTAGAACTCTTGCATGTAGTCTGGGTTTGCTAGCACTGGCGCAGTAGATATGACCTCCTTGAGATCTTTGAAATTGGTGAGCATGTCCTCCTTCCATACAATTTTGTTGTCATCTTTCTGGGCCTCTGTGAGGCCCTGTTAAAGGGGCTTCATGTATGCTGCATAGTCAAGTATCCATGCCCTATAGTAATTGCACAGCCCCAATAATGTTTGCATTTCCTTCACTGTTTTGGGCTGCAGGGTGGCACGCACAGAGGTGGCGCAATCAGGAATTATTCATTTTCCATTTACAGAAATCAATTGACCCAAATAGAGTACCACCTGGAGGCAGTACTGTAATTTAGCCTCATCAACCCTGTATCCCTTGCTGGCCAAGAGCTGTAGAAGTGTTATAGAGTCCTTCCTTCACTGGTGCTTGCTGACACTGCACACCAGTAAATCATCAACATATTGAATGGTGGTACTAGGCACTTACATATTGCCTAAATCAGCATGGAATATCCTGTTAAAAATGCTGGGGGACTCACAGTACCCCTGAGGCAATCTTGTGTGTTCAAAGCAAATACACCCATGTGTAAACACAGTGAGGTATTGTGAATCGGGACGGGATCCAAGGGAACAGAAAAGAAGATGCTCTTAAGATCTACCACAGTAAAGTGGGTTGCCTCTTTGGGGATTTTTACATAATATTGTCGCTGGGTTCTGGACCACTGGAAATTCTCCCTGTACAATTTCATTAAGAGGGCTCAAACCCTGAATCATTCTTGAGCTCCCCTGCTTTGCCTTTTTTATTGGGTATTTAGCTGTGTTGCATGGGGAGGTTGATGGTACAATTTTCCCCTGATTTAGTAGGGCGACGATAGTGTCTCGTATCCCCTCCTCTTCCTCCCTTGATAAAGGATACTGCCTTGCGCAGGGCAACACGGCACCTGGCTTGAGTGTTATTTGAACTGTGGTCACTGTGCCACTTGACCACTTAGCTGGTCAAGTGGCACAGCGAGTAGAGCGCTTGCTTTGACATCCGTGCAGAGCCTGCTAATGCAGGTTCGAATCCAGGTGGGGCCAAACTCATCCTTCCGAGGTCAATACATGAGCACCACAAACTGTGGGTAATAATAAGCAGCGCTCAGATACCTGAGGGTTTGTAGCACTATATAAATACCAAATTATTATTATTATTATTATTAAGAGTCCCATGTCATGGGCATTTGTTGTCCAGATCCTCTGAGGAACCTGCTTTAAGTATGTCTCAGGTAAGGGGTGCAGGGCTATGAGAGCCATCAGAGGACATTACACCTTTCGATACTGCACCATAATGGCATAAGGAATAGAAATTGCTAGCACAATCTCGCCATCATCTGGTCGATCTTGAAACAAGTCGGCATCTGTCACTTCTCTGAGAGGTATTGTAGGGTCAATACACAACACTCTGCACCACTTGTTCCCCTCTGAGTCAGTTCCAACCACAATCCATTAAGCTGACACCACCAGACCCTGTACATCTAGGGACAGTGTTGTTCCTGCCACTAATTCAGGCGTTACCATAGGCTGGAAAATAAAGTCAGATGGCACTTGCCAACAGGTCTTATCAATTTAGGGCACTGCATCGAGAAGCACTGTTATGCCATACATAAACGTATCTGGGTCCACGGGAATACTGTGAACCACTGCCTCTCCTTCTCTTGCATGGATTATGATCATTGCTCTTATGGCACACATGCCTGGAGTGGCACACATTATTCTTTGTTCTGTAAAGGAGATGGTCATAGTCAATTTGCCTAACAGTTCTCGCACCAGCACATTAATCAGAGAACTCTTTTGATATCCTGTTCATATGTGTAGGGAACCGCGGCGACAGCCCCAGAGAAGTCATGCGTGTCAAGAGTTTCACCTGCTAGTGGGAGGTTTCCCTCACTGATGCATGATTTAGTGGCACCTGTGTCAACCATGAAGATTAATTTATTGTTACATATCTCAGCGCCCACCAAGGGTTCCTCGTCAGAGTGGACTGTCATGGATAGGACTGGGCACACAAAAGTTCTATGTGGGCTGTCCTAGTCAGGGTATGTGTTGGTGCCAGGGAACGTGAAAGGGTTGTTTCCCACCATGCTCACTCCTCAGTAGGGTACAGCGGTGCCGTTCAGCACTGCGTCGTTCATTGGCACGTTACTTCTATACATGGTGTTCTGTTGGGGCATCAATGGTTGTGTCACCTGAGGGTTCTGCACTTGCGTACCTGAGGGTTGTGGTGGTAGTTGAGTGTAGGCCTGATGTTTCTCATAGGGTATGGAGGTTGGCCTCGGGAATTGCACTTGTGGGGCTTGGGTGGTGGACAATAATTGTTATATGGGTTGCATCCCACCCCCTGCCTGCTCCTACACTCACTTGTAAAATGTTCCCACTTCCCACAGCTCCAGCGCTGCGAGGGTCCCATATCTCCACGAGGTGACATACCCCTATATCCCTCTCTTCCCCCTCTGAATTCACCCCTCCTTTGCTGCTGACCCTTCTTGTTGCCACTCTGGGTAGGGGGACTGAGGTCTGCCACCCCACTGTCGTTGTCCTCCTCCTCGGCAAAATGCTGCTATTCTCACATCTGGAGGTGCAGGCATCTCCTCCGCCACCTCCATTTGCTCATTTGATGATACCGCCCCTTCAACTGCTATTTTAGCTATCTTTTTCTGTACTAGTTTTGCTTCTTAAGCCTGCAGCCATTGAGCCATTTCATTTTCTCGTTTTTTGATTCTCTTACAATGGTGTATGATTATAGTTGGAATCTCAGCCCACTCTTTCACTTCAATGCCCACTAGTTTGTCGAGTGCTTTCTGAACTACCTTGGGTAAAACCCCTTCTAATAACAAAATAAAAATGAGGAACTGACTGATCCCACTGGTCCCCCATCTCTGCACGCCACATCTCCTCAACCTTAATAATGTATTGCTCTGGGTCTTCATAGTTCCCCATGGTATACTGCATGATAGACTGCAGGTCTGATGTGTCGGGGTACGTGTCAAATACCAGAACTAACTGTATCAAAATTATTCCAGCACTGATCTGAATCTGTGACTGCTGTATGATGAATATAAGAATGTCCCTAGTTGCTCTGCTTACCCCCCTGTTAGGAACATAATCAGGGGTAGCAGAACTTCCAGTGAAACCCTCTGGGGAAAAAAATCCCTGGTGTCCAGGTGTCTTTCGGGTCCTATGTGCTGTCTCTGTTGAAACTGGATGATTGGGATGTTGTTTACACAGGCTGATGGGGTTGGCTCTAACTGACTCGAGCTGCAATAGAAACACAAAGGGGAAGGCGAACACTAGCACCTGGTATATGATGCTGATTCACAGAAGGAAGTAATTACACAGACGATTTCTTCTCTGAAGCAAGAAGGAGTTGGGGCTTAGGCTATGCGGAAGTGGCTGTTGGGGTGCAGAAAGCTTACAGAACTCAGATGTCGATCTGCCGATAAGGAGCTGGAACGCAGGTCAGTGAAGAAACAATGGGAAGGGAATAAGGAGCCGGTGAAACTGATCACATACCGGAGGAAGTACCGCTGCTACACAATTGGATTTAGAATGCGAGCACCGGAAAATGACTGACGAGGTCAGCGGACTCAAGGAGGAGGCTTTAGAGAGCTGTGAGGATAGAAATAAGATGAGGAGCGAACAGGGACTAATTCCATACCAAAAGGACAGTCAATAGTTGCAAATTCATGGAGCGATCACTGCATAGAGTAGCGATGCGTCGGCTATCTGTGTCACTGTTGTCTACCTCTGAGTCGTCAGAGTCAGTCTCAAAGTCCCCTTCTTCCTCATCAGCTGAAGAGATGGACTCCGGAGATGGAACCTTCTTCCTTCCTCGGGCTCGAAAATCCTTTTTTTTGTGTAGATAAGGCCTACCACGGAAGGAAGCCACTATGACCATTAGATATCAGCAAGCCAGTGACCTTGTTTCTGCAGTAGCCAGGACAAATAGGGGAAAAAGCCTCCAGGAACAAAAAAACCCTTAATGCCATGGATACAAGCAGCAGCTGTAGGTACAATGTTGACAATTGCTTCCTGTACGAGAGCCCTTGAGAGAGCAGCCGGATCCAGGTATGGTCTGGAGAAATTAGAGTAACGTGGGGCTTCAGTACCGTACAACCCCAATGAACGAACTGAAGAAGAACACGGTAAGGTAGAAGGGTCGCCATTCAAATTGAAGAACAGCAACTGGCAAGCAGGAGAGAGAGAGAGCGATCAGGATGAGACCCGACATACACGGAGAGGACAGGAGAAAGCAGAGTGGAAAGCCCACAAGAGAAAGAGAAAGACCGCAGAGTGCGAAAGAGAGCGGGAGATCACAGGGAGAGGGAACGAGACCGCAGGCGAGAAAGGCACCGCCGTGGGAAAAAGTAAGTGAGCAGAATGGCAGGGAGCCAAGCCAAAAGACAGAGAGGCAAGAAGCGGAACAATGCTAAAGTGGAAACACTAGCGGAGACGACCGCCAAAGGAGAAAACGCTAGGGTTGCAACACGCTGACCACCGGGAGGAGATGGAAAAAGAACTTTCCGGCCGTGACCATGTTGGAAAACAACTAGACTGTGCAGAAGATGCGGCGAGGAAAACATGACGGTATTCTTCAATGGAGGTGGTGCCTCCATGGATTTCATAAACGCCAGCTCCCCGGGAGCGTGACACTCTGTCTGTGGTCCATGATAACTTACTCCCACAATTCCAATGGGTGGAGGCTTAGTAGGGAGAGGAGAAAAGACTGAAACGTTACTGGAGCTTGGAAGCGCCATTTTAGGGGAAAGACATGTCACCAGCCCAACTCGCCTCCACCTGTTCCAGAGAGACCATCGCTGCCCACGGAACATGACAGTATGCCCCCTCCAAAAGGGCGGACTCCCTGGTTTACCAGGATGTAAGCGATGAAACAGTCGGACCAGACGAGAAGCATGCACTAAAGTGGCCAGTTCCCAAGTCCTCTCGTCAGGTGAGTCCTCCTTCCAATCCACCAGGCATTGGAGTCGTCCTTGAAAATAACAGGAATCGCAGATCCCCAAGACCTTGATTTCCGGCCCCAAAATTGTGACCATAGACAGAGGCCTCGGGACCAATCCACAACCAAAACAATCTGGAACATCCGGCTTCAGCTGTGACACGTCGAACACTGGGTGAATCCTGGACAAAAAAGGTGGAAGTTGAAGATGGAAAGCCACCAATCCCTTCTAATTCAAAATTGTGAAGGGACCAAAATATCGGGGAGACAACTTGGAGGGCACCAGATGCCAAGTGAGAAACCTAGATGCCAACCAAACCTTGTCCCCAGGGTTGAAGACTGGAGCCGGAGACCGATTGTGGTCACCAAAAGTTTCACCCGGTCCAGAGCCTCCTGTAGAGCGAGCGGTCCTGTGACCTAACTGAATGTTACGTACCAGGTCATCTATATCCAGGAAATGGGTAGCTGAAGCAGTGGCCACACGGAATCATGTAGGGTGATAGTTGTAGGTACAAAAGAATGGACTGGTCTTTAGTACTGTGTGAGTTGCATTATTGTATGCATATTCAGCCAAAAGGAGTAGCTTCGACCAATTATCCTGAGCAGCAGAGATGAAACACCGTAAATATCCTTCCAATGTCTGATTCAATCTCTCTGTCTGCCTAGTTGTCTGTGGATGGAAACCAGATCTCAAGGCCCTTTTAATGTCAAGAATTGAACAGACTTGTCACCAATAACAGGAGGTGCATTGTGATCCCCTGCCGGACACAATTGTTCGGGTAATCCTTGGTGAGACAATATGTTCTCAATAAAGATACGGGCCATCCAGTAGCGGTACGAAGTGTGCAAGCTTTGTGAATGAATCAATAGTCACCATCACAGTGGTGAGACTGTGTCGAGGGGGTAAATCTACAATAAAATCTGTAGAAATTATCTATCAAGGCCTATCAGGTAGAGTCATTTTAACCAGATGTCCCAAAGGAGAGATCCGAGGTATCTTGGGTTGAAGGCAAATGGTACATGAGGACACGTAATCCTGCACATCTTTGATTAAGGAGGGGCACCAAAATTGCCTCTGGATCAATTCTGTAGCATTGGCCGCCCCCCTATGTCTGGCTGCTTGAGTATTGTGGCACATACGAAGGATTTATCGCTGCAGAGACGCCATCAGAAGAAAAACATTTTGATCATGGAAGTAGCATTCGTTCTCCTTTATGAGATCATATTTGGGAATCAATTGTTGACATTCTATTTCATGATCTTTCGTATCAGATTCAATACTTTGTAAACATTTTTAAATGGCGTTTATAAACAGTGCTTTGGGAAACAATAATTCAGAATGGAACTGAGAGGCACCCAATGGTTTCTTCCTGGATAATGTGTTGGCCCGAAGATTAACGCTCGCTGGGATGAATGGGAAGGTTATGTTATAGGGTGAAAAGAACTGTGCTCAACGCACTTGTCGGCTGGTCCTAGTTTGAGCAAATTATAGGGCCTTGAGGTTGTGATGCTCCATCCTCACTTCCACTGGATACAAAGCTCCCAGCAACAGGTGTCTCCATTCCTCGAAAGCCCTCTTTATCATCAACAATTCTTTTTCCAGAACGGAATAATTTAGCTCAGATGTAGTCAAGGTTTTGTAAAGGTAACCGACAGGACATTCATCACCTTGCTTGGTTTCGTTTAACAGCACTACGCCTATAGCATAGTGGGAAGAATCAGTCTCTAAAATGAATTTCTTGTTCTGATCAGGCGTGTTCAGAATTGGGGCTTTAGTAAATAAGGTTTTCAGTTTATCAAAGGCATGTTGGGTTTCTGTGAACCAGTAGAAGGGTATTCCTTTTTGTAATAGGGTGGTAAGGGGCCAGATTATAGAAGAGAAGCCAGGAATGAACTTTCTATAAAAAATTGGCAAACCCTATAAAATGCTGAATATCCTTCACAGAGGCTGGTGATGGCCAATCCAATACCGACGCCACCTTCGCGGGATCCATGGACATACCCTGAGCTGACAAAACGTAACCCAGATATGTGACTTGGCTTTGATTGAATTCACATTTCTCTAATTTACAATATAAATGATTCTCTTTAAGTCGCCTGAAAACTTCCTGAACATAGGGGGTCGTGACAAACCTTTTGTTTGGAAAAAGTCATCCAAATCCGTCATCCATGTCAAATGTTATTGCAAGAGAATTGTCAGATTTCTAATATATACGTACATTACGTATACCCATTTGGTATTGATCAGAATGGACCTGGGTGTAACACCACTCACAGATATGGTGAAAACACGTCTCCTTTTGTACTTGGTAAAATTGTATAGGTTAGACCATGATAGTCCTTAATGGCATGCTGTGATGAAATGTAACTTGGCTGTAAAATGTTTTTCATTGATTTGATGTTCTCAGCATTGCCTCTGGCTGCATTTGCTTCTGACTGCATATGAGCTCTAAGTTATATGCAATACTATTTCTGAATAAATGTGTTTGTGTCTCGTTGAAATATACTTTGAGACTGGAAAATAATTGTCAAAAAGCATTGGCAAAGCCAACAGTTTTGGCTTTTGTGTAATCGTGGGATAGGCATTTTCTGCCACTGCCATAATGGTGTTAGCTGCAAAACAAAAGGGGTGATGGCTGGGTGGTTTACAATTAATCTGAACCTATGCATTGCTCTGATCTCTAGCCTTAAGATTGCAACAGCTGGAAAATGGTCTGATTACCTGGACATATGATAGCAGTGCCTGACACATGCTTATCCGATCCCTATACACTTCTTAAAACTGTTGGATTCATCAATGCTCGTTTTTAACAGGACTTCAGTGCAAGGAACAGATATAAGTAAAGTTGCTGAAGGCACACTTACTTAAGGCATTTTATTACACCAGGAAGACAGGTATAGCTGCAAATAAGCCAGTAACTCCCAGCAGACTACTTAGAAATACAACGGGCCAGCCAAGGTTTCAGTTTACTGCTTGATAGAGCTATCTCAAACATATCCCAAGAGGGTATGTTTTCAGTAGGAAAGAACACAATTTCTGTTTTCCTTGGGATGCACCTTTACTGAGTCAGACCTTGCCAAAGAATTAATAAAAGGTTGACAATGAGTGACATTACCAAGATGAGGCACATTTAACTAAGAAGAGGTCAGAAAGATTTGGGAACCCTCATCCCAAAAATATGAAAACACATTACCCTTTATCATTGATGCCAGGAGGGAATATATTGTAGTGGAGGTGAAATCTTGTGGACGGTGTGTGGTCTAGTGGAGGAATTGTCAAGTGGAGAAATTATGGCCCAGTGAAGGATTAGTCATCTCGTTGAGGATTGACCATCAAGTAGAAGAGGCATTATCTTGAAGTGCAGCTGTGATCTAGTGAAGCGTGTGTGCAGTAGCCAAGACATTGTGACCTAGTGGAGGACGAGTGATCTAGCAGAGAATTTGTGACAAAATGACGGAGACCTGGTATGCTCGAGGAGGTGTGGCATAGTGGATGAAGTGTGGTCTAGTGTACAGTGTGTGGTCTATTAAAAGGGTTTTGGGCTAGTGAAAGGGGTGTGGTCTAGCATGGGACTTGTGGTATAGTTAAGGAGGTTTGGTCTATTAGTAAATTTGTGGTATATTGAAGGAAGCCTGGTCAACAGAGAAGGTGTGGCCTAGCTGGAGGAGATATAATCTACTAGACGATTAGTGGTCTCTTGAAGGATGCCTGGTCTGCTGGAGAGGGGTGGCCGTGTGGAGGAGGTGTGGTCAGGTTCAGAATTAGTGGTCTGGTGAATGATGCTTGGTCTGCTGGCATGGGGTGGCCTTGTAGAGGAGGTGTGGTCCATTACAGAATTTGTGTCATGGTGAAGGAGAGCTAGTCACCAAAGTAGGTGTGGCCTATTGGAGGAGATGTGGGCTAGTCGATGTTTAGTAATCTGGTGAAAGAGCTGCTGAAGAAGGTGCTTCCCTGTGGAAGAGGTGACGTGTAGTAAAGGGTTAGTGGAATTGTGAAGGAGGCCTGAACTGCTGGAGGAGATGTGGTTGAGTGGAAGCAATGTGGTTTACTAGAGGATTAATAGTCTGGTGAACGATGACTGGCCTGCTGGAGAGGAGTCGCCTTGTGCAGGGGGATGTGGTCTACTAGAGGATTGGTGGTGTGGTGAATTATGCCTGATCTGCTGGAGAGGTGTGGCCTTGTGGAGTAGGTGTGGTCTAGTAGATGAGTTATTTTCTAGTGCAAGAAGGGTTGTCTGCTGGAGGAGTTTTGATCAGTTGGAACACCCGAGAGTAGAAACCCCGACCCAGAACATGAAGGCCGCCTTCAACACCAATTCGGAGAGAGCGACGTCCATGGCCAACCTCTTGATTCGTGACCTGGGAACTACAATCCGAACCATGCAATGCTGGACAGGAGGAGATAGGAAATGCACTTCATAACCCCTCAGAACTGTGTCCAGAGCCCAGGAGTCAGAATACCACCTTTCTCATACCGGAAAACAAAACTTCCGGAGCCGCCCGCCAACCGGCATGTCCAAACCATCAGGACTAAGGCGCCGAACTCAGGACGCGAAGAGCGTGAAGGACCCCAACCCCCCCTTGGTCTCCGAAAAGAATGTGATGAGAAGCCAGGGAAAGACCTACTGGTAACTGCCCCAACACCAAAGAAGACCTCTTGGCTGTTGAAGGAGGCATGCGTTAAAGTTTTTGTCCGCCCTAAAAACTTTGGGCACCTTATCCTCAAGGGAATCCCCACAAATCCTGGACCCATTGAAAGGAAGTTTCAGGGCAGCCGCCTTCTTAAGGCTGGATTTAACCCGGCGGTCTACTGGATCCTGGCCGGCTGCCTCCTCGGCCGACATAGAGGAGCGACCCACCAGGCTGGCGAGCATATCGACTTCAAAAGGATCAAACAGTAAATTCTTGCCCTTCAATGGGTAAAGTTTGGGCATGAAGCGGGGCAATGCAATTTTCTCCGGGTAACACCATTCCCGAAAGATTTTTTCCCGGACATCAGAAACCAATGGCAGCCCCAACCTAGGGGTATGCCTATACTGACGAATAGAAGGGTCGGCCCTCTCTACCGGTACAAGGGGCTCCGAAAACCCCATTCAATCCCCAACTTGAGCAAGCACCTCCTCCACTCCCTCTCAGTCCAAGTACTACCCTTCCGCAGCAGCTGAAGAGGAACAGGAAGAGTCTGAAGTCCCAGAAAATGAAGAGGACGAAGAAGACAGATGCCTGCGCCTGTCCGTGTGCATGCCTCCATTCATGATGTTTAAGTATCCTCTGTAACTCCTGCCTGGAAAGGGAAAAACATCTCTTTCGCCTTCTACTTTCTCTTCCTGCACACCACAGAAGAAGAGGGAGATGAAGAAGAAGAAGACAGGACCAGATGCCTGCTCTCAGTTGAATGGTTATCCATAATATATCCTCAGAACACCAGTGACCAAATGATGCCCAGTCTTCTCAATACCAATCCATGGTATACAACCCCATGTAACCAGCCGTTACTCCAAATAGAGGCCAGAAAACAAAACAACCAATAGGAAACAACATTTAATAAAATCCTATGGCAACCCCTCACACAGCACCAGAGGCGGGGCCCACCCGCCCCTGGAGCAATTCTGAGAGAACCCCAACACGAGCTGTAAAGCCGCTCGCATTGAAAGGAAGTATCAGGGAGAAGAACAGCGTCAGGAGGAAACATGCAAATAACACATTTTTACATGTGGCAGAGCTGCTGGCAGACTTCTCCAGGACCTGGGACGGAAAACCCTGCGCTGGCCATAGCCCCGCTGATGCCAGGCGAGGCATCCAACTCCACCGGGTCCCAAGCCCCGCAGTGAATCCGGGAGTATCACCGCACCTGAGGAAGCCGGAGGCCCCGCCACACTGCCCCATCAGGGGGTCAGCAATCTTCGCTCCCCAGTGCTCCGCGCCGGGAAAAAAGAACCCAACCTGCTGGAGTCAGGAAAAATTAAAACTGAGTGGCAAGATTATGAGGGAGGAGTTATAGGGAATAAAAGAAATAAAAGAAGGTCCTGTGTCGGAGGCAGGGGCCTCATGAGGTAAGTACTGGGACGAGGAAGAGCAGGCGTGGAGGTAATGAAGCTTACACTAGAATTATTTAATTTAAAAATAAACGTGTTTAATTATAACAAAACGGCTGACTGGATCTCGAGGAGGAAGGCGGAGGAGAGAGGTTTTCTTCCCTCCGCTATTGTGACATGAGATAAGGCGTCCGCGGACTTCTTGTTTCCTTCCAGGATGCGAGTAAACCACTTCCTGTAGGAGTCATGGAGTTTTTCTCGATGCCAGAGTGCAGTCGGGGTCATGCAGATCCAATTTGAGTGTGCCATTGCTTAGAGATGGCTAACTCGAGCCATTGCCAAGATGTATTATTCAAATGATCTCTCACACATCCTTCCCGAGAAGCTCTGAAAGAAACATCAGACCCATTAAAATTCTGTTGGTAGACTACTAGCTGGCCTCACATACTGGAAACAGCATCCACTTGGCGGTCCTGAGGGTCCCGCACTGCCTGAAAGTCTAGGCCAAAATGCCTTTTAGGATCATGACTTAAATTCAATAAGCCTCTTTATGTAACCACGGTTCTTGAAATCACGTGTGAGTGGGTCTTCTCTCCCAGTCACATCTTCTAAGCTCTGGAACTTCTCCCTCTGTGGCCCCTCGAGCTTGAGGACTGCCTCACCTCAATGATGCTCTCAAAATCCTGATGATTATACTGTGAGACCTGAGGACAATCAGTCTCTCTTCAGCCTGCACAACTCCACACTATTGTTGATGACGTAGACTTCCTCCAAGGACCGCTGCAAAAATAACATATACTTGAGGATGTCTCCTGTGAACTTTCTAAAAACATGCCCAAAAATCACTTTGAAAACTCTCCAAATCGCAATGCCTACCATGCTTGGCAGCAGCACGCCGCCATTTAAACAACCCACATGCCACCCATTGCCTCAACCTCAACCTTTGGCACAGGAAGCCACGGCCAGATGCTCCCAATCCCCCCCACAGCTCTAGACCTGGAGGCATGGTAAGCACAGAGCAACCGGTCAGCTCTGCCACAGAGCAGGGCAGTGTTTGTGTCTCGCTTCCATGTTGTGGAAAAGGTAGCTAGGGCTCGACACGTGACAATACAGAATCGCCAGGGCTTCACAAATGCAGGCCCAGGTTGCCTGCATTGCAGGGCAGCGAACACCCAGGGAAGCTGGAAGACGGAGCAAGACAACCTGCTCGCAGGGTCATCTGAATTTCAACAACCCAAGGTTCTGTACATGGGATAGAGGCCGGCCGATGCAACTCATCGTTTTGAGGGGGCTGCTCTCCCGTGCCGAAGAGAAAAAGAAGGCGCTTCAACATATCTTCCCCTACTCACCTTCCATATCCGCTTCTTTCACTTACCCCCACCTCTCCCTCCTTACATCCTCTCCCTAATGCCCTTTCTGTCTCCCTCCTCCTTCAGGAGGAACGTGTGAGAAGGTGAAGAGAAGGAGGACTAGGGATTAGTGGGGGAACATCAAGACTACAGCAAAGATAAGACAAAAAGAATGAGTATGAGAGAGGTATGTGATGAAAGACGAATTTAGCACAAGGCAGACTGTTTCAGAGGATGAGAGGAGACACAATAAGGAGGGAAGAGAGAAGCGGGGGAAGGTGTTGGTGGAAGATCAGTCCAAAAGGGAGGGCCTGGCAACCTGCAGAAGCTGTTAAGTGTAAGAAGCCCAGGGGCATAACTCAAGCACAAGAGTCTGATGCCTGCCTTCCCATGTTCAGGTGACCCACGACACCATGGGTGATGCCCTGGTTTCCTGGGAGAGAAGCTGACGAGCAAACAGTCTGACAAAAAGGGCACCTCATCCAACCAACAAAGTAGTGCAGGGCACTTAAAACTCTCAGGACTCTGAGCGACTTCCCTCCAAGGGAGGGTGTTTATTTAACCCCCCGACCCTCCCCCTTGATCACAGTTACCTCTTATTTGATGTTGTGTAAAATAAACATTATTGAACTTGTCTTTGTGTTGTTGGTTGTTCCCCTTAGCGGTGCCATGTTCCAGTGGGTAATGCCTTGAGCCAATATGGCACTCGGGACATAGAGGACAGAAAGGAGGCCAAGAGTATCCTATCTAGACTTGCCTGCTGCTACTCCCTGCTTTCTTGCTTTTACACTGGACCAACAGTAGTGATGAAAGTGCAAGAGATGTGCCCAGATGAGATGTGCTCTTTTTCCCCTTATGAACCATTTGTTTTGGCGCCAGAAGTAGGCGACGCATTTACCTGTGGGCATCAACTGCACCAAGCACATGCACTCACTGCTTTTTATGCTTGCTCTTTGTGCTTGCTCCATTTGCAGTAGAAATAATGAGAACTATATTTTTTTCTTTTTCCAGATCAATTTTCGATGCAAGCCGACATTCCGGGAGGGCAGTATACGAGCTCCAAGAGACGTAAGCAATGAAATCCGATCTTCGCCAGAACTGAGTTACATCGAAACCATAGCTCAGATATAGCCCCATACCCTTAAGAGCTCAGTCAGGAACCCTTTGCCTGCCCGGCACTAGGGCCAGAGGATGGCTCTCTTTAGCTGCCCCATGTGAGAAATGTGACAGCTCCCCTGTAGCAGGTCAATGAAGTAATAGAGCCTACAGACCAGTGGAGTAACTTTGCTGAAAATGTTGGGGGGGGGGACATGACATCTGAAGAAAAAGTGCCCCAGCCAAATGAATAGGGACTAAATGGTGTGCCATGAAAGTTGGGGGGGACAAACACCCCTGTGCCTCCCTAAAATGATGCCCATGCTACAGACAATCTTACACTGTCCCCTTTCCTCCATACTCTTGGTATGTCCCACCGAATGGAGAACGGGACAGAGAATTTTGCTGAGAGCATCTTAGAACGGTAGTTTAGCACGTGCATGGTCTGGCATTCCCCATACGGTACCTCCCCCTCACGCCCTGCCAAACCGTCAGTCCATTCTCTACATCAGACGGGTATGGCGCGTCGAGTGGCGGCTGCGCCCAGTTGCACATCTAAATGTAACTAAACCCCACAGCACATGCCCAACAGGTTTGGGAGATGCGTCATTTCTCTCCTTAGGTGTGGTACACACAGCAACCTAAATTCAGGCCACTGAGCCACAACACCTTGACACATTCCTTCCAAGAGTTAGAAGAGTCCAGTCTTTCGTTTTTAGGTCTTTCTGAAAAAAGCTTAGTGACTCACTGAGGTCAGACCCTATGCGTAGATATTTTTTTTTAAAAAAAGTGGAATGCATTCGAGCAGGTACAAGCCATCAATCGCTTCGGACGTAGGGTTAATTCACAGAAGCACATTGCTGTATCCTTCTGCAACAGAGTCCCCTGGACTTCCTCTCAAGTTTCCTTGAGCAATCCTCCTGAATGACACCCTTCTCTGCACTAGGAAACGCTGGCCAACAGCAACGCCACAGCTCTTTCCTTCCCAGCACAGGAGCAGCAGGGATGACCACTGTAGTACAGCCAATGTCGCTTGTCTGCTTTTTAGCTTGTCTATTTTTTTGGAATTCTGTTTTTGAAATGACTGCTGTTTTCTGATTCCTCTCAGCAGAATCTAAGCAATGACGTTTTTCCAAGCCCATAAACGTGTTGGCAAGCAGGTCTTGATGCTCAGTAATAGATGGCTACCCTCGTTATTTCCCGGTGTTAGGGCACAATAACCCTAGGAAAAGGGAAACCGATGTAAGTCATGTCTATGAAGACCTCGGAATATTGGCTTAATATAGTGGAGTGCTTCATTCTGCGGTGTACTGCAATCTCACCTGTGGAGCCTGCCTTTTTGAATCTCCTCTTGTACAGTATGCCCAACAGTGTTAATGTTTTAGCTGGTAACATCCCAATAAGTATGTAGCAGAAAATCTCATAATCACAGTATTCATGTTCAGATTTGAGTTGACAGTGGCAATTCCTTGACGGTAACCATGCATACATGTATGTGGGGATGTTTTCTTTTCTCATGGCACTGGTAATAGATAAAACTCAGCATATATTTTGAAATAAAAATGTTTAAAACATTGATTTCTTGATTGACCTAAAGGCTGGGGTACAGTCATTTGAAGACCTTCCAATCTCACGTGTATGACATTTTTTTTGTCATTTAAATTTTATTGTACATTTCTACAGCAGGGCAAGCACATTAATAATATTATTCAAGCGTTCAGAAAATAAACATTATACAGTTGCACACATTGTCCAATGATGGTTAATCTCTAATTGACCCTCCTGAACGAAAATGTCAAATTAACAAGAGTAAAAACAAAATAAATTAAGCTTGCCTCAACAGTTTTGATGATATGATATGGTATTCATAACACGCCTATACACAAGTGTTGCAAGGTGCGACGAGGCAAGGGAGGGGGAACAGAGGGAAGACAGAGACAGCGATCTTACTAGGCCAGGTGACAGTGAGATTGCGCAAGTGCAGGGGAGGGGGGAAGGGAAAAGTGGGAGGGGAAATGGGGGGCAGTGCAGTACATAAGATAACTGTGAAAGAAAAATAAATAAGATAGATAAATAAAATAAGTAAAGACAATAAATAAAAGTGCAGCCAGCTGGTGGCAAGTGCAAGGGTAAGGGCAGACCTTAGGTTTCAAGTGCTGGTGGGGGGCTGTAGGGATACATAAACAGTTCCAGAGTGCAAGGGATGCCAGGGGGGCAGTGCAGGTATGCAACTGGTGGGCAGGGGATCTTGGCCAGAGATCAGAGGGTAGCTAGGTAAGCCAGTGCAGTTTCAGTTTCAACCAGGAGATTAACAGGGGAGAGGAGGAGAGAAAGCAGAAGCAAAGAGGAATGTCTTGAGGTGCTTCCAGAACCGGATATGGTTCTCCTCAAGTTTCAGAGAGGCAGGGAGGCTGTTCCAGAGGGAGGCTCCAGCAGAAGAAAGAGATCTACCACCAACTCGTTGCTTGAAAAAGCGACTGACCCTGAGGAAGTTGTATGCGGATGAGCGAAGAGCTCGAGAAGGAAGATATTTAGGAAGATAGAGTTGTAGGTATTGAGGCCCCAGAAGGCCTTGTGGACAATGCCGAGGGTTTTGAACTTAATCCTCACTGCCTCTGGGAGCCAGTGCAGAGATTTCAGTCCTGGAGAGATACGAACCCTGGGCTTGAGGCGAAGGACAAGTCTCGTGGTCCTGTTTTGGATGAGTTGCAGAGGGCAGAGAGTAGAGGCAGGCAGATTTAGAAAGAGGCTATTGCAGTAGTCCAGCCTAGAGAGAACCAGAGCTCTGGAGGCAGTGAGCTTCTGGTGGAAGGAGAAAAAAGGAAGAATGCCTCTGAGGAGGTGTAGCTGGTAGTGTGACTTTTTAGAGACATCATAGATGTGAGGAGAGAAGGAGAGTGTGGAGTCGAAATTGACCCCAATGTTTTTAGCCTCTCAGGTGGGAGCAGGAAGATGGCCAAGAGAGGCCGGCCAGAGAGTGACAGGAAAGGAGGGAACAGGTGTGCCGATGAGGAGAATCTCGGTCTTACTGGCATTAAGGCAGAGATCATTAGCAGCACACCACTCCTGGATAGCAGACAGACAGTCAGAGATGACAGAAGGAGAAGAGGTGGAGTAAGGGAGCTTGAAAATGAGTTGAGTGTCATCCGCATAGCACTGAAAGTTGGGGCAGAGAGTGTCAATGCGGTGGGAAAGAAGTGCCAGGTATTGGTTGAACAGCCAGGGAGAGAGGTTAGACCCCTGAGGAACACCACAGGTAGAGATAGAGATAGAGGAGAGGAAGGACCCAAGTTGGACCTGGGAGGGTTGATCTGAGAGGAAAGAGGACAGCCAAGCCATGGCCTGATCGGTGATACCCAGGTTATCACGGAGGCAGTTGATCAGGATGGCATGGTTGACCATGTCAAAGGCAGAAGAGAGATCAAGTAAGATGAGGACACATGGGGTGTTGGAATCGAGGTTGGAGAGCAGGTCTTCACAGATGTTCAGGAGAGCAGTTTCTGTGCTTCTGGCAGCTCTGAAGCCAGACTGATGGTCATGGAGGCAACCAACAGATTCAGTGTGAAGATTAAGCTGGGAGATGGTCAGCTTGTCCAGGAGTTTGCCCATGAAAGGAGTGATAGAGATTGGGCGATAGTTGGCCGGGTAGGAGGGGCCGGCAGTGGGTTTCTTAAGAAGAGGGTGCACAAGGGAGTGCTTCAGGGGGAAGGGAGGACACCAGTGGCAAAGGAGTGGTTGCAGAGGTCGGCCAGAGCAGGGGCCAAGGTGTCAATGTGGTACTTGATGGTTTTGGAGGAACAGGGGTGAACCTGTTTTGACGAGACTTTCATAGATCGGAACTTGTCTAGAAACCTCGTCTGGGGAGAACCAGGGAAAGCAGAGAAGGAGGGAGGAGAGAAGGTCGAAGAAGGGCCAGGGGAGTAGCATGAAGTCGAGGGGGAAGGGGGAGGGGAAGAGAGAGAGGACAGGATGTGCTGAGTTTTAGAGATGAAATGAGAAGCCAGTGCTGTGCAGAGGGTCTGGGAGGGGACAGGAGAGGTAGAGACTGCAACAGGATTGGTCAGCTCCTTGCAGAATTTAAACAGTTTGGCCAAGTTGTTAGATGCCGCAGAGACGTGGACTTGGATGTGGGCTCTCTTCTTGGTGTGGACAGAGAGCCGGTATTGCCTTTGGAGGAGGCGGCAGGCCAGTTTGTCAGAGGATGTACCAGAAGCACACCATTTGCTCTCAGCCACCCTGCACTTGCGTTTAAGGGTGGCAAAGTCTGAGTCGTACCAGGAGCTGTACATGCCTCTGGGTTTCAAGCGGATCCTCATGACAGGGGCAAGAACATCGAGATTATCAGATATATCAGAGTGGAACATGGAGAGGGCTGTGTCAGGATGTGAGTCAACCAAAGTGGGAGGGGGTGACAAGAAAGTTGCAACGAAAGCCTCAACTGACACACGCTTCATGGGTCAGATAACTGAGAAGGTAGGTGGCAGTGCTGGAATTGGCTTGCCTTGAGGGGTGGAGAGATTGAGTAGGGAGGAAAGGAGAAAGTGATCACTCCAGGAGAGAGGGATAGAAAGGGAAAGGTTTGTAGGGATCAGAACATCAAGAGTGTGCCCTGCAGAGTGAGCCAGGCCAGAGGGGAGGATAAAGAGTGAGAGCAAATCACAGAGGTTGCAAAAGAATCTAGAGGAAGGACAGGAAGCATCCAGGTGGATGTCAAAGTCTCCAAGAAGGAGTTGAGTGGTAGAGACCAGGAGGGAGGAGGAGAGGTCCGCCCACTCAGAGAGGAAGGAGGAGATCTGACCAGTTGGCCAATAGATGGTAGCCACAGTAAGGGAATGGCTGAGCGAGAGAGAGAGAGCCTGCAGACGAGGCATTCGAAAGAGGAGTAGGCCTGCGTAGTAATGACAGAGGCAGGAATCCACTCTGGGAAGATCAGTCCTACACCCCCTCTGGAATGGTTGGGATTGTATACGAATTGTTCGTATTACAACTGTTCGAATGACAATTGACCTTTTCACAATTGACCGAATTGTGAAGGTCAATTGTAACATATATGTGGGGGGAAACCCCCCGCAACCCCCCACCCAACCCAAACCCGCCCAAAACCCCACGGTAGTGGCCATGTAGTTATGGTTAAGTTGCTGTTTCCATAGGAAGAGCACTTTTTGGGCGGCTTATAACTTCGCTCTCCCTGGACGGATCCTCACCAAACTTTGCAAAAAAAGTAGTTGGGTCACTCTGAATTTTATTGCAAAGTCTGGTGAGGATTCGTCCAGGGGGGGGAAAGTTATAGGGGGGGTCCCAAAACTTATTTTTTTCCCATAGACTGAACGGGAAAAAACTTTGCGCACGGCTACAGCCCGAACCGCTGGACGGATTTACACCAAATTTGCGGCAGGAGCGGCGCCTGGTCCCAAAAGCGTGCTTTTGTAAATTTGGTGTAAATCTGTCCAGTAGTTCTTTTAAAAATGACCAAAATGTAAGGGAAAAAAATTAGTGATATCTGTGTTCGCTTCGTGGACGGACTTCCCTGTTCGCTCCGCGGACAGCACCCCGATTGGCCCATGGCCTTGCGCCATGTCCGCGGACATGCGACGTGTTTGCTGATTGGACGGCGAGGAGCGTGGAGCGCGTCAGATTTTCTGTGGCGCCTGCCATCTTGTATTCGCAGTCGACCGCGTACAGCGCAGTGAAACGTGGATAAAAAATTGTATTTAGTGCCGTGTGTTGGTGTGTAAGAGTGTTTGGGGAGGGTGGGGGAGTATGAGATAGGTTCAATGTTTTGTTTTTTTATGTGCTAGACGTTTTTGTTGCGTTCGATTTGTCCGCGGAGAACACGGCTGTTCTGACATTTTGTAAATAAACTAAATGGTGGGGTGTTTAGAGGACGGAGTATGTGTCATTTTTGTTCGCAAGGAAGGTAAAAATGAGCTATGAACACTCGCGGTGTACTTAATTGTTCGTAAATACACAAACTGGGGGTGTCCTCAGGACGCTGTCCGTATTGTAATCTGTCTAGTTGAATGTGTTCTAAGAACACTCGCAGTGTCCCGAAATGGTTGCAATTACACAAAATGGGGGTGTTCTGAGAACGTTGTTTGTATTGTTCGTTGTCAGGGTGAAAGTGTTTTAAGAGCACTCCTTTTGTCCTCTAATAGTACAATTTCCTAGGGGCGTCAACCGACTTTTTGTCCACTAAAGAAACGATAAATCCGGCTGGTGTGCGCCGACATTATGTGATAATCCTATGACTGGCGCTATTGACCTGGCTGACTTGCTTTTGCGACACTAAATCATATCTCCCGCCCCTAAGCCTGACATTATCAAAGCATTCATATTCCCCGCCTCTCTCCATGACGTTACAGGGTGTGTAATCAAACGCGCCCAGTCGTCTCCAGTACTACGCGACTTTACACAGAACCCGGAAGACAACACACATTATGTCACAACACAGCGCGCCACAATTCGGAATATGAAACTGTGATTTAAAAGCAAACAGCAAGATTGTAAATGTTGTAAAGTACATTTATTTGACATCAAATGTTTAGAGAATATTCAGCAATTTGCATTTGTCTTTGTTGTCGATCCGCAAAAGTTCATGTTGAGACACGCGATGTTCCTTTGCGGTACAGAGAGTGTTAGATCAGCTTACAACTCAGTGCGCCACAATTCGGAATATGAAACTGTGGTTTAAAAGTAAACAGCAGGATTGTACATTTGGTAAAGTACATTTATTTCACATGAAATGTTTAGTGAATATTCAGCGATTTGCTATTGTCTCTGTTGTCGATCAGCAAAAGTTTATTTGGAGCCACGCGTTGTTCCTTTGCGGTAGATAGGCTGTTGGTTTATGATAAAAGCAGTAAATGGTCGCTCTGATAATCGGAAGGTTGCTCCAACAACGAGCCATTAGACCACCCTATTGGTTGGTATGTTGTTTGTAGCCGCTAGTACTGCGTAAGGGCATATTGGTCCTTGGCGATTGTCCCATAAAATGGTGAGGGTCATGAAGTTGCATATTTGGACCTGCACCTGGCAGTTGAAGACCCCATCCGCTGGAGTCTGTAAATCGTGACATAGGCAAAATGGAGCCACATACCTGTTTTAAAAAACATAAATTAGTCTCACCAGCCGATCTTCATTAAAAATCATCATTTTATTTATTAGGGCGTGAAAATATTTGCTATCGAAGATAGTGCAACAGAGTATGTTAATAATAAAATAATAATATTTTCCCATTCATATAGTGCTAAGAACCGTGAGGTATCTAAGCGGTGCTTATTATTAACCACGGTGTGTGGTGCTCATTTATCGACCACGGAAGGATGAAAGGCTGAGTTTGGCCTTGCCGGGATTCAAACTTGCGTTAGCAAGCTGTGCACGGATGTCAAAGCGAGCGCTGTACTCTCTGTGCCACTTGACAGGCTACAGTGAAGTGGCACAGCGAGTAGAGCGCTTGACCGCCTATAGACCGGTTAAATTATTTCTATTAACCCACCCTGTGTCGTCTGCCATTTTCAGAGCCCTCTAAACGACAGGGGATCAATTCGGCGGTGATAGTGCGCGGTAGAAAACATTATGCCACTTTCAACGAACAAGTTCAACTTGAGCGGTCTTTAATGCTACGCTATTGTAATTATATTTGGTATAAAGTAATCTAAAGGGTTACTTACAGTACAATTGCAATTTCCATTGTCTACGAGTGGTGCAGTCCCAAAATACGACTCCGCGTGTGCCAACGATCTTTCGCATAGTGATATAATATATAAAAGTGGTTTCGTTTCAGAAATTTCATCTTTATCTTCTCTTACATTTTAGCAACACTCCTTCAAGAGAAGTCTTTCATCACAATCTCTGTCTGTCAGGTCAAAACACAATACAACCTTATAGTCCACTTCGTGAGCCTCTTCGGGGCCCGAGAAAAAAATGGAAGCAGTTGACCTTCACTGTGAACGAGCATAAATTCTTACTTTGCAACATTCTGTGTAAAGCCATCTGTAGAAGTTGTGGAAGCAGCTGACCTTCGCTGTGAACGAGCATACATTCTTACTTTGCAACATTCTGTGTAAAGCCATCTGTAGAAGTTGGTTTTTGCACGCCATGTTTGTATATTGTTTACGTGATATTAAAAATAGTTTGTTTAAAGGACGTTATGGTTCTAAGTACAGCCGAAAGACCCCTGAAAATCGCAAGTTATGGTAAGCTTTGAAAAATAACTGGCGCCACCACCGTGCACTGCTAAGACTAACACCCAGGACATCAAAGATGACATCACAAATGTCATTGATGAAATCACTGATGACATCACGTGTGTATGTACTTTTCATGAAATTTGTGTACTAGGGATTTTTATTATAATGTTGCGAAAAAAGTGTCAAGGATATTGCAATTGATATCATACCGTTATTAGTGCTTTGAATGATGCATTGATATAAATAGCATTGTATTATGGGATTTTATCTAGTATACTGAGCTACTAATGGAGAAACATAGCATTGTGTGCAGAGTACAAGATGAAAGTATAATATGTGTAATGTTAATATGTTGAATAATGAAATAATAATTGTCCTGAAATGTTCGAAAAATCACAAAATGGGGTTGTTCTGAGGACGTTATTCGTATTGTGTGATTGCTTAGCTGTATGCAATGAGGGAATGGCACAGAGAGTAAAGTGGACGCCGTCCGCGGACTCCGCGGCTGTTCGTGGACAGGGCGTGCTACATCCGGGTTTTTCCAGGAAATCCAACATGGAAAGAAGACTGTACGGATCAGCCAATCAGATGTCGAGGTTGTGGATTTGTGTTGAAAGAGACTGTGTGTGGTGAAGATGGCAGAAGTGGAGAAAGTCAGGATGTTGGTGCTCGGAAACATGTTTGTGCATGGTTTACAGCAGTACGCTGAAGGCAGGCATGTTGCAAAGAACTTAATGTGAAAGGAGTGGAGGTGGTGTGGAGCAGTGTGCCTGATTCCAATGTACAGGGAATTGTACAAGTTTGTGAGGATATGGCCACGATGAACAGTCCGCATGTGGTAGTTTTGCACTATGGTACTTTCCATTTGGGCAACGTCAGTGCCCCTACTTTGTTGGCTGATTTGGAACGCTTGATTCAAGCAGTAATAAAGATCCTTCCAAATGCAAAAGTAATTTTTTCTGGATTACTACCTAGGGCAATATGGGACAATAGTTCAGTTTTTTGTCCTCAGCAAAATATTGCTAGGTGTGTCATCAACCGAGGCATGTGTGCCTTCATGCTTAGAGCTGGTATGTTCTTCTGTAACAATGAGAATATTGATGCCAGCAATGCTGTTAATTTGAAAGAAGATGGCATTTTTTTTATCTTTTACGGGAAATGCCTTTCTATTTTGGAATGTAAGGGTTGCTTTGGAGAAGGTTATGTGAAGATTTTAGGAGTAAAGTAAGAAAAAAAACAAGAAAAAAAAATACAAAATAACAGGTGTCTGTCAAGCATCTGTAAAAAAAAACAAAAATAAACGGCTCTTTTCAGAGCCAACTTCAAAGGGGAAATGGGGCACACTATTTAAATTTACATTCACCACGCTCAGATTTTCGATGTGTCCGCGGACATGGCGGTAGTTCGCGGACATCGGGAGTTACATCCGGGGATTTTTGAGTTCAGAAGTCATGCAAATGGGAATAAGCACTGAAAGGGATTGGTCAGGAAAGTTTGGTGGGTGTGTTGTGCCAGGAGAGATTTTCTCAGATACTCTTTTTGCTGAGAGAACAAAAGATAGCTATGGCTGTGTGTTTCAGAAAACAGATTGTTTGGATTTTAGGAGATTCGTGGATACATTGGTTAAAGGTGCATGCAGAAAGCTGTGGAGTAGCTGTAGATCTTGGATTCCCACATGTGGAAGTACACTGGCATGGAGTATGTGGAATGAAGTGGTTGGACTTGCTACCTCTCTGTACTACTTTGGAGACAGAGCAACATCCAGACATAATTGTAATTCATTGTGGAGGGAACAGTTTAGGACATGTGACTGGAATTTTTTTGCAATTTGCTATGAAAGAAGGACTTAGGAAGGTTATGGACATGTTTCCTAATTCTCAAGTGATATTTTCACGGATTGCGCAGAGACAAATGTGGCTTCGTTCTTTTTCATTTGGTCCACAAATGGAAAAAGCAAGGCGCAATGTTAATAAGGCTGTTTGTGGCTTTCTAAGAGATTTTGGCATGTCTTCTTTTCACAATGAAAATATTATGTTTTGTAGTACATACATTTTTCGCAGAGATGGAGTTTTACTTATGCTGGCAATCAGATTTTTTTGAGAAATGTACAAAATGCATTGCGACCTTTTTTGGAATTACAACAACGATTTTGAAGTAGATGTTAAGCATTTACAATGTTTGACTTACAAACACCACCCAAAGGCTCTTTTCAGTGCCACCACTTCTTTCCAGAGAAAATTACAATGTTTGTGATGGAGTAGCAACCCAATTTTTTTAATGTTCGCGAACTGTCCGCGGACTTCTAAAAAATACAAAGAGCCCTGCTTCATTTATTTTCACTTCTATTTTTTAACTGGGAAAGGCGGCTCTGAAAAGAGCCTTATTTTTTTTTGATTTTTGTAATTTTGTATTTTTTTTGGTTTTTCAGACACGACACACTAGGAGAGGAGGGTATAGGAGGGTAAAGGGGGGGACACCAACCACAGGGATAAGAAAGGGCGAGCTGAGAGAGGAAAATGTAGAGTGGGTTTTATTTGGGTAGTGAGCAGGTCTTCTCGTGCTCTGAGACGATAGTCTCAAAAGCACTCCGAAGTCGCTCCCCCCTGCAGAGTACTGTGTCACAGTACATACATACAACTGTGACCCTCGAAAGGTAAGGGTCATCAGCATTCTGTATGGCCTGTGAGGCAGGTTGAGAAAGACGCTGTCCCACAGAGGTGGTCCTTGTGGTGACAGGATCAGAAACAGAGGATGAAGTAGAGGAAATCAACCTGCTACGTTCTTCGCAAGGTACAACCCTGCGAATAGCCCCGGAGTGAAATGACCTCAGGTGTCGCTTCATAGTAGTGGTCCCAAAGCTGTAGTTACTGTGCTTCCCGCGACTGAGTATCATTTTGCACTCATTGCAGGTAACATGGTTCGCACGAGCCTTAGGACCATTCCCATGAATGGTAAATAACCGCCACACCCAAGACTCACGCCTAGTGCGGGTAGTAGGGATTTCCTCTACCTCATTCTCATCATCCTCTTCTTCCTCCTCCGCATCCTCAGTCCTGTTCCCCTCTTCAGGCCCTTGGGGAGGTGGTGGTGGTGGAGGGGGTGGTGGTGGTGCTGAAGCAGGTGCAACACCAAGTGGCAGTTCAGCAGCCAAGGTGCCATCTCGATGATGGTGTAGTCTGCAGGTGGCAGCAAAAATCACTGTGTTCTGAAGAATAGCCAGAAACACAATGGGAATAAGCTCTTGGGCGTGGTCTTTTATAGGGGTGCTTGTGCGCGGTCCGCGGACATGCGCACTGTGCGCGGACAGATCGAACACAAAAAAAGGATCGGAAAGTTTCAAAAGGTATACAGAAACTCAAGATTGCTATGTGGGACTTGTGGCATGGTGAGATTTTATTGAAAAATATTACGGATTACTTGAAAATGTACTTTTAAATTGTTCGGGGACACGAACAGTGTCCGCATTTCAGGACACACGATGAGCATGGGCGCGGTCATATGATCTGTTTGCGAAGGAAGCGCCTGTCCGCAGGACACGAAGTGCACGGAAATTGGTTAGCGCATGCGCATTGATGTCCTAGGGACACTGTTCGGGTTCTGAAGTAATTAAAAGTGCGTCACACGTGAAACGAACATTTCAGGACACCGCGTGTGTTCTTAGAACAGTTTAAACTTGGTAGCGAACAGTAAGGACAGGTATAGTGTTCTTCAGGACACCTCCATTTTCGTTTACGTACGAACATTTCAGGACACCAATAGGGTTCTTAGAACAGTTTCAATTGGGTAGCGAACACTACGCACAGGTATAGTGTTCTTCAGGACACATCATTTTCGTTTATTTACGAACATTTCAGGACACCAATTGTGTTCTTAGGACAGTTTTAAGTTGATAGCGAACAATACGGACAGATATAGTGTTCTTTAGAACACTTTAATTTTTGTTTCTTTACGAACATTTCAGGACACCACGTGTGTTCTTAGAAATATTTTCAACTTGCTAGTGAACAGTACGAACAGGTGTGGTGTTGTTCAGGACACCTCCATTTTCATTTATGTACGAACATTTCAGAACATGCGCACTGTCCGCGGACACTTTTATTGTTTAAAAAAAAAAAAACGGAAACTATTCACAATACAATATAAAAATTAAACTTTATTTAACGTATATTAATAATTTATGACAGAGAAGGTGAGGCAGAAACAGAAACAAAAACAGGAGAATTTGGGGTTTCAACATGGTTGGTATTAGGTGAAGAAGGGATGGAAATCTCATCAAAACGTTTTGGATTATGGAGAGGGTTTGGGGATGATTGACTGGGAAATGGTGAGGAGGGACAAGTACATGTGGGGCAATGGTATGACGTTTTTGTTTTAAAATGATCTTCAACAAAAGTTTTCAAATTATTAAAATTGGTCAACAGTAAATCAATTTTTTCTTTTATGTTGTCAAGCGTGTTTTCCAAAACAGCTTCTTCAGATGTAGTTTCTATTTTGTTATGCTCTGTACAAAAAAAATATATATATGTTCAATGTATACAAAATAATAATATTTAAATGGTTTATATTATAAAGTGTTTACCAATAGTTTCATTATCTTGTGACATTTCTTCATGTGGGAAATTGTCCTCTAGCCATTCCAGAGTACTAGACATTTCTGTGAGAAAAAAAAAAGAAGATAATATATTTTTTAATCTAATACAGAAAGTTTATAAATATATGAGTAAAATGAAGTACACTTACTATTTCTGGTAAGATAAGTCCTATGTATTCAGTGGGTCGGGTCTTGTTCTCAGTTCTGTTGTGTCTGTGAGGTAATTATGTTGGAAACCAATTTATGTTCTTGTGGTATATTCCATTTCAGAACATATTGTATTTAAATGAATGGTTAGTGTGTTACATATATGGGTTACATTTCTTATGTATTACTATATATAATGTGTTTGTGTGCTGGTTTTTGAATTTGTTAAATGTTCCTATATTATGATATAACAATCAAACATACCCCACCACCCCCCCACAGTTTTTAGGTAGTGGTACTGTTCTCCGAACATGTCCGCGAAGATTAAATAAGTTCGCGGACATCACGTTCATAAGAAGAGATCTAGTCAGTTCCATATGACATGTATATAAAGTCAAAGTCATTATTGTTAAGTTGTGCTACTAAAAAACTATGAAATTCAGTGAAAAAACTTTGTTAAAGGGACGTTATGGTTCCAAGTAAAACCGAAAAACCCTTGAAATTCGCCAGTTATGGTAAGCTAAGCAACCATAACTCGCGCCACCACCGTGCACTGCTAAGACTAACACCCAGGACATCAAGGATGACATCACAAATGTCATTGATGACATCACTGATGACATCACCTGTGTATGTACTTCTCATGGAATATGTGTAGAAGGGATTCTTATTATGTTGCGAAAAAAGTGTCAAGAATCATTGCAAGAAATATACCCTAATAAGTGCATTGAACGATGCATTGATATAAATAGCATCCTATTATGGGGTTCTATCTAGTATACTAAGCTACTCATACAGAAACATAACATTGTGTGCAGCGTACAAGATGAAGGTATGATATTCGTAATGTTAATATGTTGAATAATGAAATGATAATTGTTTTCTTAATAGATTTTTGTGTACTGTGAAATATGTAATAAGTAGCTAATAAGACCCATGTATTACATAATTGCATTACTATAGACAAAACACAAAGACACAAGAACACATACCAATATGGGTATATACAGGGAAAGTGAAGTTAGCAAAAAAGCACAAGTAGCAGCAGAAACAATTCATAACTTAACTGATTAGTTTCATGCAAATAAATGATTGCTCTGTTTCAAAGCTGATATTTACCCTATGTATATGTATCACTTGATGTGATTGGACCCTAAGGAAAGTAGTGTGAGTACAATGTATACAAATATGACCATATACAGGGAAAGTACAGCCATAAAAAAAACAACAGAACTATCAGAAAGTGCTCATAAATCTAGTGATTATCTTTATGCACAAAAAGGATTGCTGTCTTTCAAGCTTGAGTTTTCCCATATGTATATGTTTCATATGATGTGACTGTACTCTAAGGGAATTACTGTAAGAACCTACTAGAAGGATACGTCTACCAATAAAATAAAATTCTTAGTTTCTGACTGTTACTGAAGAAAACCATGTGGCCTAGATATGTCAGCAAAAGAAAAAATAGTGAGCCAGACATGTGATGTCATCAGTGATGTCATCAATGACATTTGTGATGTCATCTTTGATGTCCTGGGTGTTAGTCTTAGCAGTGCACGGTGGTGGCGCGAGTTATGGTTGCTTAGCTTACCATAACTGGCGAATTTCAAGGGTTTTTCGGTTTTACTTGGAACCATAACGACCCTTTAACAAAGTTTTTTCACTGAATTTCATAGGTTTTTAGTAGCGCAACTTAACCATAACGTCCCTTTAACAAAAATTCAATGAAAAAACTTTGTTAAAGGGACGTTATGGTTCAGTTGCGCTACTAAAAACCTATGAAATTCAGTGAAAAAACTTTGTCAAAGGGACGTTATGGTTCCAAGTAAAACCGAAAAACCCTTGAAATTCGCCAGTTATGGTAAGCTAAGCAACCATAACTCGCGCCACCACCGTGCACTGCTAAGACTAACACCCAGGACATCAAAGATGACATCACACATGTCATTGATGACATCACTGATGACATCACATGTGTATGTACTTTTCATGAAATATGTGTACAAGGGATTCTTATTATAATGTTGCGAAACAAGTGTCAAGGATCATTGCAATAAATATCATACCCTAATTAGTGCATTCAACAATGCATTGATATAAATAGCATTCTACTATGGGGTTCTATCTAGTATACTAAGATACTCATACAGAAACATAACATTGTGTGCAGCGTACAAGATGAAGGTATAATATTCATAATGTTAATATGTTGAATAATGAAATGATAATTGTTTTCTTGATAGATTTTTGTGTACTGTGAAATATGTAATACGTAGCTAATAAACACATGTATTACATAATTGCATTACTATAGACAAAACACAAAGACACAAGAACACATACCAATATGGGTATATACAGGGAAAGTGAAGTTAGCAAAAAAGCACAAGTAGTAGCAGAAACAATTCATAACTTAACTGATTATTTTCATGCAAATAAATGATTGCTCTGTTTCAAAGCTGCTATTTACCCTATGTATATGTATCACTTGATGTGATTGGACCCACAGGGAAAGTACAGCCATAAAGAAAAAAAACAACAGAACTATCAGAAAGTACTCATAAGTCTATTGATTATCTATATGCACAAAAAGGATTGCTGTCTTTCAAGCTTGTGTCTTCCCGTATGTATATGTTTCATATGATGTGACTGGACTCTAAGGGAATTACTGTAAGAACCTACTTGAAGGATACGTCTACAAATAAAAAAAAATGTTTAGTTTCTGACTGTTACTGAAGAAAACCATGTGGCCTAGATATGTCAGCAAAAGAAAAAAGAGTGAGCCAGACATGTGATGTCATCAGTGATGTCATCAATGACATTTGTGATGTCATCTTTGATGTCCTGGGTGTTAGTCTTAGCAGTGCACGGTGGTGGCGCGAGTTATGGTTGCTTATCTTACCATCACTGGCGAATTTCAAGGGTTTTTCGGTTTTACTTGGAACCATAACGTCCCTTTGACAAAGTTTTTTCGCTGAATTTCATAGGTTTTTAGTAGCGCAACTTAACCATAACGTCCCTTTAACAAAGTTTTTTCATTGAATTTCATAGGTTTTTATTAGTGCAACTTAACCATAACGCCCCTGTAACATTTTTTTAAACTAAATTTTAAAGGTTTTTATTAGTGCAACGTCACCATAACATCCTTTTCAATAGATGAAGACCACTAACATCTTATGTCCTCAAAGTGGGAACGCCGTGTGGTAAAAAAAACAAAAAGATTTTCCTTCCTACACGGGACGCCTGCGGCGTCCCGGTGTAGGTAGGAAGATCTTTTACCAAGATGGCCACCATGGAAAGGGAAGGCGGGGTGTATAAAGAACACAACAGGGCATGAGCAGGGGGTGGGGGGGAACAGGGGAGACACATGGCATGGACGGGGGGTGAGAGGGAACAGGGTACAAACGGGGCATGAGCAGGGGGTGGGGGGGAAAAGGAAGGAAACACGGGGCATGAGCAGTTGTGGGGGGAACACAAGAGAGACACGGGGCATGCGCAGCGGGTGGGGAGGAACATGAGGGAGACACGGGGTATGTGCGGGGGGTGGGGAGGAACACGAGGGAGACACGGGGCATGAGCGGGGGGGTACAGGGCACACACGGGACATGAGCGGGGGTGGGGGGGAAAGGATAGAGACAAGGGGCATGAGCGGGGGGTGGGGGGAACACGAGGGAGACACGGGGCATGAGCGGGGGGGTGGGGGGTAACACGAGGGAAACACGGGGCATGAGCGGGAGGTGGGGGGAACACGAGGGAGACACGGGGCATGAGCGGGGGGTGGGGGGCAACAGGAGACAGACACAGGGCATGAGCGGGGGGTGGGGCCAACAGGAAAGAGACACGGGGCATGAGCGTGGGGTGGGGAGAACAGGGGACAGACACGGGGCATGAGCGGGCGATGGGGGAACAGGAGACAGATACGGGGCATGAGCGGGGATGGGGAGAACAGGAGACAGACACGGGGCATGAGCGGGGGCTTGGGGGCAACAGGAGACAGACACGGGGCATGAGCGGGGGGTTGGGGGGCAACAGGAGAGAGACACGGGGCATGAGCATGGAGTGGGGGGTACAGGAGACAGACACGGGGCATGGGTGGGGGCAACAGGAGACAGACACGGGGCATGAGTGCGGGGTGGGGAGAACAGAAGACAGACACGGGGCATGAGCGGGGTATTGGGGGGCAACAGGAGAGAGACACGGGGCATGAGCGGGGGGTAGGGGGGTACAGGAGACAGACACGGGGCATGAGCAGGGGGTGGGGGCAACAGGAGACAGACACGGGGCATGAGCGAGGGGTGGAGGGCAACAGGAGAGAGACACGGGGAATGAGCGGGGGTGGGGGGCAACAGGAGACAGACACAGGGCATGAGCGGGGGGCAACAGGAGACAGACAAGGGGCATGAGCGGGGGGTGGGGGGCAACAGGAGACAGACACGGGGCATGAGCGGGGGATGGGGCGAACAGGAGACAGACACCGAGCATGAGCGGGGGCTGGGGGGCAACAGGAGACAGACACGGGGCATGATCGGGGGGCAACAGGAGAGACACGGGGCATGAGCGGGGGGTGGGGGGCAACAGGAGAGACACGGGGCATGAGCGGGGGGTGGGGGGAACAGGAGACAGACACGGGGCATGAGCGAGGGGTGGGGGGAACAGGAGACAAACACGGGGCATGAGCGGGGGCTGGGGGAACAACAGACACAGGGCATGAGCGGGGGGTGGGGAGAACAGACACGGGGCATGAGCGGGGGGGTGGGGGGCAACAGGAGACAGGCACGGGGCATGAGCGGGGGGTGGGAGGAACAGGAGACAGACACGGAGCATGAGCGGGGGGTGGGGAGAACAGGAGACAGGAGACAGACACGGGCGTGAGCGGGGGGTGGGGGGCAACAGGAGAGACACGGGGCATGAGCGAGGGGTGGGGGAACAGGAGACAGACACGGGGCATGAGCGGGGGGTGGGGAGAACAGACACGGGGCATGAGCGAGGGGTGGGGGGCAACAGGAGACAGACACGAGGCATGAGCGGGGGATGGGAGGAACAGGAGACAGACACGGGGCATGAGCGGGGGATGGGGGGGTACAGGAGACAGACACGGGGCATGAGCGGGGGGCAACAGGAGAGAGACACGGGGCATGAGCGGGGGTGGGGGGCAACAGGAGACAGACAAGGGGCATGAGCGGGGGGTGGGGGCAACAGGAGACAGACACAGGGCATGAGCGGGGGGTGGGACCAACAGGAAAGAGACACTGGGCCTGAGCGTGGGGTGGGGAGAACAGGAGACAGACATGGGGCATGAGCGGGGGATGGGGGAACAGGAGACAGATACGGGGCATGAGCGGGGATGGGGAGAACAGGAGACAGACACAGGGCATGAGCGCGGGGTTGGGGGCAACAGGAGACAGACACGGGGCATGAGAGGGGGGATTGGGGGGCAACAGGAGAGAGACACGGGGCATGAGCACAGAATGGGGGGTACAGGAGACAGACACGGGGCATGGGTGGGGTCAACAGGAGACAGACACGGGGCATGAGTGGGGGGTGGGGAGAACAGAAGACAGACACGGGGCATGATCGGGGTATTGGGGGGCAACAGGAGAGAGACACGGGGCATGAGCGGGGGGTGGGGGCAACAGGAGACAGACACGGGGCATGAGCAGGGGGTGGGGGGTACAGGAGACAGACACAGGGCATGAGCAGGGGGTGGGGGGCAACAGGAAAGAGACACGGGGCATGAGCGGGGGTTGGGGGGCAACAGGAGACAGACATGGGGCATGAGCGGGGGTTGGGGGGCAACAGGAGACAGACACAGGGCATGAGCGGGGGGGGCAACAGGAGACAGACACGGGGCATGAGCGGAGGGTGGGGGAACAGGAGACAGACACGGGGCATGAGTGGGGGCTGGGGGGCAACAGGAGACAGACACGGGGCATGAGCGGGGGTGGGGGGCAACAGGAGAGACACGGGGCATGAGCGGGGGTGGGGGGCAACAGGAGAGACATGGGGCATGAGCGGGGGGTGGGGGAACAGGAGACAGACACGGGGCATGAGCGAGGGGTGGGGGGAACAGGAGGCACACACGGGGCTTGAGCGGGGGGTGGGGGGAACAACAGACACAGGGCATGAGCGGGGGGTGGGAAGAACAGACACGGGGCATGAGCGGGGGGGTGGGGGGCAACAGGAGACAGACACGGGGCATGAGCGGGGGGTGGGAGGAACAGGAGACAGACACGGGGCATGAGCGGACGGTGGGGAGAACAGGAGACAGACACGGGCGTGAGCAGGGGGTGGGGGGCAACAGGAGAGACACAGGGCATGAGCGGGGGGGTGGGGGGCAACAGGAGACAGACACGGGGCATGAGCGGGGGGTGGGAGGAACAGGAGACAGACACAGGGCATGAGCGGGGGGTGGGGAGAACAGGAGACAGACACGGGCGTGAGCAGGGGGTGGGGGGCAACAGGAGAGACACGGGGCATGAGCGAGGGGTGGGGGGAACAGGAGACAGACACGGGGCATGAGCGGGGGTGGGAGGGAACAACAGACACGGGGCATGAGCGGGGGGTGGGGGGCAACAGGAGACAGACACGGGGCATGAGCGGGGGATGGGAGGAACAGGAGACAGACACGGGGCATGAGCGGGGGATGGGGGGGTACAGGAGACAGACACGGGGCATGAGCGGGGGGTGGGGGGCAACAGGAGACAGACACGGGGCATGAGCGGGGGATGGGAGGAACAGGAGACAGACACGGGGCATGAGCGGGGGATGGGGGGTACAGGAGACAGACACGGGGCATGAGCGGGGGGCAACAGGAGAGAGACACGGGGCATGAGCGGGGGGTGGGGGGTAACAGGAGACAGACAAGGGGCATGAGCAGGGGGTGGGGGGCAACAGGAGACAGACACAGGGCATGAACGGGGGCGGGGGGAACAGGAGACAGACATGGACCATGAGCGCGGGGTGGGGAGAACAGGAGACAGACACGGGGCATGAGCGGGAGGTGGGTGGCAACAGGAGACAGACACGGGGCATGAGCGGGGCGTGGGGGGCAACAGGAGAGACACAGGGCATGAGTGGGGGTGGGGGGCAACAGGAGAGACACAGGGCATGAGCGGGCGGTGGGGGGAACAGGAGACAGACACGGGGCATGAGCGAGGGGTGGGGGGAACAGGAGACAGACACGGGGCATGAGCGGGGGGAACAACAGACACGGGGCATGAGCGGGGGGTGGGGAGAACAGACACGGGGCATGAGCAGGGGGCGGCAACAGGAGACAGACACGGGGCATGAGCGGGGGGTGGGGAGAACAGGAGACAGACACGGGGCATGAGCGGGGGTGGGGGGCAACAAGCGAGAGACACGGGGCATGAGCGGGTGGGGGAACAGGAGACAGACATGGGGCATGAGCGGGGGATGGGGGCAACAGGAGATAGACACGGGGCATGAGCGGGGGGTGGAGGGAACAGGACACAGACACGGGGCATGAGCGGGGGGTGGGGAGAACAGGAGACAGACACAGGGCATGAGCGGGGGTGGGGGGAGGGAGAGAGACACACGGGGCATGAGCGGGGGGTGGGCGGGAGGGAGAGACACACGGGGCATGAGCGGGGGGTGGGCAGGAGGGAGAGAGACACACGGGGCATGAGCGGGGGGTGGGCGGGAGAGAGAGAGACACACAGAGCATGAGCGTGGGGTGGGCGGGAGGGAGAGAGACACACGGGGCATGAGCGGGTGGGTGGGCGGGAGGGTGAGAGACACACGGGGCATGAGCGGGGGGTGGGCGGGAGGGAGAGAGACACACGGGGCATGAGCGGCGGGGGTGGGCAGGAGGGAGAGAGACACACGGGGCATGAGCGGGGGTGGGCGGGAGGGAGAGAGACACACAGGGCATGAGCGGGGGTGGGGGGGAGGGAGAGAGACACACGGGGCATGAGCGGGGGGTGGGGGGAAGGGGAGAGAGACACATGGGGAATGAGCGGGGGTGGGGGGAGGGAGAGAGACACACGGGGCATGAGCGGGGGGTGGGGAGAACAGGAGACAGACACGGGGCATGAGCGGGGGGTGGGGGGCAACAAGAGAGAGACACGGGGCATGAGCGGGTGGGGGGAACAGGAGACAGACATGGGCCATGAGCGGGTGGGGGGAATAGTAGACAGACACGGGGCATGAGCGGGGGGTGGGGGGCAACAGGAGATAGACACGGGGCATGAGCGGGGGGTGGAGGGAACAGGACACAGACACGGGGCATGAGCGGGGGGTGGGGAGAACATGAGACAGACACAGGGCATGAGCGGGGGTGTGGGGGGCAACAGGAGACAGACACGGCACATGAGGGGAACAGGAGACAGATATGGGGCATGAGCGGGGGTGGGGAGAACAGTAGACAGACACGGGGCATGAGCGGGGGTGGGGGGAGGGAGAGAGACACACGGGCCATGAGCGGGGGTGGGCGGGAGGGAGAGACACACGGGGCATGAGCGGGGGGTGGGCGGGAGGGAGAGAGACACACGGGGCATGAGCGGGGGGTGGGCGGGAGAGAGAGAGACACACGGGGCATGAGCGGGGGCGGGAGGGAGAGAGACACACGGGCATGAGCGGGGGTGGGCAGGAGGGAGAGAGACACACGGGCATGAGCGGGGGTGGGCGGGAGGGAGAGAGACACACAGGGCATGAGCGGGGGTGGGGGGGAGGGAGAGAGACACACGGGGCATGAGCGGGGGGTGGGGGGAAGGGGAGAGAGACACACAGGGCATGAGCGGGGGTGGGGGGAGGGAGAGAGACACACGGGGCATGAGCGGGGGGTGGGGGGGAGGGAGAGAGACACACGGGGCATGAACGGGGGGTGGGGGGAGGGAGAGAGACACGGGGCATGAGCAGGGGTGGGGGGAGGGAGAGAGACACAAGGGGCATGAGCGGGGGGTGGAGGGGAGGGAGAGAGACACACGGGGCATGAGCAGGAGGGGGATAGACACACGGGACATGAGCGGGGGGTGGGCGGGAAGGGGAGAGACACACGGGGCAAGAGCGGGGGTGGGCGGGAGGGGGAAAGACACGGGGCAAGAGCGGGGGTGGGCGGGAGGGGGAAAGAGACATGGGGCAAGAGCGGGGGTGGGTGGGAGGGGGAAAGAGACACGGGGCAAGAGCGGGGGTGGGCGGGAGGGGGAAAGAGACATGGGGCAAGAGCGGGGGTGGGCGGGAGGGGGAAAGAGACACGGGGCAAGAGCGGGGGTGGGCGGGAGGGGGAAAGAGACACGGGGCAAGAGCGGGGGTGGGAGGGGGAAATAGACACGGGGCAAAAGCGGGGGTGGGGGAGGGAGACAGACACACGCGGTAAGAGCGGGGGATGGGGGAAGGGGAGAGTCACACGGACATGAGCGGGGGGTGGGCGGGAGGGGAGAGACACACAGACATGAGCGGGGGGTGGGCGGGAGGGGAGAGACACACGGACATGAGCGGGGGGTGGGAGAGACACACGGGGCATGAGCGGGGGGAGGGTGGGTGGGAGAGACAAGCGGGGCACGAGCGGGGCATGAGTGGGGCATGAGCGGGGGGTGGGCGGGAGGGAGAAAGACACACGGACATGAGCGGGGGGTGGGCGGGAGGAAGAAAGACTTTGTGTGCAGGCAGCAGATCCCGCTCCTCGGCCCTCCGCTGGCCACCGTGTGCTGATGGCGTGAGCGGGGGGCTGGAGGAAAAGGGAAGACACAGAGCATGAGTGGGGGTGAAAAAAAGGACACAAGGGGCATGAGCGGGAGGGGTGGGAGGAACAGGAGACAGGCACGGGCATGAGCGGGGGTGGGGGACTTACTGTGCAGGCGGGTTACAAAGCCTCTCAGGCGAGGAGCAAAGATGGCGGGCGTCTCTGAAGCCAGACGCACTGCACGCTTTCACCGCATCCAATGAGAGAGCATGTCAGATGTCCGCGGACATCATGCAAGCTGCTTGCCCAATCACCGTCCTGTCCGCTACTTACATTACTTACTACTTTCACTTACATTTTTGTCATTTTTTTAAAAAACTACTGGCCGGATTTACACCAAATAAAGCAAAGCATGCTTTCGGGACCAAGCCGCCGCTCCTGCTGCAAATTTGGTGTAAATTCGTCCAGCGGTTTGGGCTGTAGGCGTGAGCAAAGCTTTTTCCCATTATGTCTATGGGAAAAAAAAAGTTTTGGGACCCCCCCTGCACGAATCCTCCAAACTTTGCAAAAACGTTCAGAGTGACCCAAATGCTTTTTTTGCAAAGTCTGGTGAGGATTTGTCCAGGGAGAGCGAAGTTATAAGCCGCCCAAAAAGTGGAAACAGCAACTTAACCATAACTACATGGCCACGGTAATATATATATATATATATATGCGGTCAATTGTGAAAAGGTCAATTGTGACCCTTTAAATGATGTCAATTGTTCATTCGAACAATTGTAAACGAACAATTTGGGTAATACCATGGTTGGACCTGGGTGCGGAGAGGATCTTGTAGCTGTCAGGGAGGAGAGTGTCAAAGCTTGTGACAGAGCTGGCAGGGAACCATGTCTCAGTGAGACTGAGGACATAAAGTTCAAGTACTTCCAGGAGGTGGCAGATGTCAGAGGAGTATTTGACAGCTGAGCGAGAATGAAGAGTGGAAATATGGAGAAGTTTGCAGTCCTTGAAAGACTTCGGGGCAGGGGTACAAATCGGAGGTACACCCAGCCAGGGCTTTAAGTGGGGTAAGAAATCGAGGGGGGGCCCTCATTGGGGGGTGTGGCTTGGGGTAAGAAATCGAGGGGGGCCCTCATTGGGGGGTGTGGCTTGTGGGAGGGGCGTGGCCTAAAAAGTACGCAAATCGTAGGGTATACACACAAATATATATAAATGTTATATATTTGTGTGCGTACTTTACTATGGTTTGTGTACTATGCAAGCCATCTTTTCTAAACATAGAGATATGTAACATATTTCTATGTTTATAAAAGATGGCTTGCAAAGTACACAAACCATGGTAAGGTACGCACACAAATATATAACATTAAAATATATTTGTGTGCATACCCTTCGGTTTGACTAGTTTTCAGGCCATCTTTTTTTTTAAAGATTTCGGGTTTATAAAAGATGGCTTTGAAAGTACACAATTAAGACATCTTTTATAAAGCTTTGACTACGGACAAAATTGTCCGTCGACAAAGCTTTATAAAAGATGGCTTGAAATGTGTACTTTCAAAGCCATCTTTTATAAACGTCGAGGAATCCCCAGGTTCGCCGAGGGTTAAAGACGCCTCGGCGACCTGGGGAAACAAAGGGACAGTAACTGCCTCTGGTGACCTCTCGCGCGAGGGGTCACCAAAGGCAGTTACTATGACTGACAGAAGTGGCAGCCAGTCACAGCGTCGCTGTGGCTGGCTGCCACTTCTGTTGGCTCGCCTGACTTCATGGCAGGCGCATCTCCCGTCGCGGCTGCGGCCGCGACGGGATAATGCACTCTGTCAATGTTGCAGTTGGACGGGGGCCCCGGCAGGGCCCCGGCTCAGTCCCACTTTTTGGAGACTGCCGGGGCCCGGCCCCGGCAGGCCCCGGCCCACTTTAAGCGCTGCACCCAGCAGAGGTGTAGAAGAAGCCCAATGTGGGCAGAAGAGGAAGGAGGAGAGGGAAAGGTAGCCAAGGAAGGGACAGCAGGGGGAGGCAGGGAAGCTGTGGAGGGAAGAGAGGGGACAGCAGGAGAAGGAAGGAAATTGATGAGGCGCGGGAAGCGTCTAGCAAAGAGGAGAAGGCTGGCCTGAGGACCTTGGACCAGGACAGTACCATTCAGGTAAACATTTATGATGAACTTAGAGGAGTCGAAGGGGGCCAGGCGGGTCTCCCACCGGGTGCCATCATTAATGGGAGAGGAAGAAAAAGGAGAGAGCATAGAGACCATATGAAGAGTCCATACGTCTGGCGAGGGAACAACAAAGAGGATGTCAGTGAGGGTTTGCCTAGAGGAGGCACTGTTGTAGGTGTCAGCGATAAGGAGGCCTGGGTTGGAGACCAGGATGTCCTTTTAAAAATTCTTCCTATCAGATTTGGTGAGGAGAGCAGGATTGTTGATAGAGAAGCAGTTAGAAAAGGATAGGAGAGCTAGAGAGCACCATAGAGTAGATGGGGGAAGAGGAGAGAAGAGGAAGGGGGAGCACTAGGGAAGAACGCAGGGAGGGGTGCAAGCAGACGAGATAGAGAGTGACAAGACAATAGTAGACAATTGGACAAGACGATAGGCGCTCAGACTATGGTTAGAAGTTTGGTAGATGAGTGCTTTGCTAGGAAGTCAAAACCCCAGAATGGCATAACTATCACCATGCAATTTTGAATACAGGAGAAAAAACACACCTAAGTCTGAGAGTCCTAAGGGGACAAAGGCCTAGGTTTCACAATGCAATTCTGAATACTTTCACAATGCAATTTTAAATACTTTCACAATGCAATTTTAACCAGGAAACAGCACCAGGAGTACAGCACTGACAGTGTTCCTGTAACTCTTAAGTATCATGTTCTTAATTTGAGCTAATAAACTTAATGAAGGGTCCCCATTCTCCCCAAAATCTCGACATATCACCCTCAAGGGCAGCCTCGATCTTGCACATTGCTGCTACAAACCACAGTTTTGACCAGCATTCTTGGATATCAGGGGAAGTTGGGGATTTCCAATTTTGTGCGACTACCATCCGCGCTGTGACTAGGAAGTGAGTAGTTTATTAGTTAGAGGATTTAACCATCAATTTGTATTGGCCTTCTGCGTCTTGACCCCCGCTCCCCCGAAAGCACAATCATAGAGTCTGCTGGCAGGTCCACTCTGCTTCTTCGTTTCATGTGCGCCAATACTTCCTTCCAGTAAGCCTGTACGTGGGCACTTGACTGCCAGATGTGGAAGAATGACCCAGGGGTATGGGCACATCTCCAGCAGCTTGGGGATAACTCCAGGTTCATTTTATGAAGCCTCTCGGGGGTGAGATACCACCTGTACATTATTTTTAATCTGTTCTCTTTCAGTTGCACACCTCTGGATGATTTCCCTGCTCCCGTCCAAATGTTGTACTAAGCTTGATCTCCAATAGGGGTACTCATATCCTCCTCCCACTTAACCATATATTTATGGGGCGGTGTAAACCTTTTAGCATTAAGTATTTTGTATAATGAGGAGACCTTCCGTGCCAGGGTCCCCCATGAACAGGTCCTGAAATTGGGTGGTTTCCCTTTTGGCTTGTGCCGCCACTTTATCCAGTGCCTGAGTTGTATATATCCCTATCTATCTACATCCCGTACCATACATGTTTGCTTACATTTACCAAAAGATACAGGTTGACTAGACTCAAAACTGACACAATCTCTCTAACCCCCCCTTCCATCCAGCGAGTGAATCTCCCAGTATTTTCCCTGGGGGGATTCTCATGTCTTCCATATGTGTGTGAGGTGGGATGGGAAGGTATGTCAAGAATGTATGGGCCTCCCTACTCCAGTAATCCATCGTGACCTGGGTCACAGGGAGTATCTGCAATTTCAGCTTTCTTAAAGTGGGCAAGTTCCAACAACATTCATGTAAGGGGACCCCAATCATGCCACCTTCCATATTCACCCAGTGTTTAGGTGCCTGCGCTGTATTCCTACTTTCTAACAGGGGCACCAGTTGCAGCGCATATAAATAGGTTTCCAGGTCTGGAACCACCAGGCCTTCCCTCTCCCTTGCCACCATTAAAGTAGGTCTTGCGACCCTTGGAAATGTCTTAGCCCATATGAATCAAAAAATATGGTTTTGGAGATCACCGTACGCCCCACTTGGAATCCATATTGGGAGAACCTGATAAACATATAATAATTTTGGCAATACTGCTGTCATTCTGCCTATCCAGGACATTTCTGGAATATTGCTATGTACAGCTGTTCCTGTCTAGTTGTGAGTGGATCCCCAAATATTTCAAAGGAGCCCAGACCCATTGGAAAGTAAATTACTCTATTAACAGTCTCGGCTTTCTCCAAAACATTAAGAATATTTGTTTTTGCGAAGTTAATTTTGAAGCCCGAGACCCGAACTTAATAGGGAAACTATGGTGGGTTATGTGGAATCTGATTTGTGCATGAATAAAAGGATGTCATCCGCGTATAATGCTTCTTTATGTTGATATCTGGCTATGTTCATCCCTTGTATGTCCTCCGACATCCAAAATCCTACACGATAAGGGTTTCATGAATAATGCAGAGGAGTGGCGATAGAGGACACCCCTGCCTAGTTCCTCTTTGTAGAGCTAGGGGCTCCAATATTGCACCAATCACTTTTTTTCTGGTGTTTGGATGAACAAAATTAGCCAACACCCTTTTGATAAAGAGAGGCTCAAACCCAAACCTCTTCAGTACTTTGGTTATGTAATCCCAACCTATTTGATCAAACAATATTTCAGCGTTGAGTGGAAAGACTGCTCATTCACGATTGCTACGCCTCGCCTAGTGTGTAATGTCTATTGACTTCTGGATGTTATCATGTGCTTGATGCCCTGGAATAAAGTCTGTTTATTCTATACCCATAATCCCAGGGAGGAAATTGGCCAACGGGTAGCCAACATTTTTGAGTATATCCGTGTGTCATAATTTAGGACCGCTATGGGTCTATAAGAGGAGCATTGCATCAGATCTTTATCCCGTTTGTCTAGCAAGGCTAACAGGGTTTACCCCACAGTGGGCGTAATTTCTCTGGTCTCTGTAAAGCTGTTCAACAGTTTAGCCAAGTACAGGGATATTTCTGCTGCACACATTTTATAAAATAGGGCCATGAAGCCATCTGGGCTTTGCTATTAGGAAGGGTGCAGGTGACTCTCAGGATTTCTTCTGCTGTTATTGGGTCTTCTAGCATCTGTCTATCATTCTTTGAAATTGAAGGGAGGTGTGACTCGCAAATAAAGTCCTTCTGAGCTACCCCGTCTCTTACAACTGCCTTAAATAGTGTTGTGTAGTATTCCGACAGAATCCTTATCTTGGTGAGCTCATCCCCATAAAGGCAGCCCCTATCATCATGAAGCCTGTTTACATTGTTGCTGGCTCTCTGGGCTTTTAATTTGTATGCCGAGATCCGCTATGCCTTATTGGAGGTGCTAAAGTAGAAATGCTTAGCTTCAAAGCATTTTGTGAGAAATGTCAGCTGCCCATAGCGCTTTCAATTGAGCTCTTGCCACTTGTAAATGTCTATAGGTCCATCTAGAACCATTCCTTTTATATTCAGTATCCCAAACTTGTACCCTCTGTTTCGCTTTTATTCTCTGGGTTATTAGCATTCTTTTGCTCACCGAGGCTAAGCCGATAAGCTTGCCCCATAATGTTGGTTTGAACACTTGCCATTGGGGGGCCTTCAACCTCATTTTCTTCAAAATATGAGGAAATCTTTTCTGAAAGGGTTGTGCAAGATGCCATATCTCCCAGCAGTGAATCATTTAATTTACAAACAGTGTGTTTCTTAGACCCACCTGCATGGGCATCTATCTGAATCATAACTGGGGAGGGTTTGGACACAATTGCCAATTCTATGGTGGACATATTAATCCCGGCAGAAGCGAACCAGAAACTAAGAAGTAGTACATTCTAGAAAATCTGTGATGCAAGTGTGAAAAGTGAGTATGATCCCTTTTCTGTGGGTTTAGGTGTCGTCACACATCAGATAATTGGAGGTCCTCAATTGCTCTCTTAAGGGAAGCCGATTTGAACATGTCTATTTCCGAGATTGGACCAGATCTATCTATCCCCGTCTAATACTGCATTGAAGTCCCCTCCCACAATGAGATCCCCTTTTTGAAACTATGAAATATGTAAATATGCGTGCATAAAAAGCCTTCTGATCCTGATACGGGCCATATAACGGAACCAAGGTCAGACCCCTACCGCTAACTCTAATATGAAGACCCAAGTACCTTCCCTGGGCATCCTTAATCATCCCCAGCTGCTCAAACCGAATAGCATGATTAATCAAAATTGCAACTACCGCTTTTTTGTGTGGGGATGAAGCAAAATATTGATGCGGGAACCATTTAGAGTGGACTTTCGACCAGTCAGATTTAAGAAGATTGGTTTAATGAAGAAACACTATATCGACTTTGGACTTCACTAGCTTGTATAGTATACTTTTCCGTTTCCTAGGGGAATTGAGGCCCTGTACATTTAACAACCATATTTTAAGGTCTGCAATCCCCAGTGTATTCACCCCCCCTCTTCTGGACCATCCTGGCAATCCATTCAGAACTCCTTACCCACTTTAGTGGGCCCCTTCCTGAGAAGCCGTTCCGCCTCCGTTTCCGCATGTACATGGGACCCCATTGAAAACAAACCAACTGTCACAGGTGAACACTAGCACTGCATAAACAATTACTCAAAAAGAAAAAAAAGTATAACAGAAAAATCAAAAATACCCAGACATGGTGTACATTGCAGGTAAAAAACACCTGAGGTAGGGCACATGCTCCCAATGCCCTGACCACTTATGTGCATAATCTGCATTGCAACTTCATGCAATTGCTTAAATATCGTAACTATGAACTGATAATATTCTACTCAACTGACTCTACACCAGTGCCCAATTCAGGCAAGACCCCGAAACCAAGCCAAGATACCCCAGTCCATTCTATCAAGTAGGTCCCTCTGAATCTCTGCTCCTCTCACGTATATCCATTGATGGCCTCCTTCGATCTTTGTGCCTGTCCTTCCTGGATCTTGACCGGGACCACTCATTTTTAGGGGCCATGCTTTCATCTTTCTCCGACATTTGGAGGTCTCTATGTGGGATCTTAAGGACCTCTATGACCGCTTGAAGGGAGGTAAATTGATGTTGTAAACCGTCATATTTGATAAGAATGTAGAACGGATGGCTCCATCTGTATTGTATTCCTTTGGTTGTCGCCCATTGGGGCCGCAGTTTTATTTGGCAACATTTCTGAATTGCTCCTTGTTCAAGTTCCTGAAACAGCATCAGGGTGCTACCCCTAAAACGTATATCCCATTGCAGCCTGGTTTTCTGGGGGAAGACTGCACCATTGCTCAAAATTCGAATATACTCTATGCGTACGGTCCAATGTAAGATCCGTTGCTGTCTCTCCCAATATGTCTAAAATCCTGTGCCTGACATAAGGTTCTAGCTCTGGATCTGAGAACTCCCAGGGAATCCCTCTGGTTTGAATATTGTTCCTCCTTGATCGATTTTCAGTATCTTCCAGTTTGTCATCCAAAGTTTGCTTATGCATTAGCAGTGCCGCCACCCTCTGTTCCAATTGGTAATAAGTATTTGCCTTATCACAGAAAGCAGATTCCAAGTCCCCGACCCTGTGCTCCGACTTCTGCACATTATGAGCCAGTTCTTGGAAGGAGTTTTTTAGATTTTTAGATCCTGTGGTGTAGTAGCCATCTCTTTGTCTGGAGATTGAAATAAACGTGTAATATCTCCCTTCGTGGCAGGTTGTGAGTCTAAATCGGTTCTCTTTGCCTGATCCTGGTTAGTAGCCACCGTTAAGGCTATTTAGAAGGCTGGAGAATATCCTTAATGGATGTGGAAGATTTGTCTTTACCTTTAGTGGACTTCATGATTTACACCCCTGTGTTACCTCGCAGTCCCAGTGCGGCTCGATATAATCAGCTGTCCTTAAACCAACAGCGATCGAAGCCCAATTAGGTGAGGAGGTCCGAATTGCTTTGGACAGAGGTCCCAGGTCAGGGGATCGCCGGCTTCTGCAGGACCTATGCAATGCATCCCATCTTCCCGGGACATTCTGCACTGAAACTGCTAGTTGGTAGCTGGGATGAATGTAACCCTCTGCTGTGATGTCTTACGGACACCCTCTGATATCACAGCTGTTGTAAGAGCTTTTCACGGGTATACCCCCATCTTCTCGCATTCACCGTTCATTTCAGAAGGCCTATTAACTGCAATATTCTGGGGTGAACTGGTCCCCATTCCCTGACCACCTTACCATGCTCTTCTCCCCGCCTTCTCGAGGAACCACACTACCGTTTCCAGGCAATCCATGGTTTCTTAAATGGGGTGCATCTGAGAGCCTTCTGCCTCTGGGCAGGCATCCTCCGCTGCCTCTTGGTTCCCCATCTGGAGCAATCTAATCTCTGCAATAGTAGGGATCTGACTAGGTCCTTTGCATCCAGGAGGCCTCCTCCCACCAACGGTCTTGTCCCTCTGGCTCAGTCCTGCAGAGACTGAGGCATCCATATTCAACCAAGCAGTTTCAAGCTGGTGCATCTTTCCCCCAGGCCCGCCTCTCTGCTGACCCTCGTGTCATCAGCCCAGGTCAAAGCTAAACCATGTCCGGGCCTCTGACTGGCTCCTGTGCCCATCTTCCTCCTGGTCTCGCAGACCTTCGCAGAAGTTGGCAATATTGCTGTGGTGTCTCTGGCAGTTTTTCACCAGTCCTCAGTATCTGCGCCGCCGGTCCCTCACATGCCTCGGGCCTCCTTGTCTCTGCACCATCCAATGTGCACGGCCATCCGTGATTTCATTGAATCCACTTCACCTAAAAGAGAAATCATTGCATTTTCTTTCCTTCAAATTCTTTTTTACATTGTGGGAGAGACCCCCCCAGCGCACCCCCCTACTTCCCTGCACCTTATCCTATACCCTTACCCCACCCCATCTATGTTTTAGATGTACCTACTTACCTAACCAATTCGAAGAAAGAAAAAGTTTGGTGATTTCTGAGTAGGTGAAATTTTATTAGGTGAAATCTACGGTGTCGCTCAATAGCCGGTCCCTGCATCTAGGGGATTCCGAACGCAGACCACGGTATACCAGCATCTCCGTAATGAGTATATGTTTCACAAAGTTGCATAGCTGTTGTTTGGGCTGCTGAGCTCTGGGGTCTCATGACTCCATTAGTCTCCAGGCAGGCCACGCCTCCCACAAATCATTTTTCAAAACAATGCCTGGGACTGTTTGGAGATTTTTCGACAGTCCTCTGGCAAGGGATGTAAACTCATCTCACCAAATGGCGAGATAGGACTTCCAACCCGACGATAGACCAGACACTTCTCAGATAAGGATGGCAGAGCAACCAACCTCCACTCATGGAGCAGGTGGGTTGTCATTGAGGTGCAATTAGCCCCATAGCTACTTCTACAGAATACTGGTATGCTGAAACATATACACTTTATTATAAACTGCACAGGGAGTAATTATGATGGCCTGAGGGTAAACACCTTCTGTTGCTGACTCCCTCAAGGAATTCCTTGGTCATTCATATCTAGTGGTCCCATAACTCTGCCAATGATCTTTACAACTAGGTTAAGTGCCTTCCAAATATTCAGGCCCACTTACCCTTTCCTTTTACACCCTTGTGCTCCTCTCCCTGAACTTCTCACTGCCTCCTTTTCTTTCCTACGCTTTTTCTCTCACTGTCTCTCTCCCTCAAACTCACTCTTCAGTCCTCTGAAATTCCTCTCTCCTCTCTACTGCCTACCTACATGGTCAGATCATTTCTCTACTACTCTCTCCTCCCACTGCCCTCCACTAATCTCTCCTCCCACTAGTCTCTACTGCTCTCCTCCCTCTACTGCATTCTCTACTTTTACTATTTGCTCCTCTCCCTACTCAACTTTCCTCCCCCTCTACTCACTACTCTGCCTGCTTAACTCACTGCTCTACCCATTCGACTCACTACTTCACCCATTCTACTTCTGTTACACTCTGCTACACCCTCCTCCCACTCACCACACTACAGTACACTTCACTACACTACACTTTCCTGTACTCACAACCACAACACTCAACACCACCGACACCTTCTCCCACAGTCACCTTCCATTCACTGTCTCAATCACCCCTCTCAACTCTTTCTAATCTCACTCACTCATGTATCACACACTCTCACACCCAAGTACCATGTTCTCTCAGCAACCAATACAACACCATGTATACACTCTCGACAATTCTCATGCACACTCTGCTGCATAGTCTTTCCTCTGCATGGCATTCCTTCTCTTCCCTTGGTCTCACCCGCACAACGCAAACTGACCTGTTCTCCTTGCCCATTCTCATCTTCCCTCTGTCCCCAAAGTTGGTTCCTCCTGCCAGCAGTCTTCGGTGGCCAACTGCTGGCTTCCTTCTCCCCAGGGACTGGGTTACAAAGTGCAGAATGCATATAGTGGTCCTTAAACCCGGCCTCCTTCTTTTCGTACACAGGTGTACTAGCATTTGGAGATGGTGGCCAGTTGAAAACAAAGTTCAATTTAGAGTTTATAGGCCTCATTACGAGTCTGGCGGTAACCATGGCGGTAAAACTGCCTGGTTACCGCCGGACTCGTATTACCATTCCGCCTCCGTGACTCCCGGAATTACCAGGGCATTACAGCCCCGGTGTCCCGGGAGTCACGGAGGCGGAATGGTGTTAATCCCCATTCCCATTGAGTCCCATAGGACTCAATGGGAATGGGGAAGTGGAAACACCAGCACCATCTCGTGATGGTGCTGGTGTTTCCACATCCACCTGCAGGCGGGAGGTGTTCAACCCGCCAGGTCAGACCTCAGTCCGCCAGCAGGGGTCGGGATCGGGTGGTCCGGAATTAACAGTGGCGACGGGTTTACCGCCACTGTTAATTCCGCACCGCCCGACCCTTAATGAGGCCCTATGTCTTGTTTGTGCATGGTGTCTGGATTGCCGTTTTGAAGTGTGTGGCATTCTTCAGCTGTTCTGCTTGCTGCCACCTCTCTCTAGTGAGGGGCCGGTTCAGGTTTCCGCTGCCAGGCATCCTGGGATGCATAGTTCTAGGGAAGAAGAAAAATAACACTGGGGAGTAAGTGTCAATGATACTCGAAATATTCTTCCTGGGACAGATAGAATGGACATAGACTGCGGCCTCCCAACTCCCACACACACCTCTGGGGCAGGAATGTCTCTGGGTACCCAGTGGTAGGACTCCTGCCCCAGTCTCAGAGGGATCCTACTTGATGTGGCCAGGTCCCTGAACCTGTCACAAAAGGCAGAGCTGGGGTATAGGATAAAGGCAGGTGGGTCTGTGTGCGGCCTCACAGATGCAGACAATGGCAAAACCAACCCCAGGGGACACCAGACAAGGCCACCTTAAAAAGTCCAATTTTAGATTTGAGACTCAAAACACCCAGGAAGGGAGGAAGCAGGGAAGGATTCAAGCCAAATGAAGCCAATGGTGATCTGGGGTAGAGGGGGACTTGCAAAACTCCACTATTTCAGGCCACAGGAAACCCCTTTGGTGGACGATGTAGAATGTACGAGCACCCAGTGGCAAGAACTTATGCCACCAATCCCTTGGTTTGGAGATGGTGGTAGAACCCCGTTAGTACAGGGCTTGTTTTACAGGGCTGGGAAAAGTATCCGGTAAACAGGGACCTGCACTCTGGACTAGCAATGACTCAATGCAAAGGAAAAGAGGAATAATTAGCCTTCTCAGGAGGGTGACCCACAAGTCAGGAGCAGAAGCAACAATGAAGAAGGTGTTAGGAAGATTTATGAATCCAGTGAAGCAGATCTGGGCAGCGTGAGATTTAAATCGGGCAGCCAACCAGCAAGAACCAGTCCTAAGATGGGGCAATAGTTCGAGGTGATCAAAGGGGACCCAACACACAGCTGAAGTGGGATGGTGGTGTTCCGCTACTCTTCTGGATGACAGAGGCTTCTTAAATCGAGGCACTATGTCAGTAGGGTAAACATGAAGACACTGACAAAATGGCCCAAAAATGGTCGCACCATGGGGCATCTGATCCAGCCAGTTATATAGACTGGGAGGAAGAGGCACAGGCCAGCAGTGCCATCTAGCAGCTTTTTTAAAGAACCGGCACTAAGGGCACTTGAAGCAGAGACCAGCCATTATGGTTAAACTTGCCCAAGAAAACTTCAGCAGATAATTTTCAAAAGCAGTACTCCATTTTGTCAGATTTAAAACAAGTGATCTGAGTTATGGACATGATCTCCCTTGAATGCACCCTCACTCATGGGCTGGCCTAATCTAGCCCGCCAGACCTACACCAGGTATTTGGCAGCGAGCTAGTCGAACCCTAAAAATGGCCAGGTACACCCACACAGTTTGGGAATTGGGCTTTCTGGGGTAGCGGGCCACTCTAAAAATAGTTGAAACCACTACAGATGGTGCAGGCCTGGTTTCAGAGTGATCCATGTGTGCACAGCAACCATGTCAGACCTGCATTTTGGTTTCCACAAAGGGATGCCCCAAGACAAAATTGTTGCGATTAGGACTTAAAAGTGCAGTAATGCCCCAATAGCTACCATTCTGGTACATTGGACTACTAATGCGGGATGCACGGCTGTACCTCTGCTGGAGATACAACTAAATAACAGCTGCCAGTTGGAGTAGGAAGAGAAACGGGGGTCAACAGATGGTCCTTGTTGTCTTGTCTGCCATTAGTATCTGTGTATGAGAGAAGAGGATCATGCATGTTCAAAGGTTGCCGACCTTTTCAATAGAACGCCTGTGTTCAGCTATTGCCCCAGAGATCTGTGCTGAATTTATAGATCATAGGGCCGAATTCTTGCAAGGTCTACAACTTGAGTACAATTGGAAAAAGAAGTATATTTTTTAGAAGTGCAGAAAGAATAGAATTTGTGCGATAAAAATGATCAATGTAATTATCATTATTATTATTATTATTATTATTATTATTATTATTATTATTATTATTATTTAGAGTGGTGAACCAGGTAAAGAGTTCACAGTGTATGATCAGAGTAGGAGCTGGAGAATGAGAAGACTTTATGGTTGGAGAGGCAGGCAGGTCGGATGGGCCTGTCTGTTCTTTACTGCCCTTACTGTTCTTGTATCTATACATGTGAAGTAATGCAATGTTAAGTGGTCTTGCAAAGCAGAACTCTACCATTGTAGTAACTTCATTGCATGTTGCCTTGAAAGAAAAGATGGCCAGTGATTTTATGTTAGGCTAATGACATTTATAACACGCACGTTCACCCAAAGGCATCTTGGCGCAAGAATATGCACAGCCTGACAACAATGGTCCCCAGGAATTAGCAGAAAAGTACAGTTTTAAGCAGGCGATTCTCAGTCTGCCTTAACTTAAGTGGAAGACTATTCCAGAGTTTACTAGCCGCCACTGAAAAAGCGCGGCCACCAACTCTCTGAAGGCGGAATCTAGGAATCTGAACCAGCCGTTCTTGGCTAGAACGAAGAGCTTGACTGGGGATATAAGGTAGAAATGTATCCTGAAGGAAATCGGCACCCACTTGATAGTACGCCCAATGGGCCAGGCAAAGAGCCTGAAAGGCTATCCTCTGTTTCACAGGAATCCAGTGTAGAGCTCGCAGTACGGGACTAATATGGGAGCCATATGGTGTGGCACTGGCTTTCCGGGCAGCCACATTCTGTGATGGATGGTTGTCGGTGGGAATGAGGTGGAGGTAGTTGCAAAACCTGAGCTGTTGATACATGCAGGCTGGAAATACATGAGTTCTTAGTGGCAGCATGATTTTAAATGGTCTGCGGCAGTGTAACAAGCAATCAAGTGGAAGTGAGCGCTTTGAGACTGGCTTAGCTGTTGGATTGCTGTCGGTTGGATAGAACTATACGTATTTGTATTTTTTGGAAGTCCAGGTATGTCAATTTCAATCAGAAACAGCTTATAATTACATTTACAGATGGCAGATGCGTTCTGATGAAGGACGCCTGTACAATAGCATACAGATGAGAACAAGTAGTGAGCCAGTTTATGAGGGTGTAATACATTAAGGCATATACCAGGGACAAAACAAAACAAACAGAAACAGAATGTACAAAAGAAAAACAGGTGACTTACAAAGGTAACATTAACTTAAGGGGCAAGTGCTTCAAACTAAAGAGGAGTGCTTACTACATATACAAAATTACATCATTAAGCATCACTGGAGGAAGTGGTGGGATCAGGTAGGGAGGATGGGGAGAGTGCAAGGGTAGGTCCATCTTTAGTTAATGAGCGAGCAGAGGCTTTGTTCTGTTGGTGAGGTATTTCGTACGAAGATCACTGCCATGTGCAAGGGTTGATAGTGTCAGTAGGTAGGATACTTGAGCTTGCTAGTGGGGTAGGAGAGGAGAAAGAGTAAGTTAAGACACCCCCCTTAGGAAGGGTATGTTTACAATGTACCTTTTTTTGTTTCTTTATTGGCATTTATCTTTTTAATTAGAACTGGTGTGGCAATTTTCTTAAGCTGCAGTCTGTCCACTAGGTGAAGCTTTCTTACCATTGCTTTTCTATTCAGTGGGCTGGGGGGAGAACAGGGAGATGACCTGACCGAGGCTGATCGCGGGAATGTAAATAGCATGTTTCAAGACACATATAGTACAGCCTTGTAGGCATTACTTTATAGAGTATTTTGCATGCGTCTAGTGGGGTGAGAAGCCCTTTAGTGCCCTAACTGTTTCAGAGGCACAACCTTTGTTAAGATGTGTTCCTGGTATTTTGGCACAGTCTGTGCATAGAATCCCTAAAGAGTATCTCCAGAGAACTGCCTGCTCCCATTCAATGCTGAACCAGCTCACGTGTTAACATAGTCCAATCAGAATAAAGAAGGATCTAGTCAGACCAAGCTGTGGTCAGACGTTTAGGGCTTGATTCAGAGAAGGGTTTTGTAATGTCTCAATCCCATAGGAAACAGCCCTGGAATCAGGCCCTTTATGTGCACTTTTTGTCCAGAGAGAACAGACGCAGTGTGTGTGTTTCAACTCCAAATGCCTGTGCAACATCAAGGCAAACCATGTACACTGCATCCAGATGTGCCACTGCATCTGAGCCGCTTTAAATATCATTCAATACGGCAAGGATTGTGGATACAGTGACCTAAACAAAGGTTGCATCCTTGTTGGCAAGTGGGCGTTTGCAGTGACACATCTGGAAACAGCGTGCATGGTCGCCCTGTTACAGCACCTTTTGAAAACATCGGTTTTAAATAATGTATGTACGTCCACTTTGAAGTTTACAAACACGGGCATATGGTTGCAGGTCAAACTTCCCAAAAACCTTTACATTAGAATGTAGGGAATTTGGGATTGAGCCAATTTCACCCCATCTCCAGCCCCACTCCTTTATTTATTGTCTCTCAAACAGGTGGCTTGCATCTCTTACACTTATTTTCTTTTAACTTTTCAGTTTGTGTGCGGCTTCTTTTTAGTGTAAAAACTGTATATTTTTATACATATTCAACTTGTTTGATATTACTTTTAAAACTGTCACTTAATTTAATTAGCTAATTCAGAAATCATGAATGTGTGTTTTTTTTAAAAACATGTTTTCCAAACAGTCAGTAATTTGGCTTAATTCTTTCTTACAAGAAGCATGTTGTTGTATTTCTCTCAAACAAAGAACCTGAAACTCTTCCATACAATTATGTTCATTCCTTTGGTGGAAGTGTAGAGAATACAGTTGTGCTGTGCCATTCGGCCATGGTGGGGCCAGACCCGCGGGGAGGGGCAGCATTTGGATGGCGGTGTGGGTGCACAGCCAGTGACACATGTTCCTCAATGGGCATTACAGGAGTCATCCACCTCAAGTGTGTTTAGTTTCGGCACATAGGTGTTGCTGACACCGCTTTGAGGCAAATGTAATGGTATAGAACACAGGATAGTCAGGTAGCACTCTTTGAAGGCATTTAAGAATGGGTAAGGTGGCTTAGTCGTGTTTTACTAGCCTCAGTTATTGCATCAATTTTCACATGAAATTGATACATTGTCATTGGGAACTCCTGAGCAGCCTTTGTTATCTCCATTAGCGTATCCCGTTGTTTCCATGAAGTACCTCACTTTGATGTATTTTACTTCGCGGCAAAAAATATTTCGAACTTTACATGTATTGCGGGGTATGGGATGAAAGGGGGATGGGGAGGGGATTGAGGGAAAGGGAGGCATGTGGGGACCCCCCACCCACAAAAAATACAAATACATTCAAAGTATATTTTTAAAGTAATTTCAATGAAGTAAATTACATCAAAGTAATTTCCTTCGTTGAAATGACGTTGAAACCTCCATTATTTGCCACCTAACACTGATATGAGAGAAACAGAAACAGAGGGAAGCAAAAACAGAGACAGCCTGGGAGGAGTAACACGTGTAGTGCATGTAAGAGGTCACGCGAGTTGCCGCTCACCCTCCAGAAATGGACGATCCTGTTAGGCAGCAGCTTTTGCAAAGTACTTGAAAGTGAATAAGGCGCCAGGGAAGAGAAATTCAAATAGAAATAATACGGTCAAATGCATGGGTGCCAGAGATTAGGTGAGCCATGGAGTGTCGATCTGCCCGCAGCAGAATTTTACAACGAATCAGAGTAGTTAAGAAGACTGCATTTTGACATCGAGGCTACATACAACAAGATCCTGGGCAATGAAATTGACATCTGCAGGAGACTAACATGTCTTAATCTTTTGAAGGGGCCTTAAATGAAAAATGCAGAATTGCGATACACGAGAAATATGGGTTTCAAAGTGAAGATAAGAAGCTACAATTAAACCCAGAGATTAAGGCAATCAACGTATCAAAAACACTTCCTCATTTTATCTTTAGTATCAGCAAAGTTTTGTCAGGATGATTTCACAAGAGTACACAACATACTTTAGTGGTCTTGCTTCTTCTTCTTCTTCTTCTTCTTCTTCTCCTTCTCCTTCTCCTTCTTCTTCTCCTTCTCCTTCTCCTTCTCCTTCTCCTTCTCCTTCTCCTTCTCCTTCTCCTTCTTCTTCTTCTTCTTCTTCTTCTTCTTCTTCTTCTTCTTCTTCTTCTTCTTCTTCTTCTTCTTCTTCTTCTCATCACACCACAGTACTTCAATTACTTTTACCTGGTCCACTCACCTGCCATGTCTACCAGAACAAGGTCCCTTACCTGGTATATTGACCTGCCAGGACTAAAGAAACTCTTAACACTATTACAAGTTTACAAGTACTTCTCTGGTCAAGTTTTCTTCAAACAACTTTGTAAAGTCTTTTGACTTCCAACTTCTTCAGTACTGACTACTTCTTTTGGGAAGACAAGAAACACATTGGTGCTGTTTGTTCCACACCTGTGATTGCTACATGCAATGCAGGTTGTGCGCCTCTCCTTCTAAATTTTTTTCTATTAGAAGGGCTGCTCTCCTGCCACTCTTGTGTTCCCACTCTTACCTCAACCACATGCGCACACTGGTTTTCCTTCACACTTGCTCTTCTTGGGTTTAAACAATTCTTGTTTGGTTCTCTTCCAACTTTTGCCTCTTTCTCACTGTGGCCATATGGGTTACAATCAGTCTGCTTCTTTATTGCTCTCTCTTGGCTTTGGCAATGATGATTCTTATTAGCATGTTTTAGTATGGCCCTCTTTTGGCTTTGGCGATACTGGTTCTTGTGAACTGGCTTTCGTATTGCCCTTTTGTGACTTTGGCAACAGTAGTTTTTGTCAGCTTATTTTATTATGGCTCTTGCCTGGTCTTGGCAATTACTCAGCCCTTTATAAGTATAACTACAATGTTCTTGTCTGCGCCCACAGTTCTGAATCTGCCACTTTAGCTTGTATCAGTTCAGCATTTAAAGTTAGTATGGTTCTGCCACTTTAACTTCTTTTCATCGGTTCGGTATTCAAAACTATTGTTTGTGGCTAGCGGCGGTGATTACGGAATGTTCTGGGGTCTCACAATAAATGTGAACTCACTGGGTGCTGCATACGCGTCCGCTCGCTCCGCTGCCTCTGTGCATTCTGCTTCTTTTTTATCCGGAAAACTGCTTCTCTATACCTCCTGTGGCCTGTGCCGGTGGGGAGAGGAGCTTTCCTCGGTCCACAAACACCCAGTGCTCGCCTGCCACCGCAGCACGTATTACACAGCTTAAAGGTTTTTAAACTCACGCTTCCTGTCATACAAAATCTTCAAGTTCGGACACTCTCTCAGGACCATCATCCGCTCTGGCAATAGAGTCAGCACCAGCGTGTCTGTTTTCAGCTTCCTCTGGTGCCATTGCAACGTGGACTCACTGCAGACACTCCACCTTCTACTACTCCTAATGGCCGTGTGCCTGAGAGGGCCCTTTAAGCTCACCAGACCGTCTCAGGTGTGGGTCATTACAATCACTAGACTGCACCTTGCAGTCCAGTGCCTCCACATCCCTCTTCCTCATCCCAGTACTTTGGGCATTGAGGGATTTAAAATCCCCAATGTGCAAATTACCCTTTTCTTCCACAGCTTCAATTTTACAGTAGGCCATAAGATTGTAGGGACTCTGGGAAAGTTATTAAAGGTGCTTTATCATTCCCCCTAACCTGATCCCTCCCACAGAACACCACCCCCAGGGTTAGGATCACAAAGCGTCTGCCTTTCCATGGCCACATGAGAAGGGTCCCAGGCCAGGTTTTCTGGGGGAATCATCTTGGATTCCTCACAGGCTGGAGTTCTTCTATCACCTCTCCAGCTCTTTCTCTCCCTCTGGTACCAGTGTATGAGATGTAGCTCTCAGCAGCACATAGATCTTTCTCCCAGTTCTCTCACTCTGGTCTCTTCCATTGTCTTCTCATATACAGTTCTCAGCTGGCTTTTGTCTTTCTCTTCTACACTTGGGCTGGCCTATGCCAGTGTCTGATATACAGTCCCAGTAGGATTTCAGCTTCCTCCTCTTTCCTGCATTTGGGCTTTCTCAGGGTCTGGTGCAGAGCTCAGTTCAAGCTCTTAGGTCTCTTTCTCAATCTGGTTTCTCCCTGTGTCTGGGGTCAAGCTCCCAGCAAGTTCTCAATCTCTGCTTCCAGTAGACAGGCCAATGCCCCTCTGCAATGCCCTAGGGCAATTTAGAGCTGTTGATTGTTCAATAATTTCTCTGATTGGTGATTTCCTGATCTCTTTGGTATTGGTTAGCCCCCTGTTTCCCTGATTTTCCCCCATGTGTTCTCTGGCATTTGCTGAGATTCTCCTTTAACCCATATAATTATTTCCCCATTAGCTACAAGTAGTGTGTCTGATGTGGTGGCAGAAAGTACAAAAGCCTAATCCATCATTTTGAAGTCTGGTGGAATTATCTTTCTGCAGTGTGCACTGGTGGTCCCCAGCATCTCCCTAGTGCTTCATGGTGGCTCCAGGAATTCATACGTGCGACTACTCTTCTTAATAAGACTCACGGAGGAAGAAGTTTTGATCCTGCAAGTGCTTAACCCACATTTCCCCTAACCAAGAAGGACGATAATTAGGTGCTATCCCTTCTGCAATGGTCCTCTCTGACATAAAGTGGCATCGTGTGGGTTTTGGGTGCATTAACTTGGTAGGCGGGCAGTGAACTGAAGCAGTTCCATGTAGGCTGGGCAAGATGCACAGCAATGGAATTCCTTCAATTCAGATGACATATTTAAAGACCACCATACATGCATGAACATAGTTGTGCAGAAAACGTTGTGAATCTATATATGAAACAGTGAGGAAAGCATAAAATAAGATCAAGACATTTGAACAAACATCATGATTGCTACCTAAATGAGTGCATTTAACTTATTTCTGATAGGTTGAAGTATTGTTAAACATATGCAAGTACAACCAATCAGGACATCATTTAATGTTGCTAAACAAACAGAAAATAGTTTCTGAGAAATATATAATGAGAATTGAATCGCGTTACACCAACAAATACGTGTAAGTTAGTACTGAAGAAAAGCAATTGAATTGGAACAAGGTCAATGAAAAGGAATGATGTGCTCAATTTTAAAATGGTTTGTCGACTCAAGCCACTTGAGTTTCGGTTAACTGGGTCATTAGCCAGACTTCATCAGGATGAGAGGGGACTTGTTATCAGCCGGATTGTGAGGGTAAAGTGTCAGTGAAGGAGAATTCAAAAAGAATGTCCTCAGTAATTTCATGAAGACGTGAAGCAGTGGCTTTTGGTGCACGCAATGTGTTTGGTATGGAAAGATTACCTTTTCTAAGGTTGAATTACGGCTTAGTTGAGATGGCGAGTTCCATGTTGATACTTCACAAGCTCCAGTTTATGAAGTGGCTATTTTGTGATATCCACACTCCCTAACATGGTCTCATTCTGCGTGTAAACATGAATAGTAGACAATGGGCCTCATTACGAGCATGCCGGTCTGGAAAAAGGTACCCGTAACAATGGTTACGAGCACCTTTTCCAGACATGCATACTCTGAGTCTGCCGATAGGGGTAGTGAACAAATGGGAGGCCTGACCTGCTGGTAGTTCAGGCCCCTACCGGCAGATAATTCACTGAAGCACGTCCACCGTTAACAATGGTGCCGGTGATTCAGTGGTTCCCATCCCATAGAGTCCTATGGAAACAAAGGGTTTTGAAAAATGACATGGCATGTCCATTAATCTCCGACCCTACCGTTGGGTGTGTTGAGCGCATAGTGTTTCGCAGGGCAATTCAGAGACCTGCTAAGCAGCCCTGCTGAACTCGGGTATTTCTATAGTGGCATGCACACGCTGAACAGGAATCCTACCATCTAAACAGTCAACTACTATGAATGCATGGGGTAGGCGGCCATCTTGAATGGGGATACATCCCTTCCCTAAAATAATGGAGAATGACGTGAGGTGGTGACATGTAGGAAGTAAAACACCGGGTTGTAAGCAATTCTGATACAGTTTAGGAGTGTTCCTATAGGCGAGGGGAGGAAAAATTTCAAATTCACAGCTTTAAGGAGAGGAACACCTTGGTACTAGTCACAATTAGTTGGATAGCAGTGTACCCCAATGTATAATGTCACAGAGGAAGTAGCATTAATCCTGCAAGTGGCCGTGCTGACTTTTCCATCAGCCATGACGATTCTCAGAAGGGTTCATTGCGGCCATAATGAACCAGTGGCAACAATTACAGAGCTCAGCCTACATGTCCCCTATCCCAGAAGGGCGGCAATTATGTGCAGTCCTTTACAGTGTTCCTTTCTGACACACAGAAGCATCATCTGGGTTTTGGGAGCAGTAACGAGGTGGGCGGGCAGTGAACTGAATAAGTGCCCGGCAGGCTGCACAAGATGCACTTAGACACTTGACATTGGAGCTGCAACCTCCCTACCAAGGGTTTGTGGGTTTTAGGAAACCTGCCGCACGTTTCTTTAAGAGTCCACAACACCAGATAGACTGAGGTGTAATCATGGGCTCTGGGGAATTCCCCATGTACTGCCTCCAGGCCGCTCGCTCTCTGCTTGACGGGTGAGCATCTCTGGTCCCTGTAGCCCCTCTGATCCCCAGAAGAGAACCATTCTATGTGACCTTGTCACACAATGCCTGTATGATCTTGAGCTTGTAGGCTCTTTCTAAAAGCTATCCAGGGTTTGCCTCTTACGAATGCTTGAACAATGGATGCAATTGCGAAGCAGGAATGGCCTTTCTTTCTGATTGGCCCTTCGGATTGTTCTCTCAGTGTCGCCTCTAACATGACAACGTGTGTGCCTTTACATTAATTCTGCAACCTTCAATTTATAATAATTAAAAACCAACAAAGGGTACAGTAAAGTAAATTCGTTTTGTTATGATTAAAAACCAAAGATCTCTTTTGAGGTGACACAACGTCAGACTGGTAAATACATTAAAAAAAGAAGTAAGTTTTACTCCAAAAAAAAGTATCAACTTTGGAAACAGTTCATTAAATGAAGGGAAATCATTCAGCACTATAAATATAAGTAGGCACTCTGTACCATTAATGACCCCTGACTTTGATCTCTGACTGACCTGAGTCACTGGATGTTTTTTTTCTGGTGGGATTTCTCTTTTTTTGGGATTTTTGCACATTCTTCATTTTATACTATGCTGGAATGCCATGTGTTATTTGCCAGCAGCCCAGGTTAAAGTAAAGCTTAACACCACTATGGTTTCTGCTGTGAATCCTGGCAGTACAGGATGCTAGCACATACAAAGAAATTGTCGAACAAAGTGAATATGTTTCGGTCAAGTAGGAACCGGCTGATAGCAAGTCAACATGGATTTCAACCAAAAAGGAACATGGCTAAAATGGTGCTGTCTCATCATCATTTTGACAATGTGCAGTGTGAGGTTAAGCTGAGCTATAAAGCATGGACAGTCTTCTCATATTGGACATTTTCCTTCTTGTTCTGTCTGGCAGACCCTTGTGCGACACCACTGGGTGCACCGGAGGAGACAGGAGGGCAAGTGCAAGCAGTGTGGAAAGGTAAGAGAATGGCTGAAAAGGTGGTGAGGCTTGGGTGTGGGCAGTGCTGCACAAATGGAGTTGGGGATAACATGGAGCAGTCGTTCGAGGCAACATAATTTGCTGGGTCAGATTTTGTTTTTTTTACCATGGGATTAGATACAGAAACGGTAGGCCAGAGAGTAGGGATTCTGGAAGACAGGGTGCAGGGGCATAATGAGGCTGGGGGGAAGGACCTAAGAGGAGCGACACTGGGTTGCCTGACAGAAGAAAGCCAAGGAGATTGCAGGGTGGAAAGGCAAATGTGGATGGTTATAAAGAATTGAAGTTAGACTCAGAGTGATGGAAGGCTTACATGGAAGACAAGAGTATTGAAACCAGGGGGGGTGGAGTCTGGGGAGTTCAGAAACATTGACGTCTAGAAGGCAGAGGGAGGGGCTAGTCATTGAGAGACATGGGAATCCGAGATGGATGTAAGTAAAGGATGATTGAGAACCAGATCGAGGAAAGCTGGAGGTTACAGAGGAATGAGGTTCTGGGTCCAAGAAGGCAGTGCCTGGGAAGCCAGAGAGGATAGAGTACGGTCTAAGGACACAGAACGTGGCGGGGGATTGGAGGGAGAGTGCTGGTGGGCTATTGGAAGTAGAGGAAAGTGATATTGGAAGAGGCAAGTGGCAGAGTGATCAAGATGTATGATGGTGGGATGTGATCAGGGAGGAATAACTCTGGGATGCTGAGGCTAGTGGTAAGTTAGCACTATGATAAAGTGGGCATGCTAGGGTCTGGTCCATTTCCCCATCCATTCCAGGCTTTCTGACATGCTCACAGGTGCTTGGTACTCTTATGGTGATCATGTCTGGCAACACTAGATAAATAACCGCAGAAATTGTTGTACAACTCTCATACATTAATGAATCCAATTCAGTTATTCTCAGCATCCTGTCTTATTTATCTAAGCACAAAATGTTCTTAGACATTAAATCTCCCCTTCTCTTTGCCCCGCCTTCCCTTTGTTTCCTTACCTATCCCCGATCTCTATTTTCACCCCACTGTTCGTTGTCAATTTTCATGGATAACAATCATTACACTTTCACTTTCCCCTATCTATTCTAACCCCTTCCAATTGTCCCTTCTCTGTTCTGTTCTCCCGGTGTCCTTCATTCACCCCTTCTGATCCTTGTGCTGTCTCCACTCCCTATTTTGCATGATCTCTTACCCTGCTTTACTTTATATTTTCTCTTTCCTACTCTGTTCCTGCCCACGGGACAAACTCCTCTCCCTATCACTCGTTCTCTATTTTCCATTAATTGCCTTCTCACTCCATCTTCTCCCTTGTCCCATTACACCCTTGCTGATTTCTTGTCCCATTTCACTCTCTTCCTTGACACCCTCACTACTACCTCACCTACCATTCTCTCTTTTCTACCTTACTCTATTCATTGCCCCATCTCGTTTTCCTCCTCAAACTGTGTCCCCTCTCACTCATTGTTCTCCTTCATGTCTCCTACACCCTCCCATCCCTTGTTCCATATATTCCCTTCTCATGGTTGTTTCTTCCTTCTCTTTTTTTACTTGCCCACCCCACTCATTGCTTCCATTTTCTATTCTTCTCCCTCCTCTTAATTTCCCATTCCGTCTCCCACTCTGACCATTCTTTTCTGTGTTCCCCATTCTTTTCATCCCTTCAACTACACTTTCATATTCCCCTCTATTCCACCCCTCACCCTCTTCTTCATTCTTCTCTGTCCCATATCCTCTTCTCACATATCCGTGTATCTTCTAAATTACACCCTAATCAATTCCATTCATCACCATTGAGCACATGCCATTAATTTCTTCTCTCCTTGTTCCCTTTCCCTTGCCTTTTGCCTTGTCCTCCACTGGCTGTGCTCTTTTCCTTTTCCCCTTTTCCATGTTCTCCCATCTTTTATGATCCTCACTTATTTCATATTTCTGATGCCCCCTCTCTGAGGGCTCCCTTTCCCTTCTGTATAACCCCACATTTCTTTACACTGAACCCTCTCCAATGTCCTCTTTAACATACATTCTTTCCCATGTCTGGCTAACACATGTTGTTTCCTTATCTCCTTCCTGTTGTCCCTATCCTCCCATTTTTCAAACACTCTGTTCTATGAACTTTCCCTGCACCTTAATCTTTTCCTGTGCCTCTTTTCTACTAATTCGTTCATCTTCACCTACTCTCTTGCTTAATTTCTGTGTCTTTTTCCATTTCTCTCTGTCCCCCCTTTCCTACCCCTTTCTCCTTGTCCCTCATCCTATGTTCTCTGTTCTTTGCCATGTACCTGATGTCTTCTTAATGATATCTGTTCTATGACTCCTTTCCCTCATCCTGACTGATGTCCTGTTTCCCTTGACTACAATTTCCTCTCATCTTCTATTCCCTCTATCATTTTATACACTTTACCTCCTCCCTTTATATGTTTATTTGTACCCTTTCTTCTCTCATTTCTTTTATCATTTACACCTTCCTATTTTTCCCGTTTGCCCTTCCATTCCCCTCTCCTTCTTTCCCCTGCGCAGGGATTCCAGCAGAAGTTCACCTTCCATAGTAAAGAAATTGTGGCCATTAGCTGTTCCTGGTGTAAGCAGGCGGTAAGTTCAAGTGCTAGAAACTCCTAATTAGACAAAGCCAGGGTGTTTAGTGGAAGAGAGTGCTTGGGTTTACGAAACAATGCTATTATGTGCATCTCTAGGTGACTGCGTGTTCCCTAGAGGGGCCTGTATGATCTATATGGTAGAAAACAAGTTGTATATTGTGACCAAAAGTGAGAGAGAAACCAAACTCCTGAACAGGCCCCTTGCTGATCAAGTGAGTCCCAAAGAAAACCAATTCCACAGCATACAAAGGTATCCAGGCTTGGCGGGTAGCTTGGGGGCACACTCCCTGTGTGAGACGAGAGGCAGGGGCTCAGATGTCAACCTACAGATGATAGTCCCGCCTTGGAGACTAGACCTAATATGAGTTACCAAATGGGCAATCATAGGCTATATCGGTGGCTTTATCTCCACGCAATATGATTCGCTCCTAAAGGAGAACCTTCTGCCCTCCACCCAATTCCAATTCTTTACACTTTTCATTTACTTAGTTTCAGATTCGGCCGAAGTCCTCTTCTAAGTGGAAGAGGAACTTGGCTTACTACTCTCTTACTTTTGAGATGGTGTTAGGTTTAATATGTATCAGATTGTCATGATTTTATAAGCTCCCTCTTTGGTTGTTTATCTCCCACTAGAGTTCGAGCTTTTTGCTCAAGGAACCCATTGTCAGAGACACTGGCCACATGTTCCATTCATCGGTAAAGATGACACAGGGTGTGTGAGGAGGAGTATTTGAAATGTGTTAACTTTGCTTTAGTGTTTCCTGTATTCTGCCTTATCACACTCCTCTTACTCCTATCCCAGTTTCTTTGTCTGTGGTTAGGACCAGAGCGTAGAGATCGAGGGTCTCTTAGTGTTTCACCTTTTAAAGTGACCCCCTCCTCATTCAATTGTCAATTCACTTTGTCAAGGGTAAAGAGCATCCCAAATAGGACCATGGTAAGGCTTTCCTTTAAAGCCAATCAAGTCTTCCTAAATTCCAACGAAAGAAGCTAAGGTCTGAGAAGGCACCCTTATTCTACACCTGCAGCAAGAGCATGAGATCATTTCAGGAATTGAGAAGACAGAGACTCCTCTCCACCAGACAGCTCCGCATAGAAGAGGGCTCCTACTCTTGACTTAATTTGCGTGATAATACTCGATGTGGTGGTCACTATGACTGTGCATCAAGACACAATGGTTGGCGGCAGTGGTAACCACCACCCATTGACATAGGGGTACCATCTCTTCTATTACGTCCCTGGTAACTTGGTCATTTCAAGATGTGCTTGTGGAACAGTGAAGTAAAGGGTGATACAGTGAAATGTCCTCCCAAAGAATGCAGTTTGCGAAATAAAAGACCCAGGGCAAAGACATATCTACTAGGTTCCATGTCATTTCGACAAAAGTAATTACTTCAAAGTCAGTTACTTCAAAGTAATTACTTCAAAGTTGTACTTCAAATTGTTTTATTGTTTTCATTTGCCGGGGTATCACATACCCCTTATACCCCAACACTACTACCCCTATCCCGTAACCCACGACCCCTTATATTTTTCAAAGTATTTTCGAAGTAATTACTTCAAAGTAATTTCTGTTGTGAAAACCCTGGGATACCATCTACAGGAATATCCCTGGGGCCTGTGGAATGCCACAGGGACCCATTAGTAGAAAATAAACCACTTGTGATGGCCCAATAAACACTGAATGCTGTTCAACGTGTAGTTGTACACCCCTGAATGAATTGTGGTCAATTAAGCAGTGTTTCTCCCAAGACAATGTGCAGAGAGGATTACACAAACAAACTATATATACCTTCTGGGGATTTCTATCGGCTGTGACTGTGTGAAAATCTACAAATCATTGCTCAGAAAAGATAAAAGAAAGTCCCAGAAAGATAGATAACTTCACAAGGCAATCCAAGAATTGGAAAGTAATGATCAATCAGGCAGAGCTCCAAAGGAGGGAAGCAATATCCGCGGCAGATGCACTGAGCCTGGCAAAGGGCTCCTCAGATTCTCTGGTTGCCAGAATTGATTTCACTTATGTAAGTACTGCAATGCTCCTGCAATGCAGGCACCTTCACGGTTGATACGGAAGCATGCTGTGTGTAAAACAGGCATGAAAATCAAAGGGAGAAACCAAGCAAAACAATAAAAAGTAAGGCAAACAGAAATTTGATTGGATTTGGGCCAGGAAAAATCAATGCAGTCAGAAGAATAATGTTGAAGGAAGGGTTTGCCAAGGAGATTGCACCAGAACTGTCACATGAAAGGAAAACAACATCAAAATATGCACAGTTCATGTAACAATTTTTTTAAAATTCTTTTTGGTTAAAATTTTGAATTAACAAAATCAACCTTCACAATTTCACCAATAAACATAATATAAATTCATTAAAAATAAAACATGCATTCAGTATACTCACTACAAATTCATATGTATAATCCCTAAATTTTATCCTTAAAAATCTGAATCAATTTATATTTGCCAATTTAAAAGGAAGAGTAAGAAAGAGAAAACATATACCTGTAGACTTCATTAAAGCCTACCAATTATTTTACTGTCCCTTGTGGTTCATTTTAAGTACACCTATTATATGTCCAAAAACATCATTCATATTTATTTATTTATTTATTTATTGTTTGCTTGTTAGGCACTTATACAGCAAATAAAATACTGTTTCAAAGCACCCACCGGGTAAGGGGAGGGAACAAGGGAGTGAAACACATTACATACACAATATTTAAAGCAGTGGAGGGAAGAACCTACTATGCCTTGTGAGTATTCAGAATGTGTAAGTGCAGCAAGGAAGAGGGCAGAGGAGCTAAGTGCTGGGGAGTCCGAGCTCATGGATGAGCCACAGATGAAGTGCTTGGCATGTTGAGTGCTACACAGCCTGGAGCCATGTTAGTTGTAAGTGAGAACCTCCAGGAAGGAGGATGTGCCAAGGCAAGTGCCGAGGGTGGACAGGAGCTGAGGCGATTGGGTGTGTGAGGTCAGAAGCCCGAGAATGCATAAGGGCTCCAGACACCAATCACAGCAACTGTGGATTAGCAGAGGAGGGAAGAAGGGAAAGAGTAGGTGAAGAGGAAAGCCTTGAGGAGCTTCTGTAATTTAAGAAAGTCCTTCTCAAGGTGCAAAGTGAGGGGGAGGCTGTTCCATAGGAGGGTGCCAGCTGAGGGAAGTGATCGACCACTAACCCTCTGTTTAGCAAAACACTTTACAAACAAAGAGTTGGTGCCAGAGGAACGAAGTGGTCTAGAGGGAGAGTATTTAGCAAGATAAAGTTGAAGATAGTGAGGACCCCGGCCCAGACAGCCTTGTGGATGATGCAGAGGGATTTGAATTCAATCCGTGCAGCAACCAGGAGCCAGTTAACACTTTTTGGGGCAGGAAAGATGAAACCCATGGGCTTAAGGCCAAGAATAAGTCTTGCTGCCCTATTCTGGATTAGCTGGAGAGGTTGCAGAGTGGAAGAGCGTAAATTCAGGAGGAGGCTATTGCAATAGTGAACCCTAGAGGAAACTAGGGCTCGGGTAACCTTGAGTCTCTGGGGGAAAGTGAGAAAAGGGAGAATTCCTTTGAGAAGGAAGAGCTGAAAGTGGGACTTCTTGGCAATGTCCTGAGTGTGAGGGAGGAAGGAGAGAGAGGAGTCGAATATGACACCAGGGTTTCTGGCTTCAGAAGAAGGAGCAGGGGGAGAGCCCACTGAGGAATGCCAGAGAGAAGGGAAGAAGGAGGGAGCAGGGGTCCCGATGGGCAGGATCTCAGTTTTAACAGTGTTAAGACAGAGATCATTGGCGGTGCACCAGGACTGGATGGCAGATTGGCAGTTGGGCATGATGGAGGGTGCAAGAGGGTCAGCAGGAAGTTTAAAAAAAAGTTGTGTGTCATCTGCATAACACTGAAAGTTGGAGGAAAAGGAGGAGATGAGGCATGCAAGCTGAGCAAGTTAGATGTTAAAGAGCCAAGGGGAGTGTAAAGAGCCGTGGGGGACACCACAGGCAGAGAAGGTAATAGGAGATGAGACGGTGCGCAGGATGACTTGCCAAGAGCGGTCAGTTAGGAAACAATTATTATCATAAACAATTATTAAATAAGACTTGCGGAAAATCCCATATATTCTATGAATAGCTGTTAAGTCCAACTCTTAACAAAGAAAAAACAATTAGTACCTCACATCATAAGTGTGTAGACATTTGGATAATAAAATGAAAAAAATAAATACTGTTTGCCTAACCCACTCATTATGACATGACCACTCAATCTTATCTGGACATGATGTGCAGTGCAAGTTGAAAGTTATCACTTCTGATTGTCATCATTTGTATCCACCTAAACTTCATTTCAGATATGATGTGTAGTACAAGTTGAAAGTAATCTCCTCTATATGTTATCATATGCGATCTTTTGCCCCTGGGCAGCATGTAACCGATTTCTCCAGCACCCTGATGCCTGAGGGTTTGTGTGTGTAAGACAAATGAAATAAATGAATCCCTGATGCTTAAATTCAAGTTAATACTTCACATCACTCTAGTGCAGACTTTGTGACAAATAGTAAAACCCCAGACTGCTAAAATAGTTTTTTAATTCTGAAGGCTCGCTAACCTTTGCCAAATAGCCTCATCATTAACGCCCCTCAAACAATTAACAAAAGGGCCCAAATATAGCAGTCTGAAGAAAATAAGATCAGGACATTGCAAAAACATATGTTTCTATGTCTCCAATTCTGACTGTGTTTCACAGTGTCTACAGTTGGCAGCATCCTTCAAGAGCTGTCCTCTTCTAGCTAGAATTCCCTGAGTTGGAAGAATGTTAAACCTAAAGCGTATAAGTATTCCCCTCACAAACCTGTTCAGGTATTGTATCAGATAGGGGGGTCATCATACCTAATTTGTTATGCTCGTATTGCAAATGAACAAACAAGGAATAGTTATACACCTTCCCAATTGTATAGATTAAATCTGCCTGAAATAAGGAGGTTTTTACATACCCTGCCCGAAAAAAGTCAGATAATCTTCCTTTAGGTTTAGACATCTTAAGGGATTTTTCAGCACACACTCAATTGCCTTATCGTCCCATTTTGAGCTTGTACTTCTAGAGAGGATAAATCCTCATATAGGGAGTGCACTGGTGGATTACAGATTTTAACAAACAAATGTATTCTTGCTTGTAATGACAAAGGCCCAACTCATATCTAATAAGCACAGCCGGGACACAGTTCGGTAGTTTCAATGCACGCCTCCACAGATAACCCTCCAACAACTTTAATTTCTCCCAGATCCAGGGCTGCATGGTTTCCAGGCCATAGATTAATTTTGAAAAAAATGTTGCCTAAAACTAAAACTTCACCACTGGTAATAGAGAGAATTTGCTGGATTTATTATTAACTTTCAAAAAGAGGGTCGGCAGCATAACAGCCTTGCTTTTGTGACACTCCCACAGGCTGTGCTTCATTGGCCCACCAAACAGAGGTAAACCCAAATGTATAAGGCTGTCCTCTTGATCTATATGCACCTCATTAATAAACCATCTACTTTTGGCTGATCTCTGCCTGGCTCTCAACTCCAGTATTTTAGTTTTCCTGGATTTATTTCTAGACCATGTTTACTTATATAATATGCAAAGGCCTTTAAGACCCTCTGAAGACCCAGCCATGTACAATCAAATAAAAGAAAGTCATCCGCATATGACAACCGATTAAAATGAACTGATCCCAGTTTAGAGGGAACAAAGGCACCAGCCTCAAATATTAATCAATATTGGCCATTCATAAATTAAAGAGGCAGGGTCCCAATACACAACCCAGCCTCAGGGCCAATTTTGTGTCGATCTTCCTACTTAAGTTCCCATTCATGTCTAGTCTGATTTGGATATTTGAAGCCTCATGAAGCTTAATTAACATGTTTAGCAATCCTTCCTCTACACCCCACGCCGCCAGCTTGTCCCACAATCACCCCTATCTACTCGGTCAACGGATGTCACACATATTGACTTGTATTTCCTGCTCCATGCTAAATCCTGGAGACCATGTATCAAAAGACCATTAGGAGCAGTCCCGTGCCCACGTCTAAAACCCATCTGATTTTTCTTGATGATAAACTTCCTCTCCACCCATTTTTCGAAATGTGAAAAGATCAGAGACGCAAATACCTTAGTATCCGCGTTCATTTGTATTCGCTCTCCACTCTTGCTTCTCCACTCTTTTTGACTGCTTACTCTCTTTTCTTTCCTCCTTTCCCTTCTCCCTTTTTCCTATCTCCTCCCCTTACTTTCTTCTATGCACTTACTCTATCAGAATTGTCCCTTGACCTAATATGATAGCAACCTCTTCTGTTTCCTCCATCCTCCCATTACTGTTTTTTTCCTCCCCACCACCCCTTCAGCACTATCTGAAATGCCATCAGGCCTAGTATGATAGTCGCTTGTTTTGTTCCTCCCCTCCCTTTCTGCACCCTTCTCCCTCACCTTTTGTATTTCTCCGGCTCTACCAGAAATGTCGTCAGGCCTAGTACGGTAGTCGCCTGTCTGTTTCCATTTTCTTTCCACTCTCCCCCTCCCTTCCTTATCTATGTCTTAGCTCTTGCACTATCTGAAATGTCATCAGGCCGAGTACGATAGTTAATTTCACATCCTTACTGTTCATGGCCTGTAAGAATGTGGTTGTATTTTCCCTTGTTCCCTCCCTTGCCTTGAAGCGCTTTGAAACACATTGTGTATAGGCGCTATATAAATAAACAATCATATATCATATCATGATCATGATGGGTCTAAAATGGGATGACGTACAATGGTCCTCATTATATATTTGCTGCTCCAGAAACAAGGGTGCCGGTAAGCTGAATGGCACCCTTGTTTCTGTATCGGCAAACTCTGAGTCTGCTGATGTGGCCGCTGTGCCTGACAGGTCTGACCCTGCCAAGCGCATCGGCCACAGTAGGCAGACTCCTCACAAGAGCGCTAGCACCGTTAACAACAGTGCCAGTGCTTCCGAGGCCCCTCTCCAATAGAGTCCTATGGGACTCTATGGGAATCGAGATTTATATTTTACCAGCGCCTGATTTCCTGAGCCACCGGAGCTGTAATCTCCCGTTGGCACCGGGAAGTCAGGCGCCGGTAAAATATTATGTGCCTGGTGGCAATCCACTGGCGGCACCAGCAGGGTTACTACCAGGCTCGTAATGAGGCCCAATGTTTTCCATGACTCCATGAATTAATTCCTTACAAGAATCTGTCTATATAAGAATCCCAGGATACTCGCCCATAGGACATGCTCAGATTTTAACAATACATATGTCAACATATTTGGTCCCATTGTACGAGACATACTGACTTTTCGAATCATTAGTAGTACATCATCATCATCAAATTCCAAGACACAAGAGCCCATCCCAGCACGTTAAAATGTATTTTACAACTCGGCATTTCACCGAATTTCCCGTGGAAATAATCCACCCATTCTGTTTCTTAGATACAGATCACTTGAACTGATTCTTGAGGCACAGCATTTTTATTTACTAAGCCTCAAAAGCCTCTAATGTCCTTTATTATTAGGGACTCCAGCATAGCCTCATTGTCACGTTGAATAAGCTTCCATTTATGTTATCTGACCCAATTACTATACATCGGTTTAATCATTATATGCATCTCCTCCTGCTTCCTCTCCTCACACACCATTTCTCTCCCAACTCTACTCAATTCCCTTTTCATAATACGCCTTTTCTCTCTTAGTAGGTCAACATAAACATGCTGATGTTTTGTTCACTGCACCATAAACACTGCTGATGCAAATTTATGAACTATATGATCTTTCATAAAGTGTTTGAAGACATCCGGGGGAAAAAAATCAAATTTTATACTCATGATATGAATTACAGAGGACCTGATACAGGCTTTCATTATATATATGACCATTTTCCCATCAGACCATTTAATTCTGTTACCTGCAGCATTAACTACTGCCAAACCCTGCAAGTTGTCCTGATAGGAATTTTTCCTCGAGGTAGATGTTAGAGACAACAATTTATGATCACTTCCTAAAGTATGTAATATTGTCATCTTCTCACAGTGATTCCACAAATTATGATCCACAAGTATGTAGTCAATCATTGACTTAGACTTACCATTCGACCAAGTAGCTGCCATAGAAAAATCACCCTTAATCTAGCTGTTCAACCTTTTCAAACCCAGTGAGCTAAAACAGGCTGACCATAATCTCCCAGTTCTATCTTTCTTGGTTGGTGCTTTGGCATCCTTTATCTCCCCACCAAGATCTTCCCCCTCATCAGCCATCGAGCAGCATGAGTTAAGGTCTTCTGCCACCATGACTAGAACGGTTTCATGCGCCGGGGACCAATTTTCAAAAAATGTGCTTACTGCTTTCGTAAATACGGCAATGGGAGCCATACCCATGAGGGGGAGCAAAGACTGCTCCATACACCACAAAGCCCTACAAGATGCCCCACTGCCCTGTGGGAGTCGGGTACGACCCCACAGGGCATTGGGGATTGTTAAACCTTTTTATATATATAGCTATGTTGCTCTAGGAAGAGAAAATTGTTTTGTGGTGATATTGAGGGCTGGAAAATGCAGGGCGTGCTGGCCAGGGTGTGGTAGGGTGTGGTGTGCTTTGTGGGGGGGGGGTCAAAGGGGCCGGTTCAAAACTCACTAAGTGGCCCATGAAATTTTGAAAGCCAGTGAACTTTGGACTTAGTGCCCCATAAAATCCCACAGGTCACTTTTGGGAGAATCCAACCCCATACTCTTAAGCTAACACTCCTAAAACGACTCTAATTCTGATTTATTGTTCTTGAAAACAGTTATGTTGTTTAAAACTACCTAGGTCCTGTTTTCAGATTTAACGTGCTCAAGATAAGGTGTTCTTTTGACATGTCTTTCACTTGCTGGAGCTTTTCCTCTATCCAGCGGAGTTACATTGACATTTTTTCTAATGTGAAAGACATGTTTTTTAATGTCTGCTTTTCTTTCTCCTCTTTCAGTTTCACAATAAAGTGACTTGCTTCTTGCTCCATCATATTGAGGAGCCCTGTTCGCTAGGGGCACACGCTGCAGTCATCGTGCCCCCAACATGGATCATTAAGGTGAAGAGACCTCAGGTAACTGCATGCACATTTGTGTTTGACACACACACACACACACACACACATGCACATCCTAGTCTGAAGGCTGCACTGTTGTTTGAACATCTGCTTGGGCGCCCATGCACATTTGTCTAATGCTTGTTTTCAAGTGCCTAAACATCTGTGACCTTCTCACATGCATCTGTATGAGTATCTGAACGTTTACTTGTATGTATTTGTAAAAGGTATGCATGTCTTCATGTGGCCGTTGTGCAAATCTATGTGCAGTTAGCCTCTGCATCTCTGTGTGACAAACCAGCATGTTTGCGGTCTTCTCTTATAGGTTTTGACTATATAGGCACTAAAATAGAGCAATTAAGGATCACCACACACACACAAACACACACACAAACACATACACAAACACACCAAAATAATCATGATAGTGGCTGACATTCTTCTTTTCAAGCAAAGCAAATTTAGGGTTTAGTGTTTTTCCCTCAAAACGAGATGAACATGCAACTAAGTTTTCACTTTTTTCAGAGGGAAAACAATCCAAACCATTTTAGCATTCATTAAAAAAGTTATTCAAATATTTTATGACTTTTAAATAAAGGGGGTTCCATCTGGTTCCAAACAAAATAAGTGAATAAGTGATAAATGCTATGCAAATACATTTGATTTTTTGAGGAGGCGAGTGAGGTGTGGAGAATCTAAAATCTTGCAAAGTTTTTTAACAGTTATAAAAATGATTCACAAATGTGGTGACATTTTTAAACAAATCTGGATTGTTTTATTTCCAAAGAAAGTGAAAAGTCGTATGTTAGTTCCTTGGACCTGCTCCATTACTTTAATAGGAACGATGTTCATGTGAATAGATTATTTTTCTCCTTTTATTATTGTGTGAGGTAATGATGCAAGCAATCAATCAAAAATGCTGCATACATTTGGACATTTTTCAGGGCACATATATCATGGCCCACCCGGGTCATCCTGAAATTATTAATGAGTGCTATTTTGGGAAATCAAGAATCAATAGTCCTCAATATTGACTTTAATATGGATGAAATTACACAGTTAAGGTGGCCAATCAAACAACAAAATAAAAGAGGTGATTGCTGGAAGGTTTAGAATTCATCTTAACCTCTGAAATTGCTCTGGGCAACCCTCCAGATCACCATTCTTCAACGGCCAAGCCATATGCAAATCAGGCTTGGTGCTACCCCAAAAGGGGCAGGCCAGCCCAAACTGCTTGGTCACATCCCTTCTGCCATTTTGGGAAAGCGAGAATCATTAGCCCTCAACATTGACTTTAATGTGGATGAAATTGCACAGTTAATGCGGCCAGTCATGCATCTACCTTATTGGTGCATTGCTCAATACCCCATATGTCTCAAAGACATGTGCTTGTGTTTCAAGTGAGCTTTATTGAATGGAAAAGGTTAATAAAGTTAATGGCATGGTTCCACTAGTGCATTGAGTGTTAGACACAAATTGGCACTTGGTCACAAAGCCGAAAAACCTATACCTATAAACTTGATGATCTGTTCTGAGGCATAGGTTTGAATAAAACACTTTGAAACACTTGTGCTTGCAGTAGGAACATTTAATACAAATAGTAGTTAAGATTCATAAATAAAACTGAAACAATATATATTATAATAATTGATCAGAAATGCATACACATGAGCTATAAATGATTAACAATATTTTAATGCATGAAAATTGCAAATACATTTCAAACATCATGGTGTACATTTACTACAATATCAGGTAGTTATTTAATTACAATACAGTATTAGAAATATACACTTATTAATGTCAGTCTCTTAATGGAGAACCTTTTATCGTCAGGTGCTGTTGCCTCTCTTAAAAGGGCTATTGGAAATTATAACTAAAGTTGGGATTGGTTGGTAAATATGTCCAGAAATCCTTCCAAATCTTTTTCACCAAACAGTCCAACTTTCTCTTAAACTCCAAAAACGTGTATACTATTTTAAAGACTTTGGGACTGGTTAGTAAAGAGTTTTTAAGCAATTCCAAACCAACTAAAAATCAATTTTTTCTTTAACTCCAGTAACATTTGTAACTTGTGCTTGTATGTTCTCACAGAAAAGCAGAGAGCTCATTCAAATTGATTTAAATGCGACTTTTCACATATTTGTCTGCAAAAACTGACATTTGTCCAACTTTGTTAAATAGTTAAATAAAAACAACATTTTCTAAGTATTAAACAAATCTGAAACAGGTTACCTTAAACTTTCTCTTTATTTTACTGGAATGAAACATGTTTTTGCTGTTTTCTAGCTGATATTCAAGTAGGGGTTATTTTCTTTCCCAGTCAATATATTGCTTAATTTTTACATGGCTTTATAAAAGGGCTAAAGAATCTGGCCACAATTATGCTTAACTTCCCAAAAGGAAGTTGCTCAACTTTGCTCAGTCCTACTTTTCATCATGTGTTTCCAAGAAATGTTGTCACTCAATGTGAAATGTATATGGCAGAAAAAGGTGTACAAACGCAATCTTACATGGTTCATCTTGGTTTACGGGCTCCACATGAAACTGGAAAATTGTGATTGCGAATGTAAGAAAAAGGGGTGCTTGTGAAAGCAACATTTCTCCCACGACTGCTCATCATACATGGGTATATAGTCCCTGACCCATTGTATGAGCATTGATTATAATAGTCCTACTCAAGGCCAGAGTGGGAACAGGCTGCAGTGGGAAAGTGCCATTCATACACGATTGATAGGAAAACCAGCATTGTGGTCTAATTTGCTTTTTTATGGTTTCATTTTGACTAAGCTGGTTAATCTGGTCAAACAGTCCTTGAGTGTGAAGCCACGCCCCTAAACGCTCACACCAGAAAAAATACAACCCGCTAGGGAAAAAGCCCAAATATGCTCTTGTAAGTGAAACAAGTATTTATTTATACAATAATAGGTGCATCAGCAAAGAACTCTGCTGCCACGGAACGTTCTGCCCAAAAAGTGTACAAGCAGAAGCTTATAAGGAGACACAGCGTCATAGGTGATGTCATTGCATACAGTGAACACCAGCGTGACTGGTTGGTGCGACCCTATACATGGCCGGCCTGCTCCCTAGGGGATGCCAGGTCATTGGTCCCAGCCGAGTCCATCCGTCTTCCATCACAAGGGTTCTGCTGGGCTCATCGTTTATAGGGAATCCGGGCCGAAGAAGCAATAAGCTACTTTTGTGAACAATGCTACTTTATCATTAAACAGTTCACCTGGCAGGCTCGAAGACTGGCACTGTGGGAGTCTCGAGGTTAAACCGACCCACACATACTTCACTCATTCCTGATCCCGTCATCAGCTCCCAAGGCTTACACCCTCGCTTTTGAACTTGAATGTATCCCTCCCTGTACCTCGCACTACAAACAATGACATTATAAAGGTGGGATGACCATAGTCTCAGATCTTTGTGGTTGATTGGTTTATGGTCGGTGGTCTGGGGTTAACTGGTGTCTTGGAATTCAGGGGGCTCGGGACCAGGGCAGTTGTAGAGGCTATAACTCTTAGTTAGCTGGGTGGGGGTTGTAGGCCTGCTTCGGCCTGTTTGTGATAACATGTGCACCAAGGCGTCCAGCTCTGTCTCATGGCCTTGCACGGCACATTCTTTATGGAACAAACATATTGGCAACAATCTTAAAACAAAGAATGATTTCTGTGGAAGTCAGCAGCGTGGGTCTCTCTCGTCAGCGCTCGGGCCTATCCAGATTTCCTCTCAGGCTTTTAGCTTGTGTCGAACACACTAAATACTGCATGTCCGTGCAGGCTCTGTGTTTTGATTTTGGCTACTAATATCTACAAAAATGGCGTTCGCTTATATATGTGCACTATATCTAAATGTCTAAATTGCATACAATATTATGATCACATGGGGACTTTTAGGCTGCCCCCTTTACCTCCTGGTATATTATAGTTCTTTCAATGGGGCTCGCCTCACCTTAATGTGCCTTGGGGGTGGGTTGGGCTTGCTCCCTTCCCAACAAGTGCAGATGTGCCCATTTGTGCGGTCTGCACACACAGGTTTTCATAATTTTATATCTGAAACAGAAATTGGAATGGGAATCCAGACAGTCTCTCGTTGCTGTGCCCTTATTTACTCCAAGCATAAAATGGGATCACTGATAAGCATAGCTGTGTTCACAGTGATGATCACTAATGTCAGCCACCAGGTACAAACATGATAGGCATCATTATGTGGGCTTCTATAGATTCTGATTGCTTTTTCAAAGCATACAAATGGCAGGTGAAAATCATTGGGGTCCCAGTCTAACTGTCGGCATGAAAATGTGATCCAGTATAAGATGCTGTTGGTTTCCCTGGAGTGGACTTGGAAACGGCACAGATATCCCGGTTTGTGTCCAGCTCACTGTAAGGAGCCTGATTCAAAATGGACATGGAGTGGAGGAAAAGGTAGACTGCTTGTCCTCCATGTCTCGCCACATGCTGGCCAGTTTCCGGCCCCTATAAAATGAGAGGCTTGATGGTAAGTCTCATCCTCCTTCCTCCGCTCCCTTAAGACTCATGGGAGACTCATAAGTGCTTCCTGCCGACAAAAATAGAAATACAAAATTGGAGGCTACCCACTCTCTGCACTTACCAGACTCGCCCTGTCTGTTGCCTCAAACCCAGCACTTGCCACCTGCTGGCTGCACTACCACTGTTTGATTGTTTGGTATTATTTATTTATTATTTATCTGTATTTATCTGTATTCCTTTGCTCTGCACTTTGCATTTCTCCCCCCATCTTCCATGCACTTTTCCCCTTTTTCCCTCTCCCATGCACTTGCGCATTCTCAATGTCACTGGGCCTAGTAAGATCGTTGTTTTTTGTTCTCCCTTGTTACCCTCCCTTACCTTGTCGCGCTCTGAAACACCTGTGTACGAGCGCGATCTAAATAAAATATCAATATCAATATGTGACCACCCGTTCCTCCTATTTCATATTTCTATTTGGGCTATCTTTTCTCTTTTTATTGGTTCGCAGCTCCAGGCATGGGACGCTAGTTGTAGCTCCCAATCCTGCCTCCTGATAAGGCCATTGTTGATGGAATTCAAGCGAAGCCACTTGTCAGTCACATTTCTCAAAAGTTGATTGCCTCTATCTTATTGCTGGGCCCCTGAGCATCCCTGGCTGGGCTCAGTCTTCAGGGGCCCCTGAATCAGTAATTCCTGGTATTACCCTCAGTTTAGGTCTATAGAACCTAATCAAGGGTTTCTCTGCAATATTGTGCAAGAATGGTAGAACCTTTTCAATTTGATTTTCCCGGAGTCAATTGAACTAAAGTATATTCACAAATAATCAAAAAATGATATTTGTTCAATGCTTGCACTTCGTAGATTCTAACTAATTGTACGGCACCCCAGACATGACATGCCATACACTTTGGTCAATAACCTATAACTAAAAATGTCATGAAAGAGGCCCAATTGGTGTTGTGAGCCCATTGGGGCTTTGGATATAAGAGTGGCACCATACACAATCAGGAGTCTCCCCACATGTTCCCTATTCAATTTAGGGGTATAAGCATTTAAGTTTAATATCTCACCAGCTACAATATGAATGTACAGGGAACAGTGGGGTTATAGCACTCGTGTGTCTTACCCCCCGAGCAACGATTAAGGCCTCTGTTTTCTTGCTGGCAAGGCCCCAGCAAACATTTACTATGTTGCATTTATATGTACCTCTGATGGCAGATACACGACCTAGCCGGACTTTCAGTTTGATCAGGAATTCCCACAGTGACTCCCTTTGGAAACTACTAAATGCAGTCTTGCGATTCACAAACACAGTGTATAACATCTGTTTTTCAGCACCACATTACACTGCATCAAAATATTTAGATGAAAAGCCTGATCAGTGCTGCTAATTCCTCTGCTGAAGCCAGCTTCAGAGCCCGAAATTGCATTATTTTCAAAAAACCGTTCATTATTTTCAAAAAACCGTTCCTCAATATGATTTGAAATGAGCTTTCCATACACTTTAGCCAACAAATCAGTAAGGCAACTGGGACAGTTAGTAGTATCATTCATATAGCCTTTCCTAAATACCGGCACTCTCTCTGCCATCCCGGGATCTAGGGAATTTAATTTAAAGGTTATGTTTAGATCATTGAACCATCTGTTCAGAAAGAAAACATGTACCTTGTTCGGATTTAAGAAGATCTATGGCTGCTGTATTCATCAAACCTGTATGTGTATATTTCAATTCCTAACTCATCCAGGTCTAAGGTCTTTCCATCAGGCATTATCTTTTTGGCCACAGTTACTTTAGCAGGAGTTAAAGGCATCATTAATACTTCTGCACTCTCTTACTGTAATCTGTTGAGGCAGAGTAATGCCAGTCATTTCATCATTGTTACCATTGGAGGGGAAATATCTTTCCTAGACAATGAACGATAAAACTCTAAAACACATGACCAATTGCTGACCTCCTCTTGGGAGGATAGCTCAGGGGCAACGTGCTTGCCTTGGAAGCAACACAACACGGAGCAACACAGGTTCGATCCCCGGGTCCACGCTTAGAAACTTCTGGGTATTAAGTGCGTTATAAGTAACCTATCATATATCATATCCCTTTAGGATTTCCGTCCTAGTATTCTGTGGCCACCTTGGAGCCCTCTTCATATGAATACTGAGCATAGGTTCTACAGGATACAGTCTCCCTTTCCAATAATTTAGTCTGAATTTGCATTTTGAACACCTACAAGACACTCTTGTATCTCACTTCCCTGATCCAGTAGTGTGCTTATACTAATAATCAACACTTTCCTGATGATAATTATAATACTTGTTAGATGGATGCCGAACTGGTGATATTCCAGTGAAGGTGTCTTTTAGGCAATCCCATAAATCACACCATATAGATTAAGTTCCAGTTGATTTACCAAGCAGATATCTGGTGAGTTGCTTGAAGGGAGCGAAACACTTCGAGAGTGGTCATCACCCTATCACCTTCAATACCCAAATCCATAGGCACAGCAGGATAAGCCCCCTTTTCCAGCTGCCGGAGATCAATTAGTGATGCCATCTTATGTTCGAAAGGTGCATTGGTGCTATAATTAACAAGCTACTGCCATTTTTGAATGAGTTCTTTTCCAGACCCGCTCAGCTACGATTGTGGTCATCTATAATTATAAAGCTACCGTGCCACTCTTCAGACCATTTGTTTTTTGTTGTTGTTTTGTTTTTTAAACTTTCTTTATTGAGTGCTTGATATTACAACATAAGTAAGAGATAGCAGCATTGACAGGAGTAAATACACTACATCTTGATTGTTACATTTTTACTCTTCTGAAGTTAAGACATAGGGCCTCATTACAAGTTTGCCTGTCTGGTAACAACGGTACCGGTAAGCTTGCCGGTACCGTTGGTACCGCACCGCCAAACTACGAGGTCTGCCAGCGGGTGTCTTTCAGACCGCCAGGTCTGACCTAGTGGGCGGAACGGCACCCGCTCGCAGACCCTGACGGATGCACCGGCACCATCCATGAATGGTGCCGGTGCATCCATCCTCCCCATTCCCAGTGAGTCCAATGGGACTCAAATGGGAATGGGAAGTAATAATTACCGACACCCGGCAATGGGGATTTACCGGGTCCATCATGCTGTAATGCCCTGGTAAGTCCCCATTGCCGGACGCCGATAAATTCATGACTCGGTGGCAGCCGTGCCAGTATTTACAGGCACGGCTGCTGCCAGAGTCATAATGAGGCCCACAGTCTGTTATGAGCGGTGACGTATGCACCAGAAGTACGGAATTTAGGATATAGGATGGAGGGAAGTCGTTACTCAGACGTTGAGCTCTCGCTATCACATTCATACATTTGAGTTGATAAAAGGTAGTTGCGGAAGGGGGGCCATATGTCAATGGGCTTGCAGTTCATAGGTTGTAGTGAGGACCAACGCTCCTCCATATCTGATGCCCACACGACTGCCCGCTACCTTTGTGCCACAGTTGGGCAGGTGGGGGCGTAACCAAAACAGCAGCACACATCGGATTGCTAATAACATACTAAGACTTATCAGTGTGTGAAAGCTGCGTTGTAATTGTTTGAATTGGTGGAACAAACATCTTGATGGAGTGGGTTCAGTCGTGCAATTAAACATCTCTGACATGGCATCGCAAACCCCATTCCAGTATTCCCCCAGTCTCTGGCAACTCCAAAGCATGTGAAGGTAACCCACCCCATCGGTGTGGCATCTGGGGCATACGGCAGACACGGGCAAAAAGATGTAGTCTAGTTGGTGTGTAGTGGAATCTGTGTAATACTTTAAATTGTATTACCCAAAATCTGGAATTTTGGGATACTGCCTGGGTTCGTAAGCACATGATTCCCAGATGTCGCCAGTAATGTTTGTGTCTAGATCTCTGGCACAGGCCTCCCGTAGCCTCACCAGGGGTTTACTGCTGCGGTCTTGCAGCCGGTCATAGAGTATGGCCACCCCACACTGTGTCGAGGTCCCCCTCATAATGGTGCTTAGCAGTGGTTTGCCGGGTGGCTGCGCTGGAAATTCAGCCCATGTTTTTTTAGCTGCTCGACGGAGTCCAGCGTATTGTAGCCAGCGCAGTGTCTGTGTGCGTGAGGAGCCTGACAGATCCTGAAACGTGGTAAAGGATTCTGTATTATACATGTCGCCTATAGTTGTGTACCCGTCTGTAGCCCATTGTCTTGTTGCTATTTGGCTTATTTTAGGGAATGATTGGAAGACATTCCACAACGGAAGGCCCCTATGGTATGGATGAGGTTTGTCCACCTTCCGCCATATCCTGTTCCAGGCCAATGCCGTTGGGGCCACTGGGTCATTAACTTAAGGTTCTGTCCACTGTGGTGATAATACCAATGAGCGAATATTGCGTGTGCCAGCCACATGTCGGTCAATTTTTAGGTGCGGGTGTCTTGAGTCTTCATCGAACCAGTAGGCTGCATAATATGCCTGCGCATCGACCCAATATTTTTCAAAGTCTGGGGCGGCCAGGCTGCCATGTTCGTAGGGTTTGTCAAGGTATGCAAAAACAAGGGGGGTTCTGGGAGCTTCTCTACTACCAGCCTATATCCCAGGTTAGAGTCTCAACCAGAGTCTTTAGCTCACCATCCTTTCACAGAAGGGACATTTCCACTACATATCAGTCCTTGTTCTACCAAGGGCAGTCCAGCACCGAAATGCCTGACAATTCTCTTCTGAACAAGAGTACCAACAGCTAACTCGGACATGTGTTTTGGCCTGGTTGGGCCTCGTCAGTGAGGTGAAGCTGTGCCTCTCTGAGAACAGTGAGCAATGGTTCCACGTCTGGATTACCCTAGTAACTTAGGGTGAAAACCTAAAGGTACTTAATATGCAAAAACAAGGGGGGTCTGGGAGTCTCTCTACTACTGGCCTATATCCTAGGTTAGAGTCTCAACCAGAGTCTTTAGCTCATCATCCTTTCACAGAAGAGAAATGTCCAGTACATATCAGTCTTTGTCCTTCCCAAGGGCAGTCTAGCACTGAAATGCCTGGCAATTCTCTTCTGAACAAGAGTACCAACAGCAACCCCAGACACTGTTTCGGCCTGGTTGGGCCTCATCAGTGAGGTGGAGCTGTGCCTCTCTAAGAACAGTGAGCAAGGGTTCCACGTCTAGATTACCCTAGTAACTTAGGGTGAAAACCCAAAGCTATTTAATATTTAAAAACAAGGGGGGTTCTGGGAGTTTCTCTACTACCGGCCTATATCCTGGGTTAGAGTCTCAATCAGAGTTTTTAGCTCACCATCCTTTCACAGAAGAGAAAGTTCTACTACATATCAGTCTTTTCTCATGTCCAAGGTCAGTCCAGCACCGAAATGCCTGGCAATTCTCTTCTGAACAAGAGTACCAACAGCAACCCCAGACACATATTTCCGCCTGGTTGGGCCTCGTCAGTGAGGTGGAGCTGTGCCTCTCTAAGAACAGTGAGCAAGGGTTCCACATCTGGATTACCCTAGTAATTTATGGTGAAAATCCAAAGCTACTTAATATGCAAAAACAAGGGGAATTCTGGAAGTTTCTCTACTACTGGCCTATATCCCAGGTTAGAGTCTCAATCAGAGTCTTTAGCTCACCTTCGTTTCAGAGAAGAGAAATGTCCACTACATATCAGTCTTTGTCCTGCCCAAAGGCAGTCCAGCACCGAAATGCCTGGCAATTCTCTTCTGAACAAGAGTACCAACAGCAATCCCAGACACGTGTTTCGGCCTCGTCAGTGAGGTGGAAATTTTAACATCACAGAGAATGTCAGTATCATTTAAAAAGTCTTATTGGGATGTGAATGAGAAGCTCAGATTTGTTTTGGAATGCAAAAATGGAAGATAAATGAGAATGTGATCCCATGCAGTGACATCTCAGGACGTTTCAAGACATCTCACTATATCATGATATGACATATCGTGACATGACATACCATATGACATATCATGGCCGAATGCATAACATATGACATGTCTTAACTTGACATGACATGACTTGACAGATCATGCTAGTTCATATCATGAAACAAGATATAGTGAAGCTCATTTTAAAAAATGACATAAATTACCTGGAGGGCTCAGCTTATGTTTGCGCTTACATGCAAACAGGTGTCCTCCGGCCAATTTTCTTCATTTACACTCTGGAGGGCAGAAGGCAGGGTTAATATGGTTGCAGATCTGTCTTTGCACCTCTATTTTGCACTCTGCAGTGCAAAATCAGCACTGCCTGCCTTTTACCTAACCGTCACAGTGGATTCCTATAGAATCGGCCTGATTTTTGCTTCTATAAAAAGCAGGCAAATTCAAGAGGAATCCTTTGGTTTTATGTCATCATGAATATGCCATACTAGTCGGAGGTGACATGGGAAAACACGACTCCCATTCAGCAGCTCCCCCTGCCTTCAAAAACCACCAAAATGCCCTGGCCTGGCGCATGAATGGAGGTGGTAAGACAGGCATAATATCTTTTCACCTGCCTTTAACACCCTCATATACGCTCTGGGGACTTCGAAAATGAGCCCCATTTAGACTTATCATGTCATAAAATATCATAAGACTATCTGGGGTATCGTTGCCCGTGTCCTGATCGAGTGGTGTCTCATGTGCCCTGGAGGATGTTGCTCTTGTCCTCATGTCAGCAAGTCTTGCTACAGCTTGCTAGGGCATCTCATTTGCCATGGAGAAAGTTGCTCTTGTCCTCTGGTTGGCAAGCCGTGCTGTTTGTTGTTGTTTTTCAGAAGCTCTTGATATTGATTTTCGCTTTGCATCAGATGGAGCTTTTCCAAGTGATGTTAGTTTTTTGTGCTGCATGTTTCAATCACTCAATGGCTTCAGTACATTTGAGAAAATGTCCAAGAACGATTGATTGATTGTGCTCTCTTCTTGTAAATGAACTTAAGTAAACTGTAACCTTGCCATTGCCCATATTTGGAGTGGCATGATCTTTTTTTAAAAAATACATATTTTTTATTTCACTTTAAAAATGCTTTAATAAACACTTTTGAACAGTATGCAGTAGTAATACATTTCAAAGGAATAACCAACACATCGAACATTTTGCTTCAGACACTTTTCCAAATGTTGCCTCCTTCTAGTACCTAATGTCGTGAATCGGGGTGAGCATCAATAAATGAGGGTGTCTACAGAGGGCATTTTTTGCATCCAACCATAGACTACAATCTTGCCCCAGGAAAATGAGGAATCCATGCAAAATTTGGTAGCAGTGGGTTCACCGGTGAGGCTTTGTATGGCCGGACAAACATACACACACACATCCAAAAATTTTTTTGCATATAAGATTTTTGCATCCACACATAGACTACGATACATCATGTCATGTGTTACATGTTTGTTTGTTTCAAAAAAGCGCACATTTCTTTTCCAAAGAGATAATGTGATGCAAAAGTACAGGAATGGCTAGATAAAAGGCAATAGCAGCAGTTAAAGGAGAAGCCAGACCAACAGCTGTAAGCACCAAGCAGGAAGAGTATTATTATTATAATAATCAAACATGGCAGAATGATGTCCTTTGCACATTGGGGGATTAAGTATTCACAACAGGCATCGCCAGTGTAAGGAGCAGTGAGTTGCAAGGCCTCCCAAAGAAGAAAACCTCTCCAAAGAAGTGCAGCCTGCGGACCAACAATGACATAACACTAGCGGTCCCACCGGAGTAGAGGGATTGCTGACGCAGGTATTAGCAAGCAGCTTCAAGCAGCTTGAAACAGCTTCAAGCAGCTGACTGTCCCTGGTGTTCCAAATGCTGACAAAGGATCAAGCTAATATGAACAGCCACTCTGAACAAACACCACGATCCATGCAATAAACAAAAGGGCAGACACTTTTAAGATGGCAATGAATATCGACCAAGATATTCGCCGTAGGTTGCTATTGATCAGCTTCCCAAAAGTGATGGCCTTTGTCCATTCCCCCCAAAACCATTGGACACAAGGGCATGCTCACTATGGAAAGTGGCAACCTGCAGTCATTTCTGACTGCGTGGAATTGGACATATGTTGGGCAATTCTCTGCAAGGTCATTTCACAGGAGCATTAGGGAAAAGAAAAAGTCAGTTTAAGGCAGTGCTGGCGCTCACCTAAAAAACGTGTTTATGTTTGAAAAATTATTTTTAAAGATGAAAAGGAAAAAAGAAAAAGTTGTTAAGGTGAGCTGCTAATTAGGACTCATTACCCTGAAGCTGATCAGGGCTTTGAAATAACTTGAGGAAAAGAGAAAGTCCACTATTGCGCTTGCACCTTGTAGTTTAAAATATAATGTTGCAATGAATAACACAGAAAGTTGTTTCTTGAAATCTCTTCATTTAAATTGTTAGAGTGAATCACTGGAATACATTATGTTGAAACGTTTATGTAAACAAATATAGATTGAATTCACTTCATTCAATTGTTTTTTCCTGAGATGGTTTGTATTTCTTCCCGTAATATTGCTCCCCAACACATGTTTCGCCGCTTTTTTTTATTCATCAGGAGGTGCAACTCGGGAAGAAATACAAATCAATTCACAGGAGCAGCAGACCATCCAACATATCAGGCATCTGGCACATAAATAAAATGAGACATCCTTATTTGTAAAGGTCAGCTCTAGGCATCAGATGATCAAACTGGCTGTCGCTACAGATGGTATGACACAGTCAGTGGAACTAGTATGATTCCGCACACCACGAACCTGAACTTGTTTTGAGGCAGGTAGGCAACACAGAGATATTGCTGAGGTTGGCCAAAGTCCTTGGTTGTTAACAACAGGACACTGAGAGGCCTGGATGTCAAGCCTCCATTTCCACGTCTGTGCAATCCACTGATGGGCGAGTGCACCAACAGTTCGGCCTAAGCCAGCAAGGGGAACCCTGGATCCTGAAGCCTCGATAAACACTGTGAAACCAATTGCAGAGAGGAAGAAATGCCAGTGAGTGTCTACTGGGCAATGCTTATCATATGTGTGGGCTAAATAGGGGATCGTCTTGTTCATGAGTGGAGTGAACATGTATTACCCAGATAATAGTTACCTGACAACCAAAACTAGACTGTAAGATGAAACTGACCATCGTGCATCACTGTGATATGGGATGGAATATGCCTGTAAGCCAATATCGGAATCAAACTGCCTCTATTGAAACAGTGTGAGCATTTCTTTTGGCATCCAACAGAACATGACTTTAACCCATCCTTCACACAAACCTTCTACCGGAGCACAAGTATGATGAAGCTGTGTGAGCAGCAGTTCCTTTGGCATGGGGTTGAACAAGCGGGTGATTTAAAATATGTTGTGTGTGGGCTCATACAAATAGAAAAGTACAATAAGCCATTTGAAGCAAGTCATACATGTCTCAGAACCACCCAGGAGCAATCACTGGAAATTCACCTCCAGTTCAGAGGCGCATGAGCAAAATATTGTGGGTGTACTTTTTTGTGATTCTACACTCTCAACTTGAATTCAATTTTCTCTGTTTAGTCTTTAAATCTCTCTACGGGTTAGCTCCAGACTATGTTGGTGCTCTTCTGTCCTTTTATACTCCTTCTCGTTCTCTTCGTTCTTCGTGTCTTTTTCAGCTGACTGTTCCTCGTCCACCCTGCGCTTAGTCTCGCTTTCGTTCTTTCCAGCTTCTTGCTCCTCTTCATTGGAACACTCTTCCTCTATCTCTTCGATCTATCACTATCTCTTCTCTTTCTAGGGTCTCCTTGAAAAATCATCTTCTTCACTGTCCATGACTGTTTGCTCTCAGAATTGATGTTTGAACTTCCCTAATCTTTCCACATTTTTGTACTGTTGCTTTAACATTTTTGTGCAGCGCTTTGGATAAAAGCGCTTTATAAGCTCTAATAAAATACCAAATACAAATAAGCCCAACTGCGAGCCTTTAGCTACAGAAAGTTGTATTTGTCTTGCACAATGCCTTATACAAATGAAATTGCGCAGGGAAATTGCACATCACGATTGCTTGCTTTGACCAACATAAAAACCCGTTTCACTGGTGCATCACGTGTTCATTCATACTCACCTCTGTTTGCAGGCATTCCTTGTTTACCTTTATTCTATTACATGTCACACTCAGCTTCTGCCCCTCGAATGTGGTATCACAGGTAATCCCACAAGTGGAATAAAGTAGTAATTCTGAGTCTTATAGTCAACAGAATATTAGTGTTTGTAGTGCAATATATTCACCAAGGCATTGGATGTCACTCAGGGGCACTCTGATGGGGTCACTGTACTGGTCCTCTATGTGTGCAGTATTGTACTTTGTGTATGAGTGTGTGCCTCATAGAGGTTACATCCAGCAACTGAGCAGCTGACACTTTCCTCTTGTCTCCCTTGTTACACTTCGCCCCGCAAACATCATCAACATGTTGTGGCATTCCCAGGGTGCTGTGGCATTCCCAGGGTGCTGTGGCATTCCCAGGGTGCGGTGGCGGTCATGCATCTTCATCTACCTCATCTGCTAGCAGTCCTCAAAGCTAGAGGCAGGGGTTTGCATCTGCTGCAGCAATGGTGGTGTTCTTTTGTCTTAAGTGGAAGGCAGCAGGCTGTGGTTGTGTTGGTCTGGTCTCTGCACCAAGTAAAGAGGGATATTTTATAATGAAAATTGTGTCAATTTCCCGCTGGATTTTAGGCTTGCTGTTTTAAGCACTGATCATCAGTGGTAGAGTGAAATCTTCGTAGTGTGGTTGATTGTGTTCCAGTTATTAGTTCAGGCAGTGCTTTGTCCTTCTGTTTACCATTTTCTGTCAATTCCTAATTGGGATATCTCTTGTCAGTGACAGTATTTGCCTTTGCGGTGTGTTTTCAGCGCCATTCTCGTTTCACCCAAGTCTAAATTGTGTCTCGTTTTGAGATCCATGTAGGTGTGTTATATTTGTGGTTGCTTAGGATCTTGGGGCTGGAAGCGGTACACCCTGCAGACGTGCACTCTAGTTTTGCCACTTTTGTGGTTGCCCTGACTTGTGCTTTGGTTTGATGGCTGGCAGTGTCTAAGCTAGTGTGGCTGACAGCCCTAGTCGAGGTAAGGAACGAGGTGTGGCGAAGTGATGTTTTTCTCCTGATATCTCCATCTCTCACTCTGTCCCCTTTGACTGCAGATGGCACTGAAATATTCAAGTCGAAGAAAGAAAAGGACGTCATTCAAACGAAAAGCGAGCAAGAAAGGCGGCGAGGTAAGTGGCACCTCAATTCCCCGCCTATTTGCAGCAACGTTGCCTCCTGCAAGAGAGTATGGATTTGTCCTTGGGCACGGCGAGGGGAAATCTATCACCTTTGCAGCATTCCATGCATTATAATGAGAAGTTACTACTCAATGTACCCCGTATCTGATTTCAGTGGGAGAACACTTTGGAAAGTAGTCCCATGTCCTAATGAGAAGATATTTGCTCAGTATTTTGTTTTAGGTGTTTCAAGGATGGGTTACAGGGTGCCCAGCTGATCTCACTTAAATGTGTGGAAAGTGACTGACCAGAGGGTGCTCTGCATTGCATGTGTCACTTGCACCATGCTGTGTCAGAGATGATGGTTGATTATGTGTGTTCCCTATTGCCTAATCTTTGTCTATATGTTTGTATCACTATTGTGTGGTTACTCCAGATCGCTTCTAGCTCTGATCTACCTTGGGATTCCCGATAGGGACTTGCCATTATCATTTAGGGCCAGGTTGGTGAAAGAGGTCAGTGGGATGGACCAGAGCTGCTTAAAATAGGGGCCTTTATTATAAGGGAGGGGAAGGCTGAGATGCAGAGGTGATACCATGCTCACAGAAGGGTGGGAAAAAGCATCACTGTCTCAAGGGCCTCAGGTGAAGTGGAGCTAAGTTCCCTGTTGTTCCCCTAGGTAAGAGGGCAGAGAACAGAAGGGCATCAGACGAGCAGAGAGTGCGATGGCGGAATAAAGAAGGATCTTACCAGTTAGACAGATTGGTGCCAAGCCAAGGAAACACAAATTAGAGAGGGTTTTGAAAGGATCTAGGTTGAAAAACCGAATCCCAAAAGCTCGAGTTACAAAATTGCAAAGCCCACTTGTTTGCATTTTGAAACTCGAGCTTTTGGGATTTTCGTTGTTTGTCCATCGCTGCGCATTGAATGAATGCGCGGGACACCCGTGCCACCTCCGCAGCCCATAATACCAAACTAGGGGAGCGGAGGACACGCCTGCAACCCCCGCTCCTCTTAATCGGTATTATGGGCTTCGGTCTTTTTTACCACACCAAATGCGCATTCGGCTTTTTTTATTCAACCTTTTCCGTCTAAATGTTTTGAAATTAACTCTTTGTTTAACAGGCAGCCAGTACAATGCGGCCCATGCTTTCAATTCTGAGCTGAATTTATGGATAATGAAAGTAAGCCAAACCGTGGCCCTTTGAAATGTGCTGCAAGCATTCTAGCTGATAATCTGGGATGCAGAGAAACAGAGCGTTTGATATAATCCAGTTGGAATTGATTAATGCCCCAGTGATATTTGGCAAATCGGACTGAACCAAAAAAGTCTGAAGCCGGTGAAGTTGCCGTAGTCTGAATTAGGAGTTTTTGACAATCACTGAAATAGATTTATTGGAGTCAAAGTCATCCTCCAAAAGACACCAAAGTCCTTTACTGACTTTGTGAAGAACAAAGCAGAGTTCCAGAAATCACGAGAAGGTCAATTTGAAGGATTATTGAGAGGATGCATAGGGCCTAGAAACATAATGTCCATTTTTTTAAGGTTGGGAAATGGTCTTTCTCTTAGCATCGAGCCTATAATACAAGAAAGGCCATTCATCAAAGGGGAAAGGTCTTCTGAAGCGGAACCCATGTTTACTTAAGTTTGGGTGTCATCAGCATAAGAAAGATATTGAAAACCCCAGGTTTTAAGCAAAAGAAACAGAGGGTGGATATAAACGTTGAAAATAATTGGAGAGAAGAGAGAACGCATGGAACAGTGGAAGGTCTAGAGGAGAAATGGGCCAAGGTGACTCATTAGGTTGGATTAAGTAAAAATGAGTGGATCCAGGGGACTGATTTGTCTGAGACATTGGCTACCTGGCTAAGGCGAGAGATTAAAATACAATGGTCCTCTGTATCGAAATATGCTGGCAAATCAATCATGACCAGTAGATCTAGATGTTACTTGTCTGCATTGGAAAGAATATCCTCTGTAAGGGTGCAGAAGGAAGACTCTGACACGTAGGGGTCATAGTGGTTGGCATAATTTATTATATTGCGAAAATGAAAAGAAAAGCCTATCTCACCCTAACTCTAAAAGGGGTTTCCCTGATTCTTCCAAAATAACGAATGTCACTGTCAGGATGCCGAAAGCAAAGGATGTCGAAAGCAAAAGCCTCAATGTCCAATGTGAGAATACCAGCTCTGTCCCTGACACTCTAAGTTAAACTAAATAAAAAGGAGGTCCCCCGAGCCCAGAGGAATGACTCTCTTCCCCTGGACAAAAAGACTGTTTTGGGTTTTTCCGTTCCTTAAGTGGTGGAGCATGTCTCCCTTCCTAGGCTCCAAATTGTGGTCGGCCCCAGAACCTGGTTGGCAAAATTGGCTTCCTCTCACCAAGTACTGCGACAAACAAGAATGTTGTTGGCCGTACCCATTATAAGGGAAACACGTAGGATTCGATCTTATCCTCTCCTAGACTGTTGACGGTCTATCCAACACAGGAACTGGAATGATCTGATCACTTTTTGATCCTATTTACAATTGAGGTAGACATGGAGTCGACTTCTCAGCTCAAACAACCTACAATTTTAAAACTGAACTAGCATCTGGTCCCTACAGCTCAGGTGGCTGGGGAGATTCCTATGGGCTGCAAAGAACAAAAGGCTGTGGATTTATCCTCTCTTGCTCTCCTGTTCTCTTCAGTTGCAGATCATCTTTGATTTTGCAAACAGCATATCCGTCAGTCGCAACCTTGGTTCAATCAAGACTTAAAAACATTAAGGTTAAAACAGAGACAGGCAGAGCTGAAGAGGAGGACTTTGTATCTCTTTCATGATCGCACATTGCTGCGCTCAGCTACTTTGGCGTATCACAATGCTATTAATATAGCAAAAATGAGCTTCTACTTGAATAGAGTGGAACTAGCTGTGAATCAACTGAAAGAGTTGCTCCAGGTCATTCGTGTCCCCTCTTTTCCCTATGCGATTCTCTATCCACCTTTTTCAGGACCAAGATTATGTGAATTCACAAGCAAATCCCTTTATCCAACCCAATGACTGGCAAATATGCCCCACCCTCCCTATATCTGTGCCGTCAGTTTTATAGTCATTGTTTCCATCGTTTTCTCCAGAGGATATAATGCTGGCTACCATTAGACTTAAATCTGCATCGCCTCTTAAGTCTATCCCGCTGGCCATCTGTAAAGATGTTATGCCTATTATTACGATGTGGGTGGCTCAGGCAGTGAACCATTCTTGCCAAATGGGTACAATTCCTTCTGGTCTTAAGCATGCATTGGTGAACCCTCTTTTAAAGAAACCCTCACTGGATTCTACTGTTCTGTCTAATTTTTGTCCTATCTCTCTATTGCCTTTTTTCACTAAACTACTTCAATCCTTGATCTCACCAAATCTTCCCAGTTTTTTTTACCCTTTTCAATTGTGATACCGCCCCGTCTGTGGCAAAGAGAGCATGCTGGTGTCAGTCATAGATGACATAGTATGTCTCTCTGATTAGGGTGGAGTGGGGGTACTGATAATATTAGCTCTATCAGTGGCCTTCGATAACATTGACCACTCCATCCCGCTTGACTGCTTGGCCGGGGCAGGCATTGCCGGTCAGATGCTGTGCTGGTTCAGGTATTTTTTGTTGGACTGGGCCCAATTGATGTCACTTCCACCTTTTTCTTTTTCTTCTCTTCCACTATCATGTGGTGTTCCTCAGGGGTCTACCTTGTCCCCCAATTTATTCAAAATATACATCCAGCCAATGGTTGAGCTCATCCACTCCCATGACGTCCGGTGCTACTGGCATGCTGAGGACACCCAGATAGCCTTTCTGCTGGACCTGTCTTCTTCTGGTCCAGCCTCTCAGCTGTGCGGGTGCCTGGAGGCCGTGGGTCAGTGGATGAGTGACAACTTCCTGAAGCTGAACGGGGACAAGTCAGAGGTTTTGGTGGTGGGTCCCCCATCTGATTTTTCTCTCTAGACACCTTCTTTCTGGCCTTCTTCACTGGGTTTGTCCACCAATCCTGTGGCATCTGTCAGGGATTCAAGTGTTAGGCTCTGTTCCTCCTTGTCTCTTGAGGCACAAATTGCATCAGTGTGTAAATTAGGGTATCATAAGCTCAGAGATCTGTGGAAAGTGTTGCCCTTTCTCCCTTCTAGGCTTTGTGCTTCTGCAGTAGCACAATCGACTACTGTACCTCTATTCATTTCACTCAGGCACTCTATTTAATGAACCAATTGTAAGTCCTACAAAATGCTAGGCTGGTAACCCATACCCCTTTTCACAAACCACATCTCCCCGGTTCTGAGATCTCTGAACTGACTTCCTGTTGCTCAGAGTTCAGTTTAAGGCCATGTGTATAGTACATCAGGCTTTCTACGGCTTTGGGCCGGAATATTTGCAGCTTAAATTTCACCCACATTTGCCTAATCTCCCTATGCGGTCTCAGACCTCCCTTGTTATCCAAGTTCCTCAGGTCCGGCTCACATGAGTGGGTGGTCGTGCCTTCTCCGTGGTGGCAGCTAAGCAGTGAAAGGCTCTTCCTTTGATGCTACATGCCACCAAAGATCATCTTTCTTTTCCTCGTCTTCTGAAGTCTCGTTTATATAATTGACCCCTCTTCGGCTGATCTCCTGGCAGTCATTGCAGCGCCATGATGCCCTCAAGTGTATAATGCACTATATAAGTGTCATTAATTAAGATAAGAGACAAGAATGTCTTGCATGCTCCTCAAGTTGTAATGGGTCCCTGGCCGTGGTTGGCAATCCTGGTTTCCTCCTACCAGGTACTGCGATGAAGAAGAGGGGCTTGGATACTCCTCCAAACTGTGGTGGGTCCCTGACCCTGATTAGTAGACCTAGTTTCCTTCTTAATCAGGGCTCCTAGTTTCAAGCACAGACTTGGGCCACTCATCTGCTAAACCCTGTGTTCCTTTGTATTGTTCTCACCGTTTTTTTATGGTCGCCTGATGTCACATACAGACTTGGTTTACTGCCCTGCCAAGTACTGGCTTCAGATATATTGCTCTCAAGGTTCTCTTTATGATTTCTCTTATGTGACTGTCCTGAGTCACCTTCCCTCCAGGTATTGCCATGAAGAACATTATGCCTACTTATCACTTGGTATGTCCTCTCAGAAGGGTCCCAGTCCCTTTTTCCCTTGTTACCATATCTTGGTAAACTGTCCTTTAGGATCACATAGGGGCTGTATTCTTCCCTACACTTTTAATTTGTTATGCTTTTCAGGGTTTCTTTCACCCTCTCGGGACCTCAAACCACAGGCTCATCCCCTCAATTACCTCCAGGGTCTTGGCTACAGCCCGCCGGTTGGTCATGGGGTTCCCTGTCTTCTTTCCTTTTAGCCAGCACTCTGGCGCTCTTGTCGCCTTGCCAAAGTAGCTCAGCAGCATCAGACCCACTTCAGCGCCTCCCTCTTTGCTGGATCACGTGTTCCTGTTGGGCTGCACTGCTTGCACTTTCCACAGCCAGCCTCTTGGTTTGTTTAGTGGTTCCGGTGGAGACAGTCCCTTCAGCGCTTACATCCTTGAGTCTGCTCTTGCCGGCCTCCTCTGTGAGCCTTGGCCCCTCTTGCGGTTCCTCTCTGGAGCATCTGACCCTTGGTTACACAAGTGAGGGAGTATCCAGCTTCACTCAGTTCTCTGCACCCTGCTCGCGTTCAAGGGTTCCACCTCTCTTTGGGAGGCATACTGGTCCATAGGCCCTTCTGTTACAGCCCAGAATTCCTTTTCCTTGCTCCTCGACGGAGGGCTTGACACTACTTCCTGGTTTCCCTCTTCTATTTCTACTGAGGTTGGACCAATAGGATGCTGGCAACCACTAGACTGTTCACTGTAGTTCACTTTAGTGCTCTCTATGTGTCTGCACTACTTCCTTGTCTCAGTGGTTGTTAGCAGTATATCTTTCAACTCCTCCCTATTCTTCCTCGTCTCAGTTTCCTCTACTTCATTGGTTAAACAGAAGTACATGGGATGGGAGGGTAGGGCTGAAGAGAGTGGGGGGTGTAAGATAGTTGTCGGTGTTAGGCAGATTCCGTGTTCTCCCACAATAGTCATCACTGGTCTCATAGGGGGTTTCCCTCCCCATGAGATCCTCCTGCTGAGTACCACCCCTAGGGAGACTAACTCACCTCCCAAGCCTGATGGAAAGAGGGTCCCCCTATGGAAGCAGTGAGGACATCCTGGGGTTCGTCACACATCCTAAACCACAGCCAAGGTACATTTGGTACCGGGCCAAGCTGTTGCACATGTGACTGAAGCAGGGCAGCCACCGATTTTTCTAGGATTTTAGCAAGCCATGGTAGGTCTGTTATGGGCAGTAACTCTTCAAAACAGTGGGGCCAAATAGAAGGTTTTTTCAAAAGTAATAGAAACACACTTTAGAATAGGAGGGAAAATAAATCAGAAAAGGATACCTTGACGAACGTAGTCACAAAAGGGGCAATGATATCAAGCCGAGATGAAGCAAGGAAAGCTGGGCGAGTGTCATAGGTGGTACAAGAGCGAGCTAGAGAGGAAATCAGCACTGTTGAGAGTGAAAGATGATAGGATTGGACTATCATTTTGCGCTCTGAAACACTTGTGTATGAGCGCGATAGAAATAAAATATCAATATCAATATCAATATCAATACCAGTGTTAGCGGAGGGTAGATGGTAGGAGTGGGCCACCAGTGTTAGGTGAGTGGAGTTGTTGGAATCCGGTTGCCAGTGTGGGTGGTGTGGTGGTAATGGTAGTGGAGCACCAGTTTGAGTGGAGTGGATTACCAGCATGAGTGGATTGAGGATGAGGGGAGTGGAGTGCTGTGTGAGTGCATATACTGAAATGAGTTCCAGTAGGAGCGGAGTGGAAATGATGGAGTGGATTGGCAGTGAGAATGAAGATGATGGGACTGGATGCCAGGGTGAAGTGCATGCAGTGGCCTCTTTGTATGCAGAGCCAATGTGCGTATTGCTATTTGGATATTTCCAGGTGTGTCACTGAGCCCTCATAACCAACATGGAATGGATTACAGCTGAAATAACCCAGTTAAGATGATTCTGTCACTTGATGTATGGTGGAGTGTTTAACAATGATGTCTGCAGTGAGACATCTCAACCATCAAGTAAACTCAAAGAATAATGGAACAATGGCTAGTTTATCGTTGTTTGTTTGTCAAGTTATGCAGTATTGCCGTTTGGCTGGTATTGTTGTTTATGCCACCAGGATTCTCCCATTGAGAGAAGACATTTGTAACAGTAATGTGCTTCTAGGAGAATTTCTACGGGAACCAGCAAAGAGTCTCTCTGGTCCTAATTTCCCCAATACAAGGAATGTGGGAGGCACATTGGCAAAATAGCGCTTTACTAGTAGCAGCACAAATCATTGCTTCAGCCCTGCAGCAAACACAACAATTCATGTTCTCTATTTCACCAGCTTGAAACAGGCACGCTTGATTTGTGTGTTCATTGTAAAAACAGTTTCTTTCTGAGACGGGGCAATACGGCATGTTCCGTGCTGTGCCATTGACATGGTCTCCTCTCTTGAGATAAAATGAAAACATGCTTTATATTGTGTATAGGCTGAACATGCCCCGGAAGAGTATCATCAGGGCCTCTTGTTCTTGTCTCTTTGTAGTTCTTGGATCACAATACTGCTATAAACAGAGAGAGCAGGCACACATGGCCACTAACGTGGAGATCTCATCAGATTTCCCCTCTCCCGAGTTTCCAAATCCACCCCAGCTTGTTCTGAAAGTCACATGCACGTTACTGAGACCCCTACATACAATGTATCACTTTTGTCCGGTTTATGCTATATGTGTTTAAAGGACTGGACTTTCACTGGTCAGATGGAAGGACTGGACTTTCACTGGTCAGATGGTTGGCGGGGCGAGGGGCATGCACTTACTAATCTCATTCCTTCCCTCCAGGATTGATCATGCTATTTCTCTCTAACAGGAAAGTAAAGGCCGGCCCTTTGCACTGAAACCTATTTCTTCCCCCCTCATGAAGCCACTGCTTGTCTTTGTAAATCCAAAGAGTGGAGGTAACCAGGTAAGATACAGGGAGGGTGGGTTCTCTGGCGAGAACCTTTGCAGTAACAGGGGTGTGGGGGGGATGGGGAGTGCTGTCATTCCTCCTGCCTAGTACAGTGGGGTTTGGAAAGCTCAAAATGAGTGTTCTAGGGAGAATTCCTTCCCCCATTGTACAGTGAAGGGGGAGCGTTCTAAAGAGCTGCCTTCATGTGGGCCAGGGGTTATCATCACTCCTAATGTTCATTAGAGTGAGATGTTTGTGGAGTGTTCATAAAGATTACCATTATATGGGGGATTCAGAGAATTGAGGCACGCAATGCGCAGGCACATGGGGGGACAGGTTCTGAGATGGTCTCTGGCTATGGGGGTCAGGGCAGAATGTGAATTGTGATGTACAGCAGGGTGGGGGGATGTCCAAGATTGAGCATCAGTAGGATTCAGGAAAATGTGTGACTACTGTTGCATTGCCGAGTTGGGTTCATGAAGGTGTATATATAAAGGCTGGGGGGAACACAGCCTTTTAATGTTCTGTGGCATGGGGGATTTCTAAGTATCTCTGTTGGGATCAAGCTGTGTCTTTCAGTGTGCAGCGGAAAGAGAGATTTACAACTGAGTGTATGTATAAGGGGCATAAAGGACTGACCTACTGTAGAAGGTATTGGGACTTCCAATTGAAATCTGTGATAGGTGATAAACGATTCCCTTAGTGTTTGCCATACAGTAGATTAATAGCCTTTTCATGGGGTTTGGGAGACTGTGAGTGTTGCAGTACTGCAATGATGGCCTTCTGTTAAACAAAGGTTCTAGTAGGCCTCAACAAAGTATTTTTTGTCCAGTTGTGCTGCTGAGTTGTGGTTATTCTATGCCAGCTGTCTTGGTTACAGACACCAGATTTGCCACATGCTATGGCGCTTTCTGCAGCAGAGTAACTATTGCTATAAAGAGTTGTGACTTGTGTGCTCTAAGTCACAACGTTTCAAAGGGTGAGTAGTATTTAGTGAGGGTTGTGTCAGGACCTCCATGTTGGTCAGAGAGGCCAAAAGCATCTCTTAATATATAACCACTCTTCCCCAAAGACTGTGTATCAAGTTTCAAGATATTTCAAGGAAGGGGTGTCATTCAGCTTTCTTACAGAATGGCTGTCTTCAAGATGTGAGGTAATCCCTGACTGTAATCATGATTTTATCTAATCCCCAAAAGGGATTTTATGTACCAAGTGAAAATTGAGAATTCTAGGTATTTAAAGAAGCAGTAGGATTTTCTAAGATAGCCGGTCCGATAGCACAGCAAGTAGAGCTTTGACATCTGGGCAGAGCCTGCTACCGCAGGTTCGAATCCCGGCAGGGCCAAACTCAGCCTTTCATCCTTCCGAGGTCGATAAATGAGCACCACACACCGTGGGTAATAATAAGCAACACTCAGATACCTGAGGCTTTGTAGCGCTATATAAATGCTAAATTATTATTATTATTATTATTATTAAGATCAGATTGTGAATGCTGCTGCTTTTCCTTGAGTCAGTAGCCCACTCTGAACCTATCCCTTTGGTTTACAGAGCTCACAGAGAACCTTATTCTGGATCCAGGCAACACATAGTTCTCTTAGCGAGAGCCTAGAGCACAGAGCACCATAATGAAACATTGTCAATCCTGTCAAATACCAGATCACTTGGTCGTCGGGTGCAGAGGCTCTTGACCGTTGAACTGATGCGTCATAGAGCCAGATTTTGAAAAGATGACTGTGCCGCAGGAGAAACCAGCCTCCTGCCACCCTGAGATGTTGATACTCCAGAGTGACTGGACACTGGCTCCACACACCACAGACTCGCCTTCCTGTATGTCTGTGGTATGATGACAGTGCGAACACTGAACCAGAGGTAAAAAGACTCTGGCGTGTATTCAATGGTGCCAAGAAAGAATACACAGGAGGCAAATGGGGCCAGAGCCAGATACAAGAATCAAAAGGACAATAAGGTAGCAGGAGGCCATGCAGCAGCGGAAGGAACCCAGCAGGGAAGGAGAACGAAAAAAGGAAGGAGCAAGTCTCAGGGAAAACAAGGCAGGAGTATAAAATCAGAACTGCCAGTAAAGAAAAACACAAGGCAGGAAGGGGAGGCAGAAACGGGTTGAAGGCACAGCCAGGAACACCAAGGAGTGACCTGAACTGAACATTAAGAACTCGCCATATGCCAGGCGTGCCAGACTTTTATGGAGCTCTGTGTTGTTGCCTTTGGTTTCTATGGCAATGTCACCGGAGTGTAGGCCAACGTCCCAGAGGCATAGAGTGCACAATGTGACGTGCAACGGAGCAGCCACCACGATTGGCTAGCTGTTTCGCCTACCCGGAAGACCATAAAACAGTCACGTAACGGGATCGGAAAGAGGACCACTAACGTGGGTACAAGCGCCAGGCCCCAGAGGGTAAGTGCGACCTCTATGCGTGACAAAGATAACTGTGAAAAGAAGAACAAAGACACAAAGGCCTCAGAGGTTTATAAAGATGAAAAAGTCAGGCTATTGAGACTTACAAAAAGGAACAGTTTAGAAACAAAGCAGATAGCAGTGTCTCAGGAGATGAAAATCAAGGAAAATTGCCTTTAATGGTCCCTTCATTCAACTAGAGGTCACAGCTTGCAGAAACAATCTAAACTGGCGTATGCCTGCATGCTTATCTTTAATAGGGAACAGAGAAAGCTTCTGCTTTGAGTGCAACAGTGTATGCTGTTTTTTTTAATAACAGGTCATAGGAATGGGAGAAATAATAAATGTGAGCGTGTACGTAACATTTCTTAAAGAGGTCAGCATGTACAGCGACTTTGCAAGAGGTAAAATTTGGAAACAAATAATTTGTTAGCACCAATTTATGCATGCAGCAACTCATCCCAACCAATATGGATGGGTTCTATCGAAGATAGGGACCTACCATCAATATAAAGTAGAGCGAGCTTGGCCAGGGTCAGGAAGGAAATGTAGCACAGAATGCTATGCCCAAGGGTGGCTAGGAGAGGGAGAATGAGATAGAAGGAACATTAATGAACTCAGGAAGTTCAGAGAATCAGGTCCAGGTCTGTTCCTGGGGCAGGGGGTGTAATGAAAATGACTCAACCCGCAGAACCTTATGTCTGTCACCCAGCACAAGTGCCTTGCTGACATACTGACACTGGTGCCCAGCCAGCAGTTGTGAGAGTGGCATCTAACATGGCCTGTCGCACTTGGAAATGTGCTCACCAAACCTGGCCACGACAATAAGATTTCATGCAAATGTTTGGCTATCTTGCTAAAATTGGATGCACTAACGCCTCTCTCCCTATGCTCCATGCCGTTTCCACAGGGTACAAAAGTTCTACAGATGTTCATGTGGTTCCTGAACCCACGCCAAGTCTTTGATCTCTCTCAGGAAGGACCACGAGAAGCGTAAGTAGGATATCAGATGACCCCTTCCTGTACAGTGCTTGTGTAAAGATATGCAGCTTTTTACTAACTGAAGTGAGGGTTCCCAAGGGCACTGTTTACGTTTAGAGGACATATTTAGATTAGAGATAACCTCACCCCCACCATTATAATCTTTTTTCTATACATTTGGGTGATGGAAACATATTTTTCTTGGATTGAAATTTGTGTGAAGACAGACCTTGTCAGTTCCCCTCCACTTCAGGTAACAACTAGGAATTCAAAGAAAGATGTTTTTAAACTTGAAGATTTGACTAATCTGACACACTGTGCAGTTTAAGGAGGGGAGAGCAGAGTCTTACTAGCACTTTATGGATCTGCAGAGAGTGAGCTCTTTGCATGGTACTTGTCATTGGGTGCCTTGCTCCTCGCCGGTGATGAGAGGGGATGTGCAAACATTGCGCCCTGTCTAACAAATCATTGATCAACCAATGTATTCATACAATATTGACAGTTACACTAGCTTGGAATCAACCAATCTTCTAAACCAGGGTTGTCTAACTCCAGGGCTCAATGGCCGGAAACATGTAGGATTTTCAGGATACCCCTCATTAATATTCAAGAGATACATTTACATAAAATGATTCTAAAAGTATGCACATTTCTTCTCATGAATATTAATGAGGGATATCCTAAATACCCATCAGGATTCTGGCCCTTGAGGCCTGGAGTTGGACAACCCAGGAAACCAACTCTTCCAATCAATTCCCTACTTGTTAGCCCACATGGCCAAATCCAGTTGATCAGTACACATATCCCATTGATCTGTTTACTTTTCAATGCCTCTGCCTTGTTTCAACCAATCTACGAGTACTGCAAGTTCAGCCACCGGCCCATGTGCCTTGCCAGTGTGGTTGTTTGCCTGAACCCATGGAGAGGAGGCCCCATCCAGGGGGATATCATTTGAATATGATGGATTGAATATTCCCGGTGTACACATTTGGCACACAATTAAGTGAAATATCAAATGTATAAAGGGATATAGCTGGACTCAATTAACACTTTTTGTGGTTGGTTTCCTGCTCTTACTTGTATTAAGGAGGAACACCAGATGTTTCTGCAATATGCAATAATCCAGATGTAACAAGTGCTTATTTATTCAGTGGAACCTACAAGAAAATTAATCTATTAGTCTTATCAAAAACAAATACACTTTTTCAGGAAGATTGTCCAGTCTCACAATAATATTTGAGGTGCCAATATTCGCTATATAAGACAGCTTATATATAATACCTTCCTAGTCTTATTTTTGGAATGAGCTAAGACCCCTGAATGTTTGTTGGAGGCCTCTTTGGAGCTCATTTTGTTAAAATGGTAAATTGCCTGGAGGGGAGCGTTTACCCAGGCAATGTATCATCATTTGCACTATGGAGTGCAAATGAGAAGTGTAAAGAGATGGCCGTGGGAGCCTCTTTTCTATTTACACTCCACAGTGCAAATAAAGTAAACGTTTACAATGATTTCGTATGGAAACTGCCTGCTTGTTGCTGGTGCAAAAAGCAGTCGGTTTCCCTAGGAATTCATTGGCTTTACACTACCATCGTAATCTCATGCTGGCGTAAAACCAATTTGTTTTTGAAGGCAAGGGCGGGGGGCAAACGGGAGGCAGAACCATAACTCCCATTACACCCCTGCCCTCTGCCTTCAAAAACAGTGGAAAGTCTCTGGAGCGTGAGTGGAGGTGTTAAGACAAGACAGTGGTGGTCATTACGACCAGGGCGCAAAGGGACACCGGTGCCAGTAATCCCTTTGCGCCATATTCCGAGGTCCCTTTGCGGGTCCCTCCCTTAACTCCTGGTTTTACCAGGCGTTATGGACGGGACCCGCAAAGGGATACCGGGGTCAATAACGGTACCGTAATTTGCTGTACCGTTATTGACGCCTTCTCATTGAGCCCTACGGGGTCTCAAATGGGAATGGGGAATGGCTTTTACAATGAGGATTTACCGGTCCCGCCAAGGTCGGACTGGACCGGTAAGTCCCCATTGAACGAGGGCGGACACAGTCCCGTTATTGGTGCTAGTCATGGCGCTAATAGCCCCATGACTAGCACCAACCTTGTAATGAGGCCCAGTGGGCCTCATTACAACCCTCGCGGCAGCCGTGCCTGTAAAACAGGCACGGCTGCTGCCAGAGTTGCATTTTTCCAGCGCCCATAAATGGGCAATTACCGGGTCATTACAGCCTTGCCGGACCCGGTATTTGCCCATTCGTGGGCGCCAGAAAAATTCTTTGCCATTCCCATTTGAGCCCAATAAGGCTCAATGGGAATGGGGAAGCAGGATGCACAAGCACCGTTATCAACGGTGCCTGTGCATCCGAAATGCTGTGCTCGCGGGTGCCTTTCATTGTGTCAGGTCAGACCTGGTGGAATAAAAGGCACCCGCAAGCACAACTCGGAGTTTGCCAGACCGGATACAACATAATGAGGCCCAGTGTCTTCTGCTCCTCCATTTACACTGCAGGGGCTCCAAAATCAGCTCCTTAGTCTCTTGCTGCCTTAATTAATTGAGGTTAGTACTCACGGGGCCTCATTCCGAGTAGGGCGGTAAGGGATACCGGGCACCATTAAGGAGACCGGTGCCGGTAATCCCTTACTGCCCTACTACGAGGTCCCTTAGCGGGTCCCTCCATTAACGCCTGGTCTGACCAGGCGTTATGCACGGGACCCATTAAGGGACTTCAGAGCTAAGAACGGTACCGCAAATTGCGGTACCGTTATTAGCTACTTCCCCATTCCCATTGAGCCCTATGGGGGCTCAAATGGGAATGGGGAATGGATTTTTCAATGGGGACTTACCGGTCCTGCAAAGGTCGGACTACACCGGTAAGTCCGCATTGAACCAAGTCAGAGTTGGTACCGGTATGGGGGGTAGTCATGGCACAAATAGCGCCATGACTACCACCATACTCGGAATGAGGCCCACGGTCTTGGCAACGTTTCCCATTGCCTGCTAATGTGGTGAATTTCAGATGATTGATAATGGTGTTTTAAAGGATTCTGTGTTACGTTCCTCTCTGTGCGCAATGGACAGTGCCAGATCGATGAAAAAAGAAGTCTTGTCTCAACAGAAAATACATTTGCATATATGAGCTGAAAGCAGAATTAGGTACATGTTGGACAGTTAGATACACCTTTGGGATTCATCTGCTGCCCAGACATTTCATTCGTTAAGGATGCTGCGTTATTCTGAGCTGTGTGTTTCGCGGATGTGTTTAGCGGATGTTTTGTGTAACTGTTAAGGGTGTTTTTCTACAACCCTCTGTTGAGGGATCCACAACCAAGTACCTGCCGAGGAAGGGAAGACAAATCTCTCTTAAAGATAAGGGGTATCAGGCTGACACAAAGGTACAATTAGGGCACACATTTATCCGTAGAAAATATACTACACCAATATGCTGAAAAATATATACATTTAATATGATACACATATATAGCTCTATCAAGTCAAATAAGTACTTAGACCATAATGTGGAGAATAACAAATCCATAGTACGCTATAAAAACTGTAAATGTCTAAAAAGGACTCTTCTCACGCCACTGAATAATTGAGGGCTCACTATCTCACATAGTCACCCAACATAAAGGAACAGTGGGGACACAGGAACCACACAGCCTAGCAAAGCAGGTAAAATCCACAGTGGGGAGGCAATAGCAGAATTCAGAAAGCTCCTTCAGATGCGGAACACCCAAAATGGGATATGCCCGAACTACAGTACCCAACCAGGATGGCCAGGTAACAATGACAAACAGCAAAAAGGGCCTGAGTCAGCAGGAAACAATCCTTCGATAGGTTGACAGACCTGATTACTATAATTATTATAATTGTTATTTTATAATGCGCTTAATACCGGAGACCAGATTCTTAGCGTGAGACCGGGATTCGAACTTGTGTTGCTATGTATTGTCTTGCTTCCAAGATAAATGTGTTGCCCCTGAGCGATCCTCCTGGCCGAATTCTTCCAAGTAGCAGAATAAAACAGTGAGAGAGGGAAGGAGGGATCAGGTGTGGCCTAAATTACCACTACAGAAAATTATTGTCCCAAGGCAAGCCCACTAATCACTAGAGGGGGCTAGAAGCAAAGGGTCGGATGACCAAACCTACTCAGTTGATCAGTAGGACTATCACTCAGCCTGGAACACTACCACAGGGAGTGTCATAGAGAGCCCAGGAACATATACTGGCAGTTACCAATTTAAACCAATATGGAGGCTGCTATGTGGGGGGCACAAAGAGGCTGTATGTCAGACTGGCTATTTTAAGACCACCTCATGGTTGCCATAAAGAAAGGGGGCCCTAAAATACAAAATGGCTGAGAGCAGAAATAAAAAATGTATTGGTGCCCCAATGGCTATGAAAAAAGGAACATTGGGCTACCAATGCGGTACAATGGCTTGCACCACTGCTGAAACCACAAATAAAGTATAGCTGCCATAAACCTACTGCATAAAACCAATTTAATGTGATGTTTTCAGTGTAGGGCAAACATGGGGTATTTGAGAGGCTCCCCTTTGAACATGTTCTTTAGGAGGACCTAATGCAATGTACCTTAAGTAAAGTTAAACCGGGTTGTAATGGCAGGGGGAGTTTATGAGAAGTTGCGCTGGCCAGCAATAAGAAATCAGTGATAAAAAAAATACATCGAAAACGAAGAAAACATTTGAGGGGCCTGAAATACTGGCCCTAGAATCCGCAGTATTAGGAATTCCATCTTAACAGGAAGTAAAATGCAGAGCACTTCATTTACTGAGCAACTGGCCAACCAAAAGTTACTCAGATCAGACAATCTTACTTACCTTTTCCATTTTTGACGAGACTCGTTCTTCGGAATTAACTCCAGTAGCTTAGATGGTCGACTGGAAAGATATAGGGTCTCATTTTGAAATAAATAGTGAATTGCTCATCGGAGACCGACTGTACTTGCACTGTTGTTCATTAGGTTCCTCTCAGTGTATTTTTTATGTTTTCTATACGTTTTGCAAAAACACTGGCAGATTTAGGTTAACACATTGTTTGCACTACTTTTTGGAAAAAGTGTAAATGCCCCCCACAAGTAATGATTGCGGGTGGTATTTACAATTTTGTAAATCATTTTGTTATTATTAGTGTGTACAGTTGAACGAATGTCCACACAATGTGAGAAAACATGACAAAATAAGAATTTCAATCTTCACTAACAATTTAAATTCAGAACAACTATCACACATTCATATAAAAAATCAAATCGCATAATAGAAGTAAACAAGTAAACATACAAATAAATAAATATTAATATCAAAATTCATTACAATTCATGAATAAATTTAAGCTAGAGTTCATTGGACCAGTTTAGACTCATCACAGTTCACTGAGTACCTGATTTGTCTGGCCTGTCTAGTTTGGCACTGGCCGACACTCCCTTCCAAACATGATATAGTGCAATGTCTACCGATTTACTGTTCGTATTTAGATAATATGACCAAAATCTATTGCTTTGAATGTCATCATAATTTGCCACAAAGGGGCCAAGAAGTGTTATGTAAAAGGGGCCAAACCTTTGTCAGTCATTCAATACATAGCGGGCAGACTCGAGTTTGCTCAATCTGCAACATACCCATCATATCCTCGCCTCTCTCGGGATGGCGAGTTCCAGTCCCGCAGTGGTGAGCACTGGTGGTTTATTTATTCACAGGAGCAAGAAGTATATACGCAGCACTGGAGAGGGGCATCATTTCAAATAGCCTTGGGGTTCTTTGAATTTGTGAGCTAAATAAGGCATCGCTTCGTGATAACCTTTTTAGTGTGCTCAAATGATTATAACGGGAGCGCCAGTCCCACCTCTCAGTTTTGCCACAAACCTATCCTTCGGAGAGTAATAATCTGAATCCCAATTTGACTTCGATTCTACCATTTTGAATGAAGGCGTCGTTCACCACGTTGGTAAATTTGTTGTTACTATGTCTACTACTTTCAATAACTAGCAGGTTCAGTAATGGGCAAATGGGAGACAGTCTAGCTTTTAGATATAGTAGACTCCTTCTTTTTAAGACTTGTGTTGTTAAGGATGTCAAACCCAGCTCTAGCCTTATCATTTCAACAGGTACAGTGGGGCCAACTCCAAGGACAGACCTCCAAAATTTCCGCTGCAGTTCATTCAACCAAGACAGATTCTCTGTACACAATGCCTCCACTGAAGCTCCGTCTGTATAATGTCATTATACCACCTGATCTTTCCCCAATACATCTTGTGATTACCTGGGTCAAAGCAATGGCCTTGCGTTTTTTCTCTGCAATTAATATCGAATAGTCACAGCTGGTACTTAGGTGCAGGCCTAGGTATTTGCAGTGGTCTACTGGTTCTATATGTTGGCCTTTCAATATCATTTTAGGGACCACTGTCTTTTTAGAAGCAAAGTGCACCTATTTCGTTTTCTCAAAATGTACCTTCATGCCATTTGCTTCTACGTACTTACACAGTGCTATTAATGAATTCAGGCCAGAAAAGGAGTGGTCACACAGTACGAGGTCGTCTGAAAGTAGTAAGCATTTGGACCTAACACCAGAGATGCTAGGAGGGTGATTCGAAACTCGGCCCAAATACACGGGCAAATCTGCTAACTATAGGTTGAAGAGCAGGGGGGCCAGTGCACAACCCTGTTTAACTCCCTTCTTAGTACCAATGGGTAGCACCACTGCCCCCCTACTGTCCACCCTAACCTGCACAACAGTCTCTTCATGTAAGTCTTGTAAAGCATAAAAAAGTTCAACCGGGCAGCTGTAAGCCTCAAACGTATTCCACAATCGGCTCTGGTCAACTATATTAAATTCTCACCGGAAATCTATCATGGCCCTATGCAAGTAAGGTCTACCCTTAATTCTCTCCTCCCTGGGAAAGAGTGTCAATGAGCCAATGGCAATGGCCTGTCCCAGAGCTTGGCCCGAAACCCATCTGAAAGTCATCTAGCAGGTCAGCAGCCTTTACCCATTTCATTAGGCCATCATCAAAGAAGTGAAGATTTTCCCTGTGACATCCAGCATAGCTAGGAGTCTAAAGTTCTTGGGGGATGTCCTTTTACCTTTCTTATAGATGGGCACCAAGATTGAGTTTCTTCAAGAGTGGGCACTCTCCTTTCTTCATAGACTTTATTGAAAAGAATGAACATCATCTTAGCCCAGAACTTGGGGGATCTTTTTAATAGGGCATGAGCAAGGCCATTTGGTTCTGGTGCCCTGGCATCCTTGAGTTTGCACATTTTCGTATCAATATCAGCCAGGTCATAGTTTAATATAAAACATCTCCTGGTGGAAAAAGGTACACCACCACTGACATGCCTGACTGAAAAATTCTGACCAATAAATTCGACCCTGCTCACTAATACAATTTGTAACTTTAATGGTGTTAAACTTAGTCAGCAGGTTCCACATCTTTTTCGTGTCTTTTGTGGACCATGCTTTAAGCAAGTACTGCCAGTGTGCATTTCTATGGCAATGTTTCCAGCACTTACCACATTGTCGATATCTATTTTTTATAAGACGGCAGGTCTGGTAAATACCCTGGGGATGGAGATCTGACTTCTTAATGGCTCTGAGCTCTCTTCTCATGGCTCTTTTTGAGTCTTGAATAGCTTTATCGAAATGAGCCTTTCTTCCTAGTTTATTCAACATTGCGTAATTTACTTTCTGCACCGTCAACCAAGACAAGGTTTCCTTGATCCAGGCTCCAATTGCATCCGCCGTCAGACCAAGGAATTGTTGGATTGGGTTATCTTGGTGAGTAGTAACAAATGTATTTGTTTTTAAAAAGGTTTTTCTCTGACCATCTGATTCTGTTTCCACCATCATTCACATCGACATCACCAACCATGGTATCAGCTAAAGAGGCGTGACCAGCTATAGTGAGTGTCATCATAGCATGATCCTTGTAAGTATTCTCTTCTACTGCTGGCCTCCTGACTTGCAGAATAGCTACCTCATTGCAGACAAAATAATCTGTTGTGGATATTAGGGAACCTTTTTTCCATGTAGATTTCCCCGGTCTGTCCCCAGTGACTCGCCCATTGGCCAGAATACAGTGCCATTCAGCGAGTGTGTCTAACCATACATTCCCCTTCTCGTTCTTCGAAGGCTTCTCCATAGTGGAGAGGCCACTCGCATAATCGATTTCAGGATTTTCATTCTTGCAGCAACAACGTGCATTAAAGTCACCCCAATTATTATTGTTTCAGAGACCCTTTCTGAGTTTAAGGGGCAGATAATTTCCAAAACACTTTCAATAATACTGTCTGTGCATGAGAAGCCGGGAGGGTCGTAAATATTTATAAGGAAATGTGTTTCTAAGTCACCTTGTAGGCATGCTTCAACTGCAAGAACATTGGGGTTTTCATTGGAGAGGGCTATTCTAGAAGCCACAATGGTGTTTTGGACCCTAATTATAAGACCTCCAAAAGGTCTCCCATTTGGCCCTTTACAAGCCAGTACTTTGAACATCTGGTATCCATCAATATGTAATTCGTTCAGCAGCCAACACTCCTGCAGCATAAAAATATCACACTGCAACAACAAATCCAATGATCCCTCAGTAGACAAAATGTGATTGAAACCCTGTGTGTTCAATGTACAAATAGTCAAAATTCAATGATTGAGTGCATGATTGTTTGTATTGTTCAGTACAGCCAACTTAATATCCCCATTATATTGTCTTGCTGGGAACTAGAGCAACGTTTGTTCACTCCCTCCTTACCACCGGTTAGCAATTTTTCCCAGAGGTTTCCCACTTCTGAGTTTACATTATTTTTGACCGGTAATGGTGTCAAGACTGCGTCTATCTCATAACCCAACTCTAAGAACCTACTTTTATGGGCTCCTAATCAAATTATAAGTTTCAATAGTTGTGTAATAAATTCTGCTTTGGTGAACTGTATTTTCGATAGGTTGAAAGAAAGCAATTCCTTAGTATTTATTTGTATTTGTATTTATTTATTTGTATTGCGCACCTTGCCCAGGGGCATCTGGGCGCATAGTTAGTGTCTAGGATGCTGAGAGGGCAGATCACATGAGTCAATGTCAAGAATTCCGGTCTGTTTATATGCAAGCTTGCAACCCCTTTTCCATGAGATAACCGCTTGCTAGTCAGTGAGGGATCATCACTGTCAACAAGATTGACTATCAGAGGTCCTACACTGTGTCATCAATTTGCTCTGGATCTTGCAATTGGTGTTTCCATTGTTTGTACAGGATTTAGATGGTTTCCAAAAGAAATTTGTGCAGGATCAACTGCATAATCCGACATTGGGTCCTTTGCATCATTTGGGGGCATTTCATCGGTTCTTGCATTGCTTTTCTGGTCTGAAATTAGCCTGCTTGCGAGCACTCCTTTTTCCTCCTCATTTTTCTTTTTCTTTTTGTTTTCTTTACTGTTTTTCCGTTTATTTGATGGATTTCCCATGATGCTGGGTTGTGCTTCCCCCCCATTAATGGTTGGGTTTTTGGTCCAGTGTTGGATATTTTTGCACGTCATTTTGATTGTTTACGCTGTCTCCTAGGTAAGTAAATTCTAGAGACATTAGTAACCTCTTCTTCATTTTCGATATAGACGAGTCTAGCATCATCAGGCAATGCCTGAAGGAGGCAACTAATTTCCCTGTGATCATTGGGAGTTGTTAGCCTGTAGTTCCGCTGCCTCGGCCAAGGCATCCAGCTCTTGGTCCTCACTTATATATTTTACTGGACCCACTCTCACAACAAAATTCTGCCACTCAAACGAAGTAAAACTTTCATGGAAAACGTAATTACTGCCAATTGAGCGTGTATTTTTGTTGGGAGACGATGCTGTGTCCTGCCCTGGGCTTGTGGTATGCAAATCTTCTACTGCGGGAAGCAGATTGGGAGTAATTGACAGTTTTTGGGCATCCACTGGTTGTGGCAGGGAAATATGCAGAGAGTTTTAGGTTTCTGTGGGCATTATTTCAAGAGTGGTTGTTCTTGTGTTTCCAGACTTGGCAATTTCTGGTAATTTTTCTATTCCTATAGTATCACGCAGTGACTAGCATAAAGCCAACAGCAAATTATTATTGTCAATTGCAGCAAAAGATACATCTGTGATATTTCCACTGTTATTAGGCAGAGAGGGTGGTAGCTGGGGGGTATCCAGGCATTCTGTTGGGGGGGTGCCATTTGTGCAGTCACAGTTTCAACTTGGAAAAAGCATTTGATAGAGCCAGCACCCTTCTCCTTAGTAACCCAGTTCCTACGCGGGGAGCTAGTAGCATGAGGGGTCAGGAGCTAGTAGCATGAGGGGTCACCTTACAAGCTTTTGAGCGTGTGGCAGTAGACACTGTCTCTTTTTAATAAGGAGCGTTTTTCCTCTAGTTGTAACTACTTGCTCTTGAGCGTAATTTGCCAGGCATCGTAGTTTAGACGTGCTCCAAAAAGTAAATGAGAAACAGGGCATATTTTTCTTTGAGGCAGTTTTTGTCCAAGAAGGCAAATAGTAGCTAGTCTAACCTCGGCAAGGCACCCCACCTTGCGCACACTGTTGGCTCTCTTCCACTGTGTTAGACCAAGAGCCGTACAATTCACAGGAATAAGAAGGCAAAGAAAGTAAAGGGGTAGGGGTGAACAATAAAGGAAGAAACTGGAGAATCTCAAAGTATATGCCGGGAACACACTCAGATTTTTAATCTCACTGCAATGTCGTGTAGATCAGGACGTGGGGTGCAGTTTTTCCTTCAGTACTGCATGTGGAGAGAGGGGGGGGCTAGATCAGCCCTGTCACCCCTCCCCAAACACCAAACACTTAGCACTCACACTTCGCACAAGATCTCTACGAGGGTTCACGTTTTTGTAATGAATTGCCCCTTCCTCCTCTTCCTTAAAGGGCCAGGTATATACTTCAAAAAAAGTAACACATGAATTTGCACTATGTTCACTGGAAGTGTAGACGTGAGCCTCCTGATTCAGTGTCCGCACCAAACACTTAGCACTCAAACTTTGTGCCAGCGCTTCGCACAGGTTCACGTTTTTGTAATGAAGTTCCTCCTCTTCCTTAAAGGGCCAGGTGTATACTTCAAAAAAAGTTACAAATGAATTTGCACTATGATCACTGAAAGTGGAGACGTGAGTCTCCTGATTCAGTGTCTGCACCAAACACTTAGCACTCACACTTCATTATTTGCAATAGATTCCTGCAGAATCTGCATGCTTTCAGTAGGTTCTAAAAGAGTTGATTCCATTACTTTTACACCAACATGAAAAGCGCCTTACAAATGCTAAGTAAAATAAAAAAAAAAAAAAAATGGTTATATGTGATCTTACCGACCACAAAAACATAGTGGTACATAACAAAGCAGACAAAACATCGAAAAACACCACATTGTTTTGTGTTTTGTTCATTTTGGGGTCCCCCCCCAATCCCACCCTTTTCCAGCCTTTCAAAGCCACCCCAAAAAGACCCATTTTAATCCCTTATCCCACTAACCTCTATATATTGCAGCAGCGCAACCCTGATCGCTTGGTTCTTCGCAACTCCCCGATCGCATGTTCCTCGCTACTTCCTAGCTCTCCCTGACAGCGTGTTCCTCTCAACTTCTTCACTATTCACAGACATCGTGTTCTGCACATCTGCCACGCACCCCCTTCTTCCTCCCGCACCCATCGTGTGTCCCTTGCTACTTCCTGATCACGTATTGCTCGCAACTTCCTCGCTACTCCCCGACCGCTTGTCCCTCGCCTCTCCCGGACTGCGTGTTCCCCTCTATCTTCTCGCCCCCTTCTGTTTTTCCTCACTGGCTGCCCTGTTCATTTGATTATCCTACTGTTCCGTGTTCTGCTGTATTTTTTCCTCCTTTAGGCTATCACTTGTCGACTTCTCTGCTCTTGTACATTGCTTTGTTGTTTACCGCACTGACTGCCCTGTTTGCATTATACTGCCTTTTGGTGTCCGGTTGTATTCTCCCTCCTCTAGGTCATCATTCGTTGACTTCTCTGCTCTTGGAGTGGTTCTGTGTTTCGCCTCACTTACTGCCCTGTCTTACATTGTACTGCTCTTTGTTCTGCTGCATTCTTCCTTCCCCAGGTTTTGACTTGCCAACTACTTTGTCTTTTGTTTTTTAGTTCCTGTCTTCTTAGTAAATTGTTCCTCTTAGTAAACTGCTCTACTGTTGTCTGAGCTCTTGTCTTCTTGGTAAATTGTCTACTATTGTCTTGTCCCTCTCTGTCTCGTCTGCTTGCACCCATCCTTGTGTCCTCTCCTAGTGCCTCTCCCCCCCCAACCTCCAGCCCCTCTTCATCTCTCCTCTTCCCCCACCTACTCTATGGTGCTCTCCGTTTCTCCTATCTTTTCTAACTGTTTTGCAATCCCTGGAGTACAAAAGGTAGGGTGTAAAATGAAAGTGTTGCACATTTACGCCTTACTTTTACACTCCAGTGCATTTTGCTGCTATTTCAGTCCGAGAAAGAGCAAGAAATGAAATTAACATTTCCTCCATGGATTCCTCCTCCGACTTCAAAGGGCACACACTTTTACGCCTCCATGAGATTTTCACGCAGGTGTAAATGGGATGGAGTCCCATGGATTCTGCCTATTTTTAGCACCTGCTAAAAGCAGCCATGTCCCATAGGGATCCATTGCAAAAGCTATCTGAAAAGAGTTGCAATAGGCGGCATTCACAACTTTGACAAAAATGGATATTAAAAGTAAGGGGCGTCACGTTCCTTGTGAGGCAGAACGATAAAAGTGGATTGATAAAAGTGTTAGTAAAATGGTTTACCACCACTTTAGCAATCTGCCTCATATGCCGCCATCTGCAGACCAGAGCAGGATGTGCTACACTTCAATACTCTGTGTCCTGAAAGTCTTGCTCTGCCAGGTTAACGGAAAGTCATGTCTTTCTGCATCATGGAACTTTGCATCTTTGCATGGTCATATTACAGAACAGATACATGTTTGGAGCCTAAGTGTACAGCTGCTCTTACTGTACTCCCCTGCATGCAATTCTCTCTCTGTCTGTCTGTCTCTTTCTCCTTCTCTCTCTCTCTCTCTCTCTCTCTCTCTCTCTCTCTCTCTCACACTTTCTCTGTCTTCATTCTGCTTTCTACCTCTTAATTCATCTCTCTTTATTTCTCGCCTTTCAGCTCTCCATATTGCTCTGCTCCATCTCTACTCGTTATCTCTATCTCCCTTCATCTCTTGCTCTATCGCTCTCTCACTCTCAAATGCTCTTTATATCTCTATTGTGCTCTTTATCTTGCTCTTTCCTTCTCTCCGCTCTCTCTTTTGTGCCCTCACATTATGGTTTTGGAGATAGGATATGGAAATGTATGTTGGTCTTGCAATGTTTTTGATCCTTAATGATTTTTCCTGCATTCATTGTATGACATTTGTCTTGCTTTTCTTTTTGTATAAGGCTTGAGCTGTACAGAAAAGTGCCAAACCTCAGAATACTGGCCTGTGGGGGCGACGGGACGGTGAGTCTTCTGGGGGGCACAACTTGGGTACACATATAGAATGACTTCAGTATTTAGTGGTCCTAGAATGAAACTATTTTAAGAAATTAAGGAATACAATTCTCCATCATGTGCCCTGTGAGCAGTTCTTGTATGTGTGTGAGTGGACTTATAGGTTTGTCATAAAATGTTATTTTTCATGAATTTTCAACCCTTTCAACTCTCCCAAAATATTGTTCTCACCTTCATGTTTCTGGTTACCTCTTTCTCAAACTCTAATGAGCACTTCCTGCTTTGCTTGTTTTCCTTTTCTCCATCTTCGCCAGCCATCTCTGGCAATTCCTTCTCTCGTTGATTTGTTTTGTTTTCCACTTCTTCTGTAGTATATCAAAGTCTTAATGTGCCACAGCATAACATCGTCTCAGTCTGATATGGAATTTCTGCTTTCTCTAAGTCCTCCATCAGTTCTTCTACTTCCCACTGTCAATAGTTTCAACTCCTGAGTTACCCCTTTTTATATCCTATTCTTCATCTGATCAGCATTTCCTTCTGGCGTTTCCCATGTGCTTCTTGAGCTCATCGGCAGTTCCTACTGCCATTGCTTGCTTTATTATCCTCTTCCTTTCCTTACTAGCAGTTCAATAGGAGTCGTACTTATTAATACTACGTTGTCCCCAAAATGACAGATGTTAATCAACTCATTTTCTAATTTTGGAACATCTATTGAGTGCCTATGCAAGCCTTCTAGTACCTTATTTATACATTAAAAAACAACCACCGTGGAAGTACACACTACTGTCCCACTCCTCTCAATACAGAGAATGACCATGATCATTCTCTTCCAGCCCTGTACCTAACATAGACTAAGGTATCTGTGTATGAATTGCCCACTGCCCTGAATATATTTAGAGTAACCCCTTATCCCGTGAGGCTTTATCATAAGTGTTTCCTCAGCACTGCATTAAATGCTGTTTGAAGATCTATCAGCATTACATACACAGGTTGTTTAAGGAGACCTACATATTTCATATTAAATACATACATTCGTAATGCTTGACTGATCATACTGGCATCTTGCTTAAAGCTTGCTTGTAGATCTAATATCATTTTATTTTGGATGACCCATGACTTCAAGACTTTTTATAGAACCTTGCCATAGATCTTCACAGCTGAATCAATCGATGAGATTGGCCTATATGATATGATATGATAGGTTATTTATAACGTGCTTAATACCCAGAGGTTTCTAAGCGCGGGCCCGTGGATCGAACCTGTGGTGCTCCATGTTGTCTTGCTTCTAAGGCGAGCATGTTGCCCCTGAGCTATCCTCCCGAGATATTTCGAAGGTTCATTCCGATCCACCATCTTGAAGATCGGTAAGATCTGAGTGCTTCTCCATCTGTTGACGCGCGACCTCTGACGTCTATTTCATTCAATTGTTTACACAGAAATGGGGCCCAGATTAACAGTTCTTGTTTATAAAAGTCTGGAGGTCTAAAATCCAATTCAGGAATTGTATTGACCGCCTGTGATTGTACAGTTATTAGTACCTCCTCGATCTTATTCTGAAAGGGGGAAGAGGAATGGTCTCATCATCAACCTTTAGGGAGTAATAGCAAAATGGTTTGCTATACAGTTTTTCAAAATTAAATCTCAAACTTTCTTCTGTTATATGGGATTCCATGGCTGTGATGTAATTGGCTTCTCCTTTTGTTACAATTTGCCAAAATACATTTGTATCCTTACAGGAACATACAGCCTTAAATTCCTCCCATCTTTTTCTTTCTAGAGCTAGAATTTTCTTTTTTATTCGTGAATTATGATTACTTAATTGTAATTTTGGTTCCACTCCTCGCCCTTCACATGACTTCAACCAGTATCCATGCATTCCTTATCAAACCAGTGTTGGGTATTTCAACCATAAAGGCTCTGGGGCCCACAAAGTCTGGTTTGTGTAATGTTCAGTTTGGGGTTCCCTTCCTCAGTTCTGAGTCACTCACAGTCTTGGAGGGTTTTATGTTCCAACACTTCTTTCTTGGCCTTTCGTTCTGTAGCTTCTGGTCTTCTGCCTTTCATTCTTTAGTCCCAGTACACTCAAGAACTTGCATGTTAGCCTGGATTAGCGGTTGAAGTTAGGTCTGGTTGATACAATGATAAGCAGCAAAACATCCACCAGGAGGTTGGTTAATGTGACTACTTTGCCTCCATGTCTTGGGTTTCTGACTCTAGTCCTCAACACACCATATTCATTTACCTCCTTCACAATTTGCAACAGTTCCGTCTCTCTTGGTTTTGCCTCTTTACGGCATCTCCCCTTTGTCTCCTCGTGTACCCATCAATACTGCACCCTTCATTAATGTCCTTCTTGCCAGGCATGTACTGTGCCTTTTCTTTATCATCCCTCTTCCTTGCCTACCCCTTCTGTCCACCTTTCTTTCCCAACCTCCTCCTTGATGCTTTCACCAAACCACTTCCTCCCTACTGATTTCTCCCCAACCACCCACTTAATATGCCCCCCTAACCTAAGCTTAAAATGTCAATGCAAGAAATCTTTCAGGGCATGCAGGTTTCACAAAAGCTATATGGGATAGTTCATAGGAAGGATTTGCGCACATGGCAGGGGTGCGGGCAGTTTAACTGCACTAGCCAAGCTTGTAGTTCCTGTAAATGGAGCAAGGATGTTTCACATTTTAACCAGTGCCCTCTTTGTGTGTTATGTTCCTTTAAAAGTGTCAGATGGCAGAGTCATGGTAGGGTAGGCCAGGGGATTCTCCCAGCACTCTCTCGAGTCAAGCATCACATAGTGAGGGGCAGTACCAGGCCCCCGTGGAATTCCACCCTCCACCCTAAGAGCCAGGCATGGGTCTTCCTCCCAGAAGGCAAGAGTGTGCAAGAGCAGAAGTGTGATTCAACACAAGGTGGACTGGGGTGGTGAGGTTGAGGAGCTCTTGGAATCATAGTAGGTGAGGACAGAAATAGTAACAAATACATTTAAAGAACCGAAGAAGGATATTAAATTGGAAGAGGTTTTTCATGGAGAGCTTTCCCACATGGAGACAGTATGCAGAGATGGATGGAGATCCAGCCAGTTTATTGAAGATAGTGGTAGCAATGTTAAGGTCTTTGTCGTGAGGCAAAAGAATAGAAAATAGAGGGGTCCTGCAAGCAGTGTGGCTCTGTACTCCAGACTTCTGAGGCCTAGGGTTGAGGTCAGAGTTTTAGTGGAGTGATATGTGAGGTGGAGGCTGATTTTCCAATTGTTGAGGAGCTTTAGTCTAGCAGCCATAATAGTTGAAGTGATAAAGTCCTGAAGGTTGATTTCACTTGCAAAGTAGAAACCCAGTTTGTGAGCCTAGGGGAGAAGGGGAAGGAGATCTAGGGAAAAGGAAATCTGTGATGGTTGGTTGCTGGAAGAAATATTTCTTCTGTCTTAGATACATTTTTAGATTGCATCATGTTCCTCACCAGCATCATGTGATAAATGGTATCATGACATTCATTGATGTGAAGTTCCAGAAGGGGAGGGAGAATATGATTAGCGTATTGTCAGTGAAGAGATGCTGTTACAAACCAAAGGAGTAAATGAGTTTACTCGGAGAGGAGGTGCAAACTTTGACACAGTCTGGCTGCGAATGGAACCTTGCGAAACCCTCAGCAATGCTTTGGGAGATGATGTGCTATTGTTCAAGGTGATATAGAAGGTCTGTCCTGGACGAAGGGATTTGAGTAATAGATGAACGTTCGGAAACAAGAAGCTAAGAGTGACAGGGGTTGCTAAAAGTAAGGATGTGAGGTGTGGGCGCGGTCTGTGTAAAAGTAGGTGAAGATCAAAAAGAGTGAAAATTGCATTTTTACTGGACCGGTAATAACCAGAAATAACAATACAAGACCAAAAAACAATGCAGTAACCAAAAAACACAATGGCAAACCAGTAGGAACAAAAAATTAAATAACAAGGTTGGATTACAATGTAATGCGACTAGCAATCAAAATCACTGAACATGTTTTGTCACATCCAACCTTTGAAAAACAAAGCCAAGATTAACCAAAAATCGGAATGCAAGAACCCTGCATCCTTATTGCACTTGTCCCTCACCTTTTTTAGTACTTCACATCGAGTTTCCTCCATTCTCTCCATATTTCTTTTTCCCTCTCCTTTTTTTGGATTACTTTATTTTCCATTCAATCTGCATACTTTTTGCAATATGCTCCCTGCCTGTTTGCCACACTACCCTCTTCTTCTTCTAATCTTGTTTATAGGTTGGCTGGATCCTTTCCGTCCTGGATGAGCTGCAGATGCACCCCAAGCCCCCTGTCGCTATTCTTCCACTGGGCACTGGAAATGACCTGGCTCGAACACTCAACTGGGGCGGGGTAAGCATCAGCTTCTTATGTTCTTTTACATAGAACCAGGTTGCTACAAGTCAAGCTCCACACTCACCGTCTTCAATTTTGGGCAATTAATCATGTGCAAATCCTACAAACTGACCGTGCTTCACTGCACTCTGCTGAAAGCAATATGTTTTTGGGTGAGCTGTGGACATCACTCATGCTGTCCCCACATTCAGTTGCCTTATTAAAGAGATTGTCTCTTGATGCAATTACTAATTCTCTCATGTATTCAGGTGTAATATGTGTGATCTTGGGTGAGTAGCTATAATCCTACTTTGCTCCCATGTACTCCACCGAGGTGTGTATGACCTTGGTTATAATGGGGCAAGTCATCATCAATGTCCTCTTATGCAATGTTGGATGAATCACTGCTATGCCCTATGCTGCTCCATAGTCAGCTTTATTGTGTTTAATCATGGGTGTTCTGGTTTGAGGGTCATTATTCTACAATATTCAGATCCTGTAGTGTGATTTCAGGTGACTCATTATCAGTCCTTCTGTACCTAGAGCAGCGCTGTGGGTCATCTTGTGTGGGTCACTATCAATCCCCATTCCCCTTTGTAATAATAATTATTATTATTATTATTATTATTATTATTGTAGTCCAATGTATCCAATATGTGTATATGTGTATTTGATCTGTGGTGTGTTAGTGCATTTCACCATGCATACCTCTACTCAGCTGTTCTGATGAGTTCTCAGTTATGTGTGTACCCAATGACCTCCAGTATTTTCTTGGAGTCTGTGTGATCATGGAGGAGTCATTATAGTTCCCCCGCTCTCCGTTTACCAGACATAATCCCCATTTTCTAGACTAACTATACTCAGTGTTGAGATTTGTGTGGGTCATTTGAGGTTCCATCATACTTGCTGATTGGTTAAACCATTGACTACTTATAATGAAGTATTAACTTTTCCTTAAGTAGGTTGAATAGTTTTCACCTAAGTGACTGATCAGCTATTCAATTCCTACATTTCTTTCCAATGTGTAACATGGCAGTTATGATTCTAAACCTAACCACACTTGCCACACTATCACACAAGCTCACAACGCAGAACCACTTGCATTTACTAACCAACACCTCACCTTCTCCAGAAATCGCCTTCATAATCTGCTGCTCTTTCCTTTCTCCTGCTGGTTTCTTGGTCCTTCATCTCCTATGACCTCACTGAACAATCCACAACTTCCTGCATCCTGTCCTTCCTTTTATTGTTTCCCTTCTTCTGTCTTTGGTTCACTTCCCCTAGCCAACCTATCCCTGTCTTTCCCTCGTAGGGTGTGACTTAATCATGTGACTTAATAAGCAGAACTTTTAAATGACAGCATAAGAACCAACCCTTTTTCCCACACGGCTTGCCGTGAAATACTGATGGCAGCCCAAAGCATTTAGTGTCCACGTTTGAGTTAGGGGTTTGGTTCCCCCATGTAAGTGCAGTATGTTTGGGGTTCATAATCCTGTTACATAGTTCCTGGTGCTCTAGTGCACAAATCACCAGTGGCAGTGTTTCACTGACAGTGCTTGGGAGCATTATGTGACTCCATTTGCTGCCAAATAGTGGCTGCTCTGCCAAAGTGCTTTCTCCCTACTGTTATTCTTTCCGGCAGGGATGCGGGTAGTACTGGTTGCTGGACAGTTATTGTTGCTGACTCCATTCCAGGCTTCAGATAATAGGTTCTGTATCAGATGTGGTGCTGGCAGATGTCTCTATCCCCAGTGCTGTTGGTCTTGGATCATAACAGCGCTGTTGACTCTACAGGAAAGAGGGAGAGTCTTGTGAGCACTTTTTAAATGAGGTTTGGAAACAAAGGTGTACTTCATAACAACATGCTGGCACAAGGGCCGGTAGGAACTAACTGGGACCCCCTCAGCTGTCACCGTCCTCCTCAGGGAAAGGACTGGCTCTGCTCTGGATCGCTCCTGGGCAAGCCTCCCAACCTTGCCTGAGAGGGGTTCCCATCCCATCTTGACAAAGCCATGGCACTGACAGTGCCACTCATGCCACGATTTCTCACAGGATGCACCATTTTCCACTCTGTCTGCCAGGGATACACAGATGAGCCTGTCTCAAAGATCCTGTGCCATGTGGAAGATGGAACGATTGTGCAACTCGACCGATGGAACCTTCTGGTTGACCGGAATCCAGACCTGCCACCAGAAGACTTAGAAGACGGAGCGCATAAGGTTAGAGGTCGGCCCACCTATACAAAGTATCCTAGGGGTACTCACCTATCTGGGGTAGAAGGTCAGTGGTCAATTTCTCTGTACTCACCAGAATGTGGAGCAAGAAGATGCACTCATTTCATGAGTGGGTTTGGAAGAAAGCAGAAGGTCAGAGGGCATCACTCTATATGCAGAGCTTTAGGCATGCATGCGAAGACAGGTAGGCCAAACTGTCAAAGGGCTGCTTATCAGCCTGTCGAGTTATATGGGTGCTTTCCTCATAAGGGTAGAAGAGTACACCTTAGCTGCACTCTCTTTGGTTAGTTGATGAGGTTAAGGAGATCTTATTTGAGGGTTCTTGTTTCCCCTCCACCTGCGCAGTTATATGTCTAGTTGCTTGGCTTGGGAGGCGGTGCTTAACTTCTCCCTGATTCTGTTTGAACTGTCTGTATGCCTGTTGCTGTTGGTAGATGGTAGTTGGTTTACCTGTGTACAGGTGTGTGCAGGTGCTCTCTGAGTTAAGACAGAGATTCTGAGGTTTGTATTCCTTTTTACCAAGCTCTCCAAAGCATTGTTGTATTGGAAGTGATGATTCTAAGCATGGCAGTATTGCTCTTGGAAGGCAACGGGAATGTGCATGTATGCAAGTCACAGTTCAGTTGTCCTGTGTACAGAATCTCAGTGGTGTTCACTGGGTAGGGTAAAAAGTTTGCTTTCCATTTTGAACATCACTATGAAAGTGAAATCATATCACAGAGCCGCCTCCATGCATGTACAATTTGGGTTAGAGTTTGCAGGCTGACCTCCTGAATCATCATAGACATGCTTGCTTGAAATATAGTTAGACATCAGTCTTCCAACATGCATAAGACTTGCTTGCATGGGTAGGCATGAGAGGTTTGTCTCCCTGTATGCAGAATTACAGAGTTTCTTGTTTGGATTTTTCTGTAGAGATTGATGCTGCTGTATGTAGAATGTATGAGCTGTTTGTAGTAGGTGGCAATCTGAAATTGACATCCTAATGCATGTCGACCCCTACTTGCTTGAATCAGAGTCTCATTGCAGGCTCACGCACAGGGATGTTCATGATTTAGGTGACATCCCTGTGCACAGAACCTAATCAGTGCTCAGTGCACAGACTTGCAGGAAGTATTACTTGGATTCAGATTTAGGCTTTGCTGTTCCTGTCCACAAAATACAGAAAGTGCTGGCTAAGGTTAACACATGAGTCCCCCATTGTGCACATTATCCATGATGCTGAAATGGATTGTGAATTGCAGGTTGGCCTCTGTGTATTCATAATCCAAGGGGTGTGCACTTGGGCGTGTATTCAGAGGGTGGCCCCACTACGTAGAGTTGTCTAAGTGAGGTGTTTGGTTTCCTTGGGAGTCAAAGGATGATCTTCTGATTTACAGACTACTACTGGTGCGCTCTGAAATTATGTGTCAGGTTGGCCATAATTGATCCTAGTATTTTATTTTATTTATTCACATTTGTTAAGAGTGCGACAGCCGGAGGCATTGTGGCGCTGGTTACAGACAGTTTACTTAGTTACAGAAATGGTGAACATTTGCATTCATATATACAGGCAAGAGGATATAAGAGAACATACAGAGGGTCAGATGAAGAGGTGGGTTTTGAGTTTTTTGCAGAAGGTAAGGAGAGAGTTTTCAGTTCTGATGTCAGGGGGTAGGGTGTTCCATAGCTTGGCGGCTATGTAGGGGAAGCCTAACCCACCCGCTTTTGACCTGTTAATGTAGGGAGTGTGTAGTTGGTTAGTGTAGTGTGTCCTAATGGGTCTGGTGTGAATAGGTTTCGTTATAGTATGTGCAAGATATGAGGGCGCTGTGGAGGTGAGGCATTTGTGGGTGAGGGTGAGGATTTTGAAAGTGATCCGTTCTTTAACTGGGAGCCAGTGAGCTGCCTTTCTGGCATTGGAAATGTGTTCCCTTTTGGGAAGGCTTAATGCTGTTCTGAATGTATTATTTTGCGTGATTTTGAGTCTGTTTAGATTTTTAGCCGAAGTACCTGCTAGGAGGGCATTGGAATAGTCCAATTTGGCATCAATAGTTGTTCTAGATATTGTTAGACAGTTGGATTTGGGTAGCTAGTAGTGTTCATTTAGAGTAGATGAAAAGATTAATGCTGAATCTCTTTGTGTAAAGAATCCTGTAGAAACCACACCATGCAAACTTAAAGAGGTGCTCACTAGATCGGTCCTCACGCACACAGGTTAGACTCTTTGTGAAGTATCCTGCGGTGTACCCGCAGTTTAATGCCATTTCACTCTGATAGCTAGCTGATATCAGCCATTCATACCCCATATCTAGAGAATAGACTATCTTCCTCCTTTTCTGTACAGACAAAGGTCAAACCAGGACAACATTCTATATGAATCCGCAGGCTTTGATTCAAAACAAATAGCAGATGTTCAAGTGAGGTGAACTGAAAAAATAGGTACAGATGCACCAATTGTGGGTAGTTTAAGAGAAGGGTGGGCAATCTACATCGTGGATTTGGAATTGTAAAATGTATGCTGGAAGGGTGGGGAGACACTGAAGTGAAATAATGGAAACATACCTTTTTTTTCCTGCAGCTTCCTCTCAGCGTATTTAATAATTACTTCTCGCTGGGATTTGATGCACACGTCACCTTGGAGTTCCACGAGTCAAGAGGTAAGCTGGAACCTAAGATTATAGCACCTGCACCAACACACCGTACACATATTTTGCAGAGAAAATTGACAAGATCTGTGCTACCTTTGGCTCCTCAGCTATTCGCCTTTTAGTTCCTGGGGATACAACCTGTAAGTCTCCTCCTAGATCATTCTGGGTTGTTTTCCCTGTTTATACCACTGCCGTTATTCTTGCAGCTGTTCTCAAGCTGAAATCTACTTCCCCTGCAGATCCCATTCCTCTGGCTGTTATGAAAGATAATCTGCCTCGCATTTGGCCGCTGATCACTGCTGCGGTTAACAACTCCCTTTTTCTCAGGGCTGATCGCATCCTCGCTTAAACACTCCTTGGTGATTCCCCTTTTTCTAAAACTGCACTTGATCCTGTTGTTCCCACTATCATCCCATCTCCCGCCTCCTCTTTTTAATGAAACTTCTGGAAGCCCTAGTGGGTCCTCTTCTTAGCTCTTTCCTTGAAAAAATCCTATTTGTCCACCAATCTCAATCTGGCTTCTGCCCAGTTCGAGGTACCTTAAGCGTGTTGATCTCGGTGGTCGATGATCTTGCGCTTCTGCATAATCAAGGTGGGGTCAGGGCCTTGTTGCTTTTTGATTTTTCCACCACTTTCAACACTTTTGACCATACTGTACTACTCGCTCGCCTCGCCGGACCTCTCTGGCACTGTTCTTCCTTGGTTTTCTTCCTTTCTATCCGATCAGACCCAATCTCTCTCTTTGCCTCCTTTCCATTCCCCCCCACTCCACTTTCCTATGGTGTTCCCCATGGTTTGGCCCCCTCCCCTGTTATGTTTAATGCCTAGATCCAACCGCTCACTAGACTCATCTCCTGCCACAGCTTCAGTTGTTATCCTTTTGCTGATGACACCCATATCTTGGTGTGCCTTGATCTGACTGTTCAGGACACAGCAACCAGATTTCTGCAATGTCTTGAACCCGTGGGGAATGGATGCCAGCCAATTGGCTTAAAATGAACAGGGAGAAAATCTAGGTGTTGGTGGTGGGTGTTCCTTCTGCTGCAGCTTACTGGATGCAGGCTCTCTCGCCTTCTAGTCTTGGTCCTTGTCCTACCCCTGTTTTTTTGGTGAAGGACCTAGGAGTAAAAATGGCATACTCCCTCTCAGCCGACCTCCAGATTGACGCTGTATGCCAGAAAGGATACTTTCAGCTGAAAATCTGGTGTAAAATTCTCCCGTACATTCAGACTCCAATCTGCGCCCCCGTTGTATCCTCTCTTATTTGATCAACTATGGACTATTGTAATGCGTTGCTCCTGGCTCCGCCTGCCTATCTCCTGAAGCGCGTGCCCGTTTTACAAAATGTTGCAGCAACAGTTGCCACTTCCACACTCCTAGGCGGGCCCATATCTCGCCAGTGCTTCGGCCTCTGCACTGGCTTCCTGTGGCCAAACGAGTGCAATTGAAACCATTGCACTTGACCCATCTGGTTTATTACAGCTGCAGAACACAATATATACAGGCAAAACTTTGGCCTTATGTCCCAGCTCAGGCACTTCGCTCTACTGAGGCCTGTCTGCTCTCTGTTCCCCGCTTTAGGACTTCCTGCTTTGGCGGCCACTCTTTTTCAGTGGCTGCTGCCCAGCTAGAGAAATCCATTCCTCAGACACTGAGAGCTATTGAAGAGCATTTTATGTTTCGGAGATCACTGGAAACATATTTTTTTTAGGTCCTCTCCTCTATCCCTGTTCTATAAATAAAGCATAACGTAACAAAATAATGCTCTCCCAAAGTGTCTGCAACAGAGAAACTGGCCAGGTGGGATCTGAAATTCCCTCACTGTAATTCCTCTCACATGCACAGCACTCCTGTACACCACTGCAGAAAACCACGGTCGAAGTCAGTGTAAACAAACCAACACCTTACCACACAAAAGTATACATAGATTGAATAGACACACGTAAACATACTAGCGTTACTCATTAACCATAGTTCGCATGCTCATTCCCCACACACACTCACTTGAAACACTGAGTAGAACACAGGCATACACAGCACAACAAGCCAATTTTGATCACACATGTAAAAAGATGAGGAGAAGACAACAGACTCGAGCACATGACGCCCAATCTGTTCACTCCATCCCAATCACACATTCAATATTCTATAGTTCTGGGTTGCTGCATGAACTTTGGATGGCCAGTTGTTGTAAATCTGTTTCGTCTCCTCTTCATTCCTTGTATCCCCTCCCAACTGCCCCACTCTTTCTTCTTGAGGTGTCACAGATAAATACATACATTAAGGGCCCGATTCATGGAATATTTTGCACGGTTCAAAGTGACTTTGCACTGCTGAAAAGGGACTTTGCCCTTCCGACACAAACCTGATTCATGGAACTGTGTAAAGTGTATTTTTGCAGTGCAAAGTCACTCCAAAGTCATTTTTGCAGTAACAAATTAACGTTGCACTGCAGCAATACACTATGCGCTGCACAAGAACACACACCCACTCTAAAATACTCATAAATGTAGCATGCACAATCAGGGGCATTCAGCAGTTAGGCAGACAGCACAAAAACAAACACACACACAGGCATAGGTAGTACTCAATTCACACGCACACTTGAAAGACATGCATGTAGACAATGGTTTGAAACTTTTGTTTTTGCTTAGAAGGTGCCTATGATGGCTGTCATAGAACACATTCAGAAACGCACTGAAAGTCACAATCCCTGTGCAGTAGGCAATCTGGCTAGTGAACATGTTAAGGACAGTTTTCGGAAGTGGAATCAGTAAAAATTGAACTATTATTTTAGAGGCTATCGAAGGCCACACGCCAGGTGTAGACTGGGAACCAAAAGTGGCCCTGGAAATAATTCTCAAAGTGACCTCATATCACACTTTTTGATCAAGGCCAACGCTTTTTCTATGAGGAAAGGCAGAAATACCACACAAAAGAGACCCAAGCTGCAGAGGCCTACTGGGAAATTTCCAGAGTTCCCTATAGGCCAGTCCCCCACTGCAACAAGCAGAAGGTGCTCTCATATACAAATCCCTGGTACCCCGTTCCTCTCCCGCAGAAAGGTAAAATACTGAGTTGCACACACACAGATTGCATGTTATGATCAAAGTTCTGCAGCAGGATTTCTAATCAACTGAGCCTCCTTGCTAGTGGCAATGCCCTGAAACTGAGCCTCCTTGCTAGTGTCAATCCGCTGCACTGAACCACCTTGCTAGTGTCAATCCCCTGCAACTGAGCGTCCTTGCTAGTGCCAATCCCCTGCAACTGAACCTCCTTGCTAGTGTCAATCCTCTGCAACTGAACCTTATTGCTAGTGTCAATCTGCTGTAACTGAACCTCCTTGCTAACGTGAATCCCCTGCAACTGAGCCTCCTTGCTAGTGTCAATCCCCTGCAACTGAACCTCCTTGCTAGTGTCAATCCCCTGCAACTGAACCTCCTTGCTAGTGCCCATTAGCTGCATTGAACCGCCTTGTTAGTGTCAATCCCCTGCAACTGAGCATCCTTGCTAGTGTCAATCCCCTGCAACTGAGCGTCCCTGCTAGTGTCAATCCCCTGCAACTGAACCTACTTGCTAGTGTCAATCCACTGCAAGTGAACCTCCTTGCTAGTGGCAATCCGCTGCAACTGAACCTCCTTGCTAGTGTCAATCCCCTGCAACTGAACCTCCTTGCTAGTCTCAATCCCCTGCAACTGAGCGTCCCTGTTAGTGCCAATCCGCTGCAACTGAACCTTATTGCTAGTGTCAGTCCGCTGCAACTGAACCTCCTTGCTAGCGTGAATCACCTGCAACTGAGCCTCTTTGCTAGTGTCAATCCCCTGCAACTGAACCTCCTTACTAGTGTCAATCTGCTGCACTGAACCGCCTTGCTAGTGTCAATCCCCTGCAACTGAGCTTCCTTGCTAGTGTCAATCCCCTGCAACTGAACCTCCTTGCTAGTGTCAATCTACTGCAACTGAACCTCATTGCTAGTGTCAATCCGCTGCAACTGAACCTCCTTGCTAGTGTCAATCCCCTGCAACTGAACCTCCTTGCTAATGCCAATACCCTGCTCAGTCGCTATCCTGAATTACACTCTTTTGATGTGGCTTTCCCTCTCTTTTGAGGATATAAGACAAATAATTGCTCCAGCCTCCTTCTCATCAATTGCCAGAACGGTATGTGCCTGGTGGTGTTTCTCCATGACTCATAATTGCCATCTATCCTGATGTTCTCATTCACTATTTTGGATTTGATGTTCAATGAAAGGTTTAAAATCACAAAAGATGCAGGTGTTGATCCCTTTCTATTGGACTTATTGAAAATACTAGTCAGGGATGAAACAATACATAAGTGTTCGAAGTCTCACAGACTTTTTCATCAGGCGGTGCAGAGTTTTACATACATGACACGCTGACGTTTTGAAGAGTTTATATGGAAGGAACCCTAGGGCTGGAGTGAGATATTTTTAGGTTTATGACAGCGGACCTAAACATAATCCTCTGTACACTAAGGTTGGCCGTGACTTTTAGTGGAAAGCCTGGCACTGGCCATTGTTCTTGCATACATTCTATGCTGAAGACAAGCGACTATAGACCCTCAAGGGAGGAGCCTCTCTATGATGTCCTGGTCATTGCAGTGTTTTTTCCACTCGTACAAGCAACACTTTATTTGTCTCTTTGTGAATTGTACACAAGAGTTTTGGTAACCAATGTAATGCTGAGCTGTCAGAATGTGGACCTTCCTAAACCTGTCAGCACAGTGCTAGGAACATCGTTATTTTGCCTCAATATGCCTGACTACCTGGGAGACGATCCATGCAAGACGAAGGAGGAGGTCCATCCTACCTGAGCACTGGATGAAGGGGATAGTGTTCTGCTGAAAACCTATGGTCAGAGCACCTACTCCAGACAGATCAACAGGTGGAAGAAGACATTCAGCAGCTACATAAGACAATGAAGGAGCTCACAGCTAAACAATGGAACCTGCTCCCACCTGCCATACGAGCTGAGCAATCATGATGGGTGTTCAGGAGATCGCTGAAAACCTGGCTGTTCACATAACTGCGAGATTGCGTTGTTGCCTTCAAACCCCCATTCTCTCCACTAACTATGCATGTGTGTAATTGGAACTGGAACAGTCCCTTGATGCCTCTGGGCTTAGTGCACTTTATAAATGAAAAAATAAATATGATCACGTTGCCCTACCAGCCTGAGCTAAATTTGCAAGGAAACAGATTACGCCTCTCTGCGAAATACATCAAAGACTTATTGAACAAGTACAACAAGGCCAAATCAAGTGAACTGGAGTTTGTGACTGATTATGGCCCTCTGTTAACAATATACAAGAAACCTGGACAAACGAGATCCCTTTCGACATCTGTGAAACACTCGTACGGCGCATTGCTAGTGGAAAATCGACGTGTATACCGCAAAGCCATTAGAGCCTCAACCAAGCTCGACGCAAATCAAGCGAAAGATGCCAAAATTAAAGCAAAATCCATCTACCACTCTTGGTTAAAATCCCATCGAAGAAGTCAATACCAACAGGACTCCGAAGCAATATTGAGATCGATCTGTATAAAAAACTCAAAAGAATTTTGGTCATTGTTAAACTCCAAGCAAACCACCAGGAGCTCAAACATCCAAACTGTGATTGGCAAAGAAACCTGGGAAAAGTATATAAAGGACATGTTCAGACTACCCAGGGACCAGAACCTTGCTAAGCTAGAGAGCCAAGATTCGCCGTGGGCTAAACTCAACGACCAGGAAGAAATTCTCGATCTAATAAGCAAGCTGAAAAATTCAAGGGCACCAGAACCCAAAGGTATCACAAACATCGACCTAAAGTCACACCTGGAAGCCTGGTCGACCTTTATCAGCCAAGTTTTTTTAAGATGCTCAAAATCAAAATCAATACCTGCTTCCTGGACAACAGCTATGATCGTGCCAATATACAAGAAGGGTAACATCAACGACCCGGCCAATTACCGACCTATAGCACTGCTTGACCCTATAGGAAAGTTATTTGGATCCCTGCTATTGAAAAGGTTCCAAAACTGGGCTCGGGAAGCCCCGTCCAACGATCCATTACAATCTGGATTAAAAAAAAACCTGGGAACTGTAGCCAATATCTTTTTAATAAGCATCCTGAAAACTAAAGTCCTCGTAGGAGGACCATTCATTGACTTCACCTAAGCATTCGACACAGTCGACAGGACCCTCCTATGGAGTAAATTGGAAAACTGGACCTGCCCAGAAGCCATACTAAACCCCATCAAACTGCTCCACACGAACACGTCAGTACGAGTTAGACTGAACTGTCAAGGATCACTATCCAATTCTATCAAGATCCAAAGGGGAGTTAAGCTGGGGTGCCCTTTGGGCCCTGCCCTCTTTTTGGCCTATCTTGGCGATTTCCAAACATCAGAAACTTCTGTGAGATCGTTCCCTCCACGGGTGGGAAAACACACAATCAGCAGATTACTCTACGCGGACGATCTCATCCTGATTGATCAAACACCCGTTGGATTACAACGCCAACTTGAAAACTTACAGGAATATGTAACAGCCAACAACCTGGAAGTAAACAAAGGCAAAACAAAAATAATTACCTTGGAGAAAACAACAAAGAAAACCGAAAAATTAAAATGGTTTTTCCAATCAGCAGAGATCGAAACAGTCCCAAACTTCAAGCACCTGGGGATTATACTGGATAATACAAAAAAAGAAACAGCCATGCAAGAGCACCTAAGAACAGAAACCAGGAAACTAGCCACACAAGGAAAAGCAATCGATCAAAAACTAGGTCGCTTCTCAACGATCCCAGCGATCGACTTCTATAAAATGAAGGTGGTTCCTGCCTTAACCTACGGCACAGAGGCGATGATATTGCTCCAGCGTGAAATCTGTCCCAAACTTGAGGCTTACTATTGGCGAACAGTTCTCGGTCTGCCGGCTTCTACACCAGCAGCTCTATTCGCAGAGAACTGAGTCTTTTGTTGCTACAAGGGACCATGAACTGCAATTCCTTAAGACTTCACAGGAAAATCCTACTCACCGAAAGCCCACTGCTATATAAAATCATCAAAACAGAACTTGCAGTTGAATCAAACAAACTCGTACAAACCTGGAAGTCGTATGTCTCCTCGCTCCTGAAGGCCATTGAGTGCGATGAAGACGACTTGATTCAAAATCCGGCAACATTTCTGAACAAAAACAAAGAGTTAGACTTGATTACGACACTTGCAAAAGCTTCAGAAAACAAGTTAACTCAACATCTGTCCCCAAATACCAAGAAATGAAATGAACTGCAGGGATACCTCAAACAATTCCCTAACAGAAAAGCAAGAAATTACCTTTTAAGAGCGAGACTAAATCTGCTACCTACAAACGAAATTAAAACCATTAGGGGCCTGTCCAACTCTTCACATTGCAGACTATGTCACAAGACAAACGAAAAAGAAACAGTTCGCCATCTGCTTCTGGGCTGCCCTGAAACAGAACAACTCAGGATAGCTTACATGCAGCATTTTCCTTCGGACCCCACTTTGGAAAGTGAATCTTGTTGGTGGTCAAGAATGATCATCGGAGACAAACCTACTTGGCTAATGGCCACATCTCAACTTGTGCAGCAAATTATGGCTAAACTGGACACCTTCAGAATCGACCTCTGTAGACTGAGATTCCTCGCCGACTCTTCTACTACCTGAGACTCTTGGCGACCCTAGGCGACCTCCCAGTGCAAGTTCAAATTGTCCGTAAAAGGCTGAAAATCCCAGCTGTTCCATTTCTTTTGTTCTTTTGTCCAAACGAAGTTGGCTTCAAAGACAAAACGAGAAACGGACTTTGAAAAGTTCTTTGTAAAAATCAATTTTCTTTTTGATTCATACAAATAAATAAAAATAAATAAATAAATACACTTGGGACTGTGGCAACAGTAGGGTCACTTTGAGACACAAGGTTGCCTCCTGAAGCAGGTGGGCAGAATGGCCGTGTGGTTCCTGCTCTGGTAGCTGTGTGCTGGCATACAGTTTGAATTCCTTGGTCCTGGAAGCCATTCTTGAACAAGAGCCTAAATATATCAGGTACAAGCGTTGCACCTGCATTTCTTCCAATTTCTTCAGATCTGCCAGCAGCAAGTACAAGAAACTAAGCAGCGTTGAGTGGTCACTTTCTGCATTAGGTGCAACATCAGGATGGGCTCATCAGATTTAAGAAAACCTCCAATACTTGCTTCAGTACTCAGCCTTGCCATGTAGACTATGTGCTGGTGACACTTTGGTAAATCACAATTTAATTCACACTGTTACAGGATTGGACATACATCAAACTATGTGCAATGACACACTTCTTGCTGACACCCAAAATGCGCTGAGACTCTTCAGACAGGCATGCTTACTATGTTATAACCTGCATCTATATAAACTCATGTTTTGTTTAAGCTTCTTTGCTTCTTAATTCTTACAGCACTTAGTATGGGCTTATTTTGTGGGAAGCCTGGAGGATCCACTGTGCCACAGGATATAGAATGGCACTGTGCCACGGGATATGCAATCGCATTCCTAGTGAGATCACTAGGCAGGTGCCAGCTAATGCTGCAGAGGATTTTAATTAAATTTGCATTACTTTCCATGGCACTCTTTCAATTGTTCAGGTTATCACTGTAAAACACAATTAAAAGACAACTATCCAAAAAGCATGTGATGGTTGTCCTCTATAACACCACAAATGTTATTTCACCCCAAGGACATGCAGTAATAGCATTATAAATCTATATAAATATTTTTGAAAGTTTGTTTGTATGTTTGGGGTTGGCTCCAGCCCCATAACAGTTGGTGGGCTAATATTTTGGTCCAAGGTCCGCATACCAGTCTTGGGTGTACTGGTGATAGTGACATTTGACTAACCCCACCCATTCACCCTGCACAGGGCAGGATCAGGCCCTGTGCTATCAGTATGGGTGATTACAGGAGATTGACGTTTTTGCGAATTGTTGGCTCCAGCCCCACAACAGTTGGTGGGCTCAGGTTTTGGCCCGAGGTTGGCATACCAGTCTGGGGTGCACTGGCCATAGTGAAATTTGACTAACCCCACCCATTCGCCCTGCACATGGCAGGGTTTGTCCCTGTGCTGTTAGTATAGGCAATTTCGGGAGATTGTCGATGTTGCAACTTTTCCAAAAATGCAAAGTTAGGACATAAGGTTGGCTTACCAGTCTGGGGTGTACTGGCCCTAGTGAAATTTAACCAACCCCACCCATACGCCCTGCACAGGGGTGGAGTGGGGACCAGCCATGTGCTATCAGTATAGGCAATTTTGGGAGATTGCCAATTTTGTGATTTTTTTCAAAACTAGTAAGTTATGGCACAATAAAACATACACAAGGCTTCAGCAGACCCCCATGTGCATGTCAGCTACAAACCCGTGCAACGCCAGGTGGTACCGCTAGTATAGTATATAGGCCTCACAAGTATTTCACATACACTTCCTGGATGCATATACTAGAAATGCACGCACATATTGAGAATGAGCTAAAATAGTATGATGTAGTGGGCAATTAACTAGACTCTTCACAAAACCTACCAAATCTGCAAGGAAATGGTAATTCTGAGAAACTCAATCCCAGGTAGTGATAGCATTACTGCCAAAGAAACAACATTGCTACAAAATTTGTTTTAGATGATGGTAAATAAAACCAGTCTACTACAGATAGAATAACCAAGTCACATTGCACTCCAATGACAATAATAAAATAGAAGTGCGTGCAGTACACAAATGTGATTAAAACACAGACACTCAACCACACCCACAAGAAATTGGCTTTGGTTTAATGCACATCCACTATACTTATTTGCCCACTACAGTTATGCCCTGCCCTTGCTGACTATAAGAGCACACAAACTGTAGAGGAGCAGGTGGACATGTTATCCCTAACTCCTGCCCCCTCACCTCCATCATACAGTAACAGTAGGAGATCATCCCAATACCACATTGAGTGTATGAGAGATGATATGCACTCAGACAACTGTATGAAATCTATCCTCACACTGAGAGGGTGGAAGGATATCTGCACACAACATTGGGGAAAAATAGGGCACCTGGCTATGCCCCGATCTACCCATGTAGGACATGAATACTGTCGGTCCACGCATTTGGCCTGGTCATGCTTTTTAGGTAAAGAACGAAAGACGTCCTTTGTGACATTCCGGGATCATGATGATCAAATAACAAGTACAACAAAGATGAACATCATGTTACAATATTTACAGTGTTGAAAATTAACACTTGAAGGGGGATGTCGACACAAACGTGTTTCGGCCAGTAAAGAGCTGATCTCTTCTGCTGAAAAATGGATGGCCTTCATCAGGACGGAGGAGAGGGTGGAATGATAGAATCCCGTTTCACTCTGTCTAGAAATTAACAGATATAGGCGTGTGAGAGTGTGTATTGGTTATGGTTATAATTGAATTTAGTCACTGTTGCATTCAATGCTAATTCATAGAGAGGGGGATGTCTTCCTCCAATCGGAGGGAGATATCCATTCTTACCGTATTCTTTGTATTTTCACACAGTGTTAGTCAAAACCACTTCGAAAAAATGGGTGCAGAAGAAGGCAAATTGCTGATCTTTCTTGCTCCCTGGGTTCCGATGAGTGAATTAAGTGCAGGTGGTTATGGGTCTGTAATGCCCACTGAAAGACTAGTAGTATGGCCTCCGTGGGGCTGTGGCGTGATGATGCTCTTTAATATTGATTAAATGAAGAGACAGATCGTACCCTTTGTATTGATCATGATAGGGTACCATTGGACATCATAGAGCTTTAAGTGAAATCTGACAAGATCAGAGTGACATCATTCTTTTTTTATTGTGCCTTTTGGTTAAACCAAATATCCGTAACATAAGATAAATAAAAAACATTTACACCATTACATAACGCATAATAAAATCACAATTCCATTCTACTCATTATATCATAAAACTTCAAACTAAAGGTTTATATTATATGCAAACTTTGGAAATATAACTGATTGTTTAGGACAACTCACTATAAAATGTATGATGCTTGTTTACAATTTCAGAGATAGGCTTGACATTTGATAGATAGGCTGGAATACTGCACGTATGCCATTTTCTTACCAAGGTGGAATTCTCTACTAGTGAAGTTGCTGCTTGGCTTTTTGGCAGGATGCAGGTAGTTGATTTCTGCCAGTGGTTCATGCAAGTGTCAGTTCCAACTGAGGTCTGCCAGCCACCCCCATTGCTTCAATCAACATTCAGAGTTTTCCCGTGTAGTGCACCTGCGAGAAGAGTTGCGAAAGTGTTGCAGGGAAAAGTATCCTTTATACTGTGGCTTCTTTCCCTGCTAGAGTATCAGAAAGCTTCAGTTTTAGGTACCTTTCTGCTTTAATCTAGCTATAATTGTGAACTTTGTTTTTTCAAATTGCCCCTTAAATGATACTTTCTAAACACGATTATCGAACCATTGAACAACCACATTCCAGTATCACGTTCTGTTATATGTCTAGTTATTGCAATGAATACCCTTGCATTCGAGGTCATATGGATGTGCTTTGAGGTACATTTGCACATGCGCAAACGTCTTCTGCAAATGGGCCGTCAGATAAGCGCAAGTGCAAATAAACATGTGCTGTATTTGTACTAGTGCTGATGTTGCACATGTTTAAGCAGATTTGCACGTATTCAAACATGCGTAATGCTGCTGCCTGTGTTCTTTTCTTTTCCATAATGCTGGGGGATATATCTAAAGCACCCCCAGATATGTTTGCATACATTCTTGTGCCATTATGCCAAATACATGCTCTTTTCTTTGGCCATAGTTTATTTCAGCTTTGGATTTCTTCTTTTTTAACAGTTAATAATAATATTAATAATCATGTATCTATACTAAAGGGGACATATCAAAATGTTTCCACTCTGCTTCCTTGTCCTCAATTACCCCAAACATTATTTCTTTGACAACAAGATGTATCTGTCGTCTGACAATGCTTGTTCATTCTTAAGATCACATTGACCAGAAACTTTTATCCAGAGATAGTTTGCTAATATAAGTAGAAATGTTCTTTTTCAATAACCTCTAAAAAGTAACTTTACTCATTGGGTAAACCTTACTAAGCCCCCAGAAATGCTGCATAGTTACAATTTAATGTGATACTATAACTGCAACAGCTTTAAAGCAATAGGTTAGCTATGCCTTTTCAATGACTACAGGCCCCTCACTTCAGCAAGGTGTAACTCTCCCTCCCAGATACTTCTATCATTTTCCCATTACCTTCTTCTTTCCAGCCAGGGTCAAGCTATGTTATGGCAAGACGTGAATTGAAATGAATTTCCCTTGTCTTTGTTAAGACCAAACTCTGAGGATCTGTTAGTTGTAGTTAACCAGTCTCTCCCCGTGAAGTATTCAATGGCCTTTGCAGCATTTGCAGGTCTTCAAAATTCAATATTTTCGGTTCAAACAAAAAATACACAATTTATCAGTTTGAAAAGACTATGAAGGGATCACTATATCAAACGTTTCATCAACGGGCTGCCAATAATACAATTGGCAGTTGTGTAATGGCTACCCTTCTTTAACTTTTGGCCTCTATACTCCCCCCCCCCCCCTCCACCCCGAGACGTTGTGATTTTGCGTGCTCATTTAAACCGGTCAAATGTTACGGAAAGATCTGTCATTCTATCCCCGGTTCCTAGCACAGGGGAAACGCGCTGGTCTTGGAAGCAAGACCACACAGAGCAACAGAGGTTTGAATCCCCGATGCGTGCTTCGAAACCGAACTCAGGTACATTATTAGGAGCATTTTATAAAAACCAATTCAATTCATTTTCGAGGGATAATGCTAGGTAATTTGTAGCATATGTTTAAGATATGACTGGGAATATTGGCAAAGGGATGATTCTCATTCGATCAATTCTTTCCATTCCGGAAAAAAAATGCATTCTCAACTTTAGAAAATCTTCCTTTTTTTGATTACGAAAATGAAGATTGTTATCATTGATATTTCTTGTGATGTGTACTCCAAAATATCTAAATACTTTCTCCTTGCCAAACCCCTCGTCATACAGTTTAACAACACATGCTTAGTTTTCTCTTTGTTTAAGCAAGAACCTAGCAATTTCCTGAAACTCTTACAAACTCTACCCCCCACATGTACATGCCTTTTTCAAACGCCTGGGAAAATAGCATCACATTGCATGTATGCTTTTTTGAAAACTAAAATACCACATAGAAAGGAATCCTTTTAATGCTCAATCTGCCCTTAACATTTGCGCAAGAGGCTATACATACATATGGAGCAAGACAGTAAGAGAAAGAGGGAGTGGGCAATAGATAGAAAGAAAGAGAGAGGGAGCGACAGAGAGAATGAGATAGAAAGCTAAATCGATTGAAAGCTGGAGCCTGAGAGAGAGACAGGAGACAGGTAGGTGATACAGTCAAGAGACAGGCCTGCCCTGTTCCCTTTAACATATTAAAATATAGTGCAATTTAACCATTTGTCAGAACTATGGCCCTTTGGTTGCAATAAAGGGATTGAATCCTGATGAGAAAATCGTATATAAAAGAACCTATAGTGCTTCTTGCATTGCACAAACACACTGTCCGACCTGCTACTTTCTTAATACACACACTGCTTACACACACACGCACTCACACGCTCGCACACTCTAATCCTAGATGTACACTGTATACACACACACCACTCAAGCACTGCAGCCATAGGCACATATACACACTGCCATTACCTCTACCACTGGATAGAAACACACACACACACACACAAACTGTTAATATTGGAATGAATACTTGCTGCACTCATTGGTTTCAAGGAGCCATGTTGACACTGCAGAGGATGCTGCATCTAGGTTCTGTCCACACAGGTTTAGTTGGAGTTGTGTACACAGCTGAGTAACTTAAGGGTGGTCAGATCTGCTAACACAATGGAAAGGAAGTCCACTTGTATCAAAGGATATATCTAAAATGTCAGTGCAGGCCTCTCCCTGGTGTCACTCGCAATCTTTAGATGTAGAGTTGCCCCACCAGGTGATGTCTGGTTGCTGGTGGACCTTTCCTGGTGAGGCCATAGCAGGCCGGCACTGGCCAGGCATTGAATGAGTCCTCATTGAAGCTCCTGTATCTGTACTAGTATGGTGCACAACATTTCCCAATGGTAAGGTGGGCCAGGTGTGTCTTTACGTTCATGGTTGTGTTTCAGCTTACCTCCCCGTCTTAGAGCCCTGATCCTGCTGCTATCAAGCCACCCGACATGGGATCTCTGTCTGTTGTTTGGAAAGATATTATCATTGTGTAATTTTCCCTCCATTTGTGGACCCCACAAACTTTTTGCTTTTTTTTTGCTATCCTATCCTGACTTTTTGCCAGTGGAGCACAGCCTTCAGCTGTGCTCCCCTGGGCTTTTGCTCACTTGTTATGGGGAAACTGACACGTTCTTCAAACCGTCAGTACTGAAAAACAATGTTTTCCTTAGTCTTTGACTATGTTGCCATTTCATGGTAACATTTTAGCAGTGTACAATGTACCTTCCAGTACTGTGTGCTGGGGTCCTTTTCGTTTTATGGTCCTAGACACCCTCAAAGGACTTTTTGGTGATTGTTCAAGTGTGCCTGGGATGAACTGTTGGCAGCAGTTACTTTTTTATAAGTATTTGACTTCTTTTTACAGAATTACATTGTGTTTCCCACTTTTGGTTCAAGACTGTGGCTAGGTCCAAAGGTGGCAGAGCGACAAAGTCTTTTGTTCTGTCCCATGGTCATTTGGTCCCTTGCCTTCAAAGAGGTCGAGTAACCTAGGTTTTCCTTATTTGGGCATGCAGCCTCCTTCGAAAACCGATCTCTTTCACAGGCTTCTGCCTGTCACGTGTGTGTGCCCAGGAAGTGGGTTGGGACTGTCTGGTCCCAATCCATACTACTGGTGCCAGGATGTTTGGAGTGCCTGCATGGCTGAGACCACCATAGGCCGTGATTGGTCCTCAACTGGGATGCCTGCATGAGAGCAGATCTTCGATTGGAAGTCCTCGATTTTGGCGCAAAGCTAATCTTGGATAAGAAAAGGGGCTCTGCATCCGTTCCAGGCCGATCACCTGAGTTCTCCCCTAACTAGAGAAGGGACCAAGTATCCTGCAATGAAGAAATGGACTTGTGGAACCAACAGAGATGCTTTGGAAGGTTTAGCACCCTTTACCCTTTGCTGTCCCAATGGACCCCTGTTTTCATCATCGATCAAGAATGCCTGCCAGGGTGCTTTACCCCTTTGGAGTAGTGGGAACAACTACTCTCAGCACTCCCTGCTTACCTGCCGAACGGGCACCTTTGGAAGTGTTCCTGGGTCATCCAGTGAACTGTCCAGCTCTAATTCAGGGTATCCTGCAGAACCGCTACTGTCTTGAGTTGAAACCTGAGACCTGGGACATTGCTTGCTTGTGGACCCATGCCCTCCCTCACCAAATCTCATAGGCCTAGATCCACTAGGTCCCAAATTAGGAGAGTGAGTAATGCTGCACCAATCTGGGATTTCTACGTCACTACCTGGTTGTGACAATCACTGTAGATGTCTTGCTGATCTGCTCTCCTGTGCCATGAAGCCTACTGCACTGGAATTTGCTTGGTATCTTCTTCAGAAGCTGAGAAAAGACAACTGTCCCATTACAGACTATCGTTCTATCCTGCAGCCGCTGAGAGACAGAGCGCTGTGAAACTGCAGGACTCGAACCTACCAGCAATCTCGACAAAACTGGCAAAGTTTGGTCTGGACTGTGCCGAGAGTCGGTGAGTACTTGCATCACTTACCAGTGGCCCCCTGGCACAACCGATCTCTTTAACACATGAATATCCCTAAAAAGGTATTCGCTTTTGGCTGGGTTAGCCTGAGCTCCCTAGCTATTTTCACCTTTAGAAAAATGCTCTGTTGCCAAGTGCAGACCCTACTTGAATAGTGGGAACCAATTCTTCATCGCCTCAAGCCCCTTCCAGACTTGCTATAACTCTCCCAAGACGACCCGCTTTTTGTTCTGCCTGCACGATCATCCATCTTTACGCACAGCTGTACTGTTGAGCACAAGGCTCCCCTCTTCTTAGGGCTGGACTCGAAAGTTAGAGAATGACTCCAAAGAATAGTTTAATGCTCCTAGTGTGTTAAAACACCTTTCTCTTTACAGGTTGTGGCTGTTTTACTCATGTGTCACATTAGGAAACGTATTGTATATATGTTATATAGGAGAGTATTTTGTGTGGTAACTGTTTTTATACAACTGAAGTTTACTTGTGTTAATTGGTCTGGCCGACAATAAATGTAAATGCATTTTTCATATGCACGTGTCTAAGAGTAATTTGTGGTTCATTACTGTGTGTGCTCATTTTGGGCTTCCGATAACCCTCACACCTCCTGAGACTTAGTCTTGACTGCCTTCCAAGCTACCTAGATTGGTCTGGCATGTCCAGACGGTTCCCCTGTTTCACTAAACTAGGGTGGCCTCCTAAACCTCTGCCCACCAGGTCAGAGTTTAGAAATCCATCTTAACATCTGTCAACTAACCTCAACTTTCCAACGCATGCTTGTTCCTCCTCCCACTGCCTTCAGCTGCCAACACTGTTAAGTGGACATTGCCTTTCATCCTTACTATTAAAATCCCTATATCTGCAGGGAACCTCCCCCTTCTTCCTCGCTCCCGTTTTCTCTGTACTCTTCCCTTCTTATTGGTTTTTCCCATTCCTCTTTGCCTTTCACCTCCTCCAAACTCTTCTCTTCTCTCCCCTTTTCTTACTTGATATTCAGCTTCTCTGCCCTTCCTTCTCTTACTTCATCCAGCTCATTCCACTCATGTACCTCCTTCTACTCCTTCCACTCTCTGGGCCTCATTACGACCCTGGCGGTAAGGGGTTAGCGCCATCGTTAGCTGCGCCGACCCCTTACCGCCAATCACGAGTTCCCTTTCCGCCATGGCGGTTTTTACACCTGCTTTTAGCGGGTGTAAAAAACCATGGCGGTAAGGGAACTTGGTGTTAATTACTCCACCGTAATTTACGGTGGCGTAATTAACGCCTTCCCCACTCCCATTATGCCCTATGGGGCAAAAATGGGAATGGGGAAGGGTAAATGGGGATTGGGGATTTACCGCCCCGCCAAGGTCGGAATGGGGCGGTAAATCCCCTTACCGCCATGGCGTTAACGTAGTTAGCACCATGGCGGTAAAGTCACGGCCCTGGCGGTAACTTTCCGCCAGGGTCGTAATGAGGCCCTCTGCCCCTTCCAACTTTCTCTGTAACACCCCCTGATATTGTTCTGCCTACTAACCTCCCCGTAGACCTACAGCTCTTTCTGCATCCGTGCCTCCTTCTGCAGCTCCTCCTCTGCCTATGCGTTTTTATTAACGGTCACCAGTTCTTTGGTCCCTTGGGCACACCCCACTCTGCTTACCGTAACAGCAGAAAGAATTCTATGGCCCTCATTTGGACTCCGGCAGAAAACCATGGTGCTATTAGCACCATGGTCGATGCCGGAGTCCGCCATGGCGGAATGGGGAATTACCACCCTATTCCAAGGTTGGCGGGGCGGTAATTCCCCATGCCACCATGGCCCTTCCCCATTCCCATTTTTGCCCCATAGGGCATAATGGGAATGGGGAAGGCGGTAAGTATGGTACCGCAAATTGCGGTACCGTACTTACCTCGAGAGTCCCTTTGCGGGCCCCTACTTTAACGGCTGGTCTAGACCAGCCGTTAAGGTCGGGTCCCACAAAGGGACCTCGTAATTAGGCGCTAATGGGTTAACGGCGCCGCAGCCTTTTACGGCGCCGTTAACCCATTAGCGCCAGGGTCATAATGAGGCCCTATGTGTGTAAACTGTTTCAGGCCTCCACCAGGCAACAGCGGCAACGGTCTGCCTTATGTAACCTTCTTCTGCACACAGATGATCTTTATATAAGGGTGGGAGACCTTGGGTGCGGCCTTAACCGCCGTGTGGATCTCTGTGTGCGTACTTGAAAAGGGTCTTCTACTGGCTACTTAAGTAGTAGAAATACTGTGATGATTTCCTGCTGACCCAACCCTAAGCTATGGGGGCACCAGGGATTCTCCTCACATCTACATCAGGCCCCACATCACATAGCGGGTGGTGAGGACTGGCCGCCTATGTCACCCCCACGCAGGCATTCATGGCAAGGCTGGGGAAATCGTCAGACTGGGTATAATGGAATCTGGTACTCCTGTTGCAACTGGGAGTAAGGTCATTGTGCTAAGTGCCCACAAATCTAACATTGCATTAATGTCATAACTGGGCATAATCTGATCTGGCTCTACTATATAAAGTTGGCAAAGCTGATCCTGGCACTGCTTGCCAAACTAAGCATAAATGAATCTGTCACTGCTATGTTACCTGCTCATACAAATGGCAATGATTTCTGTACTTGTGAGTTGGACGGTAATGGTGCAAACTTGGCTTTTCATGAAAATACTTGGTAACAATGTGAGTCCATGTCATTTTGATACTAAACCTTGAAATGGTGTGAATACTGGGCCTTTGATGGCATTACCTGACATAGGGCCTCTTCACGAGTTTGGCGGTAACCCTTAAATTCGGCGGTCGCGCTATTACCGCCGGATTTAAGGGTCCGCCAAATCAGGGCTTCAGCGGATTTCTCCCCAGCTCTGAACTGGGGGAAATCCGCCGAAAATTCGCGCTATTATCGCCGGCGGGAATCCACTGGCAGTAAGAGTGCAAAAATTCCCCATTGAGCCCAATGGGGAATGGGGCATTCCCGAATGGGCTCAGTGGGGAATTCCATTACCGGCAAACCTGTGATCCGGCGCTAATAGCGCCGGGGGTTTTGACGGTAGGGCTAATACCGCCGGCGGTAATACCGCCGGCATTACCGCCCAACTCGTGATGAGGCCCATAGTATAGATCAACCTTGTATATGAGTACCAGCGCATATATGCCACTAGCTTACAAATTATGGCATTTCCTGGGCATATGATGGCAATAGCAGATACCAATGCCTATACATAAGCCAACACATTTATTTTGGTTTGTTTTGAGTCCTATAGGCATGGTCCCCCCACCCTTAAATTCCCCTCTGTTTTGAAACATAATTGCCCTTAATAATTTTAAGGTCATCTTGTGTGCACAGACAATATTATAGAAAGCCTGCCTTCCTGGTAAATCGGTCTTTTTGTAACAGTTACATTTGCTAAATGACATTTAGGCGAGTTATTGGAATTATTGATAAGATCACATGTCACTAATGTTTTTGGAGACCCACTTTCCAAATGATTTATAAATAATAGTGTTTCTGTCTTGGACTGTCTCACTCTCTTGCACTCTTTCTCTTTCTTAATCTATTCCTCTCGCCCCATTTAACTGCTGTTCTTCCTTCCCCATGAAACAGGCAAAGCTATGTAGACTTGACAGTGGAATTGGTTGCTTATATAAGCTATCTGGTAACACCGCCTGTTGGCATCTTGGTTACCCCCTTGGATTGCCTTGCCTGCCGTGACGTGCACATTTCCTCTGAAAGGCCTTTAAAGATTCATCATGGTGCAGGATTTCTTTTTAGTGCCAACAAGAGTTTAAGTGCATCTGTTAAATAATATATAGATAAGGTGGAATAAATTGATGCATTGCTGCAAAAAAGGGTCTTTTGGGGAGATGCTGTCTTCAAATATTCCTTTCTTTGTATCCTAGCATGGAAACGTCCAATAAGACCGAGAATAAAAGTCTAGATGGGAGATTTGGCCGAATTTCGGCTGTTCGAAAATTCCGAATGGCTGAAAAGTTCGATCAAATGCCCCATTCGGTGGCAGAGGCTGCGGGGGTGTCCCCTGCACCCTTGCTCACTATATTGTGAGTGGAGGTTGCAGGGGAGTCCCCCACAGGTAAGTAGGAATCTGGGGGTCTTAGTGCTTGGTTCCTCTTCTAGAAACGAATCATAGGCATTCACCTATGAGCAAGGCACTGGTTCCCTGATGTCAACAGTGATGCTTTGTGGTATGCAATGGACTGTCCAAAACCAAAGTGCAACCTGAGCCCAACACATCCTTCAAGTCTTCCAGAGATGTGTATTTGGCTGCACACTCAGTTTGACCCCCACCCTCAGCAGACCATTGACTCCTCCGCCAGTTTGTGTGCATTAAGTCATTCATTCCTAAGAACTAGATAGAGGGGTCTTGTTACCAATGACCTCTGGTGGGCCGCCAGCTCATTATGCTCTTCTTTTTTCTGTTTGCAGAAGCCAACCCAGAGAAATTCAACAGCCGGTTTCGGAATAAGATGTTCTATGCAGGGGTGAGTCAGTGTTTGCAGTGATTTGAGGAGGGAGAGGGAGATGTCTTAGGGAAGGGGTAGGTGTATGGGGACTCTGAAGGCATGAGGAGGTACATGAGTGAGTCGTCTCCATTTGCTCAGAGTTGAGTATAGCTGATAGGGGAATGAGGGCAAAAGTGGAGCGAGGGGGGTTCTGCTGTGATGTTACTGAGGCCACATTTACAAATGCATACTTAGGTGATCAACTAGAAAATGGGTAGCTGAGTGACATGATGAGAAAAGATCTTTGATTGATTGATGTATAATTGAAATAATCCATTATGGATTCATTAGATGAATGAAATTGAATGGTGGATGTCTTTTACCACCTTAGCTCTGGCCCTACTCATTACCAAATCATGCTGTTTCTTAGTTCCACATTTGCCCTGCAGGCATTGAGTTAGCTTAAATATTCAATGTGAACAGTAGCCTAGGACAGTGAGTGGGGTTCCTGTGAATGCAGCAAAATGTATTTTTTTCATTATGCAACTTGCTTTGAGAGGCACAAGAAAACAAATAAGAAGCAAGAATAGAACTGCCCGGCTCTTAGGGAGGCACATCCAATGACAAATCCCACTACATCGCCTAAATGTGAAGTGCTGCTGTAGGGATAGTTCACGCTGCCTGACACATTGCAACATGGTGAGTTTGACCCAAGACCTCACATCCACTCTTTCTGTACCCCTCTGTTTTCTCTCCTTGTGACTGTATAGGCTGCCTTCTCTGACTTCCTGCAAAGAAGCTCCAGAGACCTATCCAAGCACGTCAAAGTTGTGGTAAGATCAGGTTATATGGAAAAAGAATGGGATCTTTCCTTAATGAGACTGCAAGAATCGCTTAGATTTTGGTAGACGGTGGGAATGGAGGAATAGGTTGATCCAAGTATGTAACCATGATCCCAAAGACATGCCACACTTCTGTGCCCACCTCTTTTCCCCTGATTTGGTGTGATGAGCAGACCACAAGGTAACATTCTACACATATGGGTGGCTTGCTGAAAAGACACTGTGATGTTTTTTTCTCATATATAGGGCATATTGAATACATACCTTCGATACACACAGAATTGAAAAGCAAGCATATTGCAGAGTATAACAATTTGTAAGATCTAACAAAAATTAATTAGTAAGGTAGAAACATACAACTAAAATATTATGGTGCAATCTGTGATTTAAACGTTCGGTTTCTGTATGCATTGTAAAAGGTTGAACAGTGTGGTTGCCCTGGACTATAAATGTTCATGATATTGGTAGATGAAGACGGTTGTGGAAATGCGTACAACACATGTCTAGTGATTCCTTTGTAAGGGTGATGGTATTCAGCGGCAGCATGACTGCTATGCTAGCTATAGCAGCATGTGGCCTCCTCGGCTGTGTTGAGAGGTCAGCTTTGGGTTAGCATTTATGAAAACACGTGATCATCCAATCTCTTCCACATGCTCATTTTCAGGTTGCTAAGGTGGTGAGGTTACCACCTGATCTTCCTAACTCTTATAATTCTCCACTTATGCGACATCACATGAGCAGTGTGCCCACCTGTACTTGTGTATGGTAACTCCAGGTGGCATCACCTCATACAATACATGTAAGTGCTGAAGATATCGCAGCCTGGCACAGAGCAGCCAGTGCAGTTGTGCCCGATAGCAGGTAGACACAGGGGAAGCAAGTTGATACAGGAATACCGCTGCACTTACATGTCTGCAGGCTGATTTTCAGGCTTGCAAACTTAGTTTACCCGCCTGAAGCCAACACATGGCAGCATCATGGTGTGGGGTTCAACAAAGTAAGGAAAACACAATCCAGAATTCTCCTTCCTTTCTCAGGTGGTTTGCAACTGGTCCTACTTTAATCATTTCAATTCCTCAATGAGCGTAGATATACATACTAAAAAAGCAGGACACTTTTGCCATTAAGGCACGCATTTACATCCTGATTCTGAAGTGGGTGAGGAGTGGGCAGACTTTTCTGTGCATCAATCGCCTAGTCCCTGTATACCTCTAGGTAAAATTATTCAACATTTGGGATTGTGGTCCTTTGGGCTCCAGTTGCCAAAAGGCCATCAATCCACCCAAGGCTGGTAGTGGTCTCTGGAAGGTGGGCAAAAGTCATGCATAGTAAGCAGCAGCCAGAGAGCTCCAAGCCGCAGTGTTTATGGTTACCCTAGACAGCCGTCCAGTGATTTTAGTATTGCTCATGCCACTTCAGTGGCCCGCTCATAGATGTCAGAATATCTCTTCAAGGCCTGGTGTATGCTCCTCACGTTTCATAACCTGTTTGTGTTGCAGTGTGATGGCACGGATCTCACCCCCAAAATCCAAGAGATGAAGTTCCAGTGTATAGTATTTTTAAATATCCCAAGGTAAGAAAGACTTGCGGTATGTTTGTTTGTTTATTTTACTTGTATAGCGCACCTGACCCTGGGGTATCTGGGCGCTAGTGAGTAAGAAGACGGTTACATGTTACAGTTCAGACACATAGTACATATGACACATAGTACAGAGCAAGAATTAAGATAATCTATCATACAGGCATTAATTCAGTCATGAACACAGAGTGGTTACAAGCATGCATGGACGGAGGATGCATTCACAGAGTAGACAGGGATTCAAAAATAAGAGGGAGAATTGGGTTCATTCTTATTAAGTAGCCAGGTCATGACACTACTCCTGAATTTTGCAAATACTTGGATGGATTTGATGTCCGGTGGGAGTGTGTTCCAAAATTGGGAGGCCATGACCGGGAAGCTAGAACCACCTGCTTGTTTTAGGCTGTATCTGGGTACTACTAGACAGGCAGTGTTGGTAGATCTTGTGGTACGGGTGGGTGGTCTCCATGTGAATTTGTCAGTGAGATATGGAGGGGCTGAGTGGTTTAGCGCTTTGTAAGTAAGGCAAAGGGTCTTTAAGTTGATCTTTTCTTATATGGAGAGCCATTTGCAGAGTTTTCTGGTTGCTGAGATGTGCTCTCTTCTAGGTATGTTTAGGGCAGCTCTAAGTTAATTGTTCTGCAATATCTGCAGTTTGTTGAGTATGGCCTTATTAGCGCCTAGGTAGAGAACATTGCAATAGACCAGTTTGGACTGTATGAGAGCTCTGGCTAGTGTAAGGCAGCTGTTGGTTGACAACAGGGGTCTACATGCCCTGATCACCTTTCCTGTGTAGGCAGTGGCTGAGGCAGGCATGTTCACTTGTTTGGATCGATTGGAGTTAGCAAGTAAAAACCTAAGGTTTTTACATCTTTGGCAATGGGTATGATGTTCCCGTCTATACTAATACTGGTGTAGCATGGGCAGAGTTTGTTGTGCTATTGTGTATTTGTGAGGATATGTTAGGGCCTCATTACGAGGCTGGCGGAATGGGTTTACCAGCACCGGTAATGGTGCCGGTGCCAGTAAACCCATTCCGCCCTATTACGAGGTTCCCTTGTGGGACCCGCACAGAACGTCTGGTCAGACCAGACGTCCTTTGTGGGTCCCGCAAGGGGACCAAGGAGCTAATAACGGGACCGTTATTAACGGGCCCCTGATTAGCTCCATCCCCATTCCCATTGAGCCCTATGGGTGCTCAAATGGGAATGGGGATTGGTTTTGTGAATGAGGAATTACCGGGTCCTCCAAGGTTGGAATGACCCGGTAATTCCTCATTCACAGAATCCGGACTCAGACACTATTTCGGAGGCAGCCATGGTGCTAATAGCACCATGGCTACCTCCAAACTCGTAATGAGGCCGTTGCCTTTATCTCGAATATTTGTGTATCGGTGCCTGATGGTTTCTATAATATCCTTATTATGCTTATGACTGGAGCACCTATAACTACGGTCAACACCTTATTTCGAATGAACCAAATAAATGCTATGATAGATAATGACAATCAGCGACTGGATTGTCATGAACATTTTTCCACAATAAATATATTCATGGTTTGGAAGATAACTGAGAACATGTGGCTTGCTCACCGGAGAGCTAATCCAAGCTTCTAGAATAAACCAAGTGATCTCAGGCGAGAGATTACAGCAAACATGATGCATCCACAAAGGCTCAAAAACAGGAGAATTGCCCTCAGAAATATGTCTCTATTAAATATTTCTGTCCTAAGAAAAGCAAATTGTGAGAAGAAAATGTCTTGGCTGCAGGGATGGAAGCACCAACCCATAGGCAGATGTCAAGATCTATAATAACCTTCAAATCTGATTCTGAGAAAACCAGTATCTGATGCTGATCCAATTCAATCAGAAGAGAATGGGAGGTTGTCTCTTTCTCTCTTCATCCAAATGCTTTCGGAACAAGTTGCCTATCAGACTTCACTCTATACACAATCACATCACATGAGGCAGGCCGCTTGAAAGATACCCACTCGATATCCAGTTTGCTCAACTTTTTGTGGTTGTTGCTTGATGACAGTTGTGGTGGTCAGTGCTGATAGTGCCATGAAGCCATGTTGAGAAATGTGCTCTTCACAATATATCCTATAACATAGAGATTGCTCTAATTCGTGTTCTCTCTAGATCTGGATATTCCTCCTTTCCTTATGTTAGGCTCTTTCATTTGTCTATCGTCTTGCACTAACAAGTGATGGTATTTCCTTTCCTCACTTCTGAATCTATCCACTCCTTTCTTTAACTTTCCAATCTCTGGAACATCCCTATAACAATGAGGTTGCAATTCTGCAATCAACTACATTCTGTTTCTCCTCTTATGAAAGTAAAATTATTTAGGATTTCTCTGTGATCTGCCCTGCATGGCCATGTAGCGGTAATGACATTGGGCCTCATTACGACCCAGGCGGTAAGTTACCGCCTGGGCCGTGACTTTACCACCATGGCGTAAACTACGTTTACGCCATGGTGGTTGGCAGACTTACCGCCCCATTCCGAGGTTGGCGGGGGCGGTAAGTCCCCAATCCCCATTTACCCTTCCCCATTCCCATTTTTGCCCCATAGGGCATAATGGGAGTGGGGAAGGCGTTAATTACGCCACCGTAAATTACGGTGGCGTAATTAACTCCATGGTCCCTTAGCGCCATGGATTTTAACACCTGCAGGTGTTAAAACCTCCATGGCGCTAAGGGACCTCGTACTCAGGCGGTAAGGGTCGGCGCTGTTTATGCTGCCGTTAACCCCTTACCGCCTGAGTCGTAATGAGGCCCATTGCATTGCATACCTTTTCTTCCATGTCTTTCAGTTCATAGGAAGCCATCCTATTTTCATTCATAAATCTTTGTAATCAGACAAAAGCATATTCATCTTCAAAAACAATATTTGACAGCATGAGAGATCAATTTATAGTTGTTTTCCATTTTAATTGATCAAAACATGAATAATTTAATTTTTATTCTAATGATAGTATTAAGACCAACTCAAGTGAAAAGAACCTAAATAGAAACAGTAATCAGGTTTTAAAGTTCTACATCAGACTTTGCTTTCAATGAATCATTGTTGAAGATGTGTGTTTTAGTATTGCTTTACACCATGGGAAAATATAATTACAATTGTTATTTGCAAAATGTTACCTTTCCTTCATAGATGTCTGAAGTAAAGGTAAAAGTAAAGGTTTCCATCAACTTTCTTAGTTTTTCAAAGTTATTTTTGACACTGGTTTAACATATCGGACTGCAGTCCATGAAGGAGATTATGAGTATCCTCAGAGCAAAACCATTAGTTGGATAGCTACATCATTCCTTCTGCTTCCTGGCTTCTGTTTGAATTTAATGTTTTACACCTTCAGCATTCATGAAGGACATCATCTTCTATGTGACATATCCAATTATTATAGATACCCTTTTTCTTGGCCTCCATCTCTGATATTATTTTCCCATGAAGTGACAGCCTACCAACCTCCCATAGCTTCACAATTCACCTGAAGAAGCCTGTGTTCTGCTCCTTCCCATCCACCTTGGTGAAGTAAGAGATTCCTATGTACACAGCCAAATCTTCCTCTACAAGCAATCCGACAATGCACGACTAACATTCCATAGTCCAACACTATTCAATTCCACATTGAAATCGATCATCACACTTTACTTCCCATTGAAATCGATCATCCCACTTTATATTCCCATTCTCCTCTGTAACTTTTGCTCGTTACAAAGGAGAATGCTCAACAGAAGATTTATGTTCCACATTGCACAACCAAATGCAGACAAAATGCCTTGTGGAACTACCTATCAAATTCTCCCTTGAAGTGTGCCTTCAATTCCACCTTGGTGTTCACTAATGACTACTAAAGAACTTTGAAAATTATCCTAAAATATTCCTGTAATGTCTCCTGAAATGCTTCTAAAAAAATCCAGAATTCTTCTCATGTGGCACCTGAAATGTTGCAGCTGCACCGTGTAGAAGATCGGCCATGCATGCACTCTCTTGCACTGAGGTTGCCATACATCAGGCTCATGTGGTCGCTTCTCCTTATCTGCCATTCATTTGCCAAGCCTTATCCTCAATGGTAGCAGAGAACAGGATTCTTGACTCGGTGCCTTGGCAATGCTCATCATACACTATAATATTACCCCAACTACAAAGCAAGTTGAACGCCACCTGCAAACCCCCAAGGTGCTGGTGCTTTCTGTCTACTTTACTCCCTAGCCTACATCAGTTTATGATCTTGTATGCACTCGTTCTCCTTTTTAAATCAAGCATTGTCATTACTTTTGCAGGTATAGCATTGTTTGTGAATGTTGTATACAAACACTTGCTTTTGAAAGAAAAATAAATCAAGCATATTCTGGAAGTAGCCATTTTTCTTTTCTTGAATAAGACTACAATGTTGAAGGATGTATTCTTTGGGTGGTTAACAACAACTCTTGTAATTTATCTGATTTTTGCAAATGTACTTATTGCTATTCTGTAATTGGTTAATTTCTTGACTGCAGGTATTGTGCTGGCACAATGCCGTGGGGAAATCCGGGGGATCACCGTGACTTTGAACCACAGCGGCATGACGATGGCTATATTGAGGTGATCGGCTTCACAATGGCATCCTTGGTGAGCATCGGTGCAGAACAGGAATCTGGAAAAGGGATTGGGTACTGGATTTGATTAAACAACCTCCTCTTGTGCAGATGATCTTTCCGTGTTCTGTGTACAGGCTTCAGGTCATGAGAATCATGCAAAAATCTACCCTCTATGTTCTCAACATTAAACCACCAGGGCTATAGATCATGGATGTGAAGGGAGGAGGCTTCCATTTTTTTGTCCCTTCTACAGAGAGACAGACAGGTCGGGGAGTACAGTGGTGCCTCCATATCACTCCAACTCTCTATTAAAGGACTGTATGACACTGAGAATTTGTTGTACATAATTATGAGGATGCAGCCTTCAGTGTAGTGGCAATCCCTCTCTGCTGTTCTAATGTTCCATGGGTCAAGAACAATGGGCAGCCCGGCGCATTTAGTATTAGTCCACAGTATACTGCATGAGTTCATTATTTGGACTCTCTCTCTCATTTTCGGGGATCGAAGCTCTGCAGAGATGATGAATATGTTTTAAAGTCTATTCCCCAAAATGTTCTTGTTGTATTGGAAATAATTGAGAAGTGATGAAAGACAGTGCTTTTACCCTGAATCCTCAGCTCTATATGTTTTGCATGATTTTGTAGGCTGCACTTCAGGTCGGAGGCCACGGAGAGAGGCTGCATCAGTGTCGAGAGGTGACGTTGCTCACATACAAGGCCATTCCAATGCAGGTGGATGGGGAGCCTTGTCGTCTCAACCCATCTCTTATCCAGATCTCCCTGCGGAACCAGGCCAACATGGTGCAGAAAAGCAAGAGGAGAACGTCCATGCCAATGTTGAACGAGTAAGTTGGGTGGCATTACATTAATCATAGGGGATCAACGAGAGCATTGGGTTTTATATTTGCCACTTTCGACTTAGTGAGAGAGAGTGAAAACACAGTCCATGGGAGCACAGTGTGGGTACGGGCTGTCAATGCCACAAATGAATGAGTGAGTCATTCCTAATTAAAGTAACACATTGGATGCTACTTAACAGAGTTGTTGTTGTTTTTTTTTTTTTTATTTTAACATTTTTTTTTACATTTTTAAAGCGCTCACACAGCCCACAGGCATTGAGGCGCTGTTACAGGAATTGTTTGTTTTGTAGTTGCGTAATTGTTTTTCTCTTAGTTGCGTATTTATAACGCGCTTAAACACCCAGATGTTTCTAAGCGCGGACCCGGGGATCGAACCTGTGTTGCTTCGTTGCCGCTGTGCTATCCTGCCGGGACCATCCTGGCTGTTCTATGCCACTGCCGGACCATAGAGATTTGCATCTATAGGTGCTGGATGAGTGGGGAGTAGTACATAAACAACACATGACTGAGTGGGTAGGACATATATTATGTTTTTCTTGGGAATTTATTAGAGGAGGATTGAAGTGTCTGTCACATTTTGCAATGAGTGAGCAATACTTAGGGACTCATTACAGGTATGTTGCTAATGGTAAAAGCAAGTGGAACTTTAAATCTGCTACCTAATTACAGGCTGGGATCCCATGAGATTTTTGCAGCTTGCGGTACATAGAATATATTGCAAGGGGTAAACACCACACATTTAACCCAGGCTGCACTTTCGATGCTCCAGATGCTGAGAATATCCCATGCAATCCCAACCTGTAACTAGGTGGTATTTTGAAAATAGAAGCTATTCAAATCTTGTGTTTACCATTTCAACATGCGGGCAATGAGGCCCTTAATGACTGTATCTAATGAAGCTTAGTTGAGTAGGTTGCCATTCCAATGCAAGATATATCTCAGGAACTTAAAGGGGCTATGTAAGGGTGTGCTCTTGTACTATATTACACGACAACAGTGTGCAGTTCAGGAACAGGGATGCAATTGGCTCAGGAAGCAGAGGATGCTAACCATCATAGCCCAAGACACAAGAAAACACTCCAGAGCACAGGAAATTCAAAATTCAGGAAACTCAGAAGAATAAAAAACCAGGAACTAAGACCTCTGAATATGAGGGTCATCCAGAACAGGCACAGTGCATCAATGACCAATGTGTGACTTTAGCAAACTGAAACTTTTAATGCTGACGTATGGTCACCTACTTTTGGTGTGATCGATGCTAGCACCTGCCAGCATAGATGTCTTGCTTCATCTGCATATAATTGATCTAGAAGTCTGGCGATGAAACGTTGTGCACAGCATTCTGGGAAATGTAGTCTTTAGATTAAGAACATATTTTGGATGCCACAATAGCGAAAAGGGCCTGGATGGGAAGAGAATTCTGAAATGCAATCCTATATCTTCTAGATCTTTATAGATATGGCTGGAAGCAAATGCCAACACTGGAGCAGCCCAATTAATGCATTCTAGTGGGGGGAGCAAGAGTGAAGGAGCAAAGCTTGACAAGCAATGAATCAGGGATACATTCAGGTCGCTGTGTATTTTTTAGAAGATATTCTGGTATCAAGTTCCTGACAATTTCTATCATCGCTTCTTGCTTCTATGAAGAGCCCTCATTCTACTCAATTAGCATAAATCTACAATATAAGGTTCAGATGGAAGAAACATGAAGGGATCATGCTCAGGGCACTAGGTTCCTTGCACTGGAGAAAAAGATCTTACCTGGCCTTGAGGATGAAAACCATGTTCTGTTTGTAAAAACCTTGATATAGAAAATTGTTCTGCAGGTAGGGCAAACTAATAATATGATATGATATGATAGGTTAGGTTATTTATAACGTGCTTAATACCCGGAGGTTTCTAAGCGTGGACCCAGGGATCGAACCTGTGATGCTCCGTGTCGTCTTGCTTCCAAGGCGATCACGTTGCTGCTGAGCTATCTGCCTGAGATAATGGCATGCTGCCACACCCTTTCCTTTGTTTAACGGACACCAAAGCATAACATGCTGAAAAACTACCCTCTCGCTCTCGTACCATCAATCTGACTTCTTCCAGAAGGTCACAGACCCAGCCTCAAGATGACATGAAGCTGAGACCAATCCCATGAAGACTCTGTCTTTGAAGGCACACCTCACACTCCCTAACATGGCAGCCACACATCAAGTAGACAAGCACTCTAAAGCAGATCTAATAAGACATGTTAACACGTAAACAGACTTCAGAATAACAAATAATTGTGCCATGAATAGGGTAACTGTTAGGAATGGTTTCCTTTTTGCAGCTTTTCCACCATTGATATCAGTGGAACCCACAACCTTCAGCTATTGTTTGACTCCTAACCTGACATTTTGAAGGTAAGCAAAGCCTCATCTGCTCTAGTGGTAACTGGTCAGTTCCTAAAGCTACCATTGCAGGCAGACACGGTCTCCCTTTGCGAGATTCCTTTTTGTTTTTAAGCAGCACACATCACCTTACAATGAAGTGTGGCAGAAATACTTTCTATCCCTTTTCCTTTTTCTTTTAGGAACATTTATGTTTCTTCAATGATGTGTCCAGGACGTTGTTGAAGAGGTAACTTCTTAGCCCTAACTCAATACAAGCCTTTCATGGACAGAGATACACAATTGTGAAGAAAACAAAAAGCCTTTATTCCTTTACAACCAGCTGGAGAATTTCCCATGCCACACATGTTCAGTTAGCATGGAAAAACGATGGGTTTGTCCATCTTGAACACACTTATATAGAAAGCAAAGCATTGCACAATAGTTTTGTTCTAATATGAACCTTACAATATGATTGGCCACATTTCATATAGGTAAAATACATTGCCTTTCTTACACTGGACAGACACACTTCCTGTAACACATGATTTGTTTTTTCTTGCAATTACCTCATCTTATGCTAATTAGAATGGCTGGTTGCTTTCCACATTTACTGAATCACAAGGCATATGTTGCACATTTAAAAATAGGAAAAAGCAGTTCTGTGATGAGACACACTTGAGCACATTCTTCCAAGGACATGCAATTTGTTGCTGCATTTTTATTGGCTACCTCGCCTAGCTAATCTACTTTAGCATACTGCCAAATTTTATGAAAAACCATTGAACACCACTGCTGAAAACTGTATATTCTTAGCATTTAAACTGCTACATCACTGCACCTTTACTTCTGTCCAGGCTTTCTCAATAATGTTGGCTTGAGTTGCTACTTGTCTGAGATTCCACAAAGCCCTATATTTTCTGTGTTTTCAGTACTTTTGAAGTTCCCTACGGCTTAAGGCCTGTAGCCATTTGTAATGCATGCTGTAGTGTTAATTTGAAAATGAATGGATCCCTTTGCTATTGTTATGGGCCTTATTCTGATATGACTCACTAATTTCTATTCAGTGTGGGTAATATTTCTTATGTCAGCAAGCTATATTCTGAGTTTTCCTAAATGAATGTGTGCCATGTAATATTTTCCATATCTCTTAAATACATTTTACATGTATACCTCTTTTACCTATTTTCTGCCACCTTCAATTTACTTTGTACCTATTTCCAAATGCACCTGTTTGTGATAAGGGCAGCAAGGCTGCCCCAATCCACAATATTTCTAACTTTTACAATGTTTAGTCAGGAGGGCGGGGCATGGACCCTGCATGACATGTTCACCTGTCCATCACCAGAGGGAGGGTCTACTCCTCTTCAACGTGCGCGTGACAGTGGAAATTTTTCTGTAGCAATTTTCATTGTTCACACATACATTTTCATTTTACAACATTACGCCCCAGCAAATCGGCAGTGTTTGCATCTACCAATCCACACTCTGGCCAGGGGTATGTCTGTTGCTGGGCAGATGTGTTTTGTTATGTTAGGTTATGTTGAGTTGTACCGTGCACCACTACCACCCATGGGCAGTGTCCAGGCGCTCGCGTGGCTCTGCAAATATAAAAGGGGGCGTGGGCGGTTAGTGGGGTATAGGATGAGAGGATAGATTCAGAACCAGGAGAAACTGGCATTTGTGAGTGTTGTTTTGCATGTAGTAGTTTGTGAGAGGCCTTGTGCATTGTAAGCTTATGGGTGAGATTCCGTGGCTCGGGTGTGTGGTAGTGTTTTGTGTTGGAGCTACTGTGTTGTGGTTGTGTGGTTGTGCAGATTGATTGTGTACATTGGTTAGATATTGTCCATAAGGGATACACAGGTGGTCATAGCTATGAGGTAATCCTGCATCTTGATGTATAGTTGCATTGTTGACGGTTTAAGGCTATGTGGATGGTTGACTCTAGATGTGGACATAGCGATGGTTCTTTGTTTGTTTATGTTTATGAGGAGTGTGGCTAGTCTAAGGTCTGCTGTAGTGGCATCAGTTATGTAGCAGGAGCAGGAAGGAAAGGGTTAGTAAAGTTGCTCAGTGTGTTGGGGTCTCTGACGGTATCTAGCCAGGTTATTGTCTGTGGTTCTTTTTTTTTTTGGTCCATCTCGTCTCCTCTCTTCTTGTTTGACTGTGGTGTTATTGTTGCCGGTGTCCCTTCTAGGTTGGCATTGTCTGCTGAATAGCCAGGTTTTGAGCCATTTCCTGAAGGTGATGTGGTCTTCTGTGGTTGTAATTACATTAGGTGTGTTTTTCCAGATGTTAGCGATTAGACGTGAGAACGCTGTTCTGACATATTTTCTTTTTTCGTAATGTTTTGCCTCTATTTGTCGGTCGTTGCTGAATCTTAGTTCCCTTCCTGTGGGGAAAGATATCCAGGATTGGACAGCCGTTGCCATTTTGAATGGTGCAGATCCTTCCCATTGGAGGGATGGGGGCAACCGTGGCTCAAAGCTAGGATAAGGGAAGGGCTCCTGCATTCACTCTTCAGATCGTCTTTGAGGCCAAAACCCCTTTGAAGAGATGCAGCCTGCTGAAGACCCAAGGACAACCATTAAAGACATCAATCATTGCCTTCAGCCAAGTCCTTGCAAAGCCCTGCCTCTCTGGACCGATTTCCTTAAGACCCTTGTTGGTGTTTTGATCCTTGGACTGGTGGGCCCAAGAAGTCCAGATGACTGCACACTCATGACACTCTCTGGAGCCTTCAGATGTGTCCCTCGACCATCCTGTGTGCTGAAATGCTCCATACAGGGTCTCTGAGTTTGGACCTGGAATTCAGCAGGTTTCAAGCCTGTGGCCTAAGAACAATCCTCCTGCTGTTGATGCTCTTCTTCTTTAAGATGGGCCTTCCTGGAGTAGTTTCTTTGGGTCTGCCACATGAGTTGCCTGCCACCACTTGAAAGTAGTAATCTTTGCTGTGGCCCTCTTTTATCGTGACTTGGGGGCTATCCTTTCATCATGGCACTCATGGTGGTCTACACCTTGGGGTACCTGGCTCATCCAGCTTCCAAGTCACAAGAGCCGCATCTACAGAACATTTTTAAAATAATTTGTGAAATGGTGCGTTTTACAGCACCATTTTTTAGAAAAATGGGGTAAAACGCCACACAACTTACAATTGTTTCTCTATGGTAACACATAAGCAAATCCAGTAGAATCAAATTTAGGGGGGGCTCCAACAAGGTGTTCTGGTCTAAGGAGTGATGGGTGTTGCCATAAAGGAGGGGCTACATGCCCCGAACAATTATTTATGGGGCTATGCAAACACGTATTAGGGGTCATTCAGCATGGTCTAAGGTTGTCTTGTTTGCATCCAGTCTAACTATTATGAATACAGCTCTCTAGCTCAGTTGTAAATTAATTACTACCTGGAAATAAAACACTTGGGTCCCCCATTTCTCTCTTGATGAGGATGGGAAGGCTCCAGAATCTCAGGCCTTTTGGAAGGTCCCAGGCCCAGATGGAGTTCTGTCTGACCTATTCAAATCTGATATAATGGTCTGGGTATCCATGTTGTGATCCTGGGTAAACGCGATTCCAGTAACAGGAACCATTCTCCATTCCTGGAAAATTTCGGAAATAGTCCCCATATTCAAAAAGGGGAGAGGGGTGTCCCTGCACGTTAGTCCTATTTATCTTCTGAATGCCCCAGAGAACATATTCCCCAAGGCTGTCATAGCCAGGATTCAGGAATGGGAGAGTAATGGTGACATCATAACTACAGCCCAGGTTGAGTTTGACCGGGGTGGGGGTGGGGGAGTAGGGACTATTCAACAGAGCCTTCGCCTAATGCCCTAATAATGAAACATGTGTCACTGCAGCGGTGTTCCTTATATATGGCTGTTGTCAAGATTAAGGCTGCATTTGATATAAGTGACAGGACCATTTTATGGGATTCTCTGAGGGTTCAAGGCCTGGAGTCAGCACTTATTGATCTAATCGAAGCCCTGCACCAAGACACAAGAGCCAAGGTTTGCGAGAGTCATGGGGGGTTGGTTTCAAAAGACTTTGAGATTATTAAAGCTGCGAGTCAAGGCTGTGTTCTTGCCCCTACCTTATTTACTCTTTGTATTAATGATGTTGTCCTTTGGCTTAAAAATAGGAGTGGGGATCCTCCAAAAAGGGGTGTTGAAACATTTCCGATTTTGTGGACGATGCAGTCACATTTCTCCCAAACGGAGAATGGTCTTAGGCAATTACTTGTGAGTTTTTAACAGTTTTGAAACCAATAGCATCTATTTATTATTGGGGCAAAAACTAAAATCATGATATTATGAACAACAAAAAGGTGAGGAATCTATTTTTTGGTACTGTCGAAGAACTCTGCGCCCTTTTTATCTTTTGTGTTATGATATTATGAAAACCACAGCTAAAGCGCTCCAAGATAGTCTCAGGTGGCATTCCCGTGTAACAAGCTAGGACATTTGACTACCGAGAGATCAAGGTGTACTGCAATGGATTGTGGAAGGCTCAGGTGGAGAAAAGCACTGCAAGTTTAAAACAGGCTGCTGGCGGGATACTGCGTTTTTCTCATTGCTTTGGTGGCCTTTCTCTTGGTGCCCCACTAGAGACCTAGAGAGGCAAAGCTGAAGCTGGAGCTTTGGTGCCCTGCAAACTGTTTCGCTCCTCAGCAAAATGAGAATATCTTTTTGAAATCCTTATTAAGGATCCCATGGACAGCATTCACTATCCTGATCCAGAAAGAATTAGGAGCCTGACCCATACCGGAGGAGATGGCACTAAAGTCCAGGATGGTCTGGGCCAGGGTCGGTGCTAACCCTGCTCCTTCAATGTACACAATTCATCTCTCAAAGCTTCGTGCCCAACCAGGATGTAAAGATCCTGGCCGGTTCAGGGCAGTTAGAACAGGCTTCGCAGCCCTGGGCCTGGCTCATTTTTGGGAACATTCTATGTCGATTGCAAAGTGAGACATGATACCCTGAAAAGTGAAGTATTGGGAAAGTATCGAGAGCAAATTGCTAAAAACGGCATTTGAAAACCAGAAAATTGTTTATTGCCCGCAGTTTAAACATTGTATGGGTCATGACAAATTCTTGGATAGAATTGAGAACCCTAATATGAGGGACTTTTATATTACATTTGGCTTTGGCACCTGGCTGAGGTGGGGGGGTGGAAAGGAGCTGACTCGTGCGATCCAGGTTACCCTTGTGGTCTCACAAGCGAGATAACTGCCCACTTTATGTGTGTATGCCCCTTTTATGCTGCCCTTAGGAACGCATGGTTGAAATCAATACTTTATAAGGCTGGGATGAGGTTTTTGCATGAGGCAATGGAGTACGCTTTTGGCCCAGCCAGTGAGTTGCAGTTGGAAAGCAAGGCCAATCGCGATCGATAGAGGCTGAGAGGCTGTTGCATGTTTGCTCGAGGTGTTTATGTTTTCAACTTTTAACTTTTATCTGTTTTCAGAATGTTTATGCCATTAGCCTTTTTAAAGTAGCATTACTGTTTTTAAAAGCTATTTTTGTTAAACTGATAAACGTATTGAATTGTAATAAACCACTCCTACTCACTATATAAAGAATTCAGTCATGCTCATTATGCTGAAAGAGATGAGTGCAAGCAGGAGACCACCAACGCTAGCACTTGCAGACTGATGGCTGCCCTGCATGCAGTAGTCCACTTTTACAAAATGGAGGTCATAAGGAAAGAGTAAACACTGGAGAAATTAATTTCACATTTTGGGGGTCATTACGACCCAGGCGTTAACCATGGCGCTATTAGCGCCATGGTTGACGCTGGTATTTTACCGATTGCGCCATGGTGGATGGCGGAATTACCGCCCCATTCCAAGGTTGGTGGGGCGGTAATTCCCCATTCACCATTGGCCCTTCCCCATTCCCATTTTTGCCCCCATAGGGCTCAATAGGAATGGGGAAGGTGGTAATCACAGTACCGCAAATTGCAGTACCGTAATTACCTCGAAAGTCCCTTTACGGGTTCCTTCCTTAACGGTGGTAAAACCAGCCGTTAAGGTGGGGGCCCGCAAAGGGACCTCGTAATTAGGGGTAAGGGGTTAACGGCGCCGCCACCTTTTACAGCGCTGTTAACCCCTTACCGCCTGAGGCGTAATGAGGTGTTTTACCCCCATTCGGTATAAATGTAAAAGATGCCTGTAGATTACTCTCTGCAGACAGCATTTACTATGGATTCATATGAAATCCACCTGCTTTTATCAGTTGCTGAATGCAAGTAGATTAAGTACAAATCCATTCGTTTTATTCCTGCATGAAAATACCATTGAGGAGTAAAACTAGGCGGTTTTGCAGGTGGAGCCAGAATGAGGAGGAGGAATCATATTTTTCCCCGTCTCACACCCCGCTTGCAAAATATTTTTAAAATTCACCTGGAATTGATGTAATAAGACCGGCATAAACCTTTTACACCTTATTGTTAGACTTATTCTACCACACGTTGGCTTTTAAAATGAGCACCAGTGAGTACATTCCACTCATTCTATAAATAAACCATCACCTATGAGAAAGAGGAGGCGGACATAGCACACTTGGCCGCTTTGCATGAAATCAAAATGCTTGGGACCATAACAATGACCACAGATTTTTATCTTTGACAAATATGTCTGTGATAATGATTTAAGCTGAAACCCTTCAGAGAATGTAAGTCACAATCGGCCTAGTGCTCATTTCATTTGCCAGAACACTCACCCTAGCAGTAAAATGCCCGCTAACCATGAGACATATCTAACCATTTGAACAGTGTTTGCTTTTGGGTGTGGGGCATGGGCTGCCATGAAAGCAGTTGGCATCTCTAAATACATTGCCAGAGGAAGCCCCACAGCCCTGGAGAGGAAGAGCGGAAGAAGAGTATGGTGGACATTTTTTTTAGGACCAAAGGTCATATTCCATCTCTTTTTTGTTGGGTATAAGGGAGTCAGGATACTCTTAACCACACCAATGGTTGTATCCATGCTGGGATATTTTCATATCGCAAGAGAAAGTGCTTTTTGAGCAGCATGTTTGCTGTTCCCTTCTTTAAGGGGGAACAGAGATGCTGGTGGGGGTGCAGAGGCTCCAGGTCCCCTGCACCATGAAATGAATGTTCTCTACACACTAGGCTACTGTTAGTAGTTTATTTCTATTTAGTAATAGCGCTATTTGGCATGGAACTCACAGCCAAACACAGAAAGGGGAGCTGAGGCGGAATGCGTGTTATTAGTGACACTCAATATGACTTTGTATAAGGGTTCCTGCACAGTTCTCTAGGCACCTTGTATCATAAATAGAGCTCTTGTTCACTCTATGGTCTAGAGGCACTTAACCTGACCAATATCCTTCAATCCGATGATAGCCACATCATTCACCCACTGGCCTAGGTGGCTCTTTCCCTCACTCACCGCCCTAGCACCCTCTATCCTTCCCCCAATACTTGGGTTGATGTTTCCTTCAACCTTGTCCAAAAGGACCTGTCCAGTTGACACCAACCTCTTCCCAATTCCCTTGACCTTTGCATGTGTTTGTCTCTGGCGTTCTTAAGTTTTTGTTTAAATGTCCTGTGTCTTTCTCTTTCTCTCTCTCTGCCTCTCTGTGACACCCCACTCTCCACCCACCCATTCCCTTTGTGTGCCTGCCCTCTTGTGCTTCCTGTTTCATGGGTGTCTGCCTCAGTCTTCATAAGGTCCACGCTGCTGACTCAAGACGGACCTCTGCTCCCCCTGATTCCTTCACCATGTAAGTACTTTCCGCAATGGCCCACCCATGCTGTTGCTAGTTCTTTTCTGCAATATTCCCAATCTCACCACCTCTGCTTTTTCTGACAGCATATACCTTCTAGAACGGTTTATAGTGATAATTTCGAAAACAAAATTTTCGAAAGTCAAAATATCGAAAAAAAAATATCGAAAAAAAGTCGCATTTTTTGTTATTACGTTTTTTATTCGAAATTGGGGGGATCCCCCCAAACCCCCTTTTTTTTAAAAAAAAATTTGTTTTACCCATTTTTTTTTATTTTTTTATTCCCGGACTCCAAAATAAATATATAATTTAAAAAAAAATCGATATTTTTTTTTCGATATTATTGTTTCGACATTATTGTCTTTCGATTTTTTTTTCGAAATTTTTACTGACCACCTTCTAGAACAGTATACCTGTTAGGTTGTCCACAAGCTATTTAACAACAAGGGCCAGATTTATGGAATTTTTAGTGTGGTGCAATGTGGCTTTGCACTGCTGCAAAGTGACTTTGCACTGCCAGCAATTACCCTGCTTCATGGAGCAGTGGAAAGTGTATTTTTGCAGGGCGTAGTCACTTTGCACTGCAAAAATACATTTTGCACTGCACCATGAATCAGAGTGTTTGTTGGCAGTGCAAAGTCACTTTGCAGCTGGGTATACACCAAATTGTTCGTTTACAATTGTTCGAATAAACAATTGACCGATTTTAAAGGGTCACAATTGACCTTTTCACAGTTGACCATATATATATATATATATATATATATATATATAAACTATAACTTGGTTAAGTTGTAGGAAGGATGGTTTCTACAAATGCAGAAAATGCAAGATATGTAAATATGCAGAGGAGTGCAGCACATATTCACATCCGATACTCAAGAGAACCATTTCCATCATGGACAGAATAACTTGTGACTCAGAGTATATTTTGTACGCACTCAAATGCACTTGTAACAAATGGTAAATAGGGAGTACCAAGTGCAAACTAAAGATACACATACAGCAACATATCAGAGCAATCAAACATCAAGATTATGCATACCCAATAGCTAAACACTTTTGGGAGAAACATGAAGGGAAATTATGTGACTTCACGTTCATTGGATTACAGCAAGTTAAGATTGGACCCAGGGGAGGAGACAGAGAAAAGCTGTTAAGACAACGGGAAACAAGATATATTATTGATTTCGAGAGCAAGTTCCCATCGGTACACAACATTGACGAGGAACTATATACTTTCTTAGGCGAATAAAACACTAGGTTAATCTACAGCCTCCAAAACTCACTGTGAAAATCAGAACAATGACTATTCACTGAAGATCTGCTTACCTTTTCCCTTAGAATTCTCTTATGTGAGAGGATTTTATTCCTCCCTTTTGTGGACATTAATTGGGATATTGTTTTTATGTAATCTTTAGACACAGGTTATTTATACCCCATATACAATTACCTGCCTCTCCTTTTCCCAGGCTGTCCCGCCGAAAGTTAAAGTAGTGGTTCAATATCATCATTAGTTTTGATTAAGTAAAGCTGCGAGCAGTCCCATTAGGTCATTATGCACTGTGCATAAAAATAATGAAACGTCCAATAAACGCATAAGCAGGTTCCTGCAATAGGGTATCGGTGAGATAAGATACACTAACCAAGGTCACTTGCCTTTATTTTGTCAAGTGTTACTTAAGACATTTTGCAACTATTGTATGTTGGATGAATTCTAAGATTTCTTGCTTGTAAATTAGCACCAGTCACTTTAAGACATTTTATAACTATTGTATGCTCAATGAATTTTAATGCAGTGCCATGGGAGGAATATATACTGAATGCATTATGCATCCCATATTGTGGACCTAATATTATGTCGGTATGCGTTAAAGTTTCGCATCACGTAAATCAAATATACGTGTAACTGTAATCGGGACGTTTGACATGATTGGGACACTCAACCGGTCAGAGCTCTGATCAACCACATGTAAGAATTGATGGCATTAAAATATCACTAAGATGGCAATTGGTTTTATTTGAATCAGAACATTAATCATATATGTACATATCCCAAAGGGTGAACAAAGAGCATGCTTTATTGTTCGGCTCCAATGTTATATTTGATAACAAAACCACTCCAAAATGGCGGGCGGTCTGGGCAGGCATTTAGCATTGAACAAATGGTTGAAGTCCTACTTTTATTTTAACTGCTATTCAGTGGGGAAATATTCAAATACCGTGTCTGTTCATGCTGAATTCATGTGATCAAGCTACAAGTCGTAGCGAAACGCGTCAAAGCCGGGGTTTTTCCTCTGTTTTGCTGGGCGAGGGCTGGAGGTTTCCACATGGAATTTTTAACGTTTGTAATCAATAAAGAAGAAATTTTAATTCGAAATAGATTGAAGTCAGTACTGTGAGAACGCAAGGATCAACTCGAACTTTGGCACAATACTCCGGGAGTGCGGCTCAAGACTCCACCGTGTACACGGTGCGGAGAATGGTGGATATATATATATATATATATATATATATATATGTATATATATATATATATATATATATATATACATATGGGGTTTTGGGGGGTTTTGGGTTGGGTGGGGTGTTGCAGGGGTTTCCCCCTGCATATATGTTACAATTGACTTTCACAATTCGGTCAATTGTGAAAAGGTCAATTGTAATTCGAACAGTTGTAAAACGAACAATTCGTATACAACCTGCAGCTGTGCAAAGCCACTTTACACCGTGCAAAAAATTCCATAAATCAGACCCTAAGGGGGTAATCGTAACGTACATGGCAATTGCATGCAGGGGTTCACCAATGCTACTATTTATGTGTTATTGGTCGACTGCATACACAATTTAACATTGACAAAGCAGAGTGTGATTGTGAAAAATGAGGGTGAGCGAAATTGGTGACATTTTTCACCAATTCCATTTCACTGGCTGGGCATGTTTTCCCTGTTCCACCACATTTTTGGTCAGATACATTTTTTTTAATTTTATTTTTTCTGAAATTTCATTTTTTTGGGACCCGAAACCTGGGGGAAATGAAATTTCAGGAGGCAAAACATCAAGAAAAAAAATTAGTCATGAAAAAAATTACATTTCAGAAAAACTAAATTTAAGATAAGAAAGGTCTGCAATGGCCAATTCTGCACCACAGTCATAATTGGCGTATTGGCCAACCTTTTCTCAGAATTCACCAATTTTCCTGTGTAGCAGATTCCAGCCATTTTGCCCTCTCCTAGTGAAGAGTAAGTGAAGTAGAAAGCGCTTTACGCTTTACTTTTACTCTCCTCTTTTTGAAAAATAAAACACTGCCTGCAAATTATGCTTTGCAGGAATCATTTTATAATGGATTAATATGGAATTCACCTGCTGTTTACCAGATGTAAATGCAAACCGTATTCCATGTGAATCCTTGATTTTACGCCTGCATGAAATCTCATCCAGGTGTAAAACCATGTCCTCTTCCGAGATAGAGGAGGAGAGCATAGTGGAGATGAAAACTCTGCTTGGCTGCCCGGTTATGCGTTGGAATGGCACTACAATGGGATGGAGTGCAACTACTATCGTAAACGTGCCTTTATGCATTCATTTTGCACCCCACTCATTCGACAATGACCCCACAAGTGGTTATACAATGATTATTCAGGAATCAAATACTCAATAGGTTAGTGACCAGCAATAACTAGATTTACTTGCAAAATACAGTGCTGTGGAGACATTTGGACACTGACACATTTTCACATGTTTTATGATTATTCAATTTTGTCCCAACTCCCAACCTAATTTCCGGGAATGGTGGGATTTGCAGGATTATGACACAGGCAGCTTTCAGGTTTTCCTTGAAGTGCAAGATGTTTTCAATAAAGTGCAGTTGGAATTAGAAGCAAATCAAGAGGTGGGTGGAAGCACCGAGGAGGCACTTGTGCTCTTTTCTAGACTCACCTATATTGTTTCCATTGTCTGTCGATGAAGGTTAAGGCCTCAGATATACAAGATCAATGACCACCATGAGACACAACAACCTGCCTCCCCATTTAAACAACAAATTAACATTTCTTACCTGTGATGGAGTCTCCCAAACAGCATCCTCTCGAACTCTGCTCATCCCCAACAACAACTGCTTACACTCCGATAACCTCTCTTTAATTATGTTTTCTGTAGTCATGACAGAATTAAGGTAGTGTACCAAAGATGCGCCCACTCACTTCCTTGATGTGGCATTGGAAGGTGGTACAACAGACCTGAACAACCCTTAGGATATCCACATGTGTGCTGGTAATTGGTGTCTTGGGAAATAGTGTGATGATGTCAAGTAGCATGTCTATTGTGTTTATCCTTTGAGGATATCCCTTGTGAGGAATAATTCCATTTTGAAGTCACTGAACAAAGATCACTGGATAACCCAGAGGTAGTTGGCTAGGTGGGCCTTGTCAATGATGCATCATATATAGTAAAGAGCTGCATTCCAGAGGCTTATCAGATTAAAGGCTTTCCACCGTCTAAAATCAATTGTTTTTGGAATCGTTATCCATTAAACATCAGAGGGGACAGGACTTCCTCCTGGGTTACTCCGCACATGAGATGAGACGCTCATGCATGATCCCTGTTTGCGTGCTATTGCTGAGGAAAGAGGGTGTCCATTCTAAGAAGGTGTCTCACCTGGAGCCATCCAATTCCTAAGAATGGCTAGAACAATCGCATTGCCTATGATGTTGAAAGCCACACACCGTCATCATTTAGTTGTCTGTGGATGGGTGCTTTAAAGCTGCTGACCTCACTGCCAATGTGTTCTTCTGAATGGTGTGCACAGCGATGGCAATGTAACCTCATCTCTTGGATCTGCTTCCCTTTTTGCACCATGTCATTCATCTTGGTTCCCTGGTGAAATAGTGATATTGTTTGGTTGATTGAGATGTCCAGGTGTCATAAATGCACACACCTTCTACTGTTTGGTGTTCCTTTAAACTTCACACACATCTTGCACATTTCTCTGAGGTTAGTGTGCTCTAAGGCAATTATTATGCTAAAAGCCATTTGCCACTGTCCAGCCTTCCCGGCAGCTTTGTGTTCCCACATTCTGAAGCCTTGTCTGGAAAGAGGCACACTTTGTTTCCAGGTCACTTGCAGGGAAAAAAACAGTAGTTTAGGTTTTTGGGACCTAATCGCCCAAGTATCCATGTATATGTACATGATAATTATTGGTCTAGGAAGTAATGTTGATGATTATAGCTACAGTCTACAGATGCATTCATACAGGTCCCTTTTCACTTTCTTTCTTTGGGACGATAACGGCAACGTTTACAATTCTTTTTAGCATATTAGTACTTACTACTGGATAATGGCCTTTTGCCTTTTTTTCTGCTGCAGAATAAATTTCAGAAGGTCTATGTGATTGTTGTATCTATTTATAGTCATAGCCTTGACTGCTTTTAATATTGTGTCGAGTACTAGGACTGCACTGATGGTTAATAAAAGGGGTTCAAGGGAATGTGTGCCCCAGTTCTGGAGATTCTGTAGAAAGAAATGCATTCAACAGATTTCCTTTCATTTACATTATACAAAGACTTTAGCTTGAGGAAAAAATCATAGCACTGGGGTTGCTAAACCATAGCAAAATACAGTAATCATCTTTTGTTTGTTCATGATTGTACATGTCCACACTTGTGCAACAGTATCTCTAGCAAAATAAAACCCAGACCTAAAGCACAGTAGTCTGTCAGATCTTGGGCTTTTTCCTATGGATAACATACTCCCAAGTTTCTTCCGCCAAACCCTTAGAAAGCCGCCTGGCACTCAGGAACCAGGTACTTCTGTCCTGCACCCAACAACATCATATATGTTCCACATCTACTTTTCTCACTAATGAACCCCAGCCCCCATTTGTCTTACAGAGCCAAGCATTGAAAGGTCACCAGCATTGGCAGACAGGCGCTATAACTGACCACTGACATTACTTTAATCAGGAGTTAAAGATCGGAGCGATTTGAAGTAGCACTATATTGCTGTTCATATTATGAGAAATGGAGCAATCACATTTTGAGTCAAACTTAGTGTTCGCTTTCAAATCTGAAAAGCAACAAATGTAGTTGTCCTTTTCTTATGCAAATACAGCAAAACTTTAGAAAATCAATTTGGACAATTACTTCTCTCCAGTGTTAAACACAACGCAGTAATGTCTTAACTAATTTCAGAGTAAAACTGGTTTTCACCAAGTCCTGCATAAAACAAAATAAACTCTTAATAACTCCATTAAAGAGTCGGGCAATACTTTTCATATTGGAAGAAAACTCCTGTTGAGTGGTGAAATGAACTTCCAATTCAACAACTTGCTCTTTATACACAACCAAACAACGGGCCTCATTGAAAGTAGGGTGGTAAGTGGAAAAAGTGACAGTAATTCTGTTACCGCCACTTTTACCACTCAGCCAAATTAAGCGTTCCTGAAAATAGGTGCTAATTCCGCTGGCAGAATTACTGTTGATACAGAGCGAACATTCTGCCAGAGATGTGTGGGAAGAAGGGATCTAGTCCCAGAGTCAAACCCTCAGCCTGGCAATTGACAGATGCACAGTTGATAACACTGTATCTCCCCCACTGCCAAACCATCGCAGACCTCCTCTCCCTTATCCATCCTGACATTGCGAGTAACACACAATCATACGACCGCTGCTGAAGCTGCAATCAGTCCTGCACGTCTGTGCCACAGGCACATATTAGCACACTGTCAGCATGCTGCATGGCATGTCGCAACCAACATTCTCAAAAGTGCCTAGGCGCGTGCTGGATGCACTACTGAAACAATTGCACCAGCACATCTCTCTACGCAGCACCCCTGCAGAGGTGCATGCCACGAAGGCCGGATTCTATGCTACTACCCACTTCCCCAATGTAATAGCAGATCTGGACTGCATGCATCTGTCACCCATGCCACCCCAGGTATCAGCGCATGTGTTTCGGAACAGGAGACCCTACCATTCCCAGAATGTGCAATGTACATGTGACACAGACCTCATTGTGATCCACTGATGCGCCTGTATCCCAGATTCAAATCATGATGCCATGGTTCTATGGCGCAGCACGCTGCCTGCATAAATAGAGATCCACAGAGGACAGCACACTTGGATCTTAGGTATGTATCCGCAAAGGTGAATGTGGAAGTGAAGGGGATCCACCATGCACATGTAGCACAAAGTATTCTGGGGCATGATCCACATGACTTTGCATACACCCCATGCCATGCCCCCTCCACACTAAATAAGTCGGGCTGAAGTGAACCACAAGTCCCAGAATGCATAGGACACCATAACTGAAAATGAACCCCTCCCCTACCACTCCCCTACCACTCAGATTTGATGCCTGGCCCGGCTTCCCACCCATGGAAGCAGACAGCAAAGCACCCCACCATCTAGTTCATCCTCTGACAAACTGGCCTGCTGCCCACTCCAATGGCAATATCGTCTTGCCATCTGCTCCAAGAAGAGGGCTCATGTCCAAGCCTACATCTCTGGAGCCACCAATAACACAGCTGAACTTGCCAATCCTACTGGAGTCTCCTCCTCTCCTCCTCTATCCCTGGCCCTTTGCACTGCACTGGCTGCCCACTTCTCCAAAGCTGAGGACATTGTATCCACTTCCCCTCACCATCCCCCATTCTCTTGCCTCCCTTTCCCTCCCTAACCCCCCTATTCTCTCTTCCTTCTCACCCATTGCACCAGATGAGATCTCTAGAGTTGTCTCTTCTATGAAAGTCTCCTCTAAACAGGTGCTCCCCTGCTCCTCCAGAACCATCAAGGACAGCATCGCCTCTCTCGCCCCAGCCTTAGCTGACCTCTGCAACCATTCCTTTGCCACTGGCTTCTTCCCACAACCCCTTAAGCACTCTATTGTGTACCTTTTTTGGGCAAACTCATGGAGAAGCTGAACAATCCCCCAAGTGACCCTCCGCACCAAAATGTCTGGCTGCCTCCATGACCACCAATCCAGTTTCAGTGCTTCAAGAGGCATGGTCACTGCTCTCCTTAACACCCGTGAAGACCTGCTCTCTAACCTGGACTCAAACACACCCACTGTTCTGATCTTCCTGATCTTTCTTCTGCCTTTGATACAGTCAACCACTCTATCATCATAAATCATCTCCATGATACCCTTGGCGTCACAGACTGGGCACAACGTGGCTGACCTCCTTCCGTTCAAACAGACCCTCCCAAGTGCAAATTGATCCTTTTCTCTCCTCCACCTCACTCCCTGCCTGTGGCCTCCCTCAGGGCTCTATCCATCGTCATGGCTCTTCAACATCTACCTGGCCCCTCTGGCCCACTTGATTTCCACTGTTTCCCCTCATTTCCAGTGTTATGCAGACGACACACAGCTTTCCTTCAAGGGGCCATCCTCTACCTCCTCCCCATCCTCTCTCATACCTGACTGCCTAACTGCTACTCAGACATGGTGCTCTGCCAGTGATCTCTGCATTAATGCCAATACGACAGAGATCTTTCTCATTGGGACGCCTGCTTCTTGTTTCCTCACCACTCTCTGGCCAGCCTCCTTGGGTCCCCTCCCTTAAACTAATTGTGAGGCAAAATACCTGGGGATCATATTTGACTCCTCTCTCTCTACCTTGCTAAGAAGTCCAACTTTCAGCTCCACCTCCTCAGGGGCATTCTCCCTTTCCTCAACTTGCCCCAAAAGCCCAACATCACCAGAGCCCTAGTTCTAGGCTGGATTACTGCAACAGCCTCTTCCTCAATTTTACTCTTTCCTCCCTTTGCCCCCTTAAACTAATCCAGAATAGGACTTCAAGAATTATCCTTGGCCTCATGCCCAGGGACTGCATCGCTCCAGTCCTAAAATCTCTCCACTGGCTCCAGTGATGGCAAATTAAAGACCCTATGCATCATCCACAAGGCTGTCTAGGGCCTGGGACCTCTCTGCATCCAGCTTTCCCTCCCTAAATACTTCCCTGACAGAATCATTCAGTCCTCTGGCTCAAACTCTCTTCAGGTCAAACGTTTCTCCAAGAAGAGAGTGGGAGGTAGAGCCCTCTTCTTGGCTGGTTCCTCCCTCTGGAACGGCCTCCCTACTCGCTCAGATTTGAGCCGGATCTCCTTAAGTTCTAAACATCTCAAGACTTTCCCCTTCTCCTCTGCCTTCGCTCTCCTTTTTTTAAAATTTGTATTTGGATACACAAGACCTTTACAAATACCACAACTGAATTAATCATCTTACTGTTCAATCAGTCTAAAAACGAATCAGATTTCAAAAACGAAAGAAAAAAGAACAGAAAAGAAAAAAAACATTAAAAATAAAATAAAGCTAATTAAAACAAAACAAAAATGTTACAATCATAACAAGCATTTCTTTCATTCAGCATTTAACATCAGCATTTGCATATACAAGAACAGTAATGTATACTGCCTTCCCTACCAAAAATAACCAGACCATATGGACGATACCTCGATCCCAAAAGCCAATAATGTATACTGCAACTACTAGCAACTCATAAAATTACTTCTTTCCACAACCTGAACCACTGCTATAGTTAGTGCTGTGTTATAGCCCGAGATTATTCTATCACAAAACATTTCTGAGACTATACCCTCCTCTCTCTCCACGAATCTAGCAAATAGAATCAGTCTCATTTTCCAAGTGCCCTCGCACTCCACCAAAAGGTGTTTTAAACTCTGTTTGTCTGTGGTGGTGCAAGTACTGCATAATTCATTTGCTGCATCCCCAATGGGATTGTTGAGAATTTCCACAGTATGAACAAGATTGAGACAAATTCTCAAAAATGTATTTCTAATTTTCTAATCTGGGAACATCACCAAATATCTTGGCAGGGTCCCCAGTTTCTTGTCTACCACTTTAAGTGGATTGGATATTAGGATTTCAACAGTGGAATCAGCTTTTTCAAGGATCACCCTTGTCTTTTGTTCTAGATAAGACAGTATCTTTGATTTACGATTTTCCAGATGGAACTTGATGTCCTCGTATAGCATGTCCTTCTGAGACATAATAATGAGTCTATGTAGGGAGAGCAGTATCCATTCTACCATAGTTGTTAGTGATTTCAGACCCAATTCAAACCTAAGGCGTGACATTGAAAGGCTCATTGGGAGTCCAAGAACTCTCTTCCAAACTGAGCCCTCCAATTTTTTCCAATTGGTGTCCCACAATTGGGGCTTTGCTTCTAAGCCATACAAAATTACTGGGACTACTTTCACTGTATATAATTTTGTTAAAGGTAGAATTGAGAATTTGCAGAGTTTGAAGAGAATTTTTTTCATCTGTGGAATTAACTTATCTATTTTATTCTGTGCATCCTGTTCCACCTTGCTTTTCGATTGGGAAGCATAAATTATGTATCCCAGATACACCACTTCCTCAGCTCTCGGGATTACTTGGTCGTCCAGAACCCACTTTGTAAACTTATCCTGTTTACAAGTGTGTCTGAATGCTATCACCTTAGATTTCTTTGGGTTTATGGTAAGACCATTTTCTTTAGCGTACTCACTTAGCTTGTTCAGAAGACATTGTAGTCCCACAGCTGTGTTATCTACCAGTACTATATCATCGGCATAGGCCAGCCAGTGCACCTTTGTCACATTGATTTTAAGGCTCGCCAATGCCAATGCCGATGATTGTAGATATGGGCCTGTGTCTGCTAGATATAGGTTAAAGAAGAATGGTGCTCCTAGATACCCCTGTCTCTACTCTAATTGGTTCAGATAGGTGCCCTTCCTCATCCAAGTGGACTCTCAATGTAGTATCTCTATGCAGCTCTACTAGCATAGCTACCAAACCTTCGGGTGCCACCCAATTCCTAAGCTTGGTCCAAAGGCATTCCCTGATGACCTGGTTGAACGCCCCTTCCATGCCAAATGCTCCCTCTGCCACTTCAACTGGGGCCTGGTTCCTTCTGAGTCATACAGGGGCCAGACCACCCCCTACTAGTCCCTCCCAACATCCCCTGCCAGCACTTGCCCTCAAGCTACCTTCCCCGGACCAGCACAAATCTGGTCCACCCTGTCCACCACACTCTCCCTCCCTTACCCCCTCTCTTTTCCCTGACACTTGCCTTCTTGCCCCTCAGCACCTGCCCACCCCACTCCCTTTGGGCACCTCACTCCTGCATTTCTCCCTCTACCCACCCCCTGCACATACCACCTTGTTTTGTACTTGCCCAGTAGGATTGCCACAGGGCCAATATAACCATTTTGTTTGTCCAATAAATAAAATAAATACCTAGTAGCACACAACAGTCCAGAGACATACAAAACACTAATTAAACACACAGGCACACATCAAATATGCCACAATGACCAAGAAAAAAGGCGGCAATATGCAACGCAACCATTGGGATATGCAGGGACGATTGGGGAATCCAAACTATGGGGGCACATACATGTGCTGCAGAGCAGGATGGGCACAAGTCTTTGTGCATTGTCAAATGCAAAGGGAATGCATCCCAATGGCACTAGAGTGTACTCAAATAACTGCCTGGAAGTGATAAGCATGCAGTACTTAGGATAGGCAAGTACAACCATGACCCATTTGCAACTGACACGCTTTCATTCTACTTGCAGGTGACTCTGGTTACCCACAACTACCATGGCTCATGACCCCAATAAGGAACCCTGGGATGCCACATGAAATTGCCAAATATGAGGCACACACACGGACCAGGGTATGCATAGAACACACATTTGGATTATTGAAAGGAAGATTCCAGTTCTTCTACTGGACTGGAGGGGCACTAATGTACAGTCCAGAGAACGTTGGGAAGATAGTCCTTGTGTGTGTGGTGCTAGCATCAGGAGGAAGCATTGCCTGCTGAGGAGGACGTGGCACAGGCAGACTCAGGCAGACTCAGAGGAGGAGGGTGATGAGACATGGGTTGGCAGATGTGAGGTGTCAGAAATGTGAGACGGACAACTTTGTAGAGGTTTTTCATAAGATGCCATTTTATTAACTCAAAAGGCATTTGACAAATGCCTCACTATCTTGACCCTGACCAGGTTTTCCTTGCCTTTCAAAATAATCAAAATAAAGTAAAGGAAACAGTTCAAAATATTCAACAAGTCTTTATCTCTCCATTTGAATGAGAGAGTTCAACACAATTTCTTCTTTGAAAATAATGTAATCACAGTTTGTCTGCATCAACATAAATGCCTTTGTCAGTATGGTCTTTCGAGCACATGACCAGGGCGAACCCAGAGATACAAAAACACAAGAATCTAATGATTATTGAAACATAAACAACACATGTTACATTGAATACAAGTTGGTGGTTGTCACAGGTGAGTGAGCGCAAAACATTCCCAAACAGAAAACATACAGTGAAAACATGTCAACTTAGTACTACTTAATATACATTCAGAGTACAAAGCATCTCATCAGTACCTCCCTTTATTGTTTTAAAGGGAATTGTATTTAATCTAAGTGTAGACAACAAGAATGCGATATAAAAAGTTTACACAAGTGTGTTTCGGCCTTTCAACCAACTCTGATCACTGTGAATAGGACGGCCTTCATCAGGATGGGGCATTGTGATCGTGGCTCTTGTGAGCTTCCCTGTGATGATACTCTACAAAACTAATAAAATGTGCTAGGTATGGGTCTGTTTCCGGGCTATACATCTTATTCAGCTCCAAGAAGAAGCTAGAACAGTGTCTCCATAGAGGAACTTACCATGCTTCAACCAATGTAGCACGTCAAATCAATATTCAATCAGCGCCTGAAGTGTGGGCTGTTGTGGTCCCAGTCCAATCCTGGTGGATTGGGGTGTGGAGTGCTGATCTACTAAGAAAACATAAGGGTGGAGAAGGACCATGATTACAGCGCCTGTCACGACAATGACTAATCACATCCCCTCTCTGGGCCAAAAAGGGGGAAGAGAAACAATGCGCTTTTTAGGGAGTAACATGTGAAGTGTGTGTTCTTGAGCAGCACATTGAGTCTGGTCCAGTGTGGTCCCAGTCCCCTCATCTATAAGTACGCTTAGTGAGATTAAGGGCATAGTATGTAAATTCTATGTAGCGAGGGAGGTCGAGCCAAATACTGTACATCGTGTGCACTATAATCATTGTGCACACAATGGCATGGTCACCAGGGACCCTTCAAGGCCCCCATAAGTGTGTGCCAAAGCCCGGCACTGTCTGAGTCCCTCACGTGCGATGTGGGGGCTGGTAGTAATTATAGTCAGAAGTGACTCCGAAATTAAGAATTCTAGAAATATGCTGTTACATAATCACGTAGTCCAGTTGCAACTAAGAGATGGTAAAACCCTGGACTGTGGTACCCTAAATTGCCATTACCTTAATCAAAGTGGAGGAAATCCTGTTACTTGATGCTCTGCTGTTAAGACTGATTTCTGAACTCTGTCCTGGCGGCGCAGAAGTTCAGAAGGCCAACCTAATTACTTGGAACAGGGTAACCTCTGGACAAGCCACACCAATCAGGGTAGCGATCGCGGCAGTCAAGATTAGGTCTCAAGAGGGGTGAGGGTGACTGAAAGCCCGCAATGAACACACAAAGCAAGGACACTTACAAACTACTCCAAACAGGTGTTATATTAAAAATATATACACATTTATTCCAATGTCTTTAAAACACTGACCGTAGCGAGAAAGCACAATACAACTCTAGTAAACCAACACATACCAAACCAATACAATATATATACAAATACAAATGAGTCTAAAGCGTTAGATGCACGAAATGTGTAGTCCACCTAGAAGGGGAGGAAAACAGGCAGTGCGAAATAATGATTAGACCCAGTCCGCCTTCAGAGGCACCTAACTCAAAGGAAGTCCAAGCCCTACGTAGAGTGGAGCCTTGTGCTCAAAAGTACCTGCACACGCTGGTACCAACGGGCAAAAAGGGGAGTCTCTTCGAGGGAATCAGGCAGTTCAGTTTGGTGCACAAACGAAGAAGAACAGAGTTCCGCGTCTCAAGCGCAGCCTCCACTGTGGGCAGAAGCAGAGCGCGAGTACAGAAAGGCGTGCTGTTTTGACACAGCGGGGAAAAGCTGTGGGCTCCTGCAGGAGGGCGACCAGTTCCTAGCTATGCTACTCACCGGTCCCCGATGCAAGCAGACCCAGGCTTCTCCGCGTCAGTTTCAGTGCTGGCAGGTTCAGGGGAGCAGGGGATGTCTCGTCGTCGTGTAGATTCTGCAGCAGCAGAGTTGAGTTAAAGATGTCCCAAACTAAGTGAACCCGCACAGTTTGTTACCACAGCAGGGCAACAGAGCGGCCATGTGTATCTCAGCCAAATGTACACTACTCACTTCAGACCTGGGAATGCCAAGTGTACAAATCGTGTGAGAGTGACAAGGACTAGAAATACAACACAACCTGGCGGCGGTTACAGAGCACGACACCTGGGTAGGCTGGTCAGTCTGCTGGATGGCCCAGAGACACTTCCGAAGGCTTACGTGCAGGAGATGGTGAAGATGCCGAGAATAGCTGTCCCCGCTATTCCAAGGGTCGAAGTACCAGTACAGGCCTTCTGGTTCGATCAGAGGTAAAAAGGGTTTCACAAAGCGACAGCAGTGCAGAGGAGCAGTCCTTCAGCGGGTCACCAGCGATTCCTCGGTTCAGCCTCGTGGTTGCAGGATACTTGGCTCCTGTATTCCTTCGTTCGTGAGAACTCAGGAGATCGACATGGTAGTGGCGTTTCCAGCCCCCTCTTATCCACGGTTCCCTTCGCGCCAAAACGGAGGGGACCCAATGGGAGATCCGCTCATCAACACTCACACCATACGTGGACCTATCATGGTCCCAGGCATTCACACCACCCTAGACTCTCTGGCACCCAGGATGTGGATTGGGACCAGGCATCCCAGCCCACATCCTGGAGGCACACACAAGGCCTGTAGAAGCCCGCGAAAGCATCTGTGTTTCGCGGGAAAGTACATGCCCAAATAAGGAAGGCCCCGGGTCGGCTCGACCTGGGGAAGGTGAAGGGAGCAAGACGGTCAGCGGACAGGACAAAGAAGCCTCGTGGTCTGGCCATTTTGGGAGCCTGGCCACCATTTTGGGCTAAGCGCGAGAAACGCGCTTAAAACGCCAAAAGAAGCTCAAAACACAAGAAACGATCGCTGCCACCATTCCCGTCCGTGATTCACTTGCACCGATCAGTTACAATCCAAAAGAGTATCTAGGGCCTGTAGAAGGCTAGAGACCCAAGAGAGCAGTAACTTAGCTTACAGTGCCCTCTTGTGTCATGTTGCACGAGAGCCGCAACATGATAAAGAAACTATGGAAAACAGCGTTTCCCAGTACTGACTATCTTAAGGGCATGTCAGTTTCCCCATAAGAATGGAGTGAAAGCCCAGAGGAGTGCGGCAGAAGGCTGCACTTCTCTGGCAAAGTCTAGATCATGGTGAAAACAACAGCAAAATGTTTAGGGGTTGCCACATGGAAGGAAAATTACCCACAATTAAGAAATCTTTCCTAACACTCGCCCGTCCCAGACTATGGACAGGGGGAACTAATCCACCCCTGGATGAGTCTCTTGTTCAGGTCCGTTAAAACATTCTGGACAACCCATCAGCATTGCTATGTTGGACACCTGGCCTATGCTCAATAGTGAAGTCGAAGCCTTGTAGACTTATGGACCACCTAAGCAACTTTGGATTCTCTCCCTTCATGTTCATTAGCCACTTTAAGGGCTTATGGTCAGTTTTCACAGTAAAGTGGGTCCCATAGAGGTAGGGCCTCAGCTTCCGTAGGGCCCACACAACAGAGAAACATTCTTTCCCCACTGTGGACCATCTGAGCTCTCTGTCCTTAAGCTGGCGACTAATAAAACCAATAGGGTGTTCCTTACCCTTCTCATCTACTTGCGATAGTACAGCTCCTATCCCAGTGTCAGAGGCGTCCGTCTGCACAATAAAAGGTCTTTGATAATCAGGGGCCCTGAGGACAGGGGCCTGGCACAAGGAGTCTTTTAAGCCGTTGAAGGCCTTCTCACACTTGTCGGTCCAAGTTACCTTCTTGGGTTTCTTTGGAGTGGTGAGGGCAGTCAGAGGGGCAGCTATGGTGCCATAGTCTGCCACGAAGTTGCGGTAATACCCTGTGAGCCCTAAGAAGGCTCTCACTTGGGTTTGTGTAGTGGGGGTAGGCCAGTCTTGTACTGCTTGTACTTTACTGGGAAGAGGCTGTATCCTCCCTCCACCTATTTCATGTCCAAGGTAAACCACTGAGCCTTGTCCAATCTGGCATTTACTAGCCTTTATGGTGAAATGTGCTTTCTGAAGAGCCTGGAGCACAATCCCAAGGTGTTTCACATGGTCTTCCCAGGTGGCACTGAAAACTGCTATATCGTCCAGATATGCAAGACAGAATTCGTCCAACCCATTCAAAACATGATTCACAAGCCTCTGGAAAGTGGCAGGTGCATTTTTCAACCCGAACGGCATTACCCTGAATTGGTAAAGGCCGTCTGGAGTAGAAAACGCTGTCTTCTCCTTGGCATGTTCTGCTAAAGCTATTTGCCAATAGCCAGCAGTGAGGTCAAACGTGCTGAGGTACTTGGAGGCACCCAAAGTATCCACCAGCTCATCTGTTCGAGGCAAGGGGTGAGCATATGTCTTGGTGACAGCATTCAGAGCCCTGTAATCCATGCAGAACCTCAATTCAGAAGTGCCTGCCTTTGAAACCCAAACCACAGGGCTGGGCCAAGGACTACTAGAGGGTTCAATCACCCCAAGGTCTAACATCTTGTTGACCTCGGTCTTACTATAAGACCGTACTTTGTCTGACATCCTGTATCCCCTACTTTTGGAAGGTACACTGTCTCCTGTGTCTATGTTATGTTTGCACCAAGGTGTCAAACCAGGCGACTGTGAAAACAGGGGGGAAAACTGCCTAGCAAACTTTTCACCTCAGCCTGCTGATCAGAAGTCAGGTGAGGGGCCACTCGGACACCCTCATAGGAGCTATCTGAAGGACTGCTTTGCAACAGGTCGGGGAGAGGTTCAGAATCCTCTTCCTCAACATCTGAAGCCAGTAGCAGTGCTGCGATTTCGACTCTTGGGACGAAAGCCTTCAGCCTATTTACGTGAAACACTTTTGGAGCCTGTCCAGGCCTTCCAAGGTCCACTAAATAGTTAACCTCACCCAGGGGATCCACCACTGTCTAAGGGCCTGACCATTTGTCCTGTAAAGCTCGAGGCCTTATAGGATTCATGTTGAGGACTTGCTGACCAGGTGTAAAGTTGATGAGGGAAGCTTTCTGGTCGTACCAATGTTTCACCAGCGCTTGTCCTGCCTTCAATTTATCACTAGCCAAGCCCATCAGAAGTACCATCCGTTTTCTGAGCCCCAGCACATAATCTACTACGTTGGTAGTAACAAGGGGAGTGGGCATCTCCCATCCCTCTTTGACTATGGCTAAGGGTCCCCGTACAGGATGACCGAACAGAAGTTCGAAGGGGCAGAAGCCAACACCCTCCTGTGGTACCTCTCGGTAGGCAAACAGTAAGCATGGTAAAAGAAGATCCCATTTTCTTCTCTGAGGTTCTTCCAGAGCCCCAATCATGCTCTTTAACGTTCTGTTGAAACGTTCCACCAGACCATTGGTCTGGGGGTGGTATGCAGAAGAGAACTTGTAGGTGACCCCACATTCTTTCCACATAGCCTGCATATACTTCGACATAAAGTTGCTGCCACGATCCGACACAACTTCTTTAGGGAAGCCAACCCTAGTTAATATGCCAAGTAACGCTTTTGCAACTGACTTGGCAGTTACAGTTTTCAATGGGATGGCCTCAGGATATCTGGTAGCATGGTCGACCAGCAGCAGGATAAACCTATTGCCCGAGGATGTTTGCGGGTCAAGGGGACCAACGATGTCGATCCCTACCCTTTCGAATGGTATTCCCACAACTGGGAGTGGTACCAATGGAGCTTGGATTGTCAAGCCAACCTTACCAGATAACTGGCAGGAGGCACAACTCCTGCAGTGACTTTCTACTTGCACCCCCATCTTGGGCCAGTAGAAGTGCATGGATAACCTTTGCTTGGTCCTCTTAATACCAAGGTGACCAGCAAGGGGCACTTCATGCGCCAACTGCAGGAGGAAGGGTCTTACAGCAAGGGGAACCACCAACCTCCTATGGTCTCCTTCTGTAGACTCTGTGGGCTCACTATACAGGAGCACACCTTCCCAATAAATATGATGCGTCCCAGGAGGTTCACCCTCAAGCTGGGAGCAGGCCTGTCTCCGTAGGCCTTCCAGAGATGGGCTTTCACGTTGGCCTTTACTGAATTCGTCCCTATCAGGACCACCTTCTACTAACAAGTCTTTTAGTTCAGGATGGTCTTTGGGGTCAAATACTTCAGGCATCGCCACCTCCTCGTCAGGCCCGGGCGATTGACCAACTTCCTCCACTGCAGTGGTAGGCGAGCTCGGGGGAATATGCTCTTTCCCTCGACTTGACTTGTTTACTCCTTTCGCCTTGGGTTTCCCCTTCGGCTGGGGCGGCGTATTGGTCTTGGCCAATGCTGCCCATGCTTGAGACCGTGTGTAGGGTCTGTCAGCAGGGTCTCCTATGAGCCCTAAAGCTCTGAGATCATTGCCTAACAAGACCTTTCCTGGGACGTTTCTCTGAATGCTCACTGGAATCCTGACTGCTGTACCATTTAAAGTAAGATTTACAGGTATTACTGGGAACATACGGAGTGGGCCGTCAGCCAACTTAGTGGGCATCAGAGTAACTCTGGCAACTTCCTCTGAGTCTACCAAGGTAGAATCTACTACAGTTCGACTGCACCCACTATCATTAAGAGCTGGAGTATCCACTCCATTGATCAGCACACTGTCGTTAAAGTAGTGCTTGGTATTATCTGGAATCCTAGCATAAGCCTCTGCGACTTTAGGCTCCCAGGAACCCAGGGAAACTAAAACTACCTCAGCTTCTATCCCGCTGGGAAATGAGTCCGAGGAGAAGGATGTTCCTGTAATCTCTTCTTCCTCGTAGGAGGAGAAGGCCAGATTAGCGGAGTGGACCTCCGAAGGTTTAACCTTACACCGGGGATCCCCCTTCACGTGGTCAGTTGCTCCACAAGCAAAACAAGATCCATTGGGTCTGCTTACATAGGGAGGCTTATTGTAACCAGAGTTCTGTTTCGGAGGCTGACTTCCACTACCCTGTGAGTTCTCTTGTGTCTTACCCTTATTTTTCTTTTTGTGGCCCTTTTGAGAAGAAGGTTTATCAGATTCTCCACCCTCCTTATCTTTGGACTTTTTCCCTTCCTCCTGCTTACCAGGATGAGTTTTGCCCTTATGGGACACTCGATGTGACACCCATAAGTCTGCTGCAATGGCCAGCTTCTTAGGATCTATCTCCTTCGAATCGGCCAAATGCTGCTTGAGCTCCGGGGAAGAAGATGCAAAAATGTGTTCCAACATGACAAGATTTATCATGCCTTCAAAGGTAGAAACCTTATAACCTTCGACCTAGCCAGTCAAGTTTTTTAAGGATTCGGTTACATAACATACCCAAGTACCACCTTCTGTTTTCTTGTACTCTCGGAATCGTTTTAAATATTGGGCAGGAGTCTTTCCAAACTTTAAAATGAGAGTTTGCTTTAACATTGCGAAATCAGCTCGCTCAGCCTTCGACATTTCCATAATGGCACTACAGCCAGAATGGGGCAGTCTGCTGAGTAACCAGGCAATCTTATCAGCATTGTCAACTTGTTGAACTTCACATGCATACTCAAACGCATTCAGCCAGTCCATAATGTCATTCCTTTCCTCATACACACTCAGCAGATCTTTTGGAAACCATGGATGAGAGGAGGCCCCAGACCCATGTCCAGGACCCTTGGACCCATTTGCAACCTGAAGCTTGGCCAGTTCCAACTGATGATCCCTGTCTTTCTGTTTTTCTGCCTGTTCGATTTTTAGTTTGGCTATGCTAAACTCAAGCTCCTTCTGCCTAAACCGCAGCTCTTGCTTCTTGAATTGAAGCATAGCCTCCCCATCAGCACTGGCAGAGGAAACATTAGACATCTCATCCTCCCTGTCCTCGTGGTCACGGTGGATCCGTGCAGCGGCAGAACCATCGGTTCTACCAGTGAGAGCAGCCCCACCTCCTTCCGCACTGTCCTCAGAAGTTATAGCGTCAAGCTGCGCTTCTTGCCACGCCACGATTCTTTGGATCATATCCAATTTAGTGCCTTGAGAGGAAACACCTCTCTCCGCACACATCTTTTTCAATGTTTCTGATTTGGAAGCATTTAAAGTTAACAAGGTATTTGTTTCCATATTGTTAGATAGGACTATGGCCTTTTTAAAGTTAAACTATAACAATTCACTACGTGTCCTGGTAGGAATAACTTGAAATGCCTTAGTTCGTGCGCAACACTGGATACCTTCAGTCGTATCCCACCGCTGCAACCAATTTGTTAAGACGGATTTCTGAACTCTGTCCTGGCGGCGCAGAAGTTCAGAAGGCCAACCTAATTACTTGGAACAGGGTAACCTCTGGACAAGCCAGACCAATCAGGGTAGCGATCGCGGCGGTCAAGACTAGGTCTCAAGAGGGGTGAGGGTGACTGAAAGCCCGCAATGAGCACACAAAGCAAGGACACTTACAAACTACTCCAAACAGGTGTTATATTAAAAATATATACACATTTATTCCAAGGCCTTTAAAACACTGACCGTAGCGAGAAAGCACAAGACAACTCTAGTAAACCAACACATACCAAACCAATACAATATATATACAAATACAAACGAGTCTAAAGCATTAGATGCACGAAATGTGTAGTCCACCTAGAAGGGGAGGAAAACAGGCAGTGCGAAATAATGATTAGACCCAGTCCGCCTTCAGAGGCACCTAACTAAAAGGAAGTCCAAGCCCTACGAAGAGTGGAGCCTTGTGCTCAAAAGTACCTGCACACGCTGGTGCCAACAGGCAAAAAGGGGAGTCTCTTCGAGGGAATCAGGCAGTTCAGTTTGGTGCACAAATGAAGAAGAACAGAGTTCCGCGACTCAAGCGCAGCCTCCACGGTGGGCAGAAGCAGAGCGCGAGTACAGAAGGGCGTGCTGTTTTGACACAGCGGGGAAAAGCTATGGGCTCATGCAGGAGGGCGACCAGTTCCTAGCTGTGCTACTCACCGGTCCCCGATGCAAGCAGACCCAGGCTTCTACGCTTCAGTTTCAGTGCTGGCAGGTTCAGGGGATCAGGGGACGTCTCGTCGTCGTGTAGATTCTGCAGCAGCAGAGTTGAGTTAAAGATGTCCCAAACTAAGTGAACCCACACAGTTTGTTACCACAGCAGGGCAACGGAGCGGCCGTGTGTATCTCAGCCAAATGTACACTACTCACTTCAGACCTGGGAATGCCAAGTGTACGAATCGTGTGAGAGTGACAAGGACTAGAAATACAACACAACCTGGCGGCGGTTACAGAGCACGACTCCTGGGTAGGCTGGTCAGTCTGCTGGATGGCCCAGAGACACTTCCGAAGGCTTACGTGCAGGAGATGGTGAAGATGCCAAGAATAGCTGTCCCCGCTATTCCAAGGGTCGAAGTACCAGTACAGGCCTTCTGGTTCGATCAGAGGTAAAAAGGGTTTCATAAAGCGACAGCAGTGCAGAGGAGCAGTCCTTCAGCGGGTCACCAGCAATTCCTCGGTTCAGCCTCGTGGTTGCAGGATACTTGGCTCCTGTATTCCTTCGTTCGTGAGAACTCAGGAGATCGACATGGTAGTGGCGTTTCCAGCCCCCTCTTATCCACGGTTCCCTTCGCGCCAAAACGGAGGGGACCCAATGGGAGATCCGCTCATCAACACTCACACCATACGTGGACCTATCATGGACCACGGTGCTCCCAGGCATTCACACCACCCTAGACTCTCTGGCACCCAGGATGTGTATTGGGACCAGACATCCCAGCCCACATCCTGGAGGCACACACAAGGCCTGTAGAAGCCCGCAAAAGCATCTGTGTTTCGCGGGAAAGTACATGCCCAAATAAGGAAGGCCCCGTGTCGGCTCGACCTGGGGAAGGTGAAGGGAGCAAGACGGTCAGCGGACAGGACAAAGGAGCCTCGTGGTCTGGCCATTTTGGGAGCCAGGCCACCATTTTGGGCTAAGCGCAAGAAATGCGCTTAAAACGCCAAAAGGAGCTCAAAACACAAGAAATGATCGCTGCCACCATTCCCGTCCGTGATTCACTTGCACCGATCAGTTACAATCCAAAAAGAGTATCTAGGGCCTATAGAAGGCTAGAGACCCAAGAGAGCAGTAATTTAGCTTACAGTGCCCTCTTGTGTCATGTTGCACGAGAGCCGCAACATGATAAAGAAACTACGGAAAACAGCGTTTCCCGGTACTGACTGTCTTAAGGGCATGTCAGTTTCCCCGTAAGAATGGAGCGAAAGCTCAGAAGAGTGCGGCAGAAGGCTGCACTTCTCTGGCAAAGTCTAGATCATGGTGAAAACAACAGCAAAAAGTTTAGGGGATGCCACATGGAAGTAAAATTACCCACAATTAAGAAATCTTTCCTAACATCCGCGGCTCTCGGAGTGTTTGTGTCTTAGGCATTGTCTTAACGGGACCGTGAGATAAGCCGTTGGAAAAAGAGCTTGCCGGGCCTGTCTACTGTTTCTCTAAATCGACCTGGTTTAGTGAAATGCAATGACCTCCTACTGCTTGTCACCCTTCTGGGGAGGGGTAACAGAGGCAGAGCTGACTGACTCCATGCCACGCATCTGTTGCATCATGAGGAGAAGTGCCCTCTGCATATTCTCCTGCCCAGATGACAGTGCTTTGGTAAGCTCCTGCACCCTCCGGCCCGCCAAAGTATTCACCACTGTTGAATCAGATAGGTGATGGCACTGACATACCATTCCTCTGGCTTTTCTCCTTGTGGCCCTTTGCATGGTATCCCGCGTTGGCTGTTCATGCTGCAGGTGGAGTTCTGTGAGCACTTCCGGCCTCTCCTGCCATTACACCCTTCTTGTGAACCTCTATCAGGCCAGGAGCTTTACTGGAGCTTAATTTACTGTGACAAGACACACAGACATGGACGAATGGTGCACCACAGAGGGCACTGCACACAGCAGTATCATAGGGTCACTACCAATTACATGACACAGCACCCCTCCCATGTATTCACTTTCTGAATGGTGGAACGTGGCTTGTTTTGGTGGAAAAGATTTCTTATTCTTAACCGCGCCTATAAAGGGCCCCATCTAAGTTGACTTGGCTTACACTCTTCACAGTAGACAATACAGTTAAAGTTCAGAACATTAGAATTCATCAAAGTTTGTTACTGAGAAATATATGTTACATCAGTGGGATTATTGGTTACTGCAATTTCTTATTTTTAGCTGTGTGTTTATATTTGGTTCAAACCTTGTTTTATCTTATTATGTTTTTCTTTTCTTTTTCTTCTTTTGTAAAATGTCTGTAAAGTTTGTAATAAACTAAGTACACAATAAAAACAATTAAAAAGAAAAGAAATTACATCAGAGCAAAGCACAATTCTTTTTCATAGATGGCTAGCTCTTTGTTTACATCATTTTGCAAATGATTTTCATAAGAACATTGTTTGTCAGCTCATTCTGTGAAAGACTATGGACAGAAGACCATATAGAATAGGTTTCACCATAATAAACACTTTCAGAGGGACAAAATGACATCACATTTAACAATTAGCCAGGGAGCAGTTTGGAAGGCTCTTGTGATGCCTTCCTGTCTTCTCCAGTCCTAGAGACATATTATAAAGAGCAATAGGAGACCTGGGGGATCTAATGTCACCAATACTACTCTCCGCCAAAGTGGATTTTAATAGATTGCTCACTTATTTATGATTTAGGTGCTGTGTAATTGATTATTAAAATTGGACACTCACACAGAATAGCAACTACATTGCTCTCTATTAACAAAATGTGCAGACATTTCGGTTTCTGAACGGACACGCTAATGTAACTTGTGAATAGTAAACAGTGAACAGTTGGGCTTAGGGATATTGGTACAAAGGTCAGCAGTAGGCCACTAGTCTATTGGACTGCCTTGTCATTGCCGGTCTATAGAGATGAATTCGGGGAGACATACTAGATAGTGGGTATGGGGGTAGTTTCTCCTGGGCCAATCAAGTAAAGTTAATGGTTTATCATAGTGGCAACCAAAGAACTGCAAAGGACTGGGTTTTTTTTGTGAAAAGAGGCCTAGGACAATGCCCAATTGAACTTGTATTATTACAAACAGAAGGTCCTAGCTCCTCTCAAGTCCTCACCCTTAAGGACCATAGTGGCATTCTGGAGCACTCCGTCATCCAGAAAAGATGACCAGAGATGAAAAAATAAGGTCAAGGATGCCTTGAAGCCTGCGACTTAGAATGATTACTTGAGTAGGGCCAGCAAAAGCACAAATGGGAGCACATATTTGTCTACAAAGTACACACCTATACAAGATGGACCCAGCTGAAGTCAGGACACTATAGCTGAGATTTATATTTAGGACACTGACACTAGATGGTGGGGTAAACAGATGAAACTAATTGGCACACAAGCTGTGCATTCTGTCCCGATACTCTGGAGAATGCCCAACACCTCATATTTGTTTCTCCAGTGTACAGTAAACGTCGGAAAAACATCCTGACACCTATTCTTTTGTCATCAGGCATTACACATGTGGCTGTGGCTATGAAATTTTGTAGATCAACCAATCACCCATAAAGACCATAGGCCATGAAATGGATCTTAAAGCTTTTGTACTAAGCAGTTAATAGTTTAGCATTTTAATTATACATGGTTTATTGTCAGCTTTACAGGCTGTGATGAATCCCATGATGTCGTCAGTGCTTCTGAAGGGGTAGCCAGGGTGGCTCGGCTGCTACCCGATAGTCCCCCTGGGGGTGGTACTCAGCCGGTGGATCTTATGGGAGGGGAGAACCTCTTTGGGACCGGTGACAACCACATCAGGAGAACGCGGTATTCCCACCCAGTACATGACCGGGTGCCCCTTTCCAGAGTTACGCCACTTTTCTTTTCTCTCCTCATTCCTCTTCACACTCACCATCAAACCCTAACTACTTTGCTAATGCAACGCAAATAGAGAGTACTCAGATGAGGAGGAGTATCAATGAGTTACCATCTCAATACTCACCTAGTACTGAGAAGAGGAGGCAATACCGAGTATGCACTGGAGCCACTTTCACCAGTCTAGTGGTTCACGAACAGTGATTGGCAGAAGGTAAGATAAAAACCAATGAAGTACTAGACAGTTTGTCATGCCCTCCCAGGAGGTACTGCGAGAGCCGAGATGAGCCCGACGTGCAGATGGGAGCCGACTGTGACGTCGTGCAGAAGCAGAGAGAGATTCCGGGGCTGGTCCAGGACAGGAGGACAACCTGGTCGAGAAGCGGAGCAAGACTCCAGGTGACCCAGAGGTGAGGGGACTGTCAAAGCACACCAGCACACCATCCCTGAGCAGAAATAACCTGCAGAGCCGCTGCAAGGGGAAGGAAGCTCCAGAAAGTTACCAGAGTATTGCAAGTGAGCCAGCACTCGCGTAAGCCATAACACAAGATACGCAGGAAGTCACAGGGGCTCAGAAACCTCAAGAAGGTTGTTCCAATAGTCGGGAAAGTGAGTCTGGGACTCGCACCCAAATCGTACATGGACTTTTACTAAGGCTTGTCAGGAGAGTGAATCAACTCTACAGAAAGGGAGAATAAAGCTAGAAAGGTGAGTCTGGGGCTCACTACCATATCGTACAAGGACTTGTACTAAGGCCTGGTAGGAGAGTGAACAAAGTCTACAGAAAGAGAGAATGAAGCCAGAAAGGCGAGTCTGGGACTCTCACCGAAATTGTGCATGGTCTTGTACTAAGGCTTGGCAGAAGAGTGAACCAAGTCTTAGGAAAGGGAGAATAAAGCTGGAAAAGCGAGTTTGGGACTTGCATCAAAATCGTACATGGACTTGTACTAAGGCTTGTCAGGAGAGTGAATCAAGTCCACTGCTTGGACAGAGCATCCAGGCAAGGCTTTTTCAGTGCAATACTTGCTGAGAGGGAACCAGGTCTGCACCCAAGGGTCAGGGGCTCATACAGCCCGGAGAGAGCATCCAGGCCACACTTTTGCAGCACAGCACTTGGTGAGAGGGAACCAAGTCTGCACACAAGGCTCGAAGACCCATGACAGCTTGGACACAGTAGCCAGGCTGTTCCTCTGCAGCGCAATAGCTGGCGAAGATAAGCTAAGGCTACCATGCAGGGTCTGGGACCCCAAGAATGGATTTGTAAGCCCGAGGAAGGCTGCGGAAAGAAAGACATTTCTCCAACAGCCAAGGAGTGGCTATAGTTTGATAAAGAGAATCTGATCAAGACAAGAACTTCCTTTTGTCCAGGGGAAGGGAGTCACCCTCTGGATCAAGAAGGCATCACCTTTGATTTCGTTACCTTAGTGTGTAAGGGACAGAGTTAGGATTTTTACACTGGACAGTGGGACTTATACATTGAACATTCTGACACTAGTTATTTCCGTTGCCGCAGGAAAACCCCTCTTAGAGTGAGGGTGAGTTAGGGTTTTCTTTTCCTTTTGCACCTTTGAATAAATGTCTATAGCCAACACCATGACCCCTCCGTGCCAATGTCTTTATTACACACTACCCAGGATTGGATTCTTATGTGAAATAAATAACTGTATTATAATAGTATAATGTTTCAATACTGTACAAAGAAAGGCAGCTATGGGCTACATATTTTCATTTTTGTAGGTGTATTTTTTACAGTCTAACTGATGATTTGTATCAGGAATAATGTTTTTATGTTAATCCAACATGGAATGTGATCACTGTGAAGTTAGGGAAGATGCTCCTGACTATGCACTTGCACTTTGAATTTGCATGTGTGTGATGGTTTTAATTGTTGTGCTATGTTAGGAACTTTATTTCTCTGCCAGACGATACTGGACACCTTAATTGAAATTACTGCACTTTATCTGTATTATATTTATATTATTATTTAAGAAAGGCACTTATGAATTATGCACCAACACTCCATTAGGAATACTGCTTATACTTTAAGTGATGATAGGAATTGGGAATAATGTTCCTATGTTAGTCTATTACAAAATGTGAACCTGTGTGTTCTCCGAAGCCCCGGCTTTTTTAAATAGAGATTTTTCCCTAATATTGATTATATTATGACCCTAATTATAGCTGGTGGCCATGAAGATGCAGATTAAATTGTGGTACAACAAACATCTTGGGTGCTCAATTCCTACAGCGGAATGGTGTATGCAATAATACTCACTGACTCTTAGCACAAGCCTATTTTTAGATGTCGGGCCTCTAATGCTTTCATTTTTATATTTTAAATATGGTGACTGATCTTACTGTCTGTAAAGTTTGATGTTCTTTATTTGGTGATGCAATTTGTGTATGTTCTGGTTTCCAATGTTAACAAGCCACAATTGTTCACTATGCCAAGGATTTCTTTGTCAGTGTTTTAGTATAATACTCAACTGTATGTGTGTTTATATGATGTAAGGGCTATATGTTTGAAATAAACATCTTAATGTGAAATGTTGGGCTTAATATTGATGCCAAATAGTTCACATTAATTATATTCCATTCCATAACTAGGTCATCTTTTTGTCTGTGGATATAAACCAATTGTTTGCATAACAAACTCATTCTTCCTTGTTTTGTGTAAAGTCTACCTTGATCCATAGTCAAGAATACATTTAAAACAAATGGATCTGTGTTGAACAGATACCATGTGGACAGCTATTGGGGTTGTTTTTTGTGTACCTTTAGCCTTGTAAAGGTCCTTCTGTCGCCACAGATAACAAACGTTCAGCAATCTTGTAAATGTATAACATATTATGGTATTAATACATTTTCTGCAGACTTTCTTAATAGCCAGTTTGACTGATTATATCACTTATATTAAAATAAAGTTGTACAATTTTCTAGTATGGAAATTGCCCCAACAATTTTCGTTTTTATTAGTCTAAACCCTCAGTTTCATGACATTACAAAATCTAAATGTTGTCAATTTGTCAATGTACGGTAGCTTACCATGATTGTATTGTGTATAAACATAATAAAAACTAAATAGATCAAGTTCGAATTATACAAGGTAGAAGGCCTATATACGATGATAAGGAAGAAGCTAGAATACACTTATGTGAAAGCCTATTTAAAAGAGTCCAGCCATTTATCAGAAATGGTGAAGTATGAGACATTAACTCATCCATTTATATAACATGAAATCTAAAAGAGTTATGTAGGAATCTATCAAAATAAACATTACTATAAGATCATAATTACACATTGACAGTGTTGAAAAAGTCTTAATTCTAGTTTCTTCCTTATTAATGTATACAGGCCTTCTACCTTGTAAAATTCGAACTTGACCTATTTAGTTTTTATTATGTTTTAGCTACACAACTTAATTTTGTTATGTTATGTTAAATGTTTTTCTGTGTTCTAGTTACACAGCTAAATATTGCAGCCATTTTATTGTAAAATGTGAGTATCTTCACCTCAATTCGTTTTTTGGAACTCTTGAGGTATTTTGTAGAAGAATTGTATGTTCTTCGACAATTATTCAATTGTTAATGGGACAGCATTGCTGGCATCCTCACCATCAGATTCAAACCATCCTTATGAATATTGAGATGAAGTAGCCATCTTTTACCTTGTAGGTTCATTTATATGCAGCCATCACCTAGCCTGGCTAATTTTTTTTGTTTGTTGTATAACCCACCACCATAAACCTTCATGCATATACGTATATTTTAAGGTCTGAGTGGCTCCACTCTCACATTTTACACACTATGTCTCCTGCATTAACCCAGCCTTAGGCTCCCACTATTACTCATGCTTAACTCACTCATGCAAAAACAGCCTTGCTGGACCCGCACAGTTATCGCTGTGCATCCTGAAGCCACTCTCCCATTGTCTTCATGTATCACTTTGTGCATCGTTAAAAACGAACATCTCATAATTTCCTCTCAGGCACCTGATCAATGCCTTTTACGTTTATCAAAAATAAACCAAATTGCAGCAATCAGTCACATGCCTTTACCCAATGAGAAACAACCACACCATTTGGCCACAGAGCCTTTCTGGTCCTGTGTTTACTCTCCAACTCATACCTTATTATGCTACTGTTGAATTGAATGCTCTGGCACAATCAGGCCTACTTGCTTGCACAGTTTTGTTTGCTATATGACCTAGCTTTGCCTAATCTGTGGAATTTGTAGTGGCATTGCACTCTTGATCTCAGGGAGAAATGTTTAATCACACACAATGTCCGTCCTGGTCAGTGGAGACCACCTTCTATATTCACATTCCAGGGCAACTCCAACCACAGTGGAAGAGAAGTGTAGTGAACACATGGAGAAACATCTCAGCAGGAGTGGCCAATATACACGATGTAGATTACCTAAAATGGGCTCGAGAAGCTGCTATGGAGCAATATTCAGACAAAACAGGGGTGAGGCGGAATGCATGTAGTTTGCATGTGGAAACGGCAGGAAAATGAGCAGACTGGCTATCTGCCCTGTAGCACAAAACCATGTCAATGCTCATCAAAACAATATGTTAACCTTCTGAACACATGGCTGTCCTATCGTCTTTGTTAAAGCTTTATATTGGTCTGCTTACATCTGTTTGTTTACAAGATAATCCATATTATTCGGAGGGAGGACCAGAAGGTGATGGGGCAAGAGGAAGCCCTCAGCACCACTGTGAGTACCTCAGAGGTGTTACATGCGGGATACCCCACAATACCTCTCCTCCTTAATCTTGTCTGTTAGAGTCTTCCTTTGGAGGCTGATGGTCAGGGGTTAGACTACTATGTGGGATTGGATATTAAGCAAGGCAAAAGAAAAGGCCCCAGAGTCAGCTCTACCTATTAAGTGAGCTATCACCCAGATCGATCCCAGGAATAATACATACCATTAACTCATAAAGGATCTGTGTCTCATAATATTTGTTGCAGCAAGCGAGTATTACACCTTTAGTTCAATAAGATATTTGTTGTAGTTCTGGACATAATTCGTATAAAACAATTATTGAATTGACCTTTCTCCTAACATAGGAGTAGATACTATACAAAATACACAAAATGTCATATAATTTTATGTTTTTTCAAAAAATGAATGATCACCACAATTTCTTTCATTAAACTCGTGAACACCTTCACCTTCCTGAACAATTAAATCACTGCTTAATTACATAGTTAGAATTGTATTTGTTCAGAAAATTAGAATAGAGGACCACTATGATAGTTCCTTAGTATCATGGGCTTCTTGACAAACACTGAGATCGTATGCCTAATCCTGATTTATTGAGCTCCAGAAGAGCCTATTCACCTAGATTGCCAAAAAATACGGTACATTCTGTGTACTTTATCAAAGATACATTTATCATTACATGTCTACTGAGCCCAACATGTCATGTTTCAGTTCCATAATTTAAGAATCTGGAACATTTTTCAGGGCCAAAATTTAGGCAGTGGCTTTTCACTTACAAACTAAATCTGCACTATTGCAAACATTAGTGAAAATTATAAATCCACAAATACTGGTGTGCATAGCAATTTAACACTGTTGCTTCATCCCGATCAAGAGGGGAGAAAAAAGGAAGCTGTCCTGTGTATATACGCCCAAACCACAACACTAAACAAAGAAATTTGCTATAAAAGGCAATTGTACATAATCCCCTAGCTTACTCCAATTTAGCCGTAGTGGGGCCGTTACCTGTTAGTGTATATTGCTCCTGTGACAATTAATGTCACCCTCTCATCTTCATAGGAATCAACCCCAACATCTAAAGAAAACCCACAAATGTTTGTGTGTTATTTTGTGCTCCAAAGTCACCTCTATGCCAAAGGTCCAACATAGGACTACATATCAGTCTCAAACATGCCCCATCATTGTTATTCCTCAATGACACCAGGAAACCTTTACCCTAGATATCAGGGCATCTCACATACCAGAGGTTCTCAACCTGTGTCATTAAAGCTCTCATCGATATACCTACAGGGGAGACACAACGCCTATTTTAGTGCAAGTCCTTACCCATCACGGGTGGGATACTGTGCTCAGCTCAGTCATCCGAGCTCCATAGTACCTGTACAATATACGCCGCAAGGCCTTCCAATCTCTCTTGTGAATTTCCACTTGCCTTGTACTTTGTGCTTCAGAGAGAGTGATCAGCTGGCACCGCTGCCACATCTCCATTCACACATATAAGGGAAGGCTGTTGACTGGTGAACCTGCTTGCTTGGACATGGAAATACTCCCAAAGGGTCCTGGAAGATTAGGGAGCCAAGAGTCTGATGAGCCACATGCGTGGGTGGAGGTGTAGCGACGCAGATCACCAGGGAAGCCGGGAGCCAGCTCAAAGAGTTGCTATGACGGTTCAGCTGGACTTCAAGGTGGCGAACCAAGCGGTTACACTCTCGGTTCACTTCTTGAGAAACCATGTACTAATTAAAGAAATGGAAAGGTAGAGGAGCTGTCCACATGTGAGTACCCCAATAGAGGAAAAGGAGGCACCAGGCAATGAGGCAGAGCCGTAGAATTTCAACCTAGCCCAGGATGGACCAGCTTTAGTATGCAAGGTATAGGTGAATGAAGCCATTATTGCACATGATAGTGATAGAGTCCCAGGAACGGTGCACTGTAACAACGAAATGTGAAGCACGGGGGCAAGGGGGATCCAGCATGAAATCAGACAATCAGTGAACATGGCAGCGAGGGAAATCCACACCACCTGAGTACTAGAATAGGGAGAGCTGAAACACGTGAGGAGGTGGAGCCAGCAAGTCCTGACCTATCATGTGCCAAACTGCTGATTCCAAAATGGCCTAACCTATCCCTGGAATTATTGGGGTTTGGGGTATTCATGAGGGCTGAATCGGTGTGAGAAGAGGCAGAAGGAGACAGGCATTGAAGGTATTAGGGGGGCTTTCAAGAAAGAAAGAGTGGGAGAGGGAAAGAAGAAGGAAAGCATTAACACATGTGAACAAGCCTGCTAGGGGCTGTAGCTCAGAGACTGGCCGGGGCCATTGTGCAATGGAAAAGAAGGAGACTGTGCTAGCCTGCTGGGGGCTACAACCCAGAACCTGTCAGGAGCCAGAAACTAGAAACAAATCAGAGCCTGGAGTGGGCTTAAGGCCAGAGAGTGGATACTTTTCTGGTGGTCAGGATTAACTTCAGCGGGACATGAATCCAGTCAGCAGGGGAGAAATTCCTGCAGAGGACCATTCAAACAAGCAGCTTAGGAACATAACCCAGGGCCTGAGGGTTACCTATATCAGTGCCCTAATCCATAGAGAGGACACCAAGGAAGAGGCCTCCAAGGACACTTTAAACACCGAGAGATACTGAATTACTTGCAGAGAAGCAAGCAGGATGGTGTGACCATGAAATTAACTTTGTTTAGATTACAAAACAGGACATACACACTCATTGCGAGTCTGCCTGTAACCCGCTGGCAGCACCGTCCGCCACGTGATATCCCAGTAACACTGGGATATTATGGGCAGTGGGGGAACGGTAAATTCACATTCCCATGGAGTACTGAGGGACTCCATGGGACAGGAACCCTGAAGCACTGGCACCATTGGTAACGGTACCGGTGCTTCAGTGAAAACTCTGCTCGTACGGGCCAGAACCACCCGTAGGACAGGCCTGCCGGTCGTTCACTGCCCCTATGGGCAGACTTGTAGCTTGCTGGACTGGAAAAGGTGCCGGTAGCAGCTGTTACCGCCACTTTTCTCCGGCCCGGCAAACTTGTAAAGAGGTCCATAGACCGGGCACTAAGTCCTTTTAGACCAGGCCCTTCTCATCTGTTTAGTAAATCCTCCAGCATCACACTGGTGGCCTGATCTGTTCTCTCTTGCTCTTTAGTGTAATTCCACATACATGCACATACATCCGCCAGGAGTTTACCAAATGCGTGTCCTTAGGCTCTGACCCCACAGGTTCAGGGTGACCCATAGGATGTATCCTGCCCTGGAGAAGACTGAGAATACTATTCCCCACACTAGTATTAGTTACAGCTCTTCCTCTTCACTATTTACCCAGCCGAGTCAAGTAGGACATTCTATTTGGTTTGGCTCCTAGTTTCTCCCATAGGAGTTCATCCAACATGTCCTGTGGCATAAGAAACAAACGTGTTGGACCCTATGTTTTGCATCCTGAATATTCTGTTGCTCGCAGACTGTGACAGTTTTTAGTTTTTTTTGTTGGCTGAGCCGGCTCTTTTGTGGTGGAACTAAGGCTAACATACATGCTTTTGCTCTTCTGTAAAGACACAAAATGGTGAAAACATGTGACGTTAGAGCTTTAATGAATCATTCAATATTTTCCATGAATTGCTTTTTGTATGTTTCACATTTACCATAAGGAGCATGGCTATCCCCAGATGTGGACCCCAAGATTGCTGTACAGCCCCAAGCTTCCAAATCTGCCCCCCACCGATGATACCCAATGAGGCTGCAACATGTCAGGGGTGGTTGCATGTGACCCCATGCAAACCTGACGTGACCTAGTAGTCGAGAGGGCATCGAGGTGAGGGTAGACGGCTCTTTTTGGTTTGAGACGGAGCTTGATATGCATATGGCTGTGCCCCCAAGTAATGGCACTGTGGCACATAAGGGTGGGATAATGATGGAAGGGGGAGAATTGGCAATGCTAAGGACTGATTATAAGCTCTGCTTCTATCACTTTGTGGTTCTTTTAGCAATCACAAGGCCACTCAATTACTTGCTTGCTTCCACCTTCTGATCAAGCTTTTCAATCAATCCGGTAAGAACAAGGCACATTGTTAATGGCACCTTTCATATCCACTGTTCTTATCCTGTGACCTGCGGATTACGCAATTTTCCTTCCCTCTGGCGGGGAAGTATTCAAACCTATTTGTAACCATTTCTTTCTTCGTGGGAAGAAAAAAACAAAGCGCGACATTACATGTGACCATAACGTTACTGTAGAGCATGCGGGTCCCAGAGGGATGTTACTGCAATCAGCTTCTTTGGCTACATTAGCTACGATGCCTCCCCGGGGTAAACTGATACTTTCTTAATGCAACCTGTCCTTCGTTTGGTGGGCATCATTAACTTTGCTGATCTTCATCCCTATTTCATCTGGTAATTCCATTGCACCTTTGGTGCTGTCAAATGGTCAGGGAGAACCGATGCAACCACAGTTAGCCAGCAGGAGATGCACACATCATACCATTTCTGGCCATACAACAGTAACCATTGGTGTGAATTGAAGCTGTTGCCTTTGCTCGCTGTAGTTGACCTCCGGTGATGGCTTGCCTGTCCTTCTTCCTTCCTGCAGCCCTCACTCAGTGCCAGACCGCCTGCGGATCAGGGTGAATAGGATCAAGATACACGATTACGAGAGGCTGCACTATGACAAGGAGAAGCTACGGGATGCTTGTAAGTGCAGCTCTGGGTTGCCCGCCTTTGAGACAATACACATCATTCCTGTGGGGCATATTGTGCTGTATATGTCATGATGGTTTTCGACCCGCTCCTGTTGCCATCCTGCCTTCTCCATATCATTCTATACCTCCCTCTGCGACTCTTCCTGCTGCTCTTTCTGTAGAACTATAATGACGGGCCTATTTGTGTCTAAGCGAGCTCTTTTTTCCTATAGCGTAGAAGTGACCGAACCCCCGAACCCAATGTTTTCGAGGAAGAAGTGACCCAATTTGTTTTGTATTGTTTTACTGAATTTTTGTTTTTTTAATAAAATATATGTAGGGTAAGGGATATTAATAAAGGTAGAGGGAAGGAGGGGGGCTGCATGAGATCTCCCCTTGCAATAAAATAAAACAACTCTGTCACTTCACTCTTTCGGAAACATGGATTCGGTTAACTCACCTACATCCCTGTTTCAGCACAATGGCCCACTTTCCACCTGTGCCAGAACAATCCAGCTGTTCTGTCTTCCCTGCTGTGACTATATGCTTCCCTTGGGACCCGTGCGGCCATTATGGCGTCCTCTTTCATTCGCCCCGCCTGTGTTCCAGGAAGCTGTTCTCTCTGTGTGGCTTACTGTCCACGCTCTCTTTTTTTATCCAGGCGCTCTGGCTGTATGACTATCCCTCTCTCTGTTTTGTGCAGCCGATGCGTCCACGTGAATGTTTGCTCCTCTTTCCTGGGTCCATCCCTTAACACACCATGGGAATGTGATCCTCCCATTGTGTCACATTGCACTGCTCCCTTTGCCTGAGTTTATTTCCAATTTTATCACTGTGCCGAGTGGCTTTAGGCTTGCCCCTCCTGCTCCTTACAGCTTGTGAACCCGTATTCCTTCATCAATGTGGACCCAAGTGTCTTCAGAAAATAGAGGCAAAATGGCAGATGTCTGCATTTTTCAGCCGTTAAGAATGATTGCTGCGTCCCTGAAAAAATAGTTTAGCTAAAATGTGTGTTTTATGCAGATATGTCATTTAGGGGTCACCAGGGGTCGCTACTGCGACCCCTGAGGTCTCCCTTGCTACCCCTATTGTTTAAAAGTTGTCTTTAAAAAAAAAATGAAAACACTTTTTTTTAATGCAACCTCCTGGTCTGTGGCCAGCACCATTTGGCTCTTTGCTTCTGGAGTGGCTAGCTTTCTTGTTCAGGCCTCTTTAAATAAAATGACCAGGGGTTCCACAAGTAACACTTTCAGCAGTGACCCTGAATAAGAAAGAATAGGAATACCAAATAATGTGTCTTTCTGGAATTCTATACAATAATTGCTAGACTCAAAGGTTTATTTCAGGCGCACTTCAGAGGGTGTCACTGAATTAGTATGTTCTTAAACACCTCAATTCAGCCTTTCATCCTTCTGAGGTCAATAAATGAGTAGCAACAGAGCGTGGGTGATATTGTATGTATATTTTTTTCTATATAAAGTGCCTACATGTAAGTGCTATATAACACATCATTATCATTTGGCCATAGACGTCTGCTTGCATTCACAGTAATTTGGTAATATGGCCTATACACACAGATCTTAACGATACATCTGGTGATCCATTCTTGTATGAAATGTATATAACATTATAGTGATATCGTAACCAGTATTTCTCGTAGTGTACTTAGGAACAATGCTATGTGATGCCACTTCCTGTTTTGTCAAGGGGTGAAAGGTCGCATTCCATCGCTTCTCGCGATATCACTTTGGGGTGGGGTCAAAAGACATCACTTCCTGTGATGTAATCAGAGGTCAAGGGTCATATGATGTCACTTCCGCTGCCCCTGGCAATTTGGTGAAACGTCCCTGGTTTTATGAGTAGTGCACTTTCTTGTGTAATCGAATAAGGTTGCACTCTAAAATATAAGTGTTTGCTGGGGGTAATTGTAATTGTTTATTTGTACAGCACTTATACACAAGTAGAGTGCTTCAAAACGCTTCAAGGCGGGAAAGGAACAAGGGAATACAGTGATCATTCTTAGGCCTTGAAGTTTCTGAATGATTAACAGAAAAAAAAAATAGCATACTAGGCCTGACAGCATTTCTCCTAGTGCAAGTGCATTAAGTGTTACAGTTCCAACCAAGCTAGGGAGGGGGGACAAAAGAAAAGGGGGGGCAGGTCATGCATGCGTACAGAAGGAGGTGCGAGGAAGGGGACTAGGGGGAAAAAACACGTCCGGTCTTCCATGGCCCTGGGTTCAGTGCAGAGAGGTTGCCTCACTCATGGAGCGTAAGCTGCAAGTGTAGTAATGCTGAACAAAGAGCAGCGCCCGGAGGCAAGTGCAAAAAGACTGGCGGGTTTCACTTATCGCTTCTATAACCATTCATATATAAATCCAGACCAACAAAACGTTCTCTTGAAGATCTTTCCATACCCCAAGATCACTCTAGTTGTTTTTATTTTGTAAATTGGTCAATTATTTCAAATATGTATTTGGGTTGTTTGCTTCTTTAGCTTTTTTCTTTTCCTCACAATTAATTAATTTAATTATTTATGTATAACTCACTTACTAGCCAGAGATTTATAAGCACAGGCCCGGGGATCAAATCTTTGTTGCCCCGCATCGCCTTGCCCCTGAGCTATCCTCCCGAGACAAGTTGTCCTCAGTGGATCTATAACTCTCTACATTTGGTAACTGGGTCGTATCTCCTTGTAGAGACAGCGCATATTAGAAAAAAGTTATGATCTCGAAACAAACATCTGGTCCATATGTGGTTGTTGCTCTGTATGGACGGAGGAAGGGTAAGCATCTAGATAAGCTCCAACCCTGCCACGGTCTTTGCCTGTAGGTTGAATGATAAAAACAAAAACAACCGACATAAAAGGAAAAGGTATTTTGGTAATACAATTGAAATTGAGCGAAAAACACAGGGGTCAAGTTAGGTATGAATAGGGGAAGGAAGACAACGTATACATCCAAAATCGGCATGGGTGCGGCCCACATAACAGCGAACACAATGGGCCTCACTACAACTTCAGCGGAAGCTGTGCCGGTAAAACCGGCACAGCTGCCACCAGAGTCGGTTTTGTTCCGGCGCCCGGGAATGGGCAATCACCAGGGTAATTACAACCCCGGCAGACCCGGTAATTGCACATTCCCGGGAGTCAGAAATAATTATTCTCCATTCCCATTTGAGTCCAATTGGTTTCAATGGGAATGGGGAGGCCGGATGCACCGGCACCATTCGTGAATGGTGTCGGTGCATCCGACATGGTCTGCTCACGGGTGCCGGTCTGCCCGCTAGGTCAGACCTTGCGGGCTGACAACCACCCGCGAGCAGAACTCGTTTGCCGGTCCAGTAACAACGGTGCCGGTAGCTTACCAGCACCATTGTTACCGGACCAGCAAACTTGTAATGAGGCCCAATGTGTACATTAAAACCAATCAGAATAATTTAGTTATGTTCAGCATGATCACACTATGATCTTTCTCCCATAACGCATTTCTTAGTAAGGTCCTGATCAACCGATTAAGACTAGGAATGAAATATATAACTAGTCAAAGAGCAAAGGGATGCAGCATCCCAACTCAATTGTGGCCGACCACCTTCACTGGCCTTCTGGAATGCAGCAATTCTAAAGCATGAGGACCCCATTTCAGTGGGCCAGTCGTGAACAACTAGAGATGTTTGCTTCACGCCAAAAGGAATACCTGCTTACTGTTCCTCAACTTTAAGAATTCACTAACAAATGGCACGAGATCAGAAGGGTTCAGCTTGCAAAGATCAAAGGTCAGCTGTCTTAGATTCCAGAGTTCAAGAATGGTTCCACGTCCCATTACTGGGATCTTTTTAATCCACCGTCTCTGTAGCCAGCCTTTCCGAGGAAGCAATTGCATTTCAGAGAAACATCAAGTAGCTCAATTAGAAATTAAAATCCTTTACCAAACAGAGCCTTGCAAATGCATGATTCTAAAATTCATGCATATTGTCCCAGGAACATAACATAAAACATTGCAGGCCTTTCTTGGTTTCATACTTACAACTCGCATGTGATGGGATCATTTCCACTTGGTCACCTATTGACTTATGGAAGAAACACGACAAGACAGAGAATCAATGAAGTCTAGATAGTTTATTGGGGGGTTAGTTTACATTTGAAAGGGATACACTATGAAAAGGCTATCATCTCAATGAGCCCGAGAAAATACTACTTTTGACCCATGACGAGGTTCTCCAAGATGCCCCAGTCCCTGGGGTTTCCCCTTATGACTCAGGTCTTCCTCAAAGGCTTCCTCCCAAAAAGAGAAGCATTCATTCTGGATTTTATGGTTTTCTGAATCATTATGGGAGAGTGCCCCCCAGAATGGTGCAAAAGGGCTTTTCCCTGATCGCTTTGGTCACTTTGTATGCACAGTCTTTCTCTACTTTGCAGTCTGTAAGGTGTTATTCAATCCTTTCTCTCTTGCCTCTGTTGGGTTTGATGGTCAACATTGCCTTGGGTACTGCTGTCGACAAAAGGAGATAGCATCCTTCGGTGGGTTTGAGATGCAGGTGAGGGTTTCTATGCTCTCAGATCAAGTTAGCTACTGAGCTCTCTCCTGGATGATTATATTGGGTTATGACTCCCTTCTCTAAGCACTGTAACCTCACTTCCTGGGATGCATGCCTGTTCCCATCTCTGGTCTTGCCTGATCCGTCCTAGCATATCTACATACTGCGTATTGTCTTTCTCTGTGTCCCATTTTTCTAGGCTTTAGTGGCTTCTTTTTCTGGGTATTGCTGTACCACTTTCCTAGTTAGCACATTCATGGTCCCTCCCACATCTCTTGCTTCCCTTCCTCAGCCTTGTTTCCCTCTCCTCCTTCCTGTTCTGAGGCTTTCTCGACCTCACTTTCTTTTCTTGTCTCCTCTCCTCTCCTTTTTTCTTTTCTTTTCTTTTCTTTTCTTTTCTTTTCATTTCTTTTCTTTTCGTCTCCCCTTCCCTTCCCTTCTGTTCCCTCCCTTCCCTTCCACCTGTGATACTATTGTTTTCACTTTGTTTGGCTGTCTTTTCTCTCCCCATCTGGACTTATTATCTTCCCAACTTCTCTCACCAACTCTGATCTTTCCTTTTTTTCCTTTCAACTTCTTCCACCATGTCTGATCTTACTCCTTCTTTCACTAGTCCTACCACTCACTGGCAATCTTTCGCCGTAATTCCTCTCACCACCTCCAATCTTCTTCTCTCCTTAATTCCCCTTACCAACTCCGATATTATGCCATCCTTAATTCTTCTCACCCCCTCTGACCATCCCCTTCAGTCTTTGTCTTCTCTTTTCTTTTTCAATGAACTGTCTCCCGATAACTGCCATCTCCAAGCTCTGTACAATCCACCACATCTCTCTCCAACTCCATCTTCTGACTTCAACACTGATGTATGTGTGGGATCCCCTTTTATTTGGTCTACCTACCTGGAGAAGGTATCGGCCGCTGGGTCAGAGAAATGGTTGTGGTCTATGACTGCTGGGTGGAGCTGCTCACACCTGGGCCAACTGCATGCTTTGGATGTCTCTCCAAACCCATAAAGGGCAGGTTTGCCTTCTTGAATTTCTCTTTCCCTCTATTTTGCCAGCCTGCAGAGCTCCATGGCATCAAGAATGCTCTCTCTGCTTGTGCTGGGCTCGACTTCCGTTCGGGCACCTTAAAGTTAATGGGTATACAGCTGATAACCCCTTGGTGTAGGATGAGGTCTTGATGATTTGGTTCTGAGAGTTCTCTTGGTTTTTCTGCTGTATTTTTTTGGTGCCATGTGCTGCGCAAGGATAACTTTTAGGTCCTCGTGGCCTGATTTTTGAGTGTAGGGACTGAGTTGGAGCCTACCTTAAATTTGTAACTTCTACGAGTTCCCACAGTGGGACATCTTTGTATATTCAGGTTTGGGGTATCAGAGTGTTGGGTCTTCCATTGGGCTCTCAGTTGTTGGGCCAGCTCTTGGATATACAATGTTCAGCCATCCAATCAGATCACTTGCAGGATAAAGCATGCATAACTATGAAAAGAGAAAAGGTATGTGTGTGCTGCTCTGTGAGCAGAAAGTATAGAAAATATAGCCATACTAGTCCGAGTGCTTGGAAAAACAAACATATTTACTTCAAGAGACGTGTTTGTTATTTCTCCTTTACACTTCTGCAACATCTAATTGTGAGATTGTGAGGATGGTGCATTCAAAGAGCGAAGGGGAGGAAGGATAGTTCAGGGTCAACGCGTTTGTCTTGGAAGCAAGATAACGCAGCATAACACAGGTTTGAATCCCAATCCCGCGATTAGAAATTAAGTGCGTTATAAATGAGCACTTATAATTATAAGAATCTACAAGTATTTCATAATGTAGGTCTTCATGAGCCCTTTGCATGTATTTATGTCATATACATTGAATGTATATTTTAAGAACAAGTAACAGATTGACTACCCCTCTCTAAATGTCCTGTATGTACAACAGGGAAGGGTGTAGAGGGGCTTCCTTATTGATAGATAGAACCAACACCTCAGTCAGGGCAATTATTTGAGCACTCGTTTTTTTTAAACAAAGTACATTTCTCTTTAACAATTCTTTATAAAAAGCATGTTTAAAAAAACATTTCAACCTTGGGTCATTTGATCACCATTGATACCATTCATACCAAAAATTCATACAATAGCGGGGTACATCAGAATTTAAATCTCCTTCAAGCATAACAGTTGGTTATATATGCATGGATGACATAGGGAAAATACATTGGGTTTACCTTTTCCGTCGACATATGTTTCGGCCTCTTGGAGTGTACCTACCACCTTTGTCTGGGGAGGTCACTAGTTGTAGTATTAGGCCATCTTCAGGGCATAGATTAATGATTCTGGAAGATTAGTTTTGTTCCCCTTTAATAGATGCAATGATCTATAAAAGTAAATAAAAATGAAAGAATTTATAAAACTTGAAAAAAGAGAAAAAGTGCTCCCTATCTAGTTATTCAGAGGTGATGACCCATTTAATACTTAAAGAGTGGAGCAACACACCCACCTGTTGTCCATTTGCTGTAATTTAGGACATCTGAGTTTAGAATACTGGATGCATCCAGTATCTAGTTCCCTAAAAAAATAAAGAGAGAGAGAGGGAACTCATCAGTGTTTCATCATTCATTTTAACTTTAAAACTTATTGTTAATTTAAATGTATTTCAAAATGGAAAAGACAAAAACACTTACAGGAATTGACGTATCAGGCTGTGTGTCCTTGTGACTAATTAGTTGGGTAACAACCACCCTTGTACATCCTTTAAATTGGGGAGGCACTTCACAAACAATTGCTGTGACCAGGCCTGTGGACATGTGAAAACATAAAAATTGATATGAGGCTGGGAAGCCCAAAGGAAACACACCAACACAGGTTACAAAGGACATACAAGTGCTTTATTTAAAAGCTACAACAGTTACCAAAAAGTCAATTGACAAACGGATAGCTATTCGGCTCTCAGAGTAACGTAACGAACTTCAACGAAGGTTCGATGCATTAGTAGAGAGACCGTACATTGGAATACGTGGGCTTTTATATTCTTTATCCAGCCCTGGCCAACCCCCTTGCGGGTTAACCATTCTTGGGACCAGACCTAGGGTTCCTTGCCAGGTCAATCCCATAATGTATGCATTTTGATCAGTTCCGCTGATACAGTTGTTCATTTACACATAGGTCAGGGATAGGACAAAGTCTTAGTTCGCAACCCTGACAAGTAGCCTGCAGGCATATTACTTATTCATGTGTGCGGAGGTCACAACGGCCAGAATCTCACTCAGAATGTCATTCGGCCTCCATTTTGATGTTCAGGGTGACTTCCACATTACAAGAGAACCTAAAATGGTGGCTAAACTTGGCGTAGGCCAACACACATTCAAATACTGCGATAGGAGGCATAATATCATTTCAATTCCAACAGACAAACAAATATAGTGTTTCGAAATCCTAGGTGCCACAGATTTTTACAAAAGGCTTAAATGTGCACTTCGTTATGTTGTTAAATTGTAGTCCATTTACAAAAGTAAAGGACTAAGGTACCATGATGGTATTCAGAACCATGCAGTTGGCAGTGCATTTCACGTCATTTACAATAAAGCATACAGTTGAAATTAAAGGTTGTTGTTAGGTAATCCTTTCGCAGTATAGAGAGGTACATATTTGTTGATTTGGGCAAGTAACCCCTCCTTGAATTTTACAACATGTTTTCATGTCAAAAGTGTATGGTGCCATCTTGTAATGACGGAAAAAGCCTGACAATTGTTTTAAAAGAATGTATAAATGAATTAACCTCCATGGTAAATGTGCTACATTACTTTGAAATGAGAGAAGGGACTGCAGGGGAGCAGGAGAGACACAGAAATTCTCGCCAAATCGAATTGGAAGCAAAACGTGCCAGCACACGATGAAACCCACAGGGAAAAACGAGCAACCTGAGCACAGGCTGCTACCCTGCAAATAGAGTTGGAAAAGTGGGCGGGGCTAAAGGACGTTTTGAAGCCTTTAGCCAGAGATTGGCCAAGGGGAGCTTGTGTCCAGGGGGACCAATGGGATGGGTGTTTTGGAAGGGAGAAGGCTGAGCTATAACAGCCCAGCTTGCACATAGAAGATAGGAAGGTGCTCGGGTTAGATCAGGCGGACCGGTGGTGAATCCAGACCAGGCAGAAGGCAGATGTTGGAATGGAGTGTTAAGGAGACTGGCAGTGTTCTGAGATAGAACAGGTAAGGTGTTGTGTGTAGGAGAGAGTGGTATCAGTTACGAGTTGTATAGTGAAGACAGTGATAATGAGGGGAGAGATAGAGAGGGGGGATAAGTGTAGGGGGGATTTAGAGAGGGTGCGATCATGGAGGGATGGAGATTGAGGGAGGGATACAGACTGAGAGAGAGAGCATAAAGGGGAGAGACTATAAGAGTAACCCTGGGGACATCAGGCAGTCCTGCAGACCCGATGTGTTCCCATAAAATGCCCCAGAGGGAGATGAATAGAAAAAAAAAACATGGCCTTTTGGTTTCCCTGTCAACATTAAAAAGACTTAAATAGTAAGGGTTACCTTTCTGTAGAGCGTGTTGGGGAGATTCTGTGGGTTACGGACACGTGACCTACGGTGGAGGAAGCCCACAGTGAGGTTGAGCGAGACGTAGGGTTTTCAACCACCCCAGTCTTCCCAGAAAAGTTCTTTAAAACACCTTGAATCTACTATTTTTGTCTGTGGATTTTTGAGGACGACTGGGACAACCAGGCACATCATGAAACATCACTGGGAATTTAACTGAGCCAAATTCTTGTGAATGGGCAGCGAGGTCTCTATCCACTACCACTCAGTTGAAAGGAGCTGTTAGTTTCTCTTTAGACTGATCGGCAATAAAAAGACAAAACGTAATCCAGAAGTCACTTGCTTATTAATACTTGGGATAATGTATCGAAGCAAATCGTACAACCTGTTTTGGCTGATATTACAAATGTTTATGTCAAATAATATTAATACTTATGAAGTCACTTCATACTATAAATACTTATGTAGTAACAAAAACGCCAATGAAAATTACTTAAAATTGAGAATACACAAAATTGCTTGTATGAACCACTTGATGGCAGCATTGCTCAACCAATTCCAAGATTTCTATTGTCTGACACTGCAACATGCATTCCTTAGGGAAATAAACATTTGCTTCCTATACAAAAGCCATGTCACAGGTGCAAATAGAAACTGAGTATTTAATGATTCTCTATAAACATGATTATTGACTGAGTATGACCATTTATGGACTGCAAGGGAAGTGTGAGTTATCAAGGTGAAGAAATGTTATCTACTGCCCCGTGAGTGCTTGTTTTTTTCAGTTTGTTTGCTTGCCATACGATTGAGGTGGTTTTATTGATGAGATTGAAGCACAGTATTGTGATGAAATGAGTACTGCTCTGCAAGATTACAGGGATGAATAGTGAGGTAACATGATTGAAAAGGCGTAAACGCTTTGAGTAAGGCTTTAACCCTTTCAATCACTCCACGCCACAAATTCAATCTTTTGTATGGCGGAGAGGAGGGGTGGAGTGCAACTTGCATTTTGGCCACTCCTTTCCTCTCCACCATACAAATAATTGAATATGTGCTGCTGCGATTTTCATGACGGCCCAAATGCTCAAGATCCCCATGTGGTCCACTGCCTTTAATAGCCAGCATAACGCAGAGGGACCCCATAGGGATCCATTTAAACACTCCCTGCCTCGTGAGCATGTCAGGCAGCGTGTACAATTGAAATTAAACCCTGCCCGATATGTAAGCATGTCGGGGAGGGTTTACTTTCAAATGGGAGCACTGCTTACCATGCATGGATGCATGGTAAGCAGTGCTCCCAGTTGAAATGAAACCCCCGAACAGGTTAGCGGTGCTCAAAAGCAAAAGTATACGCTGCCCGGCATGCAAGCATGAGTGCCAATGTGAAGGGCAAAAGGTGGTGTATATGCTTGTATGCTGCCTTTTGTCCTTTACATTTGCACCCTGCGGTGCAAATGAGGAACATTTGGTGGCAGGACCCAATCACATTTAAGCGTAAATGTAATGGGTCCCCGCTGCTCAATTAATCTTTTATAGAAAATTAGCCCCCAAGTGTCTAAAATGCCTATTCAGACCCACACTACTACTAAATCAGAAGTGATCCCAAACATAAAGTTGAAACGGGCACAGCCCGTCAGGTGTACCTCCTTTTCCTCTTTTGGTAACGTGAGCTGAGTGCAGGCCATACTCTTCACGAGGGGTGTGAGCTGGTGGAGATGAAACACAAACAAAAATACTATGCTGGTGCCAAAATAAAAAATAAAAATTGCAATAAAGGTTGTATAAAAATAGGAACTTTCACAAAAAACTAACAATGCACCCAACTAATTAAAAACAGTAAAGATCCTTCTCCGTAAAGGAAACACAGATAATGCGCACTTTGAGAGCATATGAGCCACTCTGCATGAAAACACGGGTGCAGGCAATTGATATGAGCAGCAAATGTTGAAAGTATGTGAAAGCGTCTTGAAAGGCAAAGAGTGAGGTCTAAAAATTCATATATGGCAATTTAAAGTGGTCCTGGGAGACAAGGCTGCAGCAAATGCATTTATTGCTTGTCTTTGTTGCTCGATAAATTCAGGTCTGGCTTCTTGGCGCTTTCCTACAGTTGAGCCTGTGCCGACAGTCAACGCTTGCTGTACCAGTGCCTAGTAGGCATCGAGGAGACTTCGAGACAAGGCTCTCTGTGGACTGTGCAGGTTAGAAACAATTTGACTTTGTGGCTCCCTACTGGAGGCGGTTGTGTCGTCTCGGGATGATACATCTGCTGGGTCTAGTCAGTGTTAGAGATGGGTGAGTTGATGGCTTCCACAGATTGGGTCGGCTTTTGAGTCGGGTTGAGACAATGCCTCAGGTTCGTGATCAGAATCAGAACTTAAAGATGACTTACTGGCAGTGCTGTGAGCGGCTTCAGTAGTTTTCTGTGACTTGCCATGTTTATTCATATGGAAGAGGAATGGTCCCTGTCAAGAGACAGCCTGCCACCTTATTGTAAAAGGAGGGGCTAGCCCCCATGGAGGCAGCAGACCCAAAAAAAGAGAATACCCTCTGGGGAATAAAACCTCCACTTGCAGGAGATGGCTGAAGGGACGGAAAGGCTTCAGGCAAGAGTTGGAGGTAAATGAGATTCAGCTGTCAGAATGGAGCAACAGGAGGTGGCAGGGAATTAGGAAAACAAGGACAGCAGGGGCGAGGGAGAGGAACACAGAGAAACAAGAAGAAGAGAGCTGACAGAGATGGAGCATCTGGGCATTGTGATGAGTAGGCTCTGTGGCTTGTCCAGTATTTAGGCATCTCCGCGGATGTTTGGAATGGGCGGTGCCATCTTGGAAAAAAAGACTAGAGCATTGCTAGCGTTTCTCCAATAGCATGTTATTGGATCACAAGGTTCTTCTATACCACAGAGCTACAACAGAATGCCCTCTCCCTCTGCAGGACCCCCAGGTTTGCCAGGATGAAGGTGTTGGAACTTCTTCAGCAAGGAGGGGGCATGGACAAAAGTAGCAAGTCTTCATGATTGGTCGCAAGGCACATAACCCTTCCAGTCCACCAAGTATTGCAGGGTCCCTCTCCTATACCTGGTGTCCATATCCTGGTGACCTTACTCAGGTACGCCTTTTTTAACTATGCTTGGAGGACGTTGGCAAGGCTGACTGGAGAACCAGCTTTGTCTGTAGGGTCAATGAAGCGATGCATGAAAAATCATGTGGATCTGAATCCAGGTTGAAGGAAGGCTTAGTTTGAAGGCTACGTGGTTACGCCTTTGGATGATCCAGAAGGGGCCAAAGAAACAAGAAGCCAATTTGGACAGAGCCAGGTGTCAAGGTAGACACTTGGAGGCTAGCCATACAAGATCGCTGACCACAAAGCGGGGTTCTGGAGTTCTATGATGATCTGCAAATGATTTCATCCTTTCTTGGGCCCTTTCCAAATGAGCATTTGCCAATTTATGGCCGTCCTGCAGAATCTTCACACAACTGTCCGTGGAAGGTATGCAGTGTGTCAGGGACCAAAAACAACGGTAAGGCTTGCGGTTGATAACCAAAGAAAACAATAATGAGTATTCATCGATTGCAGAGTGCAAAGAGTTGATTGCAAATTTGGCCACTGTTAAGAGGACTGCCCAATTGTCTGCAGATGCTGTGGAAAAGCAATGAATAAACTGTTCAAGTACTTGGTTTACCCATTCAGTTTGTATATTTGTTTGGGGATGGTATCCTGAGGATAGGTTTCTGTCAATGTGCAAGACCTTACACAAGTGTTTCCAGAACTGAGAAACACATTTCGGGCCTGATCTGAGGTTGTAAATTGAGGGAGGCCATGTAGATGGAAAACTTCTGTAACAAAGAAGTAATGCATTTCAAGAGCTGTAGGAACTTTCAGCAGAGCAGTCAAATGGGCCATTTTCATGGAGCGGTCCACTCTGACCATCATGGCTCATGGTCAGTGACATTGGTAGATCAACAATGAAATCAGTTGATATGGGTATCCCTGCTCTCGAATGCACATGAATCAGTCATATTATTCCGAAAAGGTAGGCGATTGGAAGATTTGCCTTGGGCACAGACTGGGCACTATGTTACATAGTCAGTGACATCAATACACCAAGTCAGCCACCAGAGGTTTCGCTCTGCTAGATGTCGGGTGGTCTGCTTCCTTCTCTGTTCTCCTGCTGGTTTGTTATGACATATCCTGAGCAACTGCTCACAAAGATTGATCAATGGTACATATAGTTGATCCTCCATGAACAGTGAACCTTGATTTTCTGTTAGGTTATCATGGCCATATTTTACCAAAGAAGCAATACTTCTTTCTTCTTGCATAGCCCGTTTAACCCCTTATAAGAAGGTCTTCACTGTTAAGACAAATCTTTTATCAGCAAGTAGATGTTCAGGGTGAGTGGTCAGGGTGAGTGGTTACCGAAAAAAAGAGCTCCTATCCTTTCAAAACAAGGTGTCAGTCACTAGATTCCTCGGGCCAGGTAAATATGTAAGAAAGAAGTCAAACTGAGTGAAGAAATATGCCCAATGGGCCTGTTTACTGTTCTTGCACTCAAGATTTTGTAGGGTTTGTAGGTTTTTGTTGCCGGTTCTGTACTCCACTTGATATTTTGCACATAGAAGGAGCTATTTCCATTCCTGATAGGTCAAATTTAGTGCTAGCAGTTCACCTTCCAGAACTGAATAGTTCCTTTTGCTGCAGATGAGAGTCCTAAGAGTTTGTAGATTCAGGTTGACACAGAATAGGTCTTTGGGTGAACTCAGCTTTTAAATCCTAGAAGGCTCCATCATCCTCCTGGGACCATTTGAACGTGGAACCCTTCTTTCAATATGAACTTTCTTTAAAAATGTGTCAGTCTGAGGAACTGTTGCACTTGTTTAACAGAGGTTGGGAAAGGCCGATGTACAATGGTCTCTATTTTATGACGGTCCATCTCTACACCTTTGGATGAAAGGATATATCCCAGATAGGCCATGAAGACTACATCGAAGAGAAATTTTTCTAATCTGGACTTTAGTTGATTATGTCGATATCTCTTCAGGACTTCCTGCTCCTGCTTTGTGTCTTCATCCTTGGTCTTTGAATAAATAAACATATTGTCCAAGTAAACGATCCTAGAGCAGAAGAGGAGATTGACAAACATTCTGTCCACAAACCACTGAAATATTGCAGGAGCATTGGCCAGACCATAGTGCATAACCCTATATTGTTGGAAGCCAAAGGGGGTACGAAATGTGATCTTACATTCATCACCGGTTTGTTCCCTTAATAGATTATACGTTTCGTGTAGATGGTAGCTCCACCGACTGCCTCAATAATATCATAGATTAACAGTAAGGGATATTTATCCTTAATCGAGATTTTATTCAGGCCCTGTAGTCCAAGCAAGGAAGAAGCTCAGTCATATTCTTTTCTGCCACAAAACACAACAAAGCTCCTCCTGGTGCCCTTGATGGTGTGAGAAGGCCCTTTGTAAGGTTTTTGTCAAGATATGCCTTCAGCACTTCCTTTTCAGGTTCAGAAAGAATATACATTCATTGAAAGGGGATTGGTCAAAGGCACAGTTTTCCAGTCTTGTCCATATCAGGAAATACATCTTGGAAGTCTGTGTATTCTTCAGGAAGTGTGTTCATATTCACTAGAGTTAGGCACCCTTGCTCCATGGCTCTTTTGTCCGATTCTTTCATTGGCATAAAACGGTGTTCCAGACAATGTTTCGAGCCGAAGGAGATGGTACCAGCTGTCCAATTAATGAAAGGCTTGTACCTCTTTCACTAAGGCATACCTAATATAATCAGTTAGTGAACAGTCTTGACCATGTCGAATACCCAGTGTTCTAGGTGTTATCTGATTTTCATAAGTAAGGCAGCAGTCTCCTCCCGGACTAGTCCAAAACTCAGGGGTTGATCGTCTACTCCCTCAATGGCTTGTACTAGATTCTTGGGTATGAACAACATGCCCTAAGTATTGGCCTACTGATGATCCATAAAGATGCAAGTGGCTCTGGAATCGACTAGGGCAGGGAATTGTACATGGGAGGTGTTGAAAAAATGCACTGGACCTTAAAACCAAAAGCGAAGTAGCAGGGATATCTTCCTTGGGATGATAATTTTTTTGTTCGCTCGAGCTAGGTTTCCACTTAGGAATGGGAGCTGGTGTTTCCCTGTCGGCGGATTGGTGCTATTGGACAATCTGTCACCAGATGTCCTAAGGCACCTACATTTCCATTCTTCTTTGGTAAGGGGACCGCGCTGATCTGCATGGGCTCAGGTTCCAACATGTCTACCACTTAAGGAGTAGTTGCAGGCAGAATATATGCAGTCTTTGAGACACAGTGATTTCTTCTTTCGGCTCTACATTTTTGTAGCCTCTAGTCAAACTGGACAACAAAGGTGATCAACTCTATGAAGGAAGCTGATCTAGCAAGCAAGTTCATCCTTCAGCTCCTCTGTTAGCCCTCTATGGAAAATAGTAAATCTGGTCTCTTCTGGCCATCTGGTCTCATCTGCCAACTGTTTAAATCCGGTTACATAATTGGTGGTGTTAGTAGTAGCTTGTACTAGGCCCAGGAGAGTTTCTTGAGGGGAGAAGGTTGTCTCAGGGCGTTCAAACATTCCCTTCAAAGTAGCTACAAAAATGGCATAGTTATCCAAAACGGGATTGTCAGCAGTGACTCGAGGAGTAAGACAGGATAAGGCATTTCCCGCCAGATTCGTCACCATATAGCCCACCTTTGTCCAGTCAGTCAGGAAGGGGTGAGGACAAAAGGTAAACTGTATTATGTAGTAATGCAGAAACTCTTTCAATTTTTTTAGGTGACCCATCGTACCTACGTCCTGATCCAGTACCACAAGATGCCTCAAGTGGTAGTCTTTCCCTAGCTACCACTGCTTGCTGAAGCGTAAGGTTCTCCAATCATAATTCCTGCACTTATGTAGTCAGTTTCGGCACCAATTCCAATAATCCCAGCATCTGTTCCCTGTTTGGTGAAGAAGTGAGGTGTTGCAAACTGTCAGGTTCATGACCAGAATCAGAACTTAAAGGTGACTTACTGGAAGCGCAGTGAGCGCCTTGCCCCGTTTTTTCTTGTGGCAGAGGGATGGTCTGTCCCTGTAGAGAGCCAGCTTGCCACCTGACTGTACAGGTAGGGGCCTATCGATCTTGCAGGTAGCAGATCCAAACATGTAGGAAACCCTCTGGGGAATGACACCTCCACTTGCAGGCGATGGGTGAAGGACATAGAGGCTCGAGGCAGGAGTTGGCGGTGAACGAGATTCAGTTGTCTGAACTGAGCAACAGAAGGTGGCAGAAACTTAGGAAAACAGGGAAATCAGGATTAGGGAGAGGAACAAAGAGAAACAAGAAGAGGAGAGAAGTACTCTCTAATAGAGAGGGAGAGTCTGGGCCCAGGCTATGGTGTTGCGACATATAGGTTCTGCGGCTTCTCCGTCATTTAAGTGTTGCATTGGATTTTTTAAATAGGCGGTGTCATCTTGTAAAAAAGACACAACATTTGCTAGCACTTCCTCAGTAGCACATAACAGGATCCCAATACTCCTCTAAACCACTGAGCCATGACACAATGCTTCTTTTGGGAAGAGTCAGTGCTCAAGATGCAGCAATTCGGGTGCTTCCACCGTGACGAACCGGTGGTCGAGTCGTGGTGTTAATGTGCTCAATTTGGTCAAGCTGAAATCAATATGGCTTGAAGAAGCAGGTAAGTGGTCTTAAGTTCTCTATTAGAACATATTCCCTGTGGTTGTAGGGAATATCTAAATGGTCATGGGGGCACCCAAGACCAGGGTGGTCGACCTGTTTCGATGGAAGAATTGAGTTACACCATATTCTTCAGGACCAATGCTTGAATTAAGTAGTGTATACATCTTCCGGCATGTCTCATAATGAGGCAGCATTAGCAGGCTGCTCCGTCCCCTGGGTGAGTTAGGAGAGGCGCCGTCTACTGCGTCCGCCAGTTGGAAGCCTTCAAGTATTGGTCCTGAAGAAAATGGTGTAACTCAATTCTACCATCGAAACCGGTCAACCACCCTGGTCTTGGGTGCCCCATGACCATTTAGATATTCCCTACAACCTCGGGGGATACGTTCTAATAGAGATCACTCACATCACGTGAGCCTTTTAGGTTGTCCCATAAATATGGGCACAAGGTTTTAACACATCAACATTTTCAGACACAACCATTAGCATGTGGTACTATTGATGCTCAAGGGTTAATAAAAGACTTTTGGAAACCCCATGGCACAACTAGTCCCATGCAAGCTTTACAGCTAGTGCCACAAGATCTAGTAATAAGTCTTGTTGTTCAAATCTCTATACTGGTTGTGTACTGCATTTTGCTACTCTGTTGTGCAAAAAGATATTTTATGAATTTTTGATTTACCCACACAATTGGTAGTAAATAGGGACAGTCCCTTCTTTATCTGTCCCTATTAGATAGGCGTTGAACTATCTGCCATCTAGGCACAGGCACCCCCGTTAGGGTTATGGTGTTCTTCCTAAGGGATAGTTACCACATTGTTACTTTCCTCAATTGTGTTGTTTAATGTCTTGACAGTCAAGCTTCTGACTTTACATCCATTTTCTCCCAAAGAACCGTAAAGAGCAGTCTGCCCTGCCCTCACCAGGTGGCATTCTGTAACAAGTATAAGCAAATATTTAAAGTAAAGCTTTGAGGAATTCGCCTATCCGCATTGTGGGCATGCGCTCGTCTGGGCTTTTTCGAACTTTGTATTTAAAGGGAGTGATTGTAGACCGACCTCAGGAAAATGTGTGGGGCTAATCCACACACATTTTTCTATGCTCACCCCACGACAAAAGCATAGACCTGTGTACTCTGGAGCGGACACAGCCTTCAGGTGCAGTCCGCCCCTGTCATATTTAGTTGGAATGTGACAGTCAGGAGTACACAATGTCATCTCCAGGAATGGGTAGGACCAACCTTCCCCCTGCCATGGTCAGCCTGATTTACTGACAACGGCTCCATGGAACCACCCTGCTCTTTTGTTATGCCTTGCAGCTGGTGGCACCGATTAACATACAAACAGAGTGTACTTCAAACTGGCCAATGTGGGGCCTGGCTGTAGAGGTTAACAAAGGAGACTGGAAACCCAACAACCTTTCATATGTAACTGTGTCAACCTGAAGCCAGCTCCTGCCCTCAGAATCAATGATAGTGAACTGTCATGTCTGAGTCAGTTGTGTACAGTAGGGGACCACGATAGGGAGACCACATTCATAAGGTATAAGAATGTGGTTTGTAGGAGCCAGAGAGTCTGGTCCCACCACAGCTTCAAGGGAGGCCTGCTGATTTAGCAGGGACCACACCGGGAGGACCATTAACCAGAGAGACTCTTTGAACACAACAGGAAGATGGGTGGGACTTAGTAGCACCAGGGAGTGAGCTCAGACCTCTTTCTGTTGAGAGAAGGATTCAGTAATTTTAGTTCTGCGGCACACCTTGTTCCTGTTTTCACCCCTTTACCTTTCCTTTTGCAAATCACTCTATTATGACCTCACACATACAGGAGATTGTTAGTAGGGACCCCAGGATTGGTTCATTAAGGTAGGCTTAGCCTACACCAATGGCTGTGCACCACTTGTCTTTAAAAGAGGGCTGAGCCACTCTTTTGGCAGATCATCAGAAGACTACACAAGAAGTCATAAAGAAGAACTCATCCTTGGACCCTGGCTGAAGGTACAGTCTGCCTTACATCTGCTGCCAGTGAAGGAAGGCCAGGACATATGAGGGAAGCACAATCTCTCCCCTTAACTTCTCTGAGGGAACAGAAGGAGGAAAAAACTCAGAGGACCCTCCAGCCACTTCAGAACCAGTAACCAGTCAGCACACAGCATGACCAGCTAGGCTCTGCAGCAAACTTCCCGAAACCAAGGACAAGGCAGGTGCCTGCAACACTCTCCTCAGCTTTGGGACGTCCCCCTTTAGAGGATGGCACAAGCCAATTAAAGATGCTGGGAGAAGTGCATCAACAAGCATCTACCTGTGTCTGCCTTAATGGAACTTTTCGAGCCAGTCGAGTTCCTCGATCCAAAACCGACTGCAACACTGACCGCTGCCAGGCCGCAGTCGCTGAATGAAACCTGAGATGTCTTAACCAGTGCTTCTGAACTGCCGATCAGCAATGAGGCCACGATTCCTCACCCTGATCCACCGTGTAGGCCATCCTGCAGCCATTGGTCCAGCTTTGTTCGCTGAACCGTCTTGCCGCCTCATACCCACAGCTGACTCCCATCTCGAACTCCGTCACAGAAACCTGCAAAGCGGCCTGAAGCCGATTTGACCCGGTCGAGCACCAAGAACATTTAAAGCCAAAGGTACATTGTGGTTCTGTCCTCCTGGCCCTTCCCAGAAGGCCCCTAAGACATTTTAAAACCTGTTGCTCCCTTTGTGCTGCAACCAAGGAAGGATACAAACTGTTCTGGTTGATAACCATTCCTACCCTTCTCTCAGTATCCAGCATGCATCCCTTTTCCTTCTTTGAAACTATCTGTCCTCTGCATTCCTTTACAGGGTGGGTTGTATTTCGCAGTCTTGTTAGACCGTCTGTTGTGATCAATGAAGTAGATATTTTTAATACAACCTTGACTGGACATTCCTTTAATCATTGGGTAATAATTGTATTTTCGCTGCGTTGCTACTAACCAACGATCCACAACCTTTCTGAGATAAGCCTGCCGTTCCGCCCACGTTACCAAAATTAGACAAGGAGGTTTATAATTTGCTTTTTATTCCAATCGGTTCCGATCCCTTCTGGTGTATGAGAGGTGTGAGGCTGCATTGCAATCTTCTAGAAGATGTTAAAATGCAGATGGGTGACTCTCTATGGATGAAACCATGCAAGTAGAGCAAAGAGAGCAGTGGAGACAGATCTTCAAATAGTTACCAGGGAGACCAATCAACAGTAAAATGTCAACACAAAAATCGAAATACAATGATTTGGGAGTTGAAGACATTTCATGTTGTTTTTTAGGTATTTGTGTACCTCAACAAATCGGGAGGTGAGAAATGACACATCAACGAATTCTAGGCTTCTGACTATTATTAGATTCTGAGGTTGCTATACATTTTGGAAGATGTCTGACAGGATTTGTTCCGAGACAGCCTGCTCATCTGCCTATGGGAAAGAGCCGCAAGGTAAATTGATAACAGCTTTGACACTAGATGATGTTCACCAGCAAAGTTCAACGGTGACATCCCCAAAGATGGGAATAAGAGGGCACTTTAAAATAGGCTGATTTTGACAAGCAGCTTACTCAAGGCATGGAAACTAAAACATTCTACATTGGGAAATTGGTATTTCCTCCACCTGACTCCTCCAAGATGCTTTGTTTGCGTTTTTGATTTATTGGTAAAATTGGAAAAAGTACCCATTCTCCGAACGGGTTCCGTGGACAGACATGGCAACACTCTCATCAATTGTTCAAAATCATGGATCCTTTAGGTCACTGTTCGGATTTGCTTTACGCTCAATGTACTTTGCACTCTGAAGTAAACTGCACTGAGAGTGGGCGTGTGTTGCTGGCTGACATACCCCGGACCAGACATTGGGGTGAGGCAAGAGTTGGTGTGCTGCTGCATACTGGGACCTAATGCTCTTTCCCCATCTGTTGCCTCACTCTGGTGTGGTGCAGTTCATTGTGGTACATTGCAGTGCAAATGTCCCAGAAACCGTGCATTCTAGGGTTGTGGACCAATCCTTCTATGACCACATTGTTGTTTTGCTGATTTCAGGCAACCGTCTCATGTGTGAAGGTGCTGAAATCCGGGGAAAGTGGTAGAGTGTCCAAGTGTTATGTAGCCAGTAATGTCTGGAGGTTCCTAACAGGAAACTATACAAAATGTGGTGCAGATATGTGAAACAGTGCCGAATTGTATAAGGAACATCGCTTGGCCAAGCCACAAACCCACAAACAAATTTAGGGTTTTTCTGGAATCTGGTTAAAGGGGTGGGATGTCCAAATGTCATGTAGCCAGTAATGTCCGAAGGGTCCTAACAGGTAACTATGCAAAATGTGGTGCAGATTGATGAAATGGTGTGGAATTGTATAAGGAACAACATTTTGCCAAGCCACAAACACACACATTTTTTTTGACATGTGCTGAAATCCAGTGAACGGGGTGGGGTGTACAAATGTCATGTGGCCAGTATTTTCCAGAGGTTCCTACCAGGTAACTGTGATGCTGGAAATGCATCGGAGGGACAGGGCCTCCGTATCCTTGTCCTTTACTGCCTTTTATCGTGTGTTCTGTCGTGTTTTCCGTGCAGGAGTTCATGTGGGACTCCTGGCGGTGCAGCTCTCTCTCTTTTGGTTTGGTGAACAGACCCATGGGATATCCTTATGGCACCCATGGGTGGGGGATACAACCCTGTGCCCCTAGTGTATGTTTTTGGGCACCTATGGGTGGCCCGCAGAGCAGGGTATGGGCTGGTGGCAGCTCCATGCTGAATTTGACAGGTGCTCTGAGTATCCTCCATTTTGGGATACCCAGGCCCTGCCATTGGAATTAGTTGATTCCTGATGGAAAACAAGATGGCCCCTGTGGCCTCTTGCTTTCTATTGCCTGTTACTTTGTTTTCCCAAAGCCCTGGGAAGCCCTGACTCTGTCCCTTCCCCCTGACTGGCTGTTGGGTGGAAGGTCCATATATGGTGTTGTTGTGAAGTCCAGTCCAGACTGGCTGGAGCCTTCCCAGTGACTGTATGTTATGGGTACGCCCTGTGGGTGGGACCTGGGTGAATGGAGTGTGTGACCAATATGCACTTCTTGTTGTGGCTGTCTGGTTTCTGGTATGAGAGACAAAGACTGAGACAGCCCTGTCCGAAACTGGCCTGAATGCAGTGTGTAGTGTTGAATGGCTGGGTACTTGTCCCAATCCACATTCCTTGTTGTGAGTGTCTGAGAGGAAGGAGGATGGCCTGAATGCACTGTGTGCCTGATTGGCTGACTGACTGCATGAATGCCCTTCTGTGTGATTGGCTGCTGCGTGTGACCCAGCAGTGTGGATGAGAGACAGGATAGTATATCTGGGGACCTCTCACCACTGGAAATTGTTCAGAAGCTGTGTCTACACTTGAAGAGTAACTGGAACTGGTGATCCTCGACGCCCAGCTGGAAGAAGAAGACTTGCTGTTGCATTTGCTTCGACCTGATCTGAAAGCTGCCAAATTCATCGAAGAACTCTACTCCACCAGGTACATTCGGGGGGTAAAACCTTAATAGGAGGAAATAAGACTATTGAACAATATATGGACTGGGCTTGTGCTATTACCTTTATTTTGCAGGGTGCCCAGGTGGGGGGATCTCCACACAGAACTGTGTTTATCAGTAGGGGCCAGTATTCTGCCTATTGTTTCACACATCTTGCGTTCCTTCCTATCTCTATTGCTGGTTTCCTTTTTATTGGTCTGTGTGACATTTTAACAATACAGTTGATGCACTTTAATGAGATTTGATAACATTGGTGGTACCACTTTAGAATTGTATATATTTATCATTGTTGATTTCCGAGTACAAAGTGCGTTATTGTGATTGTGTACATACATTTGAATATTAATTATATAAAGACTGTGTTTTCAGTAATACAGTGTGTGGGCATTCCTTTGTGGAGGTTTGGGGACTACACTGTACTTAAGAACCAGCCCGCATCACCTCCTGAGAAGCTAGGCCTTGATTGCTCGTCCATTGCTACCAACAATAGAGAATCTTGGCTGGGGTCCTCTGTGCCTCTCCTCTACCATATAGAGAGCGGAAGTACAGGCACCCCCCACCAGTATCTTTACAGTAACTATGCACAATTTGGTGCAGATTGGTGGAACAGTGTGGAATTGTATAAGGAACAATGATTTGCCATAAACCCAGGCTCCCACAAATGTTCACTTTTATAAATATAGATAGGAATTGGGAAGACTGTTAAACAAAATGATTGGTCCTTCTGCAATCCCTTGTTTCTTTCCCCTTTCCCTAGTCCTTTTAAGCCCAGATTTGGTGCACTGTGTAACAACCTGTTGCAAAGGCTGACTATAAAAAAAAGAACAATAATATAAAAAAAATAATAATAATTGGCCACCTACCAAAGTAAGGGACATTGAGCTATTGGAACCAAGCAGGCAAGTTACACTGTTATCCTGGATATGTACGTGCCTAATTGGACACCTACTATGCTAGCGAGCAAACCAAAACTGGAATAGCACCATAAGCTCCTCTTTATCCATCCAATAAAGCATCCCAAACCGATTTATTAAATAATACTTTCAGAACTAGATGTCAGCCCTGAGCAGTGGTTGAGGGTAAGATGGAGGCGTTAACGACCAGGAAAGGACGATTTGAATGTTAAATCCCCAGGACATCCTTGAGGTAGGCCACCATCTCAGTGGTTGGTGACATTGGGGGACCTAAGGGGGGCTTCCCCCTATTAATTTGAATCTCTGAATTTAATATTGACAGGCTGGTTTTGGCCTATTTTAAACCCAAGGCAAGTTGTGTTTTTCTTCCTTTACAAATCTGACTCTTTCTGTGTCGACATTTCTGCGCGTGCCTATGCTATGTGTGCCCTGAAGTTGCAGTAGGATGAACAGGTCACACATGTGCTTCTCTGACTCTATCCAAAATCTTGGTTCATTTCATTCAGGACTCCGACCGAGCTCTACAAACTGTTTTACTGCAACTTGAATGTGTTGGGTTAAGTGGCATCACTCATCATTTTCTTTTCAAAATATGAACATAATCATGAATGTCACCTTGGAGAATTGCGCATGACTATTTGTAAATATGCTAATTGCCCTCAAAAGATGTCCTCCGGTTAAGTCATGTGGAGTGCTGTGGGAAGTCATTTTAGAATTGATCTTTGACACTCTGCAGACACTGTACACTGTTACAAAGCAACAAGAATAGATTGATGACTGGAAGCCTGAGTCTACTTAATGCCTGAAAGTGAGCACAGGGTCATATTGTATCTCGATGTTACATATGAAAACTGCAAATAAGTGAACACTTAGAAAACTAAGTACTATATTTTAAATGAGTCCACATGCATTTAAACTGGTCCAAACTAGAACGTGTTATCGAATAGTTTCTCACAAAGCCCTCTTGAGGCCCTCTCTTTCTTTAGAAACCATCCCCTCTGGAATATTCACTAGTTTGGAAACATGTTAGGTCACTAGTTACATATTAGCAGCAAATTGCATTTTTGAAGGCACATTGGGCTAGTGACCATAGAGTAAACCTTAAAAGACTTAACAATAACAGATACATGATTTTAGGGGTACTTGTTAACATGTTATGTTATTGTGCATTAATATATAGCGCCTTATATACCATTGGGATGGTCTGAAAGCGCTGGTAAGTTGAACGCCCTTGGGAACTGAAGTTCAGATCAGTAGAGAGAGTGGAGAGAGTCAAAAGGTGCATGTGAGCACTGGGTATGTGTGCAGCTCGTGCGATATTCGTGTAGTAGCTGCTTTTTAGCGGTAGGTGTGGTGGTTGAGAGGTCAGGAGAATGTGTTCGTTCAGGCAGGTTTTATCCTGAACGGCTGCGGCTGCGTTAGGCCTGAGGAGAAGCCCTGGCTGGGGGGGGGTGAGACCAGTAGTGTCAACTTAGAATGATGTGGAGTGAGCGGCGGATGTTGGTATGAGAACAGTTATACCGAATGGTGTTATAGTATCTCTGTGTTCTAGTTGAGTGGTGATGTAAAGGAGAGAGTAAGCATGGTGGTGTGATATGATGAGTTATATGCTCTTTCAAACATTCTTTGCATTCTAAACCATACTATATACGTCACGCAATTTTATGCGTTCCAGTCCGTATCGTGGACACCTATCCATTCTATGCACCCCAGTCAGGTCCAATACACTCTGGTTCGCCCTGCGCAGTCTAATCTGCTCCACGTATGCGCTCTTGTCCGCCACACAACTGTCGACTTGTCCGCACCACGCATGCCCTCTTGTATGCCTCACGGATGCATTCCTGGCTGCCCCAGGCATGCACTCTTGGCTGCCCCAGGCATGCACTCCTGACTGCTTCATCCTCTACGCATTCAGTAGCTCAACGCACTCATCCATTCTACTCACTCATCAGTACTGGATGCGTCAGTGCTCGTTCGTTCTACGTACTCGTCGGCTCTACGCGACGCGTCAGTTCACTCTGGTTCACTCGATCGCTCCAGGCACTCGTTTGCTACAGGTACTCATCCGCTTTATGCCCTCACACATGCTATGCATTTACCTGTTTTACGCACTTACCCCCTCTACGCACTCACCCCCTCTACGCACTCACTCCCTCTATGCACTCACCCCATCTACGCACTCACCCCCTCTACGCACTCACCCCCTCTACGGACTCACCCCCTCTACGGACAAATCCTCTCTATGCATTCATCCACTCCACGCACTTAACTGTTCCACGGACTCATCCTCTCTGCACTCATCCGTTTTAATCTCTCGTGAATTTCACGCATCCAGCAGTAATAGCTTGTTCTATATATTCATCTCTACACTCACCTGTCCTATACTTTTATTTACTCTGAATATACCTCAACTTCATATATTCATCCATTCCATACGCCTATCCACTCCATACTCCCCTCTGCTTCATACACTCAACCTCTCCATACTCGTGAATTTCACGCATCCAGTAGTAATATCTTGTTCTATATATTCATCTCTACACTCACCTGTACTATACCTTCATTTACTCTGAATATATCTCCACTTCATATATTCATCCGTTCCATACGCCTATCCGCTCCATACTCCCCTCAGCTTCATACACTCATCCTCTCCATACACCGATCTGCTGGCTGCATACACCTAACCACTCCATACACCATCCGTTCCATGCACCCATCCGCTCCATACATCCATCCATCCGCTCCATAAACCCATCCGTTCCATGTACCCATCCGCTCCATAAACCCATCCGCTCCATAAGCCCATCCGCTCTATACACCCATCCATTCCATGCATCCATCCGCTCCATACACCCATCCGTTCCATACACCCATCCGTTCCATACACCCATCCATTCCATGCATCCATCCGCTCCATACACTCATCCACTTCATGCACTCATCCGCTCCATGCACTCATCAGCTCCATGCACTCATCCGATCCCTACACTCATGCGCTCCATACACCCATGCGTTCTATACACCCATGCGTTCCATTCCACCGTCCGTTCCAAACACTCGTCCGATCCATACACTCATCTGCTCCATACACTCATCTGTTCCATACACTGATCCACTCCCCACACTCATCCACTCCCTACACTCATCCAATCCCTACACTCATCCACTCCCTACACTCATCCATTCCCTACACTCATCCACTCCCTACACTCATCCACTCCCTACACTCATCCACTCCCTACATTCATCCGGTCCATACCCTCATTCGCTTCCTACACTCATTCATTCAATACATTCGCAAGGTCTGTACAATCGTCTGCTCAGGCGATAAACACACTCTCCGCACTTCAGCATTCATCAGCTATCCAGATTCGTTGGTTCTACTTATTCATCCACTCCACATTCTCATCTGTTCTACACACTCATCCTGCTTTCGCTCATCCGTTCTGCACATTCATCTGGTTTGCGCATTCTTGTGTTCTACTCGCTTCTCTGAAATTTACGCACTCATCTGCGTTATGCACTCACCCCTTCTACGCACTCACCCCTATATGCAGACACCCCCTCTGCGCATACACCCGCTCTGCGTACACACCCCCTCTGCGCACACACCCCCTCTGCGCACACAACCCCTCTGTGCACACACCCCCTCTGCGCACACACCCCCTCCAACGCACTCATCCCCTCCAACGCACTCATCCGCCCCACGAACTCATCTGCGTCATGGACACATCCTCTCTTCGCACTCATCCGCTTTAAGCACTCGTGCTTTTCAGGCATCCAACAGCGATATCCTATTCTATATATTCAATCTCACACACTCGTCTGTTCTATACCTTCATCAGCTCTGCGCACTCATCCTCTCCATGCACCCATGCACCCCATGCACCCATGGGCTCCATACACCCTTCCGCTCCATACACCCCTCCGCTCCATACACCCCTCCGCTCCCTACATTCATCCGCTCCATACACTCATCCGCTCCATACACTCATCCGCTCCGTACACTCATCCGCTCCATATACTCATCCGCTCCATACACTCATCCGCTCCATACACTCATCCGCTCTGCACTTCCGAGTTCATCCGCTATCCACTCAGTCATGCGCTTTACTTGCCTCTCCTGCAGAAACCTGCAGAATATGACCTGGAGCTGTCGCATGCTCTACAAACTCATCCGTTCCACATACTCATCTGTTCTACACACTCATTCGGTTTACACTCAACTATACTACGCACTCATCCGTGTTACATGCTCGTCCGTTCTACATACCCGTCCACTCTACACACTCATCCGTTCAACATGTTCATTCATTCTATACACTCATCCGATTTACTTATTCTTTTGATTTCCACATTCATTCGCTATATAGCTGTCTGTTCTTCCACTCATGCATTCTTCGACTCAGCGCATTCGTCTGTTCTACCGGCTTCATCAATTCTAACTATATCATCCATGCCATTCACTTCGTTTACACCTCATGCAATCTGTCCATTTCCGCAGTTTAACTTTCTTTACTGTTTCCGTATAATTTACTCTTATTAACACTTATACTGCTTTGATCTACTTTATTCGTTTAATTCAGTTTGTCCTTCTAGTTTAAAGTAGGAGATATTAGCTGTCCATTTCTCGCATCGGTAGTTTGTTGGATTGATGTCATTGAGTTGTTGTTAGACTGTTTTGGGATAGTATGGTGCGGGTTGGTTTTATGGGAAGAGCCAGGTTTTCAGCAGTTTGCGGAAAGACGTTAAATCCTCAGTTAGGCGGATGTGGGGTGGGAGTGAATTCCATAGCGTGGGGGCCAAGGCTGAGAATGATGCTCCGCCTAGCCTGACTGAGTTTGTCTTTGGTATGACTAGGAGGCCAGCTGAACTCGATCTTAGGGTGCATGGGGCGTGGTACGGTTTTAGTTTGTCTTGTAGATATTCAGTCCGGTTTTATGCAATGCTCGATGGGAGATGCATAAGGTTTTGAAAGTCACCCTTCGGGCTACTGGAAGCCAGTGCAGCGTCTTAAGGGCTGGGGAGACGTGGCCTCTTGGGCCAAGCGCAAGTAGTAATTTGGCTGCCGTGTTTTGTGCCCTTTGGAGTTTATTCAGTTGGTACGCGTGGATTCCGAGGTATAGTGGGTTTGCGTAGTCCATTCTTGATATAACGATTGATTGGACGGTGGAGAGTCTGTTGGGAAAGGAGAGATATGGAAAGATGCGTCTAAGGGTTTTAAGGTGGTAGTGGCAGGACTTTGAGACTTTGTTGACTTGGTGCGAGAGAGTTAGGTCAGAGTCAAGGGTGCACCCACAATTTTTCACTGATTTGGAGGCGGTCGGTGAGTTGCCCATGGCGGATGGCCATGGTAGTGGGTACGGAAGAAGTCAGAGTTGCCACATACCATGATTTCCGTTTTAGAGGGGTTTAACAGGAGGTGGCTTTGGGTCATCCAGAGTTCTATGTCAAGGAGGCAGGAGGCCAGGTCAGGTTGGAGATTGAGTTTTGAGTTCATGAGTTTTAGAATTAGCTGAGTGTCATTGGCGTAGTTGTAGCACAGGATGTTGTGTGAACGGATTATCAGTGGGAGGGTGGTCAGGTAGAGATTGAATAGGAGGGCAGATAGGCATGCTCCTTGTGGGACTCCTGTGTCGACTGGTCGGGCTTGGGAGGTATAGGTGGAGAGTATTGTTATTTGGTACCTATCTTTGAGGAATGAAGCAATCCATTTAAGAGCGGTTCCACAAATTCCTAGGGAGTGGAGGCGGTCTAGGAGGATTGAGTGATTGATCGTGTCGAAGGCGGCAGATAGGTCAAGAAGGATTAGCGCGGTGCATCCAGCGGAGTCTGCCATCATTTTAAGGTCATCCCAGATTGAGGTTAGGGTGGTTTCAGTTCCCTGGCGGGCTCTGAAACCTGATTGGGCGGGGTCTAGGAGATTGTTGGCTTCGACAAAGGCATTTAGTTGGGAGTAGGCGGTTCGGTCAATGAGTTTGGCAAGGAACCTGGTGTTTGAGATGGGGCAATAGTTTTTGGGCTCGAGAGGGTCGAGCAAGGGTTTTTTAATTAGAGGTTTGACGTGAACCATTTTGAATGCGTCAGGAAAGATACCAGAGGAAAGGGAGGCATTTATGATGGATCCTGCGTGTTCTTCTGCGCAGGTGGATGCAAAGATTTCTTTGAGGGTTGTGGCTGGGCAAGGGTCGAGCGGCGATCCAGATGGTTTGCGGGCAGATAGGAGTTTGAGAAATTGCTCTGGTGATATTGGGCTAAAGGATTCGATTGTTCGTTGCGTAGAGGTCGCAGCTGGTGGGCTGGCCGGTACGGGCGGAGAATTGCCTGGTGGATGTAAGAGAGCGAGTTTGGTGGTTAGGGTTTTTGTTTTTTCGAGAGCCATGGTGTAAAAGTGGAGGGAGAGTGAGTTGCACAGTGATTGTGAGGGGGTCAGGACAGTCGTGGTGCAGGCCGGATTGGTGAATTCGGAGATGATTTTGTGGAGTTCTTTGCTTGGGTTTTTGCAGTTTAGGATTTGTGAGTTGTAGCAGTCTTTTTTTGCTTTCCGGATTTCTGCCTTGTACTGATAGAGGTGGCGGGCCAAGGTGACCCTGTTCTCCTGGGTTTTGTCTTTCTGCCATTTGCGTTCTAGGTATTTATATAGTTGTTTAGTGATCTTCACTCAGGAGTGAACCATTTGGGGAAGAGGCCACGGCGGGCTGATGGTTTGCACGGGGGTGCGAGCCGCATCAGAGATGCGTTGAGCCATGAGTTAAAGGCATCAGGGGTTAGTTGTTTGATGAGAGGGTTGGTAGGTGGTGGAGACTGGAGGAGTGCCTCGGCTAGGTCTGGGGTGATTATTAGTTGTTTCCAGCATTTGCCTAGATTCAGAGGTTCAGATTCGAGTACGGGAATGGGGTCGGGTGAGCGAAAGGTGAACGAGAGAATGAAGTGATCGGACCAGATGATAGGGGTGGGTGGTTTTAATGAATCAGAGTGTTGGAGGTAAAGATGGCATCAAGAGTGTGTCCTTTATTGTGATTCGGGCCATTTATGCAGGGTTGGAGGTTAATTGCGTCTGAACCGTCAACCAGAGAGTGTGTCATAGGGTTCGTGGGGATGTCGAGCCATATGTTGAAGTCTCCAAGAAGGGTGAGGTTGGGATGGTTTAGTTGAAGGGTGGCAATAGAGTCGCAGAGGTTGTTTGCGAATTGTCCATCGTAGCCAGGAGGCCTGTAGATTATCATGAAGCTGTGTGAGAGCGATGGGGAGATGGATAGTTTAACGAGGAGAGATTTGCAGGCAGGAATGGAAGGTTGGTTGTCGATGATTGAGGCGTGGAAGAGATACTTGAAGACGAATGCTATTCCCCCTCCTCTGGAGGGACGGTTCAGTTGGATGAGGGAGTAGTCAGGGGGAAAGGCTTCATTAGCGATTTGGGCGTAGTCGTCAGAGAACCAAGTTTCGGTAATGAAAACAAGGTCTGGTATGACCGAGGCGAGGAGGTCAAAGATGCAGTGTATGTTTTTGCTTCGGATCGGGCATTAAATAGGATGCAGTTCACATCAGCAGGCGAGGTGGGTCTCGGTGCTGGAGTGGGAGGGGGTGGAGGTGGAGAGATTGGAGGAGGGAGGGGGGTAGGGTGGGTGATGCTCGATGGGAATAGTGGGCGAGCAGAAAAATGTGGGCGGGGTTGGGTGGCTGCGTGTGTTAGGATGATTCGGTTTGATTCGGGGGATTTGAAGGTGGGGTGTGGGCGGTTAGGAGTTTCAGTTGCAGTTTATGAGAAATCGAGGGAGAGGGGTTTCAGGAAGGGTGAAGCCGCGGGGGAAGGAGGTGATTGCGGGAATGAGGTGTGGGTCGAGACAGGTGAGGCAAAGTGTGCTGAGAGATTGAGGGGGACCAGGAACGTTTCCTCTTTAGTTTCCTTGTTGCGATTGGGGTGTGAGAGAGGGTAGGGGGGTCAGAGGGGAACAGGGATGCAGCTTCGGTTCTAGCAAGGGCTAGGCATGCAGTTTTTAGGGAGGGGAAAGGGTGCGGACGGGAGGAAGGTGGCAGGGGGGAAAGGACAGGGTGTGGGTTTGGTGATTGCATGGCGGGGTGTGCCAGGTATGATAGTGATGGGAGCGGGCATGGTTAACGATGGCTGGTCGGTGATGGTGTTCAGGGAAGGAGTGGTCTTAGGGTAGTTGTCTCGCCATCGTGCCCCTCTGGCTTGGTGTTTGGAGGGGGGCATGGCAGGGAGTGCGAAGGAGGGTGGAGTGGTTTGGGAAGGGGGGGACGGGAGGGAAGGCGGACCGGGAAGTGGGGGCGGTCCACGGTGGTCGATTCCGACAAACTCAGATGAAGTGGGTGCACTCATGCTTGGTACGCGCTTTTAGGTTGAATTTTAGGAGGGCTTTCTAATTGTAGCTCTAAGTTCCGTGGGGCACGCTTTTAGGCACACTTCAAGTTTAAATTGCACAGAGACGATACTAGACTGTTAGGTGCACTTCTAGGTTGAATTGTACACAGATGATATTATGCTACAAGGTATTAATTAGGTGCACTTCTAAGTTCATCTCTACATAGAGATGATATTAAGTCTATCTCTAGATTCAATTTTGCATAGTGGGGTTATTAGATTTTTAGGCACAGTTCTAAATTCTACCTTATACAGATATACTTTTAGGCATACTAATAATTAGGATATTTAGGTACGCTTCTTAACCTCAGTGGTGTCGTGTACACTTTTACGTTGGACTAAGTGCGGAGAGGCTAAGTGACACTAGCCAGTTCGATTAGGGCACGCTAATAGGTGCACTTCTTTTAATTCAGCTTTATACAGGGAGGGTATTAGGCATGAATCTTAATCAACATTGCACAAGGTGGTTATTAGGGAGATTAGTCGGTTCGGTCCGGCCTGCTATTATATTATAAGGATATTCGGCACATTTCCAGATTCCACTTTTGCAGGGAGTCTATTGGGCACACTTGTACTTTCAACTTTTACATGGAAGCTGTTCGGCACACTTCTAATTCAGTTTTCACAGAGAGTCTGTTGGGCCCACAATTAAATTCAGGGGAACACTTCTAAATTCAACTTTTCAGAGTGGCTATTGGGAGTACTTCTATATTCACCGAGAGGCTATTGGGAACACTTCTAAATGCAACTTTCCTGGAGAGGCTATTAGGAACACTTCTAAATGCAACTTTCACAGAAAGGCTATTGGGCACACTTCTAAATTCGACTTTCGAAGTGGCTATTGGGAACACTTCTAAATGCAGCTTTCACAGAGAGGCTATTGGGAACTCTCCTAAATGCAATTTTCACAGAGAGGCTATTTGGCACACATCTAAATTCACAGAGAGACTATTGGGAACCCTTCTAAATGTGACTTTCACAGAGTGGCTATTGGGCACACTTCTAAATTCATAGCGAGGCTACAGGAACGCTTCTAAATGCAATTTTCACAGAGAGGCAATTGGGCACACTTCTAAATTCACTAGGAGGCGACTGGGAACACTTCTAAAATGCAACTTTCACAGAGAGGCTATTGGGAACAGATTTAAAAGAAGCTTTCACAGAGAGGCTATTGGGAACACTTCTAAATACCACTTTCACAGACAGGTTATTGGGCGCACTTCTAAATTCACAGAGAGGCTATTGGGAACACTTCTAAATGCGACTTTCGCAGAGAGGCTATTGGGAACACTTCTAAATGCGACTTTCACAGAGAGGCTATTGGGAACACTTCTAAAAGCAACTTTCACAGAGAGGCTATTGGGATCACTTCTAAAAGCAACTTTCACAGAGACGGTATTGGGAACACTTCTAAATTCATAGAGGTGCTACTGGGCACTTCTAAATCGAACTTTCAGAGAGGCTATTGGGAACACTTCTAGATTCACAGAGAGGCTACTGGGAACACTTCTAAAATGCAACTTTCACAGAGAGGCTATTGGGAACAGTTCTAATTGCAGCTTTCACAGAGATGCTATTGGGAACACTTCTAAATGCAACTTTTACAGAACACTTTGTAAATGCAACTTTCACAGAACACTTTTCTAAATGCAACTTTCACAGAACACTTTTCTAAATGCCACTTGGGGACACTTCTAAAAGCAACTTTCACAGAACACTTTCTAAATGCAACTTTCACAGAACACTTTCCTAAATGCAACTTTCACAGAATACTTTTCTAAATGCCACTTTCACAGAGAGGCTATTGGGCACACTTCTAAATTCAACTTTCCAGAGTGGCTATTGGGAACACTTCTAAATTCCACTTTCAGGGTGGCTATTGGGAACACTTCCAGATGCAATTTTCACAGAGAGGCTATTGGGCGCACTTCTAAATTCACAGAGAGGCTCATGGGAGAACTTCTAAATGCCACTTTCACAGAGAGGCTATTGGGCACACTTTTAAATTCAGCTTTCCAGAGTGGGTATTGGGAACACTTCTAAATGCAACTTACGCAGAACACTTTCTAAATGCAACTTTCACAGAGAGGTTAATTGGGAACACTTCTAAATTCAACTTTCCAGAGTGGCTATTGGGAACCCTTCTAAATGCAACTTTCACTGAGTGGCTATTGGGCACACTTCTAAATTCATAGCGAGGCTACAGGAACGCTTCTAAATGCAATTTTCACAGAGAGGCAATTGGGCACACTTCTAAATTCACTAGGAGGCGACTGGGAACACTTCTAAAATGCAACTTTCACAGAGAGGCTATTGGGAACAGATTTAAAAGAAGCTTTCACAGAGAGGCTATTGGGAACACTTCTAAATACCACTTTCACAGACAGGTTATTGGGCGCACTTCTAAATTCACAGAGAGGCTATTGGGAACACTTCTAAATGCGACTTTCGCAGAGAGGCTATTGGGAACACTTCTAAATGCGACTTTCACAGAGAGGCTATTGGGAACACTTCTAAAAGCAACTTTCACAGAGAGGCTATTGGGATCACTTCTAAAAGCAACTTTCACAGAGACGGTATTGGGAACACTTCTAAATTCATAGAGGTGCTACTGGGCACTTCTAAATCGAACTTTCAGAGAGGCTATTGGGAACACTTCTAGATTCACAGAGAGGCTACTGGGAACACTTCTAAAATGCAACTTTCACAGAGAGGCTATTGGGAACAGTTCTAATTGCAGCTTTCACAGAGATGCTATTGGGAACACTTCTAAATGCAACTTTTACAGAACACTTTGTAAATGCAACTTTCACAGAACACTTTTCTAAATGCAACTTTCACAGAACACTTTTCTAAATGCCACTTGGGGACACTTCTAAAAGCAACTTTCACAGAACACTTTCTAAATGCAACTTTCACAGAACACTTTCCTAAATGCAACTTTCACAGAATACTTTTCTAAATGCCACTTTCACAGAGAGGCTATTGGGCACACTTCTAAATTCAACTTTCCAGAGTGGCTATTGGGAACACTTCTAAATTCCACTTTCAGGGTGGCTATTGGGAACACTTCCAGATGCAATTTTCACAGAGAGGCTATTGGGCGCACTTCTAAATTCACAGAGAGGCTCATGGGAGAACTTCTAAATGCCACTTTCACAGAGAGGCTATTGGGCACACTTTTAAATTCAGCTTTCCAGAGTGGGTATTGGGAACACTTCTAAATGCAACTTACGCAGAACACTTTCTAAATGCAACTTTCACAGAGAGGTTAATTGGGAACACTTCTAAATTCAACTTTCCAGAGTGGCTATTGGGAACACTTCTAAATGCAACTTTCACTGAGTGGCTATTGGGGACACTTCTAAAAGCAGCTTTCACAGAAACACTTTTCTAAATTCAACTTTCCAGAGTGGCTATTGGGAACACTTCAAATGCAATTTTCACAGAGAGGCTATTGGGAAGACTTCTAACAGCAACTTTCACAGAACACTTTCTAAATGCAACTTTCACAGAGAGGTTATTGGGCACACTTCTAAATCCAACTTTACAGAGTGGTTATTGGGAATACTTCTAAATTCATCTTTCACAGAGAGGCTATTAGGGACACTTCTAAATGCAACTTTCACAGAGAGGCTGTTGGGCACACTTCAAAATTCAACTTTCCATAGTGGCTATTGGGAATACTTCTAAATTCATCTTTCACAGAGAGGCTATTGGGGACACTTCTAAAATCAACTTTCACAGAACACTTTCTAAATGCAACTTTCCAGAGTGGCTATTCGGAACACTTCGAAATGCAACTTTCACAGAGAGGTTAATTGGGATCACCTCTAAATTCAACTTTCCAGAGTGGCTATTGGGAACACTTCTAAATGTAATTTTTACAGAACACTTTCTAATGCAACTTTCACAGAACACTTTTCTGAATGCAACTTTCACAGAGAGGCTATTGGGAGAACTTCTAAATACCACTTTCACAGAGAGGCTATTGGGCACCCTTTTAAATTCAGCTTTCCAGAGTGGCTATTGGGAACACTTCTAAATGCAACTTACGCAGAACACTTTCTAAATGCAATTTTCACAGAGAGGTTAATTGGGAACACTTCTAAATTCAACTTTCACAGAGAGGCTATTGGGAACAGTTCTAATTGCAGCTTTCACAGAGATGCTATCGGGAACACTTCTAAATGCAACTTTTACAGAACACTTTTCTAAATTCAACTTTCCAGAGTGGCTATTGGGAACACTTCAAATGCAATTTTCACAGAGAGGCTATTGGGAAGACTTCTAACAGCAACTTTCACAGAACACTTTCTAAATGCAACTTTCACAGAGAGGCTATTGGGCACACTTCTAAATCCAACTTTCCAGAGTGGTTATTGGGAATACTTCTAAATTCATCTTTCACAGAGAGGCTATTGGGGACACTTCTAAATGCAACTTTCACAGAGAGGCTATTGGGGACACTTCTAAATGCAACTTTCACAGAACACTTTCTAAATGCAACTTTCACAGAGAGGCCATGGGGCACACTTCTAAATTCAACTTTCCAGAGTGGCTATTTGGAACACTTCTAAATGCAACTTTCACAGAGAGGTTAATTGGGATCACTTCTAAATTCAACTTTCCAGAGTGGCTATTGGGAACACTTCAAAATGCAACTTTTACAGAACACTTTCTAAGTACAACTTTCACAGAGCACTTTTCTAAATGCAACTTTCACAGAGAGGCTATTGTGGACACTTCTAAAAGCAACTTTCACAGAACACTTTCTAAATGCAACTTTCCAGAGTGGCTATTCGGAACACTTCTAAATGCAACTTTTACAGACAGGTTAATTGGGATCATTTCTAAATTCAAGTTTCCAGAGTGGCTATTGGGAACACTTCAAAATGTAATTTTTACAGAACACTTTCTAAATGCAACTTTCACAGAACACTTTCCTAAATACAACTTTCACAGAGAGGCTATTGGGCACACTTCTAAATGCAACAATCACAGAGAGGCTATTGAGGACACTTCTAAATGCAACTTTCACAGAACACTTTTCTAAATGCAACTTTGACAGAGAGGTTAATTGGGCACACTTCTAAATTCAACTTTCCAAAGTGGCTATTGGGAACACTTATAAATGCAACTTTCACAGAGAGGTTCATTGGGATCACTTCTAAATTCATCTTTCCAGAGTGGCTATTGGGAACACTTCTAAATGCAACTTTCACAGAACACTTTTCTAAATGCAACTTTCACAGAGAGGTTAATTGGGATCACTTCTAAATTCAACTTTCCAGAGTGGCGATTGGGAACACTTCAAATGCAACTTTACATGTATAGAACACAGTTTCCGAATGTAAATATATTACAGATATAACGAGTTTACAGTGGCGATGCTTTGTCCCGCCTTTCCCACACTTACTTATTGTTGGCTTCTTGCTTCTCCTACGGATACCTGCAGATACTGTTTGGAGCCGTCTCTGTAGGAGCCGTCCTTTGCCTCAGGTCCTTAGCCGTAAGGGCTGCACGGGCAGAGGGCTGCTGTGGGAGGACTGCCAATAAGTGCAGATCTTCTTGTCAGGACCAATCAGGGGGGGGCGGGCTGGGAGGCGGGAGGGCTTGGGGAAGTAGGAAGAGGGAGTGGGGAGGAAAGGGGAGAGAACACAGTGGGCTCCGAGGGGCTTTGGCAACAAGAGCTGGCAACAAAATTTAGATTGAAATGGGCAGTACACGGACCTGGCGCAGACTCACCTGGGCACGGTCCAGGAAAAACAGACGGCCGGAGACTAGCGCAGGTTGCTAGACCCGGGAGTTGTGTGGTTTCAGCCAATGGGAGCATGGGGCGGGCTGGGAGGCAGGAGGGCTCGGGGAAGTAGGAAGAGGGAGCAGGGAGGAAAGGCGAGAGAACACAGGGGGCTCTGAGGGGCTTTGGCAACAAGAGCTGGCAACAAAATTTAGATTGAAATGGCCAGTACATGGACCTGGCGCACACTCACCTGGGCACGGTCAGGGAAAAAACAGACGGCCAGAGACTAGCGCAGGTTGTTAGACCCAGGAGTTGTGTGGATTCAGCCAATAGGAGCGCGGTGGCGGGCTGGGAGGCAGGAGGGCTCGGGGAAGTAGGAAGAGGGAGCGGGGAGGAAAGGGGAGAGAACACAGGGGGCTCTGAGGGGCTTTGGCAACAAGAGCTGGCAACAAAATCTTGATTGAAGTGGGCAGTACACGGACCTGGCACACACTCACCTGGGCACGGTCCAGGAAAAACAGACGGCCGGAGACTAGCGCAGGTTGCTAGACCCGGGAGTTGTGTGGATTCAGCCAATAGCAGCGCGGGGGCGGGCTGGGAGGTGGGAGGGCTTGGGGAAGTAGGAAGAAGGAGCGGGGAGGGAAGGGGAGAGAACACAGGGGGCTCCAAGGGGCTTTGGCAACAAGAGCTGGCAACAAAATTTAGATTGAAATGGGCAGTACACGGACCTGGCACACACTCACCTGGGCACGGTCCAGGAAAAACCTGGTAATGCTGCAACTGCAAGGAGCTGTGTGATTGTCTCTTTTAATTTCTAGTGGATGGCGCATGAAGCTGCATTGTATCATGACCCCATGTAAGGCTGAGTAGAGTTTCGGTTGGCGTTTCTGTGTGGTGTCAATTGGAAGTTGAAAGGGAGACCACAGACAATGACTACATATTGTAGGTCCCAAATTTGCTTCTTGGCTTGGCATACCCTGGCATAGCATAAACTTAGTCTAACATTGGTTAATATAGCCCGGCAGAACCAGACAGACATAACAATCCCTAAGAAAGAGTTTCAGCCCTCCTCCTGTGGGACCTGGGTCTAACCTGCCGGGCGTAACCGCCCTGGATGGCAGAGTTTTCACTCAAGCACTGTCACCATTAAAAAACAGTGCCGGTGCTTCCGTGAACAGATTCCTGTGAAGTCCCATGGGACTCCACAGGAATGGGGGCTTCCCAAAACCGCTGCCTTATATCCCGGGCCACCGGGACTGGAGGCACCAGGATATCAGGCGGCAGATTCGGTGTTACGAGGATGGCAGCATGCCACCGGTAGCCGGGTTACCGCCATCCTCGTAATGAAGCCCTCTGTGTTGCGACAAGCAAAGAATCTCACATATGTAATCACAATGTCCCCATCTGATATAGCGAAGCACCACTTCTGTACAACTGAACAACACTTGTGAAATGTAACTTGTTTAGGGTTCACACATACCACAATTATTGCATGCAAATACAGTTTTCATCATCATTGCCCACTGGATCGACACACAAGTTCAGCCATACCATCTTAAAATTGATTCAAACAATTCTTCTCTCAGTGTACAAATGTATGGAAAGTCTCAGTGTGTTGTTATGCTGCTAAGTAACAAGTCCAGGCCACAATTTCCCTGTTGGTTCAGGCACCCACACATTTGCGACTGTGGGCTATTCTGTCGAGGGTAGCACCTTTGGTTTTTTGTTATACACCATTTTAGTGATAAGCATTCTACATCTGTATACCTGTGATAAACTCGGTGGAAACATAGCAAATGTCCCCATTGTTGTTTATAGAAGATATGTACATGTACTGTGCAGAAAATATTCATACCTGTAGTTTGTGTTCATGCATGTAGATGTGCTGTGCATGAATCTGCAAGTAGAAATGTTGGAGAGTTTACTAGTAGTTGCTGTAGGTGCTTTGCAGTCACAGCCCAATGTAATGTGTATGATTATATATTGCTCTGATGACCCATGGGCATTAATGTACTGTTGCCACAGAACATTATCCAAACCCACTGTAACAGACACTTTAATTGAACACAAATTGAAAGATTTAAATATTGTGAAAATACATGTTTTTTTAAAGACAATTGTATTTTCAGACCTAAGGTAAATATGAGGGTCAATCTGAATAAATGGGCCTTAAGAAGCAAAGTTTTCCCCTCAACTGAGTTTATCTTAAAAGCAGGTCTAGTTAGACAATGCGTAGTTCGGATATCAATGTTCCGGCAGGCTGTTATGACTTGATTTGGATTGTAAGATATTCCAGAGTTTTCATTTCGACGATAAACTTGAGAGTTAGTGTAGCCAGCTTAAATAGAAAGTGAATAGCATCTGGAAGCCAGTGCAGTTTTTTAGAGAATGGGAGTTATGTAAGAAGAAAAGGGGCATTGCCCACTGTTTGGGCCATTTTACTTTGGACTACTTGAAGCTGTTAGATGGATGTTTTCATGTAGCCCTTATACATGGCATTACAGTAGTCAATTTTATAATCAGTAACAACTCTGGTTTTGTTGGCCAAGTGATTGTCTTCAAGGTAGGCTTGAATTTGTTTAAATAGGCAGGCATAGTATTTTGTTTCCTTAATGCTTGTCACTTAATAGTATTGTTGCTTTGGAGCCATCGAGTGAGCTAACTGATATAAACATGTTCTCACAACATATGCACTCCCTCCAATCTTGATAGGTAAAATGTAACTTTGGTTATGTGTGCTATCTTTTGAGATTCACCAGGTTCATACATTCAGGTATAATGCACAGTGGTATTTGGTGAATGTTAATGGCATTCGCAAGCAAGGGCGATACTGCTCATCCAGGCTCAGGGCAGTGCGTACCTCTAGTAAATCAAATTTTGTTTTGTCTTAACTGTGCAAGTTTACAATTTATTTATTCTTTTTTTTTTAAAGCAACAGTTTGAGAAACTCAAAATGTATACTGATTTATAAAGTTTCTTCATAGTTATTGTGCCGCCTAATACTGAGTGCTAGAGGTAGAAATGTAAGAAGACACACAGGTATCATATATATAGCGTGGCATGTTCAGTTCTTTGTATAAACATCACAAATAGATACATGAAATTATGTTTTTTCACATGCACAGATTGATGTTATATTATCCAATAGCATATAATACATTAACTTGTAAATGCCCCGTGAAGGTCACTATGCACTTGTTTTTTATTTCATGTTTCACTTTCTTTCCTTTAAAATCTCTCACCTGTGTCAAACACATGTCAGATGTAAACTAAATTTCCCTATTAAGTCAAATCAAACATAAATGATCACATATATCTATATCTACAAATATGTGTTATTTTTGCCACAGGAATGTGATCCTCAGATAAATTGTAGTTTAATGAATGAAGAAGTGAACTGAACATTTGTAGATTATAATTATGCAGTTTGTTTTTAGATGTGCACATTTTCTTTTGCATATATAAAGAACACAAAATTCACCCTTCATTCCTCGGTCAAGTTAAACAAGAAAGATCAATTTCTTTTTTTAGAATTTCTTGACAGAAGCATATCATAATTTGGATGTGTTTTTTTCTAAATTGCAAACTGCGTATTGACAAAAAAGTGACAATATAATACCAACAGAGCAAAAAGTGAAAGAACATACACATATTATAGGTTGGAGATTATTCAAGCTTGTCTTACGCATATATAGATCTAAAGTAAATGGTTCATTTATTTTCTTTTTTTAATGTAAATACATCGTAATTGGCATTAGGAATCCATACATATGTGCCAATCTGAGGGTCTCTAGGGGTTGGCATAAAGAAATAGAGTATCCAATTCCCATATTCCAGATTTGGTCATACCAAAATGTACGTCTCTTGGATTTTGCTTTTTGCAATGTCCTAATTGTTCTAAGGGGATTGCGCCACATACATCGAGCTAGGGACACATTGTTAACATATGTGTTATTTCCGCACTTCCATTAGCACAGTTCTATCACTCTCCACACATCAAGTCTTATTAATGTATGACATTGTTTTGTGTAGTGAGGGCTTTTTGTAAAGTAGGTTCTAGCTACTGACTTCTGAAAGCCTCACTATTCATGTTGTGTCCTTTCATACTTTTAATAAAACAATGGGTGTCTTATAGGAGATCTTTATGAAAATGCTTGTCATTCAGTGTTTCAGAAATAGTTTATAGCTAATGTTTTTATCAAACACCATGTTTATAGCTGTGTCAAAGAGTGTGTTGTCTTCTGTTTTTTTTATTAAAAAGTTTGAGAAATCATTTATGTAAGGCCATCAAATAACAAAACAATCAAATTTAAGTTTTGGACCTGTCCATCCTCAATCAGCTGCTGTGTATGACTTTGGACCCTTCTAACTTCCCCCCACATTCCCAAAAGCTACTGATAAGGCGTTAAAGCTGCCAGAAAGATTTCTAAGCACACATATGGTTAGTGACCTTCATAAATAAAGTTAAGGAGGCATATGCTGGCCAACAATATCAGATAATTACCCATTTTTAATTGTTCACATGTTTACCTAAAAATACTTTGCAGGCTAAAACTCAGCATTTTGGAGCAATAATGTTTCCCTATGAAATACATGTATTTCATAGGGAAAAATTATTGCTCCAAAATGCTGAGTTTTTGCCCAAAGCTATGAGGGGTAAGTGCTTTATGACATTTTAGACTGTCAGTAAAAAGCAGCATTCAGATCAAGCTGGACGGTGAGCTGCTTGCAGTTTCACTAAAAATAAAAGACCTCCAACCCTCACTTTCAAAGAACTACGTTGGTGGCTATGGTAATGATGCCTTTGCCTTGGTTTATTGGCAAAGGTTTATTTTAGGTTGAATTGTCTGTACTTTGCTTATGTGTGACTTAATGGAAAAGTAAGAGAAATGCATTATGAATGGCCACTTGGGGCAATGTTATTGTGTTCTGTGCATTGGTGAATATATTGGTACACACACTAGGGGTATGAATAGATGATTATCCCACCCTGGCTTCTTGTAGGTTGTATGATCAGCTCAGGGGCAACATGCTCACCTTGGAAGCAAGACGACACCGAGCAACATAGGTTCAATCCCCGGGTCCACGCTTAGAAACCTCTGGGTATTAAGTGCGTTATAAATAACCTATCATATCATATATCACAGCATAGTCCTGTCACCACAGACGTCTCCTGCTTAGTCCAGCAAGACATGTCATTCTCTTCATCTTGTACAAGTAACTATAAAATTCCCATGGATACCAACAATTGGGGCCCTTAATCCTTTTGAATGTTGCAAGTCTCCCAAGAGTTGAGTGGACATTTTTTAAGGATTGTGTCTTATAGAGGGGCTGTTTTGCTGGCTCTCCTTCACAGAGGTGAGTCCACTGCCCCACTGTGTTGTAGTAGACCTTTTTCATGGTTGATTTTCCTTGCTTGTGTAGATGCAATAATGTTAGTTTGTGGTGGCTTTGCTTATTTGGGTTTACGCTCTTAGTTGGGTATTGGAGATGCTACTGAAGTTTGAATATCCATTTGGACAAGTAGCTTTCAATCTGCCATCTCATGGAGTTCTACAGAGAGAGTGGCCTATTTCATGTATGTTAGCAATAGCTTTGTTTTGATGTGTGTACGTTTGTCCTTTTGGGAACACACTTCCAGGCAGTGGTCCTTTTTATAGGTGCTATCAGCCGTAGCCCCTGCAGTTTTGAAATATTGTGGTGGTTATTTGGTCTTCGGTCTGACTATGGAACTATCCATGGCTTGATCCTGAGAGATCTTGGAGAGTTTTCCTACATGTGGTTTGGACCACTATGAAAAGTATAGATTCTTGTGAGACTTAGGATTTAGATACAGGTTTAGGTAAGGGGAGAATTCCTCGAGATTGTAAGAAGGATCTGAACCAGTCAAGACTTTGATTGAAGGTTCCAATTAAATGTATTAACCGTGGTAATATAATTTGCTGAGCAACTGTGTGGAACATGGATTCCCAAATCCAGCAATTTTCGAAAAGCTGCCATTTGTAGGTTTTCTTGTATGCCTAGGAGTGTGGCTTGCAAGCAAGACTACAACTTACCTAAGAATGTGCATGTTGTTTACTGTTTCATTGCTCGTAATCAAAATTGGTGTGGTGCTAATGAACAAGTATACAAAAAAGGTAGCAGACGCCCCTCTCTAGAAAGAACATGGCATGATAACCTGTTCTGTGTTTTTTTCAAACTTTGAGTATCCGCAGCCAACGCTTTAAGCTCACTGTACTTTTCACAAAGGAGGAATATCAATTTGCATATCAGTCTTTGTCCCACCCTCAAGGGCAGTCCAGTACTGAAATGCCAGGCAAACCTCCTTTGAAAAAGAGTACCACAGCAACCCCATTGATGTGTTTCAGCCTTGTTGGGCCTCATCAGTGAGGTGGAGCTGTGCCTCTCTGAGCACAGTGAGCAAGGGGTCCACGTCTGGATTCCCCCAGGTAACTTAGGGTGACCAACCCCAAGTTCCCTGCAAAATTACAAAAAAGGTACCAGGTGCGCCTCTCTAGAAAGAACATGGCATGATAACCTGTTCTGTGGTTTGCTGTATCAATGGGATTTATTGATGATTTTTAACAATGAGCCTTTCTAATTGGAAGGACAGGGGGCTACGCAGAAGCCTTCAGCTTCCATAACTCCTAATCCATGACCTTTCACAAGTCACGCTGTGGGATGACGGATGCTGCAGACTTGGTCTACTTATGTAGGTTTCAACACTTGTTTGCAGAATTTGGTTTATTCTCTGAGATTTCTCATGCTCAGTCCTGAGAAGCACTTTGTTTTCTTAGTTTTTTACTGTGCCTTCATGTATAATATTAAGCGTCAGAAGAGAAGCCTGCAGAGACAAGGTGCCTAATAGGTGTGTCTCGCTACACCCCGGCGAGAGGCGTCGAAGAAGCTATCACCATCCATGCCTGTGACATGTCTCTTCCGTGATGGTGTCACAAAAAGACAGACATTTGTGCAATAATCTAAACAGCTTGGATGCTAAATAAATCAATCTCCCCTGCCTTCATACACCACTATGGCTTGCAATGCTGCTCTCATTCTATCAACTCTTGATGAGATGATTTTTTCCCTACTCTCCTTTTACCGGATCCTCGAACACTGCGTTGAACGAAGATTAGTTTTTGCTCAGTTGGAGATCGACATCTCATCTCAAAAACCTTCAGAGCAATTAGATGATGCCATGCTGAGCACTGACGGCCAATCGTGTTCAGTGCTCTGGCCAATCCTGATCACGGCTCTCGCTGCGATAGTAAAGTCAGGCTCCATTTCTCGGCATCCCCTGCCCTGTCCTGTCCTTGGTTCCCTTCTTTCCTTTTCTTATTCTCTATTTTTCTTCTTTGCCCTAAGTTTTCTCCTTGTCCCCTTCTATCCCTTGCTTTCCCTTTCCTACTCCCGTTCTTCCTCTCTTCCTTTCTCATCCCACCTCTGGCTTTTCTCTTGGCGATGTTGTGCGGCTAGCGGGAGTGCCACATCCCATGCCATTTGATCTCCCGCTGCCTAACATGGCACACTGTGACCCTGATTTACAAAGGAAACGATGCCAAGTGTTTCATGTGATGAGGCATCTCTATGTAACGCTCTTCCTACTATGCGTTCTGATGCTGCTACTGGAGCAATTCTGCCACCATGCCACCCCTTTCCTGATCTGCCCTAGAATGCCTCTGTGTCCAGTGGTCAGGGACTCCTGGCCCTTTTCCAGTGGGGTTTTAACTTCTTGGCCAATGCATGGCACCCCTGATGACATCAGTAAGGGGGAAACGGTCTTTATGAAAAACTTGAGACTGCAGCATGCAAACAGTGAGTGATTTGTAAAATGCATCACAATCCTGTTTAATCGTATACATTGTAAAGCAGTCCACCGGGATACAAGCTGCAACCTAGGGGATGGCAAATGCTCTTTTTCCATTTATCTTCCCGTTTCTTCTCTTGCTCCTTTCAATTTCTTGTTTTTAATCTCTTTTAGACTCTCGTTCTTTATCTACCATTCTTTATTTTCAGTTTCTACTCCCATAGCTCCTTCTGTCTCCTGTCCCATTTTCACCTTTTCTAGCTTTCTCTTAGGTTCACCCACCTTTACCAAATGCGCCCATTTAGTTCAGTTGGACCTTTAAGTGTCCTACTCTCAGCCTTTCTCTTCTCCCCCCTCACTCCCTGTTCTTTCCTTTCTTCCGTTTTCCTTTCTCCGATTCTCTCCTCTATTCTTCCTTTAGTTTTCTAGTACATATGATATATAATATGATAAGTCATTCATAACGCGCCTGTAAACAAGTGTTTCTATGCGCGATGAGACAAGGAAGGGAAGACAAGGGAAGAACAAGACAAGTGATCTTACTATGCCTTGTGTCATTCAGATCGTGGGAGAATGAGAAGTGCAAGGGGAAAGGGGGGGAAGTGCCAGGAAGAGGGAAGGGGAAACAGGGCAGAAATGCTCTAAGTGCAGCTTAGGGCAGCGCGGCTCTGGGTAAGTTCGGGACAGGGCAGTGCGGCTCTGGGTAAGTGCAAGGAGATGTGGTCTTTCTTGTGACAACAGCCTATCCTATTGGTTTGGGTCTTGGAACATTTTTCATATGGCTGCATATGTTGCTTGTAGATTTTTTGTGGGGTCCCGCGGATCCCTCACTTCTTAGTCTTTGAATATGGGCACATTACAGCCCCCTGATCCTCCCTAACCCAAGGAAAGTTTGGGAGGATAACAGAAGGGTGTCATATGTTCCTACAATGGTAAAACCTTTCGAGGACATAAAGCCGGGTCTCTGGTCTGCATGTTGGGGCTTGGAAAAAGTAGAAGTCGGTGCTTCAGTCAAAGCAACAAATTTACCTGACTGCAGGCCATGGGCAGTAACTCGTGGATCCACAATGGCTGCCAAGCCTAGTGGCAACTTTGTGAGGTTTGACAGGGCCAGGGGCATGTCTCAAGGACAGGCCCTGGCCATTGGCTCGTCGACCTACTTGGTGGTAAAATTCCCAATGGGTCTGGCAGTTTTGGGATTCTGGGAATTCCCAATGGGTCTGGCAGTTTTGGGATTCTGGGAATTCCCAATGGGTCTGGCAGTTTTGGGATTCTGGGAATTCCCAATGGGTCTGGCAGTTTTGGGATTCTGGGATTGGGATACTTGATTCTTCCACTGATGGTGGCAGACAGCTCCAGTTTCATTTTCCCACTCTCCCATCGTCAGTCTCTCAACACCATTGCACATCCATGAAGGGCTGTCAGGTAGGGCTGACAAGACAAATAACTCCCCTCATGTTCCTGGAAAGGATTGTGGGATTCAGGCCTGTTTGACTGAGAGAGAAATGAAAAATGTAGGACCCTATTTCTTCTTATTTACTATGAGGAGTCGTACGCTGAGGCCCAAACATACCGTTTATAAATTATGTGCCCAAGGGGGCCTGCAGGGACCTTTTAGCAACAGGAAAAGAATGGCATTTGTCCTATTTTCATCATACTCAGAGGGAAGCCGGGCAAGACCTGGGTCCCGTAGGCCGGATTTGCAATGTTTGTTTCAGTGAGACATGCTCCCATTGCCATGCCCGAAAATCAGTAGAACGACACGTTCCATAAATGCACCTTTGTTTCTACTTTTCTCATGTTAATATTTACTGCCTCATCACGAGTTTGGTGATAACCCTTAAATGCAGCGGTAACGCTATTACCGATGCATATAAGGGTCTGTCAAATCACGGGTTTGGCAGGATTTACCCCCAACTTTTAGCTGGGGTAAATCCACTGTGAATTTGCCAATTTTTGGCATTATTACCGCATGGTAATACCACCGACGGTAGTAGCGCCAAAAATTCCCCATTGGGCCGAATGGTGAATGGGGAATTCCCGAATAGGCCCAATGGGAAATGGGGAATTACTGTTCCACCAAACCTGTGATCTGGCACTAATAGCGCTGGGGGGTTTGCGGTAACGCTAATAGCCTCAGCAGTATCCTGGCGGTATTACCGCCAGGACACCGCCCAACTCGTGATGAGGCCGCTAGTATTATTCAGCTCAATCTTTGTCCTGGTCAAGGCTCCCAAAGTTCTCTGTTCTCTCATTGTCTCTCTCCCTTTCTTTGTTTTCCTCCAGGCTCTCCATTTCCCAGTTTACACCTCATGGCCACTGTCACCCACTTCCCATGTCCTTTTCCTTCTCCTGCCTTTCTCCTCATTTTACTGCATGACATAAACTACCTCTTTTTTCTTCCTCCTACCTTGTAACCTTCTTTGGGCATGCATTCTGTCCCGTAGAATCTCTTTTGGCATCCTCTCCATTCACTCTGAAGACCACTCTCAATAATATCCCCCCATTCCCTCGCTTTCCCCTTCTCCTTCTTGCCTTTTCATTTGCCCCTCTCTCCAAACACTGCTAGGCCCAAAGTGCCCAAAATATCTCAAGTCAGAAACCCAACCAGCTCTTCCTACAAACACATACATTCAGAGTCCTTGCAAAGGAACCCCTCAAAGTCAGCCACTTAGTCTATAGATTGTTCTGGTCCCCTCTTTCTCTCCTCTCCTCTATTGTACATTTGTGCATTTAGTTTTAGTTCATAAACATTTTAACTTTAGAGAGCTGTATTATACATGGGGAGCTCACTGAGTTGTTCTGAATAGTGCATGGCTTGGCAACCATCCAAATAGTAAAATCCAGTATTTCATATCCAGGATGAATCTCTAAAATAAAACACTTTATTTCATGAATTTCAGTTGACACTAAGTGCATATTTTGCTCATTCTGAAACTTTGCCTTGACATTGCTATTCAGTGGTCAAAAGGACCATGTTTAATCCTGAAGGTTACAGCAGGGTCAGGTCACTCCCTAGGCAGCGGTGTGAGAAGACAAACACACATACAGCAGGAAAGCCATCTGGAGAAGGTCATCTGGAGAAGGTCACCTAGAGAAGGTCACCTGGACAGTCCAAGTGAACAATGCTCAAAGGATGGGAGGACCCTCCACACAAGTGCAGTTATAGATAGAGGAATCAGGATGATGCCAGGCTATCAGATACTTTTGAGAAATTGTCGATGTGCCCAGATGTGGATGTCAAGATGGTGTATCTCCTAATATGTTATTAATACACGATTAAATATTTGATCAGGAACTTTTGTGACGGTTTGCTTGTCTGAGTTTCAGTGTTGATGACTTGGACTGTGTAATGCAGGTTTCTGTGCCCTTAGCTTTGCATAAAAATTCACTGGCAATAGCATCATCTCGCAGCCCTCAACATGAAGTCAAACTCTGTATGATCAAACAAGGTTTTGGTGTCCAGTGCAGCTCCAACATCCATGAGATAGTGCCATTTTCTTCTACCATCCTTCTGACTTCTCTGTCAATGTCTCCTCTTTTTTTCCCCATCCCCTTTCTCTTACTATGTCTTGCATTTCTATTACTCCTAATGGGGTTTTGTGGTCCTTTCATCTCTGTTTCCCATTTCCCTTCCTTCTCTCAATAAGAACGATATGGTTTTATACAGCACTTCATGCCATATTTCTACTGCTTCTAAGCACTGTAATCGAAGGCGGTATTATTACCCAAATGAATGGTGCTCAATTTAGCAATCTCTTTAGAATGAATATCTGTGCTGGCTCTTCCATGTTTAGAACCTCTGACTGCCAGTTTCTCGACAAGCACAGAACTCGCTGATCTGCCGTTCCAACAGAAATCAAATCCTTGATTTTTTTTTTTATTTCTCTTGCTCTCTCAATACCTTTTTCCTACATCTTTCTTGTATTTTCACTCCTGTCTCAAACGTTCTACTTGTGTATGTGTTATTTCCTATATTGCATTGGGGTCCATTTCTTCTCTCATCCTTTCTTCACTCTTTCTGAGTTATCTATGACTTTCCTTCTTTCTCCTTTCATCCCTTTAATAGATACATTTCTCCTCTTCTTTATGTCTTTTTGCTCCCTTGTCTTTCTCTCCATTTCCCCTTATTTTTCTCTCGTTTTAATGGAAGTGTATCAATTTGGTGAATAGTACTGTGCTTAGTTTTGTTTGTTATGTTCCCTTCTCGCTATAAAATGGTGCCACCTCGCAAAGTCTCATTGTCAGCACTGCAGGAAATCTACTGTTCTCAGGCACACCTACGCTACTGCCGCGTCCCCCTTTCTCCTTCTCTGTTGTCTTCATGGATGAAGGGTGGACTGTTATGACATAGAGTGGGGCTTGTGCTTCTAATGGCTGCCATTGCTTTGAGTGGGGTTGCTGGGTTTCACCTCTGGAATTGAAACCAGGAAGGGGATGCCTGGTGTCAGTGCAATGTCCTGAAGATTGCGTTGCCTGATTCTTTGTTTTGTTTTCAGCTATCCCTCTAGGTATTGTTGTCATGAGAGGAGACTGTGACCTAGAGACCTGCCGAATGTACGTGGATCGCCTTCAGGAGGTGAGTTGAAATATCAAAGCCTTTATTAAGAAATCATTTTCAGTGACTTTGAGATGTGCGCAAAAAGTGGCTTATTCTCTGGACATTAGATGCACCGGCGGAAGCTACAGATTGGCATACAGGGCCCCCAAGAAATAAGAGTGCTAGGGTAGTGTCCCTTCATGGTAGATCATTAGGGGGTGTTGGTTTTGGGGTATTGTATCTTCACTGGGGATCTCTAAGGAAGGTGAGTATTGGTGCATGGCCCCTACAGGAGGACCGCCATTGATTGTGGTTACCAAAGCAGTTCCCTTTAATGATGGAGTCTACAGTGCAGTTGTACTATTGCGCGATCCCTTCCTTGGATTGGCCAGTGAATACCAGCACAATAACCCTTCGTGGAACAACATATACATTCTGGTACTGGTTCCCTTCAGTGGGAAACTCAAACGCATGGGTGCTGATGACCAATCCCTTATTTGTAGAGTTTCTGTGAATATAAGTGCTGCTGGCACATGTGTATGAGGGATCTCCATGGATTGCTCATAGTGGTAATTCGTTGTTTTTTGGGGCGGGGGGGTCCTACACTGAATGCTGGCATTGGTGTCAGACTTCTTTGTAATCAGCAAATTGCATTTCTGTACACATGTTTGTGCAATCCATATGCCAGTGTCATATTCTTGGGTGCCTCCGGTCATGCACCTAAGAGTCTAGTGCCTCTCCACAACCACTGCAGCATAATACAGCCATGCACCCAAAGATTTGGCCAGTGGCCAAAACCCACGCACATATGGCAGCCACCTGAGGCTCTGTCCACTTGGCAGAATGTTCCTCTGTGGTTTTGAAGGTCCATAAAAATGATTTCCCGTAAACAAATTAAATCCTTTGGACCATAGATGATGTTACGAACTTTTACCTCTTACTGAGTCAAAATCCCCTTCAAGGTGTTTTTGGCGCTTATTCATGGCTCATCGCTAACACATTGCAAGAGAAGTCACGGCTCTACATTTATTACCAACAAGCTGCCATGATAATAAACGACAGTGTTATATCTAAGACACGACTGAGCCAAAGCCTAGGGTTGTGCTTGCGATTAGTGAACACTCCTATGCACCACTGACCCAATTCCTGGCACAGCATAAGGGGACAATCTTACCTCTTACTGAGTACTATCTGAATGCCCCAGTATTGGGTCGGATCTACGTGATCACATTGCATCCATGACTGCGAATGTGATTACACCAAATTTTTTACTACGAATTTCTGAAAAAATAAATGTGGGCGGAGACCCCTGCACCCCCCCCCCCCCACTGCCTCCCCCTTTAATGAATACCCCAACCCCTGTCTATATTTTTGCATACATTAGTTGGACCAGATTCTATGAAATGGTACTCGCAATAATGGTCTGCGATGTAATGGGGTGATCCAATGGGTCAGTATGCGCTTTTTCTTTGGGCCCAGTATGGGGGACCCGTAATGGGCGTCTGACTGAGAATTAACTAATGCTTGCCTTAGAACAAATACTGACCAAATGGCTAGAATTGTCTAAAGGGACTCTCCAAATCAAAAGTTATTATTTATTTATGTATGTATTTATATTGCGCCGGAGCGCATAGGCATCAGGGCGTGACAACAACAAAAAAGAAATCCTCCAATTATACAGTGCAGCAGGCATACAATACATAGAACCATTTAGTCCATAGAGGAGAAACAGTGAAGACACAGCAGTAGTGATCCCATCCAGTTATTCACTTGGACATGCAAATAGCAGCCCTACTAATGTACCACATCCAACACCAATTTCATGTCAGAAGATGCTTTGCAAAGATCCACACACAGGGCCAAATAAGAAAGCCAGTTCCTTCTGCCACACCCCGCCAATATACGGCCTCATTACACGGTAGGCGGTAAGGGATTACCGGCACCGGTAAGGGCACTGGTGCCGGTAACCCCTTACCGCCCTACTACGAGGTCCTTTAGCGTTAAGGGACTACAGAGCTAATAACGGTACCGCAAATTGCAGTACCGTTATTAGCTACTTCCCCATTCCCATTGAGCCCTATGGGGTCTCAAATGGAATGGGGAATGGTTCCCGGAATGGTGACTTACCGGGTCCTCCAAGGTCGGAATGACCCAGTAAGTCCCTATTCAGGGAACATGGACCCGGAATGCGGTAAGGGGGTAGCCATGGCGCTAATAGCGCCATGGCTACCGCTACCGTGTAATAAGGCCCTTTGTCTTTCTGGGAACACCACTGGTCAAACTTAATTATTTTAATCATTTTAACATAGGACATTCTCACTACGCCCGGACCGGTCTATTAAATGTACTGCATGGTGTTAGGATACACTATTGTCTCTACCAGGTATTGGTGCTATGCCACAGCATGGTATTAGGGGGTCTGACCCAGTAATAACCTACTGTACGGTACAGTGTTGGGGGACAATTACTTCTTGCATGTCTTGGACCAATTCCACAGCATAATGTTAGGGGACATTTACCTCTGGACTTTATTGTCCCAATTCTAATGCACAGTGTTAGGGCACAGCGTTCTTGCCCCAATTCCACAGCATAGGAACGCAATATGTTCATGTTGTGGGTACTTTTCCCACTGATCCAGTACAGTAATGATACCATGGTAGAATCATCTGATTTACCCTCTGCTGTGAGTTTGTCACCCTCCTTGGTGTGAGGCATGCTTGCGTAGTGTTGCTCAAGAGGTGAACAAGTTAGTGCTCCAGTTGTAGTATCTGTGTCCTCCAGGTGTTCTACTCCAGATACTGTGAATTTAGATCTTACTCCAAGCATACTTGACGTGGACACGGTACCCATTAAACATGTTGTTCTATAAGACTATTGTAAAGCACTCTAACATTGCTCAAGGGCAAACAGAACAATGAAACTGCTGTATGTGTGCTGCCACTGTCATTTCTTCTCTCTCTCCTCTGCTCCATTAGGACCTGCATTCTGTGACCACTGCCGTGAACAAAGCCCACTGTCAGGTATAGTAAAAGCTATTACTTCGCTCTGACCTTTTGAATTGCTCAAAGCACACCCTTTCCACAAGTCCCTTCTTGGTCCTCTGGAGATTCTGATTCAGCTATAACCTGGGAAGTATTGACTCGAGTGCAATGCGAACTATTGCAGAAACCCAAAGAGCAAAGCAAGGCGATGGTCACTGTGATGGGACTTTCTCCTACATTGAGCGCTATTCTGTCAGGGAGAGGGGTACACAACTGAGAGGAGACGTCTGCATGAACAGGGTGAGAACTTGGTGTTGATTTGCAATGCATCTGATACCAAGGTGTGAGCATACATCACCTTGGGGCAGGCACTGTGACAGGTAGGGGGTGGCAGGTACATCTTGCATAGGAATAATGTATATATAGGCCATAAAAGAGAAAATTATACTATGGAGGGAATGTCTGTAGAAAAGATATTCTATTTCCAGCTGATTTTTCTGTCTCTGGAGGATAGCTCAAGGGCAACGTGCTCGCCTTGGAAGCAAGACGACATGGAGCGACACAGGCTCGACACAGGCTCGATCCCCGGGTCTGCACTTAGAAACCTCTGGGTATTAAGCACGTTATAAATAAACAATCATATGAAGAATCAATATTAATCAGTGATCTGACTCCAACAGGTTGCCATTGTTTATTTCTAAAGAAAGGGAAGATATCATAAGATCTTTTGGGAGATGGATGATTTGTTACGGTCAGTGTGGAGGGCATTCCTTTAATCTAGGGAGGAGGAATTTTGAGCACTGAAAATGAAGGGAGTAGACTTTTTTGTTGATGCAGGGAACCTGCGGTTATTGCACTGATTCTGAGCTTGACCAATACCACTGTCCTCTTTTTCACTTGGATGTCACTATGTGTACACACATTTCCATCCAAATATGGGGGAGTCCTTCATGTTATAAAATTAATATAGTCTCAAAAAACATCTTTCAGCAACTGTGGCTTCTGGGAGATATCAGGTAATATTATCCCCATAGATAATGTCGCCATACACATAGTCGCCGGGAAACGGCATAGGCAATATTATTTATGGGGACAATATGTAGGGTAAATGGGAGCGGGGATTGGGGGGCGTCTCCCGCTGCCCTTTAAAAAAAATGAGGGAGTTGAGGGGGTGTTCCCCGCAGGTTCCAAATGGTAATATTGCTGCAAAAAAAGGCGCCATTCTTGTATGGTGACATTTTTGCAGGGATATTATCACATGGAACCTTCTGGGAGGGCTGTTCCATTTTCTGATCCAACATGACAGACTCACCCATCTCCTGGCAGTCACTGTCCCTCGTGAACTGTTGTAATGGTATGTCCTGCCGACCCTAATGGCCCACAAGTATGTCGCCTCGAGCATCTTCAGTCTCTGTTGCTTTCACAACACCCCCCTTTCTCTCATGGCTTTGCCTTGCCCAGCTGTCAAAGAAAGATATAGTTTATGATATCTCCCAAGTCTTTCTCCTTACATGGCAACCAGATGTCACATCCGCTTGTCCACCATCACTAGCGCCAAATAAAGGCAGCTAAGGGGGAGATCTCTCATGTTCAAGGCTCTTACTAACTTTGGGCGGCTTGGCATCATAATGACCTGAAGCCAATTTAGAACATGGGCTGTGTGATGCGAACACCAATACCAAGGCTGGCAATGTGAATTGGTGCCAATACCGTTTGAGAAATCTGAGGGGGGCGAGAAAACAGCACCGTTGCCAAATAAAACCCTTGTAAATAAATAAAATCAAACACATGAATAAATAGACAAGTGTGGAGGCTTTTCTTCATTTAAGTAAGGAAACCAAGCGAGGATCAAAATAGCTGCTGGAAAAAGGTAGCCTTGCTTGGTCATTTGGGCACTCAATGGTTGGCCACTGCCAACGCCTGTCATTTAAAGTTCAATGGAAGGGCATTAATCTTCGGTAGCTGAGTCTAGGATGTGGGGAGGGTCTCTGCCTAGAGAGAGTGCACCCTAAATCCAAGCAATACATTTTGGTAACCCCTTGCACTCCATTCAAGATGAACTGCCTCAACAAATGTTCAAACCATGTTAATGTAAATCATTAAATGTATACATTACTATTGAATACATTTTAAATGTACAATAACCATTCTTTATATATCATACACTTAAATCATATAAAATATCATAGTTGGAAAATATGCAATTGAACATTTGTTTTCTTAGTATATTCTTTGTAAATAAAAAGCATTCTGTTATCACAGATTTAGGGGCTGATTCATGGAATTATTTGCGCCAAAAAACAGGGATTTGTGTGCCATTCTGCCCGCAAATCCCTGTTTAACAAATGGGGATTTGTGGGCAGAATGACGCACAAATCCCTGTTTTTCAGCGCAAATAATTCCATGAATCAGCCCCATAATCATCATTCATCATTTTCAAAAGTAAACCAACACAAACATTAAATTATACATTTGAGTTTCTGATTTCAACAGAAAGAACATGATAATTACTCTAAGAACAACAATTCTATACATTGATATACTATGTTGTGATAACGTCTATGAAGGATCAATAATATTGAGGTCTAAAATGTACTCTATCACTGACCTCCCTTTGTTGTATACACTGTAGATTGAATTCTTTTGTCTTTCAGATTATCATTTTGTTCTGAAATACAAATTGCATTTAAATTATACTAGCGCTGAATGTTTGCCACCAATAGAAACAGATATTTTCCAGGCTAGCTCTTGCTACTTACTAGTAACTTTCTGGTCAGCCTATATAATCTAGTTTCTGGAAATCGATCATTATTGATGGAAAATGTCTGTTCACAAAGGTATTCAATCTACAATGAGCCTCATTACGAGTTTGCCGGGTTGCCGCCGAACTCGTAACACTGTTCCGCCACCTGATATACCCTGGTGCCACCAGGACATTACAAGTCCCGGCGGCCCACAATGTCAGGCACTGAAAAGTGTTGGTTCTCATTCCCGTGGGGTTCCATAGGACTCAATGGGAATGGGGATATGGAAGCACCGACACCGTCGGACCTGCCGGGAGCAACAGTCCCTGCAGGCATAGCTGTAGTCTGGCGGTCCGGAAAGGGTGCCGGTACGTTGCTACCGGCACCCTTATTTCCAGACCGCCATGCTTATAATGAGGCACATTTTGCTACTTGATAACTACTTCATGACCTCATTCTTAAGTCGGGTTTCTAAAAACAATATATAACTTTATTAAGAAGACAATTTTATATCAGTGTGATTGACAAGGATTAATAGACTCGCAATGAATAGTTACATTTGCGCTCGTCTTATTCTCCACCCTTTTGTATTAAACTGATGCTTTCTTGTTATATAGGACACACTACTCCACTTGAGCAGCGCCCAACATGGGCAATCGCTACGGCAGCTGAATCAACAGCCAGCAAATGTCTCCCTGATAGATGCACTGGCAAAAAAACGTGGCCTTATTGAGAAAGTGTTTATGTGCTGGGGTGCTTTATTAGGGTAACATACTTAAAATAAGTGGTTTGATGTGACTTCAAAATAGGTTCTTCCCCAGTATCATGTTCGGAAAACCAATTTGTTTAAACTCGGGGTAAATGTAACTGTCTGCTTGGTGGGGCACGCAAAAAATCACGGTAGACCGGAAATGACTTAATGAAACTACTTGTAATGTGTTGCCCGTCCTCGCTGATGGTTCATCCCGGACGCCATATTCTGTGGGTATCCTTGTGATGAATGCATTGCTGGAAACCCCTTGATAGAAAGTTAAATATTCTGAGTTCAAATGGGACTGCCATACATGTTCAATTTTCTGTTGTTTAAGTTGTTATAGATGTCCATCATTTTGGAGCAGCACTCGTGGGTTATGTTAATCATTAGCTCACACGTGTTACCATGAAGACACGATGCTTGCCAAGTGTGTGTTATTCACAAGGCCTCAGATGCAAAGGTAGCGCAGCTAGGAGCAAGTCTTTCCCTTCGCAAAGCTTCGATCCCTCTGAATAGTACAAGAAACAGTGCAGGTCCCATTCCAAGTCCATGCATCCTGGATTCATTGCTTCTAATGTCCTGCTCCAAACAACTTGCCTGATTTCAATGTCCTCCTCCTTTTGGTAAAGGAACTCGTTCCAAAATTGCAAACTGCATCTGTTTAAACAAAGGATGTCTTTCATTGAAGTGTGAAGCAGTTGGTGATACCAGATTATGAAGTTGGACACACTGGCCCTCATTACGACCCTGGCGTTGGACCATGGTTCTAACAGCTAATAGCACCATGGTCCATGCCGGTAACTTACCGACTCCGCCATGGCGGAATGGGGAATTACCGCCCCATTCCGAGGTTGGCGGGGTGGTAATTCCCCATGCCGCCATGGCCCTTCCCCATTCCCATTTTTGCCCCCATAGGGCTCAATGGGAATTGGGAAGGCGCTAAGTACGGTGCCGCAAATTGCGGCACCGTACTTAGCACCAAGGTCCCTTTGCGGGTTGGTTTTTAACGCCTGCAAAAACCAGGCGTTAAAATCTCCAACCCGCAAAGGGACCTAGTAATCAGGCGTTAAGGGGTTAACGGCGCTGCCACCTTTTACGGCGCCGTTAACCCCTTAACGCCAGGGTTGTAATGAGGGCAACTGACCTTTGCATACGGCTTGCCACGCCCACATATAAGATAACACATGGGCTTCAAATTCTAGATATAACTTGCGTAGTGTCACATGTTGATGTGTGCTGTAAATGGATCAGTTTACCTGTGCATGTGTTATTCATCATATCGGGCCTCATTACGACCCTGGCGGAGTGGGTTTACGCCAGCGGTATTCGCGGCGGACCCGTCCGCCCTACTACGAGTTCCCGTAGCGCCATGGAGCGTTTTCCGCCTGGTTTTTCCGGGCGGAGAAATCCATGGCGCTACGGGACCTTGTTGTTAATTACGCCACCGTATTTTACGGTGGCGTAATTAACGCCTTCCCCACTCCCATTATACCCTATGGGGCAAAAATGGGAATGGGGAAGGGTAAAATGGGGAATGGGGATTTACCGCCCCGCCAACCTCGGAATGGGGCGGTAAATCCGCCAACCCCCATGGCGCTATCGGCAGCTTTCCGCCGTGCTCCATGGTGCATTTGGCACCACGATTTCCGCCAGGGTCGTAATGAGGCCCATCGTCTTTAATGGTTTAATGGTGTTTTGGCAGGGTTGACAGTTTTTGCAAGGCATTGCGCCCTTGAACTAACCTGTCTGTGTTGGTCTCCCAGCTTTAACTAACATATCTCTCGCTCCCTGATCTTTTCTCTAGGCGAATATTGGTAAATCGCCAGGGATGTCCTTTAACCTTGAATCCTGTTCAAAGATGTTCCCATTTTTCTAAACCTTTTTTCTGATTGTTGCACGGTGTGTGGATTGGGTTATCGCGTGTTTGATGTCCTGTGTTTCTCTTCCTCGTATCACAGTTCAGTTCTAGGTATTCCTGACAACCTAATGCCATGCTCTACCCACTCATTCCTCAGTGTAACCTCGTTCTCTGAATGTAACCTGAAGACGTGAGTCGCGTGTCTCTGAGATTATCCACTGGTAACATGTGAATTGGCTGAAAGGAATGCCTATAATGGCGTTAGCTGGATGGAAGCTTGGTGCACGGAGGAGGCTATTCCTACCATGCTAGGACCATGCTAGGAGGAGGCTATTCCTACCATGCTAGGAGGGGGCTATTCCTATCATGCTAGGAGGAGGCTATTCCTATCATGCTAGGAGGGGGCTATTCCTATCATGCTAGGAGGAGGCTATTCCTATCATGCTAGGAGGAGGCTATTCCTATCGTGCTAGGATGGGGCTATTCATATCATGCTATCATGCTAGGAGGAAGCTATTCCTACCATGCTAGGAGGAGGCTATTCCTACCATGCTAGGAGGAGGCTATTCCTATAATGCTAGGAGGAGGCTATTCCTATCATGCTAGGAGGAGGCTATTCCTATCATGCTAGGAGGGGGCGATTCCTATCATGCTAGGAGGGGGCGATTCCTGCCATGCTAGGAGGAGGCTATTCCTACCATTTTAGGAGGAGGCTATTCCTATCATGCTAGGTGGGGGCTATCCCTACCATGCTAGGAAGAAGCTATTCCTACCATGCTAGGAGGAGGCTATTACTATCATGCTAGGAGGGGGATATTCCTATCATGCTAGGAGGAGGCTATTACTATCATGCTAGGATGGGGCTATTCATATCATGCTATCATGCTAGGAGGAGGCTATTCCTATCATGCTAGGAGGGGGCTATTCCTACCATGCTAGGAGGAGGCTATTCCTACCATTTTAGGAGGAGGCTATTCCTATCATGCTAGGTGGGGGCTATCCCTATCATGCTAGGAGGAAGCTATTCTTACCATGCTAGGAGGAGGCTATTACTATAATGCTAGGAGGGGGATATTCCTATCATGCTAGGAGGAGGCTATTACTATTGCTAGAATGGGGCTATTCATATCATGCTATCATGCCAGGAGGAGGCTATTCCTACCATGCTAGGTGGAGGCTATTCCTACCATGATAGGAGGAGGCTATTCCTATCATGCTAGGAGGGGGCTATTCCTACCATGCTAGGAGGAGGCTATTCCTACCATTCTAGGAGGAGGCTATTCCTATCATGCTAGGTGGGGGCTATTCCTATCATGCTAAGAGGGACTATTCCTACCATGCTAGGAGGAGGCTATTGCTATCATGCTAGGGGGCTATTCCTATCATGCTAGGAGGAGGCTATTCCTATCAGTCGCTTATTAGAACACCGTTGTTTGCATCTTGTTATCTGTATATATAATTCTTCATCCAAAAAACAAATCTTTTCTGTACTGTACTCCATAGTACATTTATTATTGGTTGTATATTGGGGTAAATAAATATTTAAAGAGGTATTTAAATAGCTTTATAGAACCAGCCCGAGAGCTGTACTGTGAGTTATGGGCCCTAAAGACTGAATTGAAGGCCAGAGCGCAGTATGAACCTTTAGCAAGGTATAACGGCCCAACCCAAAGGTGAGGTCCCAGGGCGAGGTCTTTACATCTATTAGAACCAATGGCCAAGTACAAAAAAAGGTTTTCATTTGAAAATATATATTTTTTTATTATTATTTGCTTTTTTTCTTGTGGTCTTGAATATTCCATGTGGAACATTTTGGTTTAAAAAGAAAATGAACACATAATGTGACAAATAACTATAAAACGAAAAAAGGATTGGATTTGTGGAAACATGTATTTTTCACATGAACCACTAGAGGGGGGTGAAGCACTGTTAGTGAACGGCTTTGATAAAAAAATAAAGCAATGCTAAAATGTGATGAGCTGGAAGAAAATTCAAAGCTGCACCATCACGCATGGCCTGTAGAATGACAAACAATACAATAACACATTACATACACTTTATCATCTGCAATAAACGGTGTATATCTGAGCAAAAACACATTTCCTTTCTTTTTCTTGTGAATTGGTCCCACTACTGTCTGTGCACTCTGAAGAGAGTGAGAAGCGACCCGGCACTATGCAAACGCATAATACATGGAAGTGCTGGTTTCGTTTTCTTTGGCTAAGTGAGGTCACTCTGCAGGTGTTACCATGTCAACAACACAAGGCCAGCCCTTCTGCTGCTGGGGTTTGCAAGTGGTAAATAGCAACGAATGGGGCTGGAAATCCAATATAGTTTGCTATTTCCCCTGCGAAATATAACATTATTACTACAAAGGAGGGGAAACACAAGTGCAACATGGGAATATGAAATATGAAGCATTACAAATGATTTCTTAGTTTAAAATCTGAGTAATGTATTGTTAGCGCCCTTTTTTGCTGGTGCATTGCTAGCGTGACTAGATCTTCCAAACCAAACAACAAGACATTTTTGCAAAATTAAACACAGAAAAGGCACCTCATAAATTGAGCTCTAAAATATGTCCAATGGCCAATCAGATTGGCTAAGGCCACAAAATGGCGGGTGTATTCAGCGTTTTTCTCATTTCAGCTTTTTTTTCACAAGGAATTTATGTCTCTGAGCCTGCCCTGATCTGTGACACTAGCTAGCCCACGCATGAGCCTTTCCCTGTTACTGGGATCTGACCAGTCATCACATCTAAGATCTGTCTTCTAAATCTTTTCGTAAAACTGGGGGATTTGAGTGCATGCATTAAAGAAGCTTGTTGGATCGGGGGGATTTGGTGTGAAAAAACGGGTGCATTCGCCCTCCAAAACTGGGACGCCTTGTCACCCAAGGTATTTAAAAAATGTTTATAGGTATTGTCACAGAGAGAGGACTCAACAGAGCAATAGGGAGGCAGGGTAGGGTTCATCAACATAATATTGTAGTGAACAGAGCTGGGTAGGAATCAAAAGTAAAGACCAAGGTGGGACCCGCCTCCTTAAACAAAGTGAGGGACAGAGGAACTGAACGGCTGCAGGGAATGCTCCTAAGGCTCGGTGCCAATCTCCGTCAGGGTTGTTCATCAAACGTTTGTGGACAAGATCCTTAGCCCGAATAGCACCAGAAAAGCAAACGCCCTCACAGTTCTGTAGGGCTCACTGCTCCTAAGGTTTTTTGTCACATAGGCTGATGGGAGACCACTCTTCCTCGTGACAGTGACACTTGATTACTTGACTGTCAGACCATATGGATTTGATTTCCAGGCCACCATCATTGTGTTCCCCTCCAAGGGCAAAGTGGCACCGGAACCTCCTTTCTCATTTTCTTGTCATTTTCTTATTTTCATTGATGGGCTTGCCAATCGCACCTGCTCTGGTTTATGGCTCCTGGCTAACCTAACTCGGATCTATGTGGTTTTTTGACAACAAAAAAATACTGCTGCTGAAAATACTGATTCCCCCCCTGCGCATTTCAACACACTTATATGTGGGGGGAGACCCCTGCAGCACGCCCTCCCATAGTCCCCTTAAAATAGTTACTACCCTAACCCACCCCCCACAGCACCAGGGACCACTCTGGTGGTGATAATGCATGGTATAAATATCCTTTAACATAACATAACATAACATAACATAACATAACATAACATAACATAACATAACATAACATATAAATGAGTTCAAATGGGCAGTTTCAAATGTAGCCTTTTCGGCCGCTGTATTTTCCGCTGCGAAATAATGGGGTGATAGCACCTAACTCTAGTCTTATATGTTTGCTTTCTCAGGGATGTGTAGGCTTGGTCCCTGCAAAGCTTTGGCCCCCGTTCTACAAAGCTTCTAGCTCTATCAGCGTAGGTACCTTGCCTCCTCTTCAACCTAGAAATGGCCCTGCCTTTTCAGCTCTTTGCTCCCCCATATCTTCTGGCCCTCTTGGCTTGGCCAATGATGGGTTGGTTCTCTAGATCTTACTGTCCACTGCCACCTTTTCACCTCTTCCTCCTTATTGCTGTCTCTTTCTTTTCTTTTCCTTCTTCCAATCCTTCTCCTTCCTCATGTTCCTGTCTATCTTCCTCCTCCTGGTCTCGCCCTTTTCCGAATCCTTCTTTGAATGTATTTCCTTGATTTACTCCTCCCCCCCCTTCTCGCTTCTACACTGCTCCTCCTTTCTTCTGATATTTCTCTTTAAGCTCATGTACCGCTCCCTCCTCACTCCTTCTCTCCTTCTTCCTCCATTCCCATGCTCTTCATCGCTCTGTTCACACTCTCTGATCCTCTCCAAGCTCCTACACTAACCCCAAACCCCAAACTCCGATCTGCAGGATAATGGAAATGGTAATATTCTAGGTCGGTGCACCTGTGTGGTCTACTCAGTCGGGCCATAAGATTGGTTCATGGCATCTGCTCTGAGCCGCAACCCTGTTGGTTTTAGCCTGCTCAAAAGTATCAATTGTTGCCCAAGGCCCAGTGGTCCGAGGACATAAAATGGCATATCGCCATCTTGAATCAGATGTCATTGTCACAGCGCAAGCCTGAGTGCACCATAGCTCCTCTCTATCCAATCGCCCTGCTGAGTCAATGCGAAGGGGCAAGCAGTGGTTTGCGGTCAGTTGTGCGGCTTCCGACAGAGCGCGCAGCATTTCACCTATTCACCTGCGCCGGTTCGCAGGCTGTGGTATGTTTTTCATTGCACTCCGGGTTCTCTGGCGAGCACTGTAGTGCTTCCTTATCCACGGGCCGACTGACAACTCTTGCAGAGGGGCTGCGAATGGAGGAGAGGCTGTGGGGTATCCGCTGTAGAATGCCTCCTGGGATGACGTCCCATAGGGTGTGGTCTAACCCGGAGCCGAGGCTCCACCCTCCCAATCTCAAATCTGGACAGTTCTCAGAATATTCATTTCCTGAAGGAGGCTTTGGGTCGCTCTATGGCTATTATAGAGGCACTGCTCCCAACTCCTTGGATACCATTGCTAAAAAAAACACCAAAGAGATTATTTCAGTTTTCTCTTTCATTTCCCCTATTTTCTCTATGACCTTGGACCACAAAAAAATAACCAGGTATAATGCAAGTTTATTAGGAATGGTAGAGGGGTTTTTCTGAGGCAACCATTATGTAATTCCTGCCCCGAGCCCATTCCTTACATTTTTGGCCTCTCCGATGCAGTTGTGGGTCATGGAGAGGTACTGACCGATGAACACATATTTCAGCAGGGTTTATAGACAGAGGTTGGCTGGTAACCAAAAAGAGCCCCAAATTAAAATATACAAGTGGACATTGTGAGCGAGATTAACCACTCTAATAGGGGTTGGGGTAGTTCTTCTCACAAGACCATTTAGAAACAGACGGTCCAAAGGGTGTATTGCTAAGCAAATGCGTCATATATAGGAATTTAAAAATAGTATAATACTAGCAAAAAGTTCCCGTACTCCGCACGGGGTCTGTAAACAGACATAACACACTCCTCAATTGTTGAAAATCAATGATCCTGTAGGCCGCTGTTCCGAGTCGCTTATCACTTGATGTGCTTTGCACTCTGAAGTGAAGTCCACTGAGAATGGGTGACTGTGGCTGGCTGACATACCCCGGAGCAGACCTGGAGGGGAGGCGAGAGTTGGCGTGCTCTCCCCACCTGTCGCCTCAACCTGGCACGATGGAGTGCGTTGTGGTGCAAGTATTTTGGAAACAGTGCATCCTAGAGCAGAGCCTTGAAATGTGGTTTCTGGATTGAGTTTTGTTCCTCACGTCGAGACGCTTAAAATGAGCTCTGTCCGGTTCCTTCTACCACACATTGATGTTTGGCTGATTTCAGACAACTGTCGCATGTGTGAAGGGGCTAGAATCCAAGGAAAGGGGGGGAATGTGCAAATGTCATGTAGCCAGTAATGTCTGGAGGGTCCTAACAGGTAACTATGCACAATTTGGTGCAGATTGGTGCAACGTTGTGGAATTGTATAAGGAACAAACTAACAGATGTTCAGCTTTATACATAGAGTTAGCGATAACAAACACCTTACATGTATCATCTATTTGCTAAGATTGAGGAAAAATATACCAGGTGCTTTTTATAAGCAGTTCCTTATTTGAAACGCCATTGATGGATGAGAGGAGAGGGCATGAAGAGGGCCAAGCGATTGAGAGTGGCGGTTGGAGGAGCAGAAAAGCAGGCTGCATCAATTTACGTTTGCTGATGCAGCACTCATAACCGCCCAGAGGCAGCTTCAATGCGCTTAAGTGAAACACTGACCTGAGGGGTGTTGGAGCGGGAGTCAAAGTGCATTCGTGATTATTAGTTTATGGAGAAAGAGTGTTCATAGGCACTACTTGTTGAAGGGAGTAGAAGGCAGATTCTAAGTTTCTGCTGTACCTCAGAGAGAGACCCTTTCTCTGGTAAACTCTGCCCAAACTTGAATCACAGCCAACCGAGAAAGATGATCATGGGTTGGAGTAACTATTACATAATTGTGAAATAATCATTGACAGAAAACGAGCAATGCGTGACATTTGCGCAATCGTCAATGTGAAGCAGCAGAATGCCTTGAAAGTGGCACCTTTCTTTGATGGGGTGTCAGAAGTCTTGCCGATGCAAACTCCAGCCATTGCAGGGGCAGAGTGATATTTTTCAGAATATGCATCTAAGCTAAGAAGGGAATCTACTTTTGTCAACATAAAGGGCCACAGGTAGACTTGCTCCTTACTAAGGTCTTCAGAGTAGCTTAAAGGGGCTGAGCCAGTCTGATGCATGTGAGGCTCCTGTAACTTAGTCCTTGACAAGCTGTGGTGGTCCACAGAATGTCCCATGTACTTCTCCTGGACCCAGCATCACATGGCTGGTGGCAACACCATACCACCATGACCACCCCGTCCACCACCACTGGCACAGACAGTGGATTTAGCTCTTTAGTCTTGGAAAATATTTCTGCAACTGTTCAGCTGCATTTACAAAGTCATGGACTCTCATGAGTTTTTTAACTACATTGTTTCAGACATCTTAAGCTTCAAGCTCTAGTGGGCCTTGTCAGAAAGGTTTATTTTACAGAAAGTGGGAAAACACACTCAGATTAATCAAATTGTACAGTGTTGGAGTTATATGCTATGTATATATTGTAGCAGTCATTTCTGCCGTAATCCTTGAAGCAGTATTGGAGTTGGTACTGGGACAGAGGTGCAGATCAGAATCCTAAGCCTTCATGTGCCCCCATCGACCCTATATACCCACACATAGTGCAACTCATAGATCCCAATGTTGCTCCATATCTTACCTCCCTCTTCAACTCCTCTGTTGACAGTGCCACTTTTTAATCATCCTACAAGTTGGTTATTGTCATCCCTATCCTTAAGAAACCTGGCTTGGATCCTAACTGTCTTGCCAACTTTTGTCCTGCCTCTCTTCTACCTCACTATTCCAGAATCCTACAGCGTGTAGTTTTCAACGGACTCACCGAGTTCCTTGACACACACAACCTATGGGATCCTCTTCAATCTGGCTTCCGTCCTCTGCACTCTACTGAGTCACCTCTCTTCCGCTGGTCATGCTAACCGTTGATCTATTCCTATTCTTCTCGACCTTTCTGCTACCTTTCATACAATCAACCATTCTGATCGTCTCTCAAAACTCTCTCTCATAGCCATCAGGGACAAGGCCTTCGCTTGGTTTGCTTCATATCTCACCCCCCAGACACTTCCAGATGTCCTGGAACAGTCTTACATCCACACTCAGCAGCCTTACTGTTGTTGTTCCCCAAGGGCCAATCCTGGGTCCTGGTCCTTGGTACAGGTCTCTTCACTCTCTATACCTCTGCTATTGGCACCTTGGCCTCCTCCTATTACTTATTTTTATCAACTCTTGGCTGATGACAATCCAATCAGATCATCAGATGAGCTACAGTCAAAGATTTTTAACTGTCTCATCAAATACTTCTCTACTTCACATCCAAACAGGCTATCTCTTCCTCTCCCCCTCTTTTATGGTTCTCTCCTGACTAGCTCCCCTACGCTGCTTCTGCTCACAATCTTGATGTCGTCTTCGACCCATTTGACAACTTCTCGCTCTTCATCTCCAAATCTGCCACTACGGCCAGACTTAAAAGGCATTTTCTTCCCTTCAACAATGCTAAGCAGCTAATCTCCTATTTAGTGCTCTCTCAATCTGACTACTGTGCTAGTATACTCTTTGGCCTTTCCCCTCTTCTATTGTTCTCTCCTGACTAGCTCCCCTACGCTGCTTCTGCTCACAATCTTGATGTCGTCTTCGACCCATTTGACAACTTCTCGCTCTTCATCTCCAAATCTGCCACTACGGCCAGACTTAAAAGGCATTTTCTTCCCTTCAACAATGCTAAGCAGCTAATCTCCTATTTAGTGCTCTCTCAATCTGACTACTGTGCTAGTATACTCTTTGGCCTTTCCGATTATGCTTTTTCACCTCTCGACAAAGTCTGCAACTTTGCTGTTCACCTCTCGACAAAGTCCACAACTTTGCTGTTCAAACACTCTTCAACATTCTCCGCCTCACCTCCACCTCCCCAGCTCGTTGTCACTGAGGCTGGTCGTCTATGAGGCAGAGTGTAAAGTATAAACACATTCACTTGTGGCCCTTGCACTTCCTCTCATTTCTGCTCTCTTCCTCTCCTTGCTCCGTTACTATGTTCTTCCTCTCTGCACTACGCCCACTCTATCTCTATATACATCCAACCTCCTAGCTCTCCTCCTTTCTAAATAACCACTTGCATAGCATTCTACGCCACCACGTCTCCCTGTTCTTCTCTCCACCTACCTCGCTACAATAACCCCATGGCACTTATACCTCACCCCTTCATCCTAAAACGTAGCATTCCTCCACTTCCCCGCTCCTGTATCATGCTCTACTGTCCTTCCCTAGTTCATGTTTCGACCTCCCCTGCATCATCTGGTCTCATATCCCCATGATCTCACCCATTGTTAAGGACACTGGTCCTCCACTCTGTAAATCAATGTTAAGAAGTTTTCTAAGCATTTCAGTGCCAAAAAGGCATTGTTTTCCCTGTAATTTTAATTAATGAAATAAATAAATCCCAATACTTATCGGAATTTGTTTCAGACTCATGCCCTCTTACACAGAGATTCTGGGACCCTGTCACCTTCTTCAGCATAAGCACATAGTGCAAGAAGTGGATTTGGGAATCCTGATTCATGGCCCTTTCTCCGAGAGAAAGGCAGAGTCTCACAGCCAATTTCTCCGCAGGGCTCATCCTTTGATATGATATGTTATTTATGACGCGCTTAATACCCAGAGGTTTCTAAGCGCTGACCCGTGGGTTCGAACATGTGGTGCTCCGTGTCGCCTTGCTTCCAAGGCGAGCACATTGCCCCTGAGCTATCCTCCCGAGACTTGTGTGCACAGGAAAGTAAAAACAACAATGCAAGCAAACTACTGAAACATGCACTGCAGCCAACACACAGTGTTGCGGTACTCTTCCCTCGAATTCTGGTGAAGGGTGAAGAGGGATGAGAGAAAAGGCAATGGGATAGAAATTGCAAAAGCGAGAGAGTAAGAAGGGATGGAATGGCTAAGTGAAGGATGGTGAAACTGAATATGGTACATAAAGCAAATGAAGGAAGAATGGTTTGGAGCATGGGACATGAGGTGACTCAGATCTAATAGAAGAAAAGGGGAGAACGATAGAGCTCAAGTAAGAGACAACTATTGAATGATGCAATGTGAAGTGAAATGATGGGAACGAAAAGAATTAAGGAGCGACTATTCAAGGGAAAAACTACAGAGTGAAACATTAGAAGAGGAAAGATAATACGTGCATTACGTCACACTTTTCATTTAGTTACATCTATCTCTTCCAGGTTCTAGTCCTAAACTGTGTTAACCGACCCCCCAATACAGATACTCCTTCGTGTTTCCTCTTAAAGGCAGCAATAACCTACCCACTTCTATAGACGGATTGTAAAGGTGGGCCCTCCCAGCCCTCTTACTTTCTTATAGACGCCTATCACAGAAGCAGCGCGGCCATGGAAGTGAGGGCTGGTGTGGATACTGGGTTGAGGAAGAGATGGGCTTCAAGATTTGGGGTTTTCAATGAGCCATGTAGGCTTTTCTGACTCGTCTATTCTTACTCATCAGAGTCCATAATCAGGGACAAAGTGACAAGCAGCCTTAGCATTGGCGCAGCCCGCAATGACTCACAGGTGCATTCTCTGAGAACCACATCTGATGCTCCTTCTGGCAGTGACTGACAAAGGACAGGATCCTGGGGGGCTGTGTCCCTCTGAGTCCAGGTTCTGGAGGGAAATGAAAGCTGTCCTTGGCAACCAACCATGCTGAACATCTAAAGATCTGAGATGCTGTTTCCACCTTCCTTTAGCAGCTAGTGTGCAGGGGTATGGAAGGGCTGTTCTCGGCCCCTGCAAGCTCCTGCACACCAGCTGATATTGCCACGAGACAGCTGGAAATGATCTTCCATTGCCTGCATGCTGGCAACTAAAGAAGAGACGGTGAGTTGTACGAAGTGTGGATCCCATTAAGCAGAGACATGTTTGAGGAAGTACACACGGACTTCAGCACAGTTCTTAACTATTTTGTTGAACACAAACCTTCAGGCCACAGCTGCTTCAGTAGCAGACCCATATAGAAAGGGGAGAGGGGAAGTTTGCCTCAAACCCTTGAGGTACCACACTGAGAATTCCAGGCATTCTATTGGGTTCCTGCAATTCTTCTGGGAACATCTCTGTCGCATATTATGTAGCGGTGTGCTGTGATGGAAGTATGCTATCTACACAAAACCTCCATCGTGTAGGTTGACAGCTGCTCATTATCTGGGATGCCAATATGCAATCTAAGAAGGACAGGGATGTTTGCCAGCACCTCCTTCTTGATGTAACCGCCCACCATACACATTTCTACAGCTCAATCATGTGGCTCATCTTGATCTAGAGGTTTTTCTTCATGTTTCATCACACATGAACATGGGGCGCTGAGCCACTGTGTACCGGATCCGGTGTCGCTGCTGGTGTTCTGGTTGGGTTGGTCCTTTCTCAACATTCTGTGGCTAGCTGGTTACCCTCTGTGCCAAACTGCGGCTTGATGGGGAGACCAGTTCTGCCATACAGCCTTCCAGGGCTGCAGCAATGCGCCAATTATCTGTGTGTGCTGGCATCGCAAGATCTTGACCCGCCTCCTGGCAGAACTGTACTGTGCTTTTTGCATTTCCCTGAGCTCTGCTGCATGACCACCTTTGGTCCATCTGGCCTCAGCAACTAGGACCTCGATGGTTGTCCCACTTCACCACAAACACACTGCAGACCCTCACTTAACATTGACGAGAGGGACGTGGGCTTGGTGTTAAGATGGATTTCTAAAATCAACCCTGAGGGGTGGATTTTGGGAGCCAAACCTAGTATGGTGAACTGGGAAGTAACTGAAGTCTAGCCAAGCCCATCAAGGTAAAGCAGCATAGTGGCAAGGCCTACACTCAGGAGGGGTGTGAGAGTGGTCTAGGCCAACATCAATAATTCCAGTTAGACAGGTATGTACGAAAATATACAATGATTTTATTAGACCTTTAAAATACACACTAAGCCAGTGGAACCTAAAGGCAAATATTGTCACACACTTACTATAAAACATATGTATACATTCACCCTTAGGAGAAGATAGAAAGCATTTGGTTCAATAACCATTGCAAAACAGGTAAGTACTTAGATGCACAACGTATAGTAGAAGCGCTGTAGGGTAACCACAAAACAATTCCCTAACACTTAGTAAGTCTAACCCTAAGAGGGTTTGGGACCTCGTGCCCTACAGTCATCAGCTCCAAAGTTATACTTTTCAGGTAGGTTTACTATATGATTGGGTGATGCAAGTGAATATGTTATAAAGTTCAAAAGGTAAGTACAATTCAGGTAAGTAAACTCACTCAATCCCCTATTCTAGGATAGGCCTAGGATTGGATCATTGAGCAGGCCTCCATTGACCAAAATCAGAAAAGAGTGCGAAAGGGGCAGGACTTTGCACCCATGTAATTCTATGTAGAACAGGCAGGAAAGGAACATGTATGTTAACTCTGAATCTGATTTCTTCAGAGAACACTGCTGAGGTTCTGGATTCTGTTGGGGGGACACTCTTCTGTGCTTGAAACAGTTGTGGCAGGCCGTGGATTTGCATGTGTACAGGTCATTTTTCAGCACAGGATTTACTTTTGGTTGGTGGCGGTGCTTAAATCTCGGTTCCGGGCATCTTCCATTTGAACACCTAAGAGATGAAAAGATGAAGAGTTCTGTGGAGCTGGTGATGTCAGGAGACCGTTAGGGAGTGAAGAAGACAATTGCAATGAGAGTTAACATGGTCAGGCGGCGACAGGCGATCTTCAGTGGAAGAACAACGGAGCAGGTCATGCATGGCTTCTGTTGATGCAAGACAGCTCAAAAATCAGGATCAGGCATCATGTAGTACAAGCTGGAGATCCTCCAAATTCCAAGGATGCACTCAGAACATTGATGGCTGCAGCGAGGTAGCCCAGGAGGGGGATGGCCAGCTCACAGGTTGGTCTAGGGAGACTTCCAAAGACTCAGAAGGCACAATCCTCGAGCAAGGGTCGAGACTGGTTGTTCCCACTGGTCCAGGGGTCGACGCACTGACAAGGGTCTTCAAGAGATCAGGCAGAGTGACAGGACTTCACTGAGACTTCACTGGAGTGGATGCTGGTCACCTGCAGGAGGCATCCATGGGTCATTAGGAGGCTGTACATCTTTTAAGGGGTCTTGACTCCAATGATGATCTGTTGAATGGCGACAGGAGTCTTCCTTTAATCCACGATTTGGAGTGGAAGCTCTCCCAGGTCTACCAATGGTAAGTATCTACCCCATTTAAACTGGCAGTGGCTATCCAATCATGGATAGCCACTGGCCACAACATTTGTCCAACAATGCATATTCAGGCAGCTGGATGTATACTGGAACCAGACAGTCTCAGCCCCCACATTTGGGCTCACAAACAAATCTCCTATTTGCCCTGGCAAGCAGCAGCTTTCCCCCCAAAAAGCATGACCCATTTACGGAAATTCCAGACCCGAGAGGGCAGGGAGAAGACCAATGAAGAATATGGTCAAAGGAAAGGCAAAAATCTCATCGGACCGTCATTTTAGGGTGCTAGCCACACTTAGTAGCCATTTGTGATAAATGCAAAGCTGCAGGAGTAAAGAATATTTGCTGCCATCACCCCATCCTAGACACATTGTAAGTTTAACTTAAAAGCCATTACAGAAACATTTTAAGGAAACAAAGTCTCCTATTTGCATTTCACTTTAGGGTGATGTGTGCAATTGTAGCAGTACATGAAATTCACCAAGAGAGACATAGGGCCTCATTACGAGGAAGGAGGCATGCCGCTTTTAGCGGCATGGCTACCCCCTTACCGGGTACCAGGTACCGGGTCCGGGTTCCTTGAATGCGGAATTACCGGGCCATTCTTCATTCAATGAACCCGGACCCGGTACATCGCCATTCCCATTCGAGCCCCCATAGGGCTCAATGGGAATGTGGAGGATGCTAACAACGGGCCCTTCGTCAGCATCCTGGGCAGCTTGCGGGACCCGCTAAGGACGCCTGGTAAAACCAGGCATCCTTAGCGGGTCCCGCGATCAGACCTCGTAATGGGGCGCTAAGGGGTTAACGGCTCCGGCACCTTTACCGGCGCCGTTAACCCCTTACCGCCCTCCTCGTAATGAGGCCCATAGTCTCTCAGTACTGATAGTCTGATGGAAGGATCAGTTTCCCCACCTAGAGCAGACGCCTTTAGTTACCTCCAACAAGTCATCTCAGGGTTGTAAACAAAGTAAAATAAATCTTTCCTAACTCTGGATACTGATAGAGTGCTGATGCTGAGCTATCTTCTTCCTAGTCACTATACAGGCTTTGGGTTGGCGTATAGGTGCATGCCTACCGATGCTCACATTGCAGTGTCTCAAGGTCAGATGTCACTGTGTCTGTCATGGCAAATAGTGGGCCTCTGACCTCTAGTGCTGGGGCCTACAATGGACCTCAAATACTTTCCACGTTCATGGCATTCCCAGCCAAGGTCCCTAGATAAGTGTCAGGCTCTGCATACATGTCCATGCTCCTCTACTCCCTCATCCCCATCCAGAGGTGGCATGCCCTCCAATAAACCCTCAGTAGATGTGCCCTGTGGTGCAGCATCGGTCTGAGAGAGAGAATAGATATAGGTATGTGCATGTTCATTTCTCTCTATCTCGTGAGCAGCTACACATGTCTGTATCTCCACACACATCATTGTTCATGGTGGAGTGAGCTGCTCCAGTGACTTTCACCGGATGTATAGCCACTGAAGCCATTCGAAACTATTTATGTTTCTAAATGCTTTATCCCCCTACTTTGATGTGATGGCAGAGGATTAGGGAATTCACAAGCAACTGATGATGATGATGGGTACAGAATTTTCTCTGCAAGGTTTTTATCATTTCTTGTTTGGCTTGTTGTGTGGTGAGGGAGAGGAAAACGTCTGTAATGCTGTTGATAACACCCACATGCTTTGCTTCCCCTCCCCTTGCAATGCTGGTCCATAAGGCACAGCAGAGTTGGTGACATAAACAACATAGACTGGATATGCGTGCCTTTCAGCTTTGGGGTGGATTTGACCTTTGAGTGCAGAGTGACATCCTAGACAACTCTAGCTAACCGCTCGTGCTCTATCAGATGTCAGTCGGCACCCCTCAGTGGAATATATGCCAGTAGTTAATGGCAACCCATCTATATTCTTATATGCTGCTGCTCCATCTGCACAGGGTTATTTCCCCCTTAAACTCAATGCCCACCTGTCATCATGGCCCTTCCCCAATGGATATACATGTGTCCTTTGTCCTCCGGCTACCAAGCATTCTTGCAACAGAGGCACAAAGCCTCTGCCTACAGAGCATTGTGTAGTGTTGTTGCCATGGAGTCAGGGGAATTGAGGTGACACAGCCTGCAGTGGTGGCCTGCCATGATGTGCACTTCATCACTACAGCACTCTTGTCTGGCATTAGACCAACGCATGCGCTGTCAGAGCCCACCACACCACTTGCAGACACATGGTACCAGATTATCCTGCCAGTCGTTAACCTACACACATTTTTTGGGGGTGAAATTCGTTACGTCAACCTTACAACACCCTGTTCATCACAAAGCACATGTCCTTGACACTCAAATAAGGTAAACGGGGTTTGGGGGATAATAGCCTGGTTCAAGCTCCACTGTGTTGGTTCCCCATCTAGTAACAATGCTTCAGGAACATAGCAGGTGTATTTGTTGAGCCCCCACCCGAGCAGGGCATCTTGGCACTATTGACAAATAACAGTATTTTATTGTTACCCAACTCAATGGTACTAATTTCATCGATCTCTGAAGGATGAGGGGCTGAGTGGGCCTGCCAAGATTTGAACCTTTGACCATGAAGTCACACACAAGCCCCTTTAGTGGGTGCATTAGTCCACTGAGCCAAAGACCTGGCTCAGTGGACTTCCCGGAAGGAGCAACACTTCCTGATCAAGCCCCTTTGCCACTTACATGGCATCCTCTGCCCACCATCAGCGTGTCCTTTGTGTGCCTTTTTATGTCCAGGCAGCCTTTCTTCAGCTGTAGTGTGATTGGTTATACCCAGGGCAAATTTGTGGTTAGAACCATCCATAGGCCATTGTCCATGGAGCAGAAAGAGGTTTGGGCGACTAGGTTCACCTCTGTTTCTGAAAGATTCTCGACCTTGTTCCTTCTCTCGTTCCTGGCCAAGCTCGTCATCCTTGCCTTCCATTGTAAGGCACACTTTCCATCTGCAAAGAGGATTCACAGTTGACCCGCTGGTGTTAGGGGGCACTCTCTGCTTTTTGGGATTTTTGAAGACGAATGCAATTGTTTTTGGAGCACTCAGCGCGATGCCCACATTATCCACGCACCATGATGTGTGTGACGACATTTGCGCTTAAAATGCGCTCATCTGACAGATGAGCCAGCAAAGCACATATCGCGCAGGGGGTGATGTCGGGTGCGCTGATACTTTGTGTGTTGTTTTGCGCAACATTTAGGGCTATGTTGCACACAGCTCTTTTTTGGGGTGGTTTTCTTTTTGATTAAGTGTCCCACTGAGACAAGTTATTTTATTCGGTGTGAAATCTGTGTGAGAAAGAGCGTATCCACCTGAAAGGACATTAGCACATGTAACTGATGTGTTCATCTGCCTCAAGGGTCTTTTGCAAATTAACCTTTCCGACTGACGCTTCCTCCCAAGATCAGGCATTCTGGGGTGTCATTCCTCCCTTGTAGTAGGTAGCATGTAGAAACTGCACAGATGTTTGACTCATACACTGAACTTTTATTATTTTTAAACCTGGGTATGAAGGAATGATTCTCTCATCTCTGTTCTCAGGATCCGGAGAGCCCTACGCCGCAACTTCCACCAAGTGAGCGGCTGAATCCCCGATGGTGCTTCCTTGATGGTAAGTCTGCGTGTGATGCTTTTTCCTTCTTGCCATTCTATGTACACCCTGACCACTGCATAGGCTTGGAGCCTTATCACCATGTTTGTATAGAATTCAGTTGAATCAAACACCTTTTCTGCATCTAAGAAAAGCATTGGAAAGGGTCTTCAGTCTTTCCATATAGTTAAGTACATTATGGATCCTTCTCCATTCCAGTACGGTGGGCATATGTGACATGGATCCACACTTAGCAGATTCCTTAGCGCATCTTATCCAGGATTGCAGTGCAAATTCATTCCGGCCAATAGCTTACCGTACCTGCTGTGATTTTATTGCATTCATTAGTTCCTGTTAACTCTTTGGTGCCTCTAGTTTTTGCTTGGTATCCTGTGATGCTCTATTCCTGGGGATATTGCTAATAAAACCCCCTAGTTGTGTCCCACCAGTGTCGAACTTTGATCTCTATAGATGACGCCAGCCTACCTTTCAGCTAAAAGTGTTCCTTATCAACCGGGTCGACCGTTGAGGTCTTCGGAGAGGTGCCTACTCGTGGTTTCATCCTCTAAATGAGTTCGCTCTGGGCACAGATGTTTCTCATGCAAGGATCTGCAGCTTTGGAATAACCTTCCATTTGAATTAAGGAGAGTGGAATCACTGGAGGGGTTTAGGAAGAAGCTTAAAACCCACCTTTTTCAGTAACCTGGGTCACTACTGCTGACTGTACTTCATTAAATACCAACTGCGCCCAGATGCATCTTTTTGCTTGGATCTTCGGATATGCGCTCTATGACTGCCTTTTCCATTCCATTCCATTTCCATTCTATTCCATTTTCCATTCCATTATTAATTTGTGAATGCCTCTGCAATACTTCAGGAATTTGTGTGCGCTCCGCCCTGATGCGCTACAATCTGAACTAAATGTTGGTTTGCATCTTCCATCTCCTGAAGCCAGGAAAGACATTTCCCTATATTATTCCCATGTTCATACAATTTCCCTAGCCTATCCCTGATACAAATCTTTCCCTGATGTAAGGCCCTAAGTCACAGTCACACCTTAGCCCTGTCAAACCCATGCAATGTGGTGCCATCATGTCGCAGATCTTATATGCATTCTAATATCATAAGTGTTTATTTGGATTCTACTCTCTCTGTCATCATGAGTGTGTTCTTATTTGCACAGAACACATTGGCCTCTAGTTCTTTAAAACCTCTATGGGCTTCTTGTGGGACCTCGGAGTGTGCCACCAGATCTGTGTTATTACTCAAATATTCCGATAATGCTACTATCAAAGTGTTTACTAACTTCGTATTGGCTAGATGAAGGGCTTGAGGCGTGCACCTGCGTCTGTGCCCATGTCTGCAGATGGCATTTCTTTTCAGGTGAAGGGTGATCAGATATCCATTCAGCAAGAAATCACATTTCAGATACCCTATGCATCGCCATGCCTTGTACGATGAAACAATCCAGCAAAGAGACCCCGTGTGAGATGCAGAGATAAAGAACAGAGCTTTCTTCTAACTTGATCGATCTGTCCAATGGGATCTCAGCCCCACTGTGGAGAGGAGCATTCACATTAAGAATTTAATTATCTTCCCTCGACCGTTTCCCAGCAATCACTACAACCCTCCCTCTTTGGTCTCTTCATACCATAAGTACCTACTTGAGAATGTCGATCATTTTCAATGCACAACCAGGACATTCATTCTTTTGGTTTTCATTTCTTTGCTTATGCAGATGATACTCAGATCATATTTCGACTCGATCTCCAAGGTGATGGTACGGCCAATCGTCTGAAGTCCTTTTTGGAGGCAGTGAAACATTGGATGGGATCGAATTGGTTGAAGCTCATTGGTGAAGAAACGGGGGTCCTCGTGGTTGGGCCCCCTTTTTGCTTCATCACTATGGATTCCCGATTATCGGTCACCTGACCTGGGTCCTTTACCAGCCCTCTCCAACATAGTGAAAAATCTTGGGGTCAAGATACTAGACTCACTTTTTCTGCGGTTAGGCTTTTCCAGGCTTACAATTCAGAAACAAGTGTTACCTTACACCCCCTCCTGTTACCATGCTTCAGTCAGTGCTGCCATGATAAATGGCAACCTTGACTATTACAACGCGGTTGTGCTTGGTCAACCAACGTACCTCCTTGATCGACTGCAGGTACTACATAATGCAGCAGTTTGCTTGGCCAAAATCACCTCTTACGCTGCCCCGGTGTCTTCAGCTCGGCAGGACCTACACTGGCTGCCGGTAAAAGCTTGCATTTAGTTTAAGACCCTCTGCATCATCCATGGAGGTCCTCAGCGGGAAGGCTGCCTAGCACTCCAGCACACAAATAGTACCCTACTGCTCTAGCCACCCTTTGCGTGCGGCTTCACTGGGCCTACTTAAGCTCCCCGCCTACTGTTTGGAGTGCTGCGGTGGTCGGGCTCTCTCTATGACTGACCCTAAGCTATGTAACTCGTTACCACCTTTTCTTCATAGGATTGAAGATTTCAACCTTTTCAGAAAACATTTGAAAAGATATCTTTTTACTTAATCCTTTGTCAGTCTTTCCACCCACATTTCTCTGCGCTTCGATGCCAATGGTGATGATTAGCGCCATATAAATGTTTGAATCATTCAACCTCACATGGCGGTACACTCTTATCCTCTAAAGTGGAATTGTTTCAATAAAGGTAAAGAAAAACTATAAAAAATTCCCTCTCTTACATTTGTCTCAAACACATTAACTGTCCAGGCCCTATGTCGCACCTGACGTCCCTCCATATCGACTGGGTCTTTGTCCTAGTTCCTCTTCACTGTCTGTGCTTGAACAGTTATAGAGAGATATGGTGTATCTCAGTAACCTCATCCTCTTTCCTTATGCACCTCTAATTGTCCATGCCCTGTCCTAACTGAGAAACAATCTCCGTGGCCTCCCCATTCTTACCCACCTTACATTTTCCCACAAGAAGCATCTGTTGCCCAAAACTGTTTAAGATAAATACCTGGGTAAATAGGTCTCATAATCACCCTGCTTGGCAAGCATGCCTACTTTTTACATGAATATCATTCTCTAAACTGTCCAATCAGCTGATTAGTCTGATGCTGTGTGCCAAATACCCAACCTACTACCTGTATTACACTCCCACCTCATCTGCATCTTTGCCCTCCTGTTCCCATGTAGCCAGCACTAGGGACCTTTATGGTTCTGAGTACAACCATCCCCAACGTGTCCAGCAAAGTGTTCCCATGTTTGTTTGTTTGTTTGTTTCTTTATTTGTATTGTGCACCAGACCCGAAGGTATCAGGGCGCAGAGTTTTCATGGAAATTCACAGCTTGGTTACAGAAATGCCAAGTAAGGAACAGCAATAAGGCAAAAGGTGGCAGTGACAAGTTATCACAACAAGAAATCAGAGGCATAGCTTTGAACAGAGAGGTTCGCAGCTTAGGATACAGAGATAAATACACAAAGCAAAATAGCAGATAAAAGAATAAATACAGGCAAAGTAAAGGATCAAAGGTCAGGCACAGAGATGGTGATTACGAATTATCGCAAGCAGAGCAGAGGCGCAAGTAGGCTAGATCATAGTCGTACTATCTAAAGGATAGTTTGCAGTGAAGTAAGGGAGGCAAGTTTTAGTGGTATGTATATAAAACCCTCAGTTTCCTCCCCCTGTTTTGAGTCGTTCTCTGAGCTCTGTACCTTTCCATTCTTCGGACCTCCACCAAAAACTATGATTCATGTGGGCCACATCAAAACCTCTCACCTTGCCCAGTACATCGGTACGCACTTTCAGTTTCCTCAGTTTATGTTTCGTATCCTCATATATGTTATATTAGATCTAAACCTCTCGTCTGGAGTCACGGGGACTCACCACTCATGTTTCCTCGTGACAAATTGGTTCCTTCGACTAGGAGGCCTGTAGGACCACATCCCCATCTCCACAGGTCAGCAATCTGGAGAGGAGTGCCCTGGGTGCCGATGGGCACTTGGGTGGCAGAGCCCTGCGTGCTTTCTCAAACAGGAAGTAGTGAGACGGCGCATTAGTGTTCACCGATATCTTGATCCAGCCCTCCAGGAACAGGTCTACACTTCTGCCTTACACATTTTCAGATAAACCCACAACCCAGAAGATATAGGCACCACGTGTTCGTCCTTTTGAATCTTCACCGCTGCATGACAGCAATCCTTTTTGGAGAGCATGTACGACATCTGAGACCAAGACCCAGGATCAAGACCCCATCCGCTGCCTTACATACGTCAGAGACATACAGGTTGACCTCCATCACAGTGGATCCATTTTACTATTCAAGAATGGTGCAGGAGTCGTGCATAGCTTGCAGTCCCCCTTCGAATGATGCCTCTCTAATTGGTGTCAGGAGTTCTGTGGCCATTTGCATGTGCATTGCTTCGGGAGCTGTCCAGCATGTTTCACTAAATTTGACTCTTGATTGTTTCATTGGTTTGTCCGTTGCGACGCTTGTTAGGTGTATGGGCTGGGAAGTTTCCCTCCTCCGAGAACAGTGTTGCTGTGAACCTGTGGACGAGTCAACCCCACGCTCTCTAATTTGGTCATCAGACGTGATTGTCACTCTTGTCCTCTGTGCATCCCCTTTCCCCAGAAGCTGATGACCTCCCTCCCCAGGTGTGCCGGAAGTTGGGGCAAGGTAGCCCCTTTCCCAGGAGTGCCTGTTCCACTGACAGAAGTCACGGCAAGAGAAAATAAGGAGCACTGCTACCTGTATCCAGACTCTTCTGTGTCACCGACCTTTAGTTCTTGTAAATCAAGGTGGGAGGAAAGGGTTTGGGAACCCCTTGGAAACAAAAGTACCACTGGGATGTGAGATGTTGTCGCTCCCAGCAGGACGGACTTAGTTTTGGTTTCACCTTGTGTGTCTTTACACCCCTCCTGGTCCACTTTGTTGCTAATACAATAAGTATTCTTCCTGTGTCCAGCATTGTGTGCATAGCATATGTGCCTCTGGACAGTGCCTAAACATAGCCACCACACATAAAAAAGTGCACGTGATGCTTGCGCACTAGGATGCTGGATTGGTGACTGTGAGCACAAGCAAGCATAACAGGTTAATGAGATGGTTTGTCCACCAGACTGGGTATTATTTAACCCAAACAATGTTGATTCCCTTCACGTCTTCTACTCTTAATGGTTTCAGGAATTGAATACATTTAAAAGGAGAGCAGCAAGTAATTAAGTGGATTGAAATTACTTAATTTATACATCTCAATAGGAGTCTTGAATGATTGAATCTTGCTGATATTAATAGTTCCTTATCTACTAGGACACAAACTATCCTAATATCTTAGATACCAAGGGATCCTATGTACAATACACTCTCAGAAACAAAAAGTCATTTCTCCTCTCGCTATGTTTGTTGTTGCTTCTATGTTTAATGTGGGCTCTTGCTTTAAGAAGCACAGCATTGGCTGCCTGTCAGAAGGGAGACATGTTACTTGGTCATTGCCTCTTGAATCTGTTATACAGGCCGATTCATGGAATAATTAGCGTGGCGCAAGTGGGCAAAAACGTGCGAATCGCAGTGGAATAGCGAAAATCGCAGTGCAAGTGCGAAAATCGCACGAAAAGCAGCGCACGTCGATTCATGGAAGTCCGTGCGCGAGAAAACCAGCGGATGTGCGATAAAAAGTGCGCCGCGCACGTTGGCGCACAGGCCATCTAACAGCGTGCGCCAGGTCACAGCGAAAATCGGACAGGCCACAGCGAAATTCGCACATAGTGCGGCGCACGCCACAAAAGTAGGCGGAACACGGGCGTAACACTCGGAATGGGGAACAACTTGCAAAAACGTGGGCGTCACGGGGGAAGTACAGGGCACAAGTGCGCGGAACGCCCACACGCTCGCCTACAACACGTATTCATGGAATAGAATAGGGCAAAAAAGCGCACGCTCAAACCAGCGCACAGGCACAAACAAGACCGCCACAAGAAAGCAGGCGGTAGCGTCTCTGCGGCTGTAAGAAATGTGCGCCAAAAGGTGCGCCAACAAATAGCACCCATATACTGCCATGATGAATTTCCTATACTGTGGCCCTCCAGGACAAATGACGTGCAAAGGGGTACCCACAAACACGGACACGCTGACAAAAAATACGTGTGCGTGTATACCGGGGTGCGCGGGAAGTCTCACACGCGATTTGGCCGGGTACGTGGATTTCAGGGGTGCGCGGGAAGGTCCACACGCGATTCCATCAGGGTAGGTGTATTTCAGGGGTGCGCGGGAAGTTCCACACGCCATTCCATCAGGGTACGTGTATTTAAGGGGTGCGCGGGAAGTCCCACACGCGATTACAGCAGGGTACGTGTATTTCAGGGGTGCGCGGGAAGTTCCAAACGCGAATAGCCTGGGCGCGTGTATTTCAGGGGTGCGCGGGAAGTTCCACACGCGAATAGCCTGGGCGCGTGTATTTCAGGGGTGCGCGGGAAGTTCCACACGCGATTACAGCAGGGTACGTGTATTTCAGGGGTGCGCGGGAATTTCCACACGCGAATAGCCTGGGCGCGTGTATTTCAGGGGTGCGCGGGAAGTCCCACACGCGATTACAGCAGGGTACGTGTATTTCAGGGGTGCGCGGGAAGTTCCACACGCGAATAGCCTGGGCGCGTGTATTTCAGGGGTGCGCGGGAAGTTCCACACGCGAATAGCCTGGGCGCGTGTATTTCAGGGGTGCGCGGGAAGTCCCACACGCGATTACAGCAGGGTACGTGTATTTCAGGGGTGCGCGGGAATTTCCACACGCGAATAGCCTGGGCGCGTGTATTTCAGGGGTGCGCGGGAAGTCCCACACGCGATTACAGCAGGGTACGTGTATTTCAGGGGTGCGCAGGAATTTCCACACGCGAATAGCCTGGGCGCGTGTATTTCAGGGGTGCGCGGGAATTATCACACGCGATTTGGCTTGGTACGTGTATTACAGGGGTGCGTGGGAAGTTACACACGCGATTAGGCTGGGTGGGTCCTCACAGGTGTTCCCTGTACACCCTCGACGGCCCCTGCAGGCAGCCCACAAAACAGGGGACTACCCTGCACACCTGCTCATGTCTCCCACCACCCCCACCCCCCCAGTCACCAGGGGCAGCCTCCACCAGGCCCCCACTCATGTCTCCCACCACCCCCACCCCCCACCATCCAGGGGCACCCTCCACCAGGCCCCCACTCATGTCTCCCGCCACCCCCACCCCCCAGCAGTGCAGGGGCAGCCTCCACCAGGCCCCCACTCATGTCCCCTATCACCCCCACCCCCCCGCCACCAGGGGCAGCCTCCACCAGGCCCCCACTCATGTCTCCCACCACCCCCACCCCCCACCATCCAGGGGCAGCCTCCACCAGGCCCCCACTCATGTCTCCCACCACCCCCACCCCCCACCATCTAGGGGCACCCTCCACCAGGCCCCCACTCATGTCTCCCACCACCCCCACCCCCCAGCAGTGCAGGGGCAGCCTCCACCAGGCCCCCACCCATGTCTCCCACCACCCCCACCCCCCAGCAGTGCAGGGGCAGCCTCCACCAGGCCCCCACTCATGTCTCCCACCACCCCCAACCCCCCACCATCCAGGGGCACCCTCCACCAGGCCCCCACTCATGTCTCCCACCACCCCCACCCCCCCAGTCACCAGGGGCACCCTCCACCAGGCCCCCACTCATGTCTCCCACCACCCCCACCCCCCACCATCCAGGGGCACCCTCCACCAGGCCCCCACTCATGTCTCCCACCACCCCCACCCCCCAGCAGTGCAGGGGCAGCCTCCACCAGGCCCCCACTCATGTCCCCTATCACCCCCACCCCCCGCCACCAGGGGCACCCTCCACCAGGCCCCCACTCATGTCTCCCACCACCCCCACCCCCCACCATCCAGGGGCACCCTCCACCAGGCCCCCACTCATGTCTCCCACCACCCCCACCCCCCACCATCTAGGAGCACCCTCCACCAGGCCCCCACTCATGTCTCCCACCACCCCCACCCCCCACCATCTAGGGGCACCCTACACCAGGCCCCCACTCATGTCTCCCACCACCCCCACCCCCCAGCAGTGCAGGGGCAGCCTCCACCAGGCCCCCACCCATGTCTCCCACCACCCCCACCCCCCAGCAGTGCAGGGGCAGCCTCCACCAGTCCCCCACTCATGTCTCCCACCACCCCCACCCCCCACCATCCAGGGGCACCCTCCACCAGGCCCCCACTCATGTCTCCCACCACCCCCACCCCCCAGTCACCAGGGGCACCCTCCACCAGGCCCCCACTCATGTCTCCCACCACCCCCACCCCCCAGCAGTGCAGGGGCAGCCTCCACCAGGCCCCCACTCATGTCCCCTATCACCCCCACCCCCCGCCACCAGGGGCACCCTCCACCAGGCCCCCACTCATGTCTCCCACCACCCCCACCCCCCCAGTCACCAGGGGCAGCCTCCACCAGGCCCCCACTCATGTCTCCCACCACCCCCACCCCCCAGCAGTGCAGGGGCAGCCTCCACCAGGCCCCCACCCATGTCTCCCACCACCCCCACCCCCCAGCAGTGCAGGGGCAGCCTCCACCAGGCCCCCACTCATGTCTCCCACCACCCCCACCCCCCACCATCCAGGGGCACCCTCCACCAGGCCCCCACTCATGTCTCCCTCCACCAGGCCCCCACTCATGTCTCCCACCACCCCACCCCCCACCATCCAGGGGCACCCTCCACCAGGACCCCACTCATGTCTCCCACCACCCCCACCCCCCAGCAGTGCAGGGGCAGCCTCCACCAGGCCCCCACTCATGTCCCCTATCACCCCCACCCCCCCGCCACCAGGGGCACCCTCCACCAGGCCCCCACTCATGTCTCCCACCACCCCCACCCCCCAACATCCAGGGGCACCCTCCACCAGGCCCCCACTCATGTCTCCCACCACCCCCACCCCCCACCATCTAGGGGCACCCTCCACCAGGCCCCCACTCATGTCTCCCACCACCCCCACCCCCCACCATCTAGGGGCAGCCTCCACCAGGCCCCCACTCATGTCCCCTATCACCTCCACCCCCCGCCACCAGGGGCACCCTCCACCAGGCCCCCACTTATGTCTCCCACCACCCCCACCCCCCAGCAGTGCAGGGGCAGCCTCCACCAGGCCCCCACTCATGTCTTCTATCACCCCCACCCCCCCGCCACCAGGGGCACCCTCCACCAGGCCCCCACTCATGTCTCCCACCACCCCCACCCCCACCATCTAGGGGCACCCTCCACCAGGCCCCCACTCATGTCTCCCACCACCCCCACCCCCCACCATCCAGGGGCACCCTCCACCAGGCCCCCACTCATGTCTCCCACCACCCCCACCCCCCAGCAGTGCAGGGGCAGCCTCCACCAGGCCCCCACTCATGTCCCCTATCACCCCCACCCCCCCCAGTCACCAGGGGCACCCTCCACCAGGCCCCCACTCATGTCTCCCACCACCCCCACCCCCCACCATCTAGGGGCACCCTCCACCAGGCCCCCACTCATGTCTCCCACCACCCCCACCCCCCAGCAGTGCAGGGGCAGCCTCCACCAGGCCCCCACCCATGTCTCCAACCACCCCCACCCCCCAGCAGTGCAGGGGCAGCCTCCACCAGGCCCCCACTCATGTCTCCCACCACCCCCACCCCCCAGCAGTGCAGGGGCAGCCTCCACCAGGCCCCCACCCATGTCTCCCACCACCCCCACCCCCCACCATCCAGAGGCAGCCTCCACCAGGCCCCCACTCATGTCTCCCACCACCCCCACCCCCCTGCCACCATGGGCACCCTCCACCAGGCCCCCACTCATGTCTCCCACCACCCCCACCCCCCAGCAGTGCAGGGGCAGCCTCCACCAGGCCCCCACCCATGTCTCCCACCACCCCCACTCCCCAGCAGTGCAGGGGCACCCTCCACCAGGCCCCCACTCATGTCTCCCACCACCCCCACCCCCCAGCAGTGCAGGGGCAGCCTCCACCAGGCCCCCACCCATGTCTCCCACCACCCCCACCCCCCAGCAGTGCAGGGGCAGCCTCCACCAGGCCCCCACTCATGTCTCCCACCACCCCCACCCCCCACTATCCAGGGGCACCCTCCACCAGGCCCCCACTCATGTCTCCCACCCCCCCCACCCCCCCCAGTCACCAGGGGCACCCTCCACCAGGCCCCCACTCATGTCTCCCACCACCCCCACCCCCCACCATCCAGGGGCACCCTCCACCAGGCCCCCACTCATGTCTCCCACCACCCCCACCCCCCAGCAGTGCAGGGGCAGCCTCCACCAGGCCCCCACTCATGTCCCCTATCACCCCCACCCCCCCGCCACCAGGGGCACCCTCCACCAGGCCCCCACTCATGTCTCCCACCACCCCCACCCCCCACCATCCAGGGGCACCCTCCACCAGGCCCCCACTCATGTCTCCCACCACCCCCACCCCCCACCATCTAGGGGCACCCTCCACCAGGCCCCCACTCATGTCTCCCACCACCCCCACCCCCCACCATCTAGGGGCAGCCTCCACCAGGCCCCCACTCATGTCCCCTGTCACCCCCACCCCCCCGCCACCAGGGGCACCCTCCACCAGGCCCCCACTCATGTCTCCCACCACCCCCACCCCCCCAGTCACCAGGGGCAGCCTCCACCAGGCCCCCACTCATGTCTCCCACCACCCCCACCCCCCCAGTCACCAGGGGCACCCTCCACCAGGCCCCCACTCATGTCTCCCACCACCCCCAGCCCCCACCATCCAGGGGCACCCTCCACCAGGCCCCCACTCATGTCTCCCACCACCCCCACCCCCCAGCAGTGCAGGGGCAGCCTCCACCAGGCCCCCACTCATGTCCCCTATCACCCCCACCCCCCGCCACCAGGGGCACCCTCCACCAGGCCCCCACTCATGTCTCCCACCACCCCCACCCCCCCAGTCACCAGGGCAGCCTCCACCAGGCCCCCACTCATGTCTCCCACCACCCCCACCCCCCAGTCACCAGGGGCAGCCTCCACCAGGCCCCCACTCATGTCTCCCACCACCCCCACCCCCCACCATCTAGGGGCACCCTCCACCAGGCCCCCACTCATGTCTCCCACCACCCCCACCCCCCAGCAGTGCAGGGGCAGCCTGCACCAGGCCCCCACCCATGTCTCCCACCACCCCCACCCCCCAGCAGTGCAGGGGCAGCCTCCACCAGGCCCCCACTCATGTCTCCCACCACCTCCACCCCCCACCATCCAGGGGCACCCTCCACCAGGCCCCCACTCATGTCTCCCACCACCCCCACCCCCCACCATCTAGGGGCACCCTCCACCAGGCCCCCACTCATGTCTCCCACCACCCCCACCCCCCACCATCTAGGGGCAGCCTCCACCAGGCCCCCATTCATGTCCCCTATCACCCCCACCCCCCTGCCACCAGGGGCACCCTCCACCAGGCCCCCACTCATGTCTCGCACCACCCCCGTCCCCCCAGTCACCAGGGGCAGCCTCCACCAGGCCCCCACTCATGTCTCCCACAACCCCCACCCCCCCAGTCACCAGGGGCACCCTCCACCAGGCCCCCACTCATGTCCCCTATCACCCCCACCCCCCCGCCACCAGGGGCACCCTCCACCAGGCCCCGACTCATGTCTCCCACCACCCCCACCCCCCAGCATCCAGGGGCACCCTCCACCAGGCACCCACACATGTCCCCCTGCCCCCAGGTCCTGACGATACTCAATCATGGCAGTAATGGGCAGCATACCCAGCAAAAACACCCAGGCAAGGATTGCATCCACCCACATAGTGAATGCAATTACATGATACAACCCCAATGGCAAGTATGTAAATTAACACATGTCCGTCACACACACATACACAATGGGTGCAAGTGAATGTCAAAACCCATATCATGACATGTATGAAACCAATGAGAAAATACCACAAGTGAAAGTAAAAAAAACATGTATTAAAGAAGAAAAATAAGTAAACAAATCAAACACACAACAATGGGGATAACAAAATAAAAGGTCCATGTCCGAGAACAAATGTAAAAATATAGAAAAAATAGGAATCCAAAAACAAATGTAGTCCAAAGCAATATCATGTGGAAGGAAAATAATGAAAAACCATTTCCTCATGGTGAACACAATAATTAATAAAAGAAATGTTCATTCAAAAAGCAAACTATATACACGAAAATTCCAGGGTCCATGAGCCCAACACCATAAATGAAACTTACTACTACCTAATGAAAAAAATATATACAAAAAAGTGGCCATTGTCCGAGCGGTCCAAAAAAATAAAAATGAATAAAGGAAACCTAACATTAACTAACTAAATAACTATATACAAAGGCAGCGGGCAAGTCCTGCGGCTCACTCGGTGATGTTGCTGGCCAGGGCATCATCGAACTCCATGTCGATGTCCTGGAGGCGGGACTCTGTCCTGGCCCCGAGGTCTCGCAGGGATAACCCCATGTCCAGCTCAAACTCCCTGCGAGCTTCCTCGAGGCACTCAGCCCGCCTCAACGCCCGACGCATGGAGAACTCCGCCCTGACCATGGTGAGCCGCTCCTCTTCCGCCCGCTGCCGCTCCGCACCTATCCGCTGGACCAACTGCTCCCACACGGAAGACACCACCATCCCAGGGTTGCCCTGCCCTCCGGCCGATGCCTGCCCCTCTGATCTTGATGGCCCCGAGCCATGATGCCTCCCACGTCGAGCCCGCTGCTGCCTCCGACGCCACTGCCTCTGCCAGCACGACGGCATCCAGGCTGATGGAAACCACCGACGCCGTCGTGCACGTGCCCTGCCCGATGATGCTGTCACATCTTCCATCTGCTGGGGTCCAGTTGCTGTGTTGTCCACCCCTGCTGGACCTCCGACTCCCGACTGTGGCAGGGATGGGATCCCCACCGAGCTGGCTGCATTGGTCAGGGTAGGTCCACAGGGGGCCCTGGTGGCATCTGGGCTGGAAGACGGCAAGGAGAACGACTGGTGAATAGCCTGCACAGAGGAGGAGAGGGTCGCCAGATTGGCCAACACATGCAGGAAACCCCCGAACATGGCCGATCCCAATTGGGCCACGTCGGCACGGTGCACTTCGTGATGACGTGCGTGCTCCTCCCGGGAAGCACGCACGGCATCACGAATCACAGCCGTGCGCATCGCGACCCCAATCAGGACCTTCTCCACACGGCCAGGGGTCCCCTCGTCCGCAGGTGGAGGGGAGTCAGGTGACATGGACATCCCCTCTACCTGCGGACGGGCCTGGGACGGGGCATCGCTGCTGGTGCATGGTGGTGCACTCACAGGGTCAGGGACAGCGACATGCACAGGCCCCTCCACGGTGACCTGTGCTGCCTCCTGCCCCTGGCCCTGGACTGCACCACTTGCACCAGCAGGGATGCCCCCACCAGGCCCCATGTGCGCCCCAGTGGCGGCCTCCTCCTCCTCTGTGCAAACCACCAACCTGGATGGCTCCTCACCGTCTCCCACCGTAGCAGGCCCCTGTGGGGGCTCACCCACCCCTTCCGCTGCAGCCGTGGGGGCAGCCCCGCCGCCTTGCTCCACAGCGCTGTCTCCGCCCTCTTCTTCACTAGCCGCTGCATAGAGGGAGACAAAGAACACAAGCATCAGGGTACTGTACATAGGTCCCCTAGACAGGAAGCAATAGCAGATGAGCACCACTGTCAAAGTACACTTCCATCATGTCCCTCCACAACACATGGGTCAGTCCAGGCAAAACACACACAGTCACAGGCATGGTGCATGCCATGGACATTTCCATGCATGTCCAATTGACTCTTGAAACATACAATGATATGTAACTCACATGCATCATGGGTCATGCCTATCACATGCACACACTTCACCTCAGTCACATCCATCTGGCCCCATACACCCCAAACACAGCGGATACAAGGGTAATTTGGCTGCTTCACTGAATCTGTGCATTGTCACACACATGTGTCATGCATCCATGGCATGCACAAGTCACAGGCACGCAGGTCAGGCACACAGACATGGCTAACATATATGTACCTGGCATCAGCACCCATCCCTCACCCCCACCCATGTCCAGGTACAGAGACTGGCATGCTCTCATGTTCATAATCTGCATAGGGCTCCCCATGTGGCATTTAAACACATGCTACAACCATGTGGCTCACACATCACTGGTCGCACATGCATTACCATGATGTCCCTGCACACATACATGCATACATGGCCTATGGCACACATACAGGCAAGTATCATAGAACCAGCACACCGTAACATGCCCTGTCTCACACAGTAATGCTCGGACACTTACCGCTCAACTCCAGACGGGTCTCCCTCTCAAGGATCTGGGCGTGGAGCGCTGGGCGTACGCGTTCCAGGACCCTCAACTGGATGGAACTCATGCGGCCCCGGCCCCCCTCCACGAGGCGCCGGGCCTTCACAAGGGTCCTGGACCTCATGTCCTCCCAGCGCTTCTTGATCTTCTGGACCTTGCGGGTTGCCACCCCCTCTGCGTTGATGGCAACCACACAGTCGGCCCAGATCCTCTCCCGTCCTTCCTTGCTGGCGCGGGACGATCCAAAGAGGGCATCATACTGCCCCAGGACATGCTCCACCAGGACACCAACTTCGGTGGCAGTGAAGCTGGTGCCCCTCTGCCCCTCTGGCCTGGGGTTGCCACTGGTGCCAGATGTGGAAGTGCCCGACATGGCAACCCCAGAGGCAGGTGTGGGTGGGCAACTGGGTCCTGGGGCTGGGCTGTGGAGCGATGGAATCCCAGTCGGGAGTCTTCAGTTCCAGCAGGGGTGGACACAGCAACTGGACCCCTGCAGATGGCTGATGTGCAGGCACCAAATGGCAGGGCACGGTGGCAGCAGGCAGGCATGCAGGCAGCAGCAGATGGCACGTGGGAGGCTGCTCGGGGCACTGGGGGGCAGTAACTCGGCCTTCTGGGCAGGAGTGTGGTCTTCCGTGTGTTTTCGCGTGGCCAGCTTGATACGGAGTGATTTGGCACGTGAAAATCCTGCACGTCAGCGTGAAATCCGAGGAAAGGCCCTTAGCGCGTAAGCGCGTCAGCACGCATACGCGATTCTATTGGACCAGAGTCCCTCAGCGCGGAAGCGCGTCTGTGACGTGACCCGCACGGGTGTTCCCCACTCAGCACGTGATGACGGAGCACACGTGGAAATACTGCACGTCAGCGTGTAATTGGACAAAAGTGCGCGTACACGCGATTGGCCTATGTACGTGTATTTCATGGGTGCGCGGGCACTTACACACGCAAGTACGTCAGCGCACCTGTATCCCGTGGTGCGTGGGAATTTCCACACGCTATTGGACTGGGAACTGGATTCCAGGGGTGCGCGGGTCACACGCTCGCCTAGAACACGCGCAAAGCATAAATTTGCGCACTTTAACAATAACAAGCTCAGACGCCAGGATGAACATACCGTTCCTAGCAGCAGTGGCAGTGGGCTACCAAAGGAGGAGGAGGAGGATAGTCAGGGCCAGAATATTCACACCCAGAACCACCCTTTTCGGGATGCCTGATGACCAGGTGTATGGGAAGTACAGGTTTCCACCACACATAATACTGGACCTGGTGAGTGAGTGGGAGGATGACCTCACATCACCCACCCTTTGCTCCCAAGCACTCAGCCCCCTGGAGAAGGTCCTCAATGTACTGCACTTCTTAGCCACTGGATCATTTCAGCGGACAAGTGCCATAGTGGGTGGGGTGTCACAGGCCACCCAGTCACGCTGCCTACACCAGGTCTTGGACATCATCACTGCACGCCCATCAGTCCGCAGGCACATATACCTGCCCAGAACACCTGCAGAAAGGCATGCTGCCGCCCAGGATTTTTACGGTGTGGCACGATTCCCCAAAGTGCTAGGTGCCATCGACTGCACCCATGTGGCTCTACGTCCCCCCAGGGCATCTGAGCACATCTATAGGAACCGCAAGCACTGGCATTCCATCAACGTGCAGGTAGCATGTAATGTCAAGGGAATCATCACCTCAGTATATGCCAACTATCCCGGGTCCACCCACGACAGCTTCATTTACCGAATGTCCACCCTAAACCGGGACTTAGAAGCTGGGCGGCATGGCGATACATGGCTGCTTGGTGAGTATGTATTCCACTGCACATGCATGCATGTTGGATACTGAGCAAGGTCACAACCCCACCAATGATACCAATCACCACCTGCACAGGGGACAGTGCCTACCCTCTCAGCCCCCACATGATGACGCCAATTCGGAACCCCACCACGCCACCCGAGGTAAGATATAACACAGCCCACATTACGACCCGGGGCATAGTGGAGCGCACATTCGGAGTGCTAAAGTCACGCTTTCGCTCCCTTGACCGTTCTGGCGGCCAGCTGTTATACGCTCCCCCAGTAGTGTGCAGGATCATAGTGGCAGCATGTGTCCTGCACAACGTTGCAACACGCCGGGGCCTGGCCGTGGACATGGTGGTGGCCCCACATCCCCAACCACATGCACAGCCGCTGCGCATGGGATGGGAAAGGGCACGGGGGTAGGCAGCCCGTACACAGCTAGTGGCTAATTACTTCACATAGAAATCACACCCCTGTGGAGTGCACACTGCCCTGGCACATTCCATCTGACAATCAATGATGACTCAACCTGACACTGATCCTGAATGTCTGGAGAATGAACCGTGAATACCATATCAGCCTGAGATTGTTCACCTGGAAGTGTCACAATGTGTGCATCCCTACCCACACAGACACCACCAATGCAGTTTTGTGGAGTTACACATTCAAGCAGCTAAAAAGAATACCCACTTGCAAAATGCAACAAGAGGACAGTGCCATGTCAGCCAACCCAACCCCAGCACCGCCACACGACACACCGTGTCATGTCATGCTGTTTGCAGGTAAACAAAGTAATCCCCACAACATGACACTAGTGTCACTATGTACAGTGTCCCTATTAGAAACCTGCAACACCTGAAATGCTCACAGCAATGCCGGACCAACAACATACTTGAGCACGTACTACCATTAACATGACATCACAAATGTTACATATTAGTAGTCCCACCACCTGGAAATGCCTGCACTCCCAGCACTACCAACTGTGCAGTGTTGGCGCCATGTAGAGTTGTAGGTGCACTGCTGCCAACATGGACCCCATCTCCAGACTAGAGGTCCTTGTGTAGACATGAGGAAGGGACCTGCAAATTGGGAGGTAGACACAGAAGATGAGTTACACATCAATGCAACATGCAGTGTACAACACAACAGCAATATGCACTAGGAATGTATACACAGTATTGACTACAGACTGCCCACACAGCTCATGGGAGTCCAACGTCACTGTGTAATTCACTGTCACTTGGGCACACCCTTTGCAAGCCCATGGAAACGGGAAGCAGGAGGGGTGTGTGTGACTCAAACCCAAGCATCTGAACCAAATACATTACAAGCCTGCATGTGCCCAGCCACAATGCAGCGTATGCCCACAGGAACCACGGAAGCCAACAAATCGTCCCAAAAAAATAAGGAATAAAATAAATAAAAATAAAAATAAAAATAAGAAACAATCAAAAATGGCCATTGATGGGCCCGGGGGGGTTGGGGAGGCCACCCAGGAGGTCCGAGGACAGGATGCACACCAGAACCCACCTGCGTGGATCCTGGGAAAATAAAACACCTCCATGGGCTCATGGCCCACACGGCTACCCTATTGTGGGAGTATCACTGCTGTCGCTATTATCACCCTGTGCAGCTGCATCCGGAGGTAGTTGCACTATGGGAGGCAGCCCACGCAAGGCCCTAGTCTGCTCCTCCATGGCTGCAAGCATGCGGGTGTGGTAGGTCTGGTTCTGGAGGATGAGTGTGCGGAGGTCCCCATGCAACAACTCACGGGATGCCCGGACCTCCGCCCTCGTTGCCTGCATCTCAGCTGAGAGCGTACGGGTGAGACGCTCCAGCTGCTGTTCTGTCCTTTGGTGTGTTGAAGCCTCAAGCTCAACAAGAGTCATCCTGAGGTGAAGGAGCTCCTGCCTCAGGGCTTCCCTGTGGCCCTGGGACTCAATGGAGATGGCCTCCTGCAGAGTCGCCAGTGCCGCCCGCCTGTCCCTGTTGGACCCCAACATGTCCTCCCTGTGTGACTGGCAGATGGAGTCAGTTGCCTGCTCTAGTCGCTCCATCAGCCTTTCTGGGGGGGACAATGGAAGTGGCCACCCTATCCATGGCCTGAGCCATCATCTCGGATGATGCAGCCTGTTGGGTTGCCATACCGTAAATGGATTGATCCCATGCGGTATTGCCAGGTGGCGTACGGCCACCACGTCGGCGGGCACCACACCTGTCTGGGGCAAGGCGAACTGCGCCTTGCTGTGCCGGCACTGCCTGAGGCTGCAGGACTGCATTCCCCCTTTGATCTGCTGGCCCAGGAACAGGATCAGATGTCGCGGAGTGTGATCCTGCACCCGTAACCACCAAAGGCGTAGCTGCCAACACTGACATCCCCATGGAGGGTTCTGACCCTGGTGCAGGTGGGTGAGACAGAACAGAATCCCTCCCTGGAACACTCACCTGCGACGGCACGTAGGTCTCATCCGAATCAACACCTGAGTACAGCTCGGGGGAGGTGCAGCCAGAGACACCCCTTGAGAGCACGACCTGCAGCACTTGTGGGTTCTCCCCCACCACCACACCACGTCCCTCACTGGTGGTTGGTCGGCCCTCAGACCCCTCCTGGGTCTGCACCATCTCCACAACCCCAGCAGTATCAGGTGCGTCTTCCCCTGCAAAGACATGAAAACAAAGAAATGGAAACAGGCATTAGCACCATGGCACACAATGAGGGCTGAGAAGCAAGAGAACCAGTACTTGATTGACACATGTCCCACATGACTAAAACCCTCCCATGCATGCACCCTCACTGCGTATGAAGTGCAGGCAAATGGCACACACTGATGACACCAAGATGGAAGATGAACACATTTTCTGCATGCTGCCTGGCAGTGGCATCACACATTGGCCTGTGATTGCCAGGTGAAACACACATGCCATCACACAGATGGCATGTACCATTGCTATTGAGTGAAGATGGAGAGGAGGGCAGCACCTATTCATTCAGTCCAGTTCCCGCATGTAATTGCTTTTCTAATTCTAACAGGTCAGATTTTTCACCTGGAGCTGCCAGTCTGAAATGGTCCAATTGCACAGGGACATGTGTGTACAAATGATATCCAGGTAACAAAGTCACTCCACTTTACCATAGCCATGTCAGACATGTGACTAGTGGACAGCGACATGGCTAGTAAAAGTGGGGGAATGCAAACAATCTGACTGAATGAACAGTGAAAAATAAGCAACAATGTTGTGGCAAGGTGACACTTCAAGGGCAACTGGCGTGCAGTTGGGCTAGATGTCTACTGTTGGCAGAAGGGATACTGCTATGGCCAAATGCAGCTGCGCAGGAAGTATTGCATGAAGCACATGGCTGACCCATACGACTCAGGCGCACACACTCTCACCTGGCACACAAACAGAAGCCCTCACACACACACCATGCACATGGATGACACACACATGCATGTGCACTCACCGGACAATGCCTCGTAATCAGCCAGATCTCCCACGCCTTGGATCTGTTCCTCCGTGACGTAGGTCCCAGCGACTGACTCATGTGGAGTGAGTTCCATGTCTACTACTGGAGACCCACCTCCAGTCACTAGAGTTGCGGCATGACTTGAGGCCAGCTTACTCTTTGCCCTGCGCTTTGGGTCATTCCAGCGCTTATAGCAATCATTGGCTGTGCGCCTCACGATTCCAAGGGCACTTACGATGTCCGCAACGGTCTGCCAGTGTGCCTGGCGTTGTGCAGGTGTGGTCTTGGATCCTGCAACAATGACCATCTCATTGTCATGTCCGGACACATACTCGACAAGTGCATTCAGTTCGTCATCCGTGAAGCTGGGCTTCCTGGACGGGCCGGACTGTGTAGCCGTGTCTGGGGCATCAGCCTGTGCCGGATGAGCACTCTTCCTCTTCCGCTTGGAAGGTGGTGGTGATCCTGAGTGTCCTGCGCCGCTCCGGACACTAGGGGCAGGAGCCCAGGTGGACTCTGTATCAGGAGTGTGGGATTGCACACTCAGCATGGGAGTTGGTGCAGGCATTGGCTCTAGTGTGATGGTGTCAGGGGGAATGTCAGCAGCATGGACTAGGACCGACACTGTCCTGGCTGGGTGTGTGAGGGCTGGGGTGGATGGAGCCGCAGCTGCCCCTGCAGCCTCTCCGCCCTGCCTCCTTGGTGCAGCAGATGACCTTGCTGCCCCAGATCCACGTGGCATGATGGCATCAACGTGCACCAGCGCACGTGTCGTAGCCCTGCTGACCTGGAAGTCAGCCATGGAGTCAGCCAGGTCTGGTGCCACAATGGGCTGGTCCAACAAGGGCTGAGCATGGATGGTGTCAGCCACATCAGCCTCAACGGGAGGGGGGGAGGGGGGGATTATGGGTGCCCGTGACTGGTCCTCCACACATGGGGGGACAGGCTCACCCTGCAAGTTACGACCACGTCCCCTACCGGATCCACCACGGCCACCACTTGTGGCTCTTCCACCTTTGCCACCCTTACGGAATCCTCGCCTCCCAGCCATGGCACTGATGTTAATGTGCGTATGGGAGTGGATGTAGACTATTGTCCTGGGCAATTGGGGGTCAAAGGGGTTGGGTACCAGATGGTAATTGTACCCTAGTGCTCTAGCAAGGCTGAATGTAACCCCTGGGGAAAGATGACGGGTCACGCAACGCACAGGAGGCCCAAAAAAGGGAGATGACGTGCAAGCAACCCCTCCTAGACCACGTGTGCAGAAAGAAAAACCTGCACTACGCTGTGGCACCCAGTAACACAAGAATGAACGTATGCGTGTCACACGCAGCCTAGAATGACCTCTGAAGGGGTAGGCTACACACGGGGCAAGCACAGATGTTAGATACGTGCGTGACTCACCGTCTGCCAGGTAAAAGAGCGTGAAAAATGAGCGCGTTTGGTTGGCAACACCCCCGCCAAAAGAAGATATGTACGCTGTCTGAGGAGACAGGACAACAGTAGAAGGGAACACTGTTTGAGGGAACAGGCCCAGGTAAACCAGTACAAGAGAAAAAATAGAAAAAGCTGTCAGAGGTAACAGGGAGTACGAACTTGAAACGCCGTGAAGTAAATCGCGTGTGAAACGACAAGAAGTACAGAATTCACCCACTCGCTCTCCACGAAAAGCAGTACAAGGAATTGGTGTTCTACACGTACCTTATATGCAGGCCCACACGTACAGCGTCACTTACGCGGCGTGTACGTGCTAGGCCCATTCCCACCAATTACACGCTTTGTCACTTCTGCGTGTAGGTCCATTTGCACCAATTACACGCTTTGTCACTTCTGCGTGTAGGTCCATTTGCACCAATTACACGCTTTGACACTTCTGCGTGTAGGTCCATTTGCACCAATTACACGCTTTGACACTTCTGCGTGTAGGGCTATTTCCACCAATAACACGCTTTGACACTCGGACGTGTCACGCAACTTTTTCCTACGCGTGCACGTGACTTCATAGACGCGCATACGCGTTTACGCGCTAAGGGCCTTTCATCGATTTACACGCAGACGTGTGGGATTTTCACGTGCAAAATCACTCACTACGTATCAAGCTGTCCAGGCGTTCACACACGAAAGACCACGCTCCTGCCCAGGAGGCCAAATTACTGCCCCCCAGAGCCCTGAGCACGCTCCCACCTGCCATCTGCTGCTGCCTGACTGCCTGCTGCCCACGTGCCCTGCCATTTGCTGCCTGCACATCAGCCAGGGGTGCTGTTGCTGTGACCACCCCTGCTGGAACCAAAGGCTCCCGACTGCTTTTCCGTCGCCCCACAGCCCAGCCCCAGGACCCAGTTGCCCACCCACTCCTGCCTCTGGGGTTGCCATGTCGGGCACTACAACATCTGGCACCAGTGGCAACCCCCGGCCAAGGAGGCAGAGGGGCACCAGCTTCAGTGCCAGGGAAGTTGGTGTCCTGGTGGAGGGTGCCCCTGCACTGCTGGGGGGTGAGGGTGGTGGGAGACATGAGTGGGGGCCTGGTGGAGGGTGCCCCTGGTGGCTGGGGGTTGGGGGTGGTGGGAGACATGGGTGGGGGCCTGGTGGAGGGTGACCCTGGTGGCTGGGGGTTGGGGGTGGTGGGAGACATGGGTGGGGGCCTGGTGGAGGGTGCCCCTGGTGGCTGGGGGGTGGGGGTGATAGGGGACATGAGTGGGGGCCTGGTGGAGGGTGCCCCTGGATGGTGGGGGGTGGGGGTGGTGGGAGACATGGATGGGGGCCTGGTGGAGGGTGCCCCTGGTGACTGGGGGGGTGGGGGTGGTGGGAGACATGGGTGGGAGCCTGGTGGAGGGTGCCCCTGGATGCTGGGGGGTGGGGGTGGTGGGAGACATGGGTGGGGGCCTGGTGGAGGGTGCCCCTGGATGCTGGGGGGTGGGGGTGGTGGGAGACATGAGTGGGGGCCTGGTGGAGGGTGCCCCTGGTGGCTGGGGGTTGGGGGTGGTGGGAGACATGGGTGGGGGCCTGGTGGAGGGTGCCCCTGGTGGCTGGGGGTTGGGGGTGGTGGGAGACATGGGTGGGGGCCTGGTGGAGGGTGCCCCTGGTGGCTGGGGGGTGGGGGTGATAGGGGACATGAGTGGGGGCCTGGTGGAGGGTGCCCCTGCACTGCTGGGGGGTGGGGGTGATAGGGGACATGGGTGGGGGCCTGGTGGAGGGTGCCCCTGGATGCTGGGGGGTGGGGGTGGTGGGAGACATGGGTTGGGGCCTGGTGGAGGGTGCCCCTGGTGGCGGGGGGGTGGGGGTGATAGGGGACATGAGTGGGGGCGTGGTGGAGGCTGCCCCTGCACTGCTGGGGGGTGGGGGTGGTGGGAGACATGAGTGGGGGCGTGGTGGAGGCTGCCCCTGCACTGCTGGGGGGTGGGGGTGGTGGGAGACATGGGTGGGGGCCTGGTGGAGGGTGCCCCTGGATGCTGGGGGGTGGGGGTGGTGGGAGACATGAGTGGGGGCCTGGTGGAGGGTGCCCCTGGATGCTGGGGGGTGGGGGTGGTGGGAGACATGAGTGGGGGCCTGGTGGAGGGTGCCCCTGGTGGCGGGGGGGTGGGGGTGATAGGGGACATGAGTGGGGGCCTGGTGGAGGGTGCCCCTGGTGGCGGGGGGGGTGGGGGTGATAGGGGACATGAGTGGGGGCCTGGTGGAGGGTGCCCCTGGATGCTGGGGGGTGGGGGTGGTGGGAGACATGGGTGGGGGCCTGGTGGAGGGTGCCCCTGGATGCTGGGGGGTGGGGGTGGTGGGAGACATGAGTGGGGGCCTGGTGGAGGGTGCCCCTGGTGGCTGGGGGTTGGGGGTGGTGGGAGACATGGGTGGGGGCCTGGTGGAGGGTGCCCCTGGTGGCTGGGGGGTGGGGGTGATAGGGGACATGAGTGGGGGCCTGGTGGAGGGTGCCCCTGGTGGCGGGGGGGTGGGGGTGATAGGGGACATGAGTGGGGGCCTGGTGGAGGGTGCCCCTGGTGGCTGGGGGTTGGGGGTGGTGGGAGACATGGGTGGGGGCCTGGTGGAGGGTGCCCCTGGTGGCTGGGGGGTGGGGGTGATAGGGGATATGAGTGGGGGCCTGGTGGAGGGTGCCCCTGCACTGCTGGGGGGTGGGGGTGATAGGGGACATGGGTGGGGGCCTGGTGGAGGGTGCCCCTGGATGCTGGGGGGTGGGGGTGGTGGGAGACATGGGTGGGGGCCTGGTGGAGGGTGCCCCTGGATGCTGGGGGGTGGGGGTGGTGGGAGTCATGAGTGGGGGCCTGGTGGAGGGTGCCCCTGGTGGCTGGGGGTTGGGGGTGGTGGGAGACATGGGTGGGGGCCTGGTGGAGGGTGCCCCTGGTGGCTGGGGGTTGGGGGTGGTGGGAGACATGGGTGGGGGCCTGGTGGAGGGTGCCCCTGGTGGCGGGGGGGGTGGGGGTGATAGGGGACATGAGTGGGGGCGTGGTGGAGGCTGCCCCTGCACTGCTGGGGGGTGGGAGTGGTGGGAGACATGGATGGGGGCCTGGTGGAGGGTGCCCCTGGTGGCTGGGGGGTGGGGGTGATAGGGGACATGAGTGGGGGCCTGGTGGAGGGTGCCCCTGCACTGCTGGGGGGTGGGAGTGATAGGGTACATGGGTGGGGGCCTGGTGGAGGGTGCCCCTGGATGCTGGGGGTTGGGGGTGGTGGGAGACATGGGTGGGGGCCTGGTGGAGGGTGCCCCTGGATGCTGGGGGGTGGGGGTGGTGGGAGTCATGAGTGGGGGCCTGGTGGAGGGTGCCCCTGGTGGCTGGGGGTTGGGGGTGGTGGGAGACATGGGTGGGGGCCTGGTGGAGGGTGCCCCTGGTGGCTGGGGGTTGGGGGTGGTGGGAGACATGGGTGGGGGCCTGGTGGAGGGTGCCCCTGGTGGCGGAGGGGTGGGGGTGATAGGGGACATGAGTGGGGGCGTGGTGGAGGCTGCCCCTGCACTGCTGGGGGGTGGGGGTGGTGGGAGACATGGATGGGGGCCTGGTGGAGGGTGCCCCTGGTGGCGGGGGGGTGGGGGTGATAGGGAACATGAGTGGGGGCGTGGTGGAGGCTGCCCCTGCACTCCTGGGGGTGGGGGTGGTGGGAGACATGAGTGGGGGCGTGGTGGAGGCTGCCCCTGCACTGCTGGGGGGTGGGGGTGGTGGGAGACATGAGTGGGGGCGTGGTGGAGGCTGCCCCTGCACTGCTGGGGGGTGGGGGTGGTGGGAGACATGGATGGGGGCCTGGTGGAGGGTGCCCCTGGTGGCTGGGGGGTGGGGGTGATAGGGGACATGAGTGGGGGCCTGGTGGAGGGTGCCCCTGGTGGCTGGGGGTTGGGGGTGGTGGGAGACATGGGTGGGGGCCTGGTGGAGGGTGCCCCTGGTGGCTGGGGGTTGGGGGTGGTGGGAGACATGGGTGGGGGCCTGGTGGAGGGTGCCCCTGGTGGCGGGGGGCTGGGGGTGATAGGGGACATGAGTGGGGGCGTGGTGGAGGCTGCCCCTGCACTGCTGGGGGGTGGGGGTGGTGGGAGACATGGATGGGGGCCTGGTGGAGGGTGCCCCTGGTGGCGGGGGGGTGGGGGTGATAGGGGACATGAATGGGGGCCTGGTGGAGTGTGCCCCTGGATGCTGGGGGGTGGGGGTGGTGGGAGACATGGGTGGGGGCCTGGTGGAGGGTGCCCCTGGTGGCTGGGGGTTGGGGGTGGTGGGAGACATGGGTGGGGGCCTGGTGGAGGGTGCCCCTGGTGGCTGGGGGTTGGGGGTGGTGGGAGACATGGGTGGGGGCCTGGTGGAGGGTGCCCCTGGTGGCGGGGGGGGTGGGGGTGATAGGGGACATGAGTGGGGGCGTGGTGGAGGCTGCCCCTGCACTGCTGGGGGGTGGGGGTGGTGGGAGACATGGATGGTGGGAGACATGAGTGGGGGCCTGGTGGAGGGTGCCCCTGGTGGCTGGGGGTTGGGGGTGGTGGGAGACATGGGTGGGGGCCTGGTGGAGGGTGCCCCTGGTGGCTGGGGGTTGGGGGTGGTGGGAGACATGGGTGGGGGCCTGGTGGAGGGTGCCCCTGGTGGCTGGGGGTTGGGGGTGGTGGGAGACATGGGTGGGGGCCTGGTGGAGGGCGCCCCTGGATGCTGGGGGGTGGGGGTGGTGGGAGACATGGGTGGGGGCCTGGTGGAGGGTGCCCCTGCACTGCTGGGGGGTGGGGGTGGTGGGAGACATGAGTGGGGGCGTGGTGGAGGCTGCCCCTGCACTGCTGGGGGGTGGGGGTGGTGGGAGACATGAGTGGGGGCGTGGTGGAGGCTGCCCCTGCACTGCTGGGGGGTGGGGGTGGTGGGAGACATGAGTGGGGGCGTGGTGGAGGCTGCCCCTGCACTGCTGGGGGGTGGGGGTGGTGGGAGACATGAGTGGGGGCGTGGTGGAGGCTGCCCCTGCACTGCTGGGGGGTGGGGGTGGTGGGAGACATGAGTGGGGGCGTGGTGGAGGCTGCCCCTGCACTGCTGGGGGGTGGGGGTGGTGGGAGACATGGATGGGGGCCTGGTGGAGGGTGCCCCTGGTGGCTTGGGGGTGGGGGTGATAGGGGACATGAGTGGGGGCCTGGTGGAGGGTGCCCCTGGTGGCGGGGGCTGGGGGTGATAGGGGACATGAGTGGGGGCCTGGTGGAGGCTGCCCCTGCACTGCTGGGGGGTGGGGGTGCAGGGGGACATGAGCAGGTGTGCAGGGTTGTCCCCTGTTTTGTGGGCTGCCTGCAGGGGCCGTGGAGGGTGTACAGAGAACACCTGTGAGGACCCACCCAGCCTAATTGCGTGTGATAATTCCCGCACACCCCTGTAATACACGTACCTGGCCAAATCGCATGTGAGAATTCCCGCGCACCCCTGTAATACACGTACCCAGCCGAATCGCGTGTAGAACTTCCCGTGTACCCCTGTAATACACGTACCCAGCCAAATCGCGTGTGATAATTCCCTCGTACCCCTGTAATACACGTACCCTGGCCAATCGCGTGTAGAACTTCCCACGCACCCCTGTAATACACGTACCAAGCCAAATCGCGTGTGATAATTCCCGCGCACCCCTGTAATACACGTACCTGGCCAAATCGCATGTGAGAATTCCCGCGTACCCCTGTAATACACGTACCCAGCCGAATCGCGTGTAGAACTTCCCGTGTACCCCTGTAATACACGTACCCAGCCAAATCGCGTGTGATAATTCCTGCGTACCCCTGTGATACACGTGCCCTGGCTAATCGCGTGTAAAACTTCACGCGTACCCCTGTAATACACGTACCCTGGCTAATCGCGTGTATAACTTCACGCGTACCCCTGATATGCACGTTACCCGCTTTGCGTTCCTTGTTTGGCAGCCCTGTAGACTGGTCCAGGGTTAGCGCAGCCCTTTGCGATGATTTAGCGATTTTGATGGCTTTTCCTTGCGCGAGGGCGTTCTTGGGGGCGTTACTGGCGCTTCTGCAGGGTCGCTGCGATACTCTGCGCCACGGCTGGTTTGGGAGCCTAAAATCCATGAATACGCTGTGCGCGGAAATCGGTTTTGGCGCACGTGCCTGGCGCAGACAATCGCACGCGGACACTCTGCGCCAGCCGCTTGTGACACTTTTCTGCGAAATTCTATGAATTACCCTGTTAGTCTACTTGCTTATTGTCCCTCAGTCATTTAATTTACAACAATCTGCTGTGCAGCCATTGCACACTAGGGCTTTTCTCCTTTATGCATGTTATATCATTTTAAGAACATCTCCTAAAAGTAGATATGGTATTTTGAATCTTGAAACCCAAAAGCACTGTTACATTTGTAATATCTGAGGATTGCAGGTCATTCTTGTAGTGCTGGAAGGACTTTGACTTTTGGTTTCAACCAGTCACCTTTGTATTGCATATTTCAAAGAGAGACCCTAAAACTTGAATGTTCTACAGGAAAAACAAACTTCCCGGGATACCGCTAGCATGGGGCAGAGCCAGTCACAGATCATTGAACACAAAGAGGCATGGCATCTACCAGTAACATCAGGTGTATGCTTGACAGGGTGTGAGTGGTTATCAATGTTGAGCACTACCAACCAAACTCTTTTGTTTCTTCCATAGCGACGTCGGCAGACCGATTTTACCGCATCGATCGATCTCAGGTAAGTCCCCATCATCAGGCTGGGGAATCTGTTAAGCACAGGACCTCTTTTAGCCTTTTCCATCCAGGCATTGTGTTTGTATCCATGTGCCCTGTGGTGTCTGTGCCCATAGTTCCTTGTGCATTGTCCAGTGCTTGCCTCTCATTCTTTCTCCAGAATACAGTTACTTCTCTTCTCCTCTGGGAAATTTAGACAGTCATTTCTCTTCAGATTCCTTTCAGATTCTTCAGTTAGGAAAATCAATTACCACAAACATGGTATAAACCACCCCATCTGCTCATGCACCACCTGCCTCAGTTTTCTTACTGCACTGATTGTTTAAACCACCCCATCTGCTCATGCACCACCTGCCTCAGTTTTCTTACTGCACTGATTGTTTAAACCACCCCATCTGCTCATGCACCACCTGCCTCAGTTTTCTTACTGCACTGAATGTTTAAACCACCCCATCTGCTCATGCACCACCTGCCTCAGTTTTCTTACTGCACTGATTGTTTAAACCACCCCATCTGCTCATGCACAACCTGCCTCAGTTTTCTTACTGCACCGATTGTTTAAACCACCCCATCTGCTCATGCACAACCTGCCTCAGTTTTCTTACTGCACCGATTGTTTAAACCACCCCATCTGCTCATGCACAACCTGCCTCAGTTTTCTTACTGCACCGATTGTTTAAACCACCCCTGCTTCTCATGAACCACCAGCCTCTGTTTTTTTACTGCCCTGCCCGTATTAACCGGCCCATCTGCTCATGCACCCTCTGTTTATTTACTGCACTGGTTGTGCAAACTCTGCCATCCGCAAATGCACTACCAGCCTCTGTTTTTTTTTCTTTGGAGAAACTGGAATTTTGAGCACATTTGCCTTGTTTTATCATTATTTGTTTTTCGTTCATGAGTTGATCATGTCCCTGCCGAAAGTATTTGATTGTAAGTATTGCAATTCCTAGCAGCCGACATGGTATTTGCACGTGGTGTCCTAGCACAGAGCACTACTCTGCAGGTCACGTTGAAACCTGAAGGTCCAGTCACTGAGGGAGAGGGGGTCAGAGGTTTCTATGGCCCAATATCAAGCTGCTAGAATGGGCTGACTCTCCTCTGCTCGGTCTAGTTAGATGGCTGTCTTTCAGGACTTGAGTTTGCATTTCTTCCAGGCAAAAACATTCCCCTGCAGGGCAGTGCCACCTGCAGCAGAGTTCAAGTGTAGGTGTTCCCAAAAACAGGAAGAACGAAAGGTCCAGATCGCCAAAAGGAGTTACATGTTCCTGTGCGGTGAGCAGCAATGCCTCACAGAAACACCATTATCCTCTACTGCACCATTCCCTGCTAACCAGTTGCTTCCTGTGCTCGTGCCAAGGGGAGAACTGGCAACTTTTGGCCTGGGGAAGCAAATATTCCTTTCTGACCCATAGTACCGTGGCCCATACCCACAATGCAGCGGCCCCAACTTCCAGAACAAATACACTCAATACCAACCTCTCTCTACCCTACACATTCTCAAGTATATATATCATTACTTGCCTTTCATGCAACATATCTTTCAGTGATATTTGTGGTTTCTAAGAGAACCAGACCCTAGGAATCTCCCCGACATAACAAACACAGTAAAATGGTTTCACAGGGATAATATAATTGATGAACTCGGAAAGCTGGGATTTGAACCTGTGTTTCCTCGTGCTCCAGTTTGCAATTGCAATCTTCTCCCATCCCTTCTGATCCCATCTTTAGATTTCGACCAAGTAAAGAGGCGGCAAAGCTAGAAAATTCATTGGTATAGCGAAGCCATTGCAGAGCCTGGGGTCTGGCCTAACTCTGAGTCAAGCATGCGCTGGCACGCACAGCAAAAGAACAATACATTACTTCCTGTATCCCCAGCCCACAAAACAAAACCCATGCCTGCCACCCTTTCCACCCACTCCCTACAACTTAAAACCCTCACTTGGCATCCTGCCTTCTCATTAGTATGCATAATATAAATGACAACCATTATAATTATTCATGGAGTAACACTATAGATTACATAGCCATGTATATACTAGACGTTCTGTGCAAATAGTTATGGAAAATAAGGCAGAGTGATAAAAAGTGATATGTTCACAATGACAAGATATATGAAGTCTCGATGATGGGAGTTTGAGCCCTGTCTTCCTGGTTCCACAGTTTCCAATTCAGAGAGCAGTGTAGACTTAATCTTCTCCAATTTTTCAATATCAGAACCAACTTTCTACAAAGTTGTTATTCAATGGCTAATGTAGCACACTGTTTAATACATCTGCCTATCAAAGCACCAATGTACTTGCAACAGAAAAGCATATTACTCATCTGTATCCTGAGGCAAAAACATCTGTGTGTACATACAATTCTACAGGCTACGATTATAATTATGATGAAAACCCACTAGAATTATAATCTTAGTCTGAAGAATTGTGTGCACTTGGTAAGCACCAAGTCGCAGGATGAAGCAACCTGAAAAAATGTACGAGAAATCTTAATTGAAACATATGGTCATAAAGCAAGTATGCATCATTGAGTCAGAAAAAAGAAGGGGGTGGAGCCAATCCCACAATCAGGTGCAGTATCATGCAGGTCAGGCTCAGACCTCAGCAACAGACAATCCACCTGCTGACCTCCATTTCCAGATGTGTTCCTTTGTCTCAGTTACCCTATGTGTCTTACCCATAACCCTCCAGTGCCCTTCTCTTGAAACACATTCTCAATGCCCCCCAGGTCCGTTCCTTGCCCCTCACCCCCTTCAAGTTCCCATCACACCAAGCCTGTTCCTTGCCCTTCACCACCTTCCGTTGCCCTGGCTCACACATGCACAGTATAGCACGTTGGTTTGTCAGTGAGCCTCTGCTAGGCATGACAAGAAGCTGTGGTTGGAGTGTTGCTGGTAATTGTGGATAGGGCATCTGCACATGGACAACGCAGAGCAGGGGACATGGCTTTTATTGTTCTCCCAAATTGCACTTTCTTGGACGGTGGGCTGCATATTCCACGTGGTAGGTGCAGAGATCAGGCCACTAATGACAAATACATGTCAGAATCACCAGCACTGGTACTACTGATGCCAGTGATTCTGACAATCCCATCCATGGAATCCTATTGGACTCTGTGAAATGGGAATTTATTGGCCTCTCCGCCATCCGTAATATCCCCGGTAATACCAGAATATCAGGCGGTGGAAACGGTACGGGAGCTTTGCCAGTATACCACCAGAATTACCGATGGGATACCAGCAACATTGTAACCCGGGCCACGGTGTGACTTAGCACCTGTTGATTTTAATACACTTCCAGGTTGATTTGAACTGCACAACACAGCAAGGTGCGACACATTTTATACATACCCCGGTTCTGAGCTAGGCCTTATATATATCCAGGGTCTTTTGGCTATTTCCCGGGTACAGCTGCGCTCTGGTCCACGACGGATCAGCTCCAGTCTAGTGCAGTCTCACCTCAAGCAAGTTAATGACCAGCTGTACATTGCCATCTTTCCCTTTTCTTCCTCTGTACATTCATTGCTCTCTTGCTCTATTCACAGGAACATTTGCATTTTGTGACCGAGATTTCTCAAGAGGAGATCTTCATCCTGGACCCAGAGGTGTTGGAGGTCCCGTCCGAAGTGCCAGCTCCAGGGATGCCTGACCTAGTGATGGAGCAGGCGTCAGGGTGAGCTCTGGGGATGTGGTAGAGAAAGTGTTGGTTTTGTATTTGCTTCAGTGACCTCTTTTAAAAGAGGGGTTCAATGTAACAGGGTGTATGATACAAAAGGCAATTACTCTGGCAGGTGATAGGGTGACTACAAAACTTGCATCCATAACTCCGCCAACGGGGACTCTGGGAGCCTTCTTGAACCAAGCCACACTCTGCATGAGACACATGGATCCTGTGCAATCTTAAGACCATCTCCCAAATGTCCAGAATACCGGGCCGTTCCGATCTTGGTGGGCCCGGTATTTCCCCATCAAGGGAACCCGGACCAGGTACATCCCCATTTGAGCCCCCATAGGGCTCAATGGGAATGGGGAGCATGCTAACAACGGGCCCGTTAATGACGGGCCCGTTGTTAGCATGCTGGGCCTCTCGCGGGACCCGCTAAGGACGTCTGGTGAAACCAGGCGCCCAGAACGGGTCCCGCAAGAGGACCTCGTAATGGGGCAGTAAGGGGTTAACGGCACCGGCACCTATACCGGTGCTGTTAACCCCTTATCGCCCGTCTCGTAATGAGGCCCCTAGAGTCTGATACATGTACTTCCTGGTGGCTTTGGAAGCTGAGTGTATTATATCCCAGAATTCCTTCCATGAAGGAGGCAGAGCTTATCAGCATTTAAATTACCAGGTTGACTGACCACAATAAAGTAAGGTATCCCTTGCAGGAGAACGTAAACTCAATCTTTATGACATGAATGAATACTACTGCAAAGGTGGCTAGAAAGGCAGGATCAGACGGTTGCAGCAAATGTGTCGGGTGCTACGGGAGCACAGACTGAGGAACACAAGGCCCTGGCAGCTCACGCAGGTTCCACACCAGAACCATCCATGAGAAGGAACAGTTCCATGCATTCACTCACCAGATGAGAGCTGAGTGGCAGGCATGGCAGTGACAACTAAGTGCCTCTCTCTTACCCGAACTAGGTTCCCATCCCAGATGGGCATTGCATCTTCCTTTGACAATACCCCAAAATATCCCCCTGTTTCACAATCAAACCCAGCAGGTGAATTTACTAAATTTCTTGTGAAAATTCAAAGGCTACTTGCTCCATTTGTAATTAAGGAAGCCCCAATAGGCTTGCAAACAGCCGGTAGACTATAAACCCATAATTGACCCGATGAGGCTAAACCTATTCCTCAAAGATTCAACGTAACATCCCTTACTCTCACTCTGGTGTCCATTCATGAGGAGAATGGTGTCCATTCTTGACTTTAACCTCTGCCTGTGTCTTTACAAAGTCTTTAGTTGCATTGAGTGCATGTCTGAAACATGTGTCCATCCAAACTTATATCACAAGTTCATGGGTGCTTCCTGACTTACTGCTTGCACAGAATGCACCTACTGTGGAGAACCAGTTTTATCTGAGCTTGTCAGTAGTGCCTTCAAACATTCTACTCACATTCTACTCACCCCGGTTCACCTGACACATTTTGGGCATGAAACTGAGAGCGCTTTCCCTCTCAGAACAGATGAGCCATCCAAAGGAGACCGTGGACCACTCTACGAATAACACATTGCCTTGAGCTGCAGCTTCAGGGAGCCTTGGCCTGATGGCCTCCTGTCTTGCAGTTCTCTCCCTAGTGAGGCTCAGGATGAGAGAGCTATAGCTCTGCCCTCACCCTACCAGGAACAAGAGAGCCAAACACAATCTCAGGTTTTGCCATTGGTGATTTATAGGTCCAGTCAATGGGCTTGGAGTGGGGCATTCTGACGTTATCAGAAGTCACATACAGGCTCCAGGCTCACAAGCCTCCATCATCACCAACATATCACGATCTTCTGTTCCAGTACATTGGCAATTCCTAGCCTGTGCCAAAGAAATGCCAACAACTTTGCATCAGCAGACGGCCACGGAATGCTGCAATCTACCCTACCCTAAATCCATTACCTCCTGATCCTTCAGAGAACACCATTGTTAGGATGAATTAACAACACCAATGCAGTGTTATACCTGAAAAAAGCATGGCACCCGCAGTATTAAGTCATGCCAACGTGCAATGGAACTGTAGGCTAAGCTGGGCAACCTTAATGGTTTCTGCCACCTGGTAAGAGCAAAGACGGACATCACCGGCTCATCGATGTCACGAATGAAGGCTGACCTTGTAGGTACTCAGCTCAGTCATTGGCCCAGAGAAACACTCAGGAGATGAACACGTCTCCACTCAGTACTGCTGCATTTGCCCCTGTAGGTTTGGGGCTACCATGCTTCTGGACTGGAAGAGTCATTGTTGGGTGTGTCTCTCTTCTCTCTCTCCAAACATTCACAAGCTCCTTCGCGTGTTTACGTGGAGTAGCCCGCGCAATAAGCCTCTGCTTTCCCCCACGTGGTCCAGTCAGATGTCGTTCTCTTACGCCCCTGAAAGTGAGGTTACAGTCCTTGATTCACTTACTTGCATCCAATGTCTTTGTTTCCAAAACAAACCAAGAAGACCTGAAAGGACCATGAGAAACAGGTTTGGGGTGCAATGCACACATTGCAGCCGTGATTCAAAGTCATTGGGGGTCATTTCGAGTTGCGCGGTAGGGGAGACCGGCCACCGGTAAGGAGACCGGTGCCGGTAATCCCCTACTGCCCGATTCCAACGTCCCCTAACGGGAACCGTCTGACCACACGTCCCTTACGGGTCCCGTTAGGGGACAAGGCCGCTAATTACGGGCCTGCCATTAGCAGGCCCGTAAATAGCACCTTCCCCATTCCCATTGAGACCTATGGGGGCTCAAATGGGAATGGGGAATGGTTGGTGCAATGGGGATTTACCGGTCCCGCCAGGGTCGGATTAGACCGGTATGTCCCCATTGCACCACACAGGACTCGGTCCTGTTATTGGAGGCAGTCATGGCGCAAATAGCTCCATGACTACCTCCAATCTCGTAATGACCCCCATATTATGCTACTTCTTCCCCAATCTTGCTATTCCTTCCAACAGAAGAACATCAGATAGTGACTGCGCCCCCTATTCATTCTAACGTGGGCCATGCTAGTGTGTCTGTGTTGCGCAACCTCCTCCCAGCGCCTGTTGGGCCAGGAGATACACCGTGCCGCCTCATTCCATCAGCCCATGCATTGGCCGGCCGTGCGATGCGGAGCAACATTTCATATCGTGTGCGTAAAATGCGTTTAGCTCCACCCTGCCTGGCATCGTAAGTGTGCTCATCACGTGTGATCTCTTTTTCGCATGCAAAATCCACATCTCGAGGCCAGCAAAGGTTTGCGGTGCAAAGCCCCTGTCTCTGGAAGGCGCTCCTGACGGACGTGTGCAACTTCATGAAATCAGGCACGCAAGGCTGAATGGGAGCTCTTCTTATGACCATGTTTTATCTTCATGTCAGCATTGACCTATTTGTTACCTTAACCTTTTCCCCTCTCAACCGTGCCCCTAGAATCAATCAAGTTTGCATTGCGTTGTGCCTTACAAATGCAAATCCATTACTGACCTGGTGATGGGCAAGGTACTGTGCAATCTCGGCTGGAGACTCTCTTTTCACAAACAAGTGACCTTCTGCACCTCGGGCGTACTCGTTTTGGGCCGGCGTGATAATTGTTGACACCCTGGGTGAAAGCTCTATTTCCCACCCTGCCTCACGCTTCCTTTGATCTTATTTCCATATCTATGCCCCAAATAGTCTCCCGCTGCCCTGTTTGTGTTAACTTGCAAATATTCTCTCATACTCGGGCATGATTTGAAAGAATGACCATCAGTCAGTGCAAAACACACACATATAAGCAAACAAACTGAATAGAAATTAGCAATGCAAGCTTCCTTTAAGCATGAAACGGACACAGGGCTGTTAGTGGTCGTAGCAGTTCACACATACTCATGTATGGTACATGCAAGAGCAAGGACACCTTCTTCCTCTCACATACGGCAAAGGTATATAGCATGGGCAGTGCGAGTGCCTGTGGACAGCAGCTGGGAAGGCATTTATCACATAGAGAATGTTGATAAAATATCCTACAGCAGTGCAAGCTTCCCTCACGCATGTAAACGTGTATAGAATGGCCTGCGGCAGTGCAAGCTTCACTCACACATGTAAACGTGTATAGAATGGCCTGCGGCAGTGCAAGCTTCACTCACACATGTAAACGTGTATAGAATGGCCTGCGGCAGTGCAAGCTTCACTCACACATGTAAACGTGTATAGAATGGCCTGCAGCAGTGCAAGTTTCCCTCACACATGTAAACATGTATATAATGATCTGCAGCAGTGCAAGCTTCCCTTACACATGTACAAGTGTAAAGAATGGGCAACAGCAGGGTAAGCGTCCCTTAACCATGTAAAAGTATATAGAATGGCCTGCGGCAGTGCGTGCTTCCCTCACACGTGTATATGTGTACAGAATGGGCAACAGCAGTGCAAGCTTCCCTCACACATTTACAAGTGTATGGGATGGGCAACAGCAGTGCAAGCGTCCCTTACACATGTAAAAGTATATAGAATGGCCTGCGGCAGTGCACGCTTCCCTCACACATGTAAAAGTGTATGGAATGGGCAACAGCAGTGCAAGCTTCCCTCGCACATGAAAAAGTGTATAGAATGCCCTGCAGCAGTGTAAGCTTCCCTCACACATGTAAACGTGTATATAATGATCTGCAGCAGTGCAAACTTCCCTTACACATGTAAACGTGTATAGAATGGCCTGCGGCAGTGCACGCTTCCCTCACACATGTAAAAGTGTATAGAATGGGCAACAGCAGTGCAAGCTTCCCTTAAACATGTAAACGTGTATAGAATGGGCAACAGCAGTGCAAGCTTCCCTTACACATGTAAACGTGTATAGAATGGCCTGTGGCAGTGCACGCTTCCCTCACACATGTAAAAGTGTATAGAATGGGCAACAGCAGTGCAAACTTCCCTTACACATGTAAACGTGTATAGAATGGCCTGCAGCAGTGAAAGCTTCCCTCACACATGTAAACGTGTATATATTGGCCTGCGGCAGTGCACGCTTCCCTCACACATGTAAAAGTGTATAGAATGGGCAACAGTAGTGCAAGCTTCCCTCACACATGTAAACGTGTATAGAATGGGCAACAGCAGTGCAAGCTTCCCTTACACATGTAAACGTGTATAGAATGGGCAACAGCAGTGCAAGCTTCCCTCACACATATACAAGTGTATGGGATGGGCAACAGCAGTGCAAGCTTCCCTTACACATGTAAACTTGTATAGAATGGCCCGCGGCAGTGCATGCTTCCCTCACACATGTAAAAGTGTATGGAATGGGCAACAGCAGTGCAAGCTTCCCTTACACATGTAAACGTGTATAGAATGGGCAACAGCAGTGCAAGCTTCCCTCACACATGTAAACGCGTATAGAATGGGCAACAGCAGTGCAAGCTTCCCTCACACATATACAAGTGTATGGGATGGGCAACAGCAGTGCAAGCTTCCCTTACACATGTAAACGTGTATAGAATGGCCTGTGGCAGTGCACGCTTCCCTCACACATGTAAAAGTGTATAGAATGAGCAACAGAAGTGCCAGTTCCTCCCACACAGAAGAAAGGCACGGCAGGGGCCGGGCGAGTGCACGAAATATTTCTTTCTGTCGAAAAGGGGTAATAATAAATCAAGTTAATAATTACTTTGCCTTAAAGGGTTGTTCTTTTTTGTTTTTATAAGACTACGTTTCTCACACATAGTCAACTTGCTCCCTGCTCTCAGGATCACTTAGGCTCTCAGAGTCTGAACGTTCACTTCTTTGTCAAAAACTCTACTTCGTTGTTCAATGTCTTTCAGAGTCTTTAAAACGTCTAGGTTTCAGCTTCACAGACTCTTAGGTTGATTACTTTCCTCAGGCCAATCATTTTGTTGAGTTTCCAGCATCAAACAGGATCCATGGCTTTTCTCAACTGCAATGACCTTCTCAGTTGCTCTTACAATCTTTGAAGCCCCTCTCAGACCCGGTATTTCTGAAGGTTTGCAGCATTCATCAGGATCTAGGTCTCTTCAGGCTTTAAAGCACTCTGCTCAGACGCCGGGTGCTTTGAAAGGGTTCTCTGAGCCACACTCAGCCTATGGGAAGTTTCTAAAATGTGATAATGCCCCTCTCAAGTACAGGGAATGTTCGAGACTTTGCAAGACGCATCTCCAACTTCAGCTGCTGTGTTCCGCTTCTCAATTCCCCTCTCAGGCTCTAGGCACTTTATAAAATATTGCAATACTCCTCTCAGGTACTGGGCATATTTCAGGGTTCTCAGCACCCCTCTGATCCTTTCAAACTTTCTAAAATATCTGTATTCTGCTCTCGGGTGCTAGGTGCTGCTGAGGGTTCTGAGGAAGTTCATCCGTCTCAACAGGGTAGCCAGGTATTGGGTGTCAGGGACTGTCTCCTTCAGCCTCTCGGTAGAGGTCCTCTAAAGCTCCACAAAATGTCTCACGGCCTTCCAGCCATTTTGTTTTCCGATGACTCCCGTCTTGAGCCCTGATTGCTAGGGAATGACCCTGTGTTTTCTTTTGAATTCTCTTGGCTCTGTGAGTGTTATCTCTGTCCCTTTTCCCAATACGCTCTTCATTCTAGCCCCAAGGTCGGTTGATGTAAACCAGGTCTGCCATCTTGGATTTGATCCGTTATTCTTTCTTTGAGGAAGCCATCAAGTGCTTCTGCTAAATCAGGGGGCAAGTATTTCAATATAACACTTGTGTAGGTAAAATCACTATTTGCTGTTCTGGGGTTGTGTGCTACATCACACTCGCTCATGAAGACATATATTGCGGTATGGGCTGGTACTGCACACTTCCCTCAAACGCAGAACACTTACTTCAAAGACAGCACCAGTCTTCCCTCACACCCATAGAATAATTGCCCTATAGGCAGGACGCTGCACTTTTCCCTGCAACACACTTACACACTCCAAGTACAGCATGGGTAAGGCCAGTGCACACTTTTCAAACTTCCCACAGAGAGAAAAGGCCTATCGAGAGCTGAGGCAGTGCAAGCTTTTCTCGAATATATAACCGGTACAGCATGGGCAGCGGAACAGTGAACTGTGTGCTCCTGGGCAAATCAATTTATCTCACTGAGGCTTACCTGCCAAAATCAGACGTGTCTACAAATGCTTCAGACCACTCTGTCCACTACTCCTAAAGAAGCCTCCTTCCTGATATTGCCAAATACGTAATATTAACAGTTAGAATTCACATAACGAAATAGTTTATTTGATTCCCATGGATATTAAAGACTCATTTTTTTACATCATTTTCTGTGATGCAAAGAAGGGGGCCCCACACATCTTTTGCAGCCTAGGGCCCCGCAAATCCTAGGGCTGGCCCTGGGTTGCTCATTATCAGCGGGGTGCTTGTCTCTTGCAGAAGGGATCTGGTCTGGCAATTCAGGCTGGACTGTCCTTTTTATGCTGCGCGCGTCGTGGGCCGGGCACACTGGTCAGAAGAGGTCACGCCGTTCTAACCAGGCACGAGCTCGCAGGACCGGGGAGCGCGCATCTTCCTTCTTCTGGGACCGAAGAGGACCCCGAACTCTTTGTTTTGCACTTTTTCTGCCCGCTGTAAACATGCAGTCTTAACCTTTTCAAATGTTGGCCTGTGTCTCTACGTTGTAGTTGTTTTCTCCCAGTCTGAACCGCATCATACTGTGTACCTCTGGCTCGGTTTCATCTCTGACCTCTCTGAACTTATGAAATTGCTTTTAACAGGGCACGTGTAGCTGCAAACCATAGGACACACAGAGGGAGTGGATGAATACACAATTTGAGATAATTTAACACGATAAACACTGCATGTATCGAATATTTCGGGGCACGCACGTTTAACTCTATTCTGCATTCTTTTAATTCGTGGCATTTTCTCTCTCATTTTGTAAATGATAAATCATCCGTTAAGAGATTGTCACCGAGCAGGACCACGCTCAGCTGTCAGTACTTCGTGAGTGGCCACGAGGGGTCAGTGTTGTACCAGTATTTATCCTTGCCACCTGCCTCGAACGGAGCAGGACGATTAGGCGCGGCCAGTTCGGCGCGGGCCGATTCGCCGCGACCGATTCGGCGCAGGAGACAATTTGGCGCGCCCAGTTCGGCGTTGCGACATTTGGGCGCGGGGATGTTTTGGCGCGGGAGGGGGGGGGGGATTGTCATTGTTTTGCGTCGTTCAGTATTTTTTATTGTGAATTGCCCAAAAAAAATAATACAGCATTTGATATGATATGATAGTTTATTTATATAGCGCCATGAAACACATTGTGTATAGGCGCTATATAAATAAACTATCATATCATATCAAATGCTTTATTATTATTTTTTTTCTTAGACTGTTCATTCGTGGGAGTTAAATATGTAACTTTTGCTGCCCCAGGCACAAGGCCAGTTTGGTCTTGTGGTTAAGTTCCAAGCCTCCAAATCTTGCAGGCCATGGTTCGTGGCTGGGCTAAAGCTTTTAATTTGATTGTATTTGCAAAATATCACATTATTTTTATTTAAAAGGGGAAATTAAAGAAAGGTTCAGTTTATCCACAAACCATGGCCTGCAAGACTATGGGGTAGAGAACTTACCGCAAGGCCACTACCTCCAGCGAATCCCTGTAATCCCTGGCATGGGGAGAGAGGTGGTAGTGGGCAGGTGGTTCGTGGCATCTTGCGGGGGCGGAGGGGAGAGGTGGTATCTGACAGGGGGTTACAGGTGGTAGTGGGCAGGTGGTGGGAGGGGGGAGGTGGTAGTGGGCAGGGGGTGGGAGGGGGAGGTGGTAGCTGGCAGGGGGTTAGAGGTGGTAGCTGGCAGGGGGTTAGAGGTGGTGGCTGGCAGGAGTTGGAGGGGGGAGGTGGTAGTGGGCAGGGGGTAGGAAGGGGGAGGTGGTAGTGGGCAGGGGGTGGAGGAGCGAGGTGGTAGCTGGCTGGTGGTGGGAGGTGGTAGTGGGCAGGGGGTGGAGGAGAGAGGTGGTAGCTGGCAGGGGGTTAGAGGTGGTAGCTGGCAGGAGTTGGAGGGGGAGGTGGTAGTGGGCAGGGGGTGCGAAGGTGGAGGTGGTAGTGGGCAGGGGGTGGAGGAGTGAGGTGGTAGCTGGCTGGTGGTGGGAGGTGGTAGTGGGCAGGGGGTGGAGGAGAGAGGTGGTAGCTGGCAGGTGGTGGGAGATGGTAGTGGGCAGGGGGTGGAGGAGAGAGGTGGTAGCTGGCAGGGGGTTAGAGGTGGTAGCTGGCAGGTGGTGGGAGGTGGTAGGTGATAGTGGGCAGGGGGTGGAGGAGAGAGGTGGTAGCTGGCAGGTGGTGGGAGGTGGTAGTGGGCAGGAGGGGGGTGGTAGTGGGCAGAGGGTTCTTTTTTATTGTGAATTGCCCAAATGCTTTATTATTATTTCTTTTTATTAGATTGTTCAATCATGGGGGTTAAATATGTAACTTTTGCAGCCCCAGGAAGAAGGCCAGTTTGGTCTTGTGGATAAGTTCCAAGCCTCACAATCTTGCAGGCCATGGTTCGTGGCGGGGCTAAAGCTTTTAATTTTATTCTATTTGCAAAATATCACATTATTTTTTTTTTCAAATAGAATAAAACTAAAAGCTTTAGCCCAGCCACGAACCATGACCTGCAAGATTGTGAGGCTTGGAACTTAACCACAAAACCAAACTGGCCTTGTGCCTGGGGCAGCAAAAGTTACATATTTAACTCACATGATTGAACAGCCTAATAAAAATAATAATAATAATAATAAAGCATTTGGGCAATTCACAATAAAAAATACTACACTTCACGCCAGTCACTTGACCCCAAATTATTTTCAAATGCAACAAGTTGTCAGGCACAGTTCCTGTCAACGTGCTGCATTTGAAAATAATTATGCTTTTAAATTTGGCGTGAGGGAGTTTAGATGTGGCTGCAATGTCAGCCACGTCCAAACGTCCCTCGCGCCAAATCGGCGGCGCCAGAAAGGCTCCCGCGCCGAAATGGGCGCGGCGAACTGGCCGCTGCGGCCAACTGGCCGCGCCGAACCGGCCCGCGGCGAAACGGCCGCGCCAAAAGGGGGTGTACCCGCCTCCAAATCCAGCGTCCTTAGCACGCAGGACCTGTTAAACCAGACAGGAATCTGGTGCAGCCGTGGTCAGAGCTACCCATGAAAGAGCCCACAGAGCCTGACACTGTGACGTTCCAGAAGATATCTAAGGGGAATAAGCATCACACTTTCACAAAACCACGAAGAGGACCCCAATGTTTATGGTTCGTAATCATGACCAGAAAACTGGAGTATACTAGTATAAGCAACCTGCACTCTCCGAGACCTCCTTACTTCACACATAGCTCTCAAGATCCGGCTTCTCACGAAGCTGCAGGATGTCAGACATTCAGTTCGGATGATGTAACCAACAGACCACAGTCCCAGGTGCACCCTCTTCTGGAGCCAAACGTCCATTGGAAAATATCACCATTATTCAGACAGGCTTTACTGCAGACCGCAGCAGACAACAAATAGACACAATTAACCTAAAACATGCAAGAGGCTAATCAACCAACCCTGCAGCTAGCTCACAAATGTCAGGCACAGTGGTAAATCGCATAAATGGCCATCATCTGACTTGGGGAGGGGGAGGCGAGACATTATTATTATTATTACTATTATTATCATGGTATTTATTGGTTGTATACGAATTGTTCGAACTACAATTTTTCGAATTACAATTGACCTTTGCACAATTGACCGAATTGTGAAGGTCAATTGTTACATATATGCGGGGGGAAACCCCCTTGCAAGCCCCCATTATATATATAAATATATATATATATATACATATATATATAACCAAACCAATATATATATATATATGCGGTCAATTGTGCAAAGGTCAATTTGGACCCTCGATTTCGGTCAATTAGGTAATTCGAACAATTGTGTTCGAACAATTTGGGTAATACCTATTTATTGAGTGTGGACCTAGCTTCGAGAAGCACCGGCGCGCTTTACAGCGGTATACACCGATACAGATACACGACAGAGTGCTTTACAGAGGTGTACAGCATAACATAGTGCTTTTCAGATGTAACAAAGGAAGAGATACACAGCGTGGGTAGAATACAGAGGGCCACAGAGGAGGGGTACAGCTGTACAGGGTGATGGGGAGCAGAGGGGCGGGTGGCATCTAGCGAGTCAGGTGGCACGAGGGACGACATGATGACCTAGGTGTTGAGGAGGAGAGACTCCTTGAAGGGGTGGGTCTTGAGTTATTTTCTGAATTGTAGGAGTGTGGGGTGAGTCTGATGCCGACGTGCCAACCTACGGTCCAAATCTGGACATGTAACACATTCATTTCATGTGCCAATTCAAGCCGCGCACAATTAGGCATGGATCTAGCTTCTGTGATCCACTTAGAAATGATCACAATTTAAGAGATTTAGGGATTATTTGAAAATTAGAAGGCAATCAAATGAGCTCACATGTTTTAAAACATATATAATTTCGTAGCTTTTGGTAGTAGTTCCAAAAATATGCAAATACATTGTCGATATCCCACTTGAAATCCTACCAAATGTTACAAATGTGCAAATGTAAAACGTCAGAACCAGGCCTTTATTCCTTTTGCTGTAGTGTAAAAAACTGTTACTGGGCAACATTCTTGTTCCCTGACTCCGGGACACCCCATGTTGGGACAGTTAATACCATGTGCAAAGGCGAATGCCTGACTGCCTCTCCCCCACTCTGGAAGGGTAGCCCCTTGAAATTCAAAAAAAGACTGCGCACCTGCTGGAGAATCCACACTTCTTTTAGGAACTGGGGAACCCTAAACCAAGAGACCCTGATCCTTGGGACGCATTGAAGCTCCACTTGCACAGCTCCAGCTATAATCTGAAAGTTGATGTGGGCAGCCTTCATATTCCTTACTTCTGGGTTAACACACATTTTTCTCGATACTGATAGATACCTCTGCCACAGTGCCCTTTGCCATGGTCCACTCCCCAGCCCTTCTACAGAGCTTTCCAAATGAGATCTGCCACATCCAAGTACCTTCTATGGACTGTCAGATATTGCAAGATTATTGATTTGTGAGATTTCCATCCTAGCCCCGCCCCACAAAATACATAGGTTTGCTCTCAACATGCTTCTGCTCCCCTTCCTGCATCCTCTGTAACCCCTATGGGTGAAAGGATGGTCCATCTGCTTAGTTCGACAATTTGAGAAATCCGTATTCCACCTTTTGTCCTGCTAGCTCCTCATCTCACCCAGCTAACCCTGAAGAACCCCCTGCAAGGTTTCAGCATCAATCTGAAACTGAAGTTGTGTGGCAGCCTCTGAACAAGGTGAAGCGGATAGGAGGGTGGGGGCAGGGGTTCTTGTTGGCCTGTAGCAAAAGTACAAGCAGGGCTGATTGAGGGCAGCACCATAGCTGGGTAGAGTGAGGTGTGAGATGCACTGTGAGGGAGAGAGACACACCCAGAGAGGCACAGAGAGACACAGGGAGACACAGAGAGACCAACCAGAGTGCTTTGATACAACTTCTAATGCTTCATTATGCCTTGCTATATGGTGCTTGGTTATTTGCATCCCCTCCTCACCTCCTCGTGTGAGCCCCATTGCACTTTTCCCTACCCAAGCCTTTCCTCCCATTGTACCCTACTGTGATTTGGTCACCTTGTGCCCAATACGATTAGTGCCCTACGTTTTTCCTCTCTGATTTCCAATGTAATTTGAGTGACTTGCCCTTAGATATCGCATGTTGACCTAGTAGCATTCTGAGTTGATTCTATGGACCAACAAGAACTCAGTTTTACCTGAAATACCTACTCTGAACTTCTCACGGGAAATATTCTCACCCACTGACTATTTTGTTCCCAATAATGCATGCTCCCACTGGCTTCCACTCCTCCCTTTGTTCCCTTACTCTCATCCAGGAAAAGCAGCTGCTCGCTACCTGAAGCACCAGCCCACTCAAGGGTGACTCAAGTAATAGCCTCACAAGTACCTTACCTGAAAGGCACCATTACAGCGACGTTGCTCAAAGGGCACCCCAAAGTGATGCCGGTATGGCCAGAGCGTATGGATGCTCTGAGTTGCCCATGTGGCCCTCCACTGACCTACCTGCTCGAACATACTCCAACTCTACGTTCAAACACACTGTGGCCACATCAACTAAGCTATTCACACAAAGCAACTGAATAGAGTTACAATACGCCACATGTGAATCACAGTCACTTCGAGGTGCTAGGCTATGCCTCCCAACAGATATCAGAACACATAATGCGACACCTCTGCAATCAACATACACATCACAGTCCCGGCCATTGCATCCTAGCACCCCACAAGCAGGCAAGGACCCCTTCTGGAGACAAATGCTTATGTGGTCTCATGACCTGACACTTAGAAACATATCTGCAGGCAGAGCTCAGGGCACTTCTGGTCTGCACGCTTCCACACAACAGCACAGCTATTTTGCATTTTCTGTCCCCGATAAGCTAACACACTGCCGGCTCTTTTAGATCTACCAGTGGAGCTGGGGAACATGCAGATGGCAGCGGTGTGCACTATAAATACCAAGAACATCAAATATTGGCTACAAAGAACACAATAGAGTGTATTAAAGGAACATTAGACCATAAACCACCCAAAACCAATACTTATGGCCTACCAATCTTTAAATCCTCCTACACTATATCCACCCACAGCCCCCTTAGCTCGAACACTACATGCCAAACACAGAGACCAGGCACACCTCAAAGCCTAATCCCTACAAATACAAACCTGCCTGAGCCACCTCCAGTACCCACACCAGACATCAAACATGTACCCACTGACTACGCCACATCATCTCAACATTCAAGCACGCCATGCCAGACACCAAGATCACCACTTCAAAAACACAACTCGCATGCTTACCAGGGCACACGCGATTATAATTCCACGCTGCATAGAGAACCCTTTTGATCTGCATGCACTAACACAAAACCAAACCAATATTGCTCTACTTCCTCTGCTCCTACTAAGCCAAACAATTCTCTCACAGTAACAACATCTCCAAGAGACCATGAAAACTGCAGAAGCTTTGCTCTATAACACCCAATGACATCACGTGATATATCTGCAGGAAGCACAACTTCAACCCTGATGCCCAGTTATTCAACGTAGCTGAAGCACATTAAAGGTGATATATACTATTTCTTCCCTTGGTTTTTGTACAGAGTGGCTTGAGGGTACATAATGAATTAACAAAGACCCTGCCCACCCACAAAAGAATAGTGGAAATGTGTGTCGATTTACTGAGGCTGGAAGTAAGCAGGCCTAATAATGAACAGGAAATGATTCTGTTACACGTCAAACCATTGCTCTATGTAGTAGCCTCTTTTCCGGTAATACTTCCAGTCTCCATTTTATTCCAAGTTGGAAGAGTGCCAAGACTTTCCTAGCAGGCGTAAGAAGGGCTGTTATGTAGTTGCTCTGATCTTTTTATTCAGGGACAGGAGAGAAGTGTGGTCTCCCTTGTTTGGGATCCAATTGGCAAAAGGTATGAGTTTGATTAATGCATCATCTACAGTGGTCTGCAATCATTGGCTCTCCAGATGTTTTCGATGCAAATACCACTAGCCACAGCCGGAATGGTCAATGTTGAGGGATCCTGGGAATCAAACTCAAAATATCTTTTTTTATTTTTATTTTATTATTTAGTTTGTGGTTTACAATTGAAACCTTTCAGCTGCACATATTGACAGACAGGAAGAAAAAAAACACTGCTTGTTAACAACCCTATGTTACCTTAATAGAAAAAGAAAAAAAAGTAAAAAAAGCTAACAAAAAAAAGTAAAAAAAACAAAACAGAATGGGCCTCTTTACGAGTTGGGCGCAAAGGGATACCGGGCACCGGTAAGGACACCTGCAGAATAATCCAAATTGACAAATATATGCTTTTGATAGGTAATTTTTAATGTTCCATGAACGAAAAACGCCACGCCAACACGTGTTTCAACCCTATCTGGGCCATCTTCAGGGCGTAAACAAATATAACTGAAATTAGACTAGTATAGCTGATGTTTCACCAAAAAGGTTATTGGCTGTGTTCATGCAGCTGCTGGGTTTTGTGTAATTTTGACTGCTAATAAAAGGTATATATATTCATGGGATTCAATTTAGTCCGCCATTCCTAATGTATTGCTCGCGGTGGAGTGTGTTTTCCGTGTTCTGAATCAGGTATTTCAATTAGGCGACTTGTTGTCAGCTTCAGTTACAATGCACCATTTTAACGCTTCAATGCATACAAGGCTGCGAGTTGCTGCTGTCTCCGCCGTGTGTTTGAGCGGAGACTTGTGGAACATTAAAAATTACATATCAAAAGCATATATTTGTCAATTTGGATTATTCTGCAGGTTGCAATTTTGTTAACTTTTCATATGCACAGTGGATTTTTAACCAGTCTCAGTTAGACACTAGTTGGGAGCGCAGATAGTGAGGTGACTTAACTTATTATGTTAATTTTAAATGCTGTAAAGACTCCAAGTCGCAGTTGCACAGTTTGCAAGAAAAGTCCCGCGAATTTGAAGGGGACCTTACTGCCAACACGTCCCTCGTTGGGAACAGATTAAGGTGGAAGCACATGAACTGAGTTCACGAATAAGGAAATGAAAATAGAAATTTGGAGATGTATCTTGGAAGCTTAGCTCTGGCCCTAGATTCCGGTATCATTTTCCTGCATATTTTAAGCTTATTTTCTTCTCCTGGGTGTTAATGCAGTCCAAATCATATAGGCTTCGCTTCACCAGCGTAGGGTTCTCTACTAGGCCCTCCTCCTTTAGATTCATGGACCGCAGTATAGAGCTGCATGTCGTCTTCCATTCCTTCAGGGAGGGCTCTGTGTCTTCTGTCAGGGCCTTCTACAGTATGAAAAAGCTACCTGCTTCGGTCGGCATGATGCATTTACGCTAGAGTGATAGCAACTTCCATGTGGATAAGGCCAACATTGAAGTGAGGCCCAACTCAGATCTGATTGCCTGAATCAGCGCGCACTTCGGCATTGACAGCACGCGCCTCCAGAAAATACTCTCCAATTTTGGCCATAGATCAAATGACAGTGAACATGAGGTTTCTGCACCGTATGTTAATATGGGCATGACATTCATGCGATAATAATCAATCACCAGCAGCTAGGTGAATTTACAGTATCTCTTAAGGAACTTGCTTGCCTGAGCAGCCAGAGGCTTCACTTTGCTGCGTAATGAATTTTCTAGGGGCACTTCGTTCCCACTGTTACTCAAGCACATGCCCAGGTAAGTCAAAGAGTCCACCTCCTGGAATTGTTCTCAGATCAGGAACCATGTCTTCTTTTTGCCTTTTTCCCCCACAGTGTGACCAAGAGTGAGCATACTGGATTTGTTTGCATTAATCTTTAACACGTTGGCTTCCACGTACCCAGCCAGTGCGTCCAATTGTCGCTGTAGACCAATCTGCGCCTGGTCTACTAACACAAGGTCATCCGCGTACAGTAGACGGCTGGCCGGGTATCCTGCTATCCTTGGCGGGAAGCTTCTGGTGTTGGCAAGCGCCTTATCAATATCCGAGATGAAGAAATTGAAAACTGCTGGGGCTAGTGTACATCCCTGCTTCAGTCCTTTTGCTGTTTTAATAGGTTACGAGAAGTTGCCAGCTTTATCCAATCGGACAGACAATGATGTGTCAGAGTACAGTCCCTACACGGCTGCTTTGATGTCCTGCGGACAATCCCAAACTTTGAGCTTGTCCCATAAGATTGGTCGATCTACGGTGTCAAAGGCCTGGGCCAGGTCAATCGATGCTAAGTATATTTTAGGTGAATTAGAAGCTTTTGCCCTGGTCTTCAAGATATTAATAATGAAGAGGTTAAAGGCTGTGCCAATTGCCAAAGTGGTGAGTTTGAGTGCTCCAGGCCATCAACGCTTTTAATATGCAGACGCCGAAGATCTTGCCAATTGCATCAAGAAGTCCAAAAGGCCTGTAGTTGGCCGGGTCGGTCCTATCGCCCTTCTTGAATATGGGCACAATGATTGAAGATGTCCATGACAGGAGTACTCTCTGAGTTTTCTTGATCTGGGCAAACAGTTCCCACATAAAGCACACCCAGGCTTCTGGATTCTGCTTCAGCATCTGATTTGTTACTTAAAATATCTGGAGATTCGCAGGTTGCAGACGCCTGCATAGATAAATACACAGGTGACAGCAACTAGGGCAACGTTGGAAGTGGTGGTGCTTGTCTTTGTCTATCAGTTGAAGGGAAAAAAGTTAAACTCAGGTCCCTGATTACATAGTACCATCATTCACAACGTAACACAGCGCTAGGTATAATGCCTTTTCTGTCCAGCCTCAGTGTATGGATATGTGTCCTTGCTATTGTGTTGTGGTTTGGTGTGGACTATGCTAAACTAGCATATGCCGCCCGCCACATCTGTGCGCTGCTTTGTCAACATGTTTAAGGCATAATTAAAGTAAGTTAATACCTGTGCACTTCTTTCATTGATCCTCCGTCTCATGACCCTTGAAGGCTCCCCAGAAAATTAAAGAAGCATGAATTAGCAAAGCCAATGGATGGGGCTTTTGCAGTTGTTTACTCCATTTTATATTTGTAAGCATAAATCTAGTAAATACTAGGGCCCTACTTACCCATTAATTCCAAAGACATCTGCAAGCTAGTGATTGCAGACAGATAACTGGAGTAAGTGTAAAAAGACATCAGTTTACTGAAGTGCATGGAAGTCTTTTTACTATGCATGTTACTATTATTAAGTGTCTGCAAACAACAACATCCACGACATGCAGAAATATTAAGGTAATTGTGCATTGTAGGGTTTATTTCAATGATCCTGGAGATTTTGCAGTGCATTTTCAGAACCTGGGATGGGGGTGAGGCTGAGCTAAGATCGATCAGCGGGTGGGAGTGAGCTTGGGGCGTTCTAGGCTGAGAGGTGAACCTGGGGGTGAGACAGGACCGATAAGTGGAATTGAGCTAGGGCGGTTGGGTGAGCTAGGGTAGGTGGGTGGCAGTGAGTGGGTAAGCTTGCGTGGGGTGAGCAGGGGTGTGTTAGGGTGGGTAGGGCTGAGCAGTGGCGAGATTAAGTGCTTGATGGGAGTGAACAGGGATGAACCTAGGTGGGCGGGTGTGAGCAGGTGTGAGCTAGAAGTAGGCCTGGGTGCGCTTAGGTGGGTTTGTGGCAGAGAGCTAGGGTGGGCAATCAGGTGTGAGTTACTATGTGTGTGTGTGTTCTATGTGAGCAGGGCTGACCTATTAGACAGGGGTAAAGGAGGGTGGGTGTAGGGGGTGTTTAAAGTTGATTAATTATAAGAGGCCTTCATAGTTACAACATCACTCCCATTTGAACACAGGATCCCTTTGCTTTGAAAAAAATCCCTCTCATGGTAACAGGATTCCTTTGCATACAAATAATTTAAAAAGGAAAAAGAAAATTGGCCCATCTCGGCAGAAGAGCCGGAAAGGGAGAGGGAGGGAGGTAGGGAGGGAGAGAGAGAGAGAGAGAGAGAGAGAGAGAGAGAGAGACTCTGTCTGCAGCAGGCTCCCCTCTTCTCCATTGGCAGGTTGACAAACATGGTGCACGGTGGTAAGACTACAGAGGCTTGGCTTCCCTGAAGCAGAAAGCCTCCAGGTTTCCTGAGACCAAGCCAGACCGGGATTTGGAAGCAGCCAGGAAGGGCCCTCTCCGGGGAGATGAGGGGAGCATAGAGGCTCTGTTGGCAGCAGGATCTCCCCATTCATCCAGGCATTGAGACACTGGAATCAGCCCCAAACGGAGGCCAGAGGCTTCCTTCGTTCTTGCGCTGCTGCTTAGAGTCATGCTAGCTTGCCTGCACTCAGTGGGTGTTGTATGGGACAGTACAAGGGAGCCAGTGCTAGCCCTGAAGTCTGCGAAGCAGGCTGGTGTCTAGAGTCTGCCCTGGGGTTTTGTTGTGTTTACTAATGCATGTGTGCCCGGTGCACCCTGGCAGTAGAAAGCATGGGCAGCGGTACGTACACACCAATGCGTCTAGGGAACTGTGAACCTTCCTAAATCCTAATTGGCAAGCATTTGTCACTGATGGGACAGAGTTTCCCCTGAGTCGTTGCAGTGCCAAGGAAGAGTATGCTCGTCCTTTTTGCATAGACTTGCATAATAGCCTGGCACAAGGGGTTAAGGGTGGTTATTTACTTTTTTGTGTAGGGCCAAAGTACGCCGTCTTCTCTCTCGTCTTGCCACAAACCTCCTCCCTTACACGGGCGTCTGTAACCCTGCTTAAATAAATACTGAAAGGGACCAGAAGATTTTGGTCTGCCTCTATGTGTAAAAATCATTAAACACAGACAACAGGGAGCCAGCCCTAGTAATGTCTAAGTTGCTAAAGATTTCATTTAATGTCACCCGCCATTTTATTGATGTGTTGGAGAGTAGCAACTACTCCTAAAATCCAAGCACAGTAAATCATTTCTCCATAGATAGTGTTACCCACAACTATTGATTCTCAATTGGATTCCCACATCACAATGTCAGATGACCGGATGTTTCTTCCAGTAATAGATTTCCCGCCACTCCCCTTCTTTGGCTTGGCCTTAGTTGTGTGGCCTGCGCTCCTCTATGCACTTCTTGAAAGATCATTTTGAATACCACGTCCTGTTCTTTCGATGTGATAAAGTCGCCAAACCAAATCGCGCGGACGAAAATGCCGTTTAAAAAAATTGAATTTTTTAATGCATTTATATACGGGCGGAGACCCACGCAACTCCCACATAGTCCCCTTACATTATATTAGTACCCTAAATAACACCCACACACATAAGTGTGTTAAAGCATGCATTTTTTTAAACAGTCCTTTTTGCTGCTGGTTTTGTGCGGCGATCCTATCACAGGATACGATCCTGTTTACATCCTCATTTGCCCTATTTAGGACATATACACTTGCAGACATCTATTTTCCATTTCACTTCCATCAGTTACTGAACACCTGATCTTCTACACGTGGCCTCATAATCTTTGTGCTTTATATATGTATTTGCACACTCCAGCACAGAGAGCCAGATCGGTAGTTGGGAGTTGAATAACATGTACAACACAGCATAAGACACTTACTCCTATACTTACTAAATCATATACAAAAGAACAGAACAAAAGTGGGCGGGGGAGGTGTCGGTTTTTAGATTCTTTGTCAGACACCCGGGCTGCATTAACATATCAACAAAAACTTTAGTGTGGCATGGGTGGGGGGTGGAGCAATTACTCTACTCCAGAAAACCCCCACCACTCTATCTTACCTCAAATTAGCATAGACTGCCATAGACTCACACCACATACACTAAGAAAGATATGTGACCACCATACTGAACCTATTCATGACAGGATTGTTGAAGTTGCCTTGCATTACATACTAACATACTTGTCAAGGCCAACAAGCGCCGCACTTAGATGAAACTTCAATATTAGCATGCCCACACTCAGAATGGTGAATATTAGCCTGCGTCACATCTAGATAGGACTTTGAATGTTAGCATGCTGGCACTTAGATAGAATTGTGAATACTAGCATGTCCACACTTAGATGGAATTGTGAATATTGGCATGTCCACACTTAGATAGAATTGTGAATACTAGCATGTGCACACTTAGATGGAATTGTGAATGTTAGCATGTCCACATTTAGATGGAATTGTGAATACTAGCATGACCACACTTAGATGGAATTGTGAATATTAGCATGCCCACATTTAGATGGAATTGTGAATACTAGCATATCCACACTTAGATAGAATTGTGAATGTTAGCCTGCGTCACATCTAGTTAGGACTTTGAACGTTAGCATGACTACACTTAGGTGAAAACTGAATGTTAGCATGCCCACATTTAGATGGAATTGTGAACACTAGCATGTCCACACTTAGATGGAATTGTGAATAATGGCATGTCAACACTTGGATAGAATTGTGAATACTAGCACGTCCACACTTAGATAGAATTGTGAATGTTAGCCTGCGTCACATCCAGATAGGACTTTGAATATTAGCATGTCCACACTTAGATATAATTGTGAATGCTAGCATGTCCACACTTGGATAGAATTGTGAGTATTGGCATGGCCACATTTAGATGGAATTGTGAAAACTAGCATGTCCACACTTAGATGGAATTGTGAATATTGGCATGTCCACACTTGGATAGAATTGTGAATACTAGCACTTCCACACTTAGAATTGTGAATGTTAGCCTGCGTCAACATCTAGTTAGGACTTTGAATATTAGCATGTCCACACTTAGATGGAATTATGAATATTGGCATGTCCACACTTGGATAGAATTGTGAATACTAGCACATCCCCACTTAGATAGAATTGTGAATGTTAGCCTGCGTCACATCCAGATAGGACTTTGAATATTAGCATGTCCACACTTAGATAGAATTGTGAATGCTAGCATGTTCACACTTGGATAGAATTGTGAATATTGACATGCCCACATTTAGATGGAATTGTGAATATTAGCATGTCCACACTTAGATGGAATTGTGAATATTGGCATGTCCACACTTAGATAGAATTGTGAATGTTAGCCTGCGTCATATCTAGTTAGGACTTTGAATGTTAGCATGACCGCACTTAGGTGAAAACTGAATGTTAGCATGCCCACATTTAGATGGAATTGTGAATATTAGCATGTCCACACTTAGATAGAATTGTAAATGTTAGCCTGCGTCACATCCAGATAGGACTTTGAATATTAGCATGTCCACACTTAGATAGAATTGTGAATGCTAGCATGTCCACACTTGGATAGAATTGTGAATACTAACAGGTCCACACTTAGATAGAATTGTGAATATTGGCATGTCCAGACTTAGATAGAATTGTGAATACTAGCATGTGCACACTTAGATGGAATTGTGAATGTTAGCATGCCCACATTTAGATGGAATTGTGAATACTAGCATGACCACACTTAGATGGAATTGTGAATATTAGCATGCCCACATTTAGATGGAATTGTGAATACTAGCATATCCACACTTAGATAGAATTGTGAATGTTAGCAAGCGTCACATCTAGTTAGGACTTTGAACGTTAGCATGACTACACTTAGGTGAAAACTGAATGTTAGCATGCCCACATTTAGATGGAATTGTGAACACTAGCATGTCCACACTTAGATAGAATTGTGAATGTTAGCCTGCGTCACATCTAGTTAGGACTTTGAATGTTAGCATGACCACACTTAGGTGAAAACTGAATGTTAGCATGCCCACATTTAGATGGAATTGTGAATACTAGCATGTCCACACTTAGATGGAATTGTGAATAATGGCATGTCAACACTTGGATAGAATTGTGAATACTAGCACGTCCACACTTAGATAGAATTGTGAATGTTAGCCTGCGTCACATCCAGATAGGACTTTGAATATTAGCATGTCCACACTTAGATATAATTGTGAATGCTAGCATGTCCACACTTGGATAGAATTGTGAGTATTGGCATGGCCACATTTAGATGGAATTGTGAAAACTAGCATGTCCACACTTAGATGGAATTGTGAATATTGGCATGTCCACACTTGGATAGAATTGTGAATACTAGCACTTCCACACTTAGAATTGTGAATGTTAGCCTGCGTCAACATCTAGTTAGGACTTTGAATATTAGCATGTCCACACTTAGATGGAATTATGAATATTGGCATGTCCACACTTGGATAGAATTATGAATACTAGCACATCCCCACTTAGATAGAATTGTGAATGTTAGCCTGCGTCACATCCAGATAGGACTTTGAATATTAGCATGTCCACACTTAGATAGAATTGTGAATGCTAGCATGTTCACACTTGGATAGAATTGTGAATATTGACATGCCCACATTTAGATGGAATTGTGAATACTAGCATGTCCACACTTAGATGGAATTGTGAATATTGGCATGTCCACACTTAGATAGAATTGTGAATGTTAGCCTGCGTCATATCTAGTTAGGACTTTGAATGTTAGCATGACCGCACTGAGGTGAAAACTGAATGTTAGCTTGCCCACATTTAGATGGAATTGTGAATATTAGCATGTCCACACTTAGATAGAATTGTAAATGTTAGCCTGTGTCACATCCAGATAGGACTTTGAATATTAGCATGTCCACACTTAGATAGAATTGTGAATGCTAGCATGTCCACACTTGGATAGAATTGTGAATACTAACAGGTCCACACTTAGATAGAATTGTGAATATTGGCATGTCCAGACTTGGATAGGACTTTGAATATTAGCATGTCCACACTTAGATAGAATTGTGAATATTGGCATGTCCACATTTAGATAGAATCTTTGAATATTAGCATCTAAGTCTACACTTGGATAGAATTGTGAATATTAGACCGCGTCGCATCTAGATAGGACTTTGAATGTTAGCATACCCACTCTTAGGTGAAAACTGAATGTTAGCATGTCCACACTTAGAAAGAATTGTGAATATAGGCATGTCCACACTTAGATATAATTGTTAATGTTAGCCTGTGTTGCATCTAGATAGGACTTTGAATGTTGGCATATCTGCAACTGGGTGAAACTTGAATGTTGGCATATGCCACATGTGGAAGTTGTGGATATTGGCCTGCACCGCATCTGGATGGGACTGTGAATGTTGGCATGCCCACACCTAGATGGAATCCTAAGCATTGGCCTGCGCTGCATCCAGATAGAGTTGTGAGGGTCGGCAGGTGCCACACTTGGACAGAACTGTGAATGTTAGCATGCTAAAGGTCAGGTAACCCACGAACCAATATATGCTCAAACTCTGCATACTTATCTCACTCAAAAACTCACACAACCATCTCTCGCACAACAAGCCACCCGCACTTCACAACACTGCAACAACACATAAGCCGGAGCAACAGCACACGCAGACTCACACCGGTCCAATGCCTGCACCAAAGCTCAGCATCTGGTGTATACCGAGTTGAAGCTGCCAACAGAAAACCACTCCTCTCACTATCCTACTCCCTCTTCACCTTACTAACCCATCCCACCTTATCATTTACAGATCCGCCAGAGCGCCTGGGAACCAATTCCATTGGTGACGGTGTGCGGTACAAATACCTTTAACATTTAACATATAATGCACCTTTGTGCGCCAAGCATTGTGGGTCCAGAGCTCTTTGCATGTACAGTCTCTTGGAGAAAGTGGGCTGAGGACAAGGCCCTGTGCGCCAGGGTTTCTGTGTGTGCGTCTCTTCCCCAAACAAGGGTTTAATCCCTGGTTCCATCGGCAAAGGAGTGCTTGTATTTAGCCGGCTACGGACACCAGGATTTAACTGCCTGAAAGCCATATCCGAGGGCCCATTCATTGGCCACTGTTTCTTGTACCCCCACTGCGTGATCTTTTACCTTTTTGACAGCGGAGACTTCTATCCATTCCAATGGGCATGAGGACACGCCCTAGGGGCAGTGACAAGGTTCCAGGTGTTTGCAGAACATTCCAAATCTGTGGACACCCAAGTGGAATGATGTGCTTTATTGGACAAATGGATGAGAACAGCGCTGCAAAAAGCTTACATGTCTCCATACGTTCCAGAACAAAATGGATATCAGAAAGGGACGAACGCCCAATGGAAGGCTGTCTATAGCTGCACAATAGGGCATATGTCAGGCATGTGCTTAACGTCAAAGGGTGCCAAGCACGAGGTGTGTAGTCAACTCTAAGCTATATAAAGTGAACATTTGACTTTGCTAATGGTCCTCGTGTCAGAGAAGAGCTGGTTTGAGTGTGTGCAGCATACAATGAATTTAAAGACGGTTACCATTCCAAGAGTTGACTTCCTTTGTCTATTTTCACTTAATTCACTCTTACATCTTTGAATCTTTGTACTCAATCCATTTCTGAAAATAAATGTGTGGCAATTGGATAGGTGGAATCCTGGCGTTTAATAACCCTTATATGGTCTAACATTCTAAATTCACCTTGTGTGCTGTACTTCCAATAAATATTTTTGTACAATGTTAGAGTGACTTTGTTCTATACAATCAGTATTACAGATAGTGTGCTGATTAATGTAATGTTTATATTATTTATTTTTAAATCATATTCCATATTCTACAGGAACCACAGGGAAAACCACCACATGGGTTCTATAACCAATCCTCTGCCTCCTTTGTAGTAACAGAAATATTACAACTGTTGGTTAAAAAGTCTCCCAGATTTCATCTGTGTTTTAGAGGATTGATTACTATATTTGGTAATCATTAGAATATCTGTATTGATATGAGGATGTTTGTTTCAAGGAGTCAAAAGATCATCACTTGACATCTCTGTGACTTTCTTATCAGTAGAGTTAGGGATATGCTATCCAAACTCTGTTTAAACATCTTTAATATCTTTACATGTGTGTGTGTATATATATCAGTGAAAAAATGTTGCTAATGGGACATTATGGTTATGTTACACCAATAAAAACCTATCAAATTCAGAGAAAAATCAAAGATGGCATAAATGACATCATTGATGCCATCACTGATGACATCACATATTCAGAGCGGTTATTTTTGTTCACTGACAGTGCAAATATTAAGCAGAGTACGTGATCTAGTCATACTACATTGAAAACATGATATACATTCTCTAAAGGTGCTGTATATGTAGACCTTAACCGTCTGCTCTGTTCTAAAGGTACTTCCTGAGGTCTGGCCTCAGCTCACACTGCACATATATGAGACAATAAGCGGGCCCAAGATAGACAATTCATTTGTTGTGCATGATGATGACCTCTGATCTTAATGTCATTTTGTGGTCATAGTGTTTATTTACAACTTACTAGAGTTTCCCTGGCTGCGTCTCAGATTTGTATGCATTTATGCAATCCGTATTTCTTTATTTTACTCACACATGTGTGTAGTAATTCTTGTATTGTTAACTATTAATTCCAAGTTTAACATTAGTCAAGATTCTGATAGGTTTCGATTTATGATTCTGATGCCCAATATTACTAGATTAAAAATAATCGAGTTCAATGGTCCATGCTGCAGCCATTGTCTATATGTATTGATTATTATATTGATGGATGAACAGCAACACTGTTGCACAAACTTTGCAGAAGAAATGGTGGCATATGTGATGTCAGTAGTATACAAAAAGGGGGAGCTGACCTACCCACATGGGTTGTTTCACACACTGCTAATTTCCGTGTGATAATTTTCTGCAGGTGAGGCTCATATAAAGTTTACCTCCAAAGGCAGTGAATGTAGAACCCAACAAATGGTCTCGATATATCAATAAGTCTATATCTCCAGCTGACCCATTTGTAGGCAATGACACCAATCTGGAGCGAGCGAGCAGTAACACTGGTTGACTACTGTTTTGACTTAGTAGCCATTTTTAATTGAACATTTTTTAACAAAATAAACATTTCTTAAAAACGAGTGAAACAATTTCAATTTCAATTCAGGTGGTCACCAATAGGTGGTGTACATATTGAATTGCAGACTTTTACCAACACATGGTGTGCATATATATAAATTCATACAAGCATTAAATGAGAAAAATCAAGTATCACAAATAATGCCACATACATAATGAACAGAGATATTTGTGAACAGAGTTAATTCCAAATGCACAAATCTAAATATACAAAGTGACCACACACCTAGAACATCAACATTAGTTCTGTGAACATGGAAATTCAGGCAGACTAGTTCTGCCCCAGTCGTGTGTGGTGAAAGAAGACAAATGAATTGACCACCCACAGGAGTCGAGCCACTTGAGAGCTGGTATAGAAGACACATGCTTAGTTAGAAAGCCTCAAAATAAGCTGAGTCTAGTATTGAAGCAGTTCCAAAGGAGATGAAATAATTCCCTAGTAGACTCAGGGGTCATTTAACAAATGCTGTGGGTGATGTCATCAATTATGTCATTTGTGATGTCATCTTTGATGCCCTGGGTGTTAGTTTTAGCAGTGCATGGTGTTGGTGCGAGTTATGAATTTCTTGGGTTTTCTGATTTTACTTGTAACCAAAACCGTCCCTTTAACAACATTTTTTCTCTGAATTTAATAGGTTTTTATTAGTGTAATTTAACCATAATGTCCTTTTAACAAAGTTTTTCACCGAGTTTTTATATTTTTTGTGTGCAACTTAACCGTAACATCCCTTTAACAAAGTTTGTTCACTGAATTTCAGAGGTTTTTACCACTGCACCCTAATTTCCTACAAGTTCCTTATTTCTATTTTCAATGGTTACACCTAAAAATCACACTCCCCTCCAATGTACCAGCTCTACCGTCCACAGACAGCATAGACATCCGCGAACCTGCCTGAAACCAGGGAGCACCAACATAATCCAACCACACAGGGGAAAGCACAATATTTTGTACCCTTCTAAGGACAAAAACATACACATCTAGTACACCCCAAATATACATCAATATACAATTAAACATTCACAAATGTAAATAATGATACCAAACACAAAGCATAACTGTACACCTCATAGCATCAGTTCACTGCAACACTTCACACACTGAGACACAGCAACCACACTGTGCAAATCAATCTCTCACAAAATAGTAAGTAAACTTTATTTATGTATATAAATGTAAAAAAAAATAATATTTTTTTAAAATGCCAATAATTAGTCCATGGGCTCTGCACATGTTCGTGTCCGCATACGTCCGTCACTGTGATGTCATTCGTTGATAGATGTTCGTGGACATGCCTGACCCCATTGTGAATGCCCGCCGCATATGCGCACATCACATTTCTGTGTCGTTGTCCACAGACATCACACCATCTCCACTGACAGTCGCGAAAGTCATCATTTGACTGCGCCCGTGCAGTGTAATGGTGTATCAGCGACCAGTGTCTGTGCTCCACTGATGTTTTGAAACCACATTTTTGGCCAAACTAGGAAGTTTGATGTTGAAACTTTACCATTTCCCATCTGCTAAGAACATTTTTAATACTTCTTAACACTTTCTACAACTTTTTATGCATTTATTTTGTCTCCGTCATTTGCAGATGTATGACGACACAGGTATTCTGAGCAAGGCTGTTCCTTTCTTAGGTAGTAGGCTCACCTCCTCTACCCCATTTTCCTAAACTGCTCCTGCCACCACACAATATACTGCTGTGCAGCAGAGGATTCCTCCAGCTGCCTCACAGGCCATACAGAAGCTGTTGATCCTTTCCTTTCAAGGTCAACAGTTCTCTGTAATTGGTAACCCTAGGTCTCCTGGGGGCAACCAGACGTGGTCTCCCTCTCACTGTGCTTAGAGAGGCATCAGCTTCACCTCACTGATGATCCCCAACAAGGGTGAAACACATGTATGGGGTTGCTGGTGGTACTCTCGTTCAGATTGGAATTGCCATTGTATTTCGGTGCTGTACTGCCCCTGGGCAGGACAAAGACTGATATGCAAATGGATATTTCCCATCTGTGAAAGGCACAGTGAGTAAAAGCAGTGGCTGCGAACTCTCAAGTGGTTAATAACAACTGAACAGGTTATCATGTCTGTTCTTGCGAGAGAGGGGCGCCCGCTACCTTTGTAAAACTAGTTCTCTGTATGTACTGCGACACAGTCCTCTGCAAGGGGGAGCAGCTTCACAGCACCTTCGAGACTGCTGTGAAGGAGCATGAGAAGTGCTGCTTTCTACTTTAGGATTTAAGATCAGGCCTAACATCTTCCTCTGTCCACCTGTCCCTCCCTATCGGTGGTTGGTGCTTTTTCGCTCACTTCCCTCCCCACCTTCCATCCTTGTTTTTCCCTACCTCCAGAAAAAAATAGAATACAAAAAAAGTTCTATTGGGAACCGCCTTTCACAAAAAAAAATAGAACTAAAAAAAAAATCGCATATACTCGTTCTACTTTCCATTTTTGAATAAAGTAGTTAGACTCTATACGATTCTCCAACATTTTCTTTAGCATTATGTTCTATGCTAATGGGAATAATTGAGCTTTTGTATAGCAGAGATAAGGAACATGCTACAGAAATACATTTCTGTCACAAATACTTTTCTCCGTCATACAAACACCCAAACATAAAGTGTAAAATGCATGGTAAGTCCTGTGCACATTACACCACTCAACACCCTTCCTCTTCTGCCCCAATTTAGTCCGCGGACGGTAAAATAGTCTGCGGACTACACTGTGTAAACAAATGAGATGTCTTAACTTCACTTTTCGATTTTTTTTTCCTTTCTATAATGGTGGCTCTTAAAAGAACCTTTTTTTTCTTTTAGAACTTTTTTTATGTTTTGTATTTCTTTTTTACTACTACCATATTTTTTTTCTACATAGTCCTTTATTTTTGATTTATTTCACAAATGCTGTTTCAAACTATTCTTGATATTAGACAGAAAAACCAAATTTCCAACATTAGTTAGAGGTACCTCATCTCTACGAAAAAATGTTCACTCCATCATGTCGTATATTCTCATTGTGGAAAGATGCCATTCCTGTAGATTGTATAAATGCATACAGCTTCATTAGCATTCCACCTGGCTTTTTGAATTTATGGACAAAACAAGTTTGATTTTTTTCCACTTTTGCCTTTGAGTTATCCACAAAGAAATCAGTTAAATAATTATCTGTATAGCCAGAACAGTTCGAACTGCCTTCTAAACATATCCTTCAAAACAAGCTGCAAGGATATTCCAGTAGCCTATCCTAAACTATTACCTCCACAATGCAATATATTGTTTCTGGATGTTTGAAACATACCATGTTTTCACACAAGGGTAATAATGCACTCCAGTTTATTCCACAAACTCAAAACACCTTCACTTCTTCAAATCCAAGATTGTCAGAAATGCCATAGGCGCTTTGCATATACCTTCACTTCATCTAGGACATCTGCGGACGTTGTTGCACAGGACAGCCCTTCTACCCTTTTTACTTTTATTTGTGTAACACTCTATCATTGGCTACTTTCAAACACCCACACATTCATCCACCAATCACAACCAACATCTCAGTTCAACACTTCATGTGTACCGTTCACCTCTGATAATACATGTGTCCTGTCATTCAGAGATTTCTCTATATGAAACTATTGTGCACACTGTTCCACATTTGTATTTGCAGATTCAACAATATCTACATCTAAGAAGACATAATACAGGTATGCTTGTATTTTCAAAAGTAATTTATTTCACCACATTCTTCTATATGTATCACACCTTCATAAGTTATGCTGCTCTTTAACCACTGCTATAAGATCCCATATATTGGCAACATTTACTAGGTTATGTGTGATTTTATTGAATGATAAAAAAAAAGAATGGATTTTCAATGAAGAACAATCTAAAAAAATAACATTCTTTTTCCAATGTTTTTGGGGTGGTTCCCCCAATCCCTCCTTTTTTAAATAGTTTTCCCCCACCCCTAAAACTTCTTTTTCCATTCACAACCACATATATATATATATAGTTTTTTTAAATTCCTTATTTTTTCTTGATGTTTTGGGTTTGTTTAAAAATGTATTCTTTGTTTTATATTCAATAACATCACTGCATACCCATTGTCTACCTACTCGCATGAATTAGCAGTTAATTCTACCATAAAAGTGTCCAGAAAGACCATTCTCCATAACTTTACAAAATTAGAAAAATTGTAGTGCTATTTATACACCTATGGATTGTCAGTGTTTTACTAAAATGGCATTAAAAATAGCCATCCCTAAAATGCAGCAAGTTAGGAAATATATAATGTTACCCTATTTAACATGCAGTGCTACAATATCACATATAGTGCCAACATATTGCACCTGCTCACACTAAGTGGGACTAAGCAATACTTTATAAATCTTTGCCAGGGCATTTTCCTTATTTGTACAAAAAGGTACAAATGGAGGGGCTCCTAATGCACTTATGTGTTTTCAGACTTTAAATAAAAAGCAAACGAAAACATACATTTTTAAAAGAACTGCATTTTGCCTTACATATAAATGCCTAATGTTTTCCAAGCAATGCTAACAGATCCCTTTATAGTGCCAACATTCTCCACCTCCTTACATCAACTGCCACCTAATACTACTATGTAGGTTGTTATGTTATGTTACAATTATTTGTAGAGTTCACGATCGCCTGAACCCTTCACCCTTACACAATGCTATAAATACTGTATACCCCCCTATAATAGCCATAATCACTGTGCACATATTGTTTTGGCCATGGCCAGTGTCTGGATTTTCCACCAAGAATCTAGGCACTAGCCATGGTCAACACAAAACAGTTGAACCATATCACAAACACTCTCATTACACCATCAAATATGACTCACCCCATTTGTTGTTACTACTGTCTGCAAATGTTAGAAATGTCTGAGGACCGGGCTTGGTTACAGGACTCAGATGGTATGTGCGGGTCCGTGGACTACTGCAGCTCCACAAACGTCATTGCACAGGAGAGCCCTTCTACTCTTTTGACCTTCATCTCTGTAACACTCCCTGATAAGCTACTTTCCAAGAGTCACACATACATCCACCAATCACATCCAAAAACTCTACATGTAACCCTCAGACTCACTTCACCAGATCAGATGTACCTTTCAACTCTCACAGTGCAGTTCTCCTGTGATTATCAGTCTCCTCTATCGCAAACTACTGTTCAACCTCTTACAGATTTCAATCTGGAAATTCAAGAAGATCTACATCTAATATGCAATTCTACAGGTATGCCTTCATTTTTATTTTTTAACCACTGCTATCAAATGCCAAATGTTGCCACCACGTTCCACCTGCTCCTCAGATCAAGTGGCAGCTAATTGTACCATAAAGGTGTTCAGAAGTGCATTCTTCTTAACTTTACAGAATTAGAAACATCTTAGTGCTGCTTAACCCTATGCATTGCCAGTGTTTTACTCAGATGATATTAAAAATAACCATCCCTGCTCATTAACCTACACATTGTCAGTGTTTTCACTCAGATGCTATTAAAAATAGCAACCCCTGCTCACACACCTATGCATTGTCACTTTTTATTGAAAATAATTATCCCAAAATATTGTGCGTTTCCCTACATATATTTTACAAGCACTGCTACCAGATTAAATGTAGTGCCAACATAGTACGCCTGCTCACACCAAGTTCCACTTACCAATATTGAAGACATGTTTTGACAATGCTTTTTCTTTACTTGTAAAAAAGGTACACATGGTGGGGCTCCTAATTCACCTATACATTTATTTTTACTTTCAATATAATGCTGCTAAAAACACATTTAAAAGAAAAACTATTTCCCTTTTTCTACTCAGGTTCCTTTTCAATAAAAACATGAACATTTAAAATATAATCAATGTCCACATGGCTTTGGGGAATTGCTGTCTTCCCAGTCTAAATGTGTACCATATTACACATCTCTAGCAACCCCTTCATCACTTTCCCAACATCCACCAACACTAAATGTTTATTTCCTTGAACGTCTTCTGAACTTTGTACAGAATAAAACACGATCATCAAGTAGTCTAAAGGATCAGACTTACAAAAGAGAAGGAAGAGCAGTTGCAACAGGACCATGAATTAGTCTAACGAATCAGACTTATATATATATATATATATATATATATATATTTATATATATATATTCACTGAAAAAACGTTGTTAAAGGGACGTTATGGTTACAAGTAAAACGGAAAACCTCAGAAATTTGCCATTTATGGTAAACTAAGCACCCAAACCTCACGCCACCACTGTGCACTGCTAAGACTAACACCCAGGACATCAAAAATGACATCACAAATCGGGCCCGTGCTTCGAGGACAGTTTGGAACTACATTTTGCACTGATCTAGGAACTTTGAAGCTCGAAATGTACCCTTCCATAGCTCCTACACGTATACTTACTCATTATCCATTAACAATCTAGTACAAAGCACACACTTGGAAGAATATTAGCAAAACTGCTATTTTTCTTAAACATGGCATCAGCTATTGCCATCCCTCCTCCCCAAGAGCAACCACCACCAGCTGGAGGACCTACACAACAAAAAAAGCACAGTACTTCCAAAGACAATGAAGAGGACCAAGAACATGAGGTAGAGGAAGTGCCTACCTCTAGCACCCAGAGAGAATCATGGGTGTGGCAGTTATTTATCACTGTTGGGAATGTACCAAAGGCTAAAGCTACCAAAGTGAAATGCACTGAGTGCAACTCAGTCACGGACTACCTGGACAGTACTCCTACGTGACCACCTCCATGCACCGCCACACCAGATCCAACCACCACAATGCTCTCAGAAAGGTTGTTCATTTCTTACCAAGATGTAGGCTGTTTCCTCCACCTCATCTTCCACAACCAATACTCTAACCACACAGCCTACTTCTGCGGGACACAAAATCCCACCAGCTACTCTGCAAACAATTAAAGAAACTAGAATGAAAAAGAATATCACAGTGGACAGTGTGATCCCTAATATTCTACCTACCTTAAATTCCCTGCCGGATAATCTCGACCCTAGCACCATGGTGCAGGAATATAATAAGATTATGCTCTCTACATTGGACAACATTATACCCCTCAAACTGAGACCAAGCAAAGCCAAAGCACACCTCAACAAGTGGTACACTCCAAAACATAAGGACTTGCGACTACTAAAAAGAAAATGTGAAACCACCTGGCGGCTTTGCCCCTCTAGTGAGAATAATAAGAAGCCAACTTCCACGGCATTACACTACAAAAATGAAATCTGTCTAGCAAAACGAAATTCATACAATGAACATATTGCTAATTCCAATTCTAGTATGAAAGAACTATTCACAATACTAAGAGAACAAGAGTTCCCCATCTCCACCCCAGACATCTGTATAAAAAACAAGACTTGGTGGTCAGAGATCCAACAAGCCCTAATAAAAAAAAACACCTTACAATTTAAAATAAAAAATAAGAAAGACGCTCTGAATTTACCACAGCCAACTAACTCTCTCACACTGAACAAAAAAACCATTGATCAAAATAACAGATTCTGTTTCACTAAAACCCCCATCCTAGAAGTTGAAAGAACTATCCTATCACTTAAACCTTCCAACTGTAAAGGAGATGTCTGCCCAGCACATATCATAAAAGATGCCGCTAGAGACCTCTCTCCATTCATATCCAAGTTGATCAACACCTCATTTGCCTCTGGCACCGTCCCAGTCACCCTCAAACAATCCTGGGTTCGCTCACTTCTGAAGAAGCAAACATTAGACCCACTTATTGCCACAAATTACCACCCCATCACAACAGTACCATTTTTACTTAAAATTCTGGACAAGGTTGCTTACTTGCAGATCCAAAAATACCTCGAGCTACACAAACTCCTAGGGGTCAGACAATCAGGATTCCGTCCGTTACATGGGACGGAAACTGCATTGATAGACTTGAAAACACAGATCGATGAGCTGAGAGACAAAGGGAAGACAACACTACTGCTGTTACTTGATCTCTCAGCTGTATCCGATTTGGTGGATCATAAGGTCCTCTGCAGGCATCTTGACTCAGCAGCCCACTTCTCCACAGATGCCGTTAAGTGGATAGAAGCATTCCTGAGCGGCAGAACCATCAGAGTATTCTCCCCTTCAGCTGTGGCCGATCCTACCCCCATCATATGGGGGGTCCCTCAGGGCTCATGCATATCTCCAACTCTGTACAACATATTCACCAAGCCGTTGTTCGATGATTTGGACCTTCTGGGTATCACCTATACGAATTACGCAGATGATACACAGATTCTCCTCCCACTTTCGGGGATCATGGCAAGGACTTGGCGCTGGTGAATAGGATCTACCTTATCATTCAGGCATGGATGGCCACACACGGCTTATGCCTGAATGATGACAAGACAGAGCTGATAATTCTTGGTACCCCCTCCAACATCTCTAAACTAGGTCATGAATACGCTTCTTTCATCATTGATGGCAATAACACTATAGTTCCTAATGAGGTAAACATACTAGGTTCTACCTGGACGCCACTATGTCTTTCAATAAACAACTGAAATCCCTGGCCTCCACAACAGCCTATACGTGCAAGCTTATCAGATCAGGTAAGCACTTCCTTTCCAACAACAGTTGCATTATACTGGCTAGAGCATTAATCCTCTCCGTATTAGACTACTGTAATGCCCTATACAGTAGTGCCAACAAAGCTAGCATCCAAAAAGTACAAATACTACAAAACAACGCTCTTAGAGCTGCACTAGGCATTAACAGAAGAGTGCACATGACTGTAATCACGCCAATATAATTGGCTATCCACTCATAATAAAATACAACAAAAAATTGCCTTCCTGACACACAAAGCATTACACAATGCCGCCCCCAGTTATCTAATTGACAAACTGACATGAAGAACCTCTAGTAGGCCTACCAGAGCTGTCAATACAAACTGTCTGGTGGTTCCTAGATACAAATCATCCAAGATCGGTGGCCATAACTTCCCTGTGAAGGCCGCTAAACTTTGGAATTCATTGCCTCATGAGCTGAGAGCTGACCAACCCTTTCCACTTTTCAGAAAGAACCTTATCACCCAGCTAAATCTGATTGAATATTAGACTCAACTGAAACTACAGCACATGAGCACACCTCACCTCCCAATATTGTAAATTATTGTATAGTATTGCTCATTATGATTTAAATAACCTTTTTGTTTCAAAATCTACTACTTGTATATTCTGCGCCCTACATATTTTGTATTTCATGCATCAATTGTTATCATTTTCTATTATGTAACCTTGTAAGCCTTGCATAACCTTTGCTGCGCCCTGCTACCTCTGGGTCTGGTGCGCATAAGAAATTCAATAAACAAACAAACAAACAAACAAAGAAGCTGTTGACCATATTTTTCGAAGACAACAGCCTCTGTATATACTGCAACACAGAACTCTGCAGGGGGAAGCAATTTCAAAGTGCTTTTGAAGCTGTTATCAAAGAGTATGAGAAACAGTGCCCCCTACCATAGAAGTAACACATGCACAACATCTTCCCCTGTCCACCTGCCCCTCCATATTAGTGCTTGGTGCCTATTCCCTCATTTCCCTCCCCACCTTACGTTCTAACCTCTCCTGCAAAAAATAAAACATCAAAAAACAACAAAAGAAAGGTTCCTTTAGGAATCACCTTTCACAGTTAAAAAATAGAACAAAAAAAAAAATCTTATAGACTCCATCTACTATACATTTCTCAGTAAAGTACATAGGGCCTCATTACGACCCTGGCGGAAACGGTTAAATGGCGCCGTAAAAGGTGACGGCGCCGTTCAACCCGTTCCGCCACATTACGAGGTCCCCTTGTGGGACACGGTAAGCACCCCTGGGAAAACCAGGCGTGCTTACCGGGTCCCGGGAGGGGAAGAGGGAGCAAACAACGGGCCATCTCGTTATGGCCCGTTGTTTGCTCCCTCTCCCATTCCCATTCAGCGCTATGGGGGCTGAAATGGGAATGGGGAAGGACCGTGTCCGGGTCCTTGAGGGAGGAATTACCGGGCCATCCGAACACGGAATGGCCCGGTAAATCCTCATTCCGAGGACCCGGACACGGATGCGATTTTGGCGGCAGCCATGCCGCCAACAGCGGCATGGCTACCGGCGAACTCGTAATGAGGGCCATAGACTAAATAAGATTTTCCAACATTTCCTTTAGCATTTTGTGTTATGCTAATGGGAATAATGTTGTGTTCCTCCCCTGTTCCAGGCACTGGAACAGGGGATAATGGCCTGGCAGCCCAAGTTATCGGCACAAGCAAAGCGAGGGTGGATAATGAGGGCTCCGGATCATTATCCCCCGTCCCAGCTCCTGCAATGGGGGAACCCGGGGTGCTAAAAAAAAAGAAAAATGATGTTTCTTCCTACACCGGGATGCCTGCGGCAACCCGCTGTAGTAAGGCAAATCCTTTTCCAAGATGGCCACCATGGAAAGGGAAGTGTGGGCTCCGTACAGAGCCCCTATTCCCTTTCCATGTCAGCCTGCAGGAGGCAAAGAGAGAACCCTATGACCATATTACCACAATCACATTTTTTCCCCTTTCAAACCTATGCCACTATGGAGTAACTTTACCACATAGCCGGTCCCAGCTGCGGCTGGACACTTTAACTCCCATTTGTCATCCCTCGTGGTCATGGCAAGTAGCCAGCTTGTTTGGGTCATGTCCTTATGCCATGACCCGGACAATCTGGCCACTGCCCATGGACACAGGCTATACCTCAGTCACCAAAAGTATATCACGAGTATTTGTACCTACGTTATGAAACACAGGCACATTTTCAAAACCATGCTTTAAGGTCCTTGCCAATGCTCTTTACACGGGTTTGCTGGAAAAGTGTCAAAATGTATGTACATACAATAGACATATAACTTAGCCCCCACTTGACAAACTCCATTCAGAGTTTACACAAACATTCAATGTTGGGTCTATAATCTTTCTGAAAACTTCTCTCCACATTCGTCAAATGGCAACAATGTTATATGCCATCTAAAAATGTTGTGCCCCCCCTCTAATTTACCCCCCTCTTGAAAAATTCCTACCAAACTTTACAAACTCATCTAAATTTAAATCATTTCGCAAACTTGTGTAGATTCGTCAAATGGCACCAAATTTATACGCCTCTAAAATAGTTTGAGACCCCCCTCTAATTTTACCCCTCTTGACAGAATCCCACCAAACTTTGCAAAAACATTTATATCTAGATTTAAAATCGTTTTACTAACTTTTGTGCAGATTCATCAAATGGCACCACATTTATAAGCCTTTACAATATTTTGGGACCCCCCCTCGAATTTTGTTCCCTCTTGACAAAACAGCTCCACACTTTCCAGAACCATTCAGAACCAGGTCTAGAATATAATTCCAATATTTCATGCAGTTTCATTGAGTGTTGCCAAAGTTATAAGCCATCCAAAAACTGCTTGTCACCAACCTTGCAGAAATAGGCATTGATGTCCCCAAAAATCTGAAGTGTTTGTGAACATCACAGTACTGTACCCGAACATACGGACTGTTTCGCAGACTTCGGGAATGAAAAACACCCGTTTTTTGGCTTCTTACGGCCATATCCCATCCCAGCTTCATCACCCCACCTCCCCAGAGATTGTTTGATGAGTTTCACAAGTGCAATGTTGTGTTCTTTAATTGGTTTTTACCGTGATGTTCGGGGTCACCGGAGGCTGTCTGTAAATCCAACATGGCGGGCGTTTCCAAAAATCTGACGCATTTCACGCTTTTCACCATCCAATCAGTGAGTGCGTCCGATGTCCGCGAACATCACGTTGCACTCTAGGCCAATTGGATGCCCGTCCATGGACTGAACAGGGAAGTGAGTCACCGGACCCAGATATCACAAATTCTTTTTACCTACTTTTGGGCTGTTTTAAAAAGAAATACTGGACCAATTTACACCAAATTTACAAAAGCACGCTTTCGGGACCAAGCCACAGCTCCTACTGCAAATTTGGTGAAAATCCGTCCAGCAGTCTGAGCTGTAGACGTGAGCAGCATTTTCTTTCCATTGCGTCAATGGAAAAAACAGACATTTTTGCATCACCCCTACAACTCTGCCCGCCCTTCATGAAACCTCACCACACTTGCCAGAAAAATTCAGATGGGGCCATATACTGTGTTTGCAAAGTTTGGTAATAACTACAGGGTCGCTACCGCAGGCCGTGTATTATATATATCAACAGGGCCTCCGGTAGTAACTTTGTCCCCCCCGGACAAAGCCTCAACAAACATTGCAAAAAAAAGTATATGGCTCGCTCAGATTGATTCTGCAAAGTTTTTTGAGGTTTCGTACAGGGGAGGCAAAGTTATAGGGGGGTTCCAAAATGTGTGTTTTTCCTCATAGACGAAATGCACAAACATTTTGGTCACACCTGCAGCCCACACAGGTGGACGGATTGTCACCAAATTTGCGCCAGGAGTGGCGGCTTGGTCCCGAAAGCGTGCTTTAGTAAATTTGGTGTAAATCCGTTCAGTTGTTTTTTTTAAAACAGCCAGAAAGCATGCCCAAAAGAATTAGTGATATCTGGGTCCAGTACATGGACTCAACTCCCTATTCGGTCCGACGACACCCTTCTGGGCCAATCAGAGAGCAGTGTGATGTCCGCAGACATCGTACGGACCCGCTGATTGGTAAATTAAAAATGTGAGGTGCGTCATATTTTTTCTTTTTTTTTATTTGTTTTTATTAGGTTTTTATAGAAACAGATCACACAAAAGGGAAAAAGAGAAGTAAGTATAAACATTTGGTTACAGGACCGAGTTGGGAAGTCAGTAGGTTAGATTCAGCATTTAACACTAACTTGACTTACGTTCTCAACAGTGATCCGTAATATCAAGCAAAATCTGCTTCCGTTCCCTTTCCCTCAATCAACCCCCCCCACCCCCCTATGGTTTGGCTTTGGTTTTACGAGAGTGGTGTGGTCTTGTGTTTATGTGGTCACTTTTCAGATTCTAAGGGACCCCCTTCTTGGGGAACCCCCCTTTGTGCTTATTCATCGCATTTTGGGTTACATGTGAGACAGTGGCAAACAATGGGCGGGTATTGCATGAAGAGCCAGTTAGCTGGATCGGGTACACTACATGCTTCTATGCCCTAATGTGTTTCTCCTGGCATCTATTTGTTAAAGAAATCAATCCACAATATATCACATTGTGTGGACCTGCCATGTAGCAACACCGTTATTTTTTCCATGATGCACTACATTGACCCATTCTCACTCGCTCAGGGTTGTCGCAGTGTTCCACTTCATAGCTAGCAGGGCCCGGTTAGCTAGCAATAGTTGAGCAGCCAGACCCTGGACCCTTCTCCATTCATCTTTACACTTCTCAAAAACAAACAAGATGAGATAGGGTTCTTCTGTTCTTTGGACCCCGTCTAGGTTCCTATTCCACCTGAGGACCTTGTCCTAGTACATTTTGATTCGGGGACATCCCCACCACATGTGCCAATAGTTCGCAACTTCCCCACATTCACGCCAACATAGTGGGATGGCTGGTTGGTACATTTTGGAAAGTCTGTGTGGATCATACTGCCACCATGTAACAATTTGATAGCATGTAATTTATATTGGCATGATATGGATGTTCGGGGTGCCACTCTGCACATTTTCCCCCATGTTCCTGGGTCAATCTCTTGCCCCAAGTCTCTCTCCCATTTTGTTCTGAGGGGTTCCATAGTTCCTCTACCTGCCTCTATGAGTGTTTTATACATAGCCAATATCAACCCCTTCATCTCGGTTCTGGAGTTCAGTAGTGTCTCGAAAGGGGTCAGTTCCTTTCTCAATTTGTCCTTCCACTCGGGTTTCATTCAGATGCCCGTAATCTGTAGGAATTGGAATGTGGACAGTACCCCTATCCCTAGGGCCTCCTCTAGCTCTGGGAGTGTGATGAAGGAGTCCTTTTTCAAGAGTTGGCCTACTCTCTCTAGCCCCACTTCGTACCAAGTTTGAAATCTTTCTACGTTGGGGATGTGGTCATTAATACCTGGGGACCACAGGTGGCTCAACGGTGATGGCCATGTGGTAATGTTCCTCATCTCCATGCCTTCTCTCCATATTTCCCATATGGTTTCCAGTATCGGGTGTGCTTTTGTTCTGATTAGTAGTTTTCTCCTCTGGCCCCACAGCCATTCAGAGACCGTGGCTGGGGATAGATAATGATTGTCCATTGAGATCCACTGTGGTTCTTTCTGATTACGTAGGTGGGGAATAAGCACCCATAGTTGGGCCGCTTCATAATATTTTTTGAGGTCTGGAAGACCCACCCCACCCTTCTCCTTAGGCAATGTCAGGGTATCATATGCAATTCTAGTTTTTTTCCCTTGCTAGAGAAATCTTACGATCGCCTTCTAGACCTCTAAGAAGAAGCTACAAGAACCGCGGGAGGCAGGTCATTTTTATCGCATTGAGGCTTCCTAACCAGGATATTGTCAGTTTGTCCCACCTAGCCAGGTCTGCGTGGAAATTTTGGAGGAGTTTCGGGAAGTTGGCTTCATATAGATCTCCTATCTGTCTTGTAATTCGTATTCCTAAGTATTGCAACATACTGTGCTCAATCGTGAGACCGAGGGAGGAGTATTTGACTTCGTTTGTTTCTGCGGACCCTTGTAGGGGGAACAAAATTGACTTGGTTCCTTTGACTATGAAACCCGATATTCGGTCGTACTCCTCAAGGAGGTGCATGGCTCTGGGGATGAATGTTTTGGGGTTGGCTAGTTGGAGGAGTATGTCGTCGGCATACAGTGCCACTTTATACTCAGTCTGGCCTAGTTGCATTCCCTCTACCTGGGTATCCTCCCTCATCTTCTGTGCCAGCGGTTCCAATGAGAGGGCGAAGAGGATAGCCGAGAGGGGGCATCCCTGCCTGGTACCTCGTTTTAGTTCAAACCATCTAGAGTATTCTCCATTCACAAATACTGAGGCTTTGAGTGCTGTATAAACTGCCCGAATCCCCCTTCTAAATTTGGGTCCTATCCCAATTTTTCTTAAGACCCCCATCAGGAAGTCCCATTCTACCCTGTCAAGGCCTTTTCTGCATCTATGGAGAGCAGAGCGGGGTCATTGATCATATTTCAGGAGGTGTTGACAGATGCAGGGTTTTACACATGGTGTCGGCTCCTTGTTGGCCAAGTATGAAGCCCACCTGGTCGGGATGGATGAGACGAGACATAAGTGTCTCCAGTCTAGAGGCCAGCACTCGTGTATACATTTTTGCATCAACATTAAGCAGAGATATAGGGAGATACGATCCACATCTTTTGGGGTCCCTTCTATCTTTAGGAATCACCGTTATGAGGGCTCTTACGAAGGAATCTGGGGGTCTCCCTGATTCTAGGATCTCATTAAACAGTTTGACCAGGAATGGTATGAGGTGGTTATCACATTCTGTAGCTCTTCCTTTGTTATGGGAGATTCTAAATGAGCCAATTCAATATCTGTTACTTTGGGTATGCCGATGGCGGCGAGATAAGTCTCTATGCCAGTCGGGTGTGAGTCTGTCTCTGAGGTATACATTATTTTGTAGAAGTCTGCAAAGGCTTCAGGGATGCTAGGTCTGCTTGTTACCGAGCTGGGCCTTTCATCAGTTATCTCCTGCACCCTACGTTCCGCCTGTTGTTCCCTTAGTCTAGTGGCCAGCAGTGCATCTGCTTTGTCTCCTTTTTCATAAAAGGTTTGTTTCAGCAGACAGAGTTTGCGTACTGTCTGCTCATGCTCTAGGAGGCGAAGTTCCTCCCTTTTTTTTTTTGCTTCCATAATTTTGATGGGATCTACCGTGTCTCCCCCTTAGCCGACTTATCTAGCTGGCAAATCTCCTTCGGATTCTATTTTCAATCAGAGCTCTCTCTCTTTTCTTGTGAGCCCCTTCCCTTATGAGGACCCCCCTCCAGGTCAGTTTTCCAGCTTCTCACACTCCCTGTTTAGAGATTTCTACGGTGTTGTTCGATCTAAAGTATTCAATAATCTCTGTTTCCATCTCATTCTTAAAGACAGGGTCTTTCCATAAGGCCTCATTACATCTCCATTTACCACACCTGACTGGTGGGTGCTACCACTGTGTGTCTGCGATCACCATATCGTGGTCCGACCATGTGATTGGGGTGATCTCCGTGTGTGTCGTTGTGCTATATGTTGTGCTATATAGGTCTCTTGAGAAGTACATGTAGTCAATGCGTGTGAAGGTGTTGTGTGGGGCTGAGAAAAATGTGTAGCCTCGCTCGTTTGGGTGCATTCGTCTCCACACATCATTCATCCCATATACATCCATCATGTCTGTGAACTCAGAATGTTCTCCTTTAGTTCTGTCACTCGTCACTGGGTTACCTGTCTTGGGATCCATGGTAGGATCAGCCCATAGATTAAAGTCCCCTGCTACAATGATGTGACCTACAGCCTCGAGCATTATTTTGGGGATTGTTTTAGACAGGAATCTAACTTCTAGCAATTGTCACTTGCACATTTCCGATGGAACCTGCTACCAACAAGGCACGGCCAACAAGGCACGGCCTTCTGTGTCTGACCAAGATTTGGTGACCTTAAAGTCAGTCCCTTTCCTGATAAGGATTCCCACCCCTCCTTTTCTCAGCAGTCCAGAGCCTCAGAATTCTATTCCGTTTCGTTTCCCAAGAACTGCCCTCTCATCTCCCTTCATGTACTTGGTCTCTTGCAAGAGGAGGATATCGATTTTTGCTCTACGAAACTCTCTGGATACAAGGGATCTCATGGTCGGTGAGTTTAGACCTTTGACATTAAGTGTTCCCATCCTTAGGGAGCCCCTTCTCTTCCATCCTTTGTTGGGTCTACTCAATACTCCTTATGTTCGTGTGGGTCGACCAGCTCCGATATGCACGCTTTAATCTCTTTCTCAGATCTCAGGCTGATCTTTGTGCCTCCATGTTCAAAGGAGGGAGAAGGGGTATCCCCATCTATAACAAATGTCTCATTCCTTCAGCCATCTTGTGAGGGATCCACACATTCTCCTGAGAGCTAGCGTCAAGGAGGACAGGTCTTGATATATCGTTATTTGTGCCACTCCCAGGGTAATCACACCTCTGCTCCTGGCCTTCTCCAACACCCTGGTCTTATCTTGGTAACGATGGAACCTAGCGAGGACCGACCTTGGGCCTCCTCAGGGGCCAGCGGCTCTGTGAATGCGTTCCGTTTTGGGTTTGTGGATGGCCTCATCGGCGACTAGCAGCTTGATGATGTCGTGGAGCGTTTTCTTGAGGTCTCCTTCCGTTTCACCTTCTTGTTCTGGAATTCCAAAAAAGCGTGAATTGTTCCGCCTTTCGTGATTTTCCAAAACGTCCATTTTAAGTTTGAAGTCTTCTTCCCTCTGCTCCAGGTCAGATATTCTGTGTTCGAGCTGTGTCTCTAGAGTGTCTATCGAAAGTTGATTGTTCTCAAATCCTTCTAACCTATCTTCAATGTTGTCCAGGCATTGCGTGATCTTGTCAATTTTTCCGCCTATGTTGGCACCCATGTTCTTTATCTCAGTCAGTAGGGCGGCGATGTCCCCTTTCGTGGCAGCAGTTTCGACATTCGTTATTGCTGTGGCTGCCATTCTGGAGTTGGTGGCGGAGTGAGATGGCGGGACGTAAACAAAGATGGCCAGTCTTTGTTGTGCATTCATATATCTCAGATGTCACTCTTTGGTGCCTCGTGGGGGGGTCAGAGTTTTGGAGGGTTGAAGGCTGGGGTACCAGAATCGTTCAGTGGGGTTTGCATTTTGCTCACAGTGATCTCCAACTTCCGTCTCTCTTTACTGTCCCCCTGTGCCTTTCGACCTGTGACCTTGTCGTGAGATTTGTGCTTGGTAAGTGCGTGGCTGTTGGAGTAGTAGTGAAGTGGTCAGTGGTTCTGTGGCGTTGGATGTAACGCCTGGTCTCTGCCCACTTTTCACCTGTTTTCTTGGACCTTTGTCGCCTCCTCTTTTTCTATGCACAGGCACGTTAGTCAGTTCAATGTCTCACATATGTGATCTCAGTCACGGATGCCCCCAGTATGATTCCAGGAGGTAAGTGTGTGGATTTAATGTCTCAGGCCAAGGGTGTTGTTTTCACTGTTCCAGGGTTTGTGACGCTGTCTCCCTTGTCCCAGCGCTTTGTGTAGCAGCTGCAATCAGGTTCCCCATGTATACCGCGTGTGTGGAGGGTAGAGCCGTGCCTAGGTACCTTTTGTGGGAGAGACTTTGGGGCGCTCGTTCCAAGACGCTGGAATGTCACAGTCTCCCTATTTTGTGCAGTGGTTGAGCGGGGATGAGCTCCTTCCTACTCTGCCTCCCCCACACCCTCCTGGCATAGGTGTGTCCCGTATTTGTTGGTGAGACCAATGCGCTTTTGGATCCCGTGGGGGTCTGTCAGTTGCTAATGTTCTCTGACGTTCGATCCTCCTCTTGGTATAATGGGCCTTTATATGTGTAATTAGGGGATCTGTGCATGTCGTTTAGATATGCCTTTATCTGTGCCCTGGTTGCACTTTCAGTGTTCCGCTCCTCCATGGGGGTCTAGTAAGGGCGCCGCTCCAACCTTGGTTAAGGCCAACTGGGGTGCGTTGTTGTGGGGCCTGTTGGAGGGGTTATGATTTCAGAGGCGAGGAGAGTGCGCGGGGCACGGGTCCGTCATGCGCGGGCCCTCACCTCGCTCCTGTTCAGTATGCGTGCTTGTCTCACCTCAGAGTCACACGAACCGCCGGTGTCCTCCACTTCATCAGATTGGCTTCCGCCTATGCAGATTGTGCCGTGGGAGCCTCAGATCCTCCACAGGGGCTCAGTGCTCCACAGGAGGGAGCCACAGTCACCGAGGCGCGAGGGTGTCAGGGCTCACGTGTGGCAACTGCACGTCCATGAGAAAGCAGCAGTTTTCTCAGTGAAATCCGATCCGATTTTTCCCCGGATTTGCCGAGTTGGCAAGGGTCTCTTCCGACCCTGATTCGTATGCTCTACAGCCTCTGGGGGGGTCAAGCAGTGGGGGTTTCTACTGTCTTTCGGGACCCGAGGCGCAGAGCTCACACAAAAGAGGCGAGCATCCATGCGCCCCCTTGTAATATTTTTTTAAACGCCGCCATATTGGATCCCTGGACAGCTGCCGTTGTCCACGAACATTGCAGTAAAAACATTAAAAAACACAACATTGCACTTGTCAAACTAATAAAGCAATCTCTGGGGAGGTGAGGGTTGATGAGTATGAGATGGGGTATGGCCATTAACAGCAAAGAAAAAGGGTATTTTTCCATCTCCGAAGTCTGCGAACAGTCCTAATGTTCTTGCAAAATGATTTTAGGCTCATATTTGAATATTTTTCCAAAGTCTTATGGGATTTTGTCAAGAGCGGGCAAACTTAGAGGGGGGGTCTCCACATTTTTAGATGGCTTATAACTTTGTTGCCATTTGAGGAATGTGCACACAAGATTTCAGAAATATTCTAAACCCATCCTTGAAGGTTTGTGCAAAGTCTGAATGTATTTAGTCAAGTGGGGGCTAAGTCATATGACAATTTTATGTATGTACATTTTGAAACTTTTAAAAAAATAAAACATGGATGGATTTGCAGCAAACCTGTGAAAGGAGCATTGGCAAGGATTTGAAAGCATGGATTTGCAAATGTGTTTGTGTATATTTTAAAAGTGTCATAATGTAGGTACATAAATAGTGAAATAGTTTTGGTGACTGAGGTTTGGCCATGACTCGGAAAATCTGACTACTGGTCATGACCATGAGGGACTGGCAATGGGGTTAAAGTCGGCATGGCCACCAGGGACTGGCTATGTGGTAAAGTTTTTCAAAATCGGGATAGGTTTGAATGGGGAAAACAATTCTGCTCGAGGCTACAGCCCAAGTGCTGGACAGGATTGCATCAACAGATGCTAATCAGCAGATAATTACAGAGCATGGCGAACCAGGCACCCATGTGGTCTCTGGGCCAACTCTCCAAATCATCAACCACCCTTATTTGTGACCATATCCGCACAAGATATTGGGATTGCATCCCGGACTCATTTCCACAACCTCGCAGCAACGACTGGCCCACAATACACATGCCCAGAGGAAGACCCTAGGGGGTCAGAACACATGTTGGCTGACTTCTAACAATAAAAATAGCACCAACAGTGGTTTTCAAGACTGCATAATTACGACAACAGTTGCTTATTGAATAACCCAGTGCTGAGGTAAACAGGGCTCAGTCTCCTATTGAAAACCTAACACTTGAAGAAGGAAGGGCACCTTCACAAAAGAACTCCTTCACCAGCAGCAGGGTAATCAAATTAAAGTACTAGATCAAGTGCAGTGATCTACTCATTCTACCGCCCTGCAGTTACTTCATAATCGTATACCCTGATTTGCTTATTGGGGCATGCGGCATGGCCAAAGCCCTGGGTTTGAATGGTAAAAAATATTCTGCTTGCGGCTACAGCCTGAAGTGCTAGACTGGATTACAACAAACCTGCATGAGGAGCATAAGCAAAGACCTGGAAGCATGCTTTAACAAATCTGTCTTGTGTTTTATTTTTCCAAAGTGTACAAAAAATAGTGATATAACTTTGGTGCATGGACAGTGGGCCTAGCCCTCGGCAAGGGAGAATGCCTACTCTGATTTACTTATTGGGGCATGGAGCATGCCCCGTAGCCCCGGGATTAAATGTGAAAAGAAATTTTGCTTGTGGCTGCAGCCCAAAATGCAGGACGGAGTTGCAGCAAACCTGTGCAATGGTCGTTGGCAAGGACCCGAAAGCATGGTTTTGCAAAAGTGTCTGTATTTTATTTTTTGAAAAGTGTCATAATGTAGGTACACAAATAGTAATATATCTTTGGTGACTGAGGTACAGCCTGTGGCCATGGGCTGTGGCCAAATTGTCTGAGTCATGGCCAAAGACCCTGACTCAACAATCTGGCTACTGGCCATGACCACAAGGGACTGGAAACAGGGTTAAAGTGGGCATGGCCAACAGGGACCGGCTACGTGGTCAAGTTTATCGAAATCGGGATAGTACTAATGACATCACATATGAAACTAATTTGATGAAAAGGCCCTACAAGGGGTGGTGTTTATAATGTTGGTAACAAGATATCAGGGGTGATCGAGAGACCTATCATGAACTACTTAATGTATTAAAGAACTCATCTAAACAAAACATTGTATTGGAGTGTTGTTGTTAATACAGGAACCTAATCATACATACACATAGGCAATGGCTGCAGCATGCACCAAAGAACTGCAATATTTTTAATCTTTTAGTTTTGCACAGTAAAATAATGAATGCTACCTTATCAGAGTTTTCAGTAATGTTAAACATGGAAACAATAGCTAACAATTCAAGACTTACTACACACTTGTGTTAGTACAAACAGTACATATGAACACCCACAATGCATACATATCAGAGGCACATTTAGGTAAACTAAAGTAAGAAAGAAAGAAACAACATCCCCAGATAAAATTTCAATAACATTAAAGTTCATCTTCATGTACACAAATGAATTGTGTGTTTGAGGCCTGCTCATTGCCTCGTGTATGTGCACTATGAGCTGAGACCAAACCCTAAGGAAAGTACTGTAAGAACATACGACAAGGTTAACATCTAGGTATATAGCACGTTTTGAATTTCCATATTCTGACTGTCAGTGAACAAAAACAGCTGGCCTAGATATGTCAGTGAACAAAAATAAGTGGCCTAGATATGTGATGTCATCAGTGATGTCATCAATGACATTTGTGATGTCATCTTTGATGTCCTGAATTAAGTATCAAGTTCCAGAGGAAACCCGAAAATGTAATTGCTAATAACTTTGACTCGCTTGACGGTTTTGGCTGACATTTTGAAAACAAAAACGTGGTCACGCCCCCCACACCCCTGCAGACTGGACATGTTGGGAAAGATTTGTTAAAAAATTAAAAAGTTATTAAGAAAGCAAAAAAACACTGTTTTCGGCCTACTCCCATTAATTTCCCCAGAGATTTATGTTTCTTTAGAACCAATCCTGTGATGGCTCTACAATCTGTGTCACAATGTTTGAAGGAAGTTGCCATCTAAATGAACAGAAGGGTTTATTTTTGGTTTGGAAAGTGGACTGAATTTCGGCCAGACTGACTTTGATCTGCCACTTATGAATGGCATCAGCCCTTCCCCTGTTGCTCAAGAGTGTGACCTCGGGCCCTGCTGGACTAAAGTCTTAACAGGTGTGCACAGACTCCTGCAGTGGTTAGTGCTGGACATTGTTATCTGATGACTGTCAGGGGACTGCATCTGTTTCTGCTTTCAAGTAGCGTGGGATAATTGATCCATACATTTGTCTCATCATGCTTAGATTACGGTAACTAGCTCAATAATAAGATGCCTGTATATTTCGCTGCTCAAATGCTACAGTATATTTTTCACTTTGAGCTGTACTGGCCACTTGTAGATTTGAGGATGAAGTACAAGCTGGCTGCTTTGGCCTGACGCTATACAACCCAAAATCCTCAGTGCAGTTTCACCTCACTGTGCCAAGGGAGCTTTCCACAATGCCACACCTACATTGCTCCTGTTCTGGATTCAAGGCAGCACCAATTGTTTCCTGTCAGACTTTGCCCAATCAATGTTGAGTTTACATTTCTTATCACTCTTAATTTGAAATATTTTCATTGTTATGTACTCCCTTAACTGGTGGGAGGCGAGGGGGTGAACACTTCAATCAGTAAAATGAAACTTAAACTCAGTAAACCTGACACCGGCGGCCAGAGTCGGACTGGTACAAGAAATAGGCACGGCCACTCAAAAGAAAGTGGCCCACCCCTCGCCTCAAAAAAGTGGCCCAGCCCTCGCCTCACGACCCTTGACCTCTGAGGACATCACCGGACGTAATGTCATTTGACCACACCCCCAACGTGACATCCCAGGAAGCAATGAAACATGACAAAACAGGAAGTGGCATCAAATAGCATTGTTCTCAAGTACACTAAATTACTGTGAATCCAAGCAGACATCCAAGGCCAAATGATAATATGTTATTGTATAGCACTTACGCTTAAGTTCTTTTTTATAGAACAAATATGGATACAATATCACCCAACCTGTGTTGGTACTCATTTATCGACCTAAGAAGGATGAAAGGCTTTTTGAAAGAAAAAAGAAAATAGAAAGAAAAAGATATCTTTTTTCAATCTTTTTTTTTTTTCAAACCGACATGGCCAAAAACCGGCCCCCACCCTCCAGGGACGATTTCGGCCTTGCCACGGGCCAAAAGGCTGAGGGGCCAATCCGACCCCGCCCGTGGCCAGTCATGGGAATTCTTCACTGTGTGCAGATATCACTCTAGTATGTAGCTCCCATCTCACTGTTAATCTCCATTTTACTCTGTTGTACCATTTCTGTCAACCCAACAGGTGAGCTTCTCTCTCTTGATTCTTTCTCCCTCTTTTATTTAGGATGGTAGATCGGTGGAACCCCCCTGTCCGAAAAAGAATGCTCACCCAAGAGGATGTGGCCGGGAAGCTATGCAGGGAAGCCCCAGACAAAGCAATGCCGGGAAGCACAACGCTGATACTCCAGTAAGTGGCCTTATTGATTTCTCAGAGGGTCCGTCGGGCAGGCACCATAAATTATGTTTTGTGCTGCAGATAGCTTACATTTGGAAACACAATCTTTTTCTCACTCTCTCTCTTGTGCTCTCTCTCTTTCTCTTCCCCTTTTATATCTTTACTCCTAAAATCTATCTAAGCTATGTCAGTGTTCTAACTATATCTTATCATCCAAGATTATCCTCTAACCACATATGTCCCTTACAACCTCTACTAAAATTGAGCAGTGCAATGTTCTTCTGTTGTCAAAGAAGAGAAGGAGTGAATGTTCAAGAACTTTGTTGGGGAATTTTATGGCATGACAATAGAACTGAAGTACGTTGTGCGTACTATTTAATGGTATTTCCAACAGTAGTAAAGGTTGTCATATCATAAGAAAACATTTTACAACGTCATGCCCGAGACTGCCTGGGCATTCTGTCACATGCCATACACTTTATTGGGGTATAAAAGGAGAAGTAATCTTGGAAACATCCTCTTTTTGTCTGGCGTCACCCACCCATTAGGATAGCATCCATGTGAATAAAGCCGATATCATTGTCCTACTTCAAGAATGTGCCTGAAAATGCAATGCCATTCTTTGCAGTGACACCCTTCTCTAAACAGCAAACCTAAGATCAATGTCCTCACAGAAAATAAAGAGGAGATGTAATCTTGTTTTTTCCCTTAATCATGTGTGTACTACATTGTCAATTACTATGGCTGGTGTGAAGAATCCTGTGGATCAGTCACTGAAACCCTGCCTAAAGTCTCCTCCCAGGTAGCCAGGGCAAGGCAAACCCTTCCTGATCCCAACCATGGGGATGGTGTACTGCAGGAGGATCACCTGGGAGGAGACAGTGCCCAGGGTGGTGAGGAGATTCCATGGGATGAGACACAGTATTCTTCCTCTAATAGGAAGATTCTCACACCTGTGCCTAAAGAGGTTATGGCTTATTTTCATTATATTGTCTCTCAACCTCATATTAGATCTAAGGTTGTGAACCCCAAGGTTATAGAATCAGAACAAACTATAACGAAAGAATGATCCTTTTTGGGATCCTAGACCTTCTTCAACCCCAAGGGAACAATGCAAAGGATTATGGAAATGTTGTCTTCACTAAACTATCTTCCTCTCTAATAGCTAATTCTCACAAACCCTCTATTAAATACCTTAAGGGAATTAAATCTAGCCTTCCAAATAATGTAGAAGTAGAAAGACCTAACTTTAGTGGAGGAAACTACACATCCCAGAATCCTAGAGGTACTGAGACGAAGAAGAGGGCTGCAGAGGCATACATATGTAGAAGTCAGGCAATTAAGCCTGGTAGCCATTGCAGTAGTCAGGCACTTAAGGCTAATGGCCCACAACTGAAGCCTTTCATTTAACCTGTGAGGCATAAAAGGCCCCACCAAGAAAGGAGGAGTAGAAGGTGCTGGAACGAGAGCTGGACGCTGGCACTGGCAGAGGAGAAGCACAAGGCTGGCAAATCACAAGAAAGTGGAAGAACAGAAGGGATGCCGGAACATGGAAACAGCAGATTTCACTGCAGGTTCTGAGAGAGTCCTGTTCTCCCAACCTCTTAAGTGCAGAGGCTGCTGTAAAGGGTCAGTAATGTGAGGCTCACGACTGTATTGAGTTTGCTCAGGAGTTGTCATATTATTATGTACAAAATAATAACAAAAATCCTAACTAAACCTACTGTATCAGGGGATTCCCTAACTATTCTAAGATCTAAGGGAAAACCTCCTAGCATTCAAAAATCTAACCCTCACCTTAAACAATATCAACATTCAAATAACATGTACAACATAAATAGAAGATTACCAAACACCCAGTGTCTTGGATGACTTCACGTGGTCCTGGGAAGATTTTGCTCCCCCAGGAATGTCCAAAGTCAATTTTCTCCAAGTAACAAAAAGTCTCAACAAGTCTTGAAAAGTTCAAAGAACACAAAAAATTCACACAAATAAAATCCACTGTTCAAAGTCTATTCTTTGTTGGGTGAAATGCCTCCTTCTTTACAGTTCCACAAAGGATCAACAGCACTAATGGAGTTTATTGGATGACTTCCTTCCAAGAAAGTACAGATAATATTGGCAAAAGTTTCTTCTTCCACTCCGGCAATAACTACTTTACTCCTGCGATCTGTGTGTCTTTTATACAATTATTAGGAGGTTCTTGTTTGAGATTCACTCTTCTCTCAACCAAATTCCTTCCACAATGTGACTGTGAGAACAGCTTCCTTGGCCCCATAGTTAATTTCAACAATAACAAACACCACAGTCTTGTTACTGCTGCTACAACTTCTACTGCTTCTTGATCTGGTGCTTTGATGGCAACCAAAAAATTAGCATTACTACAAGACATTATCTACCTCCACAGGTGGCAATGCACTCTTCTTCCTCTATCTTCAGGAAAGGGCAGCCTCTTTGCCTGTCGTGCAGCTGGCATACATTCTGCTTCAATTTGGAGAACAGGTACCCAGCTCCCTTCCCCAGCTTTATGTACACTTGGTTTCTACTCGTTACCCCAAAGTGGGTGTCCCACTCTCCCAATTGTGGATGTCGTTTTTTTTGGTGTCAACACTTTCTGCAACTTCAAAACCACCAGTGTACGGTTCTTAGGTGTGTGGGATTGGACTTTCAAAAAGACCCTTCTATGGGCGTTTGCATTGCTTGGTCTATCTTCAACTTCTACTACGTCTTTCTTCTGCTGCTTCAAACTTTGATGTGTTACGATGTAATTGTCCACAATGGAGATCAACTTTAAGCGCACGCAAATGTATTTTACCAATGAAATGCCACTTCAAATAAAGACCCCTTTCCCACCTTTCGGACAGCACACAGCCTCCTAAGCACAGGGAAGCAATGTCTCATGTGCACGTTCCCTTTAACAATACCTGCAACTCTTCAGGAAAGTCAGTTTCGCTTTGCTTCGGCTACCAGCACCATTCTCTGCGCTTATCAGAGACACGGGACCGCTCGGCAACAAAATATTTCTGCTTCTCGGGAAAGAAAGGTTTTTTATCACACGCAAGTGTTTCAGATAAGCTTGTGCTCCTTTCCCATTATTAAAAGACTTCCGACTTCTGGGGTTGATTCTCACTTGCTCATTACTCAAAGCGAGTCCAATTGAACAATGACTACAGTTACCAAGAACCTCTGCTTCTTAGGAGTACAGAGCTTCTTCTTCCGACTCCCAGTTATAAAGGTTGTGGGCTGCGGTGGCTTCCCGACTTTACTGCTTTTTCTGCTACTACTGCGGGCACTCCTGGGGTCCACACCCATCCACTGCACGGGTTGCGATCGGCCTCATTAGGGGAAAGCATCCCACTCTTCAGGTTCCCTTGGCTGAACTCTGCACAAGGGTTTTAGGAACAACTGCAAGTTTAGCTCGGCACACACAGCACGGAGGTGCACCCGGAAAGACTGCCTGCTGTTTTCTTTTCTCTCCACTGCTGCCACTGCTCTTCAGGGTTTGTGAGAACATGACCAACCTACAGTTCATCATCTACTCCGGTGTCCCTGTCGTGGTCACACTAGCTTGTGTTCTGCTGGCTAAGTGCTCTCCTTCCTCTGCTTCTATGCCATCTGACCTTCCAGCTCCTGCCCCAGCTTCTTTTTGCTGCTTCACTTTCAGGCAGCCTTTTATGCCCCTCAGGTGGGCTGATTAGATTCAGGTGCAGGCCCTTAGGCTTAATTGCCTGACCTTGTTTAAAGTCACTATGCTTGCCTGCCTGACCTGACTTCCTGCCTGCCTCTTGAGCCCACTTTTTCTTCCCAGTCACTGGGGAATTCTGGGACTTGTAGTTTGATTTATAAAAATTAGGTTTCTCTTCTTCTTCAAAGGATGAAAACATGGTTTTATTCTCCCAATTTTATTAAGGGAAGAATTATGGATTTTAATACTTTCAGAGACAGAATAGACAGAAAAGGTTAGACCGTTATTGCTCCTTTTAGAATACTTTTGATCTTGCAAGGGAAATGGAACCTGAGGTGTATAAAAGATTGGTTTCTGTATAAAAGATTGGTTTCTTGGGTTCAACACAAAGTGTAGTCACTCTTTCAGATTTTACCCTTTTACCCTTAACAGAGGATTGAGATAACCAAAATGGCAATAAGCCAGTTCCTCTTTTAAACTTGGGTTAACAGTGTTCCTCCCTAAGGAGGAAGACTTGCAGGAGGCTGAGTTTCCCCCCCATGTGAGCTGTGTTGCAGTGACTGCACAGCCGTAGAAGTGCAGGAGACTAAGGCCAAAGGCAGAAGGCAAGCCAAGTGTCTCGGGAGGAAAATGAACTCCTAAATTAAGTGGCCTGACTGAAGACACCCACGGTTGAGATGGGTTTGTGTCCCCAGCAAGCCAGAAGTAGTAGAAGTGGTAAAGGAAGTCGGGAAAGCAGGGCAATCCGCAAAGCCAGTGTCAATGAAGCCGGTGAGTGAAGCAGAGCATTCAAATACACTGCACAAGTCTTGCCGGTAACTGTAGCAGGCTCCTAAGTGACTCGCGTATTACTGAATGCGAGTGAAAGCTGTACGTTCTATCTGAAGTTTCATACACAATGGAATTGTAGCACTCGTGTATATCTTTAAAGATCCATACTCCTGTGAGAAGATAAAGTGCTTAAGAACCATTGTTGAAGCCTCTAAAGACTGTTGCTGTATCACCGAGTGGTCATGTGTCCCTAATTGATAAGAGGGAATGCTTCCTAACCATTACTGAATACCTAACATTGAGTTACAAGTTACAGAGACTGAAATCTACTTCAAAAGGAGGTTGCAGGTGACTAATTGTAATTCCCAAAGGAAGTCAGAATGTCATACTTTACCATTACGTGGCAATACAATTCTTTATTCAACTTTAAACCTTCAAAATGTACTTGAAATCGAGGTTGCGTGCGCCTATTTGTGTTTGCACTTGAAAGACTGCACTCTACACTGTATCGAGAAGTGACATTCTTTCTATTTCAAATAAGAAAAGAGTCTAAAGCATTGAAGGAGAAGAACAAGCATTACCCAAGCCAAAAGGCAACCCCTTTTCATAGTCAAACCAGTCTTGACAAGAGTTAAAGAGCCATCTAAATACACTGTGAAGTTGTTAACAGTCAAGTGGCCTAAGAAACAATTACACCATTGTTACCTGAAGCTGAAAGAGTGGCACATAAGCTTTTGGGTAATTACGTGAGCTGATAACTGACAGAAAGGTGGGAGCAAAGCTGGGGAAGGGTGACCAAATTCTTGTAATTTTTTCTTTGAAGTAAAATACAACCTGTGGTGCTAAACACCGCTGCAGCCAGAAAGGAGAGAGTCTTGTGGGAAGAAGCAGGTTGTTCCTGTGGTAGTATGACAAATGAAGAGGCAAAGATGCTGCCCCTTTTTGAGAAAGTAGTTAAAAGGAAGAGTGCCTTGCGAGGTTGAAGTCTCTTGTGGAAATCTGCGTAACAATTCAAAAGTACTAAGCAGTAGTAGTAATACTTGAACAGTTTCGCATTGAAGTGGTTTGAACCAGTCACGTACTGTGGGACAAAGGTGACTATTCTCATAGTGTCAACAGTAGAAGTGTGCTTGTTGAAAATAGAAGCAGCAGCACAAATGAAACATCCTGACAAAAATACCAAATGTACTGTTGTAATTGAAGAAGTTCTAAAGAACTGTGTATTATTGAAATTGGGGAATATTACACCTTTGTTTGAACTGTGACTGAATTATCTTGAAGAGAAGAAGAGAGAGTATACTATTAGAACCAGGATTATCATTGGTGCTATTTCTTTTCTGGAAGTTGTTACCAGTGTATTTTTGTTTGATGAACTTTTGCTTTGACTGGTAACTAACAAGATCTGATTCAAGACCTTTCTTTTTCGTTTGAACATTTATTCGAAGTTGACTTTGAAGCCCGGGTTAGGGACCTTACTATGGTTAAGAGAAAGCCCTTCAGACATTATGTTAATATTGTTTGTTATATTGTGTTGCTATATAATCTCCTTTGTATGTAGTATTCCTTCTCTTGTGGTCATCAATCTCTGAGTAATTGCTGCTAGCTGCACATGTTACAGAGTGCGGACAAGCCCTTCCTGTTCACAGATGCTGCCTTGTCAAGAAGGAGCCTTCTCGCTTCCAAGGTGTCTGTGTACTTGCTTTGGAGCTGAAGTGTTATCTTGTGGCCCCCTTTTGAGGAGGGGTCCACCAGGAGCCACTTCTAAAATGGTGAGAATGCCAGACTGCCCTCTTTGTAATGGCATACTCTGCAGATCACCATTACTTACATGTTATTTGTTGTTGGCACCTCTTTACAGCATCCCGAGAAGAACTTCTTGAACGCCTAATGTTGCTAAAACATGGCATTAAGAATTACATCCATGCTGACTACTCTCCAGGTCACACCTTTGGCCAGTAGTTGATGATTCGGAGCTACATTGTGACTTATGGTGTACTTTGGCACCTAGCAGCACACTGTGTATCACGGTTCTTCCTCTGACTGAGGAGAGGCAGTTGCCCTCTTCTCTCTTCTCATCACCCCCCTACCACGCTCTTATCTATACCCTCATTACTTTGAAGGTGGCCCAGGGTGGTATGGGCCCTATGTAAATGATTAAATTGACATAAAACAAAATGTAAGGCATAGGTGTAACACCACAACACACTCGCCACACCGCGCACACACTTCCCATGGCTCCACATCCTTCACAGCCCAAATATAATATATAGTGTAACACCCCTCGCCCCCATTTCACCAGAATCTTTAGGGTCCCCAGCTCCATGAACTGTTAGTGCCTGGGTGAGACCCTTGCAGCCTCATGCACGGCCCTCGCACTCATCCAGAAACTATCCTGAGATTTATCGTTACCTACAATATTCAGGATAAGAACTTCTCAACCACTGCGGTTCAGCGGGAGCCAAAACGGATCAAGTGCTGTAGTTTGTATTCAAACCCTAATGTCAATGGATTGCCTTTCTCCCGCCGATTCCTCATCAGACAGATATTCATTCCAGCATCAGCTTTTCACAAAAACCTTTTGTTTCGTTGTAGTGTGATTGTGTGATTCTTTGGATAAATTAGTATATTTTATATTGATTTTGCATCTATGGTGTTTACCTTAATCTGCACCACCCTCTCCACATGCGTGGACAGGCTCCAGAAACAGGCCTGCAACAAGGTTTGGTCCTTAGGCATGAGTTTAACAGAGTGTGTTCATGGCATTTTCTTTTTGTATCACCTTGATTGAAACAGATGAATTAACCCTATACATAACCTCTGCAACGCCTTATTTGATAGGAAATATTCATTGTCAAGGTGTATTGAAGTTGTATCTGCCCTGAACTGAATACTTAGTGAATCTGCTTTGGAACTCCTTGCCCACAAACCTAAGAGCTGACCCTTCCTTCTGCAGCTTTAGAAGGAAAACGTTGGCTCCGTGCTCGGGATCTACAACGGGTTCCAGTCCATCACTGTTGTTCCTATTGGGAATACCTCGATGAATGCCTCTCCTTGTGAATGTGCCTCCATGTGCCTGATTTCTAATAATGCTCATGTTAAACTCACTTGGACATACCAGAGTTATTGTATGTAGTTGTTTAATCCACTGTGTATATATCAGAGTTTATATTGTTGTTAAATCCACTGCGTAAATAATGCCCTGCTCTGTGTATCTGTCCTAAATGACTTGTAATATGTAACTTGAAGAAACCTGTAATGCGCCTAGTTACCTCCGGGTTTGGAGCGCTAAATAAATAAACAAACAAACAAACTTAGTTAATCAGAACACGTATGTATGTTCTTTTACAATGGCACAAGTCCTGTAAAATAGTACAGCATGTTTACATTTAAGTTAACCAATATGTAGTCTGCACGTATACATAATAATTGCCAAAACCAACACATTTTTTGCCTAGTGAAATTGCTGTTAGGGTTGTCCCATATTTCCATTGAACTCACATTGCATGTCAAGTATTCCCTCAACAATCCAGGTCCCTACATGCCCGGTGTAACCCTCCAGTGCCAGGCACTCCCATCACTCATCAAGCATTGCCATCAAAAGCCCATGTACTTGCAACCCATTTCATGCATTGTCATCAAATGTCATATACACTGGCCACATGGCCAGTATTGCAGTGAAAGGACATATCGACAGATTCTATGACGAATATTTCATCACACATGCAGGTACTTCAATCCTATACCAAGTACTGCCATGGAGCGCCAGGTAATAATATTGTATGCCAGATATCTCCTCGAAACTCCCAGACACCCCTAACATGCAAGACATTCCCATCAAATGCTGGACACTCGCAACATACAGCAAGCTCTGGCACCAAACACCACATAATCAAATCAGATCATCCCCGGTAATGCAATGGCAACTCCTTCATTCACATAAGATGTACAGATTCCCATATTCACGTATCGCCACGAAATGGCAACCACTGACATTGCTTGCCAGGTATTCCCATCAAAGGCCCATGTATGGGTGTATCATAGGCCCACTAGCTGCATGACATGCCAGGATCTCACATCATATTCAAGGCATGGTCGGACTGTGTCATCAAAAGGCCAGACATGTGTTTCACTTGCCAGGTACTTCCACAGATTCCCAGTACTTGTATTGTATTCCAGACTCTCACTTATATCCCACTTTAGATGCCATAAACTGCAACGAATGGCAGGTGTTGCCATTTCATACCGGGCCCTTACACCGTATGCTTGGTATTCTGATTCCGGGAGAGCCCAGTACTGTACACCTTGGGCCCGTGCCTCATCACAGAGGCAGCAGGATGGGCAAGTTGATTCGAGAAGGATGTATGTACTGGCTATCGGATGGGACATGGCAGCCCACCTGTACCCTGACTCGCCTACCAGCCTTTCAGAAGCAATAGTACTGTCCCAAGCCTTCTGGCCGTTCAAAGGTACTCTCTGTTTGGGGAACATACTGTTTTCCCAAACAGTGAGTACCTTTGAATGGCCAGAAGACTTTGGACAGTATTGTTACTTCTGAAAGGTTGGTAGGGCTCTGGTTGAGTCAGGGTACAGGTGGGCTGTCATGTCCCATCCTATGGCAAGTACAGAGAGACCAGGACATTTGAATTCCACTGATCTAGTGACTAAGTTGGTGGCATTGGTGTCTGGTGAACTGCCACCTATTCCTGACTCCTTCGGTTGACCCTATTGTGCAATTCTTGGCAAATCACTTTACCTCCATGTACCAGCGTGAACTTTTTTGCCTACATTATGACTTCTTTAAATTGGCCGAATGCCAAGATGAGGATATAAGAAAAAGACAAACTGCAATTGCTACTTCCTGTAGGTGTGTTTTATGCAGCCTTTCAGGCGTGCACGTGGAATATAATTATAACCAACATTCTTCACAGTGCATTCACATTAAATACAATGTGAAGCAAGTGTGGTTCTTTGAGAGAGCCAGGAGACAAATGAGTTTAAGGTGTGCAATAAAGGAATGGTCACTATTATTATTGCTTGTGAAGCAACACTATAGTGACATTTATTTTTTTAATTATGTGCATGGTGAACGAAATCACTCATAGGATCTGACACTTTGGCAAGGTAAGGCACTGTGAGCTCCATTGAATTAATTGCCCAGGATCACACACTTTGGTCAGTGTGTGCAGCAGCAATTTTTATGTATGTTACCCCATAATTCTCAAGCTCTAGCTCTAGATGTGCAGTGAGTTACAATTATTTGTGAATGTTGTTTTTCGAGACCTAAGATAATATTTTGTTTTGTAGACCAGCCTTGCCGAGTGCACAATAAACCACCCTGAAAAATGTACATATACACACATAAAATACGTATATAAACATGCAAGGTAAAAAATGCATCGTTTTAGCAATTTTTGTATCACTTCATTTTGCCTATTTTAAATGGAAAACCACATTGCAAATTGACTTATCTCTAGGTGTTACTACTTCACGGTGTAGACGTAATCACACCCAACAGAATGAACTCTTTAAGACGGCAATCTGTTTATATAGTGCCATGTTTCTTGTTTTTCATGATGTGAAGTGCATTTGGAAGTTCTACACAAAAAAGCAAAGAAGGCAGTTTAAAGAATTGTGTTTATTTTGTGATTCGGGTTTAAGGTTGCCTTGAAAGTATTCTCAGATATGTTATGTTATGTTATTTGGCATTTGTATAGCGCCTTTTACCATTGTTATGATTCCAAAGCTCTGTGGGTTGAACGCCATCAGGGACCGCAGATCTGGTCAGTGGAGAGAGTAGAGTTGTACAATGTGCATGGGTGCACTCGGTATGTGTGCAGCCAGTGTGTAATAGGTGATGTGTAGCTGCATACTAGCGCTAGCTGTGTAAGGGCAGTAGACTGTGTGCAGTAAAACCAATGGAATATGGTATCTGCATTCTGGAGGCACTGGTGCTTGCTTGAGGGTGACGTTATGTGTGCAGCTAGGCCAAATTCGAGGGGTATAGCTGGGCTCTAAAGGCTGTTGAGGTGAACTTGTAGGTGTGTAAGCATGTGTGCAGCTAGGCTGAATTATTCGATTGGTGTAGAAGCGTACTAATTGTTTGTTGGTGCAGAGGCACGAGTTAGCATAGTGCTGTGTTTGAGTCTCTGAGTGATTTCCAGGGGGACATTGTTTCTGTTCAGCTTCCGGTCCCTGTCAAGTGCGTGGAATCTTCCAATATCTTGGTGGGTCAGATATTTTGGTGAATATTGATGGGTGGAGGCAGGGGGATCAGACCCAACTCATGTTCTTATTGCATAGCTTCTAGCCCGTTCCTTGGTCAGCAGTTTGTTAAATTGGATCCCCGATAGGTATTTATACTTGGACATAACAGGATAGTTGGGATTAGCAACGAATAAGTGCTAGCGTGTTTCTTGATATCGTTCTTCGTAGCGATTTCCAGATGTGTAGGATTAGTGAGGACAATTGCTGGTTTGATAGCATATTGCATATTTGCAGGTCAGTGATCAAGTTCATAAGTGCTGATTAGCGCATGGGTTTCTAGTTCTGCTAGATAGATTACCGGTGGGTGGTTTTGTTATATAAATTCACTGATAGGAGTAATTATTAGCTTAGTTGTTGGACAGCCCCCGATATCTAGTGTTGCTATGGGATTTCCAGGTGTGTAGCGTTAGCAGGTAAGTGCCTTCTAACCTGATTGCGTGGTGCATAATTGTATGGCCTTGATCAAGCTCAGGAGTGTTGGTGCTTGGGTTACGAGTCTAACACAATCACCCATGATTAATGGCGATAGCTAGCTTTAGGCTTTAACACGTACCGAGTTCCTGTGCATTAGGTGATGAATACATTCTGTCAGGCGTAGAATTCTGTCAGGGTGCCAATACGATTTGTATTCACATCTGGCAGAGGCTCTAGGTGGTGGAGTTGGAGATCATAAGGCCTGACGGTCTATGATAGGGCCCGTAGTCAGCGGGGTAACACGCCAGGTGTCAGTCTAGGTGGTAGGTTGGGTGGTTAGGCAACAAGCCAGGTTTAGAGTGCCTTTTGGAACGTCATGTAGTTTTTTCTTTGTCTGATACGGCGAGGCAGTGAATTTCACAAGGTTGGTGCCAGAGTTGAGTAGGCTGACCCTCCGATCCTGGTCAAATTGGAGGTGGCGACCAATAGGAGGAGGGCAGTGCTTGACCTAAGGGTGCGAGTCGGTAGGTAGGGCATGATCTTGTCTTGTAGAAATTTGTGGCCTGCTTTGTGCACCACTCGGTGGGTAATACAAAGGAATTTTAATGTGGCACTGCGTCCAATTGGGAGCCAGTGTAGGGCGCAGAGGGCCGGTGAGATGTGGTCCCTTCGTCCCAATGCGAGTAGTAGTCTGGCGGCCAAGTTCTTTACTCTTTGGAGTTTGTTTGGCTGATAGGCCGGTGCACCCAGGTAGAGGGAGGTCACATAGTCAAGTCTGGACATGGCAATGGGCATAATTGCAGCCAGTCTGTTCGGGGATGTAAGGTAAGGGAAGATAAGCTTCTGGAGCCTGAGGTGGAAATGGCAGGCTTTGATTGTATTGTTGTGGTGAGATAGAGTTAGGTCCGAGTCCATTGTGCAGCCATAGTTTTTTACAGTGGTGGTGGTCGTTGGGGGGAAGCCGAGTGAGGGTAGCCAGGGAGTCGGAAAGGGGAATAGGGCAGATTTTCAACATACCATGATCTCCGTTTTACGTTGGTTCAGAAGGAGGTGATTAGTTGTCATCCAGCGGTCAATGTATGAGAGACATGCTTGATAGGTCAGGGCTGCGGTCTGACGTTGATTTTGGAATTCCTATGATGATTTGTGTATCATACGCATAGTTGTAGCAAGTGAGGTTGTGTTAACGGCTTATCTTGGGGGGGTCAGGTAAAGGTTGAAGGGAAGGGGAGAGAGGCAGGTGACTTGCGGTAACACAGTGTTTACTGGACATGCAGTGGAGAGGAAAGGTGGAGGAGGGGGATTTGCTGTAGATTAGAGAGGAGTGAGGCAATCCAGGAGAGAGCGGATCACGTATTCCTAAGGAGTGCAGTCTGTCAAGGGGGATTACTGTGGTTGACGGTGTCAAAACCTGCAGAGAGGTCGAGAAGAATAAGAGTTGTGCATCCTTCTGAGTCTGCTGTCACTTTGAGGTCATCCAGATAGAGATCAGCTGGGTTTCTGTTCTGTGGTGTGGATGGAAGCCTGATTGAACAGGGTCTAGGAGTTTGTTACATTCCACAAAGGCATTGAGCTGAGAGTAAGCAACACGATCGAAGAGTTTTGCCAGAACACTGTTGTTGGAGATTGGCCTGTAGTTGATTGGTAGTAGAGGGTCGAGGGGTGCTTTTTTAAGCAAAGGTTAGGCATGTGCAGTTTTGAAGGCATCTGGGAAGTTGCTGGAGGTGAGGAAGCCATTGAGAATGGATCTCGCCAGTTCTCCTGGACAGGTGGAGGTGAAGATTTCTTTGAGGAGCGAGGGGGAAGAAGGATCAAACAGTGAGTCAGGGGGTCAGCTGGTTAAAAGTAGTTTAACAAACTCCTTGCTCGAGATGGGGTTGAAGGAGCAGAAAGAAGGGTTCTATGGGGGTTAGGGTGGATGGGTCAGGTAGAGCAGATATAGAGCAGGTGGACGGAGGGCGATTTTGGCGTTGATGGTGGCCATCCTGTCTAGGGCTGTTTGTGGAAGTGTTCAGACAGGTAATTGCAGGGTGTTTGTGAGGAGGCAGCCAGGGGGGGTGCAGAGCGGGTTCCGGAATTCAGTGCAGATTCTGTGGAGCCCTCTGCTGTCGCTCTGGCAGTTCAGGATCCTTTCATTATTGTCGTTTTTTTGGCCTTTTCAGATCTCTGATTTGCAGTTGCTGTGGTGGTGGGCGAGTACTGATTTGCTTTCGGTCTTATGGAAGCTCTCCATTTCTGCTCAAGGAAGCAGTTATGTGTTTTTAGAGGCTTCAGGAGGGGGGTGAACCATTTGGGCGTGAGTCCTTTGTGGGAGGGAGCAGACTTGGAATGGTTAGGGGAATGAGGGCGTGGTTTAGCCAGGAGTCAAAGTGTTCTATGGGTAGTGGTCTAGTGGTGGCCGGGAGTGATGGGAAGGCACTTAGTAGCACTGCAGCCAGGTCTGGCAGTACCTTGACCTTGTTCCAGCACTCAAACTGAGATGAGGAGGTAGAGGATGGCTTGGGGGGTGGCGGTGGTGTGACGATTGAGAAAGAAATGGCAGAGTGGTCTGTCCAGATGAGGGGTTGGGAGGTGGACATGGAGATGAGGTTGGAGGAGCTGAAAATGGCAATTATGTGTTTGTCCTCTGATATGCTGGGTGAGGTTGAGTGCCTTCAGGCTGTTGACCAGTGGTAGAGTCATGGAGTTGTTGGGGAGGTCGAACCAGATGTTAAAGTCTCCCAATAAGGTGAGTTCTGGGTGGGTAACTAGAATGGCTGCCAGAGAGTCGCTTAGGCTGTTGGTGAAGTGTTTGTCATAGCCTGGGGGCCTCTAGACCAGTAGGAAGTTGTGTGAGAGAGTAGGCAGGAGATAGAGTTTGACTGTGAGGGATTCACATTTAGCTGTGCTGGGTTGTGTTTCAGTGGAGGTGATAGAGGTATGAGGTTTGTGCAGTATGGCTACACCGCCTCCTCTGGAAGGTCTGTTGTCGGCAATGTGTGAGTAGACAGGTGGGAATGATTTGCGAGCGATAGACTTGAGGTTGTCAGAGAACTTGGTTTCGGTGATGAAGAAAAGATCGAGGTTCTCTGAGGTTAGGAGATCAAAGATGCAGTGTTTGTTCTTGGCTTCGGAGCGGGCATTGAAGAGGAGGAAGGTGACTTTGTCAGAGGTAGAGGCAGCAGTGTTTACCAGGGTGACCGGGGTTGGCTGGGCTGGGGTGGCCGGAGTCGTCTGAGAGAGGGTGTTGGTGGGGGGGAGACAGTCGGGTGGGACGGGCAGTGAGATAGGAAGGACAGAGGTGGTCAGGGACGGGGTGCTGTAGGTGGTGCATTAATGGCTGAGGGTTGCTAGGGACTAGGAAGAGAGGGCCGCCGGTGGGAGTTTTTTTTCGACACAGTTGTGGCATGGGATGGGTGGTTAAGGAGTTGGCGAAAGGCTGGGGGGGTTGGGGTGGGGAGGTGAGGGGTGGTGGGTAGTACAGAGATCTATGGTTAGGGGTTGTAACAGGACGGTGCATGGGGCCTGGGAAAGGGGGTGAAGAGGGTTGAAGGGGAGAGAAAGGGAGGACACTATCTACACCAATGTGGGTGAAAGGGGGGTGATAGAGGAGAGGTGGTAATGAGGGTAAGAGAGGGGTTGTGGATCAAGAGGTGTAGGGTGGGTGAGGGTTGCAGTGTAGAGGGTGAGGGTCATCATCTACTTCTGAGTTGTGTGTGTTTGGGTGCTGAGGGAGTGTGTGAGTGGGTGGTGGGGTCTGCAGGAAAGGGGGTAGAGGTGATAGTTTAGGAAAGGGCAAGACGTGTCACGCTCAGTGAGGGTAAGGGGCTTGCCCGGGTAGGCCAATTTGGGGTGGTTGGTGTGGTGGAGATGGTGGTTGGTGGGTGGGCAGGGCTTACTGAGGAAGGTTAGGTCGGGCAGGGGAGGGGTTGGGCCAAAACCTGTCACAGCGCACCATAAATTCTTCTCTAATGGTTGTGCCAACAGATTGGGGCAGGTCGAGAGTGTGTGTGAGAGAGGATGTCAGTTTGGAGGGTGCTGGGGACAGCCTCCCCTTGTGTGAGGGATGAGATGAGGCTGGTGTCTCGTGGTCTCTGGGTTTGTAGCTGAGGGGGCCAGGGACAGTGGTGGGTGAGGGTTGGGCAGGGCGCCATTCTGAAAGAAGGCGCAAGGGTTGTGCTGGCAGACAGACCGTGTTTTTTGGATCTCCAGAAAGCTCCTCTGGTCTGAGAGTTGAACGCTGGGCAGTGAGATGCTTTGGGAGGATGAGGTCCTAATGCCAGGGGAAGTGAAGAGGGGAGGCAGAGGCATGGAGGGAATGGCCTCAGGAGGAAACCAACAGTGGATCTTTCAGTAGTTTCTGAGAGCGCCTAAATGCCCCTTAGGTCTGATATTTGGAGGGTCGTTGCTGCATGTATGAGGGAGGCTGTGGGTTCTCAGTGAGGGAGGGTGAGCAAGAGGGTTTTGGGGTTGGAGGAGAGCTGGTGCTGGTGGTTGGTAGGGGGTATGCAGTGGATGACTCAGGGTGGGCCATGGAGCTCCTCTGGTCAGTGAATTGGAGGGTGTGTGGTGAGTGGTGGTGGCAAATGGTTAGTGAGTGTGTGGGAATAAAAGAGGTAGCAAGGTTGTGTGTGGTGTGAAGTGGCTTCGGGACTGAGGGTGTGAGAGTGGAGGATGTAGGTCGGGTGAGTTGTGAGTGGGAGTGTCCGAGAGCTCTGTGTGAATGAGAGTGGGGTTGTGTATGTGAGGGGTTTGGGGTGTGCAAGGTCCTGGGATTGGGAAGGAGGGTGCATGGGCGAGGGATGAAAAGCAGAAGGGGTTGTTTTGGAGGGTCTGAGATCGACATGTGTAAGTGAGAGGGGGTGTGTGGTGTAGGCGGTGTATGTGTTCATGTTTCTGCGTGAGTGTTGTAATGAGTTGGGAATAAGGGTGTGAGGATAGGTGTAGTAAGGCAGATGAGGTGTGATCTGGGGTGGATGATTCTGGGATGGTGGTGCGAGGGAGGGTGGTGTCGGGCGAATGTGGTGCATTATGGAGTCTCCAGAAGCGGCTCTTGTATGTGGGAGAGGGGGTGTGAAGTGGTTGGCAGTGTGTGCGTGAGTCAGTCTGGGTAAGTGTGGCAGTGATGTACGTGAAGGAGGGGGCGGTGTGATCTGCAAAAGTGCGGGCATTTGGCCTGCAAGTATGCTGTACGTCATGGTCATGTAAGAGTGAGGCATGATGGGCGGGTTTGGGACACTGGGTGGCTGTGATTGAGATACCACTGCAGATGAGGGGGGCTAGACCTGCCTAGACCTGCGAGGGTCTGATTGGTGTGCAAAGACACCTAGAGTTGAGCCGACAGTGGCAAGCACATCTGGAATGGGGATAATCGATTTTAAATGCAGGCACAACAGTAAATGCAGTAACAGCTAGAAATTAGTGCTCATCAAGACAATGGGCCTCATTACGAGGTTGCAGGTCTGGTAACACCGTTGTTACCGGACCAGCGAACTCTGAGTTGTGCCGTGGGTGCCTTTTTCACATCGCCAGGTCTGGCCTGGTGGAATGAAAGGCACCCCCGAGCACAGCATGCCTGTAGCACATCGTAATTATGGCTCCCTGTTGCCTCCCCACAATTAAAATGGTGTTACACAGGTAAGGGCTTTGGGTGGTTGGAAAATGCAAGCAGTACACAGTGTTTTCTGTCCCTCTTTTATGGATGGATGTGATTTTTTCGAAAGTATTTCACCTAAAGGAGACTTCACTGAATCTATTTCACTAAAATACAAAATCTACTTTTTACTTTTTCTGCTTTTATTATAATGCGGGGGGAGATCCCCTGAAGCTCCCCCTCACCCCTCCCTACCCTAATGCATACCCTTACCCCACAACCCACCTATTATGCATTACACATATACCATTTCACCTACCATTTTCAGTTAAATGAATTCTGTGCAATCTCATTAGGTGAAATGGTATTCAATGAAATCTACGGTAATGTGCTTTTATAGTCACCTGATTAGCTGTGTGCACTTCCTTGGGTGCCAATATACAGCCCTGAGCTGCTGAAGACAAATACATTCAAGAAAAGGAAAGAGAGTAAAGGGTGAAGAAACGTGAAGGGGGACAGTACAAGGGTGGGGGAAATAAGAGGGGTGGGGAGTGATGCAGAGATTGGGAGAAGGCAGGAGAACATGGAGAGAGACTGAGAGAGCGGGAAAGCCAGAGGAGAGATTTGGATAAGAGAGAAAATAGAATGCTGAATGCAAGAGAGAGGAGAGTGAAGGAAGACAGAACCGAGGGTACAAGGCAGACTGCAAAAGAAGGAATGAGATGGAAAGTAAGAGACGGGAATGAGAGCGAGCATGTGGAAACAGTGGCAAGGGAAGTGTGAGGGAGGGGAAGTGACATGAGTGTGAGAGACAGAGGGGAAGAGAAAGTTAGGAGAGGCATACGGGAGATGGACGGCAAAATTAAGAGGGAAAGAGAAGTGAGAACAAGAAAGGAAACAGGACATAGAGAAGATAAACAATGTGTATGAGAGAGAAAAGACAAAGGAGAGTGAGAAGAAAAAGACAAAGACGAACTGTGAGCAGAAAACAAGAAAGTCAAACAATTGTATTCATTATATAAAAGTGTTCCATAACTGCAAGGATGCCAAGGTGCTCTGCTAACATAAGAAACAAGGACAATTAGTATTGCTATGAAGCAACACTATAGTGACATTTTTAATACATTGGAAAGGTAAGACACTGTAAGGTCGAATGAATTGCCTAGGATCACACACACTTTGTTTAATGTGTGCAGCAGCAATTCAGGTATGAATAGGGTTTATAG